>NC_134206.1:79268281-80603281 GCF_965140235.1 Caretta caretta
TAATACATCCCAGAATGGTGTTTGCTTTTTTTTTTTTGCGCAACAGTGTTACACTGTTGACGCATATTTAGCTTGTGGACGATTCTGATCCCCAGATCCTTTTCTGCAGTACTCCTTCCTAGGCAGTCATTTCCCATTTTGTATGTGTGCAACTGAATGTTCCTTCCTAAGTGGAGTACTTTGCGTTTGTCCTTATTGAATTTCATCCTACTTACGTCAAACTATTTCTCCAGTTTGTCCACATCATTTTGAATTTTAATCCTATTCTCCAAAACACTTGCCACCTTTGCCAGCTTGGTATCATCCACAAACTTTATAAGTGTACTCTCTATGCCATTAGCTATGCCATTCTCCCTCTCACCATTCTTGGCTCCAGTTTACTTGCAGAATGGACCGACTTTCTGCTATCCTGGTTCTGGTCTCACAGCTCCCCATGTGGTAACTTCGTTCTGGCTCATCGTGAGCGCAGATGTTCTCTGCTGCTCCAGCCCCTCTGGCTCTGGACTGCTGCTCTGGCTCCATTCTGTGCAGGGCTGGCCTTACCATGAGGCGAACTGAGACGGCCGCCTCAGGTGCCAGACTGTGTGGGGACGCCACTAGGCCCCAGAGTGTAGAAAATTGTGTCTGCTGCTGGTGCAAATGTATTCTCTCTGCTCTAGATGCATAGAGATGATGGAGTGCTGTGCTGGAGGAAGGAGGGCACAAGAGACATAACAGGCAGGCAGGAGAAAAGGTGAGGGGGAATAACAGAAAGCAGCAGGAGCTGCAGGGAGTGAGAGGAGAAGGAGCCTCTTATGTACCTCTCTAGCACTCCCAGGAACCTGGACTGATTAACACCAGCTTCTCAGGGCGCTTCCTATTTCCTGCTGCTTCCCTGAACCCACTTGAAGAGAACAGGCTGTCAACTGAAGTAGTAGGAGCCAGTTAGGCCCTTAAGATGCTGATGTCTTCCCTCACTCAGGCCCTGCTACCAGCCTGCTTATTTGTCCCCTTCAATTGAGTGTTGAGAGCCACTATAGCTGGCACAGAACAGCTGTCATGAGTGAAAGAAGAAAATGCCCCTCTGGGGCAGCATTCAGAAAAAGAAAGAAAGCAAAGGAAGCTTTTCTATCTAAGCAGGAAGGAGCTCTCCTGAGATACATACACACAAATGTTCAAGATGAGCCTTCCAGCTCCAGTGAGGATGTGAGTGGTGAGGAGATGCCTGATCTTCCAGTTAGTCAGAGTGCAGGTGACCTGGCAGCTACTGCAGCATCCATATCTTGATCTCAAATGGATGTAACCATGCACATTCCTGAAGAAAAGTGTAAATCAGAGAAGAGTATGATGGAGGCGCAAGAAACAGCTGCTGCTGAGTTTAGTTTCTTAAGTCTAGATGATACAGGACTATGGACCCACTTGAGCAGTAGGCTGAGGGACTTTCTTGTACTGCATGGGCCACAGCAAGTGAAAAACTTAATGTTCTCCAAAGACAATGTAAACAGAAGTTTCCATCCAACACACTACTGGCGTGAAATCCCCAATGGTGACAAAGTGGAGAGGCCATGGCTTTTGTACTCAAAAACCCAGAATGCTGCATACTGTTTTTGTTGCAAACTCTTCCAGTCTAATGTTCCAGCCACACTGGGTTCTACAGGAACAAAGAACTGGAAAAATCTGGCTAGAAATCTGGCATGCCATAAGAAGGCAGAAAATCACCAGAGAGCATTCCAAAGATGGAAAGAGCTTGAGATGAGACTAAGGTTAAAGGGCAGCATAGACGATCAGCATCAAGAGAAGATTGCATCAGAGTCTCTTTACTGGCAAAATGCTCTGAAAAGGCTCACTGCCTTCGTGAGAATGCTTGCTACCCAAAACCTAGCACAGCATGGCACTTCAAATCAGCTGTACGTGCCAAACGATGGAAACTTCCTTAAAATTGTGGAGCTGATAGCGGAGTTTGATGCTGTACTCCAGGAGCATCTAAGAAGAGTCACCATCCCAGAAATGTACACACACCACTACCTTGGAAAAACAATTCAAAATGATATCATACAGTTACTTGCAACAAAAAAGTCAAACAGAAGATTGTGGCAGTTCTGAAGTCAGCAAGATATTACTCTGTTATTCTGGACTGCATACCTGACATCAGCCATACGGAGCAAATGACTTTAATGATGTGTTTTGTAAAAACAGAACCTAGTGAAAATGTCCCTGTAATGGTGATTGTCAGAGAGCATTTTCTAGACTTTATTGACATTGATGATACTACAGGAGTTGGTATGACAAATGTGCTTCTTAAAAAGCTGGAAGATACGGTCAGGGCTATGATAATGGTGCCAACATGAGAGGAAAGAACAGAGGAGTGCAGTCATGGATCCGAGAGTTAAATCCTCGAGCTTTTTTTGTCACATGCAGTTCTCATTCACTGAACTTGGTGTCAGTGATGCAGCATCAGCTTCTAGTGAGGCTGCTGAAATTTTTAATATAATTCAAAGCATCTATGTATTTTTCTCTGCATCAACTCATCAATGGCAAATTTTGAAGCAACATCTGGGAACATCCTCTCTGACACTGAAACCACTGAGTGCCACATGATGGGAAAGTCAAGTGGAGGCGATAAAGCCTATCAAACACCAAATTGGGAAGATAGATGATGCCATAGTTGCCATTATGGAGGATAATGCTATGACAGGAACTGTTTGTGGGAAAACAGTGGGAGAGGGAAATGGAATCACCAGAAACATACATAACTTCAAATTTCTGTGTGTCTTAGTGTTGTGGCATGACATACTGTTTGAAATACATGTTGTAAGCAAAAGACTCCAAGGTGTTGACCTTGATATATCTGGAGCAATGGAACAGCCGGATAAAGCAAAGTCATACTTACAGTCTTACTGGTCAGATGTGGGATTTCAAAACATTCTGAAGAGTGCACAGAAGTTGGCAGAGGAGTTTCACACTGAAGCTATTTTCCCACCCATTCAAGAATACAAGCGTCACCGAAGAAGAAGATATTCTGATTACGAGGCATGGGATAATCCCATAAGAGACCCCAAACAACACTTCAAAGTTGAATTCTTTAACCAGAGGCTAGATTGTGCAATACAGTCAGTTGAAGAACGTTTCATGCAGCTCAAGGAACACAGTAGTATATTTGGGATGTTGTATGATATTCCAAAACTCCTCACTGTACCTGAAGAAGACCTACACCAGTAATGCAGGGCACTAGAGACAGTGTTGACACATGATGACATGTGCGATATTGATGCGAGTGATTTAGATGATGAACTGAAAGACCTTTCAAGATACATTTCACCAGGATCAACTCCAAAGGATGTTCTCGAATATATGTGCACAAATAAGATGACCACCCTCTTACCAAATGCTTTTATTGCTCTGTGCATACTTCTAACACTTCCTGTAAAAGTTGCCAGTGGACAACGCAGCTTCTCCAAGCTGAAGTTAATAAAAACATATGTACACTCCACTATGACACAGGAGAGGCTGGTCGGCCTTGCAACCATCTCAATAGAGCATGAGCTGGCCCAGACTGTGGACCTTCGGCAGGAAGCAGTTCAAATCTTTGCAACCAAGAAGTCATGGAAGGCACCACTTTGAATATTCAAACAAATAAAAATGCCAGTGTTTACTATGCAGACAAGAAAAAAAGTTAACTTTCAAATGCCTGAACAGCAAATGTAAGTGTTACTTAACATTTTTGAACAAGGCATTTTAAGTTGTTAGTTCTCCTTTATTGGGGTAGGTAGCAGAGCAGTACCATGAGAGGAGTAGAACAAGAAGAAGGCAGAATTGAGACCTTTCAAAGTGTTGGCCCAAGCCTCTGGTGCCAAAATGTTGTCGGTCAGCCCTGGTTTTGTGCGGCTGCACTCTTCTTATTGGCCCTGGGGACTTACCAGTCTCAGAATCCTGAATCCTCTTTGACCGTTCCCCTTTCTCCTGGTATTGGGAAAGGGCCAATCAAAAAACCCCACTACATTTTGTTAAGGGGTCAACAGACCACTTACATAACTCCCATTCATTTCAGGGACTAAGTACCAAGGTGCTATTGAAAAATCCCACTAGGTGGCTATCTGCATCCTTAGGCCTGGTCTACGCTATGGGGTTAGGTCAAATTTAGCCGCATTAGGTCAATTTTTAAATGAGTGTGTCCACAAAACCATCCCTGTTCAGTCAACCTAAAGGGCTCTTAAAATCAACTTCTGTACTCCTCCCTGACGAGGGGAGTAACACTAAAATCGACCTTTCTGGGTCAAATTTGGGGTAGTGTGGATGCAAATCGATGGTATTGGCCTCCGGGAGCTATCCCAGAGTGCTCCATTGTGACCGCTCTGGACAGCACTTTGAACTCCGATGCACTAGCCAGGTACACAGGAAAAGCCCTGGGAACTTTTGAATTTCATTTCCTGTTTGATCAGCGTGGTGAACTCAGCAGCACTCAGCAGCACAGGTGACCATGCTGTCACCCCAGAATTGTAGAGCGTAGAATGTTTCTACACTCCCCCTATCATCTCCGTCCCTGAGGTTATCGCCAATTAGAAGGAGAAAAAAATGCACTTGCGATGACATGTTTTCCGAGTTCATGCAGTCCTCCTGCACTGATAGGACACAGCTTAATGCATAGAGGCATTCAGAGGCAAGGAAAGAATTAAGTGACCATGAAGAACAGAGGCAGGACACAATGCTGAGGCTAATGGGGGAGCAAATGGACATGATGAAGCGTCTGTTGGGGGAGCAAACAGACATGATGAAGCATCTGTTGGAGCTGCAGGAAAGCCAACAAGAGCACAGACCCCCATTGCATCCACAGACCCCCACTGTTTAACCACCTACCCTCCTCCCTATGTTCCATAGCCTCCTCACCCAGACACCCAAAAGCACAGGCAGAGGGAAGGCTTCAGGCACCCAGCCACTCCACTCTAGAGGATGGCCCAAGGCTGTCATTCAAACAGTTTGATTTTTAGCATGGCTACAATAAGCAATGTGGCCTTGTCCTTCCCTCCTCCCCCACCCCACCCGGGCTACCTTGTCTGTTATCTCTTTTTTTTTTAATTAAGAAAGAATGCATGGTTTCAAAACAATAGTTACTTTATTTTGAAGCAGGGAGGGTGGTTGGCTTACAGGGAATTAAAATCAACAAAGGGGCCGGGTTTGCATCAAGTAGAAACACACACAACTGTCACACTGAAGTCTTGCCAGTCATTAAACTAGTTTTCAAAGCTTCTCTGATGTGCAGCATGCCTTGCTGTGCTCTTCTAATTGCCCTGGTGTTTGGCTGCTCAAAACTGGATGCCAGGTGATTTGCCTCAACCTCCCACCCCGCCATCAACGTCTCCCCCTTACTCTCACAGATATTATGGAGTACACAGCAAGCAGCAATAACAATGGGAATTTTGGTTGCGCTGAGGTCTGACCTAGTGAGCAAACAGCGCCAGCGAGCTTTTAAACGTCCAAAGGCACATTCTACCACCATTCTGCACTTGCTCAGCCTATAGTTGAATGGCTCCTTACTACTGTCCAGGCTTCATGAGCCATGGGAGCAAGGTGTAGGCTAGGGTAGATGCGACCGCGCGGTGCTGCCGGCTGGGAGAGCAGCCTGAGGCAGAGGCATCCAGCTTGCATGATATTCCAGGCAGGACTGAATCTCCATGAGTTGAAGCTTAAAGAAGAGAATGACCTGGAGTCTCTGGCTCCCATTCGGTGCTCTAAGAGGAAGACAGCCATGTCTGTCCAGACACCCGTGATCAACCTCACTGAGGTCTTCCAGGAGCACCCAGGAGACAAACGATGGCTATCAGTCCTACTGCACCTTCTGCTGTGAAGGCAAGGAGCTGCTGCTGTGCAGCAATGCAGTACCACGTCTGCCAGCGGCACCCAGGAGACGTACAGTGATAGTGAGCTGAGCGGGTTCCATGCTTGCCGTGGTATGGCGTCTGCATGGGTAACCCAGGAAAAAAGGTGTGAAACAATTGTCTGCCATTGTTTTCACAGAGGGAGGGAGGGGGGCCTGACAACATGTACCCAAAACCACCCGTGACAATGTTTTTGCCCCATCAAGCACTGGGAGCCTAACCCAGAATTCCAATGGGCAGCGGAGACTGTGGGAATTGTGGGTTAGCTACCCACAGTGCACCGCTCTGTAAGTTGATGTTAGCCACAGTAGTGAGGACGCACTTTCTCCCTTCTCCACTGTGGTGGTTGACAGCTCTACTATCCCTTGATTTCATATACTTGTATCACACAGGGTTTTTTCTTTCCCCTCATCATTCCCAAAAACCAATACCATCGCAGCACCTTGCCAGTTTTTCCACCACAGTGTCATCAATCCCATTTATTCCCTCCACCAGAACCCTTGTCCTGACCCTGATAATCTGGCACAGTACCATAGCCGCCTCCTCTCTGTCTTCCCTGTTTCTCAGCTCTCCTCCATCTAGTTCATTCAAAATTCAACAAAGAAAATTATCTACACTGATCACCACTCTGACCATGTCCAGACCCTTTTCTTATCCCATCACTGTGTTACCCCATTCAAATTCATGCTCCTCATCTTCACCCTGAAAGTTGAGCAAAATACAAATGACAGCTCTCTACCCTCTCCTCTTTCAAGGTTCTTCTTAATATGCAGTGAAGTCATCTAACCTGCACTGGCTCCTTTATGCTAGGAAAAAGGGCCAGAGGGGCATACAGGGGCACTAAAAGTCTAATATCCCAGAGGGAGACAATTCTCCCAAAACAGGAACTGAAAAAGGCAGCTGTAATGAAGCTTTCCAAGGACCTACTTGCAAGCCCTGGAATGGGGTGTTTGTTGGGGCAGAAAAGGTGTGAAGGGGTCTGACGTGCTGTGGCAATTCTAGGCAGCACTTTAGCTCATAGGGCACCCTGAAGAGATTACTATAATTTAGGCCCAGAGAGCTGTTTAAATTCACACCAATCACACTTCCAGAGCATCCTAGAACTGGGAAGACACAAATGTGGTTTAAAGCCACCTTAGGCTTTGCTTCTTAATACTTTACAGCACAGAATCTCACCTGCAGTTCTTCCACAAGGCCTTTGACTTCCCTCCTCATAGTATCATAAAATAAAGAATTTTTAATTTTTTAAAAAAGTATCCAGAAGCAATCCTGACAGTTATAGCCCCGTAAGCCTAACTTCAATACCCAGGAAATTGGTTGAAACTATAGTAAAGAATAGAATTATTAGACACATAGATGAACACGATTTGTTGGAAAAGGGTCAAGGGAAATCATGCCTGACCAATTTGTTAGATTTTTTTGAGGGGGTCAAACAAACATATGGACAAGGGTCATTCAGTGAATATAGCGTACTTGGCCTTTCAAAAAGCCTGTGACAAGGTCCCACACCAAAGGTTCTTAAGCAAAGTAAGCAGTCATGGGATAAAAGGGAAGGTCCTCTTCAGAAACTGGTTAAGAGACAGGAGACAAAGGCTAGGAATAAAGTCGGTTTTCAGAATGGAGAGAGGTAAATAGAGGAGTTCCCCAGGGATCTGCATTGGACCCACCGCTGTTCAATATATTCATATATGATTTAGAAAAAGCAGTAAACAGTGAGGTGCAAAATTTGCTGGTGATATAAAATTACTCGAGATAGTTAAGTCCAAAGGGGACTGTGAGAGTTACAAAGGAATCTCATAAAACTCTGTGACTGAGCAATAGAATGGGAGATGAAATTCAATGTTGACAAATGCAAAGTGATGCACATTAGAAAACATAATCCCAACTGAACTGTACATACAAAACGTTGGGCTCTGGATTAGCTGTTACCGCTCAAGAAAGAGATCTTGGAGTCATTGTGGATAGTTCTCTGAGAGCATCCACTCAATGTGCAGCAACCTTCAAAAGAGCTAACAGAATGCTAGGAATTAGGAAAGGGATAGATAATAAGACAGTACATATCACAATGCCACTATATAAATCCATGATACACCCGCACCTTGAATATGGTGTGCAGTTCTGGTCGTCCCATCTTAAAAAGATACAGAGAAGAGCAACAAAAATGACTAAGGGTATAGAACAGATTCCATAAGAGGAAAGATTAATAAGACTGGAACTTTTCAGCCTAGAAAAGAGATGACTAAGGGGTGACATGATAGAGGTCCATAAAATAATGAATGGGTCAGGAGAAAGTGAATAAGGAAGTGTGATTTACCCTTTCACATAACACAAGAACCAGGGGTCACCCAATAAAATTAATAGGCAGTAGGTTTAAAAAAAAGTGTTTCTTCACACGACACACAGTCAAACTGTGGAACTCTTTGCCAGGGGGATATTCCGAAGTCCAAAATTATAACTGGGTTAAAAAAAGAACTAGATAAGTTCATGGAGAATAAGTCCATCAATGGCTATTAGCCAAAATGGTCAGGGATGCAACCCTATGCTCTGTATGTCCCTAGCCTCTGACGGTCAGAAGCTGGGAGTGGATGACAGGGGATGGATCACGTGATGATTGCCTGTTCTGTTCATTCCCTCTGAACCACCTAGCATGGGGCACTGTCAGAAGACAGGGTACTGGACTAGATGGACCATTGGTCTGACCCAATACAGCTGTTCTTAAATGGACTGAAATATTTTAATTAATAAAATGTCAAGATCGCTGCATTACTAACCAAAGCAACCACACAACATTAGTGTTGTGATCTTAGTCTTCCCTCCATATCCTCCAAGTTCTCATTCCTTTATCACTCATTTTTCTATCTTAGTCTCACACTTTTTCTGTGCTACAGGGATTTCTGGTTTTCTGTATCAGTTTTACACTCGGCAAGAAAAAAAAGCATACATAATGCATAATAAATCCTGACTTCTTTTGCAATATCTAATAAATGGAGCCTTTAACCTTATGGGCAGGATTCCAGTCTTTTCTTTTCTTTTTTTTTTTTGATGACAGTCTTTTAGTTATTCGCAACTCTTTTAATCCAACCTATTCATACACTTTTTACATGTTCTATTGTACATTAAAGTTGTTCTAGGATAGTAATTACTGATCATGAGTTCACACAGTACTGTACATTATGTGGGTAAGTAGATAAATGCATAATCACTCAATAATAGGAAAAGATTCTAACTGAAGGACCAAAGGAACTTGTCATTTTACTCCACCCCTTGTGAGTCAGTAAAATGGATTCAATTATATACCAGAACCAGCACTTCACTGTGATGAAACCCATCATAAAAAACCCCCAAAAGTGCCACTACATGTTGGCAGTTTATAAAATGAGATTAACTAGCTTATCCATTGGTATTAACATGTCTTTAATAATGGCAACATTCTTTGTAAATTAAATAGCTATTAATTAAAAAACCTGTCCAGATATGCTTATACAACGATGCCTGTCCAGATACGCGTATGCCTACTAACAGTAGTGAACACAACTAAGGAAACAGTCCATTTCTACATTTTCAGTGGGTGGTCACATGACCTTCAATCATGTGGCTCCCATTCAGTACAATGGGCCAGATCTTTGGTCCCACTCAGTACACTTTGCTGATCCATGGTGCAAGTGGGACTTAAGTCTATCCTAAAACGTTGTGGAGGAATGCTTGGCTGCGTAGCTAGTCCTTTGCCTCCTCTTCCTGGGCCCCACCCCAGCATAGGGAGTAGATGGAGCATTCTGTGCTTTGGTGATCTCTTCTGATGTAATAGCTTCTAGGAGGCTATTGCAAGCCAATGCAATCTACAGCAGTCATGAAGTTGCTCTAAGTTGCACAAGATGTTGAATGCGCCCTCAGGACTGGGAGTGGGACAGCAATCTGATGTACCAACCATAGCTCAGATGCACCTGAGAGCGTAACCCAAACAGAATAATGTAAACTCATGCTTTGATTTATAAATGTGAATTATACATTTATATAGGAAATCCTAGCCAAAGAGAAAACCTTTAAGGATCCCTTAGCTTGCCATACCTACCCTCCAGAGACCTGCTGATTCAAATCCTGAAATAATGTACCCAGGTGTTCAGAGCTATATAAGCTGAGCTCTGTGCAGTATACTGGATACGGGTCTTTAATAACTGAGGTCATATGTATTCTTTGAATATATTAAAGCTTCAGCTTCACCAAAATGCTCCTCCAATACTTTATTACAGTGTGCTGTTTGCTTGTTAGTTTCCATCCTCCACCCAGAGGTGGTTGCATTTCCCTATATGGTTTGTCAGGTGCTTTAGAATGAAGGGTGCAATGTAAGATTTCAATCTTGTGAGGTACTGCACATCTATTAAATATTATTCACGTGAGTAGATATTTTTACGAACAGATTCTCAACTGGATTGACAACTCAGAATAGACACAAAATAAACCAGATGACCAAATATTAGGCACATCTTGAAGTTTGCATGCATGCAGTGTGTGTGTGTGTGTGTGTGTGTGTGTGTGTGTGTGTGTGTGTGAGAGAGAGAGAGAGAGAGACACACACACACACTTTCTTATTCATAGATTAACAGTGTATTTGGAACAAGTCTGTCTGGATGAAGACAAAGTGGTTGTTTTGTGCACACAGGTCCTGATATCTATGGCAGTATTTCCAATGACTTCACTGGGTTTTGGGTCAGGCCCTAAGAAAAGTAGGGAGTTGTGTTTTGTAGGCAGAAACAAGAGATAATGTTTGTGGGCAGGTTGAGAAGAGTGTCAGGGTCTGGGAGAGTATTAGAAGGCAATGTGGTACATCCCAGATAGGTATCAGAATTATATTACTGAACACCTCCAGGCATCATTGCAGAGTCCAAAAGAACAGTTGATGCCCTAGAAAGAGAAGTGGTATTATAAATTTCTCTATTTATGATAAAGATAAGAGCACATATTGCAACATGTAATTAACTTTAGATTGATTTAGACTGAATTAGAGAATTCTTAATCCATCTAAGAAAAATGAACAAAGCCCAAGAAACCATACCCTTAAATCAGGCTTTGTCATTGTATCTGCATACACATTGGTCAGCGATGTGTATTAAACAGGATATCATAAATCAACAAAGTCTGTCAAATAAGTAGCCAGGCATATAAAGGCCTTATATTGATGGAACTCTGTACACATATTGCTAAATTTAAGTTGTCAAATTTTAAGCTGTGCTTTGATCATTAAAGAACAGCTCCTCTTGTTCTATTCACAGTGTGCCTTAAATTACAGACCCACAGACTAATATGTGGGAAATATATGTTTTGTACTGTTCATTTTCAGTGTTGTTGTTGCCATGATTGTCCCAAGATATCAGAGAGACAAGGTGGGTGAGGTAAAATTTTTTATTGGAACAATTTGAAAAGGACCAACCTGTCTTGTCTCTTTCACCAACAAAAGTTGATCCAATAAAAGATATTACCTAGCCCACCTGGCACTGTTCATAACATCCAGAGGGAAGCTTCAAAAGTGTTAATTCCCAGGCTCTTCCTTATTCAGTACAAAGCATATACCTGAGATCACTCTGTGCTAAGATTTCACATCCTTTGCATATTATGCCTTACTCTTTCTCTGATTAAGAACAAAAGAAAATTATAGTTTTATTCATCTCTCACATATATTTGCTCTATGACAGAGCCAGAAATTGAAATTAGATATTCAAGGTTACACCATAGTGAGGCAAAACTTACTGGCTTGTCTTGAAATTGAAACAAGGAGCAGAATCTATTAATTTAAACTCTCTCTGGCTTGTCATAACTAACAGCTCTACCTACCTAAATAGTTTTATGGCCCTCATATGAAAGCTTCCCTTAATATCAGAAATCTACCCATAATGGATATGTTATGGTAACATGTTAAGATTGAATTCCCTGGACATAGAATGCAGTTAAGAGATCGTATGAAATAAATGCAATACCTAACCTATTTCCAAAGGCCAAAGAAAGGAAACTAGAAAATAAAACTGTTTCTACAGAAATCATATTATTACAAAACAAGTAGACTGGTAGTGCTAGCACAAATTCTCTGCTACAAAAGAAAGTATTTATGAAGATATGCCTATAAAGGAAACACAATACATTTTCAATCTACTCTGAGATCTCACATACGTGAGACATCTTTATATCTCAAGAAGCTATAGCATCTAGAGTCCCTGTCTCTGTCAGCTTCCAAATTTGTACTCTCACAATTTACCTCCTCCTTTTTGGTCAGGTATCTCTCTGTTAGGCTTTCCCAACTGGTGAATTTAACTAACTTTACCTTGGGTTCCACCCTATTGACATTAGAGCAGAGAAAATGTCATTTATTTGGATTAAAAGCCTTTTCATTCCTACTAGGATTTATGCATTTATGGGCTAAATTCAAACCCATATAAACAGCTGCAATACAGTTATACCCCTTTAATCCATGACTAGATTTGTCTCAGTATGGTCAGAGGGTTACTATTATTGCTTTATTCAAGTTTCAGAAATTGTACTACGCAATTCAAAAGCTCTCATTTTTGTCATTTCAGTTTCAGTGACAGCAACAGTTCAATTTTATGCAAGAGGCTATTTATATCCTCTTAGAGACATGTAGAAATATGATTGGCCAAAATAAGTGATTTAAGAGAAACTGAACTATTTGAGGCAACATGGGCCAACGGGGATAGAGAGATAAAAGTAATTGCTATAAAACTTATATAATAATTCAACAAACTGATGTACCGTGTGTTACAAGAAGCAAATACTGGATGTACAACAGACATTACTCTCCTCAAAACTCCCCTCCGCATCCCAATCGAGAAAGGCATAAAGCAAGGAGATACGATTTCACTGAAACCATTGACCGCCTGCCTCAAAATGGTTATGAACAAGATCAATTGGAGGAGTGGTGTCAACATAAATGGAGAACAATTATCCCATCTCAGATTCTTGGACGACATCGTACTAATTGCCGAAAGTACCAACCAAGTGTAGAGCATGCTACGAAGACTCAACAAGAAAAGCAGTCAGGTTGGCCTGAAAATGAACCGCTGCAAAACGAAATACATGTGATCAGACGTCTTATGAAAAACCCGAATAACGGTAACAGGAGAAGAAATCAAAGAAGTGGAACAGTACATATATTTGGGCCAAGAAGACCTGATCGGAGAACTGTCGCGAAGGGTTCGAGCAGGACGGTGTGCATTTAATTCCATCAAGGACATCCTCAAAGGAAAAATCAACAAGACCACACGTACAAATATCGTCAATTCAACAGTGCTGCCAGCCATGCTGTATGGCAGTGAAACGTGGGCACTGATGAAGAGAGAACAGCGGCTGTAGGTAGCTGAAAGGGTAATGGAACGAGCTATGTTGGGAATTTCCCTTCTGGATCGCATCCCAAATGAAATGATCAGAGAATGCAGAGGTGTGAAAGATATTGTTGTGGAAAGCAGACATAACAAGATGCGATGGGTGGGCCACACAGCACGGCTCACAGACAATAGGTGGACCACGATCATTGTTGAGTGGTACCCGCGAGAACAGAAAAGACCACAGGGTTGGCCTCCAAGAAGATGGGAAGATGACATTGTTAAACGTTTCGGATGAACATGAAGATGAAAGGTAAGAGTGGGAGAAGAATGGCGGATGTGTTGTGATCAGCACAGTCTTAACAACAGCTGAAGACCGATCAATCCAGGTGAGCCAGGTGATAATAATGTATGTATTTACTACATATTCTATACTGCCTCAGGTCTGTGTTTGCTTACACTTTATATCTATCATGCTTGCTGTTTAATACTTTTGTCATGCAAAAGGTTCACAGTTAACAATTCTATTTATTTTTAATTAAAAAAATTAGTAACAGAAAATAACTGTCCATGACCAGTTGTAATCATGCAATGCTATTGTCACAGTATGGTGAAACCAGTGTTAATATTTTTGCAGGTTTGTTTAAAATTGGTATGGATTTTAGCTCATATGAATTACTGAGGTATAAGGTGCTTAAGTCATTGTGAACAATTTCAAAGACAGCTCTGCCAGGTCACATCAATACTGACCGGAAACACACCTGTTATTCCAGTTCTGAACCCCTACTGAGCACAGAATTCCACCTAGCCAAAATATCTTATGGTTGAGTTCTAAGTCAAATCTCCAGAGGCAAAAAGGATAGTGCATTAATCCGATATATCAATGTATTTCTCCCATCCATTTTGTACTATTATGAAACTAATATGCTGTAGGGACCTGAAGCAAAGTCTAATGAAATCTTCAATGAGCTTTGGAGCAGGCCCCAGGTGCTTAAACTATGGACCTGATTCAGGAATGCATTTCAACATGTGCCTAAATTAGGTCTTGTATAGGAATGCTTGCCTGAACTGGGGCCTAAAGTTGGTTTCAAGAGAATAAAGTGAATGTTCACAGGGTAAAACATTTAGCACAAATTATTCACCAGTTAATGTAAAGCAATGTGCTGTGGCCTTCAGACACAAACATTTGACTTACCTTATTAATATTAGTATCTAGCTAGGATTCTCTCGCCCACCCCCCTTAACAAAGTTCTTACACATTCACTGTTTGTTATTGCTATGCCACGGCATGCTGCGTTTCTTTATCACACAGTGCTGTCTCCTCTTGTACATGTCATTGGCAAAAGCTTGTATTTAAACAATAATGCTAGTCAATAAGGCAGAATTTGAAGAGACTTCAGGAAGGGACCAAAAGGTGTTACAGACGCTAGGCTGGGTCCTCAGTATCTCATTTTTATTTAGATTTATGGCAATATGTAAAAAGGGTCTGGCCTGTCTGGGCTCAACCTTCGTAAGTGCTGAGAGGATTTGGAGCATCTTCAACTCCCAATGAAGTCACAAAGATTGAGAATGCTCAGCACATCGCAGAGGTTTTCACTACTAGATAAGTTTACGGAGGATAGGTCCATCAGTGGGTATTAGCCGGGATGGGCAGAGAGGGTGTCACTAGCTTCTGTTTACCGGAAGCTGGGAATGGACAACAGGGGACAGATCACAGTGATGACTGTCCTAGAAATAGCTACACAGTTAAATTAGCAGGCACATAGGTAGGCAGATAGAGATAACAGCAAGCTCCAAACAGCTAAAACCGTAGATCATGTTTTCTTCAATTATGGAAGTTTCTCACAACAACAATTAGAGTATCAAAGGGTTATCTCCTTAACTGTATGTGCATAAAACAGGATCAACAGCAGATTCTTCTGTCTGCAATCAATAAACATTAGCTCAGATGTGATCTTTTGTCTGCATAGGATGTAATGGGCTGACCAAATAATGCTATCCTATCTGACTAGAGCCTAGGTGCCAAGGATCATGAGTTTAGATGAGCAGCCTGCTCCAAGAGGCAGTGGGATTCAGTGGGTTGGGCACTGCAGTAGAAGCCAGGACATGCGGGTTCTTTTCCTAGCTCTGCAATTGACCCAGGCAAGTCACTTCAGTTCTCTGCACCTCTGCTTCCTCATCCACCCTTTGCTTTTTTGTTTATTTAGATTATGGGGATTGTCTCATACTATGTGTTTGTTTAGGGCCTAGCACAATGGAGACTCAGTCTTAGCTGGCGCCTTAGTGGCATTACAGTAATACAAATAGTAAATAGCAACAAGAATACTGCAATTGCCATTTCTCCTGAAGGAAGTTCATACCTTGCTGCAGTTTCTAACACAGTGACGCCTTCTAGCACCGTCCCTTGATGCCAGACATCCTTGAGCAAACTATGCAATATTTGTGCAATACACATTGAAGACAGAACATAGAGCCTGATTTATTGTCAAGTAGCTTGTAAAAACCAGCCTATAAATAGCTGTGCAATAGCTGATTGTACAACAGAGGTGGGAAAACTACGGTCCGCGGGCCACATCCGGCCTGCAGAACCCTCCTGCCCGGCCCCTGAGCTCCTGGCCCGGGAGGCTAGCCCCCAGCCCCTCTCCTGCTGTTCCCCCTCCCCCTCAGCCTCAGTGCTCCACGCCGCCGGCGCAATGCTCTGGGCGACCAGGCAGTGCAGATGTAGAGCCGCGGCCTGACCCGGTGCTCTGGGCGGCGCAGCTGTAGCGCCACTAGCCACCGGTGCTCCAGGCAGCGCGGTCAGGGGGCAGGGAGCAGTGGGGGTGGGATAGAGGTCGGGGCCGCGGGTGTGGATAGGGGTCAGGGCGGTCAGAGGGCGGGGAACAGGGAGGTTGGATGGGGCAGGGGTTCCGGTGGGGCAAGTCAGGAATGAGGGGGGCGTTGGATGGGGCGGCAGGGGGCAGTCAGGGATGGGGGGCTCCCGGAGTGGGCAGGGGACAGGGAGCAGGGGGTGGTGGATGTGGTAAGAATTCTGGGGGGGCCGGGCCATGCCTGGCTGTTTGGGGAGACACAGCCTTCCCTAAACAGCCCTCCATACAATTTTGGAAACCCAATGTGGCCCTCAGGCCAAAAAGTTTGCCCGCCCCTGTTGTACAAGATAAGCAGTGATACATACAGTGCATCTGAAATCAGACTGATCCAATGTTGTTCGTGATCCAAGAACCTGTGTCTACCTGAAAAGCTGAGATTATTATACAAAGTATCCAGGAAATTCATAAAGATAACCAGGACTGTCAGCTTTATTTAGTCAAGTGCTTTGCTATAGGCAAGCACATAACTTTGTTGGTTGGAGGCTAGGGTTAGGAAGTGTTCCTTCAAAATGGGTTAATTCATCTTTACTTAATTTCTGTCGCAGAAGTAAGACTGTTCATAATCTAAAGGAAGAGGGGAGATTTTTAGAAGCAATTTAACCCCTTGGATCTGAAAGGCTCTCTTGCAGATACTGGCTTTCAGCATGGACCTGTCCTAGTAGTCTAATGTTCCGTTCTGGCCTTAAACGCTGTAACAGTAGAGTTAACCTAAGAGCAAACAAAAGTAATTTTCATAGTTTTCTTTGCAAATTAAAAACCAAACTGCTGTTAAATGTCTAAATTCCACTGTCAGACATTTTCAGTATGCTTAATGTGTCACCTACTGAAAAGTGCATTAAGTAGGTTGTTTGCAAAGTAGCACCATACAGCTGCTGTACTTCCTTCCACCATAAAAACAGATCTTCAAAACCTCACATTAGATAGGAAGAGACAATTGAAAAAGCTTTTCAGCTCAAGTATCCCAGACAACTCTGAATCTGTTTCATATTCAGAGAGATCTGGACATTGGGCTGGACTTGGAACATTTGCTACTGAACAAAGTCTGGTTTATGAATTCATGTAACTCTGATTCTTTTAACCTAATTAGAGCCAAATGGTCTTTAGAAAGAAAAGGCATCTCCCATATTTATTGCTTGTATCTCATGGGACATTTTTCCTTTCTCTCTTTGCCATTTCTGGCCTTTCCCCCTCCTACTCAAGATTCTGGAGAAGGGGGACTAATCTCTCACTAGGTTTCTGAAACTCTTCGGCCACATTCTCGTGCGGAATACAACATATTACAGTGTCAGCTTTAGTAGGGCTGCACTGGCGTAACTGACAGCAGAATTTGGGCTAGATTGTGAATGCCTCACTCACAATGAGTTAGGACCTTACTCCACAAGGAATAAGATGCTACTCACAGTGAATAAATGTATCAGAATCTGACCCTAAAGAGAAATAATATTGGTAATGACAGGCTAATGCAGTTCAAGATTTTATTTGAGACACAAAATGAAGCTTGGAAAATTGGAGAACCTCAGTGGTTTCAGATACTTAGCAGGTCTAAACAGATTTGTGTAGTAGTCATGGGCATTTTAAATTAGAAATCATGGTTTATTTAAATCCTAATAAATATCTTCTGCTGAACTATGTCAAAACAAAGTGCCAAATACCTTTACTGGATTCTTTAAACAAATAACATTAAACTTACTTAAATAATGCCCTCCAGGTATTGTACTGAAACACCTGTTTTCTTGAGCAACATCTACTCCCATGGGAAATAAGTTCAAAGCAAGTATGGTAACATGCGAAGTGTTTTTGCCAAGGTACAACTGGAAGCCAAATCCCAGAGTCAGTACTGCAAATGAGGGGGAAATGCCACACTCACTTTTTCCTTAATAACTCAAGGTCAGTTATACAATATGGTGATTTTTGTTTCCAAAGAAAGATCATCAGCTGGAACTTTGAACTTTAACCTGATTTTTTAAAGGACTGAATTTAAAATAAAGAAAGAAAAACAAGCAAACCCTCATCCAGATATTTAAAAATGTTTAATGTGAATTGAGACAGGAATATATATATATATCTTTGGTATTCAGTAAGAATTTGACCCAAAGCCCATTGAAGTCAATGAAAATATTCCCACTGTCTGCTCCTTCTCCCACTGATTTATATGATGCAGGATCTGGCTCCACCGAAAGAAACACTCCTCATTCTGATCTGTACCTCAAATGTAATGCCACACAAATCAAGAGTAGGTGTAAAACTGACGAAGGTGCGATTATATTCAAGTTGTGTTAATTCATTATCACTATTACTTCAGAATTATATTTTCATTTACAATGTGCATTAGTCCTGGGACAGGAGGAAGTAAGACCTTGTCTACACTGGAATGTTTCTGCACAGTAAAGCAGCTTTTTGCATTGTAACTCCCGAAATGTACACGCTGCCAAGTCACTTAGTGCACAGAAACTGCACAGTTGCAGCGCTGAAAAAAAAAAAAAAAAAACCACCCCGACAAGACGTGTACAGCTTTCTGGACCTGCTGGACCTCATCAGCATTTGAGGAGAGGAGGCTGTCCAGTCCCAGCTGTGCTCCAGCCATAGGAATTATGATACCTATGGACAGATGTCACAATGCATGACAGAAAGAGGCCATGACCGAAACCCACTGCAGTGCAGGATCAAAGTGAAGGAGCTGCAGAACGCCTACCACAAGGTGCAGGAGGCAAACCGCTGCTCCGGTGCTGTGCCCACAAGCTGCTGGTTCTACAAAGAGCTGGACGCGATACTCTGTGGTGACCCCACCTCCACTGCGAAGGCCACTGTGGATACTTCAGTGGCTCACATGCCAGTCGAGGGTGGACCAAGCCAGAAGGAAGAAATCTTGGATGAGGATGTGGAGGGGGACCCAGAGGCCGAGGATGACTCAGAGGCCAGAGATGCAAGCAGCCAGGAGCTCTTCTCTACCCCAGAGGAGTCTAGCCAGTCACAGCTGTTGGGGCTTGGCAAAGCGCAAACAGGAGAGGAGGCCCCTGATAAGTGCCTTTAATTCTGGGAATCATTGCAGCAAGTTGTTGGGGGTAGGAGGGTTGCAGAAAACATGCTTGCGTCTGTATGATGCACGTACCATCACATGCCTAGTCTGAGTGGTGGAACAGGGTGTTGATTGATTCCCTCACTTCACAGGAATCTGCCTCAGAGATCTCCACAAAACTGCCCACGATACTGCCCTTGATACTGGGCAATCTGCTGCCACAGGTTCTTTGGCATAGCTGCTTTGTTTCTTGCCCCATTAAGGGTAACTTTCCCTCGCCAATCTGCTGTCATGGGGGGAGGGAACCATTGCTGCACAGAGGCGAGCTGCATAAGGGCCAGGGCAGAAGCCGCAGTCTTAGAGAAGACCCTCCCTCGATTCCCTGATCACCCTCAGCAGCGAGGTATCTTCCAGAATGAACACAGCCTGTGGAAAATGTGGGGACAGTAATGATTATAAGGCCCCCGCTACAGTGCCGGCTCTCCCAAGACCCACATGTCCAGTGTACTGTACAGTCCTGGAACACTGATTTCCCCTGCCCCTGTGGTTACTCACCATTTTGGGGGTCTTGTGGCTCATGACATCTGTAGTATGCAAGGTCTTGGAAAAAATTTTGAAGGAGAAGGTAGTTAAGGACATTGAAGTCAATGGTAAATGGGACAAAATACAACATGGTTTTACAAAAGGTAGATCGTGCCAAACCAACCTGATCTCCTTCTTTGAGAAAGTAACAGATTTTTTAGACAAAGGAAACGCAGTTCATCTAATTTACCTAGATTTTAGTAAGGCATTTGATACCGTGCCACATGGGGAATTATTAGTTAAATTGGATAAGATGGGGATCAATAGGAAACTTGAAAGGTGGACAAGGAATTGGTTAAAGGGGAGACTACAACGGGTCCTACTGAAAGTTGAATTGTCAGGCTGGAGGGAGGTTATTAGTGGAGTTCCTCAAGGATCGGTTTTGGGACCAATCTTATTTTATCTTTTTATTACTGACCTTGGCACAAAAAGTGGGAGTGTGCTAATAAAGTTTGCGGATGATACAAAGCTGGGAGGTATTGCCAATTTAGAGAAGGACAGGGATACCCTACAGGAGGATCCGGATGACCTTGTAAACTGGAGTAATAGGATGAAATTTAATAGTGAGAAGTGTAAGGTCATGCATTTAGGGATTAATAACAAGAATTTTAGTTATAAGCTAGGGACGCATCAATTAGAAGTAACGGAGGAGGAAAGGGACCTTGGAGTATTGGTTGATCATAGGATGACTATGAGCCGCCAATGTGATATGGCTGTGAAAAAAGCTAATGCAGTCTTGGGATGCATCAGGAGAGGTATTTCCAGTAGGGATAAGGAGGTTTTAGTACCCTTATACAAGGCACTGGTAAGACCTCACCTGGAATACTGTGTGCAGTTCTGGTCTCCCATGTTTAAGAAGGATGAATTCAAACTGGAACAGATACAGAGAAGGGCTACTAGGATGATCCGAGGAATGGAAAACTTGTCTTATGAAAGGAGACTCAGGGAGCTTGGCTTGTTTAGCCTAACTAAAAGAAGGTTGAGGGGAGATATGATTGCTCTCTATAAATATATCAGAGGGATAAATACCAGAGAGGGAGAGGAATTATTTAAGCTCAGTACCAATGTGGACACAAGAACAAATGGATAAAAACTGGCCACTAGGAAATTTAGACTAGAAATCAGATGAAGGTTTTTAACCATCAGAGGAGTGAAGTTTTGGAATAGCCTTCCAAGGGAAGCAGTGGGGGCAAAAGATCTATCTGGTTTTAAGATTAAACTTGATAAGTTTATGGAGGAGATGGTATGATGGGATAACATCGTTTTGGTAATTAAATATTCATGGTAAATAGGCCCAATGGCCTGTGATGGGCTATTAGATGGGGTGAGATCCGAGTTACCCAGGAAAGAATTTTCTGTAGTATCTGGCTGATGAATCTTGCCCATATGCTCAGGGTTTAGCTGATCGCCATATTTGGGGTCGGGAAGGAATTTTCCTCCAGGGCAGATTGGAAGAGGCCCTGGAGGTTTTTCGCCTTCCTCTGTAGCATGGGGCACGGGTCACTTGCTGGAGGATTCTCTGCTCCTTGAAGTCTTTAAACTACGATTTGAGGACTTCAATAGCACTGATATAGGTGTGAGGTTTTTTTTGTAGGAGTAGTGGGTGAAATTCTGTGGCCTACGTTGTGCAGGAGGTCGGACTAGATGATCATAATGGTCCCTTCTGACCTAAATATCTATGAATCTATGAATCATGTGTGCTTGCCTGGGGTCGGCCAGTTAGTGGCTATGTGAATAGCGGCTGTGTTTTAAATCACTGAATCAGTGGTCTCTGTCTTGCAAACAATACTGCTTTTGTAAATTGTTGCATGTTGTCTTCTCGATATAACCTTGGAAGCTCAGCCTTCCTCTTCGTTATCACTGGCTGAATAGCTGCGCAGAATTAGAAAGCGGCCACGAAGAACTAAAGAGGACTTTCTGCGTGAAGTCATGACGCACTCCGCAGCTGAAAAACAAGAACTGAAGGAGTGGAGGGACAGCGAGAAGAGGGACCGAAAGGAGAACGCGGCACCCCAGAATGAAGCCACAGAGCGGCTCTTAAACGTTATGGAGAGCCAAGTGGATACGCTCCAGATGCTACTAGCACTGCGAACCAAGCAGCTCCGCGCCTGCCCTCCCCTGCAGCCGCTGTCGCAAAACACTTTCTCATGAACCCCCCCAGACACTGCCAACACACTCTTATCAACTTCCTGGCTCCAGTCTGTACCCACTGCATTCCAGTTCTCCCTCATCACAGTCCAGCCCTGCGGACTCCCAGTACCCACTGCACTCAACACACATCCCTCTCAACACAGTTTACTCAACTCAACACAGTTTAGCCCTGCTGAAGTACAGTACCCAGGGCACTGTACTCCAAAGGAGAAGGTTAGATAGGATACCTGGCCATACACAAATATTTACACCTCTTCCTGGCACCCTCCCTTCCCCCATCCCACTCAGTGCTGATGTGTTTTTTTGTTTGTCTCTCTCCTCCAGTTGTTGTTTTTTAATAAAATAATTGTTTTGGTTTGAAAGGGATCTTCATTAATTGAAAGCTAAATGAGCCCTGCAAAGCAACAGGCAATTTTCTTAAACTTTCATACTGCATTGTCTACACCAATCACAATCACCTCCTAGCATTACAAGCACTGCGCTCCCAAGCATAGCAACAAATATTCGTGGCTTTCAGCTTCATATTTCTTCCTCAAGGCATCCCTGATACTTATGGCCCCCTGCTGCACACCTCTAATAGCCCTGGTCTCTGGCTGTTCAAATTCAGCCTCCAGGTGCTGAGCCTCAGCAGTCCAGCCCTGAGTGAAGCTTTCACCCTTCCCTTCACAAATATTATGGAGGGCACAGCATGCGGCTATAAGCATAGGAATATTATCATCAGCCAGGTCCAGCCTCCCATCTAGGCAATGCCAGCGGGGCTTTAAATGGCAAAAAGCACACAGTCATTCTGCACTTGCTCAGCCTGTTGTTGAACCACTCCTTGCTGCTGTCAAGTTGCCCCATGTATGGCTTCATAAGCCATGGTATTAAGGGGTAGGCAGGGTCTCCCAGGATCACAATGGTCATTTCGACTTCCCCTAGGGTGATCTTCTGGTCCATGAAGAAAGTCCCTGCTTGCAGCTTCCTGATCAGGCCAGTGTTCTGAAAGATGCATGTGTCATGCACCTTTCCAGACCAGCCAGCGTTAATGTCTGTGAAACGCCCCTGGTGATCCACATGCACCTGGAGAACCACTGAGAAATTCCCCTTGCGATTAATGTACTCTGTGGCTAGGTGGTCTGGTCCCAGAATTGGACTATGCGTCCCATCTATCGCCCCTCCGCAGTTAGGGAAGCCCATTTGTGCAAAGCCATCCACAATGTCACTCACATTGCCCAGAGTCACGGTATTTCGGAGCAGGATGCGATTAATGGCCCTGCACACTTCCATCAACACGAGTCCAATGATTGACTTTCCCACTCCAAACTGGTTAGTGACTGATTGGTAGCAGCCTGGAGTAGCCAGCTTCCACAGTGCAATCGCCACCATAGCTGCCGACTCCGTGGGTGCTCCGGGGCTGGAGCACCCACAGGGAAAAATTAGCAGGTGCTTTGCACCCACTGGCAGCCAAGTTCCCCCCACCCTCACCCCCTCCTCACCTCCTCCTCCCCCTTGAGTGCACCGCGTCCCCGCTCCTCCCCCTCCCTTCCAGTGCTTCCCACCCCCCACTGCCTAACAGCTGTTTGGCAGCACTTAGGACTTTCCGGGAGGGAGGGGGAGGAGTGGGGACATGGCGCACTCAGGGGAGGAGGCGGAGAAGAGGTAGGGCAGGGGTGTGGACTTGGGGGAAGGGGGTGGAATGGGGTCAGAAAGGCAGCAGGGCTGGGGTGGGAAAAGGCAGAGTGGGGTGGGGACTTTGAGGAAGGGGTGGAATAGGAGTGGGGTGAGGGCGGTGCAGGGGCAGGAAGAGGCGGTGCAGGGCCGGGGGGGGGGGGGGGGTTGAGCAGCCACCGGGCAGAGAGGAAGTCGGTGCCTATGATGGCCATGCACTTATCCAATGGCATGGCAGCTCTCAGTCTCGTGTCCTTGCGCCACAGGGTGGGGGCGAGCTCACCACACAGTCCCATGAATGTGGTTTTCCTCATCTGAAAGTTCTGCAGCCACTGCTCATCATCCTAGACATGCATGGTGATGTGATCCCACCACTCAGTGCTTGTTTCCCAAGCCCAAAAGTGGCATTCCACTGTGGTCAGCACCTCTGTAAATACCATAAGCAATCTCGTGTCATAGCTACTACGCATGGTGAGATCAATATTGAACTCCTCTTGACTTTATAGTTTAGGGAATTACTCCACTACCACTCGTGACGTGTTAGTGAAAGCGAGCAGCATATTGGTCAACAGTGCGGGATCCATTCCAGCAGACCGTAGAGGTAGAGCGCGCAGTACACAAACTGTTGAAAGATGGTGCCAAACGCGGACAGAAGCACTGGGATTGCTGGGATGCAAAACAATGCATCACTGGGCATTGGGACAGGACACAGGATGCCCCGCGACCCCCTCTGCCTTCCCACAACTCTTAGCAGCAGAAGAGATAGAGCTGCTCTGTGGGCTAGCTGCCCAGAATGCACCGCTCCGAATACCTCTGCAAGTGCCACAACTGTGACCATGCTATTGCACAGGCAGCTGGCAGTGTGATCACACAACAGCAGTTTCCCTTCAGCGCTCTCTGAGCGGCGCTTGTAACTGCCGGCGCTGTAACTCTCCCAGTGTAGACATATCCTAGGAGAAAAAGGTAATTGGGACCAGGGAAAGATATGTGGCATATTTAAATTTATGCCCTTTAGGTGAAATCCTTATCTTATTAAAGTCAATGACAAAGCACCTTTAGTTTGTGCTTCATCTTGAGAATATTACAGTCAGCCCTCTGAGCACTTAAGAAAGCACAGTGCACATTCAAGGAGGACACATTTTATTATGCTGGGGAAAGACTACTCTAATTAGCCCAGATTTTTCATCTTCAGTGGGAGTTAGATTAAGTCCTTTGTGAACACGGCAACCTCCTGAGGGCTAAGTGATAACATTTCCAGCATTAATGGCAGAGTACAGGTTTGCAAAACCACTATACTCACAAAAGACAATTTCCTAGTAAAGTATGTAATCTGACTTTTGCAAAATAACCTAATCACTAATTACATTTTACAGCCAACTGGAAAAAAGCAGCCTAAGTTTCGGAACATCCTTTAAAAAGAAATCCCCCTACATTCTAAGCAAAGAGTCTTTCCTCCTCCAGGAATGAGTCTTGCTTGGTAGCTATCAGTTCAATTTGCATTTCTCCAAAAACAGGATGGAATGGGAATGTGCACGTTTGACTGTAGATGATGATCTCACAGGAACTAAACTGTGAAATGCAACCATAAGCACAACAGCAGCAAAGAAGTGAAATCTCTTGCCTGGCTGACTTTGACATAAAGAAAAGCAAATTGTCAGAAGAGGGCAGCCATTTTTAAAGGACAATCTCTCAAGCTTCCTACTGACCAGGGCTTTCACTTTCAATACAAGTGAGAGAAGTGACTGTTTGGGATGGGGTTTGGATCTTTGTCGACAGCAATGGCTGTTCAAATTCAGCCTCCAGGTGCTGAGCCTCAGCAGTCCAGCCCTGAGTGAAGCCCTGATCAGGAAGCTGCAAATTTATGGCCCAATACCTGTCACCCCATTTGAGAGTGGAGCTGGCGAAGGAGGACACCAGTCCCCTTCCAGAAGGGAGACTGCCAGAAGAGACATATGCCTCTGGGGTCCTATGTTCACTTTATTGCTTGTGGCTAAAACTATGGAAAACCCAGGGGTTTTTTGCCTGCCATGCTACAGGGTAGGCCCAAAGGAACTGAAACATTCCGGGTGCACCTACACTGCAATAAAAGACCCACAGCATGGCAGTGGCTGCATTGAATGTTTCGGTTCATTTGGGCCTACCCTGAAGAGTGGCAGCCCTGGGCTCTGAGACTCAGTGCCGCAGGTTGTTTTTAATCACAGTGTAGATATACCCTTAAAGTAAACCTCAGCTGAAACTAGCGAGTTTCACCTGGGTTTCCAATGAAACCACAGAAAATGATTGGTTCCATACAGCACACACTAGAGTTTGATTGTCACAGCCATTACTGAAGTGCACAGTGGGGTAAGTATGACTCCCCCCCCCCCATATTTTGACTGGTTGTGGTGGGGAGAATGAAGGCAACACACTGACTCTGTCTGCCCCTGTTCTCGTCCTGCTAAATGGAGTAACTGGCTCAGTGCACAGGAAGGATAAATCTCTCCTTTAAATGAAGTGAAATAACTTATACCTTCCCAGGGCAAGTGGGAAGCAGAAGAATTGTGATTCTCAGATCAGTTAGCATTCATCCTTTTGGTCTGTACCTAGGGTGAAGAAAGGCAATAAGCTGAACTTGACTCAGGATAGACTGTGAAGTTACAATCTAGACAGAGGAGCCTTTATTTCTGCAATTTAAAGAAGAAGTCAGAGAGAATCCTTACACCAGTTAGAAGCATAATATGATGAGTATGTTTCTTGTGAGTTTTGAGGAAAGGCTGAAAACTTGATAGCATCCAGACTCAAAGAATACAGATGGAAAAAGAAAATAGAATTGGGGGGGAGCAGGAGGAGGAGGATAGCTCCAGCCAGCCCTACAGCAGTTTGACCCCAAGATAGCCCTAGAAGCAGTTCCAGAGCCACCAATGCAGCTGTTGGTAGAGTCTTCAATAGCCAGATGTTGTTGCTGAAAATTACATTCCAGCATTCATCCATGTAACTTATAGTCCTGACCCCGTTTAACCAAGGGAGCTGGTCTGTTGCTAAAACAGGTAAAAGAGAACAAAGCAGAATGTCAAACTATGGAATGATATGGTATTTTACTACCAAGAATGTACTATCTGGACATATAGATCTGCCCATTTACTTTGTAACAGCAACTTTCTAAAAAGCATTAGGAGTGGTGTGCTACACAACAAGCCAATCTTATCCCCCAAACAATGGGCAGCATTCGTATCTTTTCCAATTGTCTCAGCATTATACTAATTTGCAGACTTGCCCCTTTAAAATTCCCTGTCCTGTGAGAAATTACTTGCCCTGCTGGGTGAGTTCTGTAGGAGAACTGTACAAATTTTTCTGTATAAAAATATACACTCAGTTTCTGCAGGATAAGAGGAATTTTAAAGGGCTGGGAATATACTTGCTCCAAAGCCACCCACAGGATAAGTGGCAAAATTAAATACATCTGTCCTGTTACAGTACATTCTGTCATATCCACTGATGTGATCCAGTGCATTACTGAGTATGCAAGACTCTCAGAAATTTAAAAGAAGTTATTGACTTATAGTATTATTTTTATTTTTGGCATAAGAATGTATTGAATTTTGAAATGGGCAAATAACTGCCCCTAAAATGCCGAGTATTTTCTCTGCTTGTTGTGCGTAAAATAAAGTTTTATTACTGGCTGTCTTGACCCCAGGTTTCCTGCAAAACTAGTCTTGGTTACTTGCTGCTACCACCAAGATTCATTCTTGGAAATTTTACCTCAGGGCACCCCTCTCTGCTCCCTTGTTAAAATGACCTTGGCCCCAGGAGTGGGAGTCCTTTGATAGGTATGGTAAGTGATTTTGATGGATGCTCCAGAAATCCCTATTTATCACAGCTCCATTCCGAATTGAATTAATTAACTTGTAATTTATTTTTGAAAATTAAAAGCTATGAATGAACTCCATTGCCAATCATCTGATCGCTGTCCTTTTCGAGCCTCAGACAATCTTATTTCCTGCCCCAGTTCAGGCTTCTTTTTCATAAGCCCCAGAGTCTGATGTTCTCCTATCTAGTCTCATGCTACCCTTTCTGCAGCCCAGGCTTCTATCAACCCCTGATGGACCAGTCTCTGGAGAGACCTTTTTTAGCAACTTCAGCCAACCCCGGCCAAACCAACTCCAACTGGCAAGTCTCCGGACTCCCTCTCCCAAGGGTCTTTCTCCCACTGCTGATTTTTAAATAAACATTCCAGGGTGGCTCTTAGCAACCCAATGGGTTGTCACTGAGTCCTTAGGTTTCAAACCTCAATCTCACTTCTACCCATATCCGTCTCCCTCAGACCGAACATAACAGAGACACAACACATACCCTCAGATTCTCCACACTGGGACTTAGTTTTCAATGCTTTGAATATGCTCATAGGCACTTGAAGTTACAGTGGTTTGTAGAACTACCCCCTCTTATTCGATTCTGAACCAATACCTCAGAATAACAATAGGGGAGCTGTGCCTATAATGTATGCTGTCTTTTGGATAAGCCATAAAAATGAGACCCCTACTACTTGCTAGCATTAAAAAATCAGTAGTAAATTTTACTAATAGGGTTGTTCATCCAATGTCACCTCCGATTTCCAACACAGGTAATTATAATCTATGAAAACTCCCCACCCTGTTTCAGTTAGATAAGACAGTATTCTTCAATGCCTGTTTTAAGCTGTTGGATAGCATTGTTGTGGGCTGTTAATAAAATAATAGCTCTTATACAGCACTTATCAGTATATCTGAAAGTACTTTACAAAGGCAAATAGAATCATCATCCCCCCTTTTATACATGGGGAAACAAAGGCACAGAACGTTGAAGTAGCTTTTCTAAGATCATCCTGCAGTCTAGTAGCAGAGCCGGGAACAAAACCTAGTTCTCCTGAATCCCAGTCCAGTGCTCTGTTCTCTAGGCATGTTAAACATTTGCCATCTTCTACCTCAGCAGTGGCTGTACTGTGGTGATGGCCAAAGTGATTCCCACATAGCATCTACATTTTATAGTTTTTAACAGCATTTGTAAAGCACCAGAAGATTCATTTAGATGAAAGGTGATAACATCAAGAGAATCTTTTAAGGAGCAATACAGCAAAGAATCAGATTTGCATTTTCTAATTACTTACAGAAAACGTTTTCCATTATCTAGGACATCTGATAAGATCAAGTGTTAAGTAAAGAGAAGAGGAACGGTAAGTAGGAGAAAGAAGAAAATTGTTCTATGTCATGGAAAATTACTTTCTCTCATTGCATAATGCAGATATTCTTCACAAGAAACACCTCTTTTTTGACTGACTGTATCTAGTTATTATTAGCAGTAATCATTTCACCAGTTGTTCATTGAGAGAACAAACAAACAAATTTATGAATCATCCAGCCTAAAAAGAACTTTCATTTGACTCTGCAATTAGTTCCAAGAGCTAATTCTGGACCTATATATTTTTCACATTTTGAAAATATACTGTAGATGAAATATGTACTGCTTGCAACGTCTTTGAAATTCAACAAGCTCTGTCTAAATCAAATGGCCAGGGGTAAGGCTGGGAACTGGAAAGGTGGGTTTTCTGGAGACAATATTGTTTTAAAAAAAGAGAACTGTGATGGCTCTGTATTTTTTTCGTAGACTTTGCTTACCTTGCAGAATCCTGTATGACAGTTAGGGACTGAGTTTGTGAAATTACCTGTCCATATAAGATCTCCTCTACATATCTGAGGTGAACAACATGCAGGGGGCATCAGCCATTATAGGAACCCACAGTTACATAGGTATAAACATGTGCAGGACTGTTAAAATTGCATTTGAAAAGTAATTTGTTGGAAATGGTGGATTACTGGATTTAAAAAGTAATCATTTAGTACTATGGGACTCTATAGCAGAAAAGGGATTGAAGTTAGTGGGAGTTCACGGTGCTGGGCACCCATCAACAGTGGACAGATAGAATTCAATCCTAATAGATTAATAATTACTTTTCATCATGTATGCAAGCAGAACTGTTGCTGTATTGGACAGCTAGACTTCTGCTTGGGATAGGAATGGCAAGATTGCTAAACCAGGAGCTTAACACATGTTAATGGACAGTAACCAGATTTCTTCTCAAGAAAAAAATTGTATTTTATAAAATTATTGAAGCCACTTATTTTAATATATGTTCTCTTGGGAATGAAGCAAACACACAGCTACCTTCCAACTTTTGGGCAGCATGAGAATTCATACCCAGTTCTAGATCTAAATTTCATAGCTGACCCTTCTTTATATGATGGGCCAGCTAAAAAACACTGGATAGGAGCATTCCCATCACGGGTGTCATTTTAGGAAGGGATGGGGGGCAGCAGAGAGCCATACTTCCCCAACTTTCAGATGGGACAACAGGGAAACAACACGTCCCATCCCACCCCCTCCTCCACACTCAACTTTCAGCCCCCACCTGGGGGGAGTGGGAAGACAACAAAGTGAGCAGGAAATGGTGTATATGGAGTGAAGAAAGATGTACCGTGAGGACAGCATAGTTGCTGCATGAGTGCTACCTACTGAACTTATATTTCTATAAGGGTGTTAGAATATAATAGCAACTGCTCTCTATCTCTCCCCACCATGCTGAGTTATGCCTTACTGAACTCACATTTGTATAATGTAAGATATAAATAATATTATTCAGAATTTCCTCTCTTCTTTTGCCCCTTGCTCAGCATAGGGATTGCCATGATTTTCTTTGTCTGTTTTTTTTCTTACTTCACACATTTAATTATTTTCAGAAATGAAAAAAAATAAAACAGTAACATGGGAGAGGGAATCTAATGCAGCTACTATAGTACAATGAATATATGTATGAATGAGGTAGGAAGGAAGAAAATCAAAATAAATTCACAAGCAACCATGGAACCTATTGATGTACATTGAGAGGGGAAAAACGTACTTGAAACAAAGAGAAGCAGTCATGTTCATCAAGTATCCTGACTGATTCCTTACTCTTTAGTTCATAATCTAAGAAGGGAAACCACACCATCTGGAAGTCACTTGGGTGCTTTAAAATTATTTTCAATAATACATGTATCCTTCTAAACATGTCTCTATCAAAGAAAATCACTACACTATCGTGTTCTAATGACACAACATTCCTACTATTTTAAGTAGTTCTAATGCTCGTTGGAAGGAGCATGGAAGAAAAGATACGTTTTTGCACAGCTGGCAAGAATACTGGTTTATCTTAGATTTCATTTTTGAACTTATAGAAGCCAAACGGTCCTTAGACCTTTTGTTGATACTTTTAGACTATGCCATGAAAGGAGCCTACCAGCTGAAAAATTCAGGCCTTTTTCTCATCTTGCTGCCACCAGGATATAGGGGCAACCCAAAATTCATTTTTTCTCTCTCTCTAGATACTTATACAGTCTTCCATCACCATAGTATTCTGCCATCTTGAGACATTTCTGCCAGATGTGCTAAAAGCTACGTCTTCCTCCAACCTCCACCATGCATCTGAAGTACTTATAAAACCTGCTAACTATGGAAAAGATATGATTGTCTATCTCAACCACTTAGCTCTTTGGTGAATGGACTCTGATTTTGTTTTGTTTGTATAGTGCCTAATGGAATGGGATTTGCTCTATGACTGGAGTTCCCAAGCACTGCAATAATGCAAATAAATAAATAAAAGAATAAAAACAAATGTCTAGCTAGAAGCAGGAATCTGTGGTGAAATCCTATGGCCTGTGTTATACAGCTCAAACTAGAGGATCATAAGGGCCCTTTCTGATCTTAAAAAAAAATCTGTTCAATCATTGAAAAATAATAGTACGTGAGAGAGGAAGGGAGGTACCCCTGGAACAATATCTTTGATGTAGGCATCCAAATGGTTATCTGATCAGGCACTATACAAAAATCGAGGGACATTCTCTTTGTCTGGTCCTCAGGGGAAGAGAGCAACTTTGTTCTTCCTGATTTTTTTTATTTTTAGCTTTTTTATGAACATCGATACAGGGGTGAGGCTTTATTAAAAAGTGTGTTTTACATCTTGACCATAAGGCTTTCAGGGTTGGCTCCTTTTACTTCTCTGATGGTTAGAAACCTTCATCAAATTTCAAGCCTAAACTTGTTGATGGCCAGTTTGTATCCTTTTGTACTTGTGCCAACACTGGCCCTTAATGTAAATAACTCCTCTTTCTCCATGATATTTAGCCCTCTGGTGTATTTATATGTAACCCTTCTGCCAGTCAGCGTTGCCAGGAACAACGGCCAGGTTCAGTATCTAGGAGTTCCTTTTCAACTATACAACACAAAACCGGTTCAAGGCCCCACCCAGTCACCTGGGACAATTACACACCACCCCTCAGTCACCTCTAAGAGGCAATACTTCCCCTCTTCCAAGCACAGAGTCTGAGTGTAGCACAGAACTTTTATTAAAAGAGGGAAGTAACCTGAAATTAATTTGAGAAAACGCCACAAACAGGATTCTCAAACATAAACCACGAGCAAAAGACCCACCCCCAAATAAGTTGGGAAGTGTCCTTTTCCCTCAGGTTCTTAAAGTCCAGCAACCAAAAGTCCCTTTAATGTGCCCATCCCTTCTCTGCACCACACTCACAGCTGTTGTCCATAGTCTGTGTGGACCCAGAGTTCAGAGGTGCAGCTGCAGAGTTCACCTCTCACCCTGGGTGGAGGGGGGGTAAGAAGGCACCTTACTCATTTCGCTGCCCAGGCTTCTCACTCCACTCTGCCAGCCGATTGCCGATCCACCAGGATGTCTTCAGGTCCCACCACTTAACACAGCTCTCAGTGATTTCAGCTGTTAGTGGGAGAGTCTCACCGCTGGTGCACACTGGGCAGTCTCTTGCATCAGAGCAGGTCTTGTCCCAAAGCAGGGCTAATGCTTCGACCTAAGTATCAGTGATTTCAGCTCTGCAGTGTGTAACAAGACTCTCAGTTGAGTCTAAATTAGCTCTTCTATTACACAGTGGAAAAAGGAAGGGTCAAATGGTGTCTAAGACCCTTAAGCAGGGCCCACCAGATACGATGATATGTCCTCAGATTATAGCAAAAATTCTTGTTGTCAGTCCCTAAGTGCATGACCTTACACCTTGCACTATTAAATTTAATCTAATTTAAGACCATAAGAATGGCCCTACTGGGTCAGACCAAAGGTCCATCTAGCCCAGTATCCTGTCTGCTGACAGTGACCAATGCCAGGTGCCCCAAAGGGAATGAACAGAACAGGTAATCATCAAGTGATCCATCCCTTGTCACTCATTCCCAGCTTCTGGCAAACAGTGGCTAGGGACACCATTCCTGCCCATCCTGGGTAGCAGCCATTGATGGACCTATCCTCCATGAATTTATCTAGTTATTTTTTTGAACGCTGTTATGGTCTTGATCTTCACAACATCTTCTGCCAAGGAGTTCCACAGTTGACTGCGCATCGTGTGAAGAAATAGTTCCTTTTATTTGTTTTAAACCTGCTGCCTATTAATTTCATTTGGTGTCCCATAGTTCTTGTGTTACGAGAAGTAGTAAACAACACTTCCTTATCTATTTTCTCTACACCAGTCATGATTTTATAGACCTCTATCATATCCCCCCTTAGATGTTTCCTTTCCAAGCTGAAAAGTCCCAGTCTTATTAATCTCTCCTCAAACGGAAGCCATTCCATACCCTAATCATTTTTGTTGCCCTTTTCTCTTTCTATTATTCCAGTTTTCAAGGTCCTACAAATCTTCTTATATCACATTCTGATCCTCCCCTCTATTGGCAATAGCTCCCAACTTTGTGTCATCCAGAAATATTATTAGCACACTCCCACTTTTTGTGCCAAGATCACTAAGGTAAAATATTAAATAAGACTGGCCCCAAGACCGATCCTTGAGGAACTCCACAAGTAACCTCCCTCCAGCCTGACAGTTCACCTTTCAGCATGACCCTCTTGTAGTCTCCCCTTTTACCAGGACCTTATAAACCTTTTGATTCTCAAATTAATTGCCATCTTATCCAATTTAACAAATAATTTTCCATGACACCAAATGGTTTACTGAAATTCAACTAGATTATCTCAACTACATTCGCAAAAAGAAAAGGAGTACTTGTGGCACCTTAGAGACTAACCAATTTATTTGAGCTTATGCTCAAAGTAAGGTGCCACAAGTACTCCTTTTCTTTTTTTGTGAATACAGACTAACACAGCTGTTACTCTGAAACCTGTCAACTACATTGATTGAAAATTGATCATCTTCTCAAAGACAAAGATCAGGTTTGTCTGGCACAATCTACCTTTTGTGAACTGTACTGTATTTTATCCCATCACTTAATGGGTTTTGCTCATTTCCTACGCAGAGCATGAGCACATTGAATAGTGTTCAGATCCACATCCAGATCAAGGCAAACTAACAACTGGGATCTGGGTTCAGGTTTGACAGCTTGGAAATCTTGGGGGCAGATTTGTTGGGAGATATTTGCCATGTGGGACTGAAGTTTCATGAGGACAGATGTAGCCCTGAGGTTCTGGGATCATTCAAAACAGAACTGGAAAACAGGACCCTGCTGGTTTTGAATCCAGTCTGGAACCAAAACAAAAATTTATCATGCCAGTGTCGGTTCATTTATTGTCCTCCACTACAAAGTAGTATATACATAAAACAAACAACAACACATCATATATATTAAGGATGCTAGGTATCTCACAACAGTCTTAATATTTGGATATCACTTCTACTAATTTTTGGAGAGAGAAAAACCTCGAAGGCTAGCTAGTTCACCTGAAAGCAACCTAGAAAAGGATACTTTATTATGTGATAGCTTCAATAGCACTGACACACTTTGAATAAACTCCGGCACAATGAAAACACATGTAATTGTCATTCATTGTATTGCAAACCATCTCCCCAGCAAAATGTACAAATTCATCTGCCAGAAGATTGTGCTCTTATGGCAAAGAGGAACTGGTTTTCCATCCTTTTCAGACTGAAAGTGTACTCCTCAGTCTTCCCCTTTCATCCCCTGCCCCTAGTACTTTTTGTAGTCTTGAAAAAAATGATGAGCAACCCTTTGCACTGAAAATTCCTGCACAACGTTGAAATGCAAAACAAGAGAACTTTTCTCTGAACAAATATAAACACATTCCACTTGAAGGTACAATTATAAAATAGCAAAGATGTGATTAAAGAATTCCACAGGGATTCATTACAAGCTTTCATTTCTGGTAAACTAATAAATGTTTCCAGCTCATTTAAAAAAAATCCCCCAACATTAAAGAAAATATTACTGTTTGGGTCTCTGATAGGATATCACCAGAGAGGCAAACTATCATCTATGCCAGATATGCAAGCCAATGCAGTAGAGAAACCCATAAAGTATATCAAGTCCAGGCAAAAATATAACAAGGAAAAGAAGAAAATCACTTGAACTATAGCAAACCAATGGTACACCCATAAATATAACTGCTGTGCTACAAGCCAAGGCAAAAACCTCAAACACATTTTCAGAGACCTACTATTAAGATTGAAAAAAAAAAGAAAAGAAAATTAACAATAAACCAGAAAGCTTTTTACAGAACCCTAATGAAGAAAAAAAAAAAAAAAGAACAGAAGGGCACAGTAAAAAGTCAGATGAGGTAACACTGTAATTTTAAAAAATGGGCAGAATCATCCCTGGTGCAATTCAATATATAGTAAAAACAATATCTTTAAGAGAATATTAACCATTGTGTGTGTGTGTGCACGCGCGTGTGAGGGAGAGGGAGAGAGATTGCCTCTAACAAAAAAGCCTTGCACCTGTCCAGGACACTTGAATTTGTCCATTACACTCTGATGCTGTGTTTCAGTATGTGACAGGATAAGGAAGTGCTTTTGTTGGTTGAGAATTTCCATAACTATTTAGAAAAGGGAACCAATTCCCATCATACTGTGTGAATTTGTAATTGTTGATGTTGTGGGAGCATATTGCAATTATGGATACTTTATATGCAGGTATAGCATATGTAGATTTCAGTAATTTAACTAATTTAATGCACAGGTCTTAATCTCAAAGAAGACACAAGCTAGCATTTCAGGGAATGCATTTGAAACTCCTGAGATGTGTTAAGTTATGAGTGTCCAAAAAGTTGCTTTTGAAATCAGTGCCTACTATATTATGATTATTTTTGCTCCTATTTGCATTAATAGAGCAGGACTGAACCTTTAAGATTAAAAGACAAAAACCAAAGGGTTCCCAGAGCAGTAGAAGAAAAGCATCTTTTTCTATGGGTTTATTTTCAAATAAGTCAGAAGTCTGGAAGCCACTGGAGGAGTGTTTATATTTGGGGGGGATTTTTAGGTTACAGCTCTGCCTTTTGTCTCACCATTCTAAGAGAAAAATTATATCATGTTCACCAGGATGAACGCAAGGCCATTCAGTGACATCCCAGCCCCGAGAGCATGGTGGCTCTCTGCTCACTTGTAAAATTGTCCCTGGCATAATTCTTGGCATGTTGGCCACTATGTGTTTTTCTTGTTTTCTTCCATTGCAAGTTACAACTTTGATTCCTAAGGTTTTTGAAACGTGCATTGTTAAAATTAGTACCAGAAAAATAAATGGTTTTAAGCTTCTCTTTGTACTATTTTCCTTGTTTCCCTCCTTTAGGGTCTGTAATGAGGTGCACTCACCTCTCCTGATCACCCCATCTCAGTGCATGTGCTTGCACTCTCTCTCTGTTTGTGGTGGGTCTTTGATTCAGCCCTCTGGCCAAGTCACACACAGTCTGTCTGTGAGGTAAAAGCAAAGTGAACCCCTTTCGGGGTACAAGTCCAACAGGCGCCTCTCTCAGTGCCCTCTGTAACAGCTCTCTCAAGCTGTCCCTGCTCTATATAGAACGGTGTCTCAGGACTCCCTCCCTGGAGGCAATATCTTCGCCTTCTCAGGGCCTTTCTGGCCGCAGCTCTGCCTCTGGGCCACTACAGTTCAGTTCCCCTTCTGGGGTGCCTCAACTTCCAGGCCACTTTCCCAGTGGCTGGTGCAGGGGACCCAAGCCCACCCTCTACTCCAGGTTCCAACCCAGGGACCCTATAGATAGCAGCCACCTGCCATGTCCCTTTACATAAATGGTGTTACTGCTACAAATTCCCTGGGCCACTTCCTTGTGGCTCCAGCACGTTCTTTACTCTTATCTCAGGGCCTTGTCCTGGTGGAGCCCAAGCAGGCAGCCTGGAGTTCCCTCACATTCCCAGCAATGCAATAGCTGAGGTCTTGTAGGTCCCTCAACCAGCCAAGCTCACCCTCCAAGCTCCTCCAGGTCTAGCAAGGAACTGAACTCACACTGGCCTGCAGTTCTTCTTATACTAGCCTGCTGATTGGCTACGTCCCATATAGCCACTCTAGGCAGCTTGGAGGACCTCTCTACTGCCCTTTTCTATAGTGGTGTGTGGCAGGGCTATGAGGCCTCCAGCAGGGGGCCTCCTGACCTAGTCCACCCCGTCACAGGGCCTTTGACTCTTATTATTCTCCACAGTGGGTCTAAAGGAGATAGATTCACTTGGTGGGACACTAGATAATAAAATATTACACAATACACTGTAATTTTGTGGAGAAACCATTGGGGATAAGGCACTTCGTGGTAATAACACTGAAAGATTCAACTTTGTAGAAAGAGAGTTATGTTTGTAGCCTTTGTAATCCTAGAAGAGTGGTTGGCAACCTGCGGGCAGACCGTGGCCACTGGGAGTTGTGGAGGGGCGTGCCTGCGGATGATCAACGGCAGCAAAATGTCTCACGGCCTGCAATCAGATTATCCTGATGGGCCGCAGGTTGCCCACCACTGTCTTAGAATGTTCCCTAGTCTCTGAAGTTTCCAGCTGTCATCTTCCTTCACAGTTGTTTTTTGCTTTGTTTATTCTTCCATATGATATGGGTAGGGGATACATTCTGATATGCTGTAATGCTATGCAGCTGATGTTTGTGTTGTTTTAAAATCCCACGTAATCTACTGCCCAATTTGAATTGGTGTCTATGTCATTCCACTGCCCTAAGTGTACACACTTCCTGTTCTTGAGTATGCACTAGAGCAAAGCTCATTCAACACACATCCCTGTCCCAAATTAAAATAGGAGTTGTGCTGAGAGATCCTTGGTCATTAAGGCTCTCCTCAGAACTGCTTCTCCCTTTCTGAGATTGAGAAAATAGAGGCTGCTCAAGGTGCCTTCATTTCCTGTGGTTGGGAGTCAGTCTAATATGGGCCATCAGATTCATTATTGAAGTCAACTCTCTGCTGTTAGTATAGGGAAGGAGAGCTGGGCTATCAGAGGCTCACTCTGAGTAACTTAATACCACTCTAAGAGGGTTTGGGCAAAGGAGGGTACTTGAAACTGTTTCACGCTCATTGCAGATGATGGGTGGGACCATGGAATGCTGCCTTTGGATGATCTTGCCACCAGTGGGGGAAAAGTCATAGATTTTAAGGACAGAAGGGACCACTTTTGTCTGATCGCCTGTATAACACAGGCCAAAGAATTCCACCCAAACAGAGTTGCAGAAAAACAAAGAGACTTGCCCAAAGTTGAACAGTAGATTAGTTGCCCAGCCAGGACTAGGTCACAGGTCTTATGAGTTCTAGTCCACTGGACTATGTAGCTGTCACAGCTGATAAAATGTATCTGTTTATGTCTTGTGTTGGACTAAACTTTAATTCTGGTTCCTAACTTTAAGCACCCAAATGTGAAAATGTTAGTCAGTGTTGATTAATTTGGGAATATTTAGGGATGAGATTCTGGTATGGTTCCATTGCTGTTTATGAAAATTGACATACATTCCAGCAGCCTTGTGCTCATGCACCAGCTGACAAGTCTGTGTGGAGATAGGAAAACATCCATCTCCATCTTTCAAGGATTCATTTTTTATACACAAGAACACAGATTTTTGTAAGTTAAGGAAATACCATTCACTGTGTCACATCTCAATTTACTTTTTCCTCAAGATGTAAGAAAATAAATACTCCTTAAAAAGTAAATGCTACAACACACCCTTATGGCCATCCTGGAAAACATGCTGATAGATGGAACTTTAATCAATCTACTTAAAGACCAACCCCCAGTAACTACAATGACTGCAATTCCAGCTATGAGTGTTTTTTCTTTAGGACATTCTCCACTGTTTTCATTTCTATTTGCTTAACAGACACATCTCTCATTTCACTTCCTGGAACATATCTGATAGATTGATGTACACTTTCATAGAGAGAAACTCTGCTTTCCTCCTGTTGACTTAGTCTCTGATGAAAAACAATATGAAGGTGCAAATATGCCACATGACACCAGTGAAGGATATGGCCCAAACTGAAGACCATTTTAAAGATGGTATTGAATTTATCTGTACTATTTTTAGTTCAGTGTCCTGTATCATGCTATTAAAAATTATCTAGATAGTCAGAGCTGGGTAAATATTGCCAAAAATATATTCTGCAAATATGTAAAACAAAATGTAAATTTTAATCTGCGTCCATGCCCCTTTCTGCAAATATTCTAGTGAATGAATTTACTGAAAGAAGTGGTCAACAAAACAGTACATTTTCAGTGATCTTGAAGAATATTAATGGAAAGTGAATTTTGAATTCATAAATGTGAATAACTGCTGGCAATCTCTTATGATCATCCAAACAGTCCACAGAAATTTACCATGTGAAATAGCCAATGAAAACTAACGAGCGCTGTCCTCAAATTGACTATTTAATGTGCGTAATCACATTTTTTGTATGAATTGACAGATTTTCAAAGAGGCAGAGCACATGCCGTTCCAACTGACTTGGGCTGGAGCTGGAGAAGATCAGCACCTTTTGCTATCAGGCTGTTATACTGCAAAAATCTCTGGTCAAATAATTTTGATTAAATGAATACATTTGAGAAAATCGTAAATTACTCATGAACAATTTGAATAAAAGAAAGAGAGGCAACATTCATTGGTTAAATTATTCAGAGGAAATTATTTGGTTAGTCTATAGGTAAGGTACAAGCACAGAAGCTTTATTAGAAGGAAAACCATATTCTCCCGAAATCTATACATTCACTCCTTTCTTCACTGCAAAGCTTCTTCCTGGAACATTACTTAGTATGACCCCTGTTTGGTTTCCTGATACAAGTGTAAAGAAACAGTACGCATGCTTACAGCCATCTCAACAGACGTTGGGTCGAGGAGTTGTGGTAAGATTATATGATGGCATAATAGGGGAAGATTATATGTCTAAACTTAGTATGATAACTAAGAGGAAAGAAACAGTTATGGGAGTAAATCAGTGGGAGGGTTTATAATGGTTGAGGAAATAGGTGCTGTAAAAATACATAAATAAAAGTAGAAATCAGGACAGCATAAAAAATTGAAGAGGAGTTAAGATAGCTTGTTCCTACCATCACCCTAACTGCCTTACTTGTATGTTTTATTCCTTTCCCCCGTCATTTGTGTGTATTTATCTATTAGGTCAATATCCCGCATTGGCTTCAATGCGGCTCAGCAAGGGCAAAAAATTCTGCATGAGCAGACCACAGTTCAGATCAGGGACTTAGATTGTAAATGCTGTGAGTCAAGATCCATGTTTTAGTGTTCAGGCTCCATGTTCTGTGTGTACATTTTCAGCACGAGTGCAATCTAAAATAATAATACTAAGAATTATAATAATAGGCAGATCATTGTTGGGGAAATTAAAAACCTTATTCACCGTTAAGAAATTGACAAAAATGACTATGTTCCGAATGAATTGTCTGCATCTGTGGAGGTAGGACAGTATGAGAAGGGTGATGGACAGTGGCACGAAACCTTGATATGCACTCTGCTAGATTTTCTACCCAGATAGAGTAGTAATTAAAAACACTGGAGGCCGAAAATCACAGTCACTGCTCTTAATACCTTCTCTTTTGCTAAATGTATGCGCTTTAGGCCATATCTATGCTGATAAGATGTATCATGTTAGCAAACACATTAACTAGCACAACCACTTAGCAATGAGCGTAGAAAGGGCAAATTTGTTTTCTAAAAATGCATCATCGTCAAACATCATATTAGATAGAAACCATGTTAATTAATATACGGTCATAAAGCAGTTTCCCTAGTTTAAACACGGTTTTAGAGAAAAAGTGTGTTCCCCTTATGATGTGGTCTCAGATGAGTTCGGATAGATGAGAGGCTGTTGCTGAAGGGCCAGAGGTCTCAGGTCATTGTGTAAGAGTGTCGATCCAAAAACATGCCCAGAAGAGTAGAGGAAATTAGATTGCACCTGAAATCTGAAGGAGTTTTAGCAATTCAAGAATGGCTCTATAAATCTATAAATATAAGGTGGATGAGGTAATATCTTTTACTGGACCAACTTCTGTTGGTGAGAGAGACAAGCTTTTGAACCACACAGAGCTCTTCTTCAGGTGTTCTTCAAAAGCTTGCCTCAATCACCAACAGAAGTTGGTTCACTAAAAGATATTTACTCGACCACTTTGTCTAACAGATAATCCCCATCCTTTCTGTTAGTAACCAGGCTACATTACAACCGGGTTCTATAATCTACAGCATATTGCAGCTTCATGAACAACTTTTGACCCAAAAGAGAGATTAATGATCAAATGCACAGTCTTGCATTGCCAGCAGACCTGGGTTAGATGACCTAGTAGAGCTCTCCTGTCTTTAACCTTTGTGATAATTATAATATTTAATATTAATAGAGTTACATAAATGCAGCAAACTTGGAGTGGTCCAGTGCAAAACCAAAAAACCAAATTCTGAGTTAGATCCTTCACCCTTTTTAAGTGAGCTTCATGTTACTCCAGCAGCTGTAGAGTCCCCCTGGAGCACAAAGGATCTTCTCCAGGCTGCTGCTTCTGTTTGTTTTTGATCCATTTGTAGTCAAGATCTACTGAGTGTCCAACCACTGGCGTCATCCTCTGCCAAAGACGCATGAAACTAATTAAATAGTGAGGCTGACTTTCTACCTGCAAATGTAAAGACAAATTACCTGGGGCTTCAAAACAAGTGAATCTATCTAATTAGTCAATCATGGGTTTTTTAAAGTCATCTCATGCCTTGGTATCTAAGGGCTAAATTACTATTAAAACAATGCTTTTAAAAATGACAAAGATTGGTCATTAGCAAGGTATTTAAGCACCTGCCTAACTTTAGGCCATTCCATTGAAGTCACATGCTTAAGTACCTTGCTTGATTGAGGCTTTACTCACTCTGAACCTCTCTTTTATGAGTAATAAGATTGGGGAGTATAGCAGCTCCTTAGACGCAAGGAAAAATTAGGGTGCCTATCAAGAAAATATGTTTATGGAAAGAGAAATCAGGCTCCCCAAAGACTGCCATTACAGAAGGAGCTTTAATAGACCACAAAGGGAAAAATCCTTTTTTGACATGTGGGTGGAAAACATGGCCGAATACAGTAGATCTTTTTCATCTCTAATGTTAGCAATTCTGTGCCCTCCTTAGCAAGCAGTATTTCTAGGAATGGCATTGCAGCTGTACTACTGTAATGGCATTTCCAGATGCATTCTTTTCTGGAGGGGTACTTTTCAGGAATGACATCTGAGAACATGACAGCACCCACCATGGAGGCAAAAGCCGGCATATCGAATGACCCCGAACTGCTAGTCAACAGCTAAGCAGTTGCCCCAGGGTTCACAGGTGTCCAAATATTTACAGGATTAAGTGCACCTATTGTCTGAAAGCATCAGGACACTGTAATAGGAGTGATTAGATATGCAGAGCACACTTGCACATTTTACATAAAGGTTCTTAACCAATTGTTTTGACGGGTGCAGAACCTTGTTATGACCTGGAGCACCATTTGCTTCCTGGAAGTCAGTGCACTCTGATTACAGGCCTGTGTAAATAATAACCAGGCTCTTCTATGGTTCTTTTAATCTGTAGCTCTCAAAGAGCTTTACAAAGGGGTGTAAGTATCATTATCTACAGCAGGGACATTACTTGCCCCAGGTAATCAGCAGGCCTGTGGTAGAGGTGGGAATACAATCCAGTTCTCCCAAATCCCAGTCCAGTGAGCTATGCATTAGGGACTAAATCCACAAAGGTACTTTGGTGTTGTATCACCTAATCCCTTGGAATCCTGCCATCTAGTGGAATTCTCAGCCCTGAGGAGAGATTAATAAAACTGGGACTTTTCAGTTTGGAAAAGAGATGACTAAGGGGGGATATGATAGAAGCCTATAAAATCATGTGGAGAAAGTAAACAAGGAAGTGTTATTTACTCCTTCTCATAACACAAGAACTAAGGGTAACCAAATGAAATTAATAGGCAGCAGGTTTAAAACAAATAAAAGGAAGTATTTTTTCACACAACACATAGTCAACCTGTGGAACTATTTGCCAGAGAATGCTGTGAAGGCCAAGACTATAACAGGGTTAAAAAAAGAACTAGATTAGTTCATGGAGGATAGGTCCACCAATGGCTATTAGCCAGAATGGGCAAGGATGGTGTTCCTAGCCTTTGTTTGCCAGAAACTGGGAATGGGTGACAGGGGATGGATCACTTGATGCGTACCTGTTCTGCTCATTCCTTTTGAAGCACCTGGCACTGGCCACTGTCAGAAGACAGGATACTGGACTAGATCGCCCTTTGGTCTGACCCAATATGGTCGTTCTGATGTTCTTATGAGTTAGGCACTAGCTGTGGAGTGTTTCTGAGTGAGTCTTATTGGTGCCTAACTGTTGGATTTAGGAACCTAAGTACCTGTGTGAATCTAGTCCTCGGTCACATATACTTCAAGACAATTCTAGTTTATGGTCTGGAATATCGAAAGCAACTCTTCAGTGAGACTGCTACCTGAGATTTTAGGAGGGATGTTAATGAAGTAGTGCAGCAAACAGATGCTATGGTGAAGTCATCCATATAAATCTGGAGGGAGAGAAAAAGTTAGAGAAAGAACAAACAGGTTTGGGCATTCCAAACGCAAGGGGAATGGAAGGAGGAAGAGGATAGAAGGCGAGAGAGAAGCTGAAAGTCACAGGCCTGGATGGGAAGCAGAATAGTTATGTTACCTGTTCATCCACCCATCACCATAGTACCTGAGCATCTTAATACAGACTTAAGGTAGGGAAGAGGTTTTGGGAGGAGTGAGGGCAAGCTCTAGTTTGGCCATGTGGAGTCTGAGATGCTGTTCTTCTATTAACCTCTTTACAGTTCCTCTTCAGGCCAGAGCATGTTTCTGGAGAATAGCCAGATGTCCAATTATCAATGTAAACAGGAGAGTAAATATGGCAGTTCCAGCTAACCCAAAGAAAGATAAAATTTCTGATTCATCCTAATAATCATAGTGTCTTGGAAAATATTTTATAAAGAAATATATTCAGCACTTTGGAAATAAATATATTGCATGCATTTTCATTTTTTAAGCTGCCATGGAATGCTAACGGTGACAAAATATTTGTGTTATACAGCCAATATGTGAATACAAATATTTTCTTAGTGACCTTATACAGTTTTATGGTGTTTGGGAACTTTTACATGAAATTAAATATATGTTTAGTTCTGGTCTTCAGAAATCCTAATAAAAAGTGTTTTCTGAAATGGAAAAATCAAAACACACTAATTCTAAAAGATCATTTTGACACGTAAACATTGCTGAATAAGCACATTTTGCACTCTACTGATGTTGAAAAGTGAAATATAGTAAAGCACATGTGAGTTCAGAAGAATTTTGCTTACCCAGTCAAGCAAGAAGCCCTCTGGTGAATTTGGTATCCTTTTTCATGAAACATTTACATATAAAGGTACAATTTTACACCAATATAATAATGATACTGTGATGATTAAAAAAAAAAATCCTAAAAAGATGTTGGCTAAAAACAACAACCTCTTACTTGGTCCTTTTCATCCTAATGTATCCCAAAACACCTTACAAAGGTAGGACCCAATCCTATGAACACTTACACCTGGGTGTAATTTTGCTCATGGGATTATTTCCATTTAATTTAATGGGATTACTCATACAGGTAAAATTGCATAAGTATGTAAGTATTGGCAGGATCAAGAACTTCTAGCAGAGACTCTGTACAGGTGTAGAACCTGATAGAAGACTGGAACATTAACTGTTAAGTAGACGAGAGATCGCTTCGGCCCAGAACTTCAAAGGCACATAAGCACCTATCTCCCATTGATTTCAATTTTTTACAACTAAGCCTAATATCCTGCCCACACACAATTTTTCACCTGCAATTAAATACAGGCACAGTTTTGTACTCTCAGATAATTGCCAGTGAAAATATTAGCTTTTAGTCATCTAACCAATCAGGAAGTGAGATATTTAAATGCCATCATTTACACCCACAGTTATTTGAACCTGCAAAATTAAAGGTACAAAATTGGAAGCCGGTTTGATGACCCTTTTTAAAATTATCCCTTAATGTCCAAAAACAGTCAGAGCTTTGCTTTTTAAATTAGATGCAAAACCAACACATTATCATAGATCTATTTGTTATATTATTTCTGCTTCGCATTTGTGCTGTATGCTATCTGGGTTGGTTTGTTTGCGTCAGTTTTCACAGAGGTCAGAATTTTTAAGAGCAATGAATTGATTTTACAATGTAGTGGACATTTGATTTGAAGAGGTTCACATATTTTGACAAAAATAAATGCACTTTATGTTGGTGTTTGAGAAAGATTTGAAAATCTCAAGCCCTTGCACACGTCATTAGTGTCCATCTAGGAGCTATGGAGAATTTCCACCTCCTGATTTTTTGTGGGGGTTGCAGCCCTTCTGCTAAATGTTGTGGTTCATCACTTTGACGAGGAGTTATACTTTGAGCAGTGGAAAAACGGTGTTCCAATATCTAGTAAAGGCCTCTGACAGAAAACTACCGTGTGTGTGTGGTGGGGACGGGTGGAGGAATCCTTCTCAAATCATAGAATCTCAGGGTTGGAAGGGACCTCAGGAGGTCATCTAGGCCAACCCCCTGCTCAAGGCAGGACCAATCCCCAACTAAATCATCCCAGACAGGGCTTTGTCAAGCCGAGCCTTAAAAACCTCAAAGGAAGGAGATTCCACCACCTCCCTAGGTAACCCATTCCAGTGTTTCACCACCCTCCTAGTGAAAAAGCTTTTCCTAATATCCAGCCTAAACCTCCCCCACTGCAACTTGAGACCATTACTCCTCGTTCTGTCATCTGCTACCACTGAGAACAGTCTAGATCCATCCTCTTTGGAACCCCCTTTCAGGTAGTTGAAAGCAGCTTTCAAATCCCCCCTCATTCTTCTTCTTTTCTGCAGACTAAACAATCCCAGTTCCCTCAGCCTCTCCTCCTAAGTCATGTGTTCCAGTCTCCTAATCATTTTTGTTGCCCTCCGCTGGACTCTTTCCAATTTTTTCACATCCTTCTTGTAGTGTGGGGCCCAAAACTGGACACAGTACTCCAGATGAGGCCTCACCAATGTTGAATAGAGGGGAACGATTACATCCCTCGATCTGCTGGCAATGCCCCTACTTATACAGCCCAAAATGCCATTGGCCTTCTTGGCTACAAGGGCACACTCTTGACTCATATCCAGCTTCTTGTCCACTGTAACTCCTAGGTCCTTTTCTGCAGAACTGCTGCTGAGCCATTCAGTCCCTAGTCTGTAGCAGCGCATGGGATTCTTCTGTCTTAAGTGCAGGACTATGCACTTGTCCTTGTTGAACCTCATCAGATTTCTTTTGGCCCAATCCTCTAATTTGTCTAGGTCCCTCTATATCCTATCCCTACCCTCCAGCGTATCTACCTCTCCTCCCAGTTTAGTGTCATCTGCAAACTTGCTGAGGGTGCAATCGATGGGAGCCAAGGTGTATTCATAACCAGGGCCAGGCTTAGGGGGCAGATGATCAAGGCAGGTGCCCTCACATTAATACAGGGACAGGGAAACTTTTTGGCTTGAGGGCCACATCGGATTTCTAAAATTGTATGGAGAGGCTGTTAGGGGAGGCTGTGTCTCCCCAAACAGCCAGGCCTGGCCCTGCCTCTGCCACCTATCTGAACCCCCGCACCCCCGCTTCTCGCCCCCTGGCAGCTCCCCTGGGACTCCTGCCCCATCCAACTCACCTGTCCCCTGACAGCCCCCTGCCACCCCATCCAACCCCCCCATTCCTGACTTGACCCCTGGGACCCGTGGTCTATCCAACCTCCCTGTTCCCCACCCTCTGACCGCTCCAACCCCTATCCACACCCCCGGCCCCTGACCTCTATCCAAACCCCCCTGCTCCCTGCCCCCTTACCGCGCTGCCTGGAGCACTGGGTCATGCCATGGCTCTGCAACTGCGCTGCCTGGTCACCCAGAGCATTGCGCTGGTGGCGCGGTGTGCTGAGGCTGCGGGGGAGGGGGAACAGCAGAGGAGAGGCCAGGGCTTAGCCTCCTGGGCCAGGAGCTCAGGGGCTGGGCAGGAGGGTTCAGTGGGCCGGATATGGCCAGTGTGCCATAGTTTGCCCACCTCTGCACACAAACCCATTGCATCCATGGGTGCTAAATTGCTCCCCAGTTTTTTGCTTGCACCTTTTGTGGGGATGGGAGTGGGAGGAGGAGGGTGTTTTCCATCCTGGCTGACAAAACTCCAAGTGCTGGCCCTGTCCATAACACTTAAGGCCTCCGGGTATCTCGCAGTTTCAAAAACCTATGACGTTTCACACTTGTATCTACACCAGGGATGGTATGATTGACCATTCTACATATGTGCTTGGAGCATACAGCACCAAGGAATTAGTTATATGAATACTGATGGGTGAATCTGAAAAGGATCTATTTAGATAAGCATCTTAAAATCCTTTGGCCAGAGCCTCAGAAGGTATACACTGGTGCAGCTCAATGGACTTCAGGAGAACTTCTCTGTCACAGTAGCTGTGGATCTGCCCCTTGATTCTTTTCTGACTGCTTTGCTCTGGAAATTTGGCTGAAAGCATCACAAGTACAGATTTTGTAAAAAGAGATTTCCAGTACTTCAGGATGTCAGTGAAACAGCTTCTTGCCTAGGGTCACAGAGAAAATTAGATAAATTCTAAATACTAGAAGGGCCTGTACTAAAATCTCTGATCTGAATTCATGTAAATTTTGGTATGTTTGATCTCTGTGTCTCAATTTCACAGAACTTGCCCATCTCTAATAATAGCTAATAACAGAAGTGTATGTAGTTTAAACAATACAGCATTTAGATGTGCCAGGAGGAGAGGAAAGAAATTAAATTATGAGGAATTCAGGGAATAGATTCTTTGGGCTTGTGGAATGGGTAATCAAGTTGCAAACGATAACCTTCTGATTGCAAGAATGATTCAGACCTACTCAGGTGTATGAAGTGGGTGAGATAAACTAATGCTGACATACGGGTCATGCAGTATAGCATGACAAATGGAGTATTAGCCTTCAGTCATGATTAGTAATGTTTAACCATTACACAGAGACTTACATCACAATCCCTGGTGAGCCAAAATATTCAAAATGACACAACGTATTTATCAAAGTGACACCCAGGGGATTCCAACAACAGTAGCTTGAATTCAGATTATTTGACCCTCCAAAAACTGTAATTGAAATGGCTAACTTTAAAAATATATATATTTCAATAGGCTCTTACACTTAAGAAGCAGCTTTGCATTCTGGCAGTTATGTCAGGTTGCTCCTGTTTTCTGCAGCTTTCCTTAAACAAGGAAGCCTTTATGGAAAAAGTCCTATAAAATGTAATAGAGATAAATCCAAAAGTTATAAAGAAATTAATCTCTCAGTCCAGGGAGTTTAACAGAGAATGATACTCTTTCTATGGGTTTTCTGAATCCTACAATAAAATTTAATAAAAAGGATACAATTCTCTATACAATGGTTCAAAATATACCTGTAGAAAAATGATCATTTTCTATTAAATTCCATAGGAACTTTCCGATAAAGGAGACTGCAGAACTGGGGCCAAATTGAGCACATTCATTGGCCTCACTCTATTTCCCAGGGTAAAACTGAATAAGGGAGCTGCATGAGATAGCTTAATATGGAAAACACAAATGCAGTAATCTGATATTTCCTGGTTAATCTTATTTACTTTCATCAGGCCTTTTCTAGAAAATCCCCATTTAAATGCTCAATCAGAAACACTATATAGCACTAGAGCTGCGCAAAACTATTCTGACTGCCAGTGAGTGGGTGTTGTCTTCCAGTTGACACATTAAATTAAGGTCCCTTCTTCCCAATCTCATGTGGCTGATGAGCTGAACATCAAAGATCCCATGGCCCATTTTAAGCGAACAGCGGATAATTTCATGGTTCTAACATCTATTCCCCCTCTCAATAAAATGGATCAAATGTACAGAGTTGGGGGTGAGCTACTGTGGGATGGAATAATGAGACTTCTGCAGTTACCTATGTAGTCAATGCATGACCAGTTAGGGAAGAACAAACTGCTTTGGAACAATTAAGAAGCAGTCCATTCTTTTGACCAGTACTTGAACAAAACCTTTATTGACATTAAAAGAATATAATAATACAATATATTACAATCACAGAGTCCAATACTGCAAACTCTTAACCCTTTTATAACATCAGGAAGCCTTACTCACACAGGTGGTCCCACTGGAAATCAGTAAGACTCTTTGTATGGCAAAGGTCTACTCACAGAAACAAGAGTTTGCAGGCTCAATGCCCTCATTTAATATACCAACTTTAATTACAAAAATTATGCACCAAAATACTTCAAAGCACTTGGCTGCTTTGTTTAAACAAAAATTGGCCCACATTAGGTGCACTACCCTTGCTTCCTGGTCTTGGATAAAATACCTGGAAAAGGAGCAATCTTGTGTGATTTTTGACCTGGATTAAACCAGGAAGTGCTGGAAATGTCAGGGAAAAACAAGTTAATGTACTTTAGCAAAGGACACTTATTCAAATCTCTAATTATTATAATTAATAATAGGGCTATTGACAAAAGGCCTTTTTCTGGCAAGTGCTTGGGGCATTCATCAGGTAATTAAAACAAATTACAATAATTACATAGGAAAAACAGATGAAACGATGCAGTCTCAGTGAAATCTTAGTTGGAGGATAGCTATTATAGCTATCCTGCTTCCACCATCACAGGGTTGTCATGTTAATTAAAAATTCACCTTGAAATATCTGGGAATCAGTTTTAAACTGCTAAAACTGCTAAACCTGTTGGCTGCCTGGTCCACAGTCTGAGGGTTGGTCCAGGAGGCCAAACTTTTATAGACTCTTCTGTAGTTCAGTAAAACTGCTTCGATTGCTATTTTTCCTGTTGCTTTTGCTCCCTAGCCAGTGGTCCCGTACAAGGGATAGAATTTTGCCTACTGTGTTGCAAAATGTTGAATCTTTATATTATCTAGCAAACTTATTTTAACGTGTAATTAGACAAACCTTTAGATTTTCTCACTTCAGCTCCTGGCAAGTTGTCTGAATGAACCATCAGTACAGACCATTTGTCTAAATATGACATTTTCTAATTTCATAGACATTTTATAAGTGATGATCTTTTGGCCAAATTCTCCTTCCATTTACAGTGGCGCAAAGTCACTGAAGTGACCAGGGTTGTGACGGTATAACTAGGAAGAGAATATGGCCATTCTAAGCAGTCAGTTCTCAGTAGTCAGGAAAGAGAGGCAGGCAGTGGAATTCTCTGGTAGGTTGAATGCCAATAGCAGACTGCAGGCTGGATCCAGCTAATGTGGAAGAAGGTGAAGGAAAAGAAGTCTGCTCCAAATATCTTTCAAAAGAGGTTTCTTTCTTCTCTGTCCCCTCCCAACATTGGCATAGTTCACCTCTATTGCACAGATAATTCTCATAAAACCTTTCAATCCCCAGAGCACAGTTCTGAATCACTTCCAGAGCACAGTTCTGAATCACTTCCAGTTTGTTTGATTTGGAAGGTACCACAGAGGCCCAATTTGCTGATGGGCATAAGCTTATGTGTCACTTTAGTTGGTTCTTGTTTTTGTTGTCTTGTTAAAAAACATCTCACTATGCCACAAGTCTTCTCCAGAGACTCTGTGTGAGTGTGCGTCACTTCCATCAGACATTCAGCTTTCGACTGCCAAACCCTTAAGATCCTTTCTCCATTCCTGTACTTGTACAGTCATGCAATATCCTCTGTCAAAAAGAGAGAGAATAGGATTCAACTACAACCATCATAGGAGCTGATATTGATCTAAGCTGACTACAAAGGAAAGTGATTAAAAGCCTATTTATTGCTCCACTCATGCAATTATTAATCACCAGCACAATAAATTCTCCACCCTGATTATATGTCTACATTCAAATAAATGAACTTCAGAGGCTTTTGGAGTTGTTTAGTTCTGAGTTTCATGCAGCATAAAGCTTTTGAATGAGCTCATGTGTGTAAGGTTTGTAAGAACCAGTTTGTAAGGTTTTTGCTTTTGCAATTTTTGCCCTTATTCATGATGTTTGTCCTGCCCGCTGCAGCGGCTCACAAACTAAAAAAACCAACACACTATTCAAATCACTCTCACAGGTAAAGAAGTGAATGCAGCACCACAAGATAAATTGCAGAAACAACTTTCAGTCATTTTCTATTAAGATTCCGGACAGAAAAAAGTCAGTACTTAAAACAGGACATATTTAAAGATCTTCTGATTTTAACATAATGCAGTGTGATTATTTTAATTCCAGTTATAGAGAATTGGCCTACTTCTGCTTCCACTGAAATCAACGGTGAAACTCCAACTGACTTTAATGGAAGCATTTAGGTCAACCATGAGCACTTCTGAAAATCCCACTCTAAATATCCTATCACACGTTTTCTATGAGTAGTGGTTTACTCGCTACACAACCATAACCCCACAACAGTTCCTCTCCACACACTGACAAACAGCAGGCTGTAATTCAGTTATTTCCTCTGTCTGCTGCATTTCGATAGTGCTGGAATCATCCCAATCCTACACATAAGCACCTACACATATGGCGGACTTTAAACACACATGTAGTCCCCATTCAATGGATCACCAACATGCTTAAGATTACATATGGGCTTAAAGTTACACACATGCCAAGTGCTTTGCTGAATCAGGGCCGTGCTTTGTAAAACATGCTATAAATGTAAGATATTGTTATTGTTAAAAAGTGAAGATTTTATCTAAGTTTTTAACACCAGGAACTGAATTAAAGTTATGTGCAAATCTCTGCTTTATTTTCACTCCTTTCTTACGACAGTGTTATTGCACATACCTGTAAAAGATTTTTAAAAATACAAATAAGCTATAAGAAAATTACTATGTAAGTATATGAATTCTTATAGCTACTTTACATCACACCTGAGGGCCTCCGTAGAGTTTTACTGGCTCTGAGACATGATAGCACCATACTGCTTTGGTTATACACGGTGACCAGTGCAATTTACTGTACATATTGTAACCTGCCTCAGGACTCCTTCCTATAAAATAGTTCCATGTAAAAGACAACCTCCCCCCCAAAACTGCCAAAATCTAACACTCCTGGCCACAGCATTTTATAATATGCGTCAAATTGTTACCTGGGGTTCTTTCAACCCAAAGCTCTTGGTCACTTTTACTCTGTGCGAGGTGGTGTCAGGAAATAAATCAGGGGAGACACGGCCGTCCGACCGATAGATGGCTGGCACAAACAGGACAACGCAAAAGTGCTTTCACTTAAAGCTAAACTTTACTTAGTCTCAAGCACTTACACACGTCCGCAAACGGTTAGTAAAACACCCCCAACCCTTGATAATTACCAAAGTTGAGTAGGGCTCTCGAGTGGCACAGCGGCAGGCTTCCGGTGGCCAAATCTTCTGTCTGCCGGTGGGGACTGCAAGATGTATCCAGAGGGAGAGTCCAAAAGGAGTCCAACTACCTCAGACTTTTCCCCCTTATTTATACATTAGACATGTCCCTTAAAGAAAGCTTGTTACAAGCAGTTTCAGTGATCCAGCAAAATGTTCCTTCTGATTATTGATTAACCAGGCGTGGGTGTTTCCAGAGTTTGCAGCCTTGAGGCCCCCAATCGACATTCCTAGGGCACATCCTGCTCTTCTAAAATGAATGTATCAGCCACTTCAACACAATTCTTAACAGGAAGGACGTGGGGTCAAGCTGCCCTCTCTGTGGCACCCAAAGACCCCCCTTCCCCTCCTGCCCTGGTTAAGCTAAGCCTGCTGACTGGGCTAATTTACAGCCTGGTGACTTGGCTGCTTTTAGCAAGAAGCCATAGTGGTTTCAGGCACTTTACTTGTTTGCCAAAGTCTCCCCGTACAAAATCCCAGACACCGAGATGAAACATTGAGCCAAAGTTTCCTTATTATTTGCTTCATATTTGTTTTTAAATTGATTCCAAATCAGAATGAGGCTGACAGTGAGAGGCCTGTCCTATGATGTGGAAAGAAGAAAGTCCTGTCAGGAGAGTGATCTGGAAGGTTCTGTTATTAATGTGTGTATGGCGGGACAGGGAGAAAGAGTTAGTGGGTCACAAATCACCTCCTCTCATTAGAAATCCTGCTGGCTTTGGAAAGAGAAGTGGATTGTCATAAGGTTCGTCTCACGATGCCTGTACTCATACCAGTCTTTTTTTTTTACTGTAACTCTTTCTCACCTCTTTTCCCAATTGCAGCATCTTGCAACCCTATACCTCTGTACATTTCCCTCCTTAAAATCTAACTCGTGAAGAAATACTTCCAAACTTCCTCAAGTCAATAACCCCACAACTATCTTCTCCTGAATTCAGTCCTGGCTTTGCCTCGTTCTATTTAAAACATAAACTCTCCAGGCCAGGGAATTTTGCAAAGCCCTGTATAAATTAGCAGTATAATTTTAATAATAATTAGCTCTTGCATCTGTGGAGGTTAAGCTAGCTACAGCAACCTTCTCCCAAAGGTTTCATGACTGTCTTGCACTTGAAGTTACATTTTTGTGATACTCTAAAGACAAATCTTCATGGTCTATTACATTTAGCTATCCTGTAGTAAAATGGATTTAGATGTTTGTAGGATAATGGAATTTCCAGTATTGGATGCTCAGATGCTATGGTGATTAGTGCCTGTTATCTGCTTTAAAGTGTTATTTTGCCATTCATCACTGTAGTTTCTGAGGGCAGGGGGCATGAGATGATGCCATCATATATGGCCTTACAAGGTCTTTTTCATAGCAAGTGAGCTGTTCTTGAGGCAGAGAGTTTTGTGGGAATTGTGCTGCGCTAAGTGTTGTGCTAAGATCCCTGAAAGAAGGATGTATGCTGTTTGTGAACACCTCTGTTCTGGGAGTGATAAAGAAAACAAGTTACTCTCAAAATATACCCAGATTCTGCATCACTGATTTCTCCTCCAAAGGGAAGCTGACATACAAGGTCCCAATCTCTGTTACTTCTTGTCGGAGGAGCAATAATATCTAAAATAATAAGTCTGGGAAAGAAGCTAGGTCAATAAGCAAGGACATGTCTTACAGCTATTTTAGCTCCTTGGAAAAATGTTGAAAAACAGTGCAAGGTGGAAATGGTAGGATTTACAGTTAGCTTTGAAACCCTCAGTTTTTAGTCCTGTATGCTCACACACAACAAGGCCTCACATTAACTTTATCACAAACAACTTCTATTATTTCATAACTTTACATTAAGTCATGTATGAAGACTCAAATAGCAGTGAAGAGCCTTTTGGCAAAAAAAAAAAAACCCTTAAAGTGTTTACCTACTCATAATTAATGGTTTCGGATTGTTCCTTACTAAGCTAGGCAGCCAATTAAAGCACAATTAAAAGAGTCTTGACATTTGCTATGAGTTCCAATTCACCTTTACTAATGGATACAGTTCAGTCTCCTTTTTGTGTCTTACAATGCCACAAATGCAGTTCAGAATAATGAAGACTTCCAAGAGTGGACATGGAATAATTACACAAAAGGTCAAAAGCCTCTTGCTCTGCAATAAGTACCATTTCTGATGGACCTGCTAGTTTGTTTAGAAAGACTGTTGCTACCTAAAGGCTGTAGGAAAAGATTCTTCTCCCAGACCCTGAGAGAGTTATGTCCACACAAAATGTAGACACCCTCACAAAGGAAAATATGTTGTATATCTCAGCTGTTTTATTTCCCAACGTAAATTATCCTTCAAAAGCTCATACAAATGTTCACAATAAGATATAGGGCCCTTTGAGTCATAGGCACACCTCCAGATGAAGTCATTGGGAGTTGCACCCCTGCATCCAAAAGCAGAATCCAAAGTATTGTAGCACTCGCTATAATCCTTGCAGTTCAACAATAGGCTCAAAGCCAGGCTTAGGGCAAGCAGGTTGCATGGCACAGCAGTAAATTCAACTAGACTTGTATACGTAAAGAGTGATCCATTTGTAAATGAAGCAGTAGGACTGGCCAGGCAGAAGCACAGACTCTTTTCCTGCCATTGCCCTAGAGAGAAAGGAGGGGAAATGGAATGCTGAGTAGAGCTGGGCAAACCATACAGACTGTGATTCTTTTGTGTGTACACACTGGCCCCCTCCAGTTTGTTGGTTCATTAAGATACAGAAAACCTAGACCCCTACATTCCCCCAATAGCATCTTTCAGTGGCATATTACTACCAGTCTGTCCAGACAGGGCTGTATTAACCTCATTATATGGACAGGTAATAGCTTTTGAACCAGAACCCAAGAGCATAATTAAATGTTTACTTAATTCCAAGAAAAGCTGGAGAGTCGGTACCAGTTTAGTGTGAACATACACCTGGATTCTCCTACAGGACCCTCTAGGGCTGATACCAGGCCTGAACAGAGCCTTGTTGCAGGACAAGGGCCTTAGAGCTTTATGCCACATAATGCGGATGAGTACTAAACACCTAGGGTATTGAGGTGTCTGGGAGAGAAGTTTTGGACAAAAGCAACTTTTCTCAATACAGTGAGTGGCATTTCTATTCCCTTATATTAGGCACCAGTCACCATAGTATCTGGGAATACTTCACATAGCTTACATTAAAAGCAGTATAATTCCCAGATTCAGGAAATAAGTACCCCATTAACTTCTGCAGCACTGTACCTTTAAAGAAACCACATAAGGAAAATGTTGCCAATATGCTGTATACGACGAAAGTGTTAAGTATTACGTTTACTATTAGTTGTTATTATCAGAGCTGGAAGTTGGCAAAAAGCCTCGACAACGGGCTGGGCCTACAGAGCTTTCTGAATGTATCAAGGCTCGGGCTTAGATATATTTCTAGCAGGAGTGAGAATTCCAGAGGTGAAGACCTGCCACCAAAAACACCACACCACAGGCTCTCTTACACCTTGTCCAGTTCAGCAGTCTAGATGAATACTGATGGCATAGCAGATCTAAAAGGGAGGGGCAATCCCTGGAGTAGCTGGGCCATAGGCCATATGACAGCACCTTAAATTTCACCTGGCAGTTGACTGGCAGCTAGTGCAGAGAGTGGAACACTGTTAAATATGCTCTCATTGCTCCTCTGTGCTCAGAAGACAGGTAGTCACTGGCCAGAGCGTCCAGTGACTTTGATGTTTAGTCCCAGATGGAGCATGTAAAAGTAGTCCAACCAAGAGATAAAGACTTGGATGACAGTGGTTATATCTGTACATGAGTGGTTAGATCTGCACAACCTCTCGATCACGAGACCAGATCCACACCAACAAGATATTCTTCCATTCTTCCATGTGTCATATCTGTGAACTGTGTAGCCTGAGAATCAACAGGTTTGGTCTTGTCTGTATCTATTCATGAGCAGTCTGCTGAAAGGCTGTCAAAACTTCCTCCACCTCTTTTGTCCACAATGGATTATGAGGAAGTTTCTACACTTTTATTTGCTCCTTAAAGTGGCCTTTTAAAGATCATAAATGCATTTTGTACATTAGGTAAATAAGGAGTTTTCCTTTCGATTCTCACAAACCATGAACTGTTTCCTGGCATGCATGCTGTATATGTATGATCTATCAGACACGGGCTGAAGTGGTAGTGTTCAGATCCTGATCTGACCAGGGTTCAGCATTTGCATACAATACCAAATCAGAGCTAGGGTTTAGTTTGGATCTAATGATGCTGGACTTTTAAAATACTGTTCTCAGTAAGTTTTGGCCCCACATGCTAGAAATCTTGCCAAATCAACTGTTCTTGTCATTCTGTCCACTTTGGAACTAGAACGAGAACCAGAAAATAGGCCCTTTTCAGTTTTGGATCCAACACAGAACCGAAATCTTAAAGGTGGGTAGATAGTTACCAGGCATATCTAGGGGCAGGTGGGATCTTCCCTCTTCAGAAGAAACCCTTACTTACTGGAACTGGTTCTTTGAGATGTGATGCAGAGGTGTATTCCACTTACGAGTGTGCACACCCAGTGCACAGGAGCTGGAGAAATTTGCCTAATAGTACCTGTAGAGGGGCAGTGTTTGTGCTTTGTGGCCATAACCCCTCACTTTGCCACCCCAATCCTCCTAAGTTCCTTCACACTGAACACTCTGAAATGAGACTCAGATGCAGAGGGGGTGGAGGGTGGATTGTGGAGTATGTGTCTGTGTCTCATCTCAAAGAACCACAGTTACTGTAAGTAACCATTTTTCTTCTTCAAGGACTCCAGCTGAGAAACCACTTTATGGCCCCATACAGAATTTTGATCTAAAGTTATTTTGCCTTTGGAGACTTGTGTAGGAGGAGAATCTGCCAACAGAGCCCGCAACTCACACACTCTCCTTGAAGATATTATCACTACAAAGAATGTGGTTTTCTGAGACAAAAGTACAAAGGGACAAGATGCCAGGGTCTCAGAGATCCCATAAGGGCTGATAGACTGCTTTAAGGTCCCACAGGGGAACCAGCTCTCAGACCGGAGGATGCACACATAAGAACATAAGAACAGCCATACTCGGTCAGACCAAAGGTCCATCTAGCCCAGTATTCTGTCTTCCAACAGTGGCCAATGCCAGGTGCTTCAGAGGGAATGAACAGAACAGGTAATCATCAAGTGATCTGCTCCCTGTTGTCCATTCCCAGCTTCTGGAAAACGGAGGCTAGGGACATTCAGAGTATGGTACTGCATCCCTGCCCATCGTGGCTAATAGCCATTGATGGACCTATCCTCCAGGAACTTACCTAGTTCTTTTTTTACCCCTGTTATAGTGTTGCCCTTCACAACATTCCCTGGCAAAGAGTTCTACCGGTTGACTGTGCATTGGGTGAAGAAGTTCTTCCATTTGTTTGTTTTAAACCCGCTGCCTATTAATTTCATTGGGTGACCCCTGGTTCTTGTGTTATGTGAAGGAATAAATAACACTTTCCTATTACCTGTCTCCACACCAGTCAATATTTTATAGATCTCTATCATATCCCCCTTACTCATCTCTTTTCCAAGCTGAAAAAGTCTTTTTAATCTCTCCTCATACAGAAGCTGTTCTATATCCCTAATCATTTTGTTGTCCTTTGTACCTTTTCCAATTTGTATATATCTTTTTTGAGATGGGGCAACCCTATCTGCATATGGTATTGAGGATGTGGGCATACCATGTATTTAGATAGCGGCATTATGATAGTTTCAGTCTTACTATCTATCCCCTTCCTAATGGTTCCTAACATTCTCTTAGCTTTTTTGACTGCCATTGTACATTGAGTGTATGTTTTCAGAGAACTATTACAATGACTCCAACATCTCTTTCTTGAGCAGTAATAGCTAATTTAAACCCCAACATTTTGTATGTATAGTTGGGATTATGTTTTCCAATCTGCATTACTTTGCATTTATCAACACTGAAATTCATATGCCATTTTATTGCCCACTCACCCAGTTTGCTACCATGGGATTGGAGAAGACTGATTTCCTGGTGCAAGTGCTGGAGGAACCAACTAGGGGCAGAGCTCTTCTTGACCTGCTGCTCACAAACCGGGAAGAATTAGCAGGGGAAGCAAAAGTGGATGGGAAGCTGGGCGGCAGTGACCATGAGATGGTCGAGTTCAGGATTCTGACACAAGGAGGAAAGGAAAGCAGCAGAATACAGACCCTGGACTTCAGAAAAGCAGACTTTGACTCCCTTAGGGAACTGATGGGCAAGATCCCCTGGGAGAATAACATGAGGGGGAAAGGAGTCCAGGAGAGCTGGCTTTATTTTAAAGAATAAAGCCAAGCTGGTCGCCTGCCATATTTACTATTCTTTCTACACATAGGGACCATCCCTATGTGTAGAAAGAATAGTAAATATGGCAGGCGACCAGCTTGGCTTAACAGTGAAATCCTTGCTGATCTTAAATACAAAAAAGAAGCTTACAAGAAGTGGAAGATTGGACAAATGACCAGTGATGAGTATAAAAATATTGCTCTGGCATGCAGGAGTGAAATCAGGAAGGCCAAATCATATCTGGAGTTGCAGCTAGCAAGAGACGTTAAGAGTAACAAGAAGTGTTTCTTCAGGTATGTTGGCAATAAGAAGAAACTCAAGGAAAGTGTGGGCCCCTTACTGAATGAGGGAGGCAACCTAGTGACAGAGGATGTGGAAAAAGCGAAACTACTCAATACTTTTTTTTGCCTCTGTCTTCACGAACAAGGTCAGCTCCCAGACTACTGCACTGGGCACCACAGCATGGGGAGGAGGTGGCCAGCCCTCTGTGGAGAAAGAAGTGGTTCGGGACTATTTAGAAAAGCTGGACGTGCACAAGTCCATGGGGCCAGATGCGTTGCATCCAAGAGTGCTAAAGGAGTTGGCGGATGTGATTGCAGAGCCATTGTCCATTATCTTCGAAAACTCATGGCGATCCGGGGAAGTCCCGGACGACTGGAAAAAGGCTAATGTAGTGCCAATCTTTAAAAAAGGGAAGAAGGAGGATCCTGGGAACTACAGGCCAGTCAGCCTCACCTCAGTCCCTGGAAAAATCATGGAGCAGGTCCTCAAGGAATCAATTCTGAAGCACTTAGAGGAGAGGAAAGTGATCAGGAACAGTCAGCATGGATTCACCAAGGGCAAGTCATGCCTGACTAATCTAATTGCCTTCTATGATGAGATAACTGGTTCTGTGGATGAAGGGAAAGCAGTGGACGTGTTGTTCCTTGACTTTAGCAAAGCTTTTGACACTGTCTCCCACAGTATTCTTGTCAGCAAGTTAAAGAAGTATGGGCTGGATGAATGCACTATAAGGTGGGTAGAAAGTTGGCTAGATTATCGGGCTCAACGGGTAGTGATCAATGGCTCCATGTCTAATCGGCAGCCAGTATCAAGCAGAGTGCCCCAAGGGTCGGTCCTGGGGCCGGTTTTGTTCAATATCTTCATAAATGATCTGGAGGATGGTGTGGATTGCACCCTCAGCAAGTTTGCAGGCGACACTAAACTGGGAGGAGAGGTAGATATGCTGGAGGATAGGGATAGGATACAGAGGGCCCTAGACAAATTGGAGGATTGGGCCAAAAGAAATCTGATGAGGTTCAACAAGGACAAGTGCAGAGTCCTGCACTTAGGATGGAAGAATCCAATGCACCGCTACAGACTAGGGACCGAATGGCTAGGCAGCAGTGCTGCTGAAAAGGACCGAGGGGTGACAGTGGACGAGAAGCTGGATATGAGTCAACAATGTGCCCTTGTTGCCAAGAAGACCAATGGCATTTTGGAATGTATAAGTAGGGGCATTGCCGGCAGATTGAGGGACATGATCGTTCCCCTCTATTCAACATTGGTGAGGCCTCATCTGGAGTACTGTGTCCAGTTTTGGGCCCCACACTACAAGAAGGATGTGGAAAAATTGGAGAGAGTCCAGCGGAGGGCAACAAAAATGATTAGGGGACTGGAACACATGACTGAGGAGGAGAGGCTGAGGGAACTGGGATTGTTTAGTCTGCAGAAAAGAAGAAGAATGAGGGGGGATTTGATAGCTGCTTTCAACTACCTGAAAGGTGGTTCCAAAGAGGATGGATCTAGACTATTCTCAGTGGTAGCGGATGACAGGACAAGGAGTAATGGTCTCAAGTTGCAGTGGGGGAGGTTTAGGTTGGATATTAGGAAAAACTTTTTCACTAGGAGGGTGGGGAAACACTGGAATGGGTTACCTAGGGAGGTGGTGGAATCTCCTTCCTTAGAAGTTTTTAAGGTCAGGCTTCACAAAGCCCTGGCTGGGATGATTTAATTGGGGATCGGTCCTGCTTTGAGCAGGGGGTTGGACTAGATGACCTCCTGAGGTCCCTTCCAACCCTGATATTCCATGATTCTATGATATTCTGTGATTCTATGATTTTCTCCGAATGGAAATGTGACAGGGTGCAACTCACCACACTAGCGCATCCTGCTGGTCATCTTGCAGATCATCTCCACTTGTCAGTACGCCCACTCTCGGTGGTGTCTTGCCTGCTGTCACTTCTACCCCTTGGCTCATGCCATTCCAAGGACCGCAGCATCCTCTTCAGGACACAGCCCTCTGGCTGTGCCACACTCTGTGCTCCCCCATTCTGGGGGACAGTATTACAGTCCAATGGCCCAGCCACTTCCTCAGTGGTAAGTGGTGGGGGGTGGAGGGAAACCAGAGCCCACCCACTAATATGGGTCCCAGCCCAGGGACCCTGTAGATGGCAACCCCGTGCTGCGTCCCTTCCAAACTCTCAGTCTAAATCCTTGGGCCACTGCCCTGCCGCTTCAGTACCTTCTTCGCCCTTGCCTCAGAGCCTCAGCCTTGCTTCAGAGCCTCAGCCATGCCTCAGAGCCTCAGCCACTATCCAGGAGCTCTTCCCTAGCTCCCCTGGTTCCCACTAGTATCACTGCTCTGGCCCGGAGTGCCAGCTTTCTTCCACCTGCAAGGCAGCCAGTTCTCCCTCCTTGAGCTCCAGGGAGCAACTGAACCTGCTCTGCCCTGCAGCTCTTCTTATATGGGCCTGCCAGGCCCTGACTGCTCCTCGCAGCCCTTCTCCTATTGGCTGCTTTCTGCACAACCTCCCAAGGGCTCCATTAATCCCTTAGAGGCCAATATGAAGCAGACACCCCATCACAGGGGGGATGAAATGCCAATATAGCTGCCAGATGCACTTTCAATGAACTAAATGAAGCCCCAGCTACTGAAGGTGCATCAGGTACTTCAAAATGTCCTGGGTTGTATTCCACGGGCTACACCAAAAATTGCTTCCATTTTGCTGAATAGGCCATACTAGTGGAAGGTTTTCTACTGTTTGTGACAAAGTTCCTGCTCTACCTTGGTGGGTCTTGGGCTTATTGGCGGATTTGCTCACCTTGGAGCTTCATGGCAGCCCTCAGCTTGGCCATTTTTCTGAATTCACAGTCCAGATCAACTCCTGTCTCTGACCAGGAGCTGGGATGATTTGGGGGGAACCCGGACCCGCCCTCTACTCTGGGTTCCAGCCCAGGGCCCTGTGGAATGCAACTGTCTAGAGTGCCTCTGGAACAGCTGTGCGACAGTTACAACTCCCTGGGCTATTTCCCCATGGCCTCCTCCCAACACCTTCTTTATCCTCACCATAGGACCTTCCTCCTGGTGTCTGATAATGCTTGTACACCTCAGTCCTCCAACAGTATGCGTTCTCACTCTCAGCTCCTAGTGTCTCTTGCTCCCAGCTCCTCACACGCACACCACAAACTGAAGTGAGCTCCTTTTTAAAAAACAGGTGCCCTGCTTAGCCTGCCTTAATTGATTCTAGCAGCTTCTTGATTGGCTGCAGGTGTTCTTATCAGCCTGTCTTAATTGTCTCCAGAAGGTTCCTGATTGTTCTGGAACCTTCCCTGTTACCTTATCCAGGGAAAAGGGACCTACTTAGCCTGGGGCTAATATACCTGCCTTCCATTACTCTCCTATAGCCATCTGGCCCGACCCTGTCACATGTTAAAGAGGACTTGTTGGACAGCCATTGAACACTGCTCTTCCTCCTCATTCAGCCATGCAGCAACCACACCCTGAGATGCATGGAGCTGAGCACAGGATGCAAGGAGTGGTCTTGGTTCTGAGTAAGTCAGGATAGGGAGGCAGCAGTATGGGAGGCTGAATAGACTGTGAGAGAAGGTCAGAGAACCAGCACTGTCTTGGCCATGCCAAGAATGAGCCTATCCACCTTGAGCTTGAGGATGAGCTGAAGGATGATTGGGATCGGGGGGGGGGGGCAATCTCCAACCCGAGAAGGGCCTCGGTGCCAAAGCAGGCCACATGGCCTGTACGAGAAGCTGCTGTTTCAGGTGACGGTCCTGACCCACTTGAGTCCATTTCTCAATGATCTGCAGATCACACAACACTCTTTAATATGGACGTCACCAATATAGAGCATGCACTGCATGTGGGGATCACTGTTGCGACTCCCTCCTCCACATGAAACCTAGGGGAGGGCATCACCGAGGAAAGTAAACTAATACAACTAACATGACTCTAACTAACACTAAGGGTACTGCTAACTATATACAATAAGAGAAAAACTAAACTACTTGAGGGGTTGTGAGGTTAAGACCACACAGAGAGCTCTGACTCCAGCCACTGGCGGTCAGAAGGAACTGAGGGAGAATCAAGGTCGTGCAGCCTCATGTAGCCAAAGGAGGGGCTCTGGCAACGAGCTGTGAACATTGCCTGCTAGGCAAACTTCTCTGGCTCTAGTGTGCTGGGCGCGCACACACTTAAGTGGAATACATGGCTGCATCTAGTCGAAGATGTCGTACACAAACTACTATACTGTACGTCAAACAAATATGTCAAACCCTTTTAGCACACTTCTAGTGCTACAATGCAGTGGCCTTTGTACTAAATAGGAGACAAAATAGATGCCCCTTTATTATGGTGTTTTATTTAGTGGGTGTTTAGGTGGGCTGGGTGTGCATCTGCTTAGAGGGCAAGATTTTGTTTTGGTTCTGCTCCAGTTTTAATATTTAATTACATACTAAGGCATTGCTATCGATTTTTGCAATATTTGTTTTTTTGTTATATGTGTAGGCTCTCGGAAGCCCTTGGCTATGCAGCACTTTGTCAGTACTATTCTGTATTATTACTAAGAAGAATGCTCCATCAGTCTGTGAACTGTAAATAGCAAATATGTGTCAGTCAAGCATACATTAGTAGGGAAATAGTTATAGTTATTCCTTGAATGTTTGTTTTATAAAATCCAACTACTGGAAAACCAAATACTCTTTGTCATTACAGTGTATACATTGTAAAAATCAAGAAAAAGAACACGGAATAAGTACATTGTCATACAACTGACTTATGTGAGTGCAATTTTTACCACTGTCATAAACAGTTATCTGGATAGAGTCATAAGAGAAATATTTACAGAAATCGTTCTCAGTAACATGTTAACATACAGACTGAAAACGGAACAAATTAGAACAATGTAAGAATGCAAACTAACTCACACATCCCATGTAGCCCTTGACATATTGCATTGTACTAATGTTTCTGGATTTGGGGTCAGGAAGGAATTTCCCCCCAGGTCAGATTGGCAGAAGGGAGATTTTTCACTTTCCTCTGTAGCATAAGACATGGGTCACTTGCAAGTTTAAACTAGAGTAAATTGTGGATTCTCTGTAATTTGAAGTCTTTAAATCATGATTTGAGGACTTCAGTACCTCAGTCAGAGGTTATCGGTCTATTACAGGAGTGGGTGGATGAGGTTCTGTAGCTGCAATGTGCAGGAGGTCAGACTAGATGATTGTGATGGTCCCTTCTGGCCTTAAAGTCTCCGAGTCTATGAGAAGCTGCAGGAGAAAATGTATTTAATACAGTTTGAAGAAGAAACTGTAAACTTCTGGCCCAGCTAGGCCTTAATCTCTGTGTAATATGTGCACAGAAGTCCTATTAGCATTAATGGAAGATGATCTGTGGAAGTAAATATCTTCTCTAATGTAAAGGATAGAAATCATAGCTGCTTTAGTATGTCATTTAACAAGGGATTCACTGTTCTCCCGTCTCATATAATCATGGAAATATCATTGCCTCCCTCTGGATTTTTCCCCTTTACATGCTTATGCAGACAGTTTGCTTGGCTTTACTCACTAATGTGGTTAAATTTGTAGCCTTCTTGATGACTGCCACTGTTACAGAGCACATCTCTTTCAATGTGTTCCTTTTTCCTGGCAATAATACAATGTCTCTGATTCAGAGACTGCAGGATAGTGGTTGTAAAGTTGCTGGAGCTTACTGCCTCTTGGCACGAGGGATCAAGTTCAGCCACCATGTAAGCATCGCTATTGAGGAGAACACACCAAACTTCGATTTGGCCCTCGGGGTCTAGGTCCTCTCACTATTTGTCTCTTTCACTACATTTCAGGGCTAGAAGAAAAATGCAAGTGTTTCCGTATCACACTGTATAATTTAACAGAAGCAGGAAGACTAATATTTTGCCTAGCAGGTTTTGTAGCTTGTATAGATGGATTTTTTATCCCCACTCTCCTCCCACTCCCTCCGTTACTGCAATGTGGAACGTTTTGAAAAGCCAGGATTACAGGCCCTTTTGCTACAGGGACACTGCTAATCTTTTATAAATTAGAGCTGGATGAATCCTGCCAAGATCTTCTCTAAACATTCGTCCCTTGTTTTCACTATAAAGCAAATATGATTCAATTCAGTTTTCAACCTTTTTGTGTTCACTAAGGCTGGCTGAATATTTTCTCTTGAAACTGATTTTCAGGGGGAAATTTGTTCTTTTGACTAAATACCATCTTTTGTGAAAAGGGTCTGGTTTATGCAGAAAATTTTGACTTTTCATCAAAAAATACAAACAACTAAAAGAACTTTTTTTTTCAGTTTTCAGTCAAAAATTCTGCTGTGGTGCCTCATTCCCCAGATTTTATCGGTGGGCTGGGTTCCATAGCCTGATTACAGCTCTCCTCATGTGCCATGGCCAGGGAGTCCCATGATGCTTTGCAGCAGTTTGGCAAGAGGAGAGACTGTGTTGGCTCATGGGAGATGTAGTTCAGCCAGGGAGCCAGGCTCATAGATGAGAATGAGCGTACAAGGTTCCCAAATTACAATTCCTATGAGATACTGCAGTGGCATTTCAAATAGCAATGTTCAGTTTCTGGCCAAAAGATTTTGGTTTATTAAATGTTGCTGAAATTTCAATTTTTTGTGTGGAAAATTTCAATGAATACTTAATTTTTTTTCTTTTCCTAAGAAATGTCCGTGGGAAAAAAACTCCACTTTCTAACCAGCTTTAGGGTTCACATTACAATGAACAAGCCTATTGGCTGGAAAGTTCACAGAAAAGATGTATTTTAAGTGAATATGGAAGAATCTGAGCATTCATACTAGAAATTTGCTTCTAGGAATTCTGCTAATCAAATCAATGAACAGACACATACCATGTGGCCTGTGTGTTTTTTAAAACTTTAGCAGCAGAGCTCCAATTTTGAATACTGAATACTTGCAGCTAATTGCTGTAGCACAATCTACAGAATTAACTTGGTTTTGCCATACAGTACCATAATCCTATTGGTTTTAAAGTCATATTCAGATTATGATCCCTTTGTTTCTATGCCATTGCCAAAGCTTCCATTGGCTTAAAATATCAGATGGGAATGAAAATGGTGCTGCCATGGGACAGATGTTTAATATGTGTACTGCGCTGTTCTGTTCTTACCTCTTTGTGTTTATCACTGCATTATTTTTTTTCTGTTGTGCCGGTGTATGTAAAAGAAATGCACAAATTATTGCATGTGAGCTCCATAATATAATTATTTTTCATTGGCTGGCAGTTGGTCATATCCTTTAAATAAGGAATGCGTGGCAGTCAGCTATGAATTACAAGGGTGAAATGCCCCAATGGGTTTTAGTGGTGACATTATAAACCCTAAGATGCTTCTATTGGCCCGGATGCAGAAACTACCATGTACTATTGCCAGTACTGTGCTGGCAGCATTGATAGCACAATGGCACAAACCAAAATGTCTCTCTTGGCATGATGCCATATAAACTAAAGTCACTGTGAAATAAAACATCAGTTATGTAAATTTCAATTCAGTTTAAAATACAGGAATAAAATCTGTTTGTTAAAGGGGGGAAATATGCCTATATAAAAAAAGAAGAGATTTTTTCATACACATAAAGTGCATTGCAAACCACAATCAGTTGAATGAAAGCTAAAGGATAAAAAATATTTTTAAAGGGCTTGGCAATGTCTTTTTAATTATTTCATCTTGGATAAAAAGATTATAAAGGAGCATTGGGCCAGAACCTAAGCTCAGAGAACCCCTCACAGTGGGATGAAGGTCTTCATGACAGCTGCTCCTCCCAAGTTCAGCAGAGGGTATTCTGGGATGTGCTGGAAACATGGTGTATCAGGCTGACAGCGCATAAGCGGTTGCTCCATGAGGTGCACTGGCTGCCTATGAGTGTCAGGATGTAATTCAAAGTGGGTGATACTCTACATAGCAAGAGAACTGGCACATTCTACACGAGCCTGAATTTTCTTTTAGAATGTAGCCCCATCTGCAGCACATTGCACTAGTCTAGTGTGGATGTGACAGAGACACTGATAAGCATAGCATGGGCTGGATCCAAAATAAAACGTTGCACACTCACCTTGTCAGACATAGGTTGAATAAACCTTTGAGAGTCACAGTTGCCATTTGAGCATCCATCAGAAACCTTAGCTCTAATCAAACTCATTCTGAACCTAAATTGCTAAGGACAGTGAATGCCCTCAGTCAGAGCCGCCACCACCATGACATTGACTTAAAAGTCATGCAATTAAAAAAAAATGAAGTGAATGTTATTTTAATTTCTCTTCTGGGTTCTGAGCCTTCAGGATTCAAGTTTTCACATGTTTCTCTGCAACCACGAGGGCTGGAAACTTACCTTTTTTTTTTTCAAATGAAAGTTAAGATTCTCCCATAATCACGTAACTCCAGGAGCTGTGGCTTTAAAAAAACACCCAAATATCATGAGACTCACAAAAAAAAAATCCCTTCCATTTACAAAACACAGTCACTATTCAAGTCTCTGTATATAAAATAAGCTTTATACTGTATTTGCAAGAAATACATCTGTGCATTGTAACCAGGTACAGTTTTGACTTCCTTATTCTGTAATATGCTATAATTATGCCAGCTAGTGTGGTTTTCATATAATTTACATGAAAATATATAACTTATGCATCTGACATTCTGACCTATATCCCAGGAAATGTAATGCCTAATCCTACCTGTACTAAGTGTACTACGTATATTTGTATTTACTTCAAGCTTGCTGGGACCTTTCATCACTTCCATTTTTCTTAGCTGGCAAAGCATAGATCTGATATTTGTGAATGTTGCCAAATCACTCAGGGGGCTGGGGTGTCTGGATTTGATGCATAATTCAAACATTAAAACATTCAAGCTCTTTGAAGTAGTAGCAGGATTTGTAGTCCAGAATTAACATAATTCATGTATTAATTTATGTCAGTAGTTGAGCCTACTTTATACATCCTGTCACTGAAAGTATATTTATACCTTTAGCGATTTACAAATACCCTTGCTGGAACTGATCAAACAAGACAAGATTCCTTTTGGCTATTGCCTCTGAAATGAACTACACAACACAAATATTCCTTTTCATAGTGGAAATTGCATTTCTTCTCAATTAAATAATAAACCTTCTGTTCCTCTGCCACTGACAGAGGTAAATATTCTGAGGAATCTTTTCATCTGCCTGAAATACCAGATGGGTTTCAAAATCATGGTGCCAAGAGGCAATGCATTGGATTGGATTGGATTGCATTGCTGTTCTTACTGCTTTATATTTAGATTATCAGTGAACTAACCTCACTGGTCTTCCATAAATTAAAAGTAGATCACCCTTTCTTTTATTTCTGATCCCAACAGATAAAAGATCTGAAATAAACTGATGGAAGCTTGAACCTTTTGCATAAACATAGTATGCCAAATTCAGACCTGAAATAAATCCATCAAGTCAACAGAATTCCTCCAGCAATGAATTTGGTCCACAGTGTATTGATTAGCAAAAAAGTCAAAGCTAATGTCAGTTAGGGGAATCATTTAACCTGCTTAGATTAAGCCTTATTACAAAACCTTCTTTGCATATTGCAAAGAGCACATGCAGCTCCAGGTATGGAGTGCATTTGTGGTCATAATAAAATCATGGCGAATTGAACGGAAAAATATGTGTTTGAGCACTTAAAGCTAGACTTGTAGACCACAAAACAGACTTCACAAGTAGAGGTCAAGGTGGCACTAATTGAGACAAGATTATACTTAATGGAGAGTCACCTGGATTGAATTAAGTGCATTTTCTTGGACACAGCAGGCTGAAATCAGGATAAACAAACTATTCCAGAATTCCTAGGTGACCTCCTACTAATTATGGCCAAATTTGAATTTTAAGCCTTCAGAACCCCCAAATTAGATGTTATATAACAGTGCTCATTGCTACTCGGGAGGTCTGTTTGTTATGATGAACAGAACATAAAGTAAATCCCTCACACACAATACTGCAGGTGGAGACTGCATTAGCAATTTCTCCACCCAATACAGCTAATGAGCCTCCACCGTAAAAACATTTCTGTGACTCTCCGTTTTCAGATGTTCTTCTCTTGTGAAGAATTTGATACCAAAAGAAGCCTAACTGCCTTGTTTTCAGTTCCATAAACTGCTGACATGCCACTTGTGCTTTGGTTAGCCACATATGGTAAGTCCACTCATGAGTTCATTCCCACTCTGCACGTAAACTTTTGGGGCCACCAATTTTGTTTTCCTTGTAAACTTTCTTTTCATTGCATTTTAACCATGAAAGTATATCTCTGCCTGAAAATACTGTCTAAGCTACTGACGAAGGTGTGCGCACAGCTCACTGTCTATAGCTCCATCTAGAGTGTAGAATGTATGCCCTGTATGCTGGGGTGATATCCAAGAGATAAATTAATAGTCATGTAATAAATTTCATTTAATCTTGCACAGTTGACTGTCTCTACTGAACTACAATTTCTAATTATTTTCCCTCAGGACTTTGTCTGAGATTCCAACTCTCTCAGCAGCTTTGAACAGCTGCCATTTAAAAATAACCAGCCTGCCAGTGTTTACCTTTATTTCACTGGGTGCTGGAACAGGCCCTTAAAATCCAATATTTCACAATATAGCCTAGTAGGGCTAGACATAGATATTTCATGCCACTAAAAATGGGAGATTTTCAGTGGGACACAAAACACTTGCTTTATAGGTCTGGTAAATTCTGAAATACTGTACCTGCTATTATTCTGGATAAAAGTATTTTAGGTAAGTTTGAAACGTTTCTAAAATGTTAATTATATTTTTCCTTTCCCTCCCAGGCTTGTGCAGTTGGACTTGTGAGACTAAGAGATGCACAAACTCAATCACACAAAAGGAAAGAGTGCCAGCCAGGGTATTATTGGCATACTAATAAATAAGCATACTAATACTTTGCTTTTCTGGAGTGCCTTCTAGCCAAGGATCTCCAAGTGCTTTACACACATTAATTAAACCTTACAACATCCCACCCAGCTGGCAGTGAGTACATTTACATGCCGATATCACATCAGATAGAGGATACACAGAGAAAGCACAGCCCACCGTGGGGCCCTCTAAACACAGTTTGGCTGCTGGCATGAATGGGGCCAAATTGTGTTCAGCACTTGATGCTTGAAGTGGACTGATCCTTTTAGAGTGAGGAGCGGAGCTCACTTTCAGCGGGAGGTTCTTAAGACAAGTTGGTCCTATTTATGTCAGCAGACAAACCTGAGTGTTCAGCCATGGTTGATGGAGCAGGTGGGCAGGTATGTTTGATATTGGGCATCCTTTGTTTAATTTAATGCTAGTACTGACTATCGTTTAGAGTATACATCTGTATATAGAGTATACATTGTATACAGTCTGCCCATGCTATCTCTTCCTATGCACACGCATAATTTTCTCTGCAAGGAATAAAGGCTTGATCTTACACGATTGAAATCAATGGGAGCTTTGATATAGTGTTCAATGAGAGCAGGAGCAGGCCTCAGAAGAGACACACTCAACATGGGCAGCGCGTGAGCCCCCACTTCAGGGAGGCTAGCTCCGTGGACCTGCCCCTTCTGCCCGAGACCCCGCCCCTACCATCCCGCCCTCGTCCACTGGAGACCTGAGCACCCCTCGTCCACAGCCAGAGGACCCCTATTTGAACTGCTCCGGGTTGCCCAGCCCCAGCGCCAGCCCCAATGCCGGGCCACCTGCCAGCCCCAATGCCGGCCTGCAGATCACTGCATCCTTCCTTCCCCCTCCCCGCTCTGCCCAGACCCCCCTTTCCTCTACACTTCCTTTCCCCTGAGCCAAGCACTCCCCACACCCGTCGCAGAACTTGAACAAGTAAAAAAAACTTGGGGGGAGCATTCGCTACCCTCCAGGTACCTCTAATTGCTGCTGAACGGCTGCTTACCTGGGTGGAGTGCTGGAGAGCGGCAGCCAGGCAGGGGCGGGTGGAGGACACTGAGCTTTTATATGCACCATGCAGGTTCCCAGGTGGCTGAGGAGGCAGTAACTGCTATTCAGCTTCCCAGGCTCATCAGTAATCTCCCTGGGAAGTCCAAGGGACCTGGGAAGCTGAACAGTGGATCTCACATCTTCAGCTGCCTGGGAACCTGGATGGCACAGAAATAATAAGCTAAGACTTCTGACGGAAGCCCACTACCAGCAGGGAGGGGAAGAAAATGGGGCCACCATGTTCCAGCCATCTGGTGGAGGGTTGGCAGCAGCGGCGCTGGGAAGGCTTAACTTCTCCTGGCCTATTATACCCACTGCCCATGGTGCCCAAGTTCCATATTAGTTTTAAAGCTGTGGTCAAAAACAGAAAGAGAAAAGAAATGGCAAAGAGAGGCATCATTTTTATTATTGACTCTTTGGTGCTGTTTCTAAGGCTGCCAGAGAAGTGGAGAGAAGACAACAGCAAAGATAGAAAATACAGTTCCAGTCTTTGCTTTTGCCCCCATTTGCAGTCTCACCACTGAGAAAACATAGGCAGAGCACATGGTCTTATCAGCCACTTTGAGACATGGCAAACTTGTATCAGCACTCGGCAGATTAGGACATTACTTTTAGCTGCCTTCTTTTGGTCACAGGCTCACAGCAGTGTTGCAAAATATACAAGCCAGACTCTTATTAAACAGAAGGCAAAAGGAGAGAGACAGGAAAGAAAAGAAATAAGGCAGTGAAGGAACAGAACACTCAAAGAGGGGGTGAGTGACAAAGTCTTACATCCCAGGTAGTGGTTGGTATTCAGCTGGATCCAGTGGAGGAGATGATGTCATCTGCGTCCCTCTCTTGTTCTGGTCTGGTGAGGATCTCTCAGCATCACAACAATAAGGGCCCCATGATGTTACGAGGTCCTAAGAGATGGTGGGGGTGGCAGCCATGACAGTGAAGCTTGCTCCTTCCTCTTCTTTTAGTCTGCCAGTGACCACTTGTCTCTGTAGACCTTTCTTTTAAGGCTTCCAGAAGGGAGTGATAGGTGGAATTCTCTCATTGTTTTGTCCACCAATTAGGCTTAGTCACCGACATACTAATTTTGGTTCATTGATTGAACCACCCACTGCCGCAGTTCACCGTTCCAGGCCAATGGGGGCTGCGGGAAGCGGCGCGGGCCGAGAGATGTGCTGGCCACCGCTTCCCACAGCCCCCATTGGCCTGGAACAGCAAACTGTGGCCAGTGGGAGCTGCAATTGGCCGAACCTGCAGATGCTTCAGATAAACAAACCATCCCGGCTCGCCAGTGGATTTCCCTGATGGGCCACGTGCCAAAGGTTGCCGATCCCTTTTATAGGTTATTGTGACATTTAATGAACTTTCACTCACTTTTTACAAGTAAGCTTACAATTAGGATAAATTTGTTGGCCCTAATTATTACAACAGTTCCCAACTGGTAAATTTACTTACAATTAGATTTTTCCCTAAAACATCAATGTAGCAACTCCAGCCCCCATTTTACTGTTTATTAATTGATTTTAATATGAAGTAACAGTGTCCGAGTTGCATTCATCTTTCAAAAATGTTTTGTAGATGATGGAAACTCAAGAAATCAGACTTTCCTCATTTGCGAACTAAATGGCAAAACCAAATTTTGAGCCCCTGGCTCCCATTGTACCTTTCTTGTAGTTGCAGTACTGCCTTTGGATAAATGGCAGATTTCAGATTTACACGTAGTGTGGTACAAGACTGAGCATTTTGTTTGGGGAGTGGCCAAAGCTGGAGGCCAGAAACTTGTATCTCATATACACGTGCAATGCCCCATGTATTTTGTTTAACTAAAACAAAGGTACTAAGGCTTTGATTTGCAGACATCAAATAAAACTAAAAACAGAGCAGTTTTAGAGAAAGAAAACAGCTGGCTCCCTACATTGCTGACTATTAGGGCTTGTCTACACTTGAAATGCTACAGCTGCGCTACTGTAGTGCTTCAGTGTAGACACTACCTTAAACTGATGGGAGTGGTCCTCCTGTTGCTGTAGATAATCTACCTCCAATGATTTTCTAGGTGCCTAAAAGTTAGGTGTAGTGAGATTGAACATCCCTATGCCTCAGTTCCTTTGTGAATTTAGCCCAAAGTGATTTGTCCAAGTGGGATTCATAAAAGTGAAATCAATGGGAGTTAGGTATCTAAGTACCTTGGTGGGATTCACAAAGGTGAAGTCAATTGGAGGACCTAAGTATCTGAGTGAGGATCACAAAGTTATTTAGGCACCTAACTTCCATTGATTTCAATGGGGAGTTAGACACCAAAACATCTTTGTGAATCCCACCGGGCCAAGCTCACACAGAAGTCTGTGGTGGAGAAGAGAATTGAACCTAGTTTGCAACTTAGCCACTGGACAATCATTCCTCTCAAAGGTCAAGCAGCAAGTCTGAAGCTGGAAACGTATGCCATTTCTCAGCTCCAGACATGCGATGATTTAGTGCGAGGACTGTACCAATGGCCCTTACTGACGCAGACAGCATGCAGCTTGATATTTCTGAGCTGCATGGGACTCCAGGTGCCTATGACATAGAACCATATAGACTCGTAGGATGGAAGAAACCTCAAGAGGTCCAGTCCCCTGCACTGGTGACAGGACATGGTTCTCATTTTGCAATGTAATGGTGTATTTTATGAAAACTTTCCTCAGAAAGAGGAAAATTAAGACAGAAAAGACAAGAAATCATTTTAACTCTTAGATTGCCCTATAGTTGTGCAATCTATAGCCTGCAAAATGACATCTGAATGCCCCAACTCACATAATTAGAGCCCTGCACAAATATAAAATGTGTATCTGCATCCGACCTATGATCCGCAGACATGGTACATGGATATGAAGGAGATATTCACAATTTGCAGGACTCTGCACATAACCCGTTTATCCTCCTCTTCCTTTCAGATAAAGGGGGCACAATGGCAACAGCATTCCCCCACTGTGCAATGGGACTGTGCATTACAAAGTAAAAGGTGGTTTATCCTCCACCAGCACACTATTTACAACATATTAAACATGGGCAAAGATGGGGAGAAATTGAGTTATCCACCTATCCTCCTCTGGTTCCAGCTCCAGTCACAGGGAGCAGTGATGTTTGCAACAGAGTGCATGGGAGTGGGGCACACTAAGCAGGGATCAGTGGTTGTATGGGACCCTGCATGAAAAACAGCGGCAATATAAGGTAAGTGAACATTAGAATTGGGCTGAAATGTCCTTTAATCTGTTTTTTTGGGAGGGGGTGGGGGGGGCAGCACTCAGCTCTCAACCATTTTATAAAGTGATGTTAAAAATATCATATGCTAATTACATTTAAGGGCGCCTCCACAAAATAGTGTTCAACCATCCCAAGACCCCAGTGTGGTATTGGAACCCAAAATTACAATTTACTTGCCGTGAAGGAAGCATCAAATAATTTGAGAGTAAGTTTTCTAAGCAAGGGTAACATTGGGTCTGACTTCCTAACAAATGAGATCCATCCACCTCAATAGGTTCTGCAGTGCTCAGCACCTCTTAGAGTCAGGCCCATTGCCTGACCCAGTATTTTTAATGTACATAATTGACAGTAAGCAGAGAGAGAGAGAACAACAAATTAGTATCGGACAGAGCTCAGTCTGTGTCTAAAATGTGGCCTGTCCCAAATTAAGGGGAACAATCCCGGTTCCTAGCATCTAAGTACTGGGCTGGCCTCTGGCTATCTTTTCACAGGGATGGGTGTAAAAGGAACTTCTCCTACCAGGCCAAGGAATAGCTATGGAGCAGTTCCACAGGCTATATCAGCCCAATGGCTGATGTCTCCTTCTGTGACTCCACCGTGTTCCCTCCATGAGGTAGAGGTAAGAGTGGAGGATGTGCTGCTGATGGATCCTCTGGCCTGACCTTTGTAGGTATGAGGTGAGTCCTGAGCACTCCTTGCAGAGGTACCCTGGCCTCTCAACCAGGGAACTCTCTGTTGCTGCAGGGCTGAGGTCTGGATTTGCCTCAGTTAGAATAAACCAATATAAGAACCGCTGTAGGATATTTAACGCTGTCTAGTGGAAGAGGCTGTTAATGCTGGTGTGGAAGGTTAACGTTGTTCCGGTTCAAAACACAGCACACCCAATGGATTGATTTTTCCATAGTAGCACATATGAGCTTATGTTCTTCAATGTGCATTTTAGGGATGCGGTGTAATTTCTACAGTAACTTTTAGGGTTGACATATTTCACCAAAACCTTGTCTCCTAGTGACATGGGTTGCCAGGGGGGAAAAGAGCACACTTCTTTGGAGATGCAAATCTCCTATTTGTCACTTGAGACAAAGTATTTCAGAAAATACAACACATACACAGCCTGTCAACCAGTGGCAGAGGCCACTTGTCAACTGTTGCATACATCCATTAAACTGAACATGACACATTTATGAACTGGTTGATCAAGAGCTAGATGGAAACATAATGACTCCTTCCATTCAGTGTAGGAGAATCCCATACCCACATAGCATTTATGAGAAACACATAGTGCAGATGACAATAAATGTTACAAGAGGAAATGCCTTTAATTGATAAGAAACGGAGCAGATGACAAGTCACAAAAGCCCCCAGTGAGCTTCACAGAAGTAGATGTACCTGATTATAAAGATTAAACATGAAACCTATGTTTAGCAGAGATTTGTAGAGCTTTGCAAATACCTTGGTTTCACTATTTGCATTTGTATCCATTTCTGCACTTTATTGTTAGTTTCTCTCTGTTAACATTTTGTACAGACACAGAAACATACACAATAAAAAATCACCCCAGAAAAAGGTGGTTATTTGAAATGTTTTACAGGGGATTTTATATATCAGTCTCCCCAGGGACCCAGAAAGGTAACTAAGAAAGGGCACAGTAAAGCCACATATGGGGCTATGCAAAATTTAGAAACAAAAACATGAAGGATCAAAAACATTGATGTATTTGAGCTTATTGGCCAAATCTGGTTACTCATTACTTTGTAAGTGGCAGCCCTGACTATTGTGGGCTGGATATCCATGCTAAGACAAATATGTGAGACAATAAATGCCTTTGTTAGTCTGCCTCAAGAGCAAGGATAGGGGTTACTGCTTCAATCCAGGGCCTTCTAGGCCTCTCGGGGAAAGTATCCAACAGGAGAATCCATGGTCAGCAATTGAGTGGGTAAAAGCTTTAAGTGATGGAAGCCACGCAGACTAACGGCTTAAGCAGGGGAATGGAGGCCCAGAAATTTTAGGTTTAATTTCCAGCTTTACTGTTGTCTCTTTGTGTCAAGTTAAGACCACTCACACTTCTGTTCATTGTCTTTATTTCTTCAAATATAAAATGGGTAAAATACCTGACGCGGGTGTTCTGAGGGTTGGTTAACAAGGGAAAAAATGATTTTCCAGTGCAGAGCCTGAGTATCTGGACAATACACTGGGAATTCCACCGTGGGTGGGGGAGGAATCCTACCTATCAAGGAGCAGTGCACTCTGTGGCTCTAACTTCCTAGCTTTGTGGGGGGACAAAGGCTCGTAGATATGCAGAGAGGTAGATGTAGTAACCCTGCTCTATTACCTCCCAGACCGCTACCACTTGCTCCACAGCAACAGTGCATTGGGAGAGCATGCACCCTGGCTCCGTTTTCTCAAATCTACCCTGTACAATGGAACCAGACCACACATCCACAAATACAGGCTTGAGTGAACAGACCTCTAGTTGTGATGTGTAATGAATCACAAGGATGCTGCCTTTCGAATCTATCGTCAGATAACAAACGGCTCACAGTTTCTGATTAAGTTTCTATATGATCAAAGATGATGGTGGCTGCTAGTGCATGTTGCTGATCACTTTGCAGGAATATACTAATTAGTATAAACAGACGCAGCACTTCAAATAACACGTTGAGCCAAAAAAACAAAAGGGAAAAGTAGATGACAATTAGCCTATTGTTCATGCAAATGGAAGAAATAACTTCAGAATCAGACAATAGGTCAAGAGAGTGTATTGTGTAGGCGTTCATTGGAGAACAGACTAAACAGGAAGTGATGTATTTTATACTTATAGCTCTGTTGGGAGAGAAAGATATTAAATCCAGGCAGAGCACTAAAAGGGAACAAACAATATATTGTGTGGGAGACAACAGTAATAACTTTGAGCAGGGGGAGATACAGGACTATATGGTTCAAAATACATCAGTGGTTTAAGAGACTGTAATTATATTTTACTGGGTATGGCTTTGGTTTATGCACATTTTTTGATAAAGCCCAGAGGTCTCCAAATCTAAAGCACATTGTTTATTTGTTTCTGTGCCTTAATCATGTAAAGCTCTGGTTTCAATTAGAAAAATAATTATACCAGTTAAAAGTGAACAAATGGAAATGTGAAGGAAAGGGAAACGTTCATATTTAGGAACAAATTTCACCAAAGAATACTGAGTCCAGTTCAAGTCTCTGTCCTGTATTCACAATCATCCTTGGGACTGGCCCAAATTGCCGTAGAACTTGCCTGTCCCTTGTGATCATGATCTCCCAGTGTTCCACTGGAACCATGGAAAAGCCAGGCACTAGAGAGAGAGACTCATGAGTCCAGGAGACAGAACTTTCTCAGGGCCGGGCCCTGGACTATGGAATGATGCTGAAACCCACCAATTTCTAAACTAAATACAAAACCTAATTTTTTTGACTTACCACAGCTTTCCTTCAAGAATTGATTCTCTTTCCCCCACTCATGTCTGTGCACCCCTCTCCCCATACACACAATGCATCCATTCACATAGATACCTGTCACACACACACACCTTTATTCAAAGAAACTATAAATCAGTCTATAAGCTATTTCCTCTATAGGCTAGAAGGGGAGAGACAGAGAGAGAGATAGAGAGAGACTGATATATTTGCATTTTTAAATACTTAGTAGGCACTCAGATACCATACAGTAGTGGTAACCCAGGAATAGATAGAAGATATTACGCTAACCTTTTTAAAGAAAAGTATTCAACTTGTTTTCATAGAATCATAGCATATCAGGGTTGGAAGGGACCTCAGAAGGTCATCTAGTCCAACCCCCTGCTCAAAGCAGAACCAATCCCCAATTTTTGCCCTGATCCCTAAATGGCCCCCTCAAGGATTGAACTCAGAACCCTGGGTTTTAGCAGGCCAAGGCTCAAACCACTGAGCTATCCCTCCCCACCCCAAGAACATTACTGGAAATGTGTGGAAAATTTGGCCTTAAATAATCATATTTAAGCAAATTATTTTTATCATCCTAGGACTTTCCCATTTATATCAGAGTGCTACTCTGATTTGCCCCCGCATGTTACATAGATGCAAACATGTCTATACTTTGTATGGTAGGTTTTAGAGAAGCAAATAAAATCCATTTCTTAACAAATCTATTAAAAATCACTATATGTTTACAGAAAAGATTTTTATAACAAAGGTTTAATTTAAAAAGTGAATAACTGTATTTCAGAAGATCTGAGTCACCCATAGTAAGAATTAGGGGGTTTGTTCTATACAAAATGCTTTATTTAACCTTCATGCCTCCATTCAGATAATTATACAAATGCATACATTTAAAGGTTTAAACTCTATTTCAGTTCACAGCTCAATTCATAGGAAAGTTGAATACAGAAAAGCAATGCACCAACAGAATATGTCTGAGACACCATTAAAAACAATAACACTTCTTCATTTAAATCTTTGAGAATAGACTGGAATAGTCATCCTCTGACAGAATTTCATGAGGGGACTCCCTTTACATTATCATAGGGCAAAAATCACCATTTTACAGTAAGAGGAAAAAAGCTCTGAGTATATTTACAGTACATACACTATACATAAATACAAGAACAACACTTACATAATATTAATAAACTTATAACATAGGTGTTGCCTAAACACTACATAGTATATAAATGCAGAGGAAGCTATTGGGAAATTAAATCTTTAGATGATTTTTTTTAAAGAAATATTTTTCAGTTAAAACCCTTTGAAAAGAAAGCAAAAGAAAGATTTAATACATCTGCTTGCTAGCACTGGTAATTTTAATTCTTTTCAGTACAGGACTTTCTATGGACACACTTATCTCTGTCGGGTTATGGACTAGTGACCCTTTCACATCATATTCTAGGAAAGAGAATCAGATACTGTATGTACTATTCCACTGCTGTGAAGCTTCAGTCCCGAATCTGTAGTTTTGTAAATTAGGGATGTTTTTGTATTTTTACACAAGAGGATCACATACAAACAATTACTGGCACTTACAAAAATAATGACCTAACTGAAGGGAAAAATATGGGGCCAAATTCAACCCTGGCCTCAATGTTACACCTAATATCATGGTGGAATTTGCTCCATCCATGTTTGGCTTGGCCAAGAATGATATTTTTTATTATTCTTTTGTTTCTTCACAAACACAGCTGACAGAACACTTCAAGTTAATATTATTTTTTACCTCACATGTAGATAGTGTCTCAAATCTTCAGTCACTTTGAGAGATTGTGTGTGTGTGTGTGTGTGTGTGTGTGTGTGTGTGGAGGGTGGTGGTGGGGTGTGTTGAAGACCTGATGTCTGAAGTTTAATCAATTTAGCCATTTATAACTGTGTATGTTCTCTTGTGGATGCAAATGGAAGATATAATTTTTCAGGAACAGACAACAGGTAAAGAGAATGTGTTGTGTGGGTGTTCGTTGGAGAGCTTACACTAAACAAGAAGTGAATTTATACTTACAGAACTATTGGGAGAGAAAGAAGTTGTCTTTAAAAGTATATATATATGGCAATTAGAAATGGGCTTGAATCAGAACCAAAGATACAACCTAGTCTGAATTTTGGACAAGTTCAGACACAATCGAAAGACCTGTTTCTTTGATAAGGCCAACCTCAAATCTGACAGGCATGGATTTAGAGAATGTTGGTACCTAAATCTGGTTCCAAACTGCATGGCTCAGGTCTTTATCTCAATACAGTCCATAAAAATCACATCACATACCAGTGTGATGCAATGCTGAACACTATGTATGTTTGTAAATGTATTTTAAACATACAAAGATATATCTCATGAAACAAATCAATGTGTCCAACAATACACAAAGATCAAGCATTTTTACAGTCACTAGTATTTCAGCTTGCTAAATTTTTTTGACAGACTAAACTCTGGAAAACATTGAAGATCATGAATTCACACAACAGTGCCCCAGAGAATCCCTACCAGTAGGAGCTCAATCTTGTATTCTTATAGTAGCCAGAATTCCCACTGAATTTTTGCCTGTGCTGAGGAGCAAGAGTGTGTCCATAATATCCTACAATGATGCTACAAGGCTAATATAGTTTATTTCATAATCCAACATCAATGAAAACAACAACTATTACAGAGATATGCTGGCCATCAGTTCAACTAAAAGCACGTATGTGTGTGTGTGTACTGCAGAATGAAGCAAGAAGAACTGCACATTTTTGCATAATGAAAACTATACTGCCTTTCTTATGAATGGCCAACTGACACATACTGCTGCAGCAAACCAATACCCCTAAAGGAGTTTTCTCTGGGGGCCAGTTTCCAGCAGTGTTCCATCAGGAAACACACACACACACACACACAAAAACAAAACAGGAGCCATTCAGCCTTCTGTTGACATATTCTGTGATGCTCTACTACCATCCCCAGTGTGCCCTGAGATCTTTTATGTGCTTAATGTCTGGACATTAAATTCAGGATGACACAGAGTAAATATGTGCATGTCCTGATGTGATTATATCCACTAACGGCTGATATGATTTAAAAAACATGTGTTACTAAACTAGTGGTACTGAAACATGTTTAACTGACACGCACGAATGTCTGCAGTAGTTTTTGCACACATAGGCCCATATTTTCAAAAGCAGTATCTACATTTGCACCTGCTGTTTTTCTCTGAACAACTATTTTTGCGTACACAGAATCCTGCCTCAGTTTGCGCAAATCAAGCAGATGATATAGCATTCAAACAGCACACACAAATGTGGATTTTTGCATACACAAAATGTAGTATGGACAAAACTGCAGTTACAAATTGAGAAGCTATTTTTAAAATATGCTCTGCATTGTATTCTTTAAGCATAGAAGGCAATGTTCTTCAGTTTAAATTCTAATCTTCAGGAGGTTCGTTTTAAGAAGCAGAAAAAGCCTGAGAAATGACACCACTGAGATATTTTAAAAGTCCATTAGTGCATCAATTAATCAACTTTCTGTCAGAAACGTATAAGATTATATGTAAAAAGAGAGACAGCGTGAAAAAGCCCTGGTTGTCATGGCTGGCCATTTTCTATAATAAAATCAATTCGTTTATTAATGTAATTGTCAAGGACAGTTGATTAGTAAGATCATTTAACATAAAAAACTCTCTCTAGAGCATTTAAAAAATATCTGCAAATGTTATTTAAATATGCTCCAGGCTCCCATCTGCTTATCACAAAATGTAAAAAAGGGAGTGACCCATTCTTTGCTGACTGTTAAACTATTTCAGCAAGTTCCCTGGTGATTCTAAATTTTTCATAAAAGGGTTATTACACAAGAGGTCAAAAAAGGAGAGAGAAGTAATGTGTGAAATCTAAGTTTCAAGAGTTGAAAGCCGATGGAGAGGATTTTCAAAGGAATTTCCATTGAAAAACAATGCATTGCATTATTCTTCTAGAAATAGTTGCTAGGGTTAGACTGGTTTTATTGCTGTTTTCTGGATTATTTCATTTGGCAATACCGTGGATGCCCAGATGATTCTCAAGCAAATTGGACATAAATGAACCCCCAAAACAGTGCTGTGCAATGACCTCCACCTATAATTTAGACTAGGTGTGTGTGTCTCTGATTCACCTGTAAATTAGAATCCATTTCCTTCCTGCAGACTTGTGAAAAGACCAGACCAGAGAAGGAAGATAAAAGCTCTAGCACATCATCTCAGTAAATGAAGAAACAAATGGCACTTTGTGTTTGTTTCTGTGTTGCATCATTGTAGTCCAAGTGTAATTTTATTTTTGTTTTATTGACAACAGGCTCCTAGTTATTGCTGTGTAAAAGTATAAGAACATCCCATCAGTTCTAATATTCATGAACAGGCACTTTCAGTTTCTGTTTCATGTCTGTAAATGGACTTTGGGTGGTCCTTGTTACAAGCATATGTACACTAGAAATGTCATAATCTTCCTATAGCGCTTCATCTTGACATGCAACTGTACCTAAAAGACTAAATTCCCTGGAATCAGCAAAGAGTTGACCATCTGTTTTAGATGTGCAGTATTTCATTCAAAATGCATTTTTGTAGGGGAAGATAAGCACAACAAATACATTAAATGATAGTCTGTTGCTACTGTATCTTTCGTCCATTTTAGTGACTAGAAAAAAAGCACCAATGCAGTTGCTCTTGTTTTTTGTTTGTTTTTCACCTTGTTCAGACGAAGGCATGTTGAGTTTGGACTTTTTCAGCTTCCAAGGACTCAAAATGGCTTAATTGCCTCTAACACTGTTGGCAATAAACCAAGACAAATGGCCACTCCATTTTTGCACAGACTGAACATGCTCTGACAAAGTGTAACAATTTAGTTCCTATACTATAACTGTGTGTACGTTTTACAAGGCATATCTGAGCAGGTTTTATTTTTATTTTTTGTGATGAAAACTAAAAGTTTTTTTTAAACATACTTCATTTAAACTATTTACAACCTGTGTAAAATTGTAAGTTTGAAAATACTTTTCGACTATCACATATATTACAGAATATTTAAACTGTTACAAGTACAGTAAAATACCTTGATTCTATTATTTTTAAAGATGCAGTATCCTTATAGTTAGGTTTCATACTAAAAACTGAATTGCTACTGAAATTGATTAGGATTTTACATATTTAAAAGTACCAATGGGCATGACTTGCTAAGCATACATTGCACAGTTACTGTTACTCTGTAATGAAACTGTGAAAATATAGCAGTTTTGAAATTTCTTTATGTACATCTTCAGTTATAAAACACAGGCAAAGGCATAATACAGTAATACAAGCTGGTTTCTTAATAAGGTGAAGGTATTTTCTTTTACAGTACGATACATTTCCAATTCTTCATCTGGTTTTGAAATCATGGTTAAAATCTGTGTTTCCGATTACATATGTGATGAGGTATGTGAACCTGTGAGTGTTTGTATGCAGGTGTGGATGTGTGCGTGTATTGGGGCAGAGAGGACATGTTGAATGCTCTCAATTTTGGAATGCTGTAGAAGATGCACTTTACCTCACTGACCTCTTTAAAAAAAAGATTTTAATGGTGGTAAACTCATTTCCATATTGAGGCAGCCACCCTCTATAAAGCAGAAAGAGAATTTTTCCATTAAAGAACATTTATTATCAGAAGATACATTTATCAATGACAACCTGGGGTACTTTTTCTATGCAGTTAATGGAAAATGAGACGTGTGGTTGTTATTATTCCATTATTATTTCTGGGGTGTTGCCCAGCTATTTGTCCATTCTCTGCATAGTGAATTTACCCCAAATACCGATATTACTGATGTCATTTTTAACACTGTTAATTTCATTATACATTATTTCAGCAAACAATTTCACACGCACCTTGTTTAAACCTATTTTACTTTTAATGGTGCTAAGTATAAGAAAGTGGAGAATAAGGAATACTGCATCTTCATGACCTTTATAAACTGCCATTGCAATGAGCTGATTTCAAAGTGCTGGATCGTACAGGTGTTTAAAAAAAGTAATGAAAATGTAAAGTTTAAAAAATCCTGTATCAAAGAGAACACTTGTTCAATATGTTTTCAGATACTATTGATGACTGGGCTTTAAGGTCCAGACCAAAAGCAGCCTTTTAAAATCACTTGGAGCGTAGCACTTTGTAGCATAGGTGCACATGCAAGCTGTAACGCATACAGTGTACTTCCTGTCTACTATTTATTCACACTGAGGAGGATAAAAATTTGCTCTTATTGCAAGAATGGGATGGTTCACATTTGTGTTTTACAACTGCATGTGTACAGATCTAGTGTGTTGTGCAAAGATGACACCAGATATTGCTGCATGCTGTTTATATTGTAAGCCATTCAAGTTGCACATTTGCAACAGAACTTGGCATTTTAGAGGAAATTATAATAGGGAATATCAGACTTTACATGAATGCAAAAGATTGGAGGTAGCTCTGAACCAAAACCTTTGGTTTGAGAACATCGTTGGAGTCAGAGGAAGTTCAGGTCTGGATCTGAACATTGTGGGTTGCCGACATTCTCTCTTCAAAGATAACTTCTCTTAAATCATTTCAGACCAAGAACAGAAGCATTAAAAATGGTCTCACTAAACATATTGAGCCAAATTCTGTGTGCTCAAATACACATGTGAAGCTCCCCATTAATTTCAATGGGCGCCTACAAACCCCAAAAGACGACATAGCTGATTGGAGAGGTTGTCTGGATAGAATAGCAATATGAAAGCTCTTTCACACACACATGTTTTATTTTAATCTTCCTAACTGGAGAATGCGTCAAGAGGGATTGTTTAAAAACTCCAGTATTTGATACTTCTGTCTCTGGACCTGTTTCTGATGTCCCTTACGCTAGCTTTACGCTGGTGTAACTCCACTGAATTTAATGGCTTTACCCATTTCACATTGCTCTAATCCACAGTACAACCAGGCCCTTTCTGTTATCTGCTGCAGTGTTTTTAATATGTAAATGAATAGGTAATCAGATGAGAGAAATGCTGACATCCCTTACTGCTGTTCCTGAAAACTACCCAGATTGGTTTATCAATCTCCTTCTGGACAATAAACTTTGTTTTCTAAAGACAAACTAGCTCCAAAAAAAAAAAAAAAGAAAGAAAAGAAAAAAAAAAGAAGAGACACCACATTATTTGCTGAAGGGAATTTTTCTGTGCACCAGTAAAGACCAGCCAAAAAAAAATTCTGGTTCCTTATGTTTAATTACTGCTACTTGAGTAATTGCTGATTGTGCATTAAAGGAAATCTCATACATTGACTTATGCTTGAACCCTGTTCCTAAGTTTTTAGAAGGAGTGATATATTTAAGAGGACACTGAAGTTAATATAGGTGGGTCCAAAATGTAACCTACAGACAATGCTAATGATATCTCACATACACTGAAAAATCAATCCTTTATATGAGGGATGCAACACTGGTAGTAAAATCTCAGCTGTATAGTCAGGAGACCCCATGACAACCCACCCACCTATTGTGTGCTCTAGGTTTGTTTCAGCCTGTTACACTGTCCCTTTCACTCTCAATGCTGGGGTCTCCAGTGCTGGTTACGAGAAGGCTAGATATTGAAATTTTATTTTTTATTTGGATGACGTACCTGATCATGAGAATAGGACAGGAAACGAGACATGGAAGAGGCAAGCTCATGAAGTGACCACAAAGACTTTTTTTTGGTGCTGCTCTTTTAGTTGGGGAGCTGGAGTTAAACACTCTTGAAGCCCTTATTTGGGAGAGCTGATCAATTGTTCAGTATCAGGAGAACATTTACAAATATATTTAGGGATGATCAAAGTTTGGGCCTGTCAATCTTTATACAGTTATTCTTCAATTATTTGCACTTGTTTTAGTGTTTCCAGTTATGCCTTCCTCAGCTATTGGTTGAACTTTTCTTAAAGATTGTTTTGATTTAAGAAGCCCTGTAGCATAATAATTGTTATTTCAGGAATCAGAAGTTAATTCAGACTGGTCAAACATCACGGCATCAAGTGGCATCATGAATTTATTTGTGCCGTTCCTGGAACCAAATGTTCATAATTAAATGTACTGCAGAAGATGTTATGTGTCTTTTGTCTTTTATGTGTTATGTATCTTTTTGTCTCTAAACTATAAACGTCTCAACAAACACAACATCTCACCAAGCCTCTTTGTCACTTTGACCTGAATAACAGATCCTCACGAAGAAGAAAAAAAACCTGTTCTGTTTTAAAGAACAATTGCTTGCTAAGAGTTCCTCCTCTCTTTACCATGTAATTTAATTAATACAAATTGGTTCACAATTATAGGGCTGCATGGGAATGATAAACAATTTGCTTTCATGTAAACTAAGGAGGTTTGGGTGGAACCTGCAGTGGCAACCTCTGGATCCCTGTGAAGGGCTATTTATAGCATACTGGAGGGTTGACTAATGTCTCCTTATCCTGTATTTCCAAGTGAGGAAACTAGCACCCTGTTGATCATCTCTTTTAGAGAACATCTCTTCTACTTTATTAACCCATTAACAGTGGGGGTTTCCTATCACCCTCACCTATCTCACCTTTCCAGCCACAAAATAACTATTACATTTGATGGGAATGAAAATATTTAACTGTGGTACCTAGCAGGTCAACAAACATCGGAAAGAATAGTTTAAGCTGTCAACATAACACAAAAAATCCAATGTGCTATTTCTTTACGACCACCTTAGTTGGTACAAAGATTGGGTTTTGGAAGTCCTCAATATGTTTTTGTCTGGAAAGCCATTTCATTCATTATTGCTTTCATCTGTTCGAGATTTGGCTGTTTCTTTTCTGCTTTTCCTCACTAGCAGTGGTACATTCAATTCCATTTCATGGACGGTCACGCCACTAACCTTGGTGCAAGTGGATATAAGATTTGTTTCACTGTTTCCTTGTAATCAAATACATGGATGTAGAAGGGGAGGATGCCTGGGTGACAAAAAACTGCACTTTGAGAACAGGGCAGTAGCTTGTAGATGGGGTCTTTCTATACAAACTGTTCTAAACAAATCCACAGCAGAGCACAGATGCTTATACTGTACTTCAGCTGAAATGCTGCTACCCCATTTCGTTTTACAGACTTCAACAACAAAAAAATCTAAGAAAAAGAAAAGGTTACATGTCCTTTAGGTCATAATGACAAACTGTGGTGAAATAGTAAAACACCACCATCATTATTGCAAAAGTTTGCTTAAGTGCCCCTACACTTCAGATAGCGGAACCTCTCCAGCAAAATCTTCTCGCTGACGTTCATGCAGCTTGTTTGTAGCACAGATGAGGGATATTTTATATACTGATTAGACGGTATTCAAAAAAAAGGGGAGACAATGGAATACTAAAGGTCTAGAGGTCTTGTTCTTGTCATTGGTTTGTGTTATCTGATCATCAAAATAGCAATAATTGTCAAGAATAAAATGTCCAACAGCTGCGAACATGTACAGGCCATAAATGTTGTTAAAGGACACAGTATGGGAAATAATGCCCATTTTTGTAGCATTTAGGTTGCTATCACCCAGGTGAACATGATGACATTTTGGGGGATTGCCATGCTGGGGGGCTTTAACTTCAGATGGAAAGGAGAAGAGTGGCACTTCTTTTCCTGCTTTTTTGTGTGGACATCATGGAATGTCCTTTGTGTTAACACTGTAGAAGAGGATTCAGCCCTGCTGAATGCACGTAGTTAAGAGACCCAGCTCTTATATTCTGCTTGACAAGTAGCGTTTCTCACACCAGCATGTGCCTACGGCGGTGCAGCGCCAAGTGATCTGAACGGGAAAAGCTGCGGTCACAGTCTGCACACTTGAATGGCTTCACTCCTGTGTGCTTGCGATAGTGCCTTGTCAGTTCATCTGAGCGAGCAAACTTCCAGGTGCACCCTTCCCAGGTACATTTGTATGGTTTTTCTCCTAGGATAGACAAGAGAGAGAAAAACACACGTAGTGACTTTCTATTCAGTTGATCCCAGCCACTTCAAGCCCATGCGTCCCACTCCCATGACCTCTGGGCGGTCTAAGGAAAATTTTCAAAATTTGTACTTTCTGAATCTGTACCAAAAGACAAAATATTTTGGTCCAGATTTCGTTAGTCCTAGAGGAGTCACATGACCAAGAGAATCAACCGGATTAAGGCAACAGCACTCTGAGGACAGAGCTTTGTGCAAGCACTGCCATTATAACAGTGCAATCCTTTTAGCCTGCACTTCCTCAGTCCACGTCTGCTCTCAAAATAGCAGACTCTCCTCAGTTTCCATTCAAAGGCAGACTGCTAAAGGGAAGTCTCTCGTTAGAAAGGCTCCATCATTTTTACAAACCACACAACAGAACATTTACTAGCACATTATAAAGTCTATAAAAATAAAATATATTTCTCAAAAGAAACAGAAAAAGAGCAACCAGCGAGGCTCCTTCCATGTTCTTGTTCAGTTAGGGTGAATTCAATGAGATCCGAGTGAGACCAATTCTGAATGCTCTGGAAAATGTTGTACTTAAAAAAGTAAAGTTGCACTGCATAATACAGGTTCTATATAAGTCAATACAATACCAGCAGAATAATTCAAAACAACCCTATTTTATTCATTTACAAATTATTAATTTTGTTATGCAAACCCATTTCTATTCCTCTTATAGGCCACAAAGTTAGGTAATTTCATCACCACCCCAGCACTCTGTGGTGACATGTTAACTGCTCTTGGGTATCTCCCATATTCAGCAGTCTAGTGTGCATCAAAAACTGATAAAGAAATCCATCTTGGGTGGTTTTGTACACATAAATGTGTGCTTTAAGGAACTCCACTGGCAAATTGAATTAGAATTTTGAAACTCATCAGATATGCTGTGGTTGCAGTTGCTAAATCAGCCAGCCACAAGCAGTGTTATGAGGAAAAAAGCATCTCTACCTCAATGATTTCTTTATTAGAAACCATCTGCCACTCTTGTTCTGGTTCATATTTAGGCTCCCTGGAATCCTGAGCAAAATGAGTAGCAAAATACTACTTCAATTACATAAAACAGTGACAGAACGCTTACCTTGGCCCCCTACACCACCTCCCTGCAGGTGTCTCTCCAAAAGTCAACAAACACTTGCTGAGCACATTATAATTTCAAAGGAAAAATCTCACTGATTTCCCAGTTTAGAATATTGTTGCCATGTTTTAGAGGGATAAGACCTGAAACCTCTAGATGAAATGGCAGCATGTGACTTTATAAAGAATTCATATGCTGCACACATATATACGTATAGCAGTAGCAACATTTGAGCTAATTAGAGTTTACCTATTGCAAACCATCTAGGATATACTATACCTATATGCCAGCTAACACACGACAATTTCACTGCTTCTGACGTCTGATGGTGAACTAAAACAATTACTGCAAAGACAATCCAGTATTCTGCGTTTTGACTTGGTTACAATACATAGCTGGAAGCAACAATGAGGATACGAACTTTGTCAATCTAATTCTGTGATCCTCCATTGCATGCAAAATGCTGAATATTTACTGTCTTCTGGATGTCCATGGCATCTGGCTCTGGAAATTCTGCACCAAAACGAGGTGTATGAGCATGAGCTAAATGGCAGATGGCTGGCTACTTGTTCTTGCCAATGACAAAGTGCTACAAAACGTATTCAGATTTGCCACGGAATTCTCTTAAACCCCCTTACCACAAACAGTTGGTGTGGAATGCTGTACAAATGTACAATATTCCATCTGACTTGGCAGATCTATACCAATGATTTCCTCGTGTCATATGAATGATTTCTAACTACAGCATGTGTCACTCCATCACTGTGCCCCCATCCTCAACACATTGTACATCTCTTTTCATTCAGACTAACTGAAACAGACCTTTTTGGTTCCCGTGGTAGTAGAGGCTTCCAAGGCAAAGTGGGGATACAGTAGTCTAAGTGCAGTACATTAAGCCAGAGTGTGGGTGATTTTCTGAATCATATCCAGATTACCTGAAGCTCCTGAGAGCTCTGTAAGACTCAGGGCCTTCCCCCATCACAGCCTCCCTCCCACAAAAAGGCCCCAATGTCTCTTGACTTGGACGAAGGAGGAAGGCCGGGGAAGTGGCTTCTGCCCCAACTAGGAAGGAGACATACCAGAGACAAGTAGTGAACCACTCCAACTGGGGCATTCCCTAAGGTGACAACCCTGCAGGTAAGAAGTATGTGGAAGATGTGGAAGGAGGTGGGTCTGTGGCACTGAGCTGGAGTACTCCGGCTGCAGCAGCCTGTCTTCCTTCCCGTTAAATTCGGCCTGCTCAGCCCTGGAAAAACAGGTACTGGGAATGAGCCTGGAATCACCCCGTTCCTCTTTGACTAACTGTGGGTAGGAATGGAAGAAAAAAGAGAGGATAGGAAAAGGAGGAAGAAACCTGAGCCACAGAGGGTATGTTGGTGCAACCCTGTGAATCAATGGAGTTTAAAAAAAACAATGAAGCTGCAAAATTTTTCCCCTACTGGGCTGGGATGACCTGGCCCCTAATGTCCTGTTCCACCTTCGGGCTTCCTGGTTTTTGTATTGAAATCTGATAGGTAAGAAAATATGAGCAAAAGTAAGGCACCTCAATGAGAGTGCACTTTTAGTCCTAGAGAAGTGGCTGGTGGAGTTCTGCAGCATGACTACTATCGTGCAATGTATGGTTTAAATGGATTAGGCAGGACTGAAAAAGGACCATTGTGGGAGAAGAAGCCTCTAGTCAGTAATGTCAATTTTCTTGTCCAAAATAACTCTACTATTGTTTGGAAAGGTTAATTATGTTTAATAAGTTGCGGGTATGACTCAAATCCAAAATGGAACTAGTCATTTCTACTTTCTATTAATAACACAAATATTTTTAATATCTGTCCAAAACATCCCTTGCCCTAGCCCAGATGCTACCCTTCCAAGTATCTTAATTATTGTTATTAAATGATTTATCTCCCCACCCATCTTACTCTCAGAGCAAAGCACTTCAGAACATACTTAACGTTAAGCACATGCTTAAGTCCCACTGACTTCATGTTAAGCATGTACTGAATAAGGACCACAATGCTCAATCAATTAGCCAAAATCTAGCTTTTACCTTTTCACAACCTATCTCCTATGCTCAGCTATTTCCCAGCCCCCGGAATTCCTAAACAATCACTTTCCTCCCATCTAACCTGACCACGTCCATAAGATCAATCACCTAAGGAAAGTGCTCCCCCACTCTCCCCATTCACAGACACTCAGATACCCTAAAATAGCTATTTCATGAAATTCTGTGAACAGGGGAGAGCCCCTGGCATCAAAAGGGATCTCTTTGTCATACGGACTCTCCCCTGCAATACTGATGTGATTTTCTACTGAAGCTTTTCCCAGGAACAGGGATTGCTGTCAAATGTTTCAATTCCCCTGTAGACAATTATGGAATAAACTGCCTTTGGGGAAATTTCTTTCTACCCTCAGGCAGTTAGTGGTTGGCTTATGTCCTGTAAAAAGAGGTTTTATGTATTTTAATTGTGACTGTTCTAATAATCCATATGAATTTATATATATTAGGGCTGTCAATTGATCGCCTGTGATTAACTGAAAACAAAATAAACGTGTTAATTTTTTTAGCACATTAATCGCATACCTCTGGGTGGGGAGGGAGGCATCAGCGGCAAGGGGGCTGAAGCTCCAGCCCAGAGTTCCAAAGGTGGTGGTGTTGGTGGAGGGGACATTGAAGTCCCAGCCCAGAGCTCCGTGGGCAGCCTGAAGCCCCAGCATGCAGCTCCAGAGGCAGCAGGGAGGCTGAAGCCCAAAGCCCAGAGCTCCATGGGCAGCAGGGGGCCTGAAGTCCTAGCTCTGGAGGTGGTAGGAGGAGTGAAGCCCCAGCCCGGAGTGCCATGAGGAGCTGAAGACCCAGCCCAGAGCTCTGTGGGAAGCAGGGGGACTGAAGCCCCAACAGCTTTGTAGGTGGTAGGAGGGCTGAAACCCCAGCCTGGAGTGCCGCGGGCGGTGTGGGGGCTGAAGACTGGAGGCTGGTGCCCTGTGGGAGGCTGAAACCCCGAGCAAGTCTGAAGCCCAGAGCCCCCAGCCCCGAGCTTATATTTGAAAATACAGAAAATGTCAAAAATATTTAAGTAAATGGCATTCTATTATTATTTAACAATGAGATTAAAACTGTGATTAATCAAAATTAATTTTTAAATCACTTGACAGCCCTAATATATCAATTTCCTGTGCTTTTTGAATCAATGATAAACTGCGTCAATGAGTTCTACAGAGTAATTCCATTGTGGGGGGGAAAAGTCCCAATTTTCAATTTAAACATGTTGCCTTTCAGTGTCATTGGATTTCCTTTGTTCTTATATGATAAGAAAGGATAAGCCAGGATTCCTGGATGGACTTCTCTATCCTATTCATCGTTTTATACACTGGTGTCATGTCCTGTCTTATTTGCCTCACTACACTAAACAGCCCCAATTTTTTCAATCTCTTGTTGCATGGAAATCTTCCCATGCTTCTCATCCTTTTCACCTTTCTTCTGTGGACCCTTCTTACAACAGTAGTCATAATTTTGAAAGACTGATGATAGTGTACATTTTAAAAATTAGACTGAATGCACTAGAAAATATGCTGTAGGGAATAATATGAATTGGCAATAAGATGGGCTGCATCACCTAGGTCTTTTCCACCTCTAACTTTTATGATTTGTGAAATAGCCAAATGATAAAATTCTGTTTTTGATAAGAAAAAAATACATAATCAAAACACCTGAAAATTGAGTCTGATTTGAAAGAGAAGAGTTTTAAAACAGGGGACTAAATGCTGCCCTCTTATACCCACGTAACCTAACTGGCTTGAGTAGAGTTGCACAGATTTAACTGAGGCCTAAATTTACCCCAGAGAACATAATCTGTTGTGTAGAATAATGCAACTGAAGTAGGTCTACAACCAATTTACCTCAGAAGTAGTGGCAGAATCTCCACATGCCCAGCCCCACTAAACTAGAGCAATCGCTTGGAATATTTATGCCGTTCTTACTCAGGCAGTACTTTAACTGCTATGAGTGGGAGTATTCCCTGAGTAAGGACCTAAGGATCTAGGCCCTAGAAAGTTAAAAAAAAACCCAGACAAACATGGACCTAGGTCCTACAAACATGCATATCCGTAACATTGCTGATCTATATATGCATGTTCTATATGATGTATTCACTTTGCTGTCATCATTTGTACAAATTGTTCGTCATTTACTTGACCATCATCATCTATGTCCGCTTCCCTAATTATCTCATCATCTGCTAGCTTCTCTCCAAAATTTGTCATCACATGATGAAGTTTTGCAGCGGTAATATAAGCATTGACATCCTTATCAAACACACAGAATGCTTCTCTAATGTCTTCTTCACACGCTGTATCTTTCATTTTTCTTGCCTTCGTTGCCAGAAATTTTGGAACATCAATTGTTGCATTGCCATCAGGGCATCTAATTCAAGGATCATATCCTGTAATTCAGCTTCTGTTGGGTTTTGACCAAATGACCACATCACTGCCACCAATTCCTTTGCTGTTATAGCACTATTGCCATTTTTGTCAAATAGTGAAAAGGCTTCTTTGAATGCTCAATCTGCTCTTCTGTCAGTTGATCAGCAAGCCCACAGGCCTCAGCTGAGACAGCATCAAACATACGACTGCAGGAAGATTCCTCTTGGGAATGGTGAGAAGGGGCCAAACGCAGGATTGTTTCCCCTGGCTTACTCATGTGAATAAAGTTACACGTGTGTAAGTGTTTGCAGGATCGGGGCCATATTGAAAATCCATGGCAAAGGCTTACAATTACTTCTCACTGTTTAGGAAGTTATTGCTGCAGTGTAATTGTAACAAAATGCCCAGTGTGGAGTACCTGTGTCATCCAGCAGCAGTGCTTATATCACCATCAAATTAATTCCGAAAGGGAGAGTACAGTCCCACCACACCCACACTGACACAGCAGTTGGGCTGGGATTCACAAATTGACAGTGACAACAGATGACTAAGTTTGGGAGTGACCCCAACAAATGTAAAGTGTTTGAACAGTTCAAGAATCTCTTTACAACAAAATGGCCATTGTAGAATTTGCTGCCTTAGGCACTCCCAGAGGAAGACAACAGATTGTAGAAGCAGTATAAAGGCAAAAAAATGACATTGTTTAAGTTTTATTCAAATTAATTTTAAACAGTAGCGTCAAAAAGTTTTGAATTTTTAATGAAAAGCAACAACACTTAAAGCATTTTCCCTCTTCAAAGTGCTTTATAAACCTATTTTTAAAAATGATTATTGCTTTACAATAATCAGGCTTCATCACAGACCGGGGAGGTCAGTATTATTAAGTGAGTGAGTATTATCTTTATTTTGCAGATAAGGAAACTGAGGCAGAGAGTGACTTTCTCAAGGCCCCAGAAAGAGTGAATGGTAGAATTAAACTTACAGATCTCAGATTCTGATTCCCTGTGCTCAGATCTTCACTCACTTACTCACTTTGATAAGGATTGGTAAGATCTAGGGTACCAATCTAGGGTAAGTGTCTGGTATCCTGCGACTGGAAGCAACCTGACCATTGTTTCAGAGTAGCAGCCATGTTAGTCTGTATCCGCAAAAAGAAAAGGAGTACTTGTGGCACCTTAGAGATTAACCAATTTATTTGAGCATAAGCTTTCGTGAGCTACAGCTCACTTCATCGGATGCATTCAGTGGAAAATACAGTGGAGAGATTTTATATACACAGAGAACATGAAACAATGGGTGTTACCATACACACTGTAACGAGAGTGATCAGGTAAGGTGAGGTATTACCAGCAGGAGAGAAAAAACAACAACACCTTTTGTAGTGATAATCAAGGTGGGCCACACTGGTAGATGATATATGCCATCATGTGCCAGCAATGCCCCTCTGCCATGTACATTGGCCAAACCGGACAGTCTCTACATAAAAGAATAAATGGACACAAATCAGACGTCAAGAATTATAACATTCAAAAACCAGTCAGAGAACACTTCAATCTCTCTGGTCACTTGATTACTGACCTAAAAGTGGCAATTCTTCAACAAAAAAACTTTAAAAACAGACTCCAATGAGAGACTGTTGAATTGGAATTAATTTGCAAACTGGACACCATTAAATTAGGCTTGAATAAAGACTGGGAGTGGATGTGTCATTACACAAAGTCAAACTATTTCCCCATGTTTATTTCCGCCACCTACTATTCCTCACACGTTCTTATCAACTGCTGGAAATGGCCTATTTTAATTATCATTATAAAAGGTTGTTTTTTTTTTCTCTCTCCTGCTGGTAATAGCTCTTACCTGATCACTCTTGTTACAGTGTGTATGGTAACACTCATTGTTTCATGTTCTCTGTGTATATAAAATCTCCCCCCTGTATTTTCCACTGCATGCATCCGATGAAGTGAGCTATAGCTCACGAAAGCTTATGCTCAAATAAATTTGTTAGTTTCTAAGGTGCCACAAGTACGCCTTTTCTTTTTCCTGACCACTGTGTGATTTCAGAGTAAATAACCATTTATCACGAAGTCTGGTTGGTCCTGGTGGTAAGATAGACTGGAGAGTCTAAGGGGAGTGTCTGTGACTTCATGGTAGGATGGTTATAGTGATTCAGGAGTTCACATTTTTTACTGGCTTCGTGAAATCTAATTACAGAACACACCACTAGTTTGGGGGTATCTGTCCTGTTTTTGACCGTCTGCCCTGAGGTAGACACTCATGGTTGTGAGCCACTCCAGACAGCATGACAACAGCATCTCTCTTGGACAAGGGGCGTGTGTTTTATATCAGCTGAGCAAGTTTGGGAACTAAATTATAAGACTGAGATGGAGCATAATCTACCATAATCGATTGGGGCATACGACTTAGTATTCAGGGTTCTATTCCTTGTTCTGACACTAACTCAGTGTGTGACCTTGGGAAAGGGAATCAGTTTCTCCATGTGCAAATTGGGATAAAACAGTTTCCCCAATTAAAAGTAAGTATAAAATCTACATCCAATAGAACAGAGGGAATTTCATGATGCTTTTGACAATTCTTAATGCTATTATTTATATTCTCAGTCACTGATAATTCAATTCAAAGTCAATTACTTTTATGTTTCCTTATCTTTACATGTTCCCTCTACATATAGCTCTTGCTCTCACCTGTATTACTCTGCCCCGTTCTATAGCATGGCTTTTACTTGTTATTATATCCACTGTGTCCCCTCCACTTCACAATCATTCATATTTATTGCCTCCTGTCTTTGTGCATGGTTTCACACTATCCTCTATGCATACAATGACCAGCTTGTTCTCATTTGCCAACTCACCACCCTTCTCTCCTTCAAACTGTCCTAAAAAATCTCTTCTTCTGCCTTGCCCACAAGAAGTCATTCATAATGTGGGGAAATAAATGCACAAAGTTATACCCAACTTACTGTGTCTGTATCAGAAGAATGGAGAGGAGAATAAAACCAAAATCCTGCACCATCACTGCTTTATTTTGACTCTTCAGGTTTTTGACTCACTATGTTGATAGGACCTATATAATACTCTAAGACAGACAGATAGACTTAACTCTTTGGGACAGGGATTTTTTATCTTTTACCTATTGCACAGTGCCAATCACATTGCTGATGCTTAACACATAGTAAACACTAATGTGAGTGACAATAATTATTAAATCAAAGGTAATAATAAAGTTATAAAGGTTTCAAAAGTTTTGCAGAAGAAAATACACTTTTCTAGAGAATTCAAGGTGTTCACAGAATGGAAGTGACAGGTTTCCTTACACATTGTAAGGAGAATGGTCACTTTAGATAAGCTATTACCAGCAGGAGAGTGAGTTTGTGTGTGTGCCATGGATCAGGACCCCACTTTGCTAGGTGCAGTACAAACACAGAACAATGAGATGGGCGCTGTCCCAAGTTATTCACAGTCTCATTAAATAGGCCAGTGGCAGACACCACCAATTTGAATGACTAAGTGTACTCACTCTACACACATGCACATCATGCATCATTTGAAAGCTTATTACATCTACTTCAAGATGAGGAATCATGTGGAGCTGTCAAGTGGTGCCATTACCTTAGAAATGGGAATAAACAATGACACCACTAACACATTAAAATGACTACTTTGAAATATTTGCATTCATTTGTTATTTAATGACCCTATCTATTATTTCAAGACATAAAATTTAATTTCTCTGTGACCTCCATGCACCACAACAACAAACTCTAATAATAAATTTGTACAGGTATTACTGAAATGTAACAGCACCGGTGACATTTCCAGTCAACATCATTATCATCACCGTGTTCATCTTTATGATCTCTGTTGAGAGTTACCGCAGTCTTCATTGCCTTGGATGCACACTGTGTGCAGGGAAGATTGTTCCAACTATAGACTCAATTTCTTGTGCAGTGACACCTACTGGTATAGGCCCAAATATGATCTTGTAGAAGTTAAGGTACCATTGGACCCTAAAGGAACACAGGCGGTAATTCATCATCCACATTTTGCCATCCATATTGCAATGGTGATCCCGTATCTGGTTCACCTGTGTGCAAAGGCATTTAAATCTTGGCTTGCTCATGATGCTCTTTGGACATGTTCTTCAACTGTCATCACATGGGGGGAGTTTGGCCAGTGACTTGTCCCTTTTGATGGCGAGATTGAAAGGCAAGCGATTCTGGCCTCTGTGGGTCTCCTTTTCTTTCTCGGTCTTGTCATACAGCATGGCTACCAATTTCCTTGCTGCAGAAATTGCAGTTTGTCCATCACTCTCTCCCAATTTTGCAAGATCTCTGAAGTGGTAAGATACCTTTGCTTTGACAACATTAAACACACATTCCTTTCCCCTGCCCCCAAAATCCAATAGGGATGACACAGAGTCATATCCTGTTAATGTGTGTACAGCAGGAAGTGTGCTGCTGAAGTCACGAGTGCGTACATCACAAATTGCACACACAGATATAAAGCGACCCTTGTCAGTTGTGCTGGTAATACCAGTGCCTGTTTCATAGAATCATAGAATATCAGGGTTGGAAGGGACCTCATGAGGTCATCTAGTCCAACCCCCTGCTCAAAGCAGGACCAATCCCCAATTTTTGCCCCATCCCTAAATGGCCCCCTCAAGGATTGAACTCACAACCCTGGGTTTAGCAGGCCAATGCTCAAACCACTGAGCTATCCCTCCCCCGATCTTCAATCCACATGCTACCTATGTGTTCCATTTTTGGAAAGTAGTGAACAGCAAGGACCAAAATATCTCTATCAGGTGACCTAATTACTATGATTCCTTTGACACCAAAAGACCCAAAAGCCAGGCTGCACATACAACATTCAGAAGCATCCTTGTGTCCACTTCCTCCTGAGTACTATGCAAGTCTTGGGCTTCTTCAGCACCTCTACTGGTGATGGACTTTGCTATTTCCCCATTGGAAAAGCCTCCAGCAAGGAGTGTTTGTGTTGGGTGTGTTCCTACACTCTCAGGTGCATTTGGAATGATATATTCACAGAGGAATTTTACAAGTGACTTCTTGTTGGACACCACGTTTAGAAACTTTTTCCATGGAGGCACAAGGGCATCCACCAATCATCTAGTATTTCTTGCATCCAACCTTATATCCTGTCCGGCATTGTCTTTCTGCAGTTTTCACAGAGTTACTATTCTCGTATCTGTCAAAGACTTCACTTACAGAATTAGCTTTATCAGGTCCTTTCAGGACCTGCCCCTAGTACATCAGAGGTTTGGAATTTGTCTCCAACCATCATTTGTATTACAGCCATGGCATCTCTGATGTACACTGTATGAGGGGGAAGGGTCCCAGAGCCCAGGCTCCAGCTGGAGCTCAAATGTCTACATCACAATTAAACAGCCCTGTAGCCCAAGCCCAGCGAGCCAGAGTCAGCAGACATGTGTCAGCAGCAAGTGTTTAATTATAGTGTAGACATACCCATGGGTGTGTGTAAGAGTGGAGGGGTTTTACTGTCCTTTATGCTGCTTTGTGGCTGTGCATCCTGGACTACAATCTGGCCATGAGAATTTGTAAGAACTGTAGTTCTGGAAGGTAAAATATTAAGTGATAAATTAGAGAAGATTTTATTCTGCATAACAAAAATCAGTATTTCCTTGTGCCATGCACAGACAAAACCCCTATGCATTTCATATTTACAAAGTCAAGAGGCATTGCTGCAAATATTTTTCATAACCTAGAGACAAGAGCAATCACAGATAAAATTAGACCACTTTCCTACATCATTCCCAACAAAGTGCTTTGGAGTAAGTGTGGGCACTTTTCCATGTTGGCCCCATATCAGACTTACAATGCAGAATAATTATTCCCTTGCTTTGTGTGTGCTTAAGGTGAATTTAGTGCTCACAAACAGCTCCAGATTAATGAAATAATTTAATTGTCTGCAGAGAGGTTGTATGATGAGAATTGGAAGTACTAGCTTTTTGTGATGTGGACTGCTGCCCATGAGGAACTGGACTAAGAGATTCATCTCATTACACCCAGGCTATGGGTGTGTCTACGCTTCAGTAAAAGACCTACAGATGGCCTGGGTCAGCTGACTCAAGTTTGCGGGGCTCAGGCTGCAGGGCTATAAAGCTGCAGTGAAGATGTTCAGACTTGGGCTGAGCCCAGGTTCTGAGACCCTGCGTGGGGGGGAGGGTCCCAAAGCCGGAGTTCCCGCCCGAGCCTGAATGTCTATACTGCAATTTCATAGCCCAGCAGCCTGAGCCCTATCAGTCCAAGTCAGCTGACCTGGGCCAGCCGTGGCTGTCACATGAGTCTTTTATTGCAGAGTAGATGTACCCTATCAGGCTATTAGATGCTATCTACCCGGGATGCAGTAGAACTGGGAAGTCAGTCCCCATAGCCCATTGTCAATTTCATGAGTTATCTGATGCCTAATTTTTAAATATTATGGGCCCTATCCTATGACAGTGAAGCCACTGACTCCCATAGGAACAGGATCAGGCTCTAGGAGCCCAGTTCAATAAAAGAATTTGGCTATCTTCCATGCTGCAGCAGCCTGAAGAAAGAACCAGAAGCCTACAAGTGGGGACTTCCATGAGATGCACTGGTTTCCACAGTGAAAAACTCTACTGTTTATTGAATTTGGCACTACATTTTAGAAAGTCTTTCTTAAAAAATAAAAGTGAACCCAAGACAAATATAACTTCCTATTTTATTTAAAATACAGTAATTTATAAATTGGTTTTGTTTATTTAAATTTCCAGTTTTCTAGCCCAGGATATGGGCCTGGTCTTGCAGCCCTTTAAACCCATTGGTATAGTCACATGAAGGGCTGCAGGACTGGAGCTAAGGGAGCAGGCAAGACATGCATGGGGGAGGGAGTGGGAAAAGAGATGTGTTAATTTTAGACTAGGCCAAAACTCTACAAAACTAAAACCAAATCCAAACGGATTATCTAAAGGATAATGCTTCCTCTTAATATTTGTCTAAAGAAGGGATTACAAGCCAATAAATATATTTTTGTCATGTACAGCTGGCAAAAGGCATTTACAATTCTTAAAAAAAAACAAAAAACAGATAGTAAATGGAGTTTTAAAACCTACAGAGCAAAAATAACTTTTTTGGTACCTCTTATTTCTTAAGTCTGCTCTGAAACGCTGAAAGGAAAATCTGAACAAAGACTAATGACAGGTGTCCTTTCATATTAAAATAATATATGGAGCAACAGTGAGTGAGAGGAATGCAAAGTTTGAAAAAGCACAGACTAAACAAAACACCCATGTATTCACTAGCCCTCTCTCTACTTGGCTGGCATTTCAAACCAGCTGAAAAGGAACAACTTCTGTCATAGGAAATACAGGCACTTTCTCAGGTACACAAATGCATAGCTGAAAAGTTTAGTGTCTCCACATAACACTGGTGAAGAGCCCAACACTGAAAAATGGCCTTCATTATGTCTAAGGCTATAAGTATTTACTCTCAAATCTGAGTGATGCTATTGATCAATGACACACCCTCACCCCCACCCTCCAAGGTTCAGACACCTATTTGACCTTATTGCTCATTGCTATTATATTAATGAAAAATAAAAAAATAAAAAATCTGTAAAGTTAAATATTAACCAGTGTAAATTGAAAATTTCTCCATCAAAGTACTATAAGATTTACCTGAAATGAAGGCAAAAATTATGAGCACAGTGTCTCTGACCCAGTGACTTCTTGATGACAACTGACAGAGGGCACAGAGGGTGCACAGGATTTTACAGAGGTCCCCTGTGTCAGATATATGTGTAATAATTCATGAAAGGGTGACTTGTGAGATCTCTGCCAAGAGCCAGTAGCCTATTGCTCCTCACAGTCATTGTGAAATGTATGTACTGATAATATTTAATATTTATTTGTCTGTACTGATAATTATGTTCTTAAGGCAGGTAACCAGGAGGTGACATACCTTGGACAGGTTCCTTTCAAGCAGGGGGTAACAGACGCTTATCTCCCTCTTATAGTCTTATTTGCATAGCGAGCCAGCTGCTGACTGAGAGACTGAAATCTACAAGAAAGGAGTACTCAGGAAAAAACAACCAGCAGGGGGATGTCTTGCTTATGAATAAGGACAATGGATTGTTCTGATATATCTGGGGATGCAAAGACACCCGGGATCTTTCATCAAGGAGGCAAGCTGACATGAATGTCTCATGAATGGATCACAGCCAAGCCGGGCTGTAAATGGCTGGAAGAACTTTGGGTGAGCAGGGCTCTATAAAACAGGAAAGCATCTAGTTAAGTCAGTCTAGGTTCTAGAATGTGTGTTCTGATTTTATTTTATATGTAACCATTTGTTTCCAATACTTCTACTTGCTGTCACTTGTCTCTCTAAACTTGGTTAAATAAACTTTTACTTGCTTTCACTAGAAACATATCTAAATGCTGTGTGTCAAGCAGAACGGTGATCTGATGTGAAACTGTAAGCTGGGAGTACTGCTCCTTTGTAAGCAGCAAAGCTTTGTCCAGTAGACCTGAGGCTGGACACTCCAGGTCAACAGTCAGAGGGCTCAGGGTCTGGAGTGTGCCTATCGCTAACCTGTATAGAGAGTGGGGCCTGAACAGGCCTAGAAGGGAGTGCTCGTGTTGCCCGGGACTAGTGGACCCACAGCAGACACAGACAAGACTTCCTTGCGCTAAGGGCCAGTGGTAGCAAGGTGCCTCATAGGGTGACCAGGTGTCCGGTTTTCGACCAGAACACACGGTTGAAAAGGGATCCTGGCAGTTCTGGTCAGCAACTGGGCCGTTGACTGTCTGCTTGAGGTAAGCGCCGCTGAGAGCCTGCACCCCACCCCAATCCCCTGCCCCAGCCCTAATCCCCCTCCCATCCTCCGAACCCCTTGGTCCCAGCCCGGAGCATCCTCCCGCACCCCTGACCTCTCATACCCAGCCCGAGCCCTCACACCCCCCACACCTCAACCCCCTGCCCCAGCCCAGTGCCCCCTCCTGAACTCTGAACCCCTCATTTCTGGCCCCACCCCGGAACCCACACCCCCAGACCAGAGCCCATGCCTCCTCCCACACCCCAACCCACTGCCTCAGCCCGGAGCCCCCTCCCATACTCTGAACTCCTCATTTCTGGCCCCACCCCAGAGCCTGCACCCCTAGCTGGAGCCTCACCCCCTCCAGCACCCCAGCCCCAGGAGCCAGCCCCGTGACAATGAGCGAGTGAGGGTTGGGAGAGCGAGCAATGCGGGGAGGAACAGAGTGAGCAGGGGGTGGGGCCTTGGTGAAAGGGCAGCGTATGGGCAGGGCCTTGGAGGAGGGGCAGGGCATGGGTGTTCTGTTTTGTGCAAGTAGAAAGTTGGCAACCCTAGTGCCTCACAACCCTGGGTACTCTCAGGAAGCATCAAAGGGCCACACCTAAGACCTTACTTTGTGGGAAAAACTCACCAGCTCTGCATGGCTCACACCACATTATCCCTTGGTATGTGGGGTGGGAAGCTGTGGGCATAAGCCGTGCTTTCCCTGGAACAGATGAGCCAAAGAATCATGGAAAAATCCAGTTTGAATCCTGTATTTTCTGGGCCATGTGTGCAAAAATCAACTCCATTTCCTGAGCCGTTAGCACCTGTATCAGCCTTGCTACCATTGGCTCCTCAGTGCACTGCTCCATATCCTGATTTTCACATGTACCCCCACATTTGGCCCATTTTGAGTCCTGAGGATTATTTGGGTCTTAAATTCATAAAATATATGAGATTTACATTCTCTCTCACTCTCTCTGTTTAATCAATGTTGCCTGTGAAAATTATAGGCCCTAATAAGCAAAGACCAACTTTGATATAGGTGGAGTGGCTGTTTAAATCAAGATGGAACATTGTATGCTGGCAAGTGTAGTTTTTACAGATCACACCTCTCAGTTACAGGGGAGCCACATTGTAAACAGCAGTACATAAACTTTGTCCACATTTGAGATAAAGACTCTACCAGTGCAGAAAGGCTGCTAAAGCACATTAGATTTCCAAAGATGCCAATATACAGGATTGCTCCCCTAGACTAGCACAACAACCAACCAGGAAAACCTGCAGTAATACGAACAGTGACTCTTTTGATATTCCTATATTTCATTATTTATTTCATACATATAAAACAAAGTTAAGTGAAGCTGCTGTGGGTGAAAAAGAACCTCAGTGTTTCTTCATCTCACAACTCTCTCCATCCCAAAGGCCCCAATACATGTAACATCTCCTCTGCCATGCTATGGCAGCTAGCCTAAACAACCCTGAAGATACTTACATACTTATTTAAATTTGTAAATGGAGAATAATTTGAAGTCTTGGATTTGTCCTGAGAAAAAGAACCCTACCCAAGTATATAGCTTTTGTCTTAACACTTTAAAAATATCAGCTTCATGTTCCTTGGGACACAGCTAGATTTTAGTTAGAGTTGTTTGGAAAAAAATGTGAAGACGGATGATACACTCTGAACATTTTTGCAATATTTTCCTGCTTTTCTCTGAAATTTCAAAATTTCCATCCTTCTACAGAGGAGATAAAAACATACTCACACAAAAGTGAAAAACTTTGCACAACTCCCCCCTCACACACAATTTTTTTGGTCAAAAATTTGTAACATTTGACATTTGCGCCCCATTCTAGTTACAGAGAAAGATCTAAAAACTAGGGCTGACTGAAAATTGAAGCAAAATTTTCCTGAAAATACGTTTTTTCCCCATTGAAATGTCGATGAAAAATTTCATCAACATTCTAATTTTGAAATGTCTAACCAACTCTGCGGAAAACTTTGAAGAAGTAAAGGAAATTTAATTCTGTAGGACCTATTAAAACGTTTTAAAAATAATGACTTCCCCCCCTCCCCCTTTCCCCATATCAAGTTACTTTCTATCGCCAGGTGTTTGCCTCCTTAGGAGGTTCTAATAAAATAACACCACTACTGCCACCACACAGTTAACCACCCCTCACAACTTTACGCAATTAAATTCCACGGTATGAATGATGCTGCTCAGTTATTGCACGGATTAGGACCATACAAGTACATAGGTAGAATGCAATGAATACATACTTTGGGTATGAATACAGTAGAGTGCTTTCGCCCTTCTGATCTACAAAGATTACTCATTTGAAGAGTCACATATTACCAGTTTTCTGTGAGTTCAGTGAGACAGAAACTAGCCTGAGAAAACCCAGGTCATCTGATTTCTCATAGTTTCTTCTTCTTCTTAAGGGAGATAATAAATCTGAGCACACGCTGACTGCAAGCCCTTCAGGCTCCCATCATACCTGATATTTTCTAACCTTTTTAGATGATTTGGCAAAATAATAATAAAAACCTGATACTGAAAAGATAAATTTGATAGCTGGTACTGGTGACTTATGAAATGTTCTAATTTAATAGCGAGATCAGTTTGAATGTTTTGTGATTTTCTAATTGCAGAAACAATTTCTTATTCAAGCTCACCACCTAGTGGATTCAATAGCCAAGAATGAGAGTTAATTGTTTACACTAGCATTTGAAGTAACATTGGTGAACAGTACTTGCTACTGATGGCATCTTCAAGTATCCAGGTCACACAGGGAAAAGATGATATGATATTACTGTCTACAGTTCCTTTTTAAAAATTAAATTGAAAAGAACTATAGTTTAATGTCAAAATTCCTTAATAAAATATTTTTAAAAGTTTACTGTATCAAAATGATTATGTATCTATTTCATTTGCTGTAAATATATATCAACAGTACAAATAAATATTAAGGAGCTTTCACACCAATTCTGCTCAGCTAAATTATTTGTAGCAAGATCAAATGGCGCAACACATACAGCATGAAAAATTAAAATTATACAATGCCAAGTTTCTGTGATCTTTTATCAAAAAGAACTTGCTCACCCTTGTGTGCATGGCTGTAAGAATTCATTTATACCTGTCCAATACTGCACACTAATTGCTATGGGTCATACATAAATAATTGACTCAGCTTGCCTGAGGCAAAGGTAAAAACTAAGATATAAATGCAAGATGAGATTAATACCTACTGTAAATTCACAGTCAATGCTGCATTTAAGGAAGACTATGTGAACTTCTCACAGAGACCGGAAAGGTGTTTTGTAAACCTGTTCAGTTTTAACAACACATTGCAGAATTTCTTATCTGATAAACTAGTTGCCTAAATTTGATACTCACCTTCTTTCTGTTTAATTTTTATTGTGTAAATGGAAGCACAGATAGAAGCATAACAGTATAAAGCAGTCAACATGTGTACATGCTGTGAGTTTTTTTGTGGTACTTTTCTTTGAGATATTTTCAGAAGGAACAAACCAGCAAAAAAGATCACTACAAGATTCCCCAAAGCAGTTGTCGTGTGGTACAGGTACAAAGACTCCTTTACGCCCTAAACGCTACTGAAAAGTAATTCTAGATACTAATGCCATTTTCAAACTTAGGGGCCTAGCTTTAGGTCCCTAAATATGTGACCAGCCTGACTTTCAGAGGTGCTGGCCACCTCCATCAACTTGGAATCAGATTGAAGGGGGATCAGAGTGTGTGTGTATGTGCGGAGGGGAGGAGGGAGCAGAATTAAGAGAGGACAGCAAACAAGAGTAAACTGAGAGGGAGGACAGTCAAACAAAATATAAGGAATGCGGCTAGGGATGGGCAGTTACAGGAAGCGGAGAAGAGCACAGCCTGCCTAGAAGAAAAGCTGATTACAATTAATAGGCCACTGGAGCTTTTCTTCCATTTTGGGAGGGGATTCTTTTTAGTAGGGGGGATAAGGATGGAGACTGATTCAGTATTGCTTTCAACAAAAGGTGGCAATCCCACCCACCAAATAGACCTATTGGGAAAACTGATGCAGACGTGTTAATGATTTCACTTCTCTAACAAGTTTGAACTGGTCCCCAGATTTTACCTGGAAAATGGAAATTTGTTATTCTTTTCCACAATAAATTTTTCCAACACATACAAATGCTGAGATAGTTTGTGCCAGATACATCAAGTCTAAATTAATACAAGACTTTTCCATGTCAAAAGTGTACTGTAGTGTCATCTTATCATTAGATCATAACTTCCCATTTCCCAACTAGCTGCATCTGTCACAAGATGAACTGAAAGAAATATAAGTACTGAAAGTGGACATGGTCTAGTCGTCTGATCATGGGACTGTGAGCCAGAGATTCATAAGTTCTAACTAAGGAGTTGTATTTACTGCTAATTTAAGTAGTTATAATAACTTTATAACAACTCCTTGGCCCCTGAGCTCCTGGCCTGGGAAGCTTGCCCCCAACCCCTCCCCTGCTGTTCCCCGCAGCCACACCACCGTGCAGGCAGCGGGGCTGCAAGCTCCTGCTGCTCTGAGCGGCATGGTAAAAGGGTGGCAGCGGCGCGTGTGGCGGTGGAGGGGTTGGGTAGGGGGTTCCGGGGGGCAGTCAGGGGACAGGGGGTGGTTGGATGGGGCAGTCAGGGGTCGGGGAACAGGTGGGGTTGGATAGGCGTGGGAGTCCCGGGGGGCCTGTTAGGGGGCAGGGGTGTGGATGGGGTCGGGGCAGTCAGGGGACAGGGAGCAGGGGGGGTTGGATAGGGAGTGGGATCCCGGAGGGGGCGGTTTGGGGTGGGGGGTCCCAGGAGGGGGCGGTCAGGGGACAAGGAGCAGGGGGGGTTGGATGGGTCAGGGGTTCTGACGGGGACAGTCAGGGGACAGGAAGTGGGAGGGGGAGGATAGGGGGCTGGGGCCAGGTTGTTTAGGGGGCACAGCCTTCCCTACCCAGCCCTCCATACAGTTTTGCACACCAATGTGGCCCTCGGGCCAAAAAGTTTGCCCACCCCTGCCCTAGACACACTGAGAGATTAAACAGAAAAGAGCAGATGCTTTGGCAGTCAACTTCGTTTTAATGCTTAGATCTGAAGTTATAAGACATTAAAAATGTTGCTGAAAAAATTCTATCCCGAGTTCTTTAGTATCACAACATTCAGCTTTGACACTGACTACCTCCATGGCCTTTGCAAAGTCATTTCATTATTATTGTTATTACTGTATATTATGTTTTATCTGTATTAAAGTAATGCCTACAACCCTCGACTGACATTGATGCCTCCCTGTACAAACACAGAGTAAAAGACACTCCCTACTCCTGAGAGCCTATAATCTGAAGAGACAAAAAAACCCCCAAAGGGTGGAAGGGAAACAAAGGCAGAGTCGCGTGCCCACTGGCAGAGCTGGGAACAGAAATCAGGTCTCCTGACTCCTAGCCTAATGCCCTATTCAACAGTCGACACTTCCCCTCTGTTTCTGTCTCTGGCCACTTCAGCAACCTGTTTCTAAGTGTACCTGCCCGTAAAATTATAACATTCACTTACTTCAAACTATTACATTCACTTACTGGTACTGTATCTCCCCTCACAACACTGTCATGAGGAACTCTGTAAAGAGTTTTGAGGATATAAAATGCTGTATAAGTACTAAGCATTATTATTATATTCTCAGCAAAGTACTACCTGTGTGTGTCCGCCGGTGAGCCTTCAGATGAGAACTTTTTGTGTATACTTTGTTGCATCCTTCAAAATCACACCTATGGATGCGCCGCTTCCTGGAGTCTGGGGACTCAGACCTCCTCTGGCGCCTTGTGCTCTCAATACTGAATGGTGAAATTGAACTGTAAAATACAACAGAAGCAAAAAATTAAGACAAAGGAATATCATGCAACTTAGACACAAACTTATGAAATCGCAGAATACAATAGTTTGATATGCAATTTGGTTTGTTACTGACATGTAATTACAGGTCATAGAAAAGGAAATCAAATTCATTTATAAAAAGAAACCATCAAGAATATTTTGGAACTTAAGGAACCTAAAGTACTAAAAAAGGAATTGTTATGATCTGTAGTCATTCTCCACCAGAGTACCATTAAGACTACCTTTGAAAATCTTGTTACATAATATATAATAGGATAATAATATACAGAACAAGTATCATTTTTATTTCAACGGGTGTGGTGGTACTAGCACTTCCGAAACAAAGCATTTTTAGGGGTTTTAGAAATTTGGCTGTAAATAGTCTGGGTTAAAACTAGGCATAAAATTTTTCAGTCCATGATCATACTTTTATGGCTGCCCTAAACTGGGATTTTACCAGTTTTAAAGCCATAGTGGCCTGATCTATAGAGTTCTTTTTGTTTAAATATTATTTTTAAGCATTATCATAATTTAGAGTTTCCCAGTGTTTGTGTGACCTGCATCCATATTCTAGGGAGTTTGTGAAAATGGACAGAGTCCTTGAAATCAAAACTGAGTAACTATAAAACAATTCCTAGGAGAATACTGTCCATCAGTTACTGGATTATGTGACATGAATAGAAACAAATCTAGCTGGCAAGAAAATGGTTTAGGAATTGCATTTTGGTATCTGCAGCAGGTTAGAGAGTTGGGCTATGTAATTCATGGAGATAAATCATACTACCCCAGAAACTATTTTAAAAAAAATCCCAACAGCAAAGATAAAAGCTGAATGTGTAAAAAACAAAAACAAACCCAATCAAACACAAACCCCTAAAACCTAAACATTATATGTACAGAAGATACTCTGAGCAAAAGCCACAAGACCAGAAAATCTTGATCTTGAATGAAGCATTCAAGTTGCAGATAGTACAGCTTGTTTAAATGTGTCTGGTCGATGGAAGGAGGATCAAGCCCATTATACAGTTATGATGTCTTAACAGTGAGAAAAATGAGTGGCAAGCATAATCAGCAGGTACCATTAAGTCATTTGTTACGTCACGTGCAGACACAGTGCTACAAGCTGCCCTGTGTTTATAGCAACATTCATATAGGGGAGAAAGAAAGTGAAACGGTATTGCAACTGTGGCAGAGGACCTGATCCTGGTGCCCCACTGAAATACTCAGTAGCTTCAATGGGGTGAGAATCAGGCCCACACATCCAAAGCTAGAAACAGCAGTTGAGAAATGATACAGTCACGATGCCTTGCCTTTTTGTGTTAGTAGGGAATCACACACAAGTAATAAATATTGTCATTCTGTTGAGCACACTGAGGTGGAGGTGTCAAAATAATGCTAAGCACGAATCACAAGTATCAATCCAAACCATTCTCTTTACTTCAGCAACATGAATTAAATAATCCACGAACCAACCCAAAAGCCACATAACACAGCTATTAACTAACTTCCCAGTAGGAGGTGATCTTCCTCTGTCCTTCACTTACTTGGTGGTGTAAGTTATTGCAAGTCATATAGATCCTGCAGTACTATGGCAGGAATTGGCTCAATTTTCTATAAGAAGGACCTCAGAGTAATGACCATTGTTCACCCTGAGACCTAAAATATGGAGGTACCAAAGTAACAGTTAAAGACAGCATAAGGTCACATTACTGAGGGTCCTCTGATAGAGGCCACTCCTGTATTAATTTTAAATTCAGCTGTAAATGTGCTTTGAATCAGACCCTTAGAGGTGAACGGACAACACAACGTTCTGTTTACTTGAGCAAGTTATATACAATATCCCACTAACCAGCCTATGAAGAAATTACAAAGTAACTTACTCAAAACCTCTTTTTAGGGCCATAAAGGTCTCACTGTCTGGCTCTGCTCAGCTCTAATGCTCCAGGGGAAGCATAGTTTAGGGGTAACACATCATCCAAGGAAGCCCTGTTGGAGAAGGAAGCCAACTGGGTATTCATGTAAGTGGTATATTTTTTTTTATGTAGAAAAGATTCAATTTTTTTTTAAACTAAGATTTGATAATCACTGTCAAGTTTCCTTCCCCACTCTGAACTCTAGGGTACAGATGTGGGGACCTGCATGAAAACCTCCTAAGCTTACTTTTACCAGCTTAGGTTAAAACTTCCCCAAGGTACAAACTATTTTACCATTTGCCCTTGGACTTCCACTTCTTTGTCCTTTGCCCCCATTTCCATCCGCATGAGTTCTATCTGTCTTTCATGTTCCTTTTGTTTTTCCTCAGCCTCAAATCTGGCTAATTCCAGCTTTTGTTGAGCCGTGGACTCTGTCATCCTAACCTCTCTGTTTTTAACTAACTTTACACCCGAGAGTTAGACAGAAAACCAAAACAAACAAAAAAAAAAGACTTGGTTTGTAAAATTTTGCTGTGCTGAATATGATACCTATATTCCCTGATAGTGATTGTCAGCCTACAGAGAAATCCTAAAAAAAACCAAACAACCCATAACACCTTTGTCTCCAGGCAAATAGGCAGAAACCCCCTCAAGTTACTTTCAGGTAAAAAAAAACTTCAGGTCTGTGAAGACTTGTGAATTTCCCTGCAGGAGTTTAACTACTCTGCCTTTAGGTAGAGAAAACTGCAATTCACAAAAGATAATTCCCTTTTGTCTCTGCTCTGGCCCCAAAGCAAAGCAAAAAATACCTTCCAGGTATTTCCAGTTGGAGACCTGCTTTCTAGCAGCCCAAAGGATTTTAAAAATTTCCTTTTAAAATCTGTTTTTCTGGTTCAAAAAATCTCAAATTGATCTCAAAATGATTTTAAGTTAATCGACAGCTCTGCCACCATGTCAAAGTTTCTTCCCCGCTCTGAACTCTAGGGTACAGATGTGGAGACCTGCATGAAAACCTCCTAAACTTACTTTTACCAGCTTAGGTTAAAACTTCAGGCAGAACACCACCAAGCGGCTGCTCACAGGAGAGCTATGGAGGCAAAGGAAAGAGAACTGGAGGCAAGGGTCAAAGAACTGGAGAAGGAAAAAGAGAGGAAGCATGAACTGGAGATGGAGAAGGCAAGGGCTCAGCAGAATATACCAACAAACCCTAGCAATCCTTCTCCAGGTACCACTTCCCATCCCAGAAAGTTCCCCACCTACAAGGCAGGCGATGATACCGAGGCCTTCTTAGAAAACTTCGAAAGGGCCTGCCTTGGGTACAGCATCTCTACAGACCAATACATGGTAGAGCTGAGGCCGCAGCTCAGTGGACCCTTAGCTGAGGTGGCGGCTGAAATGCCTAATGTTAGGATATAGATATTCAGGTCTGTCTGTAAAGGCCTATACTTTAAGAATTTAGGTGTATTCTTATCACTTGGCTAGTTCCAGAGGTATAAAAGAAAGAATCAAAACCACTGTCTGCCAGTGTAAGGGCCTTCTCTTACTGTGACAGTTTGTGGCCCTGTGCTTAGGCTCAGGCCTTTGGCTAAGCAGCAGAGGCAGCCATAAGCTGGGAAGCGAACGGTCACATCCTCACATTCCAAACTAGTCACATTGAAATAAGGTGCTATTGGGCTGTTAGGCACTATCAGGACGGATTGTATTCCTATCACCTCCAGAGAAAGGGAAGTGCCTAGAAAATGTAAAAGGAAACTTAGTTTGATAGCATCCTGTCTGGCAAGAACTCACTTATCAATAGCCGGGATGTGAAATCCTCACTTCTGTATTGTCTTGTCATTATAGTTCCCACCTTGCTATTGTTTGTCTGTATAATCTCTGTCTGGTTCTGTGATTGTTCCTGTCTGCTGTATAATTAATTTTGCTGGGTGTAAACTAATTAAGGTGGTGGGATATAATTGGTTACATGATCATGTTACAATATGTTAGGATTGGTTAGTTAAATTTCAGGAAAATGATTGGTTAAGGTATAGCTAAGCAGAACTCAAGTTTTACTATATAATCTGTAGTCAATGAGGAAGTGAGTGGGTGGGGGTGGGCATGTGGGTAAGGGAGATGGGAACAGGGAATGGGGGTAAGAAAATTGGAATCAAGTTTTGCTAAAGGGGGAAATGGGAACAGGGAATGGGAGTAAGGAAGTTGGAATCATGTTTGGCTAAGGGTAGGAATGGGAACAGGGACACAGGTGTAAGGCTCTGTGGTGTCAGAGCTGGGAAGGAGGATACTAAGGAAGGAAACTGGAATCATGCTTGCTGGAAGTTCACCCCAATAAACATCGAATTGTTTGCACCTTTGGACTTCGGGTATTGTTGCTCTCTGTTCATGTGAGAAGGACCAGGGAAGTAAGTGGGTGAAGGAATAAGCCCCCTAACACCTAAGGCATAAATGAACCAGTATGAACTGTTTAAAACCAAGGCGAGAGTCAGAATGGGACTAACACCCGAGCATTCCCGTTGGCGATTCAGAGCCCTAAGGTGGAAACCAGACGTGTCATTTACCCGACATGCCTACCACATTGTGAAACATTGGGATGCCTGGATATCAGGAGCAAGTGTTGAATCTCCAGTAGATTTGCCCTTCCTAATGCAAATGGAACAGTTCTTAGAGGGTGATCCTGAGGAAATAGAAAGATACATCCTAGATGGGAAACCCAAAACTGTAATCGAGGCGGGGGAGATTGGAGCCAAATGGGTGGAGGTGGCAGAGAAGAAAAAAACTGGTCGCAGTTGGAGCAGATACCAGAAGGGACAACCTCAGACCACACCCTATTACCGAGGGCCGCCCAAGGCCCCACCTACCCCCCAAGGAACCCTCCAGACACCTTATCGTCCCGCCACCCCGTTCTCCAGCAACCCACCTCGCCCCAATGATCCGTCAGCTGGACGACGTTTTAAATGTAATGAGCCGGGGCATGTAAAAGCCAACTGCCCCAAGAACCCCAACAGATTACAGTTCAGTGCACCGGAATCACACCAGAGGTCCTCAGGCCCAGATACTTCCCAGATACCCTTGGAGTGGAGGGAAACTGTGAGTGTGGGTGGGAAGAAGGTCACTGCGTGGAGGGACACCGGAGCACAAGTGTCAGCTATCCATGTTTCCTTAGTGGACCCCAATTTAAACAACCCAGAGATCCAAGTGACGATTCAACCCTTCAAGTCCAACTCTTTCAATTTGCCTACAGCCAAGTTGCCTGTCCAGTACAAGGGCTGGTCAGGAACGTGGACTTTTGCAGTCTATGATGATTATCCCATCCCCATGCTGTTGGGGGAAGACTTGGCCAATCATGTGAAGTCAGCCAAGAGGGTGGGAATGGTCACCCGCAGCCAGACTAAACCAGCCGTCACACCTAGAATCATAGAATATAAGGGTTGGAAGGGACCCCTGAAGGTCATCTAGTCCAACCCCCTGCTCGAAGCAGGACCAAATCCCAGTTAAATCATCCCAGCCAGGGCTTTGTCAAGCCTGACCTTAAAAACCTCTAAGGAAGGAGATTCTACCACCTCCCTAGGTAACGCATTCCAGTGTTTCACCACCCTCTTAGTGAAAAAGTTTTTCCTAATATCCAATCTAAACCTCCCCCACTGCAACTTGAGACCATTACTCCTCGTTCTGTCATCTGCTACCATTGAGAACAGTCTAGAGCCATCCTCTTTGGAACCCCCTTTCAGGTAGTTGAAAGCAGCTATCAAATCCCCCCTCATTCTTCTCTTCTGCAGGCTAAACAATCCCAGCTCCCTCAGCCTCTCCTCATAACTCATGTGTTCCAGACCCCTAATCATTTTTGTTGCCCTTCGCTGGACTCTCTCCAATTTATCCACATCCTTCTTGAAGTGTGGGGCCCAAAACTGGACACAGTACTCCAGATGAGGCCTCACCAATGTCGAATAGAGGGGAACGATCACGTCCCTCGATCTGCTGGCTATGCCCCTACTTATACATCCCAAAATGCCATTGGCCTTCTTGGCAACAAGGGCACACTGCTGACTCATATCCAGCTTCTCGTCCACTGTCACCCCTAGGTCCTTTTCCGCAGAACTGCTGCCTAGCCATTCGGTCCCTAGTCTGTAGCTGTGCATTGGGTTCTTCCGTCCTAAGTGCAGGACCCTGCACTTATCCTTATTGAACCTCATCAGATTTCTTTTGGCCCAATCCTCCAATTTGTCTAGGTCCTTCTGTATCCTATCCCTCCCCTCCAGCGTATCTACCACTCCTCCCAGTTTAGTATCATCCGCAAATTTGCTGAGAGTGCAATCCACACCATCCTCCAGATCATTTATGAAGATATTGAACAAAACCGGCCCCAGGACCGACCCTTGGGGCACTCCACTTGATACCGGCTGCCAACTAGACATGGAGCCATTGATAACTACCCGTTGAGCCCGACAATCTAGCCAGCTTTCTACCCACCTTATAGTGCATTCATCCAGCCCATACTTCCTTAACTTGCTGACAAGAATACTGTGGGAGACCGTGTCAAAAGCTTTGCTAAAGTCAAGAAACAATACATCCACTGCTTTCCCTAGCGCTGTTCCGGAAAATTTTACCAGGACCCGGTCAGAGGTGATGGACCCAGATCTCAGGACAATGTCTGCAACAGCAGTAGTGGATCCAGTTCCAGAGACCCAGACGGAACCAGTTCCAGAACCAGAACCGGTGGAACAACCAGCACCAGATCCATTGCCAGCACTGAATCCAGTACTTGCAACCCCAACACCAGAGGGCCCCACCGAAACTGAACCAACAGCAGCCCATAACCTTACACAAGAGGCTCAGCCAGAGCCTGAACCCCAACATAGTGCCCCAGCGGAGAGCAGTTCACAGTCAACGGAAACAGCCCCATCCCCTACATCGTTTCCAGAGGGACCAAGCATAGGTCCACAATCCAATGAGGAATTGATGTCTCCAGCATCAAGGGAACAGTTTCAGACCGAACAGGAAGCACATGAAATCCTCCAGAGAGCTTGGACGGCAGCATGGAGCAACCCACCGCCTCTCAGCTCTTCTAATCGATCCAGGTTTGTTGTAGAAAGAGGACTTTTATACAAAGAAACTCTTTCTGGTGGACACCAGGAAGATTGGCATCCTCAGAGACAGTTGGTAGTTCCAACTAAGTACTGGGTAAAGCTATTAAGCTTAGCCCATGATCGTCCTAGTGGCCATGCTGGGGTGAACAGAACCAAAGACCGTTTGGGGGGGTCATTCCATTGGGAGGGAATGGGCAAGGATGTTTCTACCTATGTCCGGTCTTGTGAGGTATGCCAAAAAGTGGGAAAACCCCAAGACCAGGTCAAAGCCCCTCTCCAGCCACTCCCCACCATTGAAGTTCCATTTCAGCGAGTAGCTGTGGATATTCTTTTCAGAGGAACAGCCGTGTTAGTCTGTATTCGCAAAAAGAAAAGGAGTACTTGTGGCACCTTAGAGACTAACCAATTTATTTGAGCATGAGCTTTCGTGAGCTACACGAAAGCTCATGCTCAAATAAATTGGTTAGTCTCTAAGGTGCCACAAGTACTCCTTTTCTTTTTGTGGATATTCTGGGTCCTTTTCCGAAAAAGACACCCAGAGGAAAGCAGTACATACTGACTTTCATGGATTTTGCCACCCGATGGCCGGAAGCAGTAGCTCTAAGCAACACCAGGGCTAAAAGTGTGTGCCAGGCACTAGCAGACATTTTTGCCAGTGTCGGTTGGCCCTCCGACATCCTCACAGATGCAGGGACTAATTTCCTGGCAGGAACTATGGAAAACCTTTGGGAAGCTCATGAGGTAAATCACTTGGTTGCCACTCCTTACCACCATCAAACAAATGGCATGGTGGAGAAGTTTAATGGAACTTTGGGGGCCATGATACGTAAATTTGTAAATGAGCACTCCAATGATTGGGACCTAATGTTGCAGCAGTTACTCTTTGCCTACAGAGCTGTACCACATCCCAGTTTAGGGTTTTCACCTTTTGAACTTGTATATGGCCGCGAGGTTAAGGGGCCATTACAGTTGGTGAAGCAGCAATGGGAGGGATTTACACCTTCTCCAGGAACTAACATTCTGGACTTTGTAACCAACCTACAAAACACCCTCTGAACCTCTTTAGCCCTTGCTAAAGAAAACCTAAATGATGCTCAAAAAGAGCAAAAAGCCTGGTATGATAAACATGCCAGAGAGCGTTCTTTCAAAGTAGGAGGTCATGGTCTTAAAGGCGCTCCAGGCCCATAAAATGGAAGCATCGTGGGAAGGGCCATTCACGGTCCAGGAGCGCCTGGGAGCTGTTAATTATCTCATAGCATTCCCCACCTCCAACCGAAAGCCTAAGGTGTACCATATTAATTCTCTGAAGCCCTTTTATTCCAGAGAGTTAAAAGTTTGTCAGTTTACAGCCCAGGGAGGAGACGAAGCTGAGTGGCCTGAAGGTGTCTACTACGAAGGGAAAAGTGCTGGTGGGGTGGAAGAGGTGAACCTCTCTATGACCCTTGGGCGTATGCAGTGACAGCAGATCAAGGAGCTGTGCACTAGCTACACGCCGACGTTCTCAGTCGCCCCAGGACTGACTGAACGCGCATACCACTCCATTGACACAGGTAATGCTCACCCAATGAAAGTCCAACCTTACCAGGTGTCTCCTCAAGCTAAAACTGCTATAGGACAGGAGATCCAGAATATGTTACAGATGGGTGTAATCCGCCCCTCTGGAAGTGCATGGGCAACTCCAGTGGTTCTAGTTCCCAAACCAGATGGGGAGATACGTTTTTGCGTGGACTACCGTAAGCTCAATGCTGTAACTCGCCCCAACAACTATCCAATGCCATGCACAGATGAACTATTGGAGAAACTGGGACGGGCCCAGTTCATCTCTACCTTGGTCTTAACCAAGGGGTACTGGCAGGTACCGCTAGATGAATCCGCCAAGGAAAGGTCAGCCTTCATCACACATGTCGGGCTGTATGAATTTAATGTACTCCCTTTTGGGCTGCGAAATGCACCCGCCACCTTCCAAAGACTTGTAGATGGTCTCCTAGCGGGATTAGGAGAATATGCAGTCGCCTACCTTGACGATGTGGCCATATTTTCGGATTCCTGGGCAGAACACCTGGAACATCTACAAAAAGTCTTTGAGCGCATAAGGGAGGCAGGACTAACTGTTAAGGCTAAGAAGTGTCAAATAGGCCTAAACACAGTAACTTACCTTGGACACCAGGTGGGTCAAGGAACTATCAACCCCCTACAGGCCAAAGTGGATGCTATCCAAAAGTGGCCTGTCCCAAGGTCAAAGAAACAGGTTCAATCCTTCTTAGGCTTGGCCGGTTATTACCAGGTGATTTGTATTGCAATACAGCCAAATCGCTGCCCCACTGACAGACCTAACCAAAAAGAAACAGCCAAATGCCATTCAGTGGACCGAAGAGTGTCAGAAGGCCTTTAACCAGCTTAAAGCAACACTCAAGTCTGACCCTGTGCTAAGGGCCCCAGATTTTGACAAACATTCCTAGTAACCACAGATGCGTCCGAGCGTGGTGTGGGAGCAGTTTTAATGCAGGAAGGACCGGATCAAGAATTCCACCCTGTAGTGTTTCTCAGCAAAAAACTGTCTGAGAGGGAAAGCAACTGGTCAGTCACTGAAAAAGAATGTTACGCCATTGTCTACTCTCTGGAAAACCTAGGCCCATATGTTTGGGGACGGCATTTCCATCTGCAAACCAACCATGCTGCGCTACGGTGGCTTCATACCGCCATGGGAAATAACAAAAAACGTATTCGGTGGAGTTTAGCTCTCCAAGATTTTGATTTCGACATCCAACACATCTCAGGAGCTTCTAACAAAGTGGCTGATGCACTCTCCTGTGAAAGTTTCCCAGAATCAACTGGTTAAAATCATCCTTGAGATGTGGAAAATATTGTTAGTCTCTATGTACTTGGTAGTATATTTAGAGGTGCATGTGTCTTAGTAAGTCTGTTTTTTTTCCTAGAGCTCCAGGAAGAAATCCCAGCCAGCGTTTCACCATAGCTGTGATTTGGGGTGTGTGTCATAACTATAAAGGGAAGGGTAAATACCTTTAAAATCCCTCCTGGCCAGAGGTAAAATCCACTCACCTGTAAAGGGTTAAGAAGCTAGGATAACCTCGCTGGCACCTGACCAAAATGACCAATGAGTAGACAAGATACTTTAAAAAGCTGGGGGGAGAGAAAAACAAAGGGTCTGTCTGTGTGATGCTTTTGCCAGGGACAGAACAGGAATGGAGTCTTAGAACTTAGTAAGTAAGCTAGCTAGATATGCGTTAGATTATGATTTCTTTAAATGGCTGAGAGAATAAGTTGTGCTGAATGGAGTGGATATTCCGTTTTTTTTGTCTTTTTGTAACTTAAGGTTTTGCCTAGAGGGATTCTCTATGTTTTGAGATGTTCTAATGTTCTAATTACCCTGTAAGGTATTTACCATCCTGATTTTACAGAGGTGATTCTTTTTATTGTTACTTCTTTTTTACTGTTACTTCTATTAAAATTCTTCTTTTCAAGAACTGAATGCTTTTTTCATTGTTCTTAAGATCCAAGGGTTTGGGTCTGTGGTCACCTATGCAAAATGGTGAGGATTTTTATCAAACCTTCCCCAGGAAGTGGGGTGCAAGGGTTGATAGGATTTTGGGGGGAAAGATGTTTCCAAACAACGCTTTCCTAATAAAATAAACCCAGATAAACGTTTGGTGGTGGCAGTGGAAGTCCAATGGCAAAGGATAAACTAGTTTGTACCTTGGGAAAGTTTTAACCTAAGCTGGTAAAAGTAAGCTTAGGAGGTTTTCATGCAGGTCCCCACATCTGTACCCTAGAGTTCAGAGTGGGGAAGGAACCTTGACAGTGACGTAAAATGACTTTTTTTTTGGACGTTTGAGAACTGTGCCATATTCTAAAAACGTGCCAGTCATGACTCCCTTCCCCAAAATAGTACAGCAGTTTGCTTGGTAGCAGTGATGGCTTAGAATGGGGAGTATGTGTGAACCAGGAAGGGGTTAAACCCCTTTCCCAGGCAACAAGGAGAAAGCTGACTCTTACCTAAACTGCCAGACCTGGAGATTAAAACTGGTAGCTGTGACTTGTTAGGCTGCTAGAAGGGACAGCTGTGAGTGTGTTGCTCCAGGTCTATCAGCTCAGTCAGTCTTTAAGTGTCATCTTCCTCCGTTCTACCTAGTGAAGGGATTTAACTCCTTCCTGTTTCACACCAGGATGGGCACATACAACCCACCACAGATGGATTCTGGAGGAGCCCAGCTGAGCCAACCTGGCCTGCCCAGTGCGAACCCAACAGAGTTATCCCATATTCAACCCTGTTTAAGAGCAGAATTTGGCTCTCACTGTCAATTTGACACATGCTTAATTTTAATTAATTATATTAACAGCTGTGTAATTTGTGTAAAAGTTATTTTACTGCTGTTCTTCTCAGATAAACAGCAACAATAACTATATTCATTATTGCTTAATGAAACTTGAGGTAAAACAAACACAATCAAACATTGTTTACACTTAAATGTTTTGAATAGTCTATAAACCTTCAGCCACAAAGTGACTTGAATGGCTAAAATCCACGTCCAGAATCCTGAACATTTCTCTCTTATACTAGAGGCAAAAAAAGACCTTTGCAATACAATGAAAATTTAGACTCAACCAGCAGATGGCCTTCTTGTTCTCTAAAATGGCCCATGCGCTTCAGCTCTCATTACAAAGGCATTAGAACAGCACCACTAGTGCAATATTATCTTTTCTTTGCTGCCAAAGTACCTATTTTAATTCCCATGTGTTTTGCTTCCCACTCTTTGCATACACTGAAAAACACTTCTGCTTTTGGTCCATGCAGCAACAGACAACTTCAGACTATTAAGGACAAGCGTCATCTTACAGTAGCTACTTTATGTATTTGGTCTTCAGTTTTCTTTTTAAATAGGCAGGACTTAGGTGGTTGGAAATACAATTCACAGGAGTTGGACCTACACTGTGGAATTCACTATATAGTCAAAGGCCTCAACACATTCAGAATCAAATGTAAAACCCAAATCTTTAACATAGCTTTTCCTCAACAAGGTCTTTTCTACCCGTGTTTCTACCTTCTCTCTCACACAACAAAATATATATAGGTAGACAGACAGATATCACAGATCCCATGCTGGTGAGTGAGCATGTGGAAATTCAGCTATTAAACACTGTGCTGCTTTTTAGAGGAAAGGAAATGGTTTTAAATCTTCTCATTATTAACAAAAGGAAACAATTATAAAATGATAAATCTATTACTGTAATTATAGCATGTTTCTGGGTGCTACATAGAAGGAATGGCACATGAATTTAGCAATGAGAATATGTAATTTATGAAAAATGTACACCTTCTTGGCCAAATTCTCCCTTGTACGTGCATAAAAGTGCACACATATGAAATAAAAGCTGAACATTCTGACATAATAAGCCTGCATTTAGGATTCTAAATTACAGAAACTGAGAATGTGCAGTTGAAGAAAATCCTTGGGTCTCTGGAATACCTTCCTAGTTCAAAGTGATACCCGGCCCCAGAGACATAGCTGCTTAAGGGCGCTTAGCATTTATGAAAATCAGGCCAAGTACTTAACTGTCTAAATATAGATTTCAAATCCTAACTTTCAGTTTTTTGTTTTTTAAATCTTGGCCTTCGGGTCCAGTGATAAGTGACACCTCCAGAGCAGACTAACTCAGCATGACAGGACTGGAGGCCCTGTCCTCCCCTCACTATGGTTCATGACTTCAACAAAGGGTCAGCCCAGAGTGGAGAAAAAGTGGACCCACCATACATGCTGATTTATTCTAGTTTGTTTCTGAAGAAGTTCTGCCCGTGAGGATGTAATGTTTTTGCTGGTTTGTGAACTCAGCACTGATGGAGTTGGCCTGTGAGCATACCACGCATACTGCTCCAAAGATGAAAGACCCTTTCTCTTTTTGTGCTCCGAGGAGCCACAGATTACAGATTGATATAGGCATCCACTGGTTTTTCCTGCAGGGTGAACTGAAGTGTGCTTCCAGGTCTGAAAATATGCTCCTTTTCAATAAAACTTCACACACAGTCAAAATTTGGCCCCCTGAAAACAAAAGTATTTTTTCTACCCCTCTGATATATTGTTCTTAGCATGCTCTCATTTAGAGTAATGTCTAAAAGTACTCTAGTACACACCATACATTCAACTGCAACAATGAACGGTTATATAAGCTATGTATTAAATTTATTTCATTATAATTTATGTTACTTACAAAACTCTAACCATTGTCATATGGAGCCACCAAACTACTCATTGTACAGTAATGCAATGATTTTGATACCTTCAATTTGTTTTACAGGTTAGATTCAATCTCCTCTTTTAATTTAAAGTAAAACCTATAACTCTTATTTCTATTTTCTAGAATCTTCTTAACAGTATCTTATTCATAGTGTGTATATATACATTATTATATTTCCCCCCTGAGTCTTATCTATTAGGTACTGTTTTGTGCATGGTTAATATAAATGTTAGGAATATTAGATCCTAAAACATGTCAAACATGGTTTAAGATAATCAGAAAAGGAAGATGTGCATTACTCATTTTATTAGTGGTAATTACTGTAATTAATACATTTTTAAGGTGATTTTACACTGGGAATTTAAGAAGAGAAAATTTTTCAACAGAGAAAGAAGGAATCTGGCTGTATACACAAATGAAGCAAAAAACTACATACATGCACTATAGTACACAGAGATATGGATGATTTGATTACATTCATTGTAGCCAGCAAACAAAAGAACCTGCACATTTGTGACTATGGCTTTATCCATAACACTTTCTATCGGCAGAGACAAAATGCAGCTAACTTGAATTGTTGATTTGCCCTGTTGGAACATAGTGAATTACATAATTTTTCATGCTGTGATGTAACTGAACGTGCAACGATGTGCAAAACAAACTTTTTCCTGTCAGCTGGAAGGAAACTGGGTTCAGAAGGGAAGAGAGTGCAGTGTGACAATGTACAAGAACCATAAGATATGTCTTATCAAAACTACCATAAACTACATTATTAGACACATTTTATAAATGTATGAGAACAATACAGTTAGTTAATGACACTGTATGTTCCCCCTAACTCAAGCATATAATGAAAGACCTTCAACTATTTTATGCTGATCATTAACCAGGAAGATTTTGCATTAGAGACTTGTTTTGTTAAAGAGCACAGAAATTTTATCAGTTAACTATCTTGCACTTACGCATTGCATGAATTATTGAAATGCTTATACCTGGTTTAGGGAAACAATAACTTTAATGGAGCTATGACAATTTACATCAGCCAAGGATCTGGCCCCAGGAATCTATATCTGGATCAGCAGAGAAATGTTTCTTTTTTTAAAACTATATGTGGAAATCCTGCCTCCCCTCCCCCCCAAAAAAAATTATACCACACCCCAACCCAGGATGGGCAATAATCAGTCCTGGAACAGTGACAGATTTAAAATCCAGCACTAGTGAACCATCAGAATAGGACTGTCGTACAACTGGAAAGGGCAGATTCCAATGGAATATACAGCATGTGCTTCTATCCCTGGGAGGTTCCAAAATATCAGACTTCACAATCATGACATTCTTATGTATAAAAAAGGTATCTTTAAGGCATTTGTACATGTTTTTAAAAATTCTGTACTTCTAATTCTCCTTCCTACCCACCTAACCCCCATTCTCCATGACCTGTGCAGCTGGACTCTTTGTAGCTAAGGCAGCTGGCGTCAAAGGTTGAGGGATATGACAAACAATTCCACTATAACGTTTTAAAACTCTGAAAACATTTCTAAAATAGTTTCTCTCTAATATATGTGCCTTATATAAAATGCATGACCGAGTGGTGTGATATAAACTCTTCGTTGGCATTCATTTAGAATGACTTGTATAACTCCTTCCTTGCTCTGCCACCCTGAGTACTGCAGCTCAGTCCAAACTCATGCAGTATAAACACTTATATTACATCACACTACCATGAAATCTCTTTCTAAATAGTGCAGATACAGACTTTTGATTATATATACTTCACAATTCAAAACAAGAAAGTGATCAGAAACCAATACAAGCTTGAATTAAATTTTTCTTTTCTCTTCTTTTTTGAATTAACTTAGTTCACTTCAAGCAATGAAGTTCTTGCCTAATGTGTGTTAAAGAGTAAAATCCATGGAGAAAAGGAAACCTCCGCTAACTAACTTCATCACAATGAACTCATGCTTGCAGAAAAGTACATGAAGGCATTTCTTTAGAACTGAACTAAAGATAAGCAATTGAATGTTTTCCCAATGGCAAGGAGTAGCTCCTGACATACATCATCTCATCCTCATCTGACCTTTGCTGGCTCAGCTATAATGAATGCACACAGCATGTGGCCCAGAAGAGGAAGTACAGCTACGTCATCTCTTCACTGGGCTGGTGGAAGAAGAGTAGGGCTCAAGCACAGGGCACTAGGTTTACTAAAAGCACTGAGATCCCCTGCAAAAGGAGATCAATGCTGGATTAGTTTTTTTTCCTTTTGTGTTTCCTTCTAAATGGAACACAAAAAACTGGAAAAGTTAACCAATGTGCCTCAAACTCTACTTTGAGAGACTGAGAATCATAGAATCATAGAATATCAGGGTTGGAAGGGACCTCAGGAGGTCATCTAGTCCAACCCCCCGCCCAAAGCAGGACCAATCCCCAATTTTTGCCCCGATCCCTAAATGGCCCCCTCAAGGATTGAACTCACAACCCTGGGTTTAGCAGGCCAATGCTCAAACCACTGAGCTATCCCTCCCCAATCTTCTCTTCATGGCCCCTGTTATCATAGAAGAATAGAAATGTAGGGCTACAATCAGTCCCCTGTGCTGAGGCAGGATCAAGCACAGTTAGACCATCTCTGACAGGTGATCTAACCTGTTCTTAAAAACCTCTAATGTTGGGGATTCCATAACCTCCCTTGGAAGCCTATTCCAATGCTTAACTACCCTTATAGTTAGAAAGTTTTTCTTCATACCTAACCTAAATCTTCCTTCCTGCAGATTAAGGCAATTATTTCTTGTCCTACCTTGAAGAACAACTGATCACTGTCCTCTTTGCAACACCCCTTAGTATATTTGAAGACTATCTGATCCCACCTCAGCCTCCTTTTCTCAGACTGTCACCAGATTTTTTGACCTTTCCTCATTCATCAAGTTTTCTAAACCTTTTATCATTTTTGTTACTGTCCTCTGGAGACTGTCTAATTTGTCCACATATTTCTTAAAGGCTACATCTAAACTATGAGCTAGGGGTGTGATCCCCCTGTTTGTGTACACATACTCATGGTATCATGGGTAGCAGCAGTGGAAGAATGGCTTAGCCCTGCTGAGTACAAACCCGCCTGAAACCAGTGGGCATGAACTCAGCATGGCTAATCTGTGCCTTCACTGCTGCTACCCGTGCTACATTGCCATTGGAAAACCCCCCCAGATCCTTTTCAGCAGTATTTCCCCATTTTGTAGCTGTGCTTTTGATTTTTCCTTCTTAAGTGTAGTGCATTTCTCTTTATTGAATTTCATCTTGCTGATTTCAGACCAGTTCTCCATTTTGTCAAGGTCGTTTTGAATTCTAATCCTGTCCTTCAAAATGCTACCAACCCCCATCCACCAGTTTGGTGTCATCTGCAAATTTTATAAGTATACTCTCCACTCCATTATGCAAGTCATAAACGAAAATATTGAATATTACAGGATCCAGGACAGACCCCTGCAGGACCCCAGTAGCTATGTCCTCCCAGTTGACAGCTAACTACTGATAATTACTCTTTGAGTAAAAAGAAAAGGAGTACTAGTGGCACCTTAGAGACTAACCAATTTATTTGAGCATGCATCCGATGAAGTGAGCTGCAGCTCACGAAAGCTTATGCTCAAATAAATTGGTTAGTCTCTAAGGTGCCACTAGTACTCCTTTTCTTTTTGCGAATACAGACTAACACGGCCGCTACTCTGAAACCTACTCTTTGAGTAGGGTCTTTCAGCCAGTTCTGCACCCACTGAACAGTAATTTCATCTAGACCACATTTCTCTAGTTTGCTTACGAGAATGTCATGTGTGACTGTGTCAAAAGCCTTACTAAAATCAAGACTTACGATGTCTACAGCTTCCCTCCTATACACTTGGCCAGTAACACTGTCAAAGAAGGAAATAAGATTGGTTTGGCATGATTTGTTCTTGACAAATCCATGCTGGCTATTCCTTATAACCCTATTATCCACTAGGTGCTTAGAAACTAATTGTTTAATAATTTGTTCCAATATCTTTCCAGGTGTCAAAGCTAGGCAGGCTGATCTATAATTCCTCATGTACCCTTTTGTTCCTCCTTTTAAAGACAGGTGCTATATTTACCCTTTTCTAGTCTTCTGGGACTTCACCTATCCTCTCTGAACTCTCAAAGATAATCACTAACAGTTCCAAGATTGCTTCAGCTAGTTCCTTAAAATACCCTGTGGTGAATTTCAGCAGGCTCTGCTGACTTGAATATATCTAATTTATCTAAATATTCTTTAACCTGTTCTTTCCCTATTCTGTCTCATTTTCTTTTTTCCTTGTTGTTAATGTTAGTTGTGTTAAGCATCTGGTCTCAATTTACTTTTTTAGTGAAGATATAAGCAAAATAGCTATTAAATACCTCAGTCTTCTTGATGCCATCCATTTTTAGCTCTACTTCCCCCTAAGTAGTGGACATACACCTTCCATCGTTCTTCTTGCTCCTAATATATTTCTAGAACCTCTTCTTATTGCCTTTTATGTCATTGGCTAGTTGTTACTTGTCTTGTGCTTTAACCTTTCCGGTTTTGTCCCTACATGCTTGCTATTCCGTTGTACTCATCAATTTGTCCACGTTTCCATTTTTTGTAGATTCCTTTTTATTTTCAGGTCATTAAAGTGCTTCTGGTGGAGGGGCTATATTGGCCTCCTATTATTCTTCCTATCTTTCCTTTACATCAGGATAGTTTGCTGTTCCACCTTTAATATTGTCTTTCAGAAACTGCTAGCTCTCCTGAACTCCTTTATCCCCTAGACTTCCCATAGAACCTTACCTACCAGTTCTCTGAGATGGTTGCAGTCTGCTTTTTGAAGTCCTGTTTCTCATTCTTCTGCTCTCACTCCTTCCCTTCCTAAGAATCAAGAAATCTATTGCTGTATATATTCATTTCATTTCTTATTTATTCATATTAATTTCTAATTAATATTTTCCTGGCATGCTAGTTGAGTCATCGTGGCAACATATATGAAAATAAATCATAGCTAGATCAGTACTCTCAAGGGTACAAATGTAGGGTAAAGAACAGATGCATCTGAGACGTGAGCTTATGCGAGAATCTCAACGTGAAAATGAGGTGGTTAGCTACCTTATGCCTGATCTTACTATCTGATCTTACTCCTGCTGCTAGGAGGGTTATGAAATAGCACTCTTGTAAAAGAAAGGTCAAGGTCCCCTGCCCTCTGTGTTCTGCTCATGACATTGTGCTTATGCATCCAACACTTTGCACCCGTGAAAGTGTGAGACTCAGTCCAGATGCCTCATGGAATGGTAAAATGTTCAATTGTGCAGTCACTTAAACCAATCACTCAGTCCTTCCTTTCATTGTTTAGGACGGCAGAGATGTGGGATTGGACCCTTGGATCCTTACTGGTCATTCCAAAACACCTCCTAACACTAGTTATTTAAGACAAACTAACTTTTCATCTGAGGCTGTATATGTTAAGGTGACAACACTTTGTCACAATGTCTGGCTAGGTCAGGAACATTACTTTAGGCCACTGTCTCCACAGACACTGAAGTTCACAAGAATGACCCTTTCTTCGTTCCTGCTCAGAGGATTTATCATCAATATGCTAAATATTTGATTGCTTTAGATACCTATGTATAATGCAATTCTTGGTGGCCATCTGTCATACTTTGTGTTGTCAATCAGATTTTGATAACAGGCTAAACAGTCACTTATACCAGTTTCAATATGAATCTGCACTTCTCCCCCAATAGAGTCTGTTTCCTCAAAATATACCTCATAATCACCACAGGCCCCACACAATGCCGCAGTCTGTGAGTGTATATACTGCAAAGAGTACATCTACTACGGTTACAAACTAATGGCCATATCCATTTGGCCTGTAAATGAACAAGGGATTAAATGTTTTTCTTGTTCTACTTTGAGTACATTTCATCCCTTATTCATTTTAAAGGAAAGTACTTACTGAAGAAGACCGTACATAATTGATTTTTTGAAATTCTCTCTCCAACACTCTTATCTAATCAATAAAGTTTCAGTTTTTTTCTCTGCCTTCGTCTCTCCCATTGAAAGGAAGTTCTTATCGTTAAAGAATAAATCATAAAGCTGATATATTAATAAACCTAAGAAGTCAATATAAATACTGCTAAATTGTATTCATTATCAAGTAATGCTAGAAAATCCTGACATGTTTATGTTTGATCAGAATCTGGCCTTTGTTTTTTGTGTGGTAATTTTTATTTAGCTCTACATATTTTCAGTCTGATCATAGAATATCAGGGTTGGAAGGGACCTCAGGATGTCATCTAGTCCAACTCCCTGCTCAAAGCAGGACCAATCCCCAATTTCTGCCCCAGATCCCTAAATTTCCCCCTCAAGGATTGAACTCATAACCCTGAGTTTAACAGGCCAATGCTCAAACCACTGAGCTATCCTTCCCCACCTTGAGTATTTCTTTACTCAGATTGTATTACTTAGATTGTAAGCTCTAAGGGAAAAGGACCATCTGTGTGTTCTGTGTTTCTACAATGAGATTCTGGACCATGACTAGGACTCCTAGATGCTACCACAATACAAATAAATAATAATACTTCAACTCTCCCCCCGACTTTCTCTAGATATTTATGCATCCAGCTTTTGCCATCTGGTAAGATGAATGTGTATATATATTTTAAATGGTAGTTTACTATCTGAAATATTCCTAATAGCCTGACTTGTGTACCCTTTAAAATTTGTGAGCCAGATGCTACTTCAAACTTAAAAGGACCATTCATAGGGCAATGCACAGATAAAAAACAACAGCTTTGAATAATGCTTGAATATGACCAGTGGCACAGGGGCCAGCAGAGCTGAAAACAGGAGGAGTCTGAGTGGGAGTTTGATGGAGGGTGTGCGTAGTGTTTTTGTTTTGTTTTTGTTTCCTTCTTGATAGGCACTTAGGAGGGATGGCTGTGACAGCTACAAAGGCAGTAGTATGGAAGAATGGAAGAGACAATGAAGACGACTGGATGCGGAAGCTGTGGGATGTACATTATTCTGGAGAGGATACCTAAAAGATGCTTCATTTGTATGAAGTGCTGCCTGATAGATCTGATCATACTGCCTCATATTGAGAAAGAGGGACGATGAGCGAGTTATCTTAAGTGCCTATACACAAATGCACGAAGCCTGGGAAACAAGCAGGGAGAACTGGAAGTCATGGCACAGTCAAGGAATTATGATGTGATTGGAACAACAGAGACTTGGTGGGATAACTCACATGACTGGAATACTGTCATGGATAGATATAAACTGTTCAGGAAGGACAGGCAGGGCAGAAAAGGTGGGGGAGTTGCATTGTATGTAAGGGAGCAGAATGACTGCTCATAGCTCTGGTATGAAATTGCAGAAAAACCTGAGAGTCTCTGGATTAAGTTTAGAAGTGTGAGGAACAAGGGTGATGTCGTGATGGGAGTCTGCTACAGATCACCAGACCCGGGGGATGATGTGGACAAGGCTTTCTTCCGGCAACTAACAGAAGTTACAAGATCACAGACCCTGGTTCTCACGGGAGACTTCAATCACCCTGATATCTGCTGGGAGAGCAAGACAGCAGTGCACAGACAATCCAGGAAGTTTTTGGCAAGTGTAGGGGACAATTTCCTGGTGCAAGTGCTGGAGGAACCAACTAGGGGCAGAGCTCTTCTTGACCTGCTGCTCACAAACCGGGAAGAATTAGTAGGGGAAGCAAAAGTGGATGGGAACCTGGAAGGCAGTGACCATGAAATGGTCAAGTTCAGGATCCTGACACAAGGAAAAAAGGAAAGCAGCAGAATACGGACCCTGGACTTCAGAAAAGCAGACTTTGACTCCCTCAGGGAACTGATGAGCAGGATCCTCTGGGAGAATAACATGAGGGGGAAAGGAGTCCAGGAAAGCTGGCTGTATTTTAAAGAATCCTTATTGAGGTTGCAGGAACAAACCATCCCTATGTGTAGAAAGAATAGTAAATATGGCAGGCGACCAGTCTGGCTTAACAGTGAAATCCTTGCTGATCTTAAACACAAAAAAGAAGCTTACAAGAAGTGGAAGATTGGACAAATGACCAGGGAAGAGTATAAAAATATTGCTCGGGCATGCAGGAGTGAAATCAGGAAGGCCAAATCACACTTGGAGTTGCAGCTAGCAAGAGATGTTAGGAGTAACAAGAAGGGTTTCTTCAGGTATGTTAGCAACAAGAAGAAAGCCAAGGAAAGTGTGGGCCCCTTACTGAATGAGGGAGGCAACTTAGTGACAGAGGATGTGGAAAAAGCTAATGTACTCAATGTTTTTTTTGCCTCTGTCTTCACAAACAAGGTCAGCTCCCAGACTGCTGCACTAGGCAGCACAGCATGGGGAGGAGGTGACCAGCCCTCTGTGGAGAAAGAAGTGGTTCGGGACTATTTAGAAAAGCTGGATGAGCACAAGTCCATGGGACCGGATGCAGTGCATCGAGGGTGCTAAAGGAGTTAGCGGATGTGATTGCAGAGCCACTGGCCATTATCTTTGAAAACTCATGGCGATTGGGGGAGGTCCCGGAAGACTGGAAAAAGGCTAAAGTAGTGCCCATCTTTTAAAAAGGGAAGGAGGAGGATCCGGGGAACTACAGGCCAGTCAGCCTCACCTCAGTCCCTGGAAAAATCATGGAGCAGGTCCTCAAGGAATCAATTCTGAAGCACTTAGAGGACAGGAAAGTGATCAGAAACAGTCAGCATGGATTCACCAAGGGCAAGTCATGCCTGACTAATCTAATTGCCTTCTATGATCAGATAACTGGCTCTGTGGATGAGAGGAAAGCAGTGGATGTGTTATTCCTTGACTTTAGCAAAGCTTTTGATACCGTCCCCCACAGTATTCTTGTCAGCAAGTTAAAGAAATATGGGCTGGATGAATGGACTATACGGTGGATAGAAAGCTGGCTAGATCGTCGCGCTCAATGGGTAGTGATCAATGGCTCCATGTCTAGTTGGCAACCGGTATCAAGTGGAGTGCCCCAAGGGTTGGTCCTGGGGCCAGTTTTGTTTAATATCTTCATTAATGATCTGGAAGATGGCGTGGACTGCACCCTCAGCAAGTTTGCAGATGACACTAAACTGGGAGGAGTGGTAGATACACTGGAGGGTAGGGATAGGATACAGAGGGACCTAGACAAATTAGAGGATTGGGCTAAAAGAAATCTGATGAGGTTCAACAATGACAAGTGCAGAGTCCTGCAGTTAGGACGGAAGAATCCCATGCACTTTTACAGACTAGGGACCGAATGGCTAGGTAGCAGTTCTGCAGAAAAGGACCTAGGGGTTACAGTGGATGAGAAGTTGGATATGAGTTAACAGTGTGCCCTTGTTGCCAAGAAGGCTAACGGCATTTTGGGCTGTATAAGTAGGGGCATTGCCAGCAGATCAAGGGACGTGATCATTCCCCTCTATTCGGCATTGGAGAGGCCTCATCTGGAGTACTGTGTCTAGTTTTGGACCCCACACTACAAGAAGGAAGTGGAAAAATTAGGAAGAGTCCAGCGGAGGGCAACAAAAATGATTAGGGGGCTGGAGCACATGACTTATGAGGAGCGTCTGAGGGAACTGGGATTGTTTAGTTTGCAGAAGAGAAGAATGAGGGGGGATTTGATAGTTGCTTTCAACTACCTGAAGGGGGGTTCCAAAGAGGATGGATCTAGACTGTTCTCAGTGATACCAGGAGGGTGTTCTCAGTGGTACCAGGAGGTACTAGGAGGGTGTTGAAGCACTGGAATGGGTTACCTAGGGAGGTGGTGGAATCTCCTTCCTTTGAGGTTTTCAAGGTCAGGCTTGACAAAGCCCTGGCTGGGATGATTTAGTTGGGGATTGGTTCAGTTTCAAAGATGATTTCAGCAGATGATGGAGCAGAGGAGAGAGGAGATGGTAGGGAAATCTCAAAACTTCCAGATGCAAGACCCAAGAACTGTGAGGGTAGACTGCTGGATGAGGAAAGTGGCCAGTGGAAGCATGTGACTGTGAGGACAAGGTGGAGGAAAAGATCAGCTAGTGAAGGAGAAACAGAGCTGAGCAACAGGTTTGCTGAGTTGGAAATGGAGGGGGAGAGGCAGACAGTAACAGAAGATGGGAGAGCAGGGGAGAAGAAGAGCAGCTAGTCCTACAACAAGAGGGGAAGAGACAATGGAGATTGAATTTGGAGCAACAGGAGGACAGAGGATGACTCACAGAAGATTGAAAGGAAGAACAGAAGATGAGAACACTTGCAGCCAGAAAGAACAGAATTGCACCAACACCAGGGAAAGGCAAGCCTACATGATTGGAAATGCTCTACTATGAAGAATAGACAGGTCTATCATCAGAGCTGATCTGGAGGACAGAAGGGTGTTCGATCTGCTGGGAGCTAAGATACAGGATGTGGACATGACGCTCAAGAGGATACTAATGTGAGCAGGAAAGAATCCACCCATTGTCCTTCACGTGGGAACAAATGATACTGCTAGATTCTCACTGGGATGCATCAAGGAAGACTATGCCAGGCTGGGGAAGACACTTAAAGAAATGGAGGCTCAAGGTTCTGTGGCCTGCGATGTGCAGGAGGTTGTCTGAGATAATTATGATGGTCTCTCAGGCCTCAAAGTCTAGAAGTCTATGAACGTGCTTTACAATTTCAAAACAAAAGAAAATAATGCAACACATCCACATTCCTATACAGGCAAAGATCCCATCTAAAAAAATCCTAAGGTGAAATCCTGGCCTCATGAAGTGAAGAAGAGCTTTGACATTGGCTTCAATGGGGCCCTAGTTTACACCATGCTTCTGGAGACAAAAACTGAGTAAGGATCCAGGATTTGTCTCATTGCATTAACTATGATTTTCCAAGTGAGTTTATAAGTAGGTTCTCATGAGATGAGTTAATAAGATTCCCTCTTTATCTGCCTTGTTGAAATATAATGCAATGTGTTTTCACGATAAGCAGTTTCCCTCTAGCTCTAGAGCATATGTCTCCCTTTTGGACATTAACCATTCAGTTATTTGACTTATATTGTTCAACTATTTCCAACTGACACTGAGTACTTTGTGCAGAAAGAGGCAAAAATGTACCAAGTCCTGAAATCTTCATTTTAGTCCAAGCAAGCCAAACACTAAATGCTAGCAAAATATTATATTTATAAGCTTCTGGAAGTTTTTTTTTTTTGAAGATTTAACTCACAAGAATTAATTAGAGAAAATATTTAAAGGTAATGCTGCACTAAGGTGGCATTATATTCAGACAATTTAGTCTTTGATATATTGCTGTAGTACATGAACACCGTATTTCACAGCAGGGTTTAATAGTCAGAGTTACCAGATTAGTGCACTTTCTTCTTTGATTTGAAAGTGTCAGGAAGAAAAAAAATCCATTTCTATAAACTCAGAAATGTAACCTGTTCCTAAACTGGATTCCCTTCTAGTGTTGCCTTTTGTCCTTAGAAATGAATATCAGGGTTTTCTTTTCTCCACACCTGTCATGCAATTAGTCCTCTCTTCAGAGTTAAAATACAGGATTTGTATGGCCTGGCTATTATTTTAGTGTTTATTCTTGCAACATCATTGCTAGTGTTCCTTTTCAAATATTCCACTACATAAGAATAATACAAAGAAGGATGTAAAAAAAAAAGGAAAAAAGAGAAACCTCTATTTATCCATCCTACAGCATCCTTTTTTGTACCTGAGCTCCTATGATTCTATCCGAGGATCAAAGAAGGTAGAGATATGGCACAGACCTATTTGATCATCTAGCTTTTCTCCTTGCTAGTTTAGGACTGTTGCCTTTAGTACATTTTCTAGCGCAGTTTTAATTATTCCAAGTGGTGGGCTGAGGACGGGTGTGATTCAGAGTGTTTTTGATGCTGAAAGCATCTTAATATTGTGGTTTCAGGGCACTGGATTGTGACTCAGAGGATCCTCACTTTGCCGCAGATATTCCGTGTAACTTTGGGCAAATAACTTAATCTCTCTCAATTCCCCATTTGCAAAGTGGGGATAACAACACTCATAGGGGTATAGTGCAGACAAAATCCATTAATGATTGCAAAATGCTCAGATACTACGGTGATGAGAGCCAGCTAAGTACTTATTGAGACTAATTGGGTGAAGTAATATCTTTTATTAGACCACCTTCTGTTGGTGAGAGATACAAGCTTTTGAGTTTACATAGAGCTCTTGTTCAGGTCTGGGAAACATACTCAGGCCATGTCTACAATTACCAGGTATCGACACTGCTGCGATCAATGCTGAGGGGGTTGATTTAGCAGGTCTAGTGAACACCTGCTAAAATCAACTGCAGAGCACTCTTCAGTTGACTCCGGTACTTCACAATAACGGGATGATTAAGGTAAGTCAATGGGAGAGCATCTCCCATTTATGCAGCGCAGTGTAGACACCGCAGTAAGTTGACCTAAGCTACATCGACTCCAGATATGTTATTCGCGAAGCTGGAGTAGCGTAACTTAGGCCGACTTACCCCGGTAGTATAGACAAGGTCTCAGAGTAAAAGGCGGAACAGATTGTTTAGCATAAGCAGTTAACACATATTCCAAGGAACCGTTTAAGGGGAAGTAGCCAGTTAACACCCCTCCAGTCATGGGGGAGGAAGTGAAATTGGGGAAGGAGGAAGGCAAGTGTGGGGATGGGATTGTTTGTGGGTTATAGATGTTGTAATAAGCCACAAATCCAATGTTTCTATTCAGTCAATGATTTTTAGTGTATAGCAAAGTTATAAATTTAAGTTCCCAGGCTTGTGTTTTGAAAGTGTTGTGCAGGTTTCCTTTGAGGATGAGGACCAATAGGTCAGATATAGAGTGATCACTTTGTGAAAAGTCCCACAGGTTATAGGGTGTTTTTGTCTTTTATCACTTCCTGTGTGAGTTCATTTGAGAATGCAGTGATTGTCTGGTTTCACCCACATAGTCGTCATTGTTGTTGGGGCATTTAGTACACTGGAGGAGATATACCACATGTTGTGATAGGTATGTGTAGGATCCATGGATCTTGAAAGGTGTGTTGTGGGGGGGGTGTTGATCATAGTAGCAGTGGAGACATGTCTGCAGGTTTTGCATCTGTCATTTTGGAAGGGTCTGGTGCTGCTTTGAGTTGGTGTGTCCTGGTCTGTTGGGAGTTTGCATCTGATGATGAACTTGGAGAGGTTGGGGGGTTGTTTGAAGGCCAGAAGAGGGGGTTCACAAAACATTCTTTAAGGATAAGGTACCCATCTAGTACGGGTTGAAGGTGTTTGATTATACCCAGTGCATAGATGGACTCTCAAGTACATAGATGGACATTATCCCTCACATCACTACACAGAAGCAATGCTGAGATTAAGGTATTTGTTGGCCTGCATTAGGGTAAAGAAGGAAGGAGATGATGATTGTTTGCCTGAACTGGAGGAAAAGGAGGTAAGAGGCCTGAAATAAAAATGATTTGTGCTGAGAGAGGGTATAGGGTAAGGCAGTGTGAACTGGGCAGAATATGTCATGTGGAAAAAAAGGTCAATGGAGTTTAATGGGGAGATCTATTCTGTGGAAGTGGGTGGTTGGGTATCTGCAATAATGGGGAGGACGAGGAGGAGACATATACTGTGTGGTATCTGTGCTTGTAGCAAAAGAACCTTGATCAGTCTACTTCCACCACCTCCCTTAAAAGTTTGTGCCACCACCCAACAGACCTACTGACCGGATGTTTTCCCTGACAGCTTAAATTTCTATCTCATAATTTCATCAGATTCTCAGATTTATACTCCCTTTACATGTAACAACTATGGCCCTTGCTACTGGGAAATGTACTACAAAATTGAAGCAGTGACTAAAGAACCACCCAAAAAGGCCTGTAACACAGCATTCTGCCATGCAGAGAAAACAGTGAGTGGGTCTTTTTATCATCAATATCAGACTTAAAACTTTTTGAAAAATAACTTTTCCAGTGAATCACAACAGGTACCTTAATAGTTGTACTCCTCTTCAAGATAACCATCATATCCCATAGGATAGATCAACACATTTCCTCTTCATTCCACCATAACGTTTACTTGCTTACTGTCTGGAATTTTACAAACTGTACCAGTCATTGACTACAGCAATCACTACTGCCACCAATGTATTTTTTCAAGAGCAGATACACATATCGACAACAGCTTTTCTAATGCACCCATATTTCTCCACTAATTATAGCATACAATCCTATATTTTTAAACACACACACACACATACACGATGGGGAACTGAGGAGAAAAGGAATGTACTGGACCTTAAAAGATGAGAAAATATATCATTTTGTAACATTTTGGGGCCTTTAGACAGTACAAAAGCACATAGTTACAGTTACCAAAGCACACTGGTGTCTGGGTAGATCACTGCAAAGGTGCATGGAAAGAAAACCTTCAGCTGTGCAATACCACAGTAACTACAGTAAAAATGAAGGAAAATATTCAAAATCAGGGGAGTCATGTGAAGAAATCAGTCATACATTTCAAGGTCAAAAGGGACCATTATGATCATCTGGTGTGATCTCCTGCATAACACAGGCTACAAATTTAATGTGATGACAGCTGCAACCCACTTATGAAATAGTGCACATCATGTAGAAAGTCATCCAATCTTGATTTAAACACTCTTGTTAAACGGCTTTCTCCAAGTGAGGATCAAACTCTCCACTAAATTTTTTTAATGGATCCTGTCATACTACTCTTAACTATTTCTTCCACAGCAGTGTTTTCTGACTCTGTTATTTGCTAAGAGGATTTTATTTGTGTACACTATAAAGCTTCAAGCAGGTTTGGCATAGGTTGCTATTTAGAATGAGTGAAATTCTTCCAGGTGTGGAAGGTCTACTCAGGGTACTTTGAATCTCCTAAGCCTTGGAGAAGGACTGCGTTTGGGGGCTTCCACACCTTCTGCAGACTGCAGAATGGGTCTCCATGCAGGCTCCTAACAGGATAGAGTGAAAAGGCTGTTGGGTGCAGAATGGCTGAAGCTATAAAGCCATAAAATCCACAAGTAGGGGTGTGGTAGCTATTCCAATTCCTCAAACTGAAGCAGCAGTTGGAGAGTGTCTACAACTTGCTTAATGTTGCAGAGGGTGAGGGCTCCATCAGCTGCCCAGACAAAGTTCAATTACTCTGGCTTTGTGTGGAGAGAAGAGACTTTCACGCATTTGACTTTTTGCTTCATGGTAGAAGAATTATTCCTAAAACAGCACGAGGAAAAAGAGACGCATCAGGAGTGCAGTGAGGACTACTACCTCCAACTGTTTGCAGTACACTGAGAATGGGCTAACATACCCTTAAATAACTTTAAGGGCACTAAAAGAAAAGGAGTACTTGTGGTTAGTCTCTAAGGTGCCACAAGTACTCCTTTTCTTTTTGCGAATACAGAATAACATGGCTGCTACTCTGAAACCTGTCTTTAAGGGCACTATACTGCAATTGTATTTATTAAAGTAGTTGTCTTGTCTTATGATCTGAGGATCAAATCTCAGTCTCAGTGAAATCAATGACAAAAATTCCCATTGACTTTGATGCCATCACCAATTGGATCTAAGGAGAACTTCATATTTTAATATATGGCTTGCCAGGAGTTCAGTTCTTTTAGGAGTGCTTGCACACTTCAAACATTTCTCATACTACTACTTAGAAGCTCTGATTTCCAGTTCTAACATCTCCCCTAACATAAGAACAGCAGATGAAGTATTTTATGTCACTGCTTTTACCACTGCTGCAGTAACCTGGGTATCCTGTCTTTGTTATACTTTTGAGAATAAATTAAATCAAGTATCTCAGTTCTAAGTACCATGGATAGCATCTTCTCCTCCTCAAGAAAAGCTCTCCCTTATTTGAGCCTCAGACCTTGGCTGCTCAAACATAGGGTGGTACTTGTTACAGAAAGGAAATGAAAGAAAACTTGAATATTGATATCATGGATTTTTTTGTAAAAAGATTAATTAAATGTCATGTAGAACTGTCATGTGGCCCGGTGAAGTCCCACTCCTGACATAATGGAGGTACAGCATATGAAGAGGGCCATCCAATAATATAGGTGTCAGACTGCAGAAAGAATTGAATAAGCATAGACTGCTTCTGACACTGTATTCATTACAATCAGTGTCAAAAGACTGGGTTCTTGCTCCTGTTACAATCTTTCCTACAAAAATGAGATGTCAGAATTTCAGTGTCTCTTATACACAGTAAATTATAGTTGTTTTCAGTACATCGTTGACCTTTTCGGTGTTCTGTAGCTTGAGTGACAGACCATTCCCATTCCTTCATGTTAAAAGCCTGACTAACCTGTTTTGGAAAAGGTGCAGCAGGAAGATTATTGGTACCAAAGATCATAGAATACCAGTAAGGATAAAGAGGCCCAACATAGTATTCTACCCTTTATCCGACATATGAGGATTAAATTCTGCTATTTCATTTTTGTGAAAAAGATTCAAGTCAGAACAGAAAATGGCCCAACATTAATCTACTTCAGCAACGAATTGCTTTAGCTTCAGCCTCTGCTGTTCAAAGGGAAAGATATTGATTCTGCATGTCCTGATATTCTTTATGCACTTTTGATTGGGCTCTTTTTTGATATGCCACAGCCTAGCTCTTCCCTACCAACAAGTGCTGCATTTAAGATCCATTTAAAAATATAGTACTACTTAGCAGATACAAATCAAGGGCAGCAAACACATTGAATTACAAAGCCTCATAGTATCTCAGATTCATCATAATACAATAAAACAAAAATGGGTGTTAGGAATGTTACTTAAATAAAACACACAATTTAATGACATGTTAAGGTTGCATATTCAGTCACCACAAAAAGTCAGGGAAGGGTAGTCCTGTGGTTAAGACACTGGCTTGGAACTCAAGAGATCTGGGTCAGTTCCTGTATCTGCTAAGGACTTCCTATATGGCCTTGGGTAAATCACTTAATCTCTCTGTGCCTCAGTTCTTTAATTCTAAAACAGGGATACTACTCCATCCTCTCTCCTACTTTTTGTCTACCTAGATTATAAACTTGTGTAGTGATTGAGGGCAGGTCTACACTAAGAGTGCTACACTGGCACTGCTGTGCCACTGTAGTGTGTCTGGTGAAGGTGCTGCATGTCGACAGGACAGCGCTCTCCCACTGGCACTCTGCGAGAGGCAGAAGCTATGTCAGCGGGAAAGCGTCTCCCGCCAACATAGCGCTGGTGTGGACAGCCCTTAGGTCGCTGTAACTTGTGTTACGGGGGGGCGTAGTGTCTTTTTCACACCCCTGAGCGACGTCAATTAGATCAACTTAAGCAGTAGTGTAGACCTGTCCTGACTCTTACTATATTACTTGTATACTACCTAGTTCTATGAGGCTCCAATCTCATGTGGGACACCTAGGCATTAAAATAACACAAAAGCTTAGGCCCCAAAAGCAAAGCTAAATCTCACCTCTAAGCCCTGCATGTTCTCACAAGATGTGTACCACAGAACGTGCAGAATATACCAGGCCAAGTTACACCTGGAAATGGAACTTGAAAATACGGCCAACTTATACACACTTATGTAGCTGGTAAGTGCTAGTGACCTAGACATTAGTGAATGCTACATGTTGCCTACAATAAGGTTTAGAGACAGATTTCATCTTTGCGTTAGATGCATGTTTTCGGGTTTGTCATAGATTAATTTTTTAAAAAGTTTGAATTCCTTAATTGTGAGAGATGATGAATTGATAGAGTGGAGACTGATGTCCTCACTTTATCCACTGAACAGGAACAGCATGGGCAGTGCTTCTGAAAGTTTCCCCACATTGCTCTGCCAATGCTCATCCAGATGTTAGAGGGCAGTTCAAGCACTGGGTGAAATCCTCACCCCACCGCAGGTTACTGCAAAACTCCCACAAATGTCAATGGGGCCAGGATTTCACCTTTGTTCTTTGGGTGGAGACTGCCAGAAAGGTGACGTTCAGTGCCAAATATGAGATTTTTTTTGTGAAGTGGACATCCACCTGTCCGGTGGGACCTAGGCTGAGACCAGCAAGCTCATTTCATATATGCCACTGAAAAAGCAGTGTAGCATATGTAGGCTCTGCAGGTCTGTGCTTGGCCCCATATCCTGCTGTTTTGCTTAGTAAAAAGCACACAATTGCAGATCCACTTCTCAGAGGTACAGAATCCAGTGTATTCCTTCTGAAATCTCAATATGGTCAGGGAGAAACTCCTACTTATCCTATTACAGGGTCAGGGCTATAGTCTTGTTGCATGTTTTATATAAGCACATACCCTTCCTTCATGTCATAATCAAAGAGCTCCAGCAAGATGTTATGAATTTTATTTATTATTATACAAAGGAAAAATAATAACAATAATTATAATCCTTGAGTAGAACAAGTGTGCAGTCAGGGTCTGCTTGAATACTACTGGCAGACCTACTAGCCACTAGAGGCCCCTAAACCTGGAACAAGGAAACCATTATTGACCAAGACTAGTAGGAAAGCCAAGCCTCTATTTTATATTCTGGCAAATATCCCTGCAAAAGGTGGTACTGTGATTTAAATGCCATTCATCGTTGTTTTCAAGACATCCACTGAGCTGAAGAAGAGCGATTACAATACATCAAGCACATGTCAAATCCCATCTAAATCAATTGGGGCTGCAAACACATCATTTGCTTGACATACAGTAATTGATATGTCATATTATATTTGACATTTCAAGGACAATAGCGGCCATTTAAATGGAGACATGTTAAATAAATAGTTTCTCCTGAGCTGAGCGAAACCAAGCAGGAATGCAACCATGAGCTTTTCAATGGCTATCAGAAAGGAATAAAACTTTGCAAAAGAAAAAAACTTCTTCTGCACATAAATATTAAAAGCAACAGAAGAGTCAACTCAATAAAGGGATAGATCTGCTAACCCGAAAAGAAGCGTGGTGTGAAATCCTGACCCCACTGATGTCAATAACCAAACTCCCATTCAGGTCAATGGGGTCAGGATTTCACCCTCAGAGTAAAAACATTTATGTAGCAAATTACAGTATACTTCCTAAGCAGAAAGCATGATCTTAATTTGATATGTGCAAAAGAAAGACAAGTATTAAGAGGCGAATAGTACAAGATTAACTATGAGAAGTCTTATTGTGTGTATTGTAACTTTTTAGGAATAAAATGACAACAACTTTGGCCTGGTAAGGACTCTCCTAGTGCAGAGCTGCCTGCTTCGAAGGAAAAGTGGGGAAATTATGTCTCTGTGAACCATCCTCTCTCCCCTTGGGACCACCTCTGCAGAACTGAGTGGGGTTAGGGATAACACAGGATAGCAACATTAAGGAGTCTTAGAAATATGACAGGCAGACAGATACATACAAACAGCTTAGAAGACAGAATATGGGTAGGAGTGAGCACACCAGGGGTCATACCACTTTCCCCACACAGAAATCCAGTAACAAATAGAGTCCTACAGGGCAGCTTCAGAGGGATCCAGCCAACAACAACAAGGGTCCTGCAAAAGCCATGCTGCCAGGAGGAAGGAAAAGCTAGTGTAGCTGCAGAGGAGCAGTAGCCTATGCAGGCTGCTCCTGCCTTGACTGAACTTCAAGGAGGGGCTGGGATGCCTCAATGCCAGCAAAGGCAGCTCACCAAATTCCAGAATACATAGCCCCACCCTCATGACAGCTGTGTTCTCTTGGCCCCACCCACAGGAGGAAGAATCTGACACTTCTTATTTTATGTGCATTTTAAATATGTTAACAGATTTTTCCTCTGTGCATTGTGGTGTGGGGGAGAGAGCAGGCTGGCAGAGTCTGTAAATGTAGGATCTGAGAGGCAACCCTAATCAAAACCATTTTCTTCTTGTGTTTCTAATTTCTACATCCATGCACGCTCCCAAATTATCCCTTCTTTGCCATCGTTGGTGCCTGTACATTTCAAATATTTATATGCTGTTATATGCCCCTTAATTGTTGCTTTGCCAGGCTATACATATTTAACTCAATCTTTCCTTGTAGTCAATTCTTCCAGCCACCTATACAGTTTGTTACTCTTCTTGGAACTTTGCAAATTTGTAAATATCTTATTGGCACTGAAGTGCCCTGATCTAAATCTAATATTCCAAGGTTTGGTCACATGAGAGGCATATACAGCAGTGTTTTCAAGAATCTAAGAATAAGTTATAGCATTTAGATATAATGGTGATAAAAACCTAACATATATAGGACAGATTGCCTTTATCCCAAGGAAATGAACTAGGAATTCAGAAAGTTATTGGCATAATACATTTCTTTAGTATAAAATGTTTTTTCCACCTGTGCTTCATTGTGAAAGCCCCTCTTTAAAGGATGCTGTGAAATTATTAATGATCAAGAGTTTCATCCAGCAAACATTTACACACATTACTGAGGGTTAAGAACATGAAAGCACCACTGTATTTTTTGAAAATTTGGTTAACCGAGTTCTATACTTTACTACTGCAAAATTATTAGAGTACAAATGAGTGAAACTACCTTATTCTCAGAACTATGCTGATATATCTGAAATGCTGTGTTTGTTTCTAGCTTGTTAAACCAGAGGGAAAAATAAGGACATGAAAGTAGTAATCATATTAGACCAGCAGGCCGAGAATATTAATCCTCCAAAATCCCAAAAAGTTGTAGGTGACCCCTTCAACTGGAATAACTACAAAGAAAAATAATATGGATGAGCTTTCAAGAGCCCCAGTCTATCCTTGGTACGATGGAAAATTGAACAAGGTTGAAAAAGAGATATGGCATCAGGGTTTTATTTTAAACCTCAGAATTAAATAGAGAGATCAAGTAAATCAAAGGAAATGAAGGAAAAAAGAACTCAGGTAAAGGTGTGAATTTAGGTGCTTAATAGCTCAGTCTCGACTGCAAGGACAAGAAGGGAGCGTAGGTGAAAAACAGGGAAAAGAACAATATTGCTAACGAATGTGAAGTTATTTTTAAGGTTCCAACAGAATAATGCAAACCACAAAGAACAAAAAGAAAGATTAAAACTATAAAGCACGTCTTTGACGGCATTCTTTTGAAAATATGGCTGAGCAGATTTTGTCAAAATGTATAAAATATTTTGATCCTGGGTTGAGATTTCCATGAAAATAGAACAGTGTTCCTCAGTTCTTTGAGAAGAAAGAGACATAGCAGAGCAACAGAAAGGGGTGAAGAAAACCATGCACCATTAAACAGAGAGGCCTGCGTGCGCATGCACAAATGTATGTACGTACGTGCATATGATGGAATTCACAGACTTGAACAATTTGTATCCATTTATTTCAGCATTTGACAAAGATGTTTTGGCAGCTCAGAATTAAACAGCATTTTGGTTGTTTTGTTTTTTAAAAAGTATATTGGAAATGCTGCCAGATATGTGAATGAAAAGATGTGAAACCTGCCACTACAATTAATAATTTTCATATTCAAAATGATAATATTACCAAATCACTAACATTGCTGCAGGGAAGAGACTAAAAATAGCAGCTATATAACATGTTTTGCAAGTAAGTGAATTATTATTTCCAGATTTTGGAGGTAAATGTTCACACTCAGCATTAACAGGAGCAACACCCACATAGTGAGTGTGAGAATACATATACGTATCATATATTTGTCTGAATTCAAGATGATAGATTTTGTCCAACTTTGAGAAAAAAGCAGAGGGCGCTCCTCCATACCCTATCCTACAAGCACATATGCATATTCCTGAATCAGAATGAATATTTTCACTGAAATCAACGTGGCTACTTGCAAGGTATAGCTATGCATAAGTTCAAGTGTTTTCAAAATTGGAGTTCAAGTTTGTTAAACATGCCAGAAACTTGGTGAAAGATGCACGTTTAACCACAAAATATTTAATTAGTCAATGAATTGATTTTTGTGATGTACAAAATAAGTACACTTGGAAGGTATATCAAAGGACATTGTCAAGTTCAGAAAGCATATTTAAAAACACCATCTCCCTCCATGACTGGAACTGAGAATTTTAAAATATAATTTATTTTTACTCAATTTGCAATTTGTTTCCTTTTCTGCATTTTTCTCAGGTTCAAGCAATAAAACCAATGGTTTCATTTTTGATTATACAGCTTCTAAACAACTATATTTTCAGGTTGCCTTTCGTGCTGCAATGTTTGTGTTTCAATACATTAATATTTTTAAAAGGACATTGAGAGGGCAAATTTGGTCCCTTGGTAATATTATGTTAAAAGGAAGATTTTATAAGACCAATTCAGTAAGTTGTTTCTTTAAATTCAGGTAAAAGCAGTTTTGAAAAATGTATAGACATTGCAGTGTTTCAACTGCAACACTGCAAAGAATGTCTACTTTTCATTCAATATCTATTATGAATAGCCAGCTTTGTTACAATTTTTATTATTATCTGAATATGACTACTTATTTGTACATCATTTTCTTTGTATTCTAGTTTTTTGTATTTCAATTTCATATTTACTTCTGTATGATTGGAATACTAGCTTCTGTTTGCTATTTATCCATGAGAATATTGTATTTAAAATACCAGAATGACCTTCACCAACTGTTCCCATTGGAATTAAAAACATCATGAAAGCATTTCTGTTAGGTTAAGATTCTGTCTGATACTGTTTTCACAATACATTGATTTGGAGCCAAATATCCCACTTTAAAATATGACTAATATCAGTTCTTGACTCTAGATGGCAGCATCCACCTTTAGTTCTTTTATGAATTTTAACCTGCCTTTCCAGGTCTTTGTTCTTTAACCCTCCAGATAATTCCATACTTCCTTCTTTCCCCCCAAAATAAAGACTTCACCTGCCCTGTGCAGTTTGGTGAAGATTACTGCAAGGCATTTTCACTAGAAGAAATCAGAGCATTCCTGTAGTTAAGCTACAGGGTTCTTCAACGAGTACAAAATAATTGAGGTCTGAAGTAAACATTAAGACAGAAAGGTGATTTTTTTTCCTGTTCCATATCAGTCAATTACAAGTGTTAGAGAAATGGTTCTTTTCCTCTAAAGACTCTCCCTCCCAAATAAAAAAAGAGGGGCAAAGACTATAGGAAGAAAGCGTGACAGAGGAAAAAGAATAGAAAGGATCCATTTCATAATGGAGGGAACAAATTTCATAATGATTTTGGTGTTAAAAACAATATCTTTCTTTAAAGAATATGGGTTTAAAGCACTGCACAGTTTTAAAATTCTCTCTTTAGGCATTGTGCACTGATAATACATTGTTTAGATTTATTAAATTATACATAACTACTTTATACGTATTGTTAAACTTAACAACAAGAAAGGAAATTTAAAGTTCAGGCTGAAATATTTTATTTGGGTTTCCAGACCTATTTTTCAAAATTTTTACATTTAGGTTCATTAATCTCTCACCATTGTTTGGCTCAGGTCCTTGTGTTCTGATATTTTTGTTTCTTTCCTTTCCCCTTTGTATTCTCCCCACAAGCATCTCTTTATGTTGCTCTACGCTGCCTCCCTTACACCTGAAATCTCCTCCATCGTCATGTTCACCATACATACTCCCTTACCTCCTCCAAATTCACTAGTTAAGAACATAAGAACAGCTATACTGGGTCAGACCAGAGGTCCATCTAGCCCAGTATCCTGTTTTCTGACAGTGGCCAATGCCAGGTGCCCCAGAAGGAATGAACAGAACCAAGTGATCCATCCCCTGTCACCCATTTCCTGCTTCTGGCAAACAGAGGCTAGAGATACCATCCCTGCCCATCCTGGTTAATAGCCATTGATGGACCTATCCTCCATGAATTTATCTAGCTCTTTTTTTTAACCCTGTGATAGTCTTGGTCTTCACCCTCTGGCAATGAGTTCCACAGGTTGACTGTGTGTTGTGTGAAGAAATACTTCCTTTTATTTGTTTTAAACCTGCTGCCAATTAATTTCATTTGGTGACCCCTAGTTCTTGTGTTATGAGAAGAAGTAAATAATACTTCCTTATTTACTTTCTGCACACCAGTCTGATTTTATAGATCTTTGTCATATCCCCCCTTAGTCATCTCTTTTCCAAGCTGAAAAGTCCCAATCTTTTTAATCTCTCCTCATACTGAAGCTGTTTCTTTCCCTTAATCATTTTTGTTGCCCTTCCTGAACCTTTTTCCAATTCCAATATACCTTTTTTTGAGATGGGACGGCCACATCTACATGCAGTATTCAAGATGTGGCCATACCATGGATTTATATAGAGGAGATATGATATTTTCTGTCTTATTATCTATCCCAGGGGTGGGCAAACTTTTTGGCCTGAGGGCCACATCGGGGTTCCGAAACTGTATGGAGGGCGGGGTAGGGAAGGCTGTGCCTCCCCAAACAGCCTGGCCCCTACCCCCTATCGGCCCCCTCCCACTTCGTACCCCCTAACAGCCCCCTTCAGAACCCACTACCCATCCAACCCTCCCTGCTCCTTGTCCCCTGACTGCCCCCTCCCGGGACCCCTTGCCCCTAACCGCCACCCTGGGACCCCACTCCCAATCCAACCCCCCTTGATCCCTGTCCCCTGACTGCCCTGACCCCTATCCACACCCCTGCCCCCTGACAGGCCTCCTGGGACTCCCACGCCTATCCAAACCCCCCTGTTCCCTGTCCCCTGACCACCCCCGAACCTCCGCCATATCCAACCACCCCCTGTTCCCTGACTGCCCCCCAACCCCCCTGCTCCCAGCTCCCTTACCATGCCACTCAGAGCAGCAGGACTGGCTGCCGCGCCGCCTGGCCAGAGCCAGCCACACTGCCACGCTGGCCGGCAGGAGCTCACCTCCCCACCACCCAGAACGTTGGCAGCACGGCGAGCTGAGGCTGTGGAGGAGGGGGGACAATGGGGGAGGGGCCAGGGGCTAGCCTCCCTGTCTGGGAGCTCAAGGGCTGGGCAGGACGGACCCGTGGGTCAGATGTGGCCCACAGGCCGTAGTTTGCCCACCTCTGATCTATCCCTTTCTTAGGTTTCAGAGTAACAGCTGTGTTAGTCTGTCTTTGCAAAAAGAAAAGGAGTACTTGTGGCACCTTAGAGACTAACCAATTTATTTGAGCATGAGCTTTCGTGAGCTACAGCTCACTTCATCGGATGCATACACTTCATCGGAAACTGCAGTAGACAGTATATACACACAGAGACCATGAAACAATACCCCCTCTCACCCCACTGTCCTGCTGGTGATAGATCACTTATCTAAAGTGATCATCAAGTTGGGCCATTTCCAGCACAAATCCAGGTTTTCTCACCCTCCGCCCCCACCCCCCCCCACACAAACTCACTCTCCTGCTGGTAATAGCCCATCCAAAGTGACCACTCTCTTCACTATGTGTATGATAATCAAGGTGGGTCATTTCCAGCACAAATCCAGGTTCTCTCACTCCCTCACCCCCCTCCAAAAACCACACACACAAACTCACTCTCCTGCTGGTAATAGCTTATCAAAAGTGACCACTCTCCCTACAATGTGCATGATAATCAAGGTGGGCCATTTCCAGCACAAATCCAGGTTTTCTCACCCCCCCACCCCCATACACACACAAACTCACTCTCCTGCTGGTAATAGCTTATCTAAAGTGATCATTAAGTTGGGTCATTTCCAGCACAAATCCAGGTTTTCTCACCCCCCCCCATCCCCATACACACACAAACTCACTCTCCTGCTGGTAATAGCTTATCTAAAGTGATCATTAAGTTGGGCCATTTCCAGCACAAATCCAGGTTTTCTCACCCTCCGCCCCCTCCCCCCCCACAAACTCACTCTCCTGCTGGTAATAGCCCATCCAAAGTGACCACTCTCTTCACAATGTGTATGATAATCAAGGTGGGCCATTTCCTGCACAAATCCAGGTTCTCTCACCCCCTCACCCCCCTCCAAAAACCACACACACAAACTCAATCTCCTGCTGGTAAAAGCTTATCCAAAGTGACCACTCTCCAAGTTTAACCAGAACGTTTGGGGGGGGGGGGGCGTAGGAAAAAGCAAGGGGAAATAGGCTACTTTACATTCTGTTAGCTTTTTTCACTGCTGCTGCAAATTGAGTGGATGTTTTCAGAGAACTATCCACAATGACTCCAAGATCTCTTTTGAGTGGTAACAGCTAATTTAGACCCCATCATTTTATATGTATAGTTGGGATTATGTTTTCCAATGTGCATTACTTTGCATTTATCAACACTGAATTTCATCTGCCATTTTATTGCCCAGGCACACAGTTTTGTGAGATCCCTTTATAGCTCTTTGCAGTCTGCTTTGGACTTAACTATCTGCAGTAGTTTAGTATCATCTGCAAATTTTGCCCCCTCACCGTTTACTCCTTTTTCCAGATCATTTATGAATATGCTGAATAGTACTGGTCCCAATACAGACCCCTGGGGGACGCCACTATTTACCTCTCTCCATTCTGAAAACTGACCATTTATTCCTACCCTTTGTTTCCTAACTTTTAACCTGTTACTGATCCATGAGAGGACCTTCCTTCTTATCCCATGACAGCTTACTTTGCTTAAGAGCCTTTGGTGAGGGACCTTTTCATAGCCCCTTCAACACCCACCCCTCTTACACCAAACCAATTAAATGGAAAGACACAAATATCTTTTCACAGAATCATAGAAATGTAGGACTGGAAGGGACCTCAACAGATCATTTAGTCCAGTGCCCTACACTCAAGGCAGGACTAGACCATCCCTGACAGGTGATTGTCTAACCTGCTCTTAAAAACCTCCTATGATGGGGATTCCACAACCTCCTTAGGTAATTTGTTCCAGTGCTTAACTACCCTGACTGTTACTATGTCCCCCCTCAGTCTTATTTTCTTCAGACTAAACAAACCCAGTTTTTCTTCATATAGTAGAACCTCAGAGTTATGAACACCAGAGTTACGAACTGACCGGTCAACCGCACACCTCATTTGGAACCGGAAGTACACAATCAGGCAGCAGCAGCACCCCCCCCCCAAATATAGTACAGTACTGTATTAAACAAACTACGAAAAAATTAATAGGAAGGTTTAAAAAAAGATTTGACAAGGTAAGGAAGCAGTTTCTGAGCTTGTTTCGTTTAAATTACGAATGTTAAAAGAAGCATTTTTCTTCTGCATAGTAAACTTTCAAAGCTGTATTAAGTCAATGCTCAGTTGTAAACTTTTGAAAAAACAATCACAACATTTTCTGTGGAGTCATCAACATTTCAGAATTATGAAAAACCTCCATTCCTGAGGTGTTTGTAACTCTGAGGTTCTACTGCAGATCATGTTTTCTAGACCTCTAATATTTTTTGTTGCTGTCCCTCTGGACTTTCTCCCATTTGTCCACATCTTTCCTGAAATGTGGTACCCAGAACTGGACACAATACTCCAGTGGAGGCCTTATCAGCATGGAGTAGAGTGGAAGAATTACTGCTTGTGTCTTGCTTACAACACTCCTGCTAATACATCCCAGAACGATGTTTGCTTTTTTGCCACAGTGTTACACTGTTGACTCATATTTAGTTTGTGATCCACTATAACCTCCAGATCCCCTTCCGCAGTACTCCTTCTTGGGAAGTCATTTCTCTGTGTGTGTGTGTGTGTGTGCGCACACAATTGATTCTTCCTTCCTAAGTAGAGTACTTTGCATTTGTCCTTATTGAATTTCATCCTATTTACTTCAGACCATTGCTCCAGTTTGTCCAGATAACTTTGAATTTTCATCCTGTCCTCCAAAGCACTTGCAACCCTTCCCAGCTTGGTATCATCTGCAAACTTTAGAACTGTACTCTCAATGCCATTATCTAAATCATTTATAAAGAAATTAAACATAATTGGACCCAGGACCAACTGGTGTGGGACAGGACCGCACTCATTATGCCCTTCCAGCTTGATTGTGAACCACTGATAACTATTCTCTGGGAACAGTTTTCCAACCAGTTATGCACCCACCTTATAGTAGCTCTAGCGAGGCTACATTTCCCTAGTTAGTTTATGAGAAAACAAAACAGAAACAAAACAAAAAAACAAACAGACATAATGCAGGCTTTATAACCCCACAAACTTATTTTGTCCATGCCTGCAAATAGATCCTGATTCTCTGAGCACCTATACACGTCACTACCTTTATCCAGGTTCATAGTACCAACACTATGAAATGGCTGTGTGAAGTAGCTCACATATGTGTTTTGGGCCTCAGATTGTAAGCACATACAAACAGCAACACTATCTTTGATTTTTCTGGGCATATATATCTGTATGGCTCTGGTAAATAATAGATAAGGATATCGAGGCCCAGTGGGACCCACTTCAGTATATAAGAACAACATACTGTCCTAAGGTATTTAAAGGCAGGATTGTATTCTTGGAACATGTCATTCTTATAGCATTCCACCATTAGTGTCACAACTGTGCTGACTTAGCGCTTTATGGGTTTACTCGATCTCCTTCCCCAGCTGAGGGAGGAAACTTATATTCCTGCTCTGGCAGTTTGGGGATCCACAGATTGTAAGGCTGGTCAGGCTGATGGTAAGGCCTATCTAAGCCTATGAAGCACAATTCAGTATCTAGTTGTGCAGTATATACATGATCTCCCGAAAAGATGTAGGGAATAAAAACACAGATGGTCATTATAGGTCTCTTTCATCGTGGACTCTGCTCCTACTGTGAACAGAAAGTGTGTTTTGCGCATGCACAAGGTGCAAACTGATTATCTGTGGGCTAGCTCTATATGCAGCATGGTGGCTAGAGAATGGACTGTGACAGCCTGTCACAAGTGTATAGTGAATTTCGCATTTCAATCTGGAATTTCTTCTTTCGTGGGCTATTTTAGATCAGAGGAAAACTGAATTGCTTAAGAGTTTGGAATACAGAGTTCACCATTAGTTTGAATCTAGTCCAGGCCACTAGCTACTACATGTTCTGACCACATGAGAGCTTCAAGTGCATTCTGATAAATTAACTATCAGGCAGTCCCTAGTGAATGGATGTCCACCTTATCAAAATCGTTAATCACATCTAGCACTCAGATATGCAGCTTTGACAGACAGGAAAGAACTAGGACCAAAATTTCCAAAAGTGATTAATTTGGGGTGTCTCCATTTTTGGGTGTCTAACTTCAGGCAGAATAGACACAATTGAAAAATTTGGCCTTTGTGTGCATTGCAACTGAACTGCCTTTCCCCCCCTAGAACTGGTCTCCTGTCAGAGCTGAGGCATATTGGAGGGGGTGCTATTAGTAGTACTGTGTTGCCACTGCAGAGATGTCATTCAAGAAAGGGGCCTGGAGACCCAACATTCTTGCCTGTAGCTATGGTCTCTATGGTGTGCCTGGTGGTAGACTAGTGGCTGCCAACTCAATTCACAAGTGTATAAAACAGAAGTCTATACAGTACATGATGTAAAGTGCTCTCACGAATATTGTAGTTGCTGAAACAATCTCAGGTGAATCTTGTTAGATATCCTGACAGCTCAGATTCATAGATTCCAAGGTCAGGAGAGAGGAGAGACTGTGATACAGGAGAGACTGTGATAATCTAGTCTGACCTCCTGTAAAACACAGGCCTTAGAACTTCCCAAAATTATTCCTAGGGCATATCTTTTACAAAAACATCCAATCTTGATTTAAAATTGTCAGTGATGGATGACCCTTAGTAAATTGTTCCAATGGTTAATTATCCTCACTGTTAAAAAATAAAAAAGACCCCTTGTTTCCAGTTTGAATTTGTTCTGCTTAAACTTCTAGCCATTGGATCAGATTATATCTTTTTTTTGCTAAATTGAAGAGCCCATTATTATATATTTGTTTCCCGTGTAGATACTTAAATATTTTAATGAAGTAACCTTTTAACTTTCTCTTTGTTTGGCTAAACAGACTGAGCTCTTTGAGTCTATCACGATAAGGCATATTTTCTAACCCTTTAATCATTCTTATAGATATTCTGTGAACCCTCTCTAATTTATTAACATCCTTCTTGAGTTTTGGCGTCAGAACTGGATAGAGAATTCCAGCAGCTGTCCCACCAGTGCCAAATACAGAGGTAAAATAACCTCTAGTCCAACACAAGATTCCCCTGTTTATGCATCCCAGATCTCACCAGCTCTTTTGGCCACATCACACTGGGAGCTTGGGTTCCGTTGTTTATCCACCACAACCCCCAAATCTTTGTCAGAGTCACTGCTTTCCAGGATAGGGTCCCTCATCTGTAAGTATGGATGAAACATTATTTGTTTCTAGATGTACACATTTACATTTAACTATATTCAAATGCATATTGTTTGCTTGTGCCTAGTTTACCAAGCGATCTAGATCGCTCTAAATCAGTAACCTGTCCTTTTCATTATTTACCATTCCCCAAAGTTTTATGTCACCTGCAAACTATATCAGTGATGATTTTATGCTTTCTTACAGGTCATTGATAAAAATGCTAAATAGCATAGAGCCAAGAAGTCATCCCTGAATGACCCCACTGGAAACACACCTGCTCGATGACGATTCCCTAAATTTTGAGAACTATCAATTAGCCAGGTTTTAATCCATTTAATATGTGCCATGATAATTTTATATCATTCTAGATTTTTAGTCAAAATGTGATGCAGTGCCATGTGATGCATGTGATCTCCTGAGATGTGATGTGATGCATGTGATGCAGTGATCTCCTGAGATCAGCTGAACTTTGGGTATGTCTACACTGCAATCAGGAGGTGCGATAGCAGCATGTGTAAGCACATCCAAACTAGCTTTCTTTGAGCTAGCTTGCTAAACATAGCAGTGCAGCTGCATCAGCACAGATGGGATTGTACTTGGGCACCTAGCCATGTCATCCCTGTGCCAATACGTCTACACTGCCATTTTTAGCTTGATCAAAGCTAGCTTGGGTATACCTACATGTGCTGCAATCACACCTCCTGATTGCTAAGTGAACATACCCTAAAAACTAAATTCTGTACTGGATCCATGTTGGATTGTTGGACCTGTATCTGCATAAAACCCTACTGACATTACTAGAGTTATTGTTCATGCTACTAGACAGTGCAAAAAACAGAGTATCTGAAACAGTAAGCCGTTTTGCCCTTCTTTCCCCTGTCTCCTCAAATATTACCACCTGGATTTATCATTTATAGGCTTTACTATGAGGCTCAGCACAGTATCCGAGCAGAGTACAGATTAATTAATTTATCCTCATAATACCCCCTAGAAGGTTGGTAGGTAGTACTATTACCATTTTACAGACAAGGAATGACACATAGAGTAAACAGACTAATTTTTACAAGAGCTCTTAACTGCAATGGAAATTGTGAGTACTCAACACTTCTAGAAACCAGGCTGTAAGTGACTTGTCCAAGGTAAGACAGGATGTCTGTGGCATAGCCAGGAACAGAACCAGAATCCAGGACCAGTGTCCCTCAGTTACAAAACCTATGCTGCCCAGTTTCCTCTCTTCCCCACCTGCCAGTAAAAAACCTCAAAAACTGCTCAACTGTTTTTCTCACAACTTAGAAATATCCACATCTTGCATTAGACCTTGCATACCAAATTTCAAGCCAGAAGGAACTTTTCTCCACTGTGTTATCCTTCTCTCACCCTGCCCTCTGCATTTGGAATGGCTTCCCTTCCTGTATAACATTCAACCTTCTTCTCCTTCACAGCCATTCTCAGAGCCTATGGTTCCTCAGACCCTTGCCAATAATAATCCACACTGTCACCCCAAACCCAGGAAGATCTAAAGACAAAAACAAATACACAGAATTCACATTGTGTAATGTAAGCAATCCTACAATCATATTTGGTAAATTGTATCTACTGTAGGCCTGGATCCTGCAAAGGTTTATGCAAGTGCTTAATGTGAAGCACAGGTAGCCCCACTGAGCTCAACGGGGCTACACACGTTCTTAGTATTAAGGATGTTCTTAAGCGTTTGTAAGATCAGAGCCTTAGACTGTAAACTCCTCAGACCAGGTACCATATTTGAAGCTCTCTGTTCAGCGTATATATATCTCTATGGCCCTATACACAAATGTGAGTCTGCAAAATGAGGGGTAAAATGGGAAAAAGCAACGGAACCTTTTCTACCTAAGAGATAAAGAGGAGCAGACTCAGGAGATAAGGTAAATGACAGAGAAAAACAATTCGAGTTTTAGCTGTGTTGGTCCCATGGTATTAGAGAAATAAGGTGGGTGAGGTTATATGTTCTACTAGACCAAGTTCCGCTGGTGAGAGAGACCAAGCTCTCAAGCCACACAGAGATGAGCTATATGATATTACCTCATCCACCTTGTCTCTCTAGAGAAAAACCAGGCTTCCGCTTTTACAGATTGTTTGATTATTCAACTCTCCTCTGCTGGTTTTGTTATCTAATACATCCTCATGTTGATAAAACTGCAGTCTGAGTAAGGGACCAAGCAGGATGTCTAGAGACAACAAAGAGCATGTTGATACACCCTGGATATCAGACATGCCATGAGGAACTAATTTGGTTCAAAGTAGTAGTTTGGCAGAAACAACATACTAATAGACTATTAATAGAGAAAATTTTCACAGAAGCTGTGACCTTTATGCCTCGTCCTGGGCTTATAGCCCTGTCTCTGTTACATTTAAGCAAACCATTGCAGCAAGAGATCTTATTTGTATCTTTTTTTAAAAAATCACAATTATAAGGCTTGAACTCCTACTACAGAGCTATTGTCTATTACAAATATTGATGTAGCACAGAGGTCTACCATTGAAACATGACAGGGAAAAAGGCAGCCTTTATGGACAACTAAACCACAATGTCCCCCTGGCTCCACCACAGATATTCAGTCAACCTTAACAACCACTGATTTTAGCTGCAGGCCTCAGGTAGATTTGGGGAAAGTCGGCACTCTAGATGTTATAAGCTGTAAATGTGACCTGATAGGTATGAAGTAATTAATAGCAGAGAGACACACAAAACAAAGGAGGGGTTTAAAAACCCCAAACCAAAGGATTTTAGGATCTCTATGCTGCTTGGATTCTGGGGGCAAGGATTTTCTGAGCATAATCAAGAGATTCCCAGCAGATTAGCCTGAATTAGCCCTATAAAACATACAGAACTTGCTTATTATAGGAACTTCTATTATCTTTTGAAACTTAAGACTGTAACTCATTTGTGGATATATGTTTACCTGCTTTGACCTGGTAATAACTCTCGTTTCCTTTTTCTATGCAATAAATCTTCATATAGTTTGTTATATGATTGACTACAAGCATGGTCTTTGGTGCCAGATCTAAGGTGCAGCTGACCCGGGGTAAGTGACTGGTTCTTTGGGACTGGGAGTAAACTGAATATTGCTGTGATTCTTGGAGTAAAGGACCATCTAACACAAAGGTACGCTTACCTGGATGGCCAAACAGACCAGAGTCGCCAAGGAAATTGTCTGTGACTCCATGTTTAGGCTGTTACACTGTCTGAAGAATTTACACTTAATAAATGGTTGGTGAAATCTAAGTATAGAATTCACAGCTAATTCCGGCTTTGTGCTCTGGTTCCTAACACTATGCCCTGAGGTTTGTACTCATGCTCTTCAGTCACTGCAGGCAGTGTTACCCAGAGAAATCCAGAGGTGAAGATAATTTATGTTTACAATATTTGACAGTATAATCCCATTCTTTTTGACACTGGAGAATTAAGTTCATCTCAAGCAGAACCACCAATTTGGATCATTTTGTGAGACTTCAGTTCAGTGTAACTCTGGGCTGACCTTTCAAAAAATTAGTCTTCTTACTAATTAGAAGCAACCATTGCATGTATGAAAGTCCATAGTATTTCAGCATGTCTGTGCTTCCAAAATGTTTGCACTGTGAAATAGTGATGTGCTGAATTTAAAATATGATAAACGGATTACATGTTTGAATAGAATGCAGTTAGTCTTAATGATGGGTGTCCTGCTGTCTGGAGTGGCTCATGACCATCATTGCCTATCCCAGGGCAGACTGTCAAAAATCGGGCAGAAACCCCAAACTGGTGGTATGTTCTATAATTAGATTTCCCCAAGACAGTAAGAAATGTGAACTCCTGGATCACTATACATTGAATCACAGCCAGTCCTCTTAGACTCTCCTGTCAATCTTGCCACCCAGACAAACCGGACTTAGTGATAAATGGTCACTTATATCAAAACCATATTCAGGTTGGTCCCAGTCCCAGTCACGTATCCCAGATCAACTGGTACCCTAGATCTTGCACCAAAGACAACACCTGTATCCAATCCTGTAATAAACCATCTAAAGGTTTATTAACCAGGAACTAGAAATAAAATAGTTATTTACAGGTTACAGCAAGCAAACATAGACACAAATGAATTATCATCTATGTTCTAAGAGTGACAGAGTTATAGTGATCTGTCAATTCGAAGTGTCTTTCAGGGTGGACCCAGGGGTAACCCCTAGGGATCTCTGTCTCAGTTGAGAGTCTCTGGCTCTGTCAGAGTAAAAACAGCAAAGAGAGAGATGGGGAAATTTTCCCGTAACTTTCCCCAGATCTACACTATAAACTTACATCAATATAATTATGTCACTCAGGAGTGTGAAAAACCCACACCACTGAGCGACACAGTTATCCTGATCTAACCCCCAGTGCAGATAGCATTATGTCGATAGGAGGCCTTCTCCCATCGAAATAGCTATTGCCTCTCATGGATGTGGATGGGAGAAGCTCTCTCGTTGGTGTACTAGCGTCTTCACTGAAGTGCTATCGAGGTGCAGGTGCACCGCTGCAGCATTGTTTTATTTCCTTCATTCAGCTTCCAAGTCCACAGGATGAGGCTCCTTAAATATAGCATTTTCAAGGTGTGATAGGGTCATTAACCAATCCTTTGCGTTGTGATGCTCCTTAATGGCTCATGCAATTTTGATCATTCTGGATGGGTAGGAAGAGGGGACAATTCCTGTGCCTCGGTTCACAAGTTCAAAGCAAACATTTTCAAAGTTATAAAGCAAAACTTACATATTTCCTTATAGCATGGAATACAGACATTACAAATGAGATTAATGCATGGAGCAACTTACAAATAGAGTGTAAACATTAAATACATTCTTATAAGACTAATACCTATTTTGAGCAAAATTAACATACAGGTGAACTGGTCTGGTGTCCAGCTATGAGTTTGTCAGTTCTTAGAAAATGCCTGCAGCCTAGGCAAGAGCTGGCATCTGGCCTGCCAGCATCACAATAGGTTGGTATTAATGGACTCCTTGCCCACAAAAAAAGGGCAGAGTTACAGAACCCCTGGAAAATTATTAAATGACCATCCTTGACAGTTGACCCTTGAAGATATGACCCTGATGATTCCATATTTGTTTCTGCTTTTAGATCATTTGTTGTTTCAGTGAAATATACACATTTACATGTACAAACATATGCGTGCCACAAAGTAAACCAACTGGTATAGGTGTGCTGTCTTCTACAACAGTATAGCTATAAAGACTTCCAAATTGGTGTACTGTATTTCAGACATTTAAAAATATATTGCATGTCATAAGAAAGGACAGCTTTAAAGTGCAAAATTAATAGATCACAGACATTAGAAATGGAAACATCCTTTTGCGTCCTTTAGGCCATCTCCCTAACAATGTACAGCGTTCTCTGCAATATATTCCCCGGTGTCTTGTTGAGTCCTATCTTAAATGGCTAGATAGTGGGGTTACTGCTACTTCCTGTTGGAGACCATTCTCTGGCTGCATAGATCTCATGGTTAGGACATTATTCCTGAAAAACTCTTCACTTCACATTGTGTCACCTAGTAATAACCCTTTGTAATCATCATTGCCCCTGGTGGTGGAAGTTACATGGAGCCTATTTTATTTTAACTTCCATCATTGGCTTAAGCTCTAACTGCTTATGCCAATGGAGGATCAGGCATAGTGCTCATCTCCACCACACCTTCTATCATCCCTGCCCTACCCATACCATGCCACCTTGACCCTCTTAGACTAGGACTAATAATCTAATTCTGTCAAATAATAAGGCTGGGACACCGCTATCATAAAACCATCTCCACCAAAACCCCTGGCCAGTCATTTATGTGACATGAAAAAGAATTCATACAATAGCTTTACAAAAAAGCAGAATTACAGAATTATTGGCACTGTAACATAATGTAGAAAATATAAGCTAATATATATACTTAGATGACCAGTAATGTCATAGCTTGTGGAAGGCAGTAGCAACTAAAAGCGAAATACTATAATGATTGTGAAATTAAATTATTTTTAAATTTACATTTAACGCCCCCATACACAATCCCATATCTAGTGCTATCTGTAAAAGGTAGGGAAATTCCCAATGCTGTCTTGGATGGATATAAAACAAAACCAAGGAGCATGATCTGAACATGACCAGACTGTCAATGTATTTCTGAACTACTGTATACAACCTCAATATTCAGTGGTCTGCTAGAGAATTAAAGCCAGTTTTCACTTCCCTCAAGTTACTTCTGGTTCCAGTAAGGTTTCTTCCTCTAATGGTCATAACAGCCAATCAATTTTCTTTGCATTGCCTTATGTACCTTTCAAACACTAGAGCCGGATGGCTGTCTATTGCCACATTTATCGTGGAGAAACAAGTGAAAAGTTAAACAACATTGAATTAACAACGAAAATGATGATCAGTGTAATGAGATCATATAATTACTTTGTGATGTAAGCAATGTAGGCTTATTGTTACTGACCTCTGATGATTCTGAGCATAAGTGAAATGTACAATCCTAGAAAAAGCATATGTGTATTAAAAGTCACATGTTATTTATGTGCATAGTCATAAATAACCAATTTACATTTCTTCTTTCCCTGCCTCAGTTGGTCTACTTTATGGCTATGTCATAAATATAAAGGGAAGGGTAAACACCTTTAAAATCCCTTCTGGCCAGAGGAAAAACCCTTTCACCTGTAAAGGGTTAAGAAGCTAGAATAACCTCGCTGGCACCTGACCACAATGATCAATGAGGAGACAAGATACTTTCAAAGCTGGAGGGGGGGAAAAACAAAGGGTCTGTCTGGGTGATGCTTTTGCCGGGGACAGAACAGGAATGGAGTCTTAGAAGTTAGTAAGTAATCTAATTAGATATGCGTTAGATTATGATTTCTTTAAATGGCTGAGGAAATAAGCTGTGCTGAAAGGAATGGATATTCCTGTCTTTGTGTCTTTTTGTAATTTAAGGTTTTGCCTTGAGGGATTCTCTATGTTTTGAATCTAATTACCCTGTAAGGTATTTACCATCCTGATTTTACAGAGGTGATTCTTTTTACTTCTATTAAAATTCTTCTTTTCAGAAACTGAATGCTTTTTCATTGTTCTTAAGATCCAAGGGTTTGGGTCTGTGGTCACCTATGCAAATTGGTGAGGATTTTTACCAAACCTTCCCCAGGAAGTGGGGTGCAAGGGTTGGGAGGATTTTGGGGGGAAAGACGTTTCCAAATGGCTCTTTCCCAATCATATACCCGGTTAGACGTTTGGTGGTGGCAACGAAAGTCCAAGGGCAAAGTGTAAAATAGTTTGTACCTTGGGGAAGTTTTAACCTAAGCTGGTAAAAGTAAGCTTAGGAGGCTTTCATGCAGGTCCCCACATCTGTACCCTAGAGCTCAGAGTGGGGAAGGAACCTTGACAGGCTCAGTTATCAACATTTAGCAATCATCTTTATTTTGTGTCTATGTACCAAAAGCAAGCAAACACAAAGTTTGACATAGTGCACATGCCAAATTATTAATATTATCATTTTTATAGTACCTGAAGGGGAACTGGTGCTTTACAGAACAATTATAAAGACAAATTCTGTGCTCCAATGAGCCTGTCTAGTGTGAGACAAGACAACTAGTGGGGATTAATAAAAAACAGCAAGGAGGTTACAGAGAGAGAAAGAACATGGGTTATGGCAATAAGATTAGGCAATTACTCAGTTTAGGCATGTATACTTGTTGAGGCTTTAATTAAAGTTATCTATTGTTATTATTATTAACTGACTTTTTCAAATGAGGCTCAGTGAGTATGGACATTCAGTAAGTATGCTTTCAGAAGCATAGTTTACTTGTACTCTAAAGGATATCTTATTTCACTTACTTTTTGCAGCCTACAGACAGAAGATATATTTGAAGGACTTGCAGATTCCAAAGTAAATATGACTATGAAGGATTTACAGTTCAGCAAATAACAGCCACAGATTTTGAAGCTTTCATTGATTTCACAATGATGGAATGATAAAATCTGTGACTGAGCCAAGATATACCACACTAAACAGCCTACCTCACTGTACTGAATGTAAAGCAGCATGGATAAGTAATACAGTGGCTCCCTGTTAAGATCACCTTTTATAACATTATGATAGTGAACTCGCTTTCAGCTGAGGTAGGAGAAGGTGTGATAGACTTGTTTCCCTTACTGACCCTTTTTTTCAATGGATTCATTATTCAGAAACTGAATAGCCTTCTCTTGTTAGTGTAGGCAACATGGTCTAGTGGACAGGGACTAGACTCAGAGCGAGGACTGGGAGCAGGTCCCAGCTCCCACACAATCTCTGACATTACTTCCTTTTCCTGTGCTGAAGGGATTATGAATAGGGCCCTACCAATTTCATGGCCCTGAAAAACATGCGACGAACTGTGAAATAAGTCCTTCCCTGTGAAATATGATCTCCCCAAAATCAGCTGGGATGGGGAAGGACAGGACTTGTTCTTCCCCTGCACAGCTGTTATAGGGGGAGATCACACCCACCTCCACAGGCAGCGCAGAAGCTCTCAGGGCACACAGGCTTGGTGCTGCCGCCCTCCCCCTGTGGCTCCTGCCCAGGTTCGGGGAACCCTAGTGCCAGGACTTCTACCCACTGCTGCCACCCCCCTGCTGCCACCCCCCACAGCTCCTGCCAGGGCTCAGGGCTGCTGATGCCCCCACCCCTTGCAGCTCCTGACTGGGGGCTGCCATCCCCCACAGCTCCAGCCTCTGCAGCTCCTGCCTGGCTCGGGGCTGGGGGTGCCTGGCTCGGGGCTGCCCCGCCTTGACTCCTGCCCTGGCTCAGGACACCCAAGCTCCAGGGCTGCTGCTGCCCTCCCTTGCAGTTCCTGCTCAGGTTCTGGGCACTCGAGCTCCGGGGATTCTGTTCTCTTGCCCCTGTGGCTCCTGTCTGGGCTCTGGGCACCCAGCTTGGGGTTGCTGCCCCTGCCCCCCATGGCTCCAGCTGAGACTAGGGGCTTCCACCCCCTGTGACTCCTGCCAAGGGCTCAATGGACCTGGGCTGGGAGCTGCCAACCCCCTCATAGCCCCAGCCAGGACAGGACGTTCCACCCCGCCCCCCCCCAGCTCCTGCCTGAACTCCAGGCTCCTCTCCCACCGTGGCTCCAATGAGGGCTCAGGGTGCCCAGCTCAGGGCTGCTGCTCCCCACGACTCCTGCCCGGGCTGCCCAGGCTCGGGGCTTCTGCCTCTCCTCCTGGCTCCTGCCTGGGCTTGGGGAGCCTGAGCTCAGGGCTTCAGCCCCAACAGCTCCTGCCAGTGCTGGGGCACCCGTTTTTCAAATTGTACAGAGCCCTTGGGAAAAGGCCCCATAGGCCTATACATTAATCCACCACCGGCCCTGACTAGCAGCTTGGAGCTCCCATCTGGGGCACTCCCAGCAGCACTGGGGAGATCGGATCTACCTTCACCTCCGGGAACCTACATTAATCCACCACCGGCCCTGACTAGCAGCTTGGAGCTCCCATCTGGGGCACTCAAAGCAGCACTGGGGAGATCGGATCTACCTTCACCTCCGGGAACCTGCTCCAGATGCAGGAAACTCCACACCTGCTGCCTTCAGAACTGGGCTCTGAAGGCAGAACAGACATGAGTATGGCAATCCTGCAACCTCCATATAACAGCTTTGGGACCCCCACCCCCAATCCCCTTTTGGATCAGGAATCCTACTGTTGCAACACCTTGAAATTTCAGATGTAAACATCTGAAATTGTGAAACTGACCAATTTTAAGACCAGGAGGCTGTGAAATTGACCAAAGTGAATCATGAATTTCATAGGGCCCCAATTATGAAGCCTTTTCTAGGCTCTATGTTGCACTGGTCATTAACAGAGTACCCAGTAAAGAGCCAGCAGTTCAGCAGAAAATACTTCCAACAGTACAAGAATCCTGGCCATCCTCTGCTCTTTGGGATAGGGACCCTTTGCATTTTGCATATTATTCAGAGCCAAGTACATTGTTGACTCTTTAAATAAATAACCATAATAACAAAGCCAGGGTCTATATCAGTGGAGTACTGGTGCACTACTCTGCTGGTAGAACGAAGCTGTGTGCTAGCAGCCTACTAATGCACAACCGGTTGTGGAGTATTGCTACAGTTACTGATCACCTTTTAACTTTAGAAAGAAAAGGCGGACTTGTGGCACCTTAGAGACTAACCAATTTATTAGAGCGTAAGTTTCGTGAGCTACAGCTCACTTGATAGGATGCATACAGTGGAAAATATAGTGGGGAGATTTTATATACACAGAGAACATGAAACAATGGGTGTTACCATACAGACTGTAACAAGAGTGATGAGGAAAGGTGAGATATTACCAGCAAGAGAGCAGGGGGGCGGGGACCTTTTGTACTGATAATCAAGGTGAGCCATTTCCAGAAGTTTACGAGAACAGTAGGAGGGGAAATAAACATGGGGAAATAGTTTGACTTTGTGTAATGACACATCCACTCCCAGTCTTTATTCAAGCCTAAGTTAATTGTATCCAGTTTGCAAATTAATTCCAATTCAACAGTCTCTCGTTGGAGTCTGTTTTTGAAGTTTTTTTGTTGAAGAATTGCCACTTTTAGGTCTGTAATCGAGTGACCAGAGAGATTGAAGTGTTCTCCGACTGGTTTTTGAATGTTAAAATTCTTGACATCTGATTTCTGTCCATTTATTCTTTTATGTAGAGACTGTCCCATTTGGCCAATGTACATGGCAGAGGGCATTGATGGCGCATGATGGCATATATCACATTGGTAGATGTGTAGGTGAACGAGCCTTTGATGGTGTGGCTGATGTGATTTAGGCCCTATGATGGTGTCCCCTGAATAGATATGTGGACACAGTTGGCAATAGGCTTTGTTGCAAGGATAGGTTCCTGGGTTAATGTTTTTGTTGTGTGGTTGCTGGTGAGTATTTGCTTCAGATTGGGGGTCCCCCCCCCCAGCTCTCCTGCTGGTAATAGCTCACCTTTCCTGATCACTCGTAGTACAGTCTGTATGGTAACACCCATTGTTTCATGTTTTCTGTTTATATAAAATCTCCCCACTATATTTTCCACTGTATGCATCCTATCAAGTGAGCTGTAGCTCACAAAACTTATGCTCTAATAAATTTGTTAGTCTCTAAGGTGCCACAAGTACTCCTTTTCTTTTTACGGATACAGACTAACACGGCTGCTACTCTGAAACCTTTTAACTTTAGGTTTCTCCAGTTGCCTGACAAACTACAGAACTACATACCTTTCACAGACAGATGGAGTTCCAAACTCCTGGCTTAGTTAATGAGGCTAGAGCCTGCTAAGCTGCACAATCATTACTAAATATGTTAATGTATCACATTCCACTTTACTCTCTTTACTATGTGCATTCTTGGTTTGCGTACAGCAAGAGAATGTTCAGCCATTACAAATGCTTTGTTTGTGCAGATCTGTTGCAACATTTCATTTCTACCACATGAATTGATAATGGCTTCCCAGTCAATTTCTTCAGACAGCCAACTCTTGTTGAGGTGTGTTGCAAGGCTACATTTCTGTCACAGAGTCCAGTTTTCAACAAAAGGTTAAATGGAAAAATCTACCTTCCAGTCACGTTAGTTGTCAAACTGGCAGCCTAGAGCCCCCAAGTCCAACCTGTACCTCGTTGTGGTACGGGGTGTAACATCTGAAGTAGGGGATTGCTTGTGAGACCTATGCCATCAGTGATGAAGGCTGGTCCAAAATATCACTTTGGGCATTATGCAAGGTGAACAGGTCCAGTGAGAACCCTGAAAATGACTGCTAATACAGGCAGGGAAGACGCAGGGCACAAGCCGCACCTAGCTCTCTGAGGTGAAGAAAATTGCTGAGAAAGACTCAACAGCTTGGGTCGCATTGTGTGAAACCAGTACTGGTAGATCAGGAAAAGGTTTTCATTACTGGGCCTCCGTCTCAATATCTGGGGCGAGGTATTCTTTAGGACAATCGTTCACTATTGGTTTTGATCAGCATGAGTAACTCAGCACTCAGTACCAGGGTTAAAACCACTGCTCTACTCTCAGCTGCTAATGCCCTGTCGATGCCATCTTCCCCTAGTGCACTTGTGATGGGCTTGCAACAAAGCCCCCTTGGGGACATGTCCTGTGATGTCAGCAGGCGCATCTGCAGTATACCGTGACAACGTATTCAATTGTAGCTGGGATGGCCACCAATCCATCAAAATTGCAATCTGGAATATTGCAATTCTTTACAGGTGTGGTCATCAGGTCATTATCTCATGCAAAATGGACCATCTTGGCATATCAACTGCAGGCCTAACAGAAGCAAGGCTGATAGATCATGGACACCACAAGGTGCGAGATTCATTAATTCTGTATTTTGGTGGTCCTAACCACTTACATGGGGTAGCATTACTACTGTGAGGCAAGGCCAAGTCCTCCTTGATAACGTGGATGCTCATGTCTTCTCAACTACTTATTGTACTACTTATTGTACATCTTAAACATTGGCATGGTCACTTCACTGTCATAGTAACCCATACGTGGTTTAGTCAGAGATCACTTCTATGAACAATTGGAATCTCCAGTACGTACTGCCCCTCCACATGATAATCTCGTGATCCTGAGCGACCTAAATGCAGTTACTGGCACCCTCTGAATTGGGTTTGAATAGGTTATTGGCCATTAAGGTTCAGGTATACCCAACGATAACTCCTGCCACTTGCTCACGTTCTGTGCCTCCCAGAGTCTTTCCATTCTTGGGTCATGGTTCAAGTGGCAATGCATATACCGGATGTCCTGGATCTCGCATGGCGGCATCACTCAGAAGGAGTTGCACCGCATCATCACACGTCACAGGTGCTCTTCACCTCTTGCAGAGTATATTGCGGTGTGGAATGTGCCGTGAACACGGATCACCACCTATGGTTGCCCGCATGGTGTCGCTGCTGTTTCAATGAGCAAATACGTCCTCTGCAATGATGAAGAAGTTTGACTTCGATGCACTTCTCCACGTGCTGGGTTTAGCCAACAGGTTTTTTATTGACATCAACAATAGACTCTCAGTCCTAGCTGACCTGCCAGACAACGTCGAGGTCGCCTGTTCTCTTCCATCCTCGACCAATCTGCCAAGCAGATAATCGGCTACAGGAGCCCAGCACATCAACTCTGGCCATCAAAGGAGCCTTGCAGACAATTAAATTGAAGGCAACTGCCCTCCAGCGTGGCGATAAGTGCACCCATAATCAGCTGAAGTGAACGTTCAACACCCTGGCACTTTATGATCGCGAAGAATATTATAACCAAGTAGCAGATGATGTTGAACTCAGAGTAGCCAGGAGATACTTAAAGGCAGCATTCTGCACAATCCGCAGTCTCAGCAATCAAATAGTAGTTGCTATGAATGCCATCTTGAACGACAGACCATGTTTTGTGGTCAAAGACAAAGCTGCAAAATCTAGGATCAGGTCCACCCACAACCCTAATCTCTTTGAATAATGAAACTGTCAAAGAAGTTCCAGATTTTGCTATTTGGGTTTTATACTCACCAGTTCCTCCAACTCTCACATAGAGGGTCTCCACCAGATTGCCATCGCAGCATCTGCCATGGGTTGTTGACAACAGTGGTTCTCAAAGGCGGTCCGCCGCTTGTTCAGGGAAAGCCCCTGGCGCGCCGGACCGGTTTGTTTACCTGCCGCGTCTGCAGGTTCGGCTGATCGTGGCTCCCACTGGATGCGGTTCACCGCTCCAGGCCAATGGGGGCTGTGGGAAGCGGCGCGGGCCAAGGGATGTGCTGGCCGCCCTTCCCACAGCCCCCTTTGGCCTGGAGTGGTGAACAGCGGTCAGTGGGAGCCGTGATCGGCCGAACCTGTGGGTGTGGCAGGTAAACAAACCAGTCCGGCGCGCCAAGGGCTTTCCCTGAACAAGCGGCAGACCAGCTTTGAGAACCACTGGTTTACAACAGATATGGAATCATCATCATCTTGGCATGACAACCAAATTCAAGATCTATTCAAGCTGTACCCTGTCCATACTGCTGTTCAATTGTGAAACATGGATACTATGCCGCTCAGACTGGGCAAACCTGGAGGCTTTCCACACAAAATGCCAACGTTATATATTGGACATAAAGTGAAATGACTTCATTTTGCATATGTTTACTGTCACTCTGGTCTACAGTCTCCTGTGGCCATTGTTTGTAGACGGCATCTTATGCTTTTCAGACATATAGCGAGAATGCTACAAGATATTCCAGTGAACGCCGTTCTCTGGGTGGCTTGTAACATCCGGGATAAAATTTCACTGACTGAGGGGTGGAGGCAGCTCAGAGGCAGACCCCATATTACATGGATGAATCAAGTCTGTTCCGAAATTGAACTCTCGGTCCTTTGCAGCTGCACGGGAATGGATCAAATGGCGAACGCTTGCTACGGCCAACTGTTTGGCTAAGCACTGAAGAAGAGAAGAAGAAGAACACAGAGTCTGTTGTCCATGAGAGGTAAGGTAGCTTCCATTTTTAAAAAGCACAAATGGAGTTTGGCATATCGTCAGTTTTGTAAAGGATTAAGGTTATCAAGTACCTAAACCAAGGACTCAGGCTGCACCCTAACATGCAGTTAGGGTTTCTGAGAACACAACATGTCACAATAATGTGATATGCTGACAGGTATTAAGGGGTTAATCTAAGTCCTGGATGTAATGATTTGAAACGGTCTTCCTTAAGCCATTGTGGTCTTTTAAATACAGCTTAGTTTACATTAAAATATCTTTTTAAATTTGCCTCCTCCATTGAAACCTTTTTGAGGATTCCTGGAAGGTTTGTGTGTCTTCTAAAATTGCTTCTACAATCATCTGCTCAGGCTGCACCTCTTGCTGCAATAGCTAGTTATGACAGTATTTTGCCTTGCTGCTGCAGCATCCGCCCCTTGTTCCAGAACTCAAGATGATCCTAGTTCAAGGGAGCCACGTTACTTTCAGTCTGGCTGAGTACACCACTCTTTATGTCACAAATAAGCCCCTTATTTTTAAAAAAAAAGTTAAAATGAATTGCTATATTGCTGTAAACTAATCTTTAAGTATAGGAGACTTAGTGTGTTAGGTCAGCAATTTATGTAAATCCCTATTTTCCACAATGTTTAGACTGGATATTATTTTATAGCAGATAGTATAATTTTGTTATAGCTCCTTAAAAGGACCAACCACGGTCTCCCTTTAAGACCAAAGTGTACCTTTGCACTTGTGCAGCCTGTATTCTTCTTGGACCCTTTATTAACATTCTTCCCCTTATATGCTGTTCAATGGCTGCCAGAGCTGAGCTGTTCTGCACAGATTTTCAGCTCAGATGGGGGGAGGGTGTGTTAATTACAAAGAAAGATGGAGACAGGCCAGACAGCCCCTCTGGTGAACTGTCTCATACATGCGCAGCTTACTTCCTGCTGTTTTGCAGCTACAAAGATCACCTGTTGGTGTTGGCATTCACCCAAGCTGGGGCCTAGCGGAAATGACAGAATCAGCTAGAAATGAGAGCCAGCTCATATTCCAGCTACCCAAATGAGGGAAATACAAAAACAGATGATTGCAATATGACCTAGCTGCTTCATATAGGAGCCAAGAGGGGAAAATGTAGAAAACAATCATTTAAAAGAAAGCTCTGCTTATACTGGGTCTCTGACTGCTGCTATTTTCTCTCTACATCCACAACAGAAAAACACGTCTCCACAGAGAACTTACTCTCTCCCTTCTGCCCCTGCTTGAGATGTTGGATGCTCCCAACCCTAAATAAAATATTATAAACAAAGATCCATATATTTTACTTAAATAATCAGCCAACTCCACTGGTCACACATGCTTATTTAAAGAAAGGCTACAAAATCGAGTCTGGAAAAACAATATGCAAACCTACCTCTGACTGAAATTCATACCTGTATAGGAGAAAGACTATGCACCATTTAAGTTTCATTTCATCCTTCTAGTCAGAAAGACAGATTAACAGTAATTAAATCAAAAAGATAACTGATATAGGCTGTCTTTTTAAATATAGGAATGTTGCCTTTTAAATGATAAAATACTTCTATACAAGATTCTGGTCATATACTATACTTCCAGAAGATACAGACTTCAAATGAGGCATTGCAAGCTATTTACAATCTGTATTTACCCAAAGCAGCAACATTCGTGACATTCAAAATGTTTAGTGGAATATCTCTGACCATGAGTTCAAACATGTTTTGACATAATAAATACACATTCTCTAGTATGGCTTAACTGTCTTTAAAAGAGTTCCAAAGAGGTTCTTTTTTTGCCCAGTAATTCTTTTTTTAAAAAAGTAAGTGAATATTAATTTTTGACAAGGCAGGTTTTTCTTGTCCAAGCAATGGAATGAGCCCTTGCTGAGAAAACACTTCATGAATACTCAAGGCATATTTCAGTTCCTCAATAAGCACCAATTCTTCAAACCCTCAGATCATCAGGCAGCTTTTGTGACTTTGGCCTTTCAACTGTGACACTTCCTGCCACACCCTCCTCTATTTTCACACATAGCTTCTGGCAGCTAGACAGGTAACCAGAAACCAAACCCTAGTAGTGAGAGCAAGCATGGCCTAATTTGCACATTATGAATTATTCAGGACTTCCTGATTCCTGCACCTGCACAGAGGCAGGAAACTTGCAAGGAATGAGCATTACTCTTCTCTTGGGTTTACACAAGCTCAGTTACTGCTCAGCCACTTTGTTCTGTAACTAAGGGTTTTGGGTCTTGTACTAACCAATGAAAATGGAAAAAAAATTCTCACAGAGTCAAAAAAACAGGGCAATCATTCAACTCTGTGAGAATTTTTTTTTCCATTTTCATTGGTTAGTACAAGACCCAAAACCAACTTGTCTTTGGTCTGAGATCTGAGGTACAAATTGACTTGGGGTAAGTGACTGGTCTCTTGGGCCTGGGAGCAGCCTGAATCTTTTGTGATCTTTGGTGTAAGTGACCATTTATCACTTAGTCCAAACACACAGACGAAAAAGCATTAAGTCAATGCTAAGCAAAAACTTCTATACTGCATCTCCTGTTCCTACTCCCATTGCATATCTCTGGGTTTTGTTCTTTAATGCACCATCACCAACAGATTTCAGAGTAACAGCCATGTTAGTCTGTATTTGCAAAAAGAAAAGGAGTACTTGTGGCACCTTAGAGACTAACCAATTTATTTGAGCATAAGCTTTCGTGAGCTACAGCTCACTTTATCGGATGCATCCAATGAAGTGAGCTGTAGCTCACAAAAGCTTATGCTCAAATAAATTGGTTAGTCTCGAAGGTGCCACAAGTACTCCTTTTCTTATCACCAACAGAGTCGTCAGTTAAAAGCTGTGCTCATTAATCACAGGCAGCTAAGCATCCTGCTTTGACTGGTTCAGTAAAAGAGATCTGCAGCAACTGATAACACAACCTTTTTAATCCTCTGTTTCAATGGAACAAGTCTAACAGAAGTGTTAAGTATTCAGGAAGGTACAGTCAATCTTTTCAGACCTTCACTCTTCTTCTTTCAGTGCCTAAATAAGTTAATTTAGACTTCTTTCAATGCAGAATGCATGATTGGTCCTACATTGCCACTATCTCATTCCTAGCCAATAACAGGTTCTCTGGGTCTTTTAAAAGTTATTTTAATTAGGCATGTAAACACGTTGCAGTCTTTGATGCTCTTTCATTCAGCATCATTAATCCCCAGCATGAAATCAATAGACTTAAAACATTTAATCATGTAGAAATGCAACCTACAAATCCACAAATGACTTTCATTCATCACGTGCATAGACAAATACCCTATAAGTTAGAGGCTATGCCTTCTTTTGCTGCCTTGGGGATCAGGCTAGTCTCTCATAGAAATAAATAAAAGGAGTACTTGTGGCACCTTAGAGACTAACCAATTTATTTGAGCATAAGCTTTCGTGAGCTACAGCTTCCAATGAAGTGAGCTGTAGCTCACGAAAGCTTATGCTCAAATAAATTGGTTAGTCTCTAAGGTGCCACAAGTACTCCTTTTCTTTTTGCGAATACAGACTAACACGGATGTTACTCTGAAACCTGTCATAGAAATAAATAGATCCTCTCTTTGTAGATATCTGTCAATAAGAAAGAATAGTCATTAATGAGGGGGAAACGTGATTGTTTGCTAAGTCATCATATCCCCTGTCCTAGAGTCACGTTGATCTGATGAGACGGTCCCCTACTTATACTAATGTAGATATTTTTTTAAAACTTTTTTTGTGGTAACTAGGTCACAGAGTCTACTACATGTGCAGTAAAGGACAGTATCTTCCTTCCTACAGTGATTTAACCCTTAGCACATCACTAATTATACACATAAAAACAACACATATGGACAACAAGAACCGCTATTTTTGTTTTGTTTTATTAAAAGAGAATTTGCCCCCAGGTCATTCCCGCGAACATGTGAAGTCCAGGGGCAAAGGTGCATTTTGCTGGGAGAATTTTGCCAATGTCTCAACGTGTACTGCAACACAAAGAAGCCTTTAGAGGATTTCCTATGCGTAAGATCCTCCAAACCCATCAGGCTATAGAGAGCAACTAAAAATCTCACCAACAAGGCAGAAACCTATGGCTAGAGTGTAAACACGAAGAGCCATTGATTTCTATCTGTGGGGGATTAAAAGGGATGGAAGACGTAAACAGGGAAGAAGGATAAAAGTAAGAGTAGTTGAATTTGGTCATATTAATCACAATTAAAAGATTAACATGAATAAGGTTTTTTAAAAAGAGCAGTACGAGACAGGCAGTGAGATGAATATCCTATGTCTCCAATGTAGTAAAACCCATTCTCCTACTGTAAGTGACTGAAGAAATGAAAACTTTATAACGAGTATGACTAATCTGTACTTTACTGTAGGTATTTTGAGCCTTAGTGAGCATTCTTGATTGGTTCTTTTGCAGTTATTCCCACTGACAATAAGGTTTATGTGCTGAGCAGCATGGAGGGAAAGGCATAGTTTAGGGAATTACTTCAAATGCCTTGGCTGTCCCTAGCTGCATTAATTTTTCATTGCCTCATTTAGGCTAAAAAAATGAGCTAAGTCTAAACTATGTAATGAGGGCATTCAAAATTGGGCAAAAAGAAGATCAAGCATTTTCTTGTGGAGGCGCTTCAAATTATTATCAGTAGCACCCTGTATTGCTGTTTATTAACATTAGAAGGAACTATTTAAAAACTTTTTTAAAACACATGGTTCAGGCTAACTGAAAAAAAGTATCACTTTTCTACTTGACAGAGGCTGGGGCGGACTCTTGATTCAAAATGACAATTCAGATCCAGACATAGGGTCAGGTTTTCAAAAAGGGGTGCTCTGCCTTGAAGCTGAGCAGCAGGAGCAATCTGAGTCCTTGCACTTCTAACTACCTAACAGCGTGAGTTAGGGGTGCAACAATATATCTCAAAACGCTGAATTTAATTAAAATCTGCTAGCTTATCACAATCACTGCTTTCAGTTAGCTCTGTAAATAGCTGAAACAAAAAAGAAAAGTGGAAGTTTTTGTCTTTGAATAGTCTATGAGTCAAAGCAAATCAAGGTGAAAATAGTGTCCAGCAGGATAATTCAGACCAAGGAAATCATCCAGCTCCACAGCAGTTTGACCCTAGCTTGGCCCCAGAGGCAGCTCTACAGCTGCCAGCTAGAGATCCTGCCAAGAAGCTAGCAGAGGTGCAAGCCAAAAAGCCAGCAACAAACCCACATGCCAGTACAGGAAAGCTATATTCCAGAATTTGGCATCTGGGTCCTGCAGCTGCCAACCACTTCCCATCTGACCAAAGCTGTGCAGTGTGCTCCTAATAGAACAGCAAGAGTGAACTGTACAGGAGCAAAGAAGTACTGTCTGTAGGACACAGAGGATGAAGGAGCATCCTGTACCTACCAACCTCTGAAGTATATAAATAATGCTGCTGTACCACCAATATAATAACCTGGACCGGGAGACATATTTTCAAGGATACAGTGGGAATTGATAAATGTTTTGCTGGAAAAGAAGCAGGAGCAACACTGTGGGTATTCACGTCAATGGGAGTTTTGTTACTGACTTCCCTAGGTACAGAATTTTTGTGTTACTAAATCTGAATAAATCCATCTTTTACATTGAAAGGCCAAATAAATTTGCCTGTTTCAGAGGAACTGCCGTGTTAGTCTGTATTCGCAAAAAGAAAAGGAGTACTTGTGGCACCTTAGAGACTAACCAATTTATTTGAGCATGAGCTTTCGTGAGCTACAGCTCACTTCATCAGATGTATACCGTGGAAACTGCAGCAGACTTTATATACACACAGAGAATATGAAACAATACCTCCTCCCACCCCACTGTCCTGCTGGTAATAGCTTATAAGGAGGTATTGTTTCATATTCTCTGTGTGTATATAAAGTCTGATGCAGTTTCCACGGTATACATCTGATGAAGTGAGCTGTAGCTCACGAAAGCTCATGCTCAAATAAATTGGTTAGTCTCTAAGGTGCCACAAGTACTCCTTTTCTTTAAATTTGCCTGTGTTTGACTGCAGAACCAGTGGATTGATTTGAGCACGAATGGCCCTCAGCAGATTTCCTGAGCATGATAAGCCAGAAAAGCTTCAAGGGGCACACAGAAAATGCTTTTCCTGTGCTCCCTGAGCTATTCTGCATGACTCTCCCTACACAGAGCTCTTCTGCAAACCCACTACAGCACTGTAACCATCCCACCTGTGCTCCTCATAGGAATGAACCCACAATTTATCCCTGTGTTTCAAAATTACAAAGACACAGTACACAGAGGGGAAAAATCTTGACCCCATTGAAATCAGTGGTAAAGATTCTCTTGGCTTGTATGGGGCCAGAATTTTACTGGAAATATTTAGAAATCAGATGCTCTTTAATTAGTCGTCATGAGTTTAGTTCAGGGTTCTGGGCTTCCTCAGTGACAACTGACGATGGTACCACTTAGTCTTAAATGTAAAGAATGCATCTCCCTGAACAATCTTAAAATAAATAATACAGTGACTTTCAGTATTTAAAAGACAATGCCTCAGATATCAAAATACAAAACTTGAGCATCACAGAAAAGAAAGGCTCCATATTTTTAAATGATGGTGATGTTGTTTAAAAAAGAAATTAGATGAGATTTTAAAAAATGCATAAGAGTAAATGCTTAGCTGTCATTGAAACTGAACGGGCATGTAGAGCTCTTGGGAACTTTTAAAAAACTTCATCCGTTGCCCCTAATTTATATTGTGCAACCCCACTATTTTGAAGTGGTTCTACCCTACTGGGCTTCATTAATCCTTATGACTTAAATGAAAGTGCAGAATGAAATGAGAGTCAGGAAATAGAAAATAACTGTGGAATGATTGCCTATAAGAAAACAAGGGAGTACTTTTTAAAAGCCACCTTAGACAGAAGCCACATTAAGCTCCATCTTAAGAGTTAATGCTGGGAAACCCTGAAGTGATACGGCATGATTTCTGTCTCAAGTTACACATCTGTAAAATAATAATAATAATACAAATTACTTAAAAAGGGATGTTTGTTATATTACTTTACAGCTGTACAAAATTTTGTAAGCCCAAAACTTAATAGTAAGAGCAAGAATGTACTTTTATATTAAAAATAATGAATATATTACAATTTTAAACATGATATGATGCAAATATACCAATTTCCCTGAAATTTCATGAAAAAAGCATAATTTCAGTGACATGAAATTGTCCAAAACAAAACAAACTTCTTGAATGAAATTTCATGAAAATAAATTATTTATACAAATAGTTGCATTTAATTTATAATAAAATTCACTGTTTCTGAAGACTGTTGGTATCCTGTTATTTTCCCTAACTGCAATAATCCATAACTCCAGTAAGCAAATTAAACCAACTGTGATGAGTTTTCCTTGCAGTATGTTGAAGATTTAAGTGAACTGTAGGAGTTAACAATTTCATATGATATATTGAGATTATCCCATTATCCCAAATTATACCCTGGGTTACATCTGTGCAACCACACTGATGATTCCCCATTGCTTAAGTAAGGTTGCATAGATGTAACTGAGGGGCACAATTCAGCCCATTATGTTTAAAATATTCAGAAGAGCCTATAAATTATTTCCTATGTTTTCTAGCTGTGTTAGGTTTTATTTGACTCACTAAAATACTGGACTTTATTCTCATCTGACACTAGTGTAAATCAGGAGTAATTCCACTGAGTCAATAGAGTTACAATGGAGAACAACTGGTGTCAGAATAGAATAAGGCGCATTAAGTCTCCAGATGGTCTACCCATGCACTCTAAGGAATCTTACTAAGGTTAACTTGTATGCATTATTGAAGACATAAAGCTAGTATTCATAAACTGTAAATAGCATATTCATAGTGTGTAGATGTTTGAAATCCCCTAACTTTCCTGACTCAGGGATCACATAGTAACACAAAATCTGCATAGACCACCCCCAAAGAAAAGAAAACGAAAAACAGAATAAAGAAGATGAGCTGCTGAGAAAAAAATAAGTGTGGGAGCTATGTTTGAAGTGCTGAGGAAACCCCTGTTTCATGGTCAGCTGCTCAAACATATCTTATTCTGACATTATGTGAAAGTTAAGTGGGACATTTTAGTCTTACGAAAATCCTAGAAAAATGAAAATGCTATTAAGAAGCGTCATAATTTACAAATCAAAGCCCTTCTTTTAGGGTAAAATCGAGAGATTGCCATCCCCACTGGGGATCAAAAGGAGCATGTATCCGAAATGGTAACAGAAATGTTCAAATATACATTCCTTAAGAAACACAACATTTTAGGACAGTAATGGGCTTTCTCTCCAACAAGGAACAATTTCCAAAATTGTGGTTGCTCTTTCAACTGGCTCGAAGAAAGGTATTAGGGTTGGGGTTTTCATATGAGAGCAGATATGCCAGCGATCACTGATCAGGTTCAAATACTTACTTAAAATCAATGAGTTTATATAATTTTTTTCTTCCCAAGCAATTTTAGTGCCTTGAGCTGGCCTGAGAAGGTGAGTTACCATTGCCATTTTGTAAATGTTGGAGAAATGGGAGTTTGAAGTTTCTGTAATATAAATTTCTTTAACTGTATATTAATGGATTAGGAGAATCATTTATCTATTTGACTGTTAATTTATGAATGACAAAATATAATTTCTTTCAAATGTTCTCCCTCTCTTAATTTACTGATGAAACTGAGGTCTAATTATAAATTTGAGGAATGAGATTTTTCTATAACATATTTGTTTACACTAAACATATACTGCTATGATCTAAAATAATCTAGGACATTTCATTGTATATGTTTTAAAATTTGATAAAACAAAGACAAACCAACACAAACAGTTAATCCCCATGAACATGTTATACACAATATCAATGTCATATGCATATTGGACTGCACATATGTAAGTGCTCTTTGTGCAAGCCAGACATTTACTGGAGCTCCCAATGACTTCACAGCATTTGCTGGAATATCCCACATTTTACTTCAGTGGGAATATCTAGGAGCTCAGCACTTGAAAAAGCAGGGTATTTATGTAGAGGCCAATATATGGAATTAGGAACCTAAGTTTAAACACACATTTTTGATCATTTTAGCCTCATTTCCGCCTCCCTCCCCTGAAAAAGGTATGTTGCTCTTTTGTAACAGTTGTTCTATCACTCTATAACCTTGTGAACCTTGGGATCACTGGCAGTGATTAAAACCTACGTTGACAAATTTCAATTGTGGAACCTTGTGTAAAATGACGTTGTTATTAATTTCAAAGAGTTTACTTTGGCTGTACTCTATATCTTATCAAGCATCAGAAGAGCCATGATTGTTTGTTCTATTTTCATATTTTATTTACCAGGAGTTGAAAATACTCAAACTTAACCCTTTCCCAATCCAAAACCTCTGTATCTAATGACTTGGCATAGCCCCACATGCTGTCTCTTACAAGAACCAGCCAAAGAAAGACAGAAAGAAAGCTTAACATGAACTGCCACTAAACTTTGTCAAACACACAGAACATTATATAATACACAATAAAATACTTCATACCTGGAGTTGAAAAAACGAAAAGTGTTAACAGCTGACCTGGCACAGCCCCACATGCTCTCTCTGGAAATTGAACACAGACAATTAGGAATTTTAAGACACCCCAAACATTTCATGGGGCCTAGACAAACTGGAGGAATACCTACTGCAAAGGCAGATGGCTCAGAAATGGAAGGGAATTATAATTTTTCCCAAAACTCACTTAATACTTCTAAAAAGTCAAATGGGAGTTTTGCCATTGACTTAAATGGGAGAAGAGGCCAGCTTTAAGGTCCCAAATCTCAACAACTGATAATTCTTGTTCACTTTGAGTATTTTCTCATTAAACAAGCAATCATCCGCAAAAGAATACAATGTTAATATGAATTTACATGAGGAAACCATTGCAAAAAGAGGGAGAGAAATTGGAAGTGAATTTCCACTTCCAGAATTCTTGCTGCTAAAGTAATATAGTTCTCAATATGCCAAAAAGAAAATCTAGCTGTTAACCCTTTTTTATGAAAACTCTAACTCCAGGGACAATACATCATTTTCTACAATATTATTTGAAATTTAGCACCACTTATATATAATAACTATATAAATTCTTATGCTGTAATTTGTAACGCATGGAATATTTCTTTATACCAGAAGTGGGCAAACTACGGCCCGTGGGACCCTCCTGCCCGGCCCCTGAGCTCCTGGCCCGGGAGGCTTGCTCCCGGGCCCTCCCCTGCTGTTCCCTCTCCCCCTCAGCCTCAGCGGGCCGCACCACGCTCTGGGCGGCCGGGCAGCACAGCTGCAGAGCCGCAGCCTAACCCGGTGCTCTGGGCGGCGCGGCTGTAGCGCTGCCAGCCACCGGTGCTCCAGGCAGCGCGGTCAGGGGGTAGGGGGGTTGGACAGAGGGCAGGAGAATTCGGAAGGGTGGTCAGGGGTTGGGGGTGTGGATTGGGGTCGGGGGGTCAGAGGGCAGGGAACAGGGGGGTTTGATGGGGCCTGGGTCCTGGGGGGACAGTCAGGAATGAGTGGAGGGGTTGGATGGGGCAGCAGGAGGCAGTCAGGGGTGGGAGGTCCAGAGGTTGTCAGGGGACAGAGAGCAGGGGGTGGTGGATGGGGCAGGAGTCCCGGGGGTGGGGGTGGGGGGCTGGCAGGGGACAGGGAAGGGTTGGATGGGGCAGGAGTCCCAGGAAGCCATCAGGGGGCGAGAAGCGGGGGGGGGGGGGGGGGGGGTCGGATAGGACGCAGGGGCCGGGCCACACCTGGCTGTTTGGGAAGATACAGCCACCCCTAACTGGCCCTCCATACAATCTTGGAAACCCGATGTTTGCCTGCCCCTGCTTTACACTAATGAATTCTGATCTATTACATATGCTTGAAAAAGGAGCACTATACAGCTGGCTTTCTGAAACAGTTTCACCACATAAAAAAAAAGAATCTAAGGAAAGCAAAGTCCATGAATAACTCTCTTCAGTCTTGCTACCTGTGGTTCAGACCTCAAATGTTCCATGAAACTTGTCTGAGACCAACACCCAAAGAACTAGCAAAAATTAAGAAAAAAACCTTATTTCTCTAGCACACTAATAATTGAACAAAATTTCATTGGAAGCCTTAGAATGGGCCAGGTTACTGGAGGAGCTCCTTTATACAGTTGTCATTGATAACATTAACATGTCCAGTGGGAGATTTTCAAAAGACACAGAGAGACACCTCCCATTGATTGTCATCATTTTCACCCCACTGATGTCCTTTTAGGCCTTTGAAAATCTCTCTCTTATTTCACACCTTAATATTTCCAAAATTGGAAAAAAAATCCAAAATATAAAAACCTCAAACATTTTTTTTCTGAGATATTGCAACACTCCTTTAAATTATCCTTAATTTGTTTGTCATAAGCACATAAACATTATTTATCTTTGCTATTGCATGTTTCTTTGGTTTTGCCTTAATCAAGTAATAAAGATTTAATAACAAGAAAAAATCTGCTAGAGTGATGAGACAGAAAAGAACGTAATGAATTTTAAGCACAAGTAAAAGTCATTAGTTCCAATGTGCCTGCCATATTGGCTTTATCTTAATGACATCTACCTATTTTCTACCATAAATCCTCTTCTCCAATCCTTTTCTTCTACAGTAAACATCTCCTGATCTTATTAGTTGCTTATCAGGCACAAAGTGATGCATAAGTTTTCTCAGAGTTGAATCAGCATATAATCAAAAGGCATTGGGATAAATACTCCTCTCAGAGGTACTCAAATGGCTTTCATTTGAAATCCATGGAAGCTGCACACAAGCCTCCTACAGCAGAAACTGGATTCTAGTTTGCACTGGCAAAATGAAACCTGGAAGTTATAATACAGAATGACACTCTCAAGCTGCACTCACCTTCCCATCTTATGCTTCACCCTGTTTCACCACTTCGGCCCAGATAACAGAAAAATAACTACTCATTAAAGATAATACAACAACGCAGGCAAAAAACAGGTTTGTGAGAAAGGAAAATATTTGTCATATTGAATTTTACACAAACACAAAAGGCAGTTTTTGCATGCAGCTAAAAACTACTATTTTCTCTCTCAAAAACATTTTTGCTGTGAAAATGGTGAATTTCCACTAGTGACTAAATTCAATTAAAACAAAAAACAACCCCACAATTCTGCACAACATTGTGAAATTTGCCATTTTTATTGGAAAATGCTATCATTCTCTGACAGAAATGACATCATTTTGCCATGAGTTTAAATCTTAGAAATATGAGTATCTACATATGAATATTCACTAAGTGGTACTTTTACCCTGCACCAGCAATTTAAATCAAGGCAGCTGGTACTAAGATACCACCTCCAGCTGCAGATAATGGAAACTCCACAAAGAACCAGCTAACAATGTTCTAGCCACTCAGCTCAATGAATTGGCTAAAAATTCGACCACCATCTTTAATCAAAATGGAGGGATAGGATATTTACTTGCTGTGTAACAGCCACAGAATTATCACTGTGCTGATGGGGTATTTAAATAGCTCAACATTTTGACCAATGTTGACAAAATTTCAAATGTAAATTTCCTTGCCTTTAGTCTTTCCTTGCCTTTAGTCATTTTTTTGCTCTTGCTGAAGTTAAATAGGTGATAGCACTTCAGTTCAAAGAATCCATCTGCTGTATGCATAACACAATAGTGGATTTACTCATAAGTACTATTCATTTTACAAAATGTTTCACAAATTACAAAAGATCTGAGATCACGTTTCTAAGACAATATGGTTTGACTCCTTATGTTTATATCCATGCTCAGAGGTCCAAATTGTGGTCTTAAACTGTAGTATAGGAAATATGATGTTGGCATACAGAGACACTACACAATACGTTGGTGTGCTTATTCTGTATGGAAATTGCATATACATAGAACTTTATAAGCAATGTTACTAAGATTAAAATACATACTGTGGCAAGGGGAATACCACATTCTATTTTGAATAGTAAAGGCTTAGAAAGCCAATGAATATATGTTGTAAACCAGGTAGCAATTGCAGGATATGAAAACTGCTTGGTAAAGAGGACAATCTCTGTCTCAATGAAGTGAACAATTGAGAACAGATAATTTATTTGACAATAGCCTGTTTATTTTTCTGATGCTGGAATGTTCATGAGGAGATTGCGATTTTCTTGAATTTATTCACTTTTCTAATTTTCTCTATGGATTTTGAAACAAAGTTTAACACTATGGATTGATCAGGTACAGTTCGGACTCAGTGGTGAGGCTGCACACAGCCCTGACACAGCACAAGGCCTGGGCCTGCCCCAGAAACACCCTGGGACCCTGCCCCTCTATGCCAGGCGCACCAGGTGTGGGGCAGGCAGGCTCAACCAGGCAGGATACAAATGTGGAGGGGCTTAGTGTGGAGGGATCCAGGTGTGGGGTGAGAGGATTCTGTGTGGGACAATCTGGGTGCAGGCAGCTCAGTCAACGGTCTAGGTGTGGGGGGATCTGGACGCACAGAGGCTCATTGGGGGGGATCCAAGTGCAGGGGCAATGGGTCTCTGCAGGGGCTACCAGATGAAAACGGTTGGGGCTCAGTAGAGGGGTCTCGGTGTGGGTGTCTCAGCGGGGGGGGGTCTGGGTACTAGGGGAGTGGGGCTTTGTGGGGTGGGGATCTGGGTGCAGCTAGTTGGGGGTCAGTGGCATGGAAGGCTGGATGTCAGGGGCTCAGGGTGGTGCAGGGATGTGGGCCTCATCAGGGTGGGGGTTTCACTGCAGGGGGTGATTTTCCTCTCCACTGGCTGCTCCTGGTGCCTGAAAGGATGTACCTGTGCAGCTAGGGAGTGGTGTGTGAGTGCTCTTGCAGCTTCCCTGTCAGAAAGTCATTTTTTTGCAGGGAAGCAAAGAAATCTGCGGGGGACATGAATTCTATGCACACACAATGGCGCTGAATTCCCCCAGGAGTAGCTTTAGCCAAAACTTCAATCTTGACTCACCTATTTGTTCTTACTATAGAGATTCAGGTATTCAGTTTGACTCCAAAATCTTTGACTATTATCACCAGCCACATCTCTACTATTAGTCACTTTCTTAAACACTGCTCTGCTAAAATTCTTATTTCAGTCTTCAGCTCCTTTCATCATGACTATTGTAATTTCCTCCTGTGTGGTTTCTTTAAACACCAACTAGCCATATTTTAATGTGTCCAAAATTCTAATGTTTCACTCCACAGCCACACACCTCATCATCTTCTTGCAGATTCACAACCATATGTATCATCATCAGCCTGAGACAGGGTGACCATATTTCCGTATGCTGAATACGGGACATGAGTAAAATTACTCGTATTCAAGCAAGTTCAACAGCAATCAAGCTGAACTATGCAGTACAAACGTTCAAATTAACATCAAGTTGACTGAGCCCTAGGTTAAATATAAATTCTGTGTAGCTGGATTATTTTTATTTACCTTCTTATGTTTAAGGCTTTAGGGTTCACATGGCGAAGGGTGATACACACACCCCTACTCCCCCCACATACACACACAGGCAGACCTGACACACACCCACACTCACATACACACTGACCAACCCTCCCCTCTCTGCCCTGCCCTCTCTGCCCTCCATGCCTGGCTGGGCCCCTGGGATGGACCTGCCTCTCCTGGTACCTGGCGCCGTGTCCTCCCAAGGCAACACGGGTGGGTGCACGCAGGGTCACATGCCCCTCCCCCCCAATTTCTGCCAAGGAACCTGACTGCAGAGACTTCAGCGAACCAAGCCAGAGAGGTAGCTCAGCAGGGGAGGGTGCCTAGGGGAAGAATCATAGAATATCAGGGTTGGAAGGGACCTCAGGGGTCATCTAGTCCAACCCCCTGCTCAAAGCAGGACCAATCCCCAACTAAATCATCCCCGTGCTCCCTGGGAGCAGGACCCAGGGTGGGGTGGGGTAGGGTGGGAGAAGAGGGTGCTAAGCCCCTACCCCTGGGGCTGCTGTGTACCCTGCAGGTTCAGGGTGTGAACAGTCTGGAAATTGCTCCCCTCCCCCACCATTCCAGAGCTTAGCTGAGGGGCAGAGAGGCTTCCCTGTGCCAGGGCAGTGTAGGGCTTTGGCACATGCCGGGCTTGACTCCTCCTGGCCAGCACCCTGCTCTGGAGGATCTTGGGCTTTCCTGGGGTGCCAGAGGCAGCGGGAGAAGGAAGGAACCTGCCAGCCAGGCTGTTGGTGAGCTGAGCTCTCCCACCAGGGGCTGGCTCTCCGCACAGCGCTGGGAGTGGGACACACCCCGCCAGGGGGAATATGGAGGAGCAGTGCGGCTGAGCGGGGTGGGGTGAAGGGGCTAAGCAGGGAGAGGATAGCAGGAGGGGGAGCACATAAAGGGCTGATGGGTGGGCAGCAGAGGCGACACGTAACTGCCCACTACCTGCCCACACTCACCAGCCACCGCAGCTCGCAGCACACAGCCAGTGCCCGGTGGAAAAAGGATGGGGATTGGGGCCCTGCTGGCCAAGACCCGGCATGCAGCAGGGGCTGCGCTGATGGACCACCGTGGGGAGTGGCTGGCCCCACCCGCTGCATCTTCACCCCACACCAGCCTTGCACACCCATCCCTATTGTCGGCCACTGGACCCCACCCCCCTCACCGCTGGTGGTGCGGGCGGCTGGTGAGCCAGGATTGGCCAGCAGCAGGACCCACCAGTACTGATGGTGGGGAGATAGAAAATATGGGACAATTTGCCCATTTTAAGAAAAAGTCAGGACACCTGTAGGAGGGCTTAAATATGGGACTGTCCCTTTAAAAACGGGAGGTCTGGTCACCCTAGCCTGAGACTCCAGTTGGTAGGAACAGAAGCAGCCAAAGCCTGGATGGTTGCACTGGGGTTGAGCAGGTAAAATGGGGCCCAGCCAAGGCCATACCTCCCCCTAGCATCTTCCCTAGATCCAGTACTGTGGGAGGGGAGACCACCCTCGCTCTGGAGGCATTAAGACCCAGGTGGTCCCCACCTCCCATCACATGGGTTTGGGAGAATACTGCAAAGAGGAACTAGCCAGACCCCAGCCAGTAGAAGGGACCTTTGGTCCTTTGAACATCCAGAGAACTTTCCACAGTTTTGATTGGACTTTCTCTGACTTGTGCTGATTGACTGTTTGCTCGAGCTCTTCAAGTTCCGGCTGCTCTTTCTAACAATTTCTTCACCTCATTTTCACTCCACACCATCCTTCCTTGTGCTGTTCCACTCATCCTCTTCCTTTCAGCTTACTCCTTCCTAGCTACCCCTCCCACAAAACATGTCGTTTGGTGCCATCACACTGTTCACTCTGCTTGTGTGTTGGCTCTCTTTCCCGATTCTGTGTCTGTCTTGTCTATGCTTATCTAAGCTCTTTGGGGCAGGGACTTTCTACTGCTTTGTTCAGGGGTAGAAGACAGGCATTTCTGATTCCAGCTCTTCTCTGGTTTGTTCTGTGGCCTTGGGCAAGTCACTAACCTGAGGATAACAAGTCTTATTTTCCTACTACACCAGGGACCTATAAGCTTTAATTAGTTAAAGTTTGAAAATCACTTTGAAGAGGAAAACTGCTATGTAAATGCCTATCATATAAATTAATAAGCTACAAAATCAGTAGTGTGCAATAGTTTAAAAAAATGCAAATTTAGGTAAACATCTTTAGGAATATAAAATCCCAATATGCTATAGTTTAATAACTAACATAAAGTAACAGGCAATGCTTAGATCAAAACTAAAATCTTACAGGAGACAATTAAATGGTGACCAAAATGTAGAACTTTATAGAGTCTAGGAAACAGGATCTTTAAAAGTTATTTTGTTTGTGGCGGGTGGAAGATATGAAAGGGAGTGAGACATACACACAGAGAATCCTCATTAACTACACAGTATTTCTGCAGATTCTCTAAAAGTTGTTGTTCTTTTGTAAACATCCAAACTTTGATTAAAGTTTTGTGGTTGAATCCTAGCCCCAATAAATTCAGTGGCAAAACTTCCGTGGGCTTCAAGAGGCACAGGATTTAACCTATAACGGTTTTATTAAACTCAGCTCTTTCTCCCAACTTATTTAGCACACAATTTAAATATTTTCCATTTAAAGAAAATATTACTACTTGTAATGGTATGGTATAAATATGTACTCAAGCTTAATGTCTAGCATTTGAAAGTGATGCAGAAGCAGAGAATACACACCTTAACGTCACTGTTCTTTGCTACATCCTAATTTATTCAACAGTTATGCGTCACTAATCCTTGTAGTGGAGACAGGAGAAAATAATTTATTGTAGATCAAGCTAAAAGGGTGTTTTTGTTTGTTTGTTTTTTCAAATTAGCTTTCTTCCAGGAACAATTTGACAGTATCTCAGTTTCCTAATATATCATCATTTAAACAATACTATATCCTTTCAAAACAGACAGTTATGTCAATTTTGCATGAACTTGCTTTTGATTTATAGCTTCAGTCAACCTGGCACTTGTTCAAGGAAATCACTGACTGATGTGAAATCTGTTATCCTGGCAAGAGGTTCTTTCAGATACACTAGCAAATTTCCACACCAATGCCCCGAACCGATGTGCATGCGCCAAACAATACTGTTTGATTGTACTGACCAACCTTGCAAATTAAACTAATTTTTTTGTTTTGCACAAATTGTCCAAAACCATTGCAACGTGCAAGAGGTACTTTATCACCTTTATAAAGAGAACAGATGGGGTTAAAATCATCAAGAAATCTATTCTTAAACAGCAGGCATGGTCATTTAGCATTGCTACAGCCTATGAAGCATACCAAGTACACTAAGAGCTGTTCTATAAATATGTACAGGCCCTGAAAGTTCTGATGCTGTTGTGTTAGGATCCTTTAATATAGCTTTAGGAACACGTATGATTATGAGAATTACAATTCTATGATCTATTATGTGTTGTAAATGGCCACAGTAAATTTACTGAATGGAATTAAATGACAGGCATATTAAATGCATATTAAATGATGAACAATCTTGTTCAGAGAAAGAATGGTCCAGAGTTAGGACACCAGCCTAAGATTTGAGAGACCCAGGGTCAGTTCCCTGCTCTGCTACAGACTTACTGTGTGAACCTAGATAAGTCACTTAGCCTCTCTATGCTTCACTTCCCCAACTATAAAATCATCCCATCAAATCTATGCAAATTTTCAAAGTGAGCAGCAACAAGTGGTTATGGTTTCATAGAGGATAGATGTACTGTCTGAGGAAGCAATGCTCCTGCAAATGTTGAAAAACACCTTCATTTACAGAGCCTGGAGACTCAAGACAAAGCCCTTTGTAACTAGAGCAACAAACTGAAGTGAAAGATCTCTAATATGCACAGGGCAGAAGTAGTAATGGCATTGGCTGAAGCAGGGAAAGAGACAGTACAAGTGTGAAAAATGAATGGATGATGGGAACACAACTGTAAATCTCAGAATTAAAAAACATCCATATGTTTATTTAAGTTAGGGGGGTATAAGGAGACTCTGATCTGAAGTTTACATACTATGTCTAACAGTGCTACACATACAGTATTACTGGTCCCATACCCAAGCTGCCTATTAGGTCTACAGTGGTATTCCTTTCCCATTGATATATTATTAGAAATACAGTGTGCATTGCAATCATAAACATTCAACAAAGCAGGATCATCATAATGATGTGACCCATCCAGAGAAGAATCTATAGTAGAGACAGTGCCCCTATACTCAGCCTCATACATCTGAACACCTAACAGCATCCAGCCCAATGCATCAAGGTCCCGCTATCTGGATAATCAGTATGATACGATATCCCAAATGAATCTCCTATTAAATTCACCACTGGTACATCCACAGGTATCCAGAGTCTCCTCCACCCCAAAGGCTCCACATCAGCACCAAAATTTTCTGTGACCCTAAGAGCCAGAAGGCAAAGGCGAAAAGCTTCCTTGTGCAGCATTACTTTGCTTACCTCTCCACTTTTTAATTTTTTTAAAAAAATTCCTCCCTCTATGGTGATCTCTCACCTTAAACTCATTAAGCCAAGGGATCAACCACATGGGGCAGGAATCTCACACCTACACAAACACCTTGGGGGTGTGGTCAGATAGGCTCTCCCACCTCTTGGGACCCAGACATGGCCTCAGCTGCCTAAACTTCCCATAAAAGACCAAAGAGATGGTATAGGGGAAAAATTAAAATTCCAGTTTGCTTTTCCAAAATTTACAATTTTAACACTGCACTAACACAGACTTTGTACTAAGGACAAATCTGGCCTCCAACTTGTGCAGCAAAACCACTGTAATTTCACTGGAAAGGGGACGCAGGATTCCAGCACCTCATGCAGTGATCTGCACCCCATGCACCATAGTAACCAATTCTTGGGAGCCACATGGGCATAAGCTGGTTGGGCCAGGGAAAGAGACCAGGCTGAGGGAGAGGGATGACATGCTGCATGAAATGGGGGGAGGGGAACAGTGGGCAATGCACTGTATCTTTAGGTGCTCTACTGCTTTTCTGTGGCCTGGTGCATGAGTCTTACCACAGGCCTCACAGAGATCCCTAGTGCACATCTAATATCCAGCTCTTAATAGAGGTTGCTGTCCTATGAAGCTCAGTGCTAAGCTATCAATGGTGATAAGATTCAGTGTCAAACTTCCTCTTTCTTATTAGAAATATTTATACATCAGTACTAGGGCCCGACCAAATTCAAGGTCCATTTTGGTCAATTCCATGGTCACAGGATTTAAAAAAACGTAAATTTCATGATTTCAGCCATTTCAATCTGACATTTCACGGTGTTGTAATTGTAGGGATCCTGTCCCAAAAAGGAGCTGTGGGGGGTCACAAAGTTAGTGTGTGGGGGTTGAGGAACTGCTACCCTTACTTCTGCGCTGCTGCTGGTGGCAGCCTTGACTTCAGAGCTGGGCAGCTGGAGAGCGGCGGCTGCTGGCCAGGATCCCAGCTGTGAAGGCAGAGCCACCACCAGCAGCAGCACAGTAGTAAGGGTGGCCTGATATGGTATTGCCACTCTTACTTCTGCACTGCTGACTGGGCCCTCAGCAAGCAGCTGCCACTCTCTGGCCACCCAGCTCTGAAGGCAGCGCAGAAATAAGGGTGGCAGTACCGTGACCCCCCTCTAAAATAACCTTGTGACCTTCCTGCAACTCCCTTTTGGGAAGGACCCTCAATCTGGGAAACACTGGTCTCCTCTGTGAAATCTGTATAGTATAGGGTAAAAGCACACAAAAGACCAGATTTCACAGGGGGACACCAGATTTCACATTAGAACCTTGTATACAGAAAACTCCTAAAATACCGCAGTATATTCTGTCAAATAATACACTGTACCTTTAGAGCTAGGCTATTTGGATTAGCTTTGCTGAATTAAACAATGGCTATGAAAAGTAGTCAAAATAAGAGTGCCAAAAAGTTTCAACCTGTCTGTTTTTCAAACAAAACAGGCAGGCAGAAAAACAAGTTTTCTGGCAAAAATAACTACTTGACTGTTTTTAAAATATTATAAAAGCACTCAGGGTGCTACATAATAGCAAACAAGTAGTTTTTAGCATTTAGATTAATACCTGGTTTTTGGATGGTCATTTTTTATTTTAGGATTAATATGGACATGGAACATAGCATCCACACAGGAAGATTAAGTGCAGTATTTAATTAGTGGACAGATGAAGAACAAGGCTTTCATACAGACCTTCCAAATAGTTATGGAAGAGTAATTTCCAAAGATAACAATCTAAAAACACAGCTATTTGTAAAAAATACTTATTTAATTCTTAGATCAACAAAATGAAAGTCTAATATAAAGCAAAGCCCCTTCTTACACATACTGTTTCTTTAGCTAGTGAATTTCCTTTCAAACTTTCATTGAATTTCCCCATAGTTAACTCCACCTGGTGGATTTAGTTACTCCAGGTGAGTTGGCAGCCATTCACTTCACGTCACTTGGGGTTAACATAGAGGATGGCTGTTTTCTATAATTCACTGTTTCATCAAAATTAATTCATGCTAAACAAATGTTTTGAGCAAATATGTTAAACTAAGCAACCATATTTTGCATACAAACTCACCAGCGATCACAATGAAAGACAAATTATGGTAGATATAGCAGCGAAAGACATATATATTCCTTATAAAGTTTAATTTCTGAAAGTGGAGTAGGAAAAGGCCCATTTCTGTCTAGCACCACATACTATTCATAGTACCTGCTGGCCAATTTTTCATTTCTTAAAAAAGTCACGATTGCACAATATCAGACCCATAAAGCATAAAAAAATGTCATTGGCATGCAGATCCCACCATGCCTTTGGGGGTGTGGTCTGTCCTCTCAGTGCCTGTCCCACAATCTGGCACTTACAGGCATGGCAGGATCCCCTTACTGCTTTAGTCAAACACAAGTTATTGGCCTTGAAACATGGGAAATTGGGTGAAATTTAAGGGACTGTGACAGACTGGAGATCAGACTAGATGACCTAATATTCCCTTCTGGCCTGAAACTCTATGACTATCTTAAATATTACGTTAATTCTCTATTTAATTTTCAGAAGAAACTTAATATCTCACTTGTGAAACAACATGTTCTACAAGACCTATGGCACCAGGCAATCACCTGTATATCCAAGGATGGAAACAGATTGATTGAGATAGGTACAATATACTGACACTTCTTTCTAGATTTGTAGAATCTGCATATATGGTGTATATGACAAGAGATATATGAAGGAAATATGATAAATTTACAAATCACAGTCAAATTAGATTTCCTTAGTGTGGCTTTTGACGCAAACTAACAGATTACTATTTAAATAAAAACTGTAGCAAGAATGTGTTGATTTTAGGTAACTGAATGTCTTAATTCAATTCTTAATCTCGAGATCTGGTCAAACAATATTCAACACATTTCTCCCCTACATCCCCAAAAATAAATCATGGAATACATTATTAGCAAAAAAAAAAAAAAAGCTTTTCATTGTTTGACCAGTTTTACAGATGTTCAAATAACATTAATCAATTAAAATAACTAACATTTGCCTGCCAATCACACATTAAAATATTTGCAATCCAACCTCTCTTCCATCAGCACTATTTAGCATAAAATAGATTCATTTTGGGTTACTTTTATTTTTCTGTCTTATTACATGTTCTATAGACTGAAAGGCGCTTCTGGTGCTGGGCTTTGTAACCATTAAATCCAGAATGTTGTGCTAAATCATCAAGCAACCAGAGCCATCAACAGTGAGAGATCTTTCCCCCACCTTGCCCTGCTGAGAACTTCCTCAGCATATTGAAAGAGGCCAATTAAAGCAACAGAGAGAATCATAGAATCATAGAATATAAGGGTTGGAAGGGACCCCAGAAGGTCATCTAGTCCAACCCCCTGCTCGAAGCAGGACCAAATCCCAGTTAAAGAGATGTCCTCTCTTAAACACAATGTCCTCTCCATAATTTAATCCCTCTTTGCCTGAGTGGGATATAAATTGGTGCTTGGTTGTTATTGTGGTTGACTAGAATCTGAGTGAATCAAAATCTTTCTCTCCACAATGAGCTAGGGGTGTGATTTCCCTGCTTGTGGACACATACTTGTGCTAGCTCTCATCAAGCTAGTGTGAATATCAATACCAGTGTAGCCACCACAAAGGCATGGCACGTACAGGTTTCAGGTAGGTTTGTACTCAGCACGGCTCTCCGGTGCTTCTGCTGACAGTGCTACTGGGGCTGTGCTGCTATCTACACTCGGAATAGCTAGAAGGGAGCTAGCTTGATATGTGTATGCTAGCCGATGAATCACAATGCTAACTCATAGTGTAAACATAGCCAAAGCCTCATTGGTGAATCCCATGCTGGGTTATTCAGTTCTGAGAGGCAGGCCCGCCCTGGGATGTGATGACTTATGAGGTTAGCCATATCCTCACACACTATCAGCCATCAATTCTCCATGCAGGATAATCTATCCTGCCAATGCACAGACTCTCTTTTTTGGGTGGTATCGGGGACATAAAGTTAAAAAAAAAAATTCTGGTTGGATCAGATGCACCCCACCTGCCCAAATTATGCAAAAAATGCATTCACCCAATATGTAACGCCTCAGACTTGTTTGAGCAAATAACGTATCACTTTTTTAGATGTGATGTTTTTTTAGACAAACCGAATAATTTAACAAGGTATCCCCCTTAAACAAAAACACCAAAACTTTGCAGTTGTATAAAGGAGAAGAAAGAATTTCACTCTGAAATTTGTTCAAACAATGATTCAGGACCACAAAAAAAAAAAAATTAAAAAAAAAAGAGAGAGACACAACAATCTCCTCCTGAAGGGACTGAAGCTGAACAGAAAGATGCTGCCATGTATGCTGGCTCAGAGCTTGGATGACATATCTGCAGAAAAGCTGATGACTGGTGTTTCCGTTAGCCATTGAACACCTTGGCAATACTTATCTCATCCTGAGAACATGATACTTACTCTTGTACAGCTCTGGCTATGGAGAGGGCTGTGGATCCAGTTTCATTAACACTATCTAAGGTCACATTTGGCAGGTCATCATCGTCACTGTCACTTTTAATTTGCCTGGGAGATACGCCTCGGGGGTCCATTTGTGCTGGAAAAGAGACATATAATGGATTAAAGTTAGTGTGATGAAACGAATCTTGTCCCAGAACAACATTAGGGTGTACCACACTTCCATACTGTATATAGCACCTTTCTCCTTTAGCTTCACAAGTCAGATGATGAATATATGAAATCAGGTAATGTATCTATAGCTTCTGTTAGCTACAGATACACACAAACATATTTGTAAATGCATACAATCATAGAATCATAGAATATCAGGGTTAGAAGGGACCTCAGGAGGTCATCTAGTCCAATCCCCTGCTCAAAGCAGGACCTAATCCCCAATGTCAATATATGTATTTTATATATATGGATACTGGATACGCAAGAACCATTAAAATGAAATAAAATTGCACACATATTACTCTTTAAACATGCATTTTACCTTTAAGTCATTAATTGTTGTTGTCTTTTGGGGATGTTTTTTGGCTTTGTTTGTATGACTCTTCCAGATGGAGATTTAGGGTAAAAATTTAGTGGTCACTTTTGCCAGTCTGGAGACATCTAAGACCTGATTTTTCAAAAAAGCAGAGCACTTGCAGCTAGGGTGACCAGATGTCCCGATTTTATAGGGACAGTCCCGATTTTTGGGTCTTTTTCTTATATAGGCTCCTATTACCCTCCACCCCATATCCCGATTTTTCACATTTGCTGTCTGGTCACCCTACTTGTAGCTTTCACTCAAAATCAAACAGTGATCTCTCAAGTGCTCCTTGGAGAGGAAGAACGGCCCAGTGGTTAGGGTGCTATCCTGGGTCTGTGTAGAGACCCAAGTCCAATTCCCTGCTCTATTGCAGATTGTACATGTGACCCTGTATTTCAGTTCCCAACTTTAAAATGGGGACATAGTCCTTTACTACTTCACAATGGTATTATGATACATTAAAGACTGTGAGGCATTCAGATATTCCTGTGATATGGGCCCCATAAATAGATCGAATTCCCAAGAATCAGTTGCCACTTGAGAACGTCGGTCTTAATGTTTAATTTATCAATGCACAGTGCACAGCCTTTGGGCACAGTTGTCATTTCTATTTTTTTGTTAAAGATCTTAATAAAGACGATATTTTAAAAAAACCATTCAGTAGGCTAACATAGTAAGTCAGATATTTACATATTAAGAAATACAGTAGTGGGTGCCCTTACAGAGGGATTGTTGACACTGACAACGATAAAATCTATACCATATAACTGCACTGAGACATATATTGACTGTATTTCAATTTTTGAAAAGTCATTGGTAACATGCTTCATTGCTCCAAAACTACAAGCACCATATTCTAGTCACACATTGCATACTATAGTATACAATGTGTGTTTAAACATCAGTTGCCAACATAAGCTGGCAACTTGATTTAAAAGTTATTGATTGCTCATCACATCTGATTTTACCAGAGAGAAAATCAATCAGAAAGAAATGTGATGTTTGAGAATTCCTGATCGCCAAATGGCTATGGGGTATTAGAAGCAATTGTAAAATGTGAAATAATTACCATCAACATTAACTATTTTTGCTAATTTTTAAAAGTGAAACTTGTTGCTTGTTACACTAGTTATATAATTATAAGAAGCAGATAGTTACATGTTGTTACATGTGTGAAAAATAAATATGTGAAGTTAATGAAGTTTAAATTAAAAAGAACAAAACATATTGCACTTGCTATTTTCAGCTAACAGCAGCTTAGTCTTTCTCCCCTGTAACATGAAGGCCAAATCAGAAGCCTCCTGGCTGGTTACACTCAAATGTAGCTTTGTGAAAGATGTTTAACAGTTAGTTTATGATGCAACTGCCATTATATATTAATTTTGTACATTTAACTTTGCTTATTCTTAAATAAAAGGAGCTGGGTTAAATAAAGAAGAAAACTGTCTTAGGTATGTTTATTCATTACACAACATGCCATCTAGTCATTTTATGATATGGTATTGCCGACTCTTGAGATTTTGTCACGTCTCAATATTTGATGTTTTTTCTTAAAGCACCAGGTACTTGAGGCATGTGATGAGGTGAAAATCTCATTTAATTTTAAAAACTAAGTTTCTAGCCCTTATGGTTGCAGAAAAATGCTTGAAAATGTGACCCAAGTGTCCCTAAAGACTCAAATACCAGAAAGCAAATAAAAGAATCAAAATGTATTATCTTTCAAAAATCTCATTGTTTTAAAGCCAATTTCATGATTTTGAGACTTGAATCGTGATTTTTTTTTTAATGTTTGTGGTTGGCAATACTGATTATGTTGCATACTTAATAGGACAAATGCTCCTCCATGTTATGCTGCTGCAGCCTTCTGGAGTTAAAGGGATTGCATTGTGGTAATAGAGCATAATTTGGCCCACTGAGCACAGTTTGCATAACTGCGAGTCTATGATCATGACAACACCTGGTGTCTTGAGTTGCGTATTCTCTGCAAAGTGTAGGATCTTCCACGCTTTCAAAATAGTGGAAATCAAAATGCTGCAGTGGGGGAATTCAGAACTGGTAGCACAGAGGAGTGATTTTTCAATCTAATTTATGGTGATGGCTAATTGGATTGATGCCAAATTGTATAAAATCCACACTTTAGCATTAAGGAATTTATTTCTATTCCCTCTCATTTTTTTCTAATCTGTCAGACCCTATCATCTCAGCCCATACCCATCATCTCAGCATTCTTCTTAGTTCCCCCTCTCCATATGTGGCCTCTGCTCCTCCCCGTTACCACATAACTGCAGTTCTCTTATGTCTCCTTATAGCGGTCACCCCCTTTTTTGCTCTTCTCTCTCCCTTTGTGCCCACTTTCCTATTCCTAAACAGACGTGCAGCAACTAGGATGGCTTTCACAAATCTCTGGAGAGGAAGCTGGCTCCTTGCCTTGTAAACTGTCACACAATGGCCTAATGTTTTCAAAGAACTCAGTGAGGCTCTCAGCAGGGTGGATTCTACCCCTCTTCTTCAGGTTTTATTACACAAGTTGGTGATAATTGGTTGAGAGCATGGTGAGCCCAGAAGGTTGAGCTCCGACTTTTCCATCCCATTGTTTCTCAGAGCAGCTGCAACTGATGCGGGGAAATGCAGCAACTAAATCTATTCTTCTCCCCATAAGACCCTTACAGGTAACTGATTAGTTGACGCCCATATAGAGAGATCTCCTGCTCACCTGTGACTACAGTGTCCAAGCTGCACAGCAGAATTCTTCTGCTTGGGGCTGTGGGTGGGAAGTAGATATGCAAGAGTACCTGCAAAGCGGCTCCACAGCCTGTGAATTTGGAATCCCATAAAACAATAAAATGTTTGGCTCCAATCCAGCAATTAACTGCTGGGGTACAGTTAATTGAGGATTAAGGCCTTTTTCTTTATAGTTTCTTCCACATAAACTGTAACCAAAAATATTTTGCAGAGTTAAGAATACAGGCCAAATTGTTCAAATTCAGATGGCCTACAGTTAAATTTCAAAATCTGTATTTTGGAAAAAGTGGCCTGATTTTCAGTTGATGAGCATGTCTCACTGAAGTCAGCAGTGTTGAAAATAAGTCTGAAAATAAGGCCACTTTCATTTAGAATTCTAAATATAGTTTTAAGAGATTTTTGCTTCCAGGTTTGTATATGCTGGCCACAGTTATTAAATAACTATTTGTAGTTATTATTGGAATAACAAACAACAGAATGTGAGAGAGAATAAAAAGATTTAGACAAGGGAGAAAAGATATGTTAGCAAATGGGATATGAAAAGCGATGAAGAGCCAGTGATGAAACTGGCAGGCAACATGCAGCTTTACCCTCAACACTCACCCTCAGCATATACGTTGTCCCCTCAACACTCACCCTCAGCATTTACGTTGTCCCCTCAACACTCACTCATTCCCTCTGCCTAGCACCAGCCTCCTTCGGACTTCATATCCCATATATTTCATGTAAAATAATGTGTTATGCAGTGTTAAGTGCATCTTAACCTTAACTTGTGTTGCACCTTTCCAGATCTCGCCCTCCTTTGAGCAGAGACTCTCGGTTGTGCTGAGCTATCTGGTGGTTTTGTGAAGTCCGAAGGAGGCTGGTGCTAGGCAGAGGGAATGAGTGAGTGTTGAGGGGACAACGTATATGCTGAGGGTGAGTGTTGAGGGGACAACATATATGCTGGTAAAGATCCAAGGAGAGTTATAAAAATAAGCATTTTGTACTGGAAGGGGAGGCAAGAGAAGAATTATGTGCCCCCATTACCAAAATTAATCAAAAAAGTGCTTCCTTTTAGAAGCCAATCTTTCAACAGAAGAACAACCCAGCAAAAGCCTGTTCCCACCACTCCAGCACTAGGGCTATTACTTCAAAACCACAATTCCAATATTTTGACCTTTCATTTAAAATATACAATTAAAACAATGGCACTGTAATCAAATAAAATTAAACATATAGACAAAATTAATTGTTATATGTTTGCTCATATTAGAACAGCTATTGAAGTTTCATTTTCATAAAGACTCATACATACCACCATTCTCCCCATTTGTAGGAAAAGAATACAATCATCAAGTTTAACATACGTTCCATTAATAAAAAATATAAATAATTAAACATTTAGAATAATATATGTTGACTAATATATATTACATGAAATTATATAGACAATTTTTAACCATGATCTTAAAAACATTTTATCGCTGTGCCGTTGGATAATCACTGACATTTAACCATTCTACCTCTCTGCACTAAATAGCATGCCCCACATTCCAATTATGATAAAAAGAGACTAGGTGAGTTTGATATTCAGGAAACTGAAGGATTAACAGCATTGCCTTGGAATCACATCATAGTGCAGGAACTGGCAGACATTATGCAAGCTTACTCAGTGCAGCTCTGCCAATGCACCTCAAACTTGACTCATGCTATACATTGCTTTTCAAGTCTTCGTCCTGCACAGAGATGAAACTCTTAATTGTGCTGAGCTGTCCAGTGGTTTAGTGATGTGCACAAACATAGGATGAGCCCACCAGACTCACTATGACCTAATATAAGATATGCAGAAAATCTTTAGAGAGGAAAAGTATGGTACACCAATGCACTGCTATTGCTCCTGACACTTTCCAATTATAACCTGATTTTTATTTTCTGATCAAGTTTTCTGGAAGCTGATGCGACAGACAGTCATCCCACCAATAGGAAGGCTGAGACCCACAAGAAGTAATTTCACATAAATACACTATCTTAGATTTAAATCAAATCCTGGCCCTGGAGGTTTAAGATGAATGCAATATTTAAGAGCAGTAGAAAGCTAGGTAATCATCAGGAGTTTTACCTCCCTTATTAGTTAAGCCATACAGAGTTAGCTAAGGCTTAAATGACTTATTAGGGGACCAATGCTTGCCGGTGTGAAAATAAAGAGACAAAATAGAATATCAGCATTCTGAAATACTGAGGTCTGTGGTACTGTATGTTTAACCTCAATACTTGTCTTCTGAATTAAATAATCTCTTTGCTAATAGCCTTGAAAATATGTATATACACAGACATATGCTGAAGTATCATGATATAATGCTTACTAAATCATGATTTTAGTTGCACTCTTAGAATGATTAAAAATCAATTTCTGCCTTCTGAATGAGCGTACGATATTAGCAGACAGTTTATTTTTGTATCATATGTGAACCTTCACACTGTGTTTTCTATGATGAATGTACAGTATCCTGCATGCTAATTTAACAAATAGAATCACTTTTCAATATAAAGTGATTGCTTTTAACAGGCATTGAAAATGTACCAGATACCTACTAGCTGTAGCATCGAGCCTGCCAGCCAGAAAAATGAAGCTCTCTGCCCTTCCCTCATCAGTGAGATCCAGGAAAATGCACTGAGTGAGAAGTTTGATGCAGGAATCAGTGAATGAAATCCTATGGCCTCCTACACAGGAGGGTACTGGGATCTCTGTTAGTGTGCTGTCCAGAGTCCCTGCTTGGAGATCCATTTTTTACATCAGTCTCTGGCCTGTAGATTAATAAATTTGAAATTTCAACCCACTATAGCTACCATAAGGGAGAAGCTTTGCTTCCGTTGCTTTCCTTGCAAATTTAATATGTAAAAAGTTAAATATCAGCTAACAGAAAATTATTTCTAGTAGTAAACATTATTTTTGCAGCCAGGAATCTCTTCCAGGAATAGGAAAACAATTACCCTGAATACCAATGATTTTCACATTCACAAGACTCTCAACAATACTGTTATTATTCTGGATGTGGGCTTGCTGCACTAACAATAAAGTACTGGAAAATATAATTTAATAAATTATTCAGCCTATAGGTCTTTGGATCAATGTTTTATGACTTGCCAGGGCACAGAAACATTGTCAGAACCTGCTCAAATACTAACAGGATCAGTGAACTGGTAAGCTCAGGTCCTGGACCATGTTAAAAAAAGAATATATATTCCTGAATCCCCAAAACTCTACCTACACAGCAGCACCACCAACGTGCACACCTCATCCAATAGCCACAGGCCGCCACAACCCCTCATTTTATCACCCATTTGCCTGGGGACTAGAAGCATCAACTAATGTTCACATATGTCTGCCTTGGGAGGAGAAAGAGTATAGTTGTCTTCCTCCCACAAGGTGGAGAAGAATGTGGGTGTCTGCCTGCACTAGCATTAATGGCTGCCAATGTTTCAAAAACCCCTGAATAATCCCAAATCCAGGAAATTCAAATACTAAATAGAGGGACTTGTGCTCATCTCCCCACGAAGTTAATGCCAGGAAATAGTTTAGAATTACAAGTGTCTGGTCACATGCCATAACTTGAAGTCTATTCCCAGAGTGAGGGTGGGCGTGACCGCTATATCAATACTGGGCATTTCCTTTGAAGTTATGTCCCTCAAAGCCTAGAGATCGTGGCTTAGAGATAGCCAAGTGACACACTGGATGTTGGTCTCTAAAGCTCAGTGAACTCCACCTTGACATATTTTTTATTATGCCTGGGCACACCATTGTCATAGAACTGGGTGCCGTCAGTTGTGGACACTGCAGAATGCTAGAGGGCAGGTTTCCCTGCTGCAACATCCTGTCTTAGCTGAGAGGATCAAGCTCACCACCATGAATAATGACAGGAAGGGAAAAGTAAGCAAATATCAATATTGCTCTTTGTGATGAGAGTTATCTATTAGATTTCCAGCCACATAAGGTAAAAAGAGTGTCTATCTATAATCCACACCTAACAATTTGATACTAACCATTTCTGAATATTGCCATCCATGACAGGTTTAGGAATCCAGCAGCCAGTCACTAGGGAGGGAAATACTGGAGCAGAATGTCATATATCCTGCTACGTATTTCCAACAATGGAAGCAGCACCTCCAGATACAGATGCAGATGCACATGAAGCATTTCAAAGAAAACCCTTTGAGACTGGATACTGTGCTCTAATTTATGTAATATACTTTTGGACAGCTGTGTTGGGAAACCAAATCCTTGCTTTACAGACATAACAAATGTACTCATTGTGGGAAAGATGTCATTTACTTTCCCCCGCCCCCCCCACCTCACAAGCAGATAACTACTACATGGAACACATATCAGATATTTTCCCTCCTATTTAACGTTCATTATCTTCATTTTTTGCTTTTGAAAATACTCCGAGAACACTAATCAGATTTTAAATCAAAACAGCTTGCTGTCTGGTAGGGCCAACAGAACTGGTCGATGTATTTAATAAAACTTTATGTACAAAGCAGCAGTATCCATGAACTTAATGGTCAGAATATAGAGTCTACAGGGGTAATTTTTATTACAATTTATAGCGAGATTACCCATACTCTACAGTTTTCAGATTTTATTGAGATTTTTATGAGTCTATGTGGCTGCAGCAGTTAACTGCACTAGGCATAGCAATGGTTCATGGTGAATGGGAACTGGCATCCTCATACATATTATGTTACTAATCTACCATAAGATATTAATTGTCATTGTCCAATCTAAGGCATTATTTAAAATCATTTCACAAGTAAAATAATTTGCTGTAGCTTAATAGCGGTGTGTATATACAACTATGGATGGATGTAATGTATGCACATATTTATGTATCTCCGTCCATCTGTGTGTACATATATAAACATGAACACTGATTTTTCTTTAAACAACGGACTTCTTTTCACTTTAAACTGTCTGAATGTCATAAAACTCTCTTTCATGTATATGAAACCGAACTACTGAAGCTATTAAAATCTAAATCACACCAATCATCTAACATACAAATACTCCATCACCAACATAAAACAAACCAGGGAAAACAACAAGAAAAAATATATTCAGGGAATAACTTGAACAACATATGGCAGAGGAACTATAAGGCAGTAAGAGATTCAAGTTTACAACTAACACACTTCAAGAATCCATTGGTACATAAGTTACTTTGGCCCCCCCAGAAAATTTTCAGTAATTTGGCCCAAATGACACTAAAATTTAGAGGTGTATCAAACAAATAGGAGCTTAAGGGAGCAGAAGGCAGATCAATTGTACCAGGGCTCTCAGTCTGTAACATCTGTGTAAATAAAGTGAAATGGGAGAGAGTGGGACTCCAGCAAACATGAGGCACTGGGCCCCCACATTTCTCTTGATGGGCCTGGTTACATATATGTTTTGGTCATATCCTAAACTGTATCACTTATATCAAAACAACAGCTTTGGGGCTCAGTTCTAGCTTTTTTTACTATGATGTGCGCTGATGGGGATGCAAAGTTGTAGTAATTCTTTATGCACAAAGCAGGCAATGGCCATATGCCTCAGGGCATACTCAGCAGCCCTCCTTATACTTGCTACAAAAAGATTTAGAGCAGAGATGGGCAAACTACAGCGGGCCAGATCCTCCTGCCCAGCCCCTGAGCTCCTGGCCCAGGAGGCTAGCCCCCGGCCCCTCCCCTGCTGTTCCCCCTCCCCCGCAGCCTCAGCTCACTGCCTCGGCGCAATGCTCTGGGCAGCAGGGCTACGAACTCCTGGGGCAGCGCAGCTGCAGAGCCCAGCCTGATCCAGTGCTCTGTGCTGCACGGTGGCGTGGCTGGCTCCAGCCGGGCGGCGCGGCTGTAGCGCTGCCAGCCACCGGTGCTCCAGGTAGCGCGGTCAGGGGGAAGGGGGTTTGGATAGAGGGCAGGGCAGTTCAAGAGGGTGGTCGGGGGTGTGGCTAGGGGGCGGGGCGGTCAGAGAGTGGGGAACAGGGGGCTTGAGTGGGGAACAGGGGTCCCGGGGGGACAGTCAGGAAGGAGAGGGGGCATTGGAAGGGGCGGCGGGGGACAGTCAGGGGCAGGGGTTCCGGGGGGTGGTCAGGGGACAGAGAGCAATGGATGGGCAGGAGTCTCGAGGGGGGGGCATCAGGGGACAGGGAGCAGACGGGGGTGGATGGGGCAGAGGTCCCGAGGGGCTGTCAGAGGGCGAGAAGCAGGGGGGGTTGGATAGGGGTCGGGGGCTGGGCCACGCCTGGCTGTTTGGGGAGGCACAACTTCCCCTAACCGGTCCTCCATACAATTTTGGAAACCCGATGTGGCCCTCAGGCCAAAAAGTTTGCCCGTCCCTGATTTAGAGTGTATCCCTCCCTGCCACCCCCCCAAAACAACAACAACAAACTATCTCCAGGTGCTAGCAAATATGGTATAGGAAGGAATGAGATGTAGACATGTCTCCTCTCTTTCAGACGTGTGAGGAGGAACTGGAAAGCCAGGTGGGCTCAAGTAGGGAGAAGCATCCAGCATCTTCACTCCTCCTACTGAGACCTGTGTGTGGAGTGAACATTCTGGTGCCAGCCTCCCTGCAGGACCGGTGCAGCACCAAACGCTCTATTGGTCCCAAACAAACAATACATTTAAGAATGAAATATAGTCTTTTAAGAGGTCAAAATGTTTTGAACAAATGAATCAGTAGTTCCAGATGGGACAAAACTGAATTAGACATTGGCAAGTCTTTAGTATTTATTTTAAAATTAAAATAAAAGTCTTGTTCTGTAGGAGTCATCATACATAAGCACTATTATTTTATTCTGCTTTCCTTAAAAACAGCCTCTGTCTCAAATGCATGATAAAACATATTTTATCCTACCAATGTTTTAATTCCTTCATTCCAGAAGAATTGCTATTTCCCCAGATTCTTAAATAAATGAAGCGTCTACAGTAATGTGAATTCCCCCCTAGGACGTAAGTCTCTTCTCTTTCTGTTTCACTCTGTGGCTACTCACTGCCATTCATTTGCTCCTTTCCCAGAACCACTGATGGTTCTGCAAAACAAAGCAGCGGGTGTATTCAGCTTGCAAATGTTTTAGATATCCAGTGAATGCATAGGAGGAAGCTTGGGTGGAGTGTGTTCAGCCTCAATGGATTTTTGTGCACACCCAAAAGAAAAAAAAATAGCAGAGAAACTCCACAGGTCAAAACTAACAGTGAATGGAGATGCAGAGGGATGGAAAAATCAACCTTTCCACATAAAACAACAAACACAGTTTATACAGACCCATATTACCAGACCTTTAGAGTCATGGTACAAATTGAATAGTCCTTATTGTTGAGTTTCTAACTTTATAGTATAAACTGCTACTTAAGACAAACGGTCTCCTATGGAGTGCATCCTTAACAGCTAAAAAGACTCTATTACCAACTTACCGGGGAGTAAAAATAGTCTAGTAATGGGGTATTTCCTACTGTAAATATCAGGAATACCTACCCAAACTAGTAATGTTTTTCTTACTGATTAATATCTTAGCTACTGGAGAACATATAAAAGAACTTTTTAAATATATGTGGAATAGGATGTAATAGGATGCAACAGAGGTACTCCTGAGATGGGCCTAAAATACACTATACACACACACAATTACATAAAAACAAGTATGTGATCATATGCTAAAGTGGGCTGAATTAAGATTACATGAGCAACCTTAATTCAGGTATTTCCCAACTTTTGAGTGCTTAACTTTGTTACCTTAATGTTTTCTAAACATTGGTTTTTTGGGATGAAATTTCCTAAGTTTTAAAAAACTTTAAACACTGAAAAAACAAATATATCATTGTGTGAAACACCACCTCCCCACCACCACTCGAGTAATGGAGTGAGTGGTAGCATTAGAAGGCTGTTATCTTCCATGGGGACCTGCCACTAGAGGTGGATGGAGAACCATAATTTGTCAGTGGGTTTCACATGTATTTTCTGACAGTAAATGAATGGTGATACAAATAATGGGATCAGTTTCAGGTTCTGTGAGGGAATGGTGCTCTGCTGGTTACCAACCCTTCTGCCCCACTCTCCCGGAGCTTCTCCTCTGTCTTCTTCTGCTGCTGTCACCATCTCCTGTATGTCTCCTCTCTTCTTCCCCCCCCCCGCCCCAAGCCAGACTCCTTCTTCCTTCCCATCCCCAGCTCTTATCCTCTCCAGTTCTTCTCCTGCTCCTGTCCAAAGCTCTTGCTTCTATCCTCCCCCTTCCCTGCCCCTTTACACTCCTCCCCACTTCCCACCTTGCGTCTCTTCCCCTTCTCCCACCCTCCATCCTTCCCTCCTCACACATCTGGATTTAAGCCAGGCTGTTTCCTCCTTTCCCTTGCATATTGCCTAGTTACCAGCAGGGGGATCATTGAGAGCAGAGGAGGAAGTCTCCCTATCCTGAGTTCTTGGGCTCAGCACCAGTTTCCCACCACAGCCAGGAAAACCATTTTCAGAGAAAATCCTCCTTGATGCCTGCAGTCCCAGATGGAGCATGCTCAGTTGCTCTGCCGGGATGATGTGCACCAATCAGTTGACGTGTAGGAGCTAGGAGGGGTTGAAGCTCAGTGCAGTTGGAATCTTCCGTGAATTTAGCTGTCTGACTATAACATGACCATCTATTTGAGCATGTGTGAACTGAGATTTTTTTCAGAGACTCATAAGTTGGCTACATTTGTGCAAATTTCCACAGGGAGGGCAAAAGGCACATCCCTGATGAAAGGGTGACACCTTCAGCCATACTTCAAGTTCCTGAGCCAGGGTGGAGGTGCTAGACCTTCTCAACAAAACAGTTGTACAATTTTTTTAACATTACAAATCAATGTTTTTCCCCTTAATCTTGCTTTCCTAAACTGCTGAACTGTTTTAGCTGAAACTCCCAAACCCCCAAATCAGCCTGAAGCAAACACCTGGCATGGAAAATTTCAGCCCAAATGGTTAAAGTCTGACAAAGTTATGAGCAAGTGAATAAAATATCAGGCAAACTTAAGTATAGGTGAACTACAGGTGCTACCTGCACCTTTACTTATCCCTTATAGCAGGGGTGCCCAAACTTCCTGTCACAAGCCCCCTCACCGGTTACGGAATCTGTCTACGCCCCCGCTCCATTACTGCAGAGTTGGCTCAGCAGAGGAGTTTCGGCTGAAGGCAGAGCTGGGGGCTACCCTGGGGATGGGGGAGGAGCTTGGGCTAGAGTCAGAGCTGGGTTGGGGGTGGAGAGGGAATGAGGGAGGAACTGGGCTGAGGCGGAGCAAGGCTGGAGTGGAGCTGGGGCTGGAGCTGGGTTGGGGGCGGAGTGGAGCTGGGACTGGGGTTAGGGGGCACTCCACCTCTGCTCTCTGTGGGGGCTGTCCCAGGCACCTCCACATAATCCCCCGAATGTTCCTCCTCTGTGCTCCTTAAGGGGTGTGCTCCACAGTTTGGGGACAACTGCCTTATATCGACGGTCATCATTGCTGAACAGAAATATTTTACTCAAGTCTCTCAGGAGTCTTTAACACGTTGGAATGCTTTATATACTCCTGAGGGAATTCTGCGTTAAAAAATTAAAAATTCACCACCAAAATCATAACAATTCTGCACACAATATTTACAATTTTACAAAATTCTGCAAATTTTATTTGTCAATAAATAAATATGGAGGCTCCAGCATGGCAGTGGGGAGCACAGGCCACTGACTGCATGGAGGAGGGAGATCACCCTGCAGCCCCCTACCCCAGGATACAGACTTGATGGTGAGGCTGCACCTGACCCTGACATAGTGCAAGGGCTAAGCCTGCCCCAAAAACACCCTGGGGCCGTGCCCCTCCATGCTAGGTGCACCAGATGTGGGCAGACAGGTTTAGTCTGGCAGGATCCATGTGTGGAGGGGCTTAGTGTGGGGGGATCCAGGTGTGTGGTGAGAGGGTTCCGTGTGGGGCAATCTGGGTGCAAGTGGCTCAGTGGGGGCTCTGGGGTGTGGGGGTGATCTGGATGCACAGGGGCTTATTCTGGGGGAGTTCCAGGTGCTGGAGCAATGGGACTCTGCAGGGGGGTTCAGGTGAAGGTGACTGGGGCTCAGCAGAGGGGCCTGGATGCCGGGTGGGGGTCCAGATGCAAGGAGTGGAGCTCGGCAGGGGATCCAGATAAAGGAGGATGGGGATCCGTGGGGGGGGTCCAGGTGTGGGGAGTCCAGCGGGTGAGTCCAGGTGTGTACAGGGTGGGGCTTATCTGGATGGGGTTCAAGTGCGGGAGGCTCAGTGGGGGGTGGTCTGGGTGCAGGGGTGGAGGTCTGGATGCAGGAGGGAGGGGCTTGGCAGGGGTCCGGATGCAGGGGCGGTGGGGCTCGGCAAGGTGGCGGTTTGGGTGCGGGGAGGTTGTCGGGGGCATCTGGGTATGCGGGGCTCTGGATGCACAGGGGTTGGGCAAATGGGGGAGCAGCTCCCTGAGGCTGAGGAATGATCAGGGAGGGAAGTAGAGGAGGGGGTGTGGAGCAAATGGGGGAGTGGCTCCCCATGGCTGAGGAGTGATGGGGGATCGGCAGGGTGGGGGGCTCAGGTGTGGGGCACTCGGTGGGGAGGGGTTCTGGGTGGAGGGGTGAGGCACATCGAGGGGTCTGGGTATGTGGGGAGTCCAGATACACTGGGGTTGGGTGGATGGGGGGTGGATCTGATCCTGCACCATCTGGGGCATTGCCAGTCTCGCCCCCGCCGCCCCAGCAGTGCTTTACCTCTCCGTTGGCTACTCCAGATGTCCGAAATCTCATACCTATGCTACTGGGGAGGGGCACGTGACTGCTCTTGCGGCTTCCCTTTGCTCCCCCCATCATTTTCTGCAGGAAAGCAAAGAAATCTGGGGGGACGGGGGGGATGGGCGGGGGAAGAGGATGACATGAATTCTGCGAGAGCAGCGGTGCAGAATTCCCCCAGGAGTATTTATTGCAGTAACCAGTAATAGTGGTCACCACTTACCACACAAAAAGCATTTCCCAAAGTTGTTGATAAATCACAGTGTAGTTGTCCTAATCCTGCAGCACTTACTGTGGTAAAACACCAGTTGAAGTAAAGGGGAGCTTTGCCTGAGAAAGGACTGTGGGGTAGGACCCACTGGAAATAATATTCCTAACTCTATGTCTATACCTTCTTTTACTGTATATAGAAAAACAGAAGTAAATTATTCAGACCTTTTAGCCAGGCCACTTCACTGTGAGTGGTCCCTTGAAATATGTGTTATGCTAAACAGTCTGTTCCACCTTGTATTTAGCTGTGACACTCCGAGTAAGTTTTCTTGACCTGTGTAGCTCAAAAGCTTATCTCTCACCAGCAGAAGCTGGTTCAATAAAAGATATTACCTCACCCACCTTGTCTTTCCCTGCATTAACATTGGAAGGTCACTCCTTACCCCTCAGTTTATCCAGGTTCCATCAAATATTTTTATGCATCCTTATTAAGCCAACATTTTTGTTAAATAAGATTTTTTTTCTGAAACTACCTATTAATAATAGTGTTGTTCCGTAACAGTCTGCAAAGTCCCACTGATGCCAACGGCAGGTGTGGATGCACAGCATGACTGGGTCTAAGTCAGTGTGGGTTTGATGGTGCTGACCAGCCTCAAATCCCACTGACTGCAGTAAGAGCTCAGGGCTCTAAGCACCTCTCAGGCTCAGGCTCTGCTTGCAGACTGGGACTTTTCTTCTTTGTTATAGGTAATTACTCCATGCCCCCCCCCCCAAAAGCATGAAAATGCATAAGATAAGAGCTGAAAGTTTAAAGGAGATATAGTCCTAAAATGCTATATTAACACTTTCGGTGTGACAGTCAGAATACAGCAGACACAGAAATGAGAATGCAACTTCGTTTGTATACTGTATACACTTTCAAATTTCTGTGTACTGGCCAGTAACCAGTAAAATGAATAAGTGTTGGGGCAGCTCCTGTATAATGAAAACGTAAAAAAAGTTTGAATTTTAAAATTGTTTTTCAAAGGGGAATTCATGAGTTTTGTACACACATACACGCGCGCGTGCGCTCCCGCTCATTAAGTCTGTGGACAAACTATGTTTCTTTGCATTCACACCTGGCACTCAGTTTTGGAGAAAGAGTTTGAGATAATGGAGGAACATGCAAATGGGGCATTTCAGACATGAGTTGAGACGGAAGATAGTGAAGATGACACTCAAAGAGTAATCAGCAAGATAAGGAGGAGAATCAGGACGGCAAATAAGAGGAATAAAGCAGAGGAGGAGATCCTGAAGGTATTGAAGGGAAAAGAGAATTCAAGCAGAATAAGAACAGAGAAGTGTCCTGTTGACTTAGCTAGAAGGCAGCAATTAGGGATCAGGGCAGTTTTGTTGGAGAGAAGAGAATCCAGATTGTATGGTTCAAGGAAAGAGATAGGGGAAGAAATGTAGGCGGTAGGAGCAGAGAGCACATTTCAGTGCTTGGGCAAAAGGATCGTTTGGAGATGAGATTTTAGAGATCAAGGGAATGTTTTCTTAATATATGTTTTTAGTCAAAACAAAAGTAGCTGGATGGATGGCTGGGCAAGCAGACAGAAGAAGAGGAAAACACACTCAACAATAAAACCTATGGCACTGATAGAGAAAAGTATTTATTCTGCAAAGCACTTAAACAAGTGCTTAACTTTAAGCATATGTTTAAGTGTCAATGAAGTCAACAGGACTTAAGCATGTGCTTAAGCACTTTCCTGAATTGGGCCTACTAACACAAATACTACTTTTGACTTGGATAAAAGCAAGGCACAAAGAATGCACAGATTAAGAGCTAAATTCTGCCATTGACAATTGCTCATGTTAACTGAAGGCAGAACTGGTCTCTAAACATTTCTTTTTACATTTATATAAATTGTCAACCATCAGGTGAAAGTTGAAGGCACACACGGATTTTAGATAGTTCTGAATCTGCATGTGTCATTCATTTGACTGGAGGATATTGGCACCAGTTTAAATTTCAGAGCAATGCCCTTTTATTATCCGTATATATTTATTACTTACGGTATGTTAACCAAAAAAGCTCATCATTGAATTTAAACTGTGATGTGCATATATGAAATTAAGGTTTAGCTGTTAATTTATGCAAAATATTTGGTTTATTGCCTTTCTTATTTGTATTGGTTTACATAACAAAGAAAGAAAACACATGCCAGAAAGAGCTAACAAAGGATGGCTACCTATTGTGGATTATTACCAGTATCAGGGGGTAGCCGTGTTAGTCTGTATCCACAGTTTTTGTGGATTGTTACCATTATCCTTTTATTATAATTATTCAAATTAACTTGTACATTTCTATCAGAAGTATCAGTGACAGCAGACAGGGTGCAGCTGAAGAGAAAAAATTAAAGGACAGCTTAATCCCTTCTTTTTCTCTAGCTGTACATTTAAGAGGTGCAGTGGTGCTGGGTAACGATCTCTGCCAATAATAGCACAAAGGAGAGGTTGTTTGGGTAGCTCAGTATGTCTGCATCTGAAGCTTGTGGGCTGAAATCCCTACAGTACACTAAATTCTGGAATTTTGCTGGTGAACGGGGGTAGTGAGTTTCCACTCTCACAAACTGGGAAAGTACTGACTACAGATGTAGTTGTAACCATTGCCAGTTATCACCTTTGAAAAGTAAGCCAACAGTTTCTGTACCTTAGGACAATACTTGTCAAACTCAAGGTCAGATTCAGCTCAATCCCAATGCAAAACTCCAAAACCAAACATCAAGTCAAGATTATTTATTTTACAACTGTTTGACAGTATGTTGCACCATGCTGCTTTCATTTATCATGTTTTACATAATGGCATAGGGCCCTAAAATTATGTCATTGTGTAAAGCGTAATAAAATGTCCTAAACCATCATCATTTCCAGTCTCAGAACAAAAAACAGATATATTCTGAGTTAGTTTTGCATGTTCTGAGCCTATAAAGAGGATAAGTTCCATTTTTAGAAGAGGCTTGGCTAGTTGACTTCCATACTAAAGCTAGGGGACTGAGGCAATGGGAGGGGAAAAGCAAAGATTTATGTACAACATGATGCTACTAAAAAACATAAAACCCCACTATTAACATCAAACATAATAATATTACACCAGAAATAGACAGAAGAGTCAAAAGACACAATCCTTTGGGACTGACTGCATGAATCTCTTAATTAAGCAATAAGAAACTCTAGGGATATTACAAAGCATAATGCTAAATGATTTCCGTCTCATGAGCCCTAAAAGTGAGATTAAAATCCCCTTCAGCTTGGAGCAACAGCTCATTTAGGTGTGGGGGGGTGCAGAAATGTGTCCATGTTGTACTTAGCAACATTCAATGATCCTTGATTCTAGCCTCCCTCGTGTTCCCACCATTACCACTAATATCTTATGAAGCACCAAACACCACAGTATCTAGACCAGAGGTGGCCAACCTGTGGTCCGCATGCAGCCCATCAGGGTAATCGGATTTCAGGCCATGAGACATCTTGCTGACATTGACCGTCCACAGGCACGGCCCACCGTAGCTCCCAGTGGCCGCGGTTCGCCATTCCTGGCCAATGGGAGCTGTGAGAAGCAGCAGCCAGCACTCCCCTGCGGCCCGCGCTGCTTCCCAAAGCTCCCGTTGGCCAGGAACAGTGAACCGCGGCCACTGGGAGCTGCGGGGGGGGGGCATGCCTGAGGACAGTAAACGTCAGCAAAATGTTTCACGGCCTGAAAACATATTACCCTGATGGGCCACCCTTCTCCTGTCTCCCTTCCTCCCCACATCTCATCAAAACTACTCCTCTTCTGCTCTCCCAACTCCTTATATTTCCACCTCACCTATAACTTCCGTGTCATTTTCTTGCTCTCTCCCTTTGCCCTTACAAATCTTCAGCTCTTCTCCACTCTCATTTTCCTCCTCTTTGGAGATCTTTCTCAATGCAGGCCCATTGTTCAGCCCGCACTCTCCTCATGCATTCTCTCTTACTTTCATGCATGCATCTTGGGTTCTATTTCCGTAAAACTGATTTGCACTATTCACATTCTCTGTTTTCTCCTTCCATTCTACTGTTCATTCTAACAGAAACAACCTGAGGCAGGGTGTCCCACTGGCCCTCCTTAAGCTGAATGAAACCTGGCTCTATACCTTCCACTCCGCATCTGTCACTGGTTTTTGCTTTGGAGGCCTTTCCTTCTCATACTCCTGCAAAAGGGCTGTTCTCAAATTGAACCTCTCTTTGCCTCACTCCTTTGGTCCATTCCAACTATCTGTTTTCTCCCTGTCCTTCTGAGTGGCTTTTTACTACTTTCCCATCCTCCTATTTCCTAATTTCAGTGCCAGGCACTCAAATACCAAAGTGATGATTATTAGTCGTGATGGAAAAAATGTATCTCTGGCGCCACTCTATTGACTCCAATTAAGTTACACCAGGGATGAATCTGGCCCCATCTGTTCTTTAGTTTTAAGGTTTTTTAAATTTTGTGGTAAAATAAGCTTCAGCAGATGAAAAAAATAGGTTTATAAAGTTAACAACGTTTTCAAAAACAATATTATTCAGCTCCCACAGGTTAATTTATGCTTTACAATGTTGACCAGCCAACTTTACAGCTCCTGATATGCAAGTGGTTTCAAATGAGCCTGGGATATGCAAATCCAGCTTGTCTTACCTTTAACATGGCTTCTCCCATCCTCCAACAGCGGTACCACTATAGTGTTATTCATATTTCCTGGTGATCTCACAGCTGTGTAGACTACAGGTACCGACTGCACCACCACTGGAATGCGGTGCACGTGACTCATTTTGTTGGACTGTAAATTCATGGGGCTTGAAGGTGGTACTGGATGGATTATGTGCAAAAACTGCTGGCCTCCAACACCAGATGCAGAGGCCACAAGAGGGCCTGGAGTTAATACTGATGGCACAGATGCCGCTGAAGATACTGATGTTATTACCGTAGGGGAGGAAGCTGGCCGACTAGAAGAAGAAGAAGTTGAAGTAGAAGAAGGAGAGGAGGCTGATGCTGTCATGGAAACCGGTGAAGATGAGGTTGCTGTAGGGGATGACCTGGCTTTGTTTATTGACAAGTCCACTGGTTCAGTTTGTGTCTGGAAATGGTCTGTAGATAATGAATCCTCTGGGGGATCTGCCTTCATGTTATTGAGCAACAAGGGTACAGCTTCCATGTCTGGATAGTTGTGGACGTTTGGAGACTGCGGGGGGGAAAAAAAGAAACATGTTTATATTTTTAGTCGCCGATATTAAATATTTGGCTAAGACAATTTAAACATTTAATTGACAATGCACATTTAACATGCAGTTCACACTTGGTTCTTAAGGCCACTGGAGTTTTGTTTCTGTTCAATGTGGCAGCTCATGGCTGAAGGGGCAAAACATCAAAGTATATGGTGAAAAATATGTGTACTTCATCAGCAATATAAAATCCAACTAATATTTCCACATCATTGAATCGGAACATTTCTCTACTGGCTTACCATTAATAGTAGACAGGATTTGATTCCAGATTGCAACACTGCAAAATAACCTGTAAAAAGCAATTGCTGGGCTTTTTCAGACCTCAGTTAATCTAATAAAACTCTTTCATACAAAGATACAATTAGTAGCCTTTTTGTGTGTTTCTTCTACATCTAGGCAGCTCAGAATATAGCCTCATAATCTCTAGAATGCTAGATATCTCAGAATATCATTGCTGATGAGCTAATAAGAAATGCCCAAAATCCATTGCTTCAGACACACTAACTAAGCTGTGACATATGTTTCTTGTTTGATTTTAATTTAGCCTCTAGGTGCCTGAATTCCCCATCCATAAAATGGGGATAACAATTCTTTTTTTTTTTTTTTTTTGCCCTCCCCATGCTCCCTTCACATATTTTTAAATGGTAAGATCTTTGGGTCAGGGATAGTCTCTCTGTATATGTATGAATGATATGTACCTATGTATAAATGTACACCCATCTCTGTTGGGGCCCCTCCACATGCTATTGTAGTACAAATAATCAAAACAATATTATATGGATAATGAGAATAATGCACACTTCAATTCTACACACACATACAGGATAGAAAATACCATGCTTCAGGGCATACACCAATCACTGACTAACGTGGTTATAAAGAAATATTCTTAATGAGAAAATTATTCCATAATTGTCCACTATGTACTCTTGTGCCTTCCTTTGAAGCATCATCTGAACTATGTGGACCACTGGTCTGGGAATTTCTATGTTGATGTTGCGGTAAAGTGGTAAGTAGTTATAAGAATGGCACAGAGGAAAATGTATTTTTTTGACCATACAATTTACCACATTGAATCACAGACTCATAGATCTTAAGGTCAGAAGGGACCATCATGATCATCTAGTCTGAACTCCTGTACATTGCAGGCCACAGAACCTCACCCATTCCTGACAGTGAACACTTTTTAGCTCTTTTACTTTAAAAAAAAAATGAAAATTACATACATGATGTAGCGCAGATTGGTTGCTACCACAATCATGTCACACAATTTGACAAGGTTAATCTCAGAACAGGGCTCTACATTTTATTGTGGTAGTTCTGACTAGTGTTTTGAAATAGCTGGCATGCTGAGACCCCTGCCTATCATATTGACCAGTACTGTCTCATTGTACTACCCCACTTGTCTCCACCTGTTATTTCTTGTCTTATACTTAGTCTGTAAATGTCTTTGGGCAGGTATTGTCCTTTTGTTCTGTGTTTATACAGTGCCTTGCACTAATGGGGTCCTAGTTCCTGTTTTTGTCTCCTAGTGCTACAGTAATACAAATAAGAAGTAACAATAGTAACAACAATAATTTCCACACAATTATACTGAACTAGGCTTCAACTGTGAAACTGCATTTGAAAACTTAACAAACCCCACAAGAATTTCCTAAAACAGAAATGAAAATCCTCACAAATCAAGAGGGTTTAACGACGTCTGTACTTCAGTAAATTCAGGATTCCAATAATTCATTTTAGCATTCATTGTAAAAGACAGCAGGATGCATTTGAAGCCACTGATGCTTTGGAAATCTTGTACGTAAAATAAAAATGGTACAGTCTCAAAAAGTACCCCCTATTTTGTTCGGGTGGATGGGAGCACATAGTTCTGCACCACTGCTCCCTGCTTGACACTGACCTACTCCAGAAAGAATCTGCCATTTTGTATGGATCTCTGTCTGCCATCGAGGACATTAATTGAGGTTGCAAAAAGCTCATATATCAATTGTGTTTGAATTCAAATTCTAAACATTAGATCATCATTATTTTCTGGAAATGTATGGTATGAACAAACATTTTCCACCAAGAAGTACTATTCTAGCCTTAAAAAAGCAGGAACTCTTTGAATGAGAAAATATATTAACCCACATTCTTAAACAAGGTGGGGGGATAGCTGAATTCTCAGCATGTTATTTTTTAGCATCGCCCTAGAAATGTAATTAACTATTGCCTTCCTGTCACTGAACAATGACTTTTACAGTTAAATTTAATTAATCTACCCACTTTTTATTCAGTAATGCAAACTGGAAAGGTCAGAATACCATCGCTAAAGGGATCAGAGGAAAATATAGTTTTAGCTGTCCATTCAGCTTATGAAGAATGTTGAATGAAAAGCCAATGGGGCTCTGTTCCAGCCCTGCCCTTAGTCACCTTTATCACATGAGCTGGTGATGTTGGGACCTAGCACTGAAAAACTGTTTGACATCTGGAAAGGACTTTTGCCATATGGCTACACTGCCAAATTGCTGGGTGGATTTTTTCACCTCTCATCAGGCATCCAGGGAGGTCTGGTTGGAGGGAGCGGGGAGCGTTCACTTAATGGTCACAACTTTGGCAGGTTCCAGTGCAGTCGGTGGGCTAAAAAAGGGTCTGATTACAGATCACTGTAACTCAGTGGGCTGCCTGGGTCTGACCCAGAGTACAACATGACATGGTGATGGGTGTGCCTCTTTGTCTCACACACAGCATTTGGCTGCGCTTATCTCATAGTTCCAGCCTCCAACATGGGGGTTCTTGGGTATGCCTCATGGTGTAGAACAGGCATTTCTTTCATACTCACCATCAGCGTTTGTAGAGCTTGGGGCCTTGGTGCTCAGTTAACACTGGCACTGGAACGGTCCAGTTGGGTAGTTTGAGAAGTGGGTCCACATTGGTTAAGGGTTTTTACTAAAGTTACTGCCTCTGCATTTAACAATATTCTAGCGTACGTCTCGTCTCCCCTTTAAAACTTGAAATCAATACTTCCTATAGTGCTCTGCTTATAAATTTGCCAGTAACAAATACTACCAGGATCTTTATATGTATCAGCCCACTGCTACTAGATTGGAAAAGAAAGTGAATCTGACACATCATAAAAACAAAACAAACAAAAACACCCAAAAATCAAAAACATTATTGTGCATTTCAAGACTATTGTATAAATATGCTGGATGACACCTCATATCATGCTTTTCAAGCCTATCTACACAGAGTTCTACTTTGTCACCTTCCCACTGTTTCCCTGAATTTCACCTTTCCTTGCCATACTTTAGTCTATATTCTAAAGCTGTCTCCCATGTCTATTCCAATCATGTCGCCACTCCTTTGAATCTTTTCCTTGGTTCTTGTCTATATCTAAATGATGTAGGGCTTATAATTTCTGCACACCAAAGACACCTAACAGATCTGGGGAACCAGCAGAGGCTAAAAACTCTGCAGGACCAGAGAGATTCTTGGCTTCAGCAACACTTCTGGTGCTATACAACTTACAAGCTTCACAGGTTACTCAGCCCCAGTAAGACTGTCTACTCTTGTGGAGTTTTTTTGCCCTGCCTGATGGAATTTATAAACTCCAGCAAAGAGCTGTCAGAATCTAAATTCCTCTTGCTCCCTGGCAACGTTCTCACCAGGACAAACGAGTTGTTATAATCTGCATCAAAAGTCCTTGATGAGGACAATGGAATAAACTAAGTTTAGAATTCACACACTGGCTTTGAGACAGGAAGTTAAAAACAAAAACAAGTCAGAAAACCTCCAATTATTTGAATTATCACATATCACACACACCTTGTCTGATTACCATCAAACTGTCCCATGTTATTTTCCACATGCAGTGGAACTTAGCAGTTTCAGATAAAATTACTTTGTTTTGGCAAAATTAAAGGAGAGTAAAAATCAAACTTGTCCTGAAAAACAAGCCACAATCAACCACAATTGCTCCCTCAAAATGGGGCTCAGCCCTCTGTGCTGTCAGAATTAGGGTGGGCTTAAGTGCCATAGCTTTCACCTCTGATTTTCATGCTTGGTGAGCAAGATTTAAATGACCAAGAATATCTTACTAAGGTTTTCCTAATGCTTCACTTTCAAAAGAAAAACATACTAGATTCCAAATAATGAAAATTACTTAGCATAGCACAAATAATTCTGCTTTAAGTAACACAATGATATACTTGGAACTCTTGTACAAGAAAAAAATGCATGTAGAAAGATTGGATTTAAGGATGTTTAATCTGATAGCTCCGTTTTCCCTCATTAAAATGGAAATTTTTCCTACTTCTTCATACCTTTGGCAACAGCTCAGACTTGGAAATGGGAGAAGTGGTTTAAAAGGAAAAGAGATCCCTTTCCAAATAGCATTAATATTTAAACACAAGTTTAACAGTGGACACAAATACATTTCATTTTCAAATCACTTATGTTTAAACAATGTAGTTCCAAAGACTGAGTAAGCATTAAAGTTAGTTGTTAATTCCACCTCCATTCCCAAGACTCACAGAAGAAGTACCAAAGGACTTCTCCACTGGCACTGAAGGAAGGCTGGTGACTACTTCTTTTGAAAGCCAATGTTATTTAGGGCTTGGCTACACTTGCAAGTTAGAGCGCATTAAAGCAGCCTCAGGCGCCCTAACTCCCGATGTGTCCACATTGGCAAGGCACAGAGAGCGCCTGGACTCTGCAGCTGGAGCGCTCCTGGTAATCCACCTCCACGAGAAACATAAAGCTTGCTGTGCCCCAGTGAATAAGGTGTTGCATTACAGTGCTGTGATTGGCCTCTGGAAACGTCCCATAATCCCCTGAAGTCAAGTGGCCACTCTTCTCATTGTTTTGAAATTGGCTACATGAATGTGAATATCCCCTTTCAAAGCTCCGTTTCTGACAGCCGGCATGCTTATCTGCTCCAGGACAAAGCAGCCATTAGCGCGGAATGCTGCTGTTGTGAGAGGGTGGGTGGGTGGGTGTGTGCGGGGTGGGAGGGGGGAAGGGAGGTCTGCTACTGTCTGAACTTACAAGACAGCATGCTGACATGCTCTCAGCTCCCCAAAACACACTCCCTGTCACATTCCACCCCACCCCCATTTGAAAAGCATGTTGCAGCCACTTGGACACTGGGATAGCTACCACAATGCACTGCTCTTTGCGGCGTTGCAAGAGCTGCTAATGTGGCCATGCCAGTGCGCTTGCAGCTAACAGTGTAAACACACGGCAGCGCTTTCCCTGCTGCAGTCTCCGAAGACAGGTTTAATTCCTAGCGCTGTACATCTGCAAGTGTAGCCAGACCCTTAGACTAGGGGTTCTCAAACCGGGAGTCAGGACCCCTCAGGGGGTCACGAGGTTATTACATGGGGGAGGGGGTTTGCAAGCTGTCAGCCTCCACTCAAAACCCCGCTTTGCTTCCAGCGTTTATAATGGTGTTAAATATATAAAAATGTTTTTTTTTAATTTATAAGGGGGGGTCTCACTCAGAGACTTGCTATGTGAAAGGGCTCACCAGTACAAAAGTTTGAGAACCACTGCCTTAGACCATGGGCTATCTGGCAGATGAAAGGCAAAAGTGATACATTTCTTGAATGTGAAGCCTAATTCTCTTTGGCATTACTAAGGTTATATCTACACTAGCAAGCTTACAGTGGCACAGCTGTACTGATGCAGCTGTGCTGCTGTAAAATCGCTTGTGTAGCTGCTCTATGCTGACTGGAGAGAGCTCTTCTGTCGATATACTGAAACCACCCCCAACGAGCTATGGTAGCTATGTCAGTGGGAGAACTCTTCCGCTGACATAGCACTGTCCACACTGGCGCTTCTGTCACTGTATCTTATGTGGCTTAGAGGAGTGTTTTTTTCACACCCCTGAGTGACACAAGTTTTATACTGAGAAAAGTGCTAGTGTAGACATAGCCTAACTCTACCTGCTGTCATTAATCCTTCCCCCCAAACCTGAATCAATAATGTATTCAAAAAACTAGATGTTCAGCATAGATGTATCATTTATATTTTAGTAGTATTATTAGATTGCTCCATTAAAGGGAGAAACTGAGAGAAATTCAATGCATGGTACAGTAATTTAGAGGTAGGGAACAAGGCAATACTTCAAGAGAAACAAGAATCTACAAAAAGCATAAAACAATAATGGTGTTTGGCCTAGACTAGAATATTGTTTATCTACAGTACACAAAGCATATTTATAATATATTTCTGGACCCTGTACCTATACTTCAGTTTCAGGACAAAAGATTAAAACTTATAAATAAATGGCAGAAAATATCATAGAATCATACCAATTACTTCAGTGGGATTATTTGTGTAAGTAAGTACTACTGACATGAATGAAAGCTGCAAGGCTGGACAGTTAGTTCTTTTAATATTTCCTCATTACTCAATGCCTCCAGCTTCTGATCACTTTTGTTGTTCTTTTCTGAACTTCCTCGAACCTGTCTAGATCTGTATAGTACTGCAGTGCCCACAAATGACAATAATATTCAATGTGAAGTTTTAGTTGTGCTATATAGAGGGAGAACAATTACCTCTTGCTCTATTTTGTAAAGACTCTGTAGGTAGTCCAAAACTTTGGGTTGTGGGGTTTGTTTTGTTTTCTGTACCACTGGAAACTCATGTGTTCCAGTCCATTTCCACCCCAACATCTCTTTCAGCATTACTGGTTTTCAAGTTTCTCTTTCCAATTATATATATTGATATTTCAATTTATTTTCCAACAGGTGTATTCATTTTCCCAAGCTTAATCTGAGCCTATAATTTACTGCCCTTAATTCTAAACTCTCCAAGTTCCTTTTTATTTTTCGGACCTTAATGATATTTGCAAAACCTCCCAATTTAGAACATTTCTGAAACTCAAAATGTTGTTTATCTTCTGAGAAAGAACTGCAATAAATATGTTAGACAGTAGTGGACCTAATATTGATCCTTGGGGCACCTCACCAGAACCTCCCACAGTATCATACAGTGTCATTCATTGTTACCTTTATTTGAAATTTCCAGATATTTTTCAGTCCACATGAAAATGTTCCTAGACCAACCAATTCAAATTAATTCTGATGGCAAGAAATTTCATGATGCCTTCTATCAAATGGCATACTAAACTCCAAACAGTTTGCATCTACTACATTTTATCATCCACTACGTACAGGCAGGGCTGGTTGCAGCCCCTACTATGAAGGTTGTTCAACATTTCCCATTATATTATTATTTATTATTTGTGTTACTGTAACACCTAGAAGCTCCAGTCCTGGACCAGGACCCCATTAAATCTGGCTGAAATTTTCCAGGCTGCATTGTCTACCTCTGGCTGAATTTTATGGGAAAATTTCATCCAAAATTGGTGAGTCATTTCTGAGAATGAGGCTACTGAAAAATATCTTGTTCTCTCTATTACAAAATTCTGGAAACCTTTACTTTGAGACGCTCTGGTACTTCCATTATTTGGAGCAGGGACTTGAAATTTGGCAGAATGATAGCCTTTGTGTCAAGCATGTGCCTTTTGACCTCCCCATGAAAATCTACCCAGTTCTGGGAAACAAGCAATATCTTGTGGTTGAACTACACAGAAGGGTTTTAAAAAACTCTGTTGTATTTCATATAATACAACCAGTTCATTGTGTGACCTGAGAAAAGTCTCTTTGCCTCAGTTTTCAGTCAGCAAAACAGTATCACTAATATTCATCTACATTAAACATTACATGATTAAGCCACATGAATCCCGTTTTATGTAGGTAAAGGCATATTCACCCCATTTCACAGATAGGCAAAGAATTTTAAGGAGTTTTCCCAAGATCACAAAGGGGATAAGCGTCAGAGCCAGAATCAGAACACCTTAATTCTTTGCTCTGTGCTCTTGTCATAAGACCATGCTTCTATTCTCTATTTTTTCCAGTTTTTATTTTTGAATAGTCAGTTAAATAAAAACAATCTAAAACAAAATCAATCAACACTCATAATAAATATTTTAATATTAGAATCTGATTTTACATAATTGTAATCTAATTTTGATTGTATGAAAATATCGCATTTATAATCTATGGTAGTCAGCAGTGAGTTCTTATTTCTTATCATTTTCACTGCAAACTATAATATCCAGCTAAGCAACAGAACTAAAATTATCCTAAATATACATGTTTTAAAATATATGTTTAAAATATCCATTTATATTACTGGGCGTGTTACAAAAGAGAGGACTAAAGTGGCTTGGGTCATTTATCTGTTTTGCTTCGAACAGAGTAGCAGGGAACTCAAATAATCACCATAATGCTAGTCATGGATGAGTTTTGTTTCAGAGGATTGCTTTTAAGACAGGAAACATCACTTTATAAGAAGCTCTTCTTAATATCAACAACAGTTCAATAACTTCTCATTTCCTAACCCTACCTTAGCCCACTAACCAGCTTCAAAGTAAATCAAATTTCCTAAAATTAATTTAAACTTCACCAAAGAACTTGTCAATAACAAAGCATTACACAAAATAACAGATAAGCTGTCCAAAATTGTAAGGGATATAAGATGATTGTCTGATTGTATTCTGCGGCGTGCAAGTGTTAATTTAGTAGTTAGTTCTTTTATACTCCCCCATGGTAACATGCCAGACTATTGCTAAGTCATATACAGTAAGGTATCACTATCTGTCCCAAAGCTGAATATGCATAGGGTTACCAGATAGCAACTGTGAAAAAACGGGACAGGGGATGGGGGGTAATAGGCGCCTATATAAGAAAAGGTCCCAAAAAACGGGACTGTCCCTTTAAAAACAGGACATCTGGTCACCCTAAACATGCACATAGGCCCTGATCCAGCAAGGTACTTAATCACATATCTAACTTTAAGCATGAGTAATCCAGTGGGAATAAGCACATGGTTAACTTCCATGTAGATGCCAATCAGGAACATAGCACCTGATCCAAAGTGCATTGAAGATGGGAAAGGCTTTGGATCAGGCCCACAGACATCTTCTGCAAACATGGGGATATTGAAAGAAAAAGAGTTTATACTTTGCTTTTGATCTTCAATAAATATTCTATAAAGTATTTATTTAGTTATTTAATAAAATATTTGACAAATAGATCCTATATTCTGAGACATGCATATATATGTAATGCCCATATATAGTGCTAGGGCACAGTGAAATACAGGTAAATAGTTTTGCTTGCATGATTAGTATCTTGAGCTATTTACTAACTAGTGCACATAGAAAAGAAGTTCTGCAGCTTTACTGAAGTCATTCACCACACCCTAACCAAAATACTTTGCAGTATCATGTAATAGGTCAGAGAAAATGGGGCCTTTTATTCAGTGTTTATGCCATTTCTAGGAAACTAGGGCCAGATGGTCACAAGAGCCAAAGTTCCCACGTATGCATCAGCTGCAGCTCCCATTAGGGCCCTAAATGTGAGCAGCTGAAGTCTTTCAAAAGTTTGGCCCTTAAATATTTAAGGAACATTCAAGTGTCAGATGTAAGAGTTGGTCCAAACTCGCAGCTCTGCTGTTTTACTTACCTGTCTTGAGAGGAGTTCTGTGTTATGCTAAAAGCCTTTATATGTTTGTTTAGTATTCCTGAGTATAATGTAGCTTCAAAAGAAGCAGAAAAGGCCAGTAAATTATTATTATTATTTTAATTAATTATTAATACATTATTATTATTATAAGGACAAAAAATCAAGACAAGCACATCAAATACATCGGTCTCTGGACAGATTTACGGGTGGTTCCCCTGAGATACAGCTACTGCTAGTCTTCTTGTTGACCTGTGGTTCCTGTTCCTAAGCTACTTTACAGCATTAATTAGTATAGGAAAATCAGACTATATTACGTATTAAATGGTAGAATTCATGCTTAGTTCTGCCCCCACTCTGAGCTAAAAATAATATCCTTAGTTTTAGTATATATGTAACCTTGAAGTCTGAATGTGAAAACTAAAGGCTGTGGATTACAGCTGTTTTACAAACGATTTGCTGTCTCATGAATTTGATTCAATAAGTCGAGCTCTTTACATTCTAATGAAACAGAGTAAGACTGTTGCTGACAAAAAACAATGTGTGAAAGCAGGCAAGGCTATGACTCCCCAGTGTTGCCACCTGGGGAAGGGCCACATGCAGATTGTGTCTATTAGGTCTTGCATTCATTTGAGAATTCTGATGTGATAATCACCCTTTGTTCCCTCTATCTTGTCTGTAACACACCTCACAACCATACGCAAATGTGCTCCCAATGGTGCACAGGTGTTATGACTGTTTGGATTACACTTGATTTCAAACAAGACTAATCACCATCTCCCTCCCTGTAAATTACTATCAGCACAACAACAATGTGGATAGGAATTGTTCCTCAATGGTGCAAATAATCCTCCTAATATCATTCCACAGCACGGCTTGCTGCTTAGATGGTTCATTTGATCTACTTTCTGCACTCCACTGCACAGGGGCAAATTCAATAGGTGCCGCTTATCTGCACAAACAGTGGTGGGCACAGTGAGGAGCTCATTTGTGTTATTTCCCAAGCAATCAATTTAGGAACATAGGAACTGCCACACCAGCAAAGAGCAGTGGTACATTATTTAGTATTCTGTCTCCAACAGTGACCAGTACCAGATGTTTCAGAGAAAGGTCAAAGTAACCACAAAATGGACAATTATGGTATAATCTGACTGTATGGGAAGTTTCATCCTAATCCCATTAGTTAGAAATTGGCTTTTACCCTGAGGCATGGAGGGTTTGTCTCCTCTTAATTTGAGGACTTTTTTTTAAAAAAAAATGTAACTGTGGATGCTCTCAATCATATGAATATCATATCTTCTTGAATCCTGGCAAGCTCTTGGCTTCAATAACATGTAGCAACGAATTCCAGGGGCTAATTGTGCATGGTTGAACAAAAAAGTATTTTCTTCTGTTTTGCTGCCTTTCACTTTCCTTTAATATCCCCTTATTATTGTAGTATGAGAAAAAGAAAACATGAATACTCTATCAAGCTTTTATTATTTTGTACACCTCTGTCACATCCCTTCTTACTCATCTCCTCTCTCTCTAAACAATACAGATCTTCTCCTGGTCACTTCAGAGCGAAGCTTTTCCATGTCTCCAATCATTTTCATCACCCATCTCTATATTTTTTTATGAGATACAATGGTCAGCTTACAGACCTGGGTCTCTGAGCCTCTATTGTTTGAGCTAATACGTCTAAAGCCAGGGATATGGGGTTCATTCCTCCCTGCTGACAGTCCAACAAGTGACCACAACTTCATACTGTTTCAGGTGGTAGCATGTCTCAGAGGAGACCGCCCTATGAGTGAAGTTCCAACTGGACTGAGGCAGATGTGCTGGTGAACATGAGCCTGGTCCTGCATCTACTGAAGCCAGTGGATAAATTCCCATTTTCTTCAGTGCATACAAGATGCGGCCCCATCTGAGGAGAGGAGGAGGTCTAGGCCCAACTGAATTCAGTCAGAAGGATCACTTGAATATAACCAAGTGACCAAGTATCTAGCTGAAATGGAGCGACAAGCTGTGAAAAGATTGTTTGTAATCCCCTAACAAGACCTTAAATAGAATGGTTCATAGTTTATATATACTCTGGTGGTCTTCGCAGACAGAAGATGTACGTCATCCTATTACTTGGTAACAAGGTATTTGAAATACAAAGGCCTTTTCTTGGACTTCAATAAGTGGTTCTGAAAAAAACTTATTCCAGCTCAAACCAAATGATTTTGCAGCTTTAAACTGTAATTTATATTCAACTAATAACTAACTCATGAAATATAATAGATAGCTTTAGATTAGAATGTGATGGTGGGTTTATCACAATTCTCCTTCCATCCGTATTAATAAAATGACTTTGCCACATACAACATAGAACAATGGTGCCATTTTATTGGCCAAGGTCTATACCTTAGCTGGACATTACTATTTTATTATATTTAAAATCAGTTAACATTCATATAAAAATATCATTATCTGGACTCTACAAATCTAGTAACTGAATTCAGTGCTGGCCTAAGTGGATGCAACTCTAGTAAAGTAAATGGAAATGCACCCTCTTTGGTAGTAGTCAATTTTACACAGTGGAGTCTAACTTCATGAAGTGAGAGTGTAACATTTTCTGTAATTTGCTTATATTCTTTTATGAACACTTAAGGCCATATTCTCCAGGCTACCTGAGCTCAATGAAAGATCGAAGGGGGTGGTGATGGGGGAGGGGGGGAGGGTGGAAAATGCCTAAAAAGCTGTTCTAATGTGTGCTACTGTCCTCAGCCCCCAGGGGTTATCAGCCAAGTTTAGGTGTGACCTTGCCACATCCCCTGCAACACGTGCTGAGAGAGATATTGCCGAGACATTATGGTGGCTCACTGGCACGTGATGACTCCCTACACAGGGAATGGATCTTCAAATAGTTGGTTAAGACAAAGCTGCCCCCTAATAAAAAGCTGTTCTAAGAGAACTGACAGCTGAAATAGTGGGACAGTTTGAAGTTGTCAAAGATTACTGCACATATGAAATCTGGTGATGAATGGTTAGATTTTTGTCTCATAGGAAGTGCAAACAAAGGAAGATTATTTGTTTAAACCAAACTTTTCACCTTACACTAATTACCTATCACTGAAAACATTGTATGCAGGTATTTTATAAGCTATATAAACCTTAATTTGAAATAACAAGCAACTTGCATAACGTAAGACATACATTTAGGAGAAACCACAAATTTGGTATGTAAAACATAACTTGTGCTTTGCTTTCAGTTTACTTGAGTTCAAAGGGTTCACAGTGTATGTAACCATATTAATATTGTGATCATGGAAATACTGATTATACACTCAAAGCATGACATCTGCAATCATATCACATGCATTCCAAAGGAACAGAATGATCGTCAAAGATGGACATGTTTATCATTGTGAGACTAAGCCAGTTATCCAGGGTATATGGGTTCACTCTATAGCTCTTCAAAGATATAGAATATGTCTCAAGAAATAAATGCAGGGCTTGCTATAGCAATCGTGTATCAAAATGACAACAAATATGGTGACAGGGTCTTCTTGAAGTGGTGCTGTTAAGTTCAGTAAGCCTGTTGCTTGAAAGGTTATGAATGATGTGAGATTTTTCCAGTAAAGCCCTTTCCATATTAGTCCTTTCTAGTAAAAGAGCTAGCTCAGCAATTCTCAGACAGTGGGCCAGAGCTCTTTGGGGATGGGTGTCTGTGACAATTGTTCTGGAGTCTGCAAATAACATGTTCTTATGTGGCAAAAAGGGCTAATGTAATCCTTGGATGTATAAACTAGTGAATAGTGAGTAGGAGTAGGGAGTGATTTTACCTTTGTACATGGCATTCATGAGACCAATACTCGAGTACTGCATACAGTCCTGGTTGTTAGGATATGGATATTCAGGCCTGTCTGTAAAGGCCTATACTCTAAGAATTTAGGTGTATTCTTATCACTTGGCTAGTGATAGAGGTATAAAAGAAAGAAAGAATCAAAACCACTGTCTGCCAGTGTAAGGGTCTTCTCTTACTGTGACAGTTTGTGGCCCTGTGCTTAGGCTCAGGCCTTTGGCTAAGCAGCAGAGGCAGCCATAAGCTGGGAAGCGAACGGTCACATCCTCACATTCCAAACTGGTCACATTGAAATAAGGTGCTATTGGGCTGTTAGGCACTATCAGGACAGGATTGTATTCCTATCACCTCCAGAGGAAGGGAAGTGCCTAGAAAATGTAAAAGGAAACTTAGTTTGATAGCATCCTGTCTGGCAAGAACTCACTTATCAATAGCTGGGATGTGAAATCCTCACTTCTGTATTGTTTTGTCATTATAGTTCCCACTTTGCTGTTGTTTGTCTGTATAATCTCTGTCTGGTTCTGTGATTGTTCCTGTCTGCTGTATAATTAATTTTGCTGGGTGTAAACTAATTGAGGTGGTGGGATATAATTGGTTACATAATCATGTTACAATATGTTAGGATTGGTTAGTTAAATTTCAGGAAAATGATTGGTTAAGGTATAGCTAAGCAGAACTCAAGTTTTACTATATAATCTGTAGTCAATGAGGAAGTGACGGGGTGTGGGTGGGGGTGGGCATGTGGGTGTGTGAGATGGGAACAGGGAATGGGGGTAAGAAAATTGGAATCATGTTTTGCTAAAGGGGGAAATGGGAACAGGGAATGGGAGTAATAAAATTGGAATCATGTTTTGCTAAAGGGGGAAATGGGAACAGGGAATGGGAGTAAGGAAGTTGGAATCATGTTTTGCTAAAGGGGGAAATGGGAACAGGGAATGGGAGTAAGGAAGTTGGAATCATGTTTGGCTAAGGGTAGGAATGGGAACAGGGACACAGGTGTAAGGCTCTGTGGTGTCAGAGCTGGGAAGGAGGATACTAAGGAAGGAAACTGGAATCATGCTTGCTGGAAGTTCACCCCAATAAACATCGAATTGTTTGCACCTTTGGACTTCGGGTATTGTTGCTCTCTGTTCATGCGAGAAGGACCAGGGAAGTAAGTGGGTGAAGGAATAAGCCCCCTAACACTGGTGTCTACATTTTAAGAGAGGATGCTGAAAAGTAGGAGAGAGTGCAGAAAAGAACCACAAATATTACTCAAGGCTGAAGGAAATGCCTTACGGTAAGAGACAAAGAGCTCAATCTTTGTAGTTTATGACAAGGAATATTGAGAGGTGACTTGATTACAGTCTAAAAGCACCTTCACAGGGAGAAAACACCAGGTATTAAAGGGCTCTTTAATGTAGCAGAGAAAGGCTTCAGAAGAACAAATGCATAGAATTGGAAGCCAGACAAATTCAAATCAGAAAATCAGACACAAATTTTTAAAAGCGAGGATGATTGGATCAAACTATTAATGGAAGCAGTTATTTTCTATCTCTTGAAGTCTTCGAATTGTGACTGGATGCCTTTCCAGAAGATATGTTTTAGCCAAATACAAATTATGCTATAGTTAAACACAAATTATTGAGCTTAGTACAGGGGTAACTGGGTAAAATTTAATGGCTTATGATATGCAGGAGGTCAGATTAGACGCAGGGGGAGGGATAGCTCAATGGTTTGAGCATTGGCCTGCTAAACCCAGGGTTGTGAGTTCAATCTTTGAGGGGGTCATTTAGGGATCTGGGGCAAATATTGGGGCTTGGTCCTGCTTTGAGCAGGGGGTTGAACTAGATGACCTCCAGAGGTCCCTTCCAACCCTGATATTCTATGATCTACTGGTCCCTTCTGGCCTTAAACTTTATGTATCTATATATTTCTCCAAACAAAAATATTTATGTAAATAAACTCACAATAACAAGAAAGAACACAAAAGCCTAAAAGTCTTTATATGTCTGTGTTGCTCATCTGTTCGAAGTGCCATGAAACTATGGTATGTTACTATTATTTATTATCTATGAAATCAACACAGGCAAAAATAAAACCTGACTGAACTGAAAAGTGGCTAGTTTGAGAGCCACTTGACTCATGTCTTTCTACAAGACGGGTCAATGTGTTTCTGAATTATTATTGTGAGGTTTGAGAGAAGCCCTCAGTTTAACCTAATCTCATGTGGGATGCTCACAAATAAATAGGATAAAATACTACATCTGAAGCCACTGGACCATAATATATGGTACTGTGCATATAAAACAAATCAGCCAGAAAATATACTGATCAGGAAAGGGCTATAGCTGTCAATATATTTATTTTAATAAATCAAAATAAATAAAATAGAAATAAAGGTTCCTGTCCCAGCCTCTAAGCAGTTTTGGCAATTATTTAACAAAAAGCACAAATATGACAACAAATCATCCAGAAGCTTTTCCATACACTGGCTGTAACTAGCCAATTAGTAAGAAAAAACCCACACAGCCTACCCTCAAACAACAACCCTTCTTCAAAAGCCCTGGTGGGTTTGGCAAGGTTTCCTGAAGGTGAACAAGCTATTTCCAGCACAAATAGAGGTGAGCTCCAAAGCTGATGGGCTCTCACTGAGAATGCCCTACCAGCAGCCTCCTCTCTCATGCACAGAGAGGTCCAGTGGCTGGGCTTACAGCTCTGGCTTTATTGAACTGAGAGAAAAAAAGACCATCACTGTGGTAGGCAGGTGCCCAGCTATGTAGGTTTATAGGTCAAAATCAAAACAACTTACGTTCTACCTGGAAACCTACAAGCAACCAACACAAATCATAGAACCCTTGTATCATTTACTTGCAGTGAGATACCTCATTGAACTCGTAGGCTGTCATATTCTGCATCAGTCTCCGAAAGGATCAAAGTATACGCCCAGCATATAAGCACACCGAAGTGGACTAAACTTGAGGCACCAACGGCATACATGATGGAAGTGAAGTCAGCATCGCATAAGAAATAGCCACAATCTCCCAACCACACATAAAGGAAGAAGGGCATCCTTGTTACTGCTGAAACCTGATCATCCAGCAATTGAGTTCTAACTCACCTAACTCATAATCTGCACCACAAATAACAAATGAGGAGTGGGCAAACACCCTCAGTCAGCGGGACAGGCATAATCTTTGTCATATCTTTTGGTTGCTTCCCTAAATCCACCAACATCATCACCGTTTTGGTTGGATTAAGCTTCAGCCAACAGTGCAGAAAAGCAACTCAGAATATGGGTTTAGTAAAAAGATAAAGAAGGAGGGGGAAATTGCATGATCCTATCATTTAAAAGAGAGTAAGAACACACACCAAATGAAGGAATAGTAATTTAACAAGGCACTACTTAGGAGCTTTTACAAGGCTCTAGAGTTAGAGCATATCAGGAATGCTGAATTTGAGCTTTAACTTGCTTTTTGCAGGAAAGATATATGGAGGTTACTTTGTGACCCTAAGAGCACCCAATCCCAGATGACAAAGTGTTTCCTTGTATGTAACAGTAAAACTCAGCTGACCTGACCTCACACACAATACACCTCACACACTGTTGTCATAGCTATTTAAAAGGAGTCTTGTAATGTATCATCTAAAAACTGGTAATACTAGGGTTATTAATATCACTGTGAAATGTACGTTACAATCCTGTATGTGAAATTAGGGATATTCTCTGGTATGTTTTTGAGAGGGTTAAAAAAGGAGGCAAAAGAGTTTTTTTCCAGACAAAGAGGAACACAAAAACCTCTTTGGCTCAATAGCAAACTAAGCCAGGTGTAACCATAGACAAGGACAACAGGCTATTCATTTGCATCAGAGATTGCAGAAGATCATTTGCACTGTAAAATCATAGGAGACTGCAATATTAACATGACATCAGCTCCCTGGTGGACACAGCAAGCTCAGCTGAGCTGAGCCGAGCCCCCAGGAGGGCTTCCTGACTTTGAAGTCAAAGACAAACTTTGGGACTATGAGGAATTGTGAAAAAATGTTGAGGTATCCACCTCCCAAGGGAACAAAGAAACCAGCACTTTGCTTCTGTGAGAGTTGGATCCTGGCCTAAGTCCTTAAGAACTGTACATGAGGACTCACCTCACCCCGACTTGGACTAGTCGGAGAGGGATCTTTCTTCAGGGAGTAGATTTTGAAGAGGATCCAGTCCTTGTGTTTGTGAGTGTCTCTCTTATTCTCACAAGAAGTCCTGGAAAAGAAACCTTTAGGCTCAAATGTTGTAGCCTTGGCTCCTGAGCTTGTGCTCATAAAGGTTCTGCCCATCAACTGAACTCATTTTATAAGGGGTGATAAATGAAGTGGGAGGAACAACAGCATCCACTCCCAGTCTCTATTCAAGCCTAAGTTAATTGTATCCAGTTTGCAAATCACATCAGCCACACTAACAGAGGCTCATTCACCTGCACATGTACCAATGTGATATATGCCATCATGTGCCAGCAATGCCCCTCTGCCATGTCCCTGGAAAAATCATGGAGCAGGTCCTCAAGGAATCAATTCTGAAGCACTTAGAGAAGAGGAAAGTGATCAGGAACAGTCGGCATGGATTCACCAAGGGCAAGTCATGCCTGACTAATCTAATTGCCTTCTATGACGAGATAACTGGCTCTGTGGATGAGGGGAAAGCAGTGGACGTGTTATTCCTTGACTTTAGCAAAGCTTTTGACACGGTCTCCCACAGTATTCTTCCCAGCAAGTTAAAGAAGTATGGGCTGGATGAATGGACTATAAGGTGGATAGAAAGCTGGCTAGATCGTTGGGCTCAAGGGGTAGTGATCAATGGCTTCATGTCTAGTTGGCAGCCGGTATCAGGTGGAGTGCCCCAAGGGTCGGTCCTGGGGCCGGTTTTGTTCAATATCTTCATAAATGATCTGGAGGATGGTGTGGATTGCACTCTCAGCAAGTTTGCAGATGACACTAAACTGGGAGGAGAGGTACATATGCTGGAGGGTAGGGATAGAATACAGAGGGACCTAGACAAATTAGAGGATTGGGCCAAAAGAAATCTGATGAGGTTCAATAAGGACAAGTGCAGAATTCTGCACTTAGGACGGAAGAATCCCATGCACTGCTACAGACTAGGGACCGAATGGCTCGGCAGCAGTTCTGCAGAAAAGCACCTATGGGTTACAGTGGACGAGAAGCTGGAAATGAGTCAACAGTGTGCCCTTGTTGCCAAGAAGGCCAATGGCATTTTGGGATGTATATGTAGGGGCATTGCCAGCAGATCGAGGGACGTGATCGTTCCCCTCTATTCGACATTGGTGAGGCCTCATCTGGAGTGCTGTGTCCAGTTTTGGGCCCCACACTACAAGAAGGATGTGGAAAAATTGGAAAGAGTCCAGCGGAGGGCAACAAAAATGATTAGGGGACTGGAACACATGACTTATGAGGAGAGGCTGAGGGAACTGGGATTGTTTAGTCTGCGGAAGAGAAGAATGAGGGGGGATTTGATAGCGGCTTTCAACTACCTGAAAGGGGGTTCCAAAGAGGATGGCTGTAGACTGTTCTCAGTGGTAGCTGATGACAGAACAAGGAGTAATGGGCTCAAGTTGCAGTGGGGGAGGTTTAGGTTGGATATTAGGAAAAACTTTTTCACTAGGAGGGTGGTGAAACACTGGAATGTGTTACCTAGGGACGTGGTGGAATCTCTTTTTTTTTTTAAGGTCAGGCTTGACAAAGCCCTGGCTGGGATGATTTAGCTCGGGATTGGTCCTGCTTTGAGCAGGGGGTTGGACTAGATGACCTTCTGGGGTCCCTTCCAACCCTGATATTCTATGATTCTATGTACATTGGTCAAACTGGACAGTCTGTACGTAAAAGAATAAATGGACACAAATCAGATGTCAAGAATTATAACATTCAAAAACCAGTCGGAGAACACTTCAATCTCTTCGGTCACTCGATTACAGACCTAAAAGTGGCAATTCTTCAACAAAAAAAAATTCAAAAACAGGCTCCAACGAGAGATTGCTGACTTGGAATTAATTTGTAAATTGGATACAATTAACATAGGCTTGAATAGAGACTGGGAGTGGATGGGTCATTACACAAAGTAAAACTATTTCCCCATGTTTATTCCACCCCCCACCATTCCTCAGACGTTCTTGTCAACTGCTGGAAATGGCCCACCTTGATTATCACTACAAAAGGTTCACCCCACCCCTGCTCTCCTGCTGGTAATATCTCACCTTAAGTGATCACTCTCATTACAATGTGTATGGTAACACCCATTGTTTCATGTTCTCTATGTATATAAATCTCCCCACTGTATTTTCCACTGAATGCATCTGATGAAGTGAGCTGTAGCTCATGAAAACGTATGCTCAAATAAATTTGTTAGTCTCTAAGGTGCCACAAGTACTCCTTTTCTTTTTGCCAAGTATTGTATTCTATTCTGTTTTTATGTCTCGCCCATCATTGTGGAATCTTAGAGCCTTCCAAAAGTGTGTTTAATGATGTGATTAACATCTGACATATGTGGTTATTTCTCCCTTCCCTCTTCCTGAAGGGAAATTGTGATAGTTTAATTTTTTTTTTGAGGTCTGCTATGCTATTTGTCCATGAAGGAACTAAGTCATAAAAAAGGAAAAATATGTAATTCATAATGTAACCCCAAGCCAGAATTGGGTGCTATCATCATATAAACAACAAAAAACTGAGAAAAACAACAACATTGGCATGGTTATGAAGTGAGCAGAATGGATAATGTAATAATTCACAAAAATGGGATTGAGTGCAATGCAAAGGAAAAATGTATTGAGTCAAACATTAATTCCTGAACAATTCCTTATTTATGCATTACATTACATACATATTAAGGGTCAAATTCTGTTTTCAGTTACTTGTGCTTAAATTCATGCCAAGTTAAAACAAAAACTGAGAGCAGAATATGTCCCTAAGAAAGTATCACCACAACTTTATGGACATGCTGGTGGTGCGTGTGTGTTTTCTTATTTAAGAGAACGTTACAGCTAATATACTTACGTGTTGCTTGCAGAGCTGCCCATGACATTATGAAAAAGTGAAGTTCTTTTCAGGAAAAACCTTCAAAAATGTTTAAATATGAAATGTAACAAAATATCCTTATTCCATAAAACACTATGGTTTTGCTCAATAACTGCTATTCATTTTAAATTGCAACATTAGAAAGGTTATCTGATCCATCTTTAATCCATGCAAAATATGGCTAGAATCTACAATGATGGGGGCTCTGGAATTGTGTGTGATAAGACCAAACCAGTTAGCCGGGTTTTCTGTTTGTTTTGTGAATGCTCTGCCACAAAATGATCTCACGCTGTGTTTTGCCATTTAATTATGCTATGACCCATTGTTTAGTAATTGTTACTTACTGTACATTCAGTAAGATTATTTGCCCCCAAAGCCTTTGTGGTACCACACTAGAATTTTTAGTTTATTCATTCATTTCCATATACTGTTGGCACTTGAAATATTAACTTCAGAGGTTCTTGCAGGGTTTTAGCAATTCTACTGAAACCATTAACAGTGAACTATGTACATAAGTGTTGATTCTGTGTCATAGATTTTCTAGTAGAGAGTTCAAGTAGGACATTGTGCCCTATAACTTCTTCCTCCCTATATCTTCCCCCCTCCCCCCCTTCAAAATGACTGGGTGGTGTTTTGCCCTCTTTATCCTCACCCTACATCATGATGCTGCAAGAAAAGAATGATAATATGGCCCCCTGTCTGGAGCTACCTCATCCCTGGTCAGAGGGGTATGCCACTTAACCACTGCAATGATTAACTCATCTCCTCTTTCTCTTGACACCAGCTGCTTTTTGAAGAGTGAGGGAAGCAGCAAATGCTTAATATGGGAGAAAACTCATGACTCAGTATTTGGCAGTTACAATAAGCACAGTACTTATGTGAATGATGAGTCACCACTTTTCATCCCTGCCACATAGTGCTGGTACATTCACTTTGCAGAAAATCTCTTTTCCAGATGGCACTGGTGGCAGGACAACAAACATCCTTTCTGCTAGAATCAAGTCAAGAGATTATTACAACTAAACTTGAAAATATTACAATAGAGGTGGGTGGCTCATGGTCATCCATGGTGCATAGCATATAGTAAGAAGTACAGTATATAATATTCACATATTCAATAGTAAGAAGAATACTTAGCATATATATAGTGCTTTTCATCTGGAGATCTCTAAGTGTTTGATAATGATCTGTATTTATCATTACTTCTATTTTACAGAGGGTGAAATTGAGAGACAGAGGTCTTCCTAGTTGTGGTGTTATTCTGTAAGTACACAACAGTACAGTATGGTGGCTGCTGACCCCACATTTCCTTTCCCACGTGTTATTCTGATCAAAGGATAGATTCCAAGCTCATTCAAAAGCTTAAATGAACCATCCACTATTGCTTAAAAAAATCAAATGTGTATGTTGTACAGAATATTTGGAGACTTGAATAAGCAAAAAGACATTTATACATACTTATGTAACCCATTTGAGCTTCAGCTGTCCATGACTTTCTTTGCACTTCCACAGGATACTATTTGAATGAGACAGGACTATGGGAGGTTACAGTACCAGAATGCGCTATATGCTACCATATATAAAACTTTTATTCAGATTAGCACCAGAGTCCAACAGAAAAGTTTCCATGGCTGCAGGCCACGCAGTTTTAGCGATAAAAGTAAAAGAGCTTTTCGGTGGCGCTGGAGATTATTAGATTTTTCCTCCCTGTTCTTAAAAGTTCTGGTTTGTTTCAGAATCTAGGATTAGTTTAAGGTTTCAGCTAGCTCTTATTCGAGTCAATCTGAAAACAGATTTTTATTGCAGAGGTACCCACCATAAGAGCTACAGTATAGTTATATGCAGGCCAGTAACTCTTTCCCATAGTATTTTATCTGTGTCACAAATGATATCCCAGTAAAACAGTAACAGTTCCACTGATATTTTATCTTGATCTTTAGAACTGCAAAAATGTCAATGGACACATCCTATACACTTTAGATCCTACTTGACTTTGCATTCAGTTTGAATGAACCAAGGATCCCATTCAAGGTCAATGGAAGATTCCCCTTCACCATGCCAAAAGAGACAGCTCATATTTCAAACACCTGCTTTGAATCAGAACTGAACTGTTACAGTAACAATCAATTCAATATTTTCTTTTTCATTCTTCCTTTAAATGGGACACTAACAAGGTTAGTTTTAACTTCAGTCAACAGTGGTCCCATCTATACAGGAATATCTTTAGCATAGGTTACATGTATTTCCAGCCTAAACCATTCATTCTAGGCTGCAAGGAATATTGAAGAAAAGTCCCTTTAGTCCAGTGGTTCTTAACCTGGGGTGCACACACCCCTGGGAGGTATGAGATGCTCTTTCTGGGGGTGCGAGACATGCCAGATTTTTTGAGAAGGTAAATCACTGAAAACACAAATTAAGCACAGGCATGTAAGTACAACTACTTCATTTAATCAAACCTATGTATTTATTAACATTATACATTTTGTAACAATTACTGTAATATACAAACAAAAAATATATCTAGGTTTAAAGAACTGACCTACTTCAGCGATTTGTGATAAGGGGTGCGAGAATATATTTTGATTTTTGATAAGGGGTCCAAGAACATATTTTGAGAACCAAAGGGGTGCAGGCTGCAGGAAAGGTTAAGAACCACTGATTTAGACTAACAGTAAATAAACAAATAGCGCACATGACCCTGCTGTCAGGCTGCCATTGGGAGTCCCGTTGTTACTTGCAACCATGTGACCTCTGCATTGGAGTACATTAGGAGCGCAGGACATTTAATTTTCATTCTTGAACTTATGGATAGCCTGGGGATAGCCAAAGAACTAGAAATGATACTTCATATCATGTGTGGTACAAAGATTAAGTAAGCTCTACGCGGCGGGAACTATCCTTTAGTATATGTTTGTATAGCATTAAGTACAATGGGGCCACAAGCTGGTTGCCTCTAGAGGTGTGTCTACATTGCAGCTGAAAAGTGTGATTCCCAACATGGGTAGACGGACTCACGCTAGTTCCTACAAATATCAGTGTGGATGTTGTGGCACAAGGGGCAGTTTGGGCTAGCCACCTGAGCTTGGATTCACAGCATCTGGAGGGCTTGGACCCAGGTGGCTAGCCCAAGCTGCCACCCAGGCTGCAATGTCCACGCTGCTGTTTTTAGCATACTAGCTTAAATTGAGGTAGCACAAATCTGTCTGCCTGCATTGGGAATCACACCTCCCAGCTTCAATGTAGACTTACCTAGGGAAACTGTAATATAAAGATTAAAACATAATGATGCCTCAAAGTCCCCCCCCCCTTTTAAAACTAACTCTTCCTCTTACATTTTCAAAATGGTAGAAAAAGATTTAGTCACGGAACTCCTATTAAAATCCCCTCATCCCTTTCAAAATCTCTAATTGAAGAAGTTCCACTGCTTTCTTCTTGTCCTAGCTGGCAGCTCGGTTTTGAATCAGAGTAACTATTCTGTTGGTTTACAGGCTTTTGGAACTATCAGAAGAAACCAGTGGAAATTCTAATGGAATCAACGGGACTTTCCAGTAGCATTTCAAGCAATGCTTTCAATTTTACCTCTTAAGATAATTAAAATGCATTTCTGTGTGCCTATATACTGCATGTAGTATATTTTATTTTTGATTTACTTATGATTACCCTTACTTTTCATACCTTCTCTAGAAATTCAATAACTCATCACGGTCTACAAAACATTCAGAAGTACTTATCATTCTTTATAGTTTATATTCAACATTCTGAAGTCATCATTGAGACAGTATTTGTGACTTGAAAAAATGTCTAATCCAATAATGTCTACGCAGTTGCTGATTTTAACTTGAAGCCCTTCAGTACTCAAAGCATATGTAAAGCCAGAAAACTATTTCTACACTTCTTTTTCATCACCACCTCCAGAGCACGATTGTAATTGATCATTTGTAATTCATGCATTATTTAAAGGATGCCTCAGCATTGTGCCACATATCACTCCTCTGTAAAGTAATCATGTCTGCATAGAAATCTGTTTTTCAATTATAATGAGCCTGCATTAAAGCTGTATTCTTATTTTTCAATTTATCACAGATAACAGTAGTAAATTTTTGTTTTCCAAAGAAATGAATAATGGGTTTTCCATGATGTCATGAGATGCATTGTTTTCTAGAGTAAACTACTATAGAATATCTTTACTTCAGACAGTATAAATAAGAAATGTCAGGCATCCCATACCGAAAACAATTGCTTAAACATCATAATATCACTTTCTGACAAAAGAACTTAATCAATATTCTTTTGCCACATTTTATTATTAGAGCAAGACAGTCACAATTAAAGTTGCATTATGGTGATGTATCAAGAGCCCTGAACAGGATTCAGCAGTCTTGCATATAAGTATAACACCGTAGAAAACTTCTACAGTACTTAATAGGGATGAAACTAACCCTATGTTAAATACTAAAGGACTTTTCTGTAAGTGTTGTAATTTTGCTTAGGGTAATTGATTTAAAATTAACATATATGTTCATCCTTGAGTACATCACACTTAACTTACTATTTATTTATTTATTTTTTACAAACCTTGCACACAAACCTGAAGGGTACTGGGCACCCTCAAATCTGGTTGGTAGGAATGATACCAACGTTGAAGGTGTTCAGCAACTTGTCCACTCAGCCTCAAGAACTTTTAAAAGAAGAGCAGGGCATAAGGTTAATGTTGGCTAAACTGCAAGATTTGTTAATATAAAAAAATGCTGCCAGGAACAGCAGATTCTAAGTCTATTTCCATGAAGAAGAGTTTTTCCTTCACATTCTATCCATTTTTTTTTCTGTTCTTTCCCCCTACTTCTTTGCCCTCAGCTGTTATGATTGAACCAAAAGTGATCACTCCTCTGCAGATCTGATCATTTCTCAAACAACTCACCAAAAGCAACATTACACTAGAGCTGATTAATCAAATGCACCCCCTTTGAAATGTACACACTGGTATATTATCTACCATGGCAAATTAGCAAATTCAAAAAATCAGGTCCATTTGCAAATCACAGATTGTCCCAATTCATTATTATATGACACTTGGTCAGCTGACAGATTGTAAATTAACAGTTTATCTTCTGTTGTACCCTTCTTGTCATAGTAATTACTATAGGAACTCTAATCAGCAAAGTCATAAAATAACTAAGACTGATGTCTTGTAATACACATTATATTCCCAGCTGTAAAAAAAAATATCTCAGGATTTGCTCAGCTTCCAAAAGCTACCAAGGCAGGAAACTTTCTTATATTCAAACAGTGATCAGCTATCCAAATTCCTTACTGATTCTTTGCTTCTTACTATTACTAAACTGGAGTAATCAAAGTGCTTTATATTTACATACAATTGTAAGTGTTTTGTTAAAATGATCTCTGAAATACCTGCAGATGACCTTAAAAAGAAAGACACTTTCTGGTAATATCATTTTCCACAATGTTCCATGCTGTATTTTCTGCAGGGCTTATAATTAAGAATGAGTTTGATTGTGAAATTGGGCCTGTGTTGTGTTGAGTGTAAGGGGACTGTTGCCCCCTTAGTAACATTCAGTGGGGGTGTTTTGGTTGGCGAGCTCCCAGTACTAAAAGGGAAAGAGTCTACGGGAAACCAGGACCCTGAGACTGATAGTCCCCAGGAACAATGGGGAGAGGCCAATGCTCCAGGTCAGCCTGAATGACAGGGCGAGCAGGCTAATCAGGCAGTCAGGAGGTCAGGGAGGTCACACATCCTCCGTGTGAGCTTGATTTTGCCTGGGTCAGACAGAGTGGGGCCGAGCTAAGGAGAAAGCAGGGGCCCAAGGTAAGCTGGAGAGCAGAGCTGGGCCAGATCCAGAGAGAGCAGACCTTGTCCTGGGAGCAGAGCTGCAGCCCCAAAGCCAGAGGCACAGCCCAGAGAGAGCAGACTTGCCCTGGGAGCAGAGCTGCAGCAACCAGAGTCAGAGGGGCCAGAAAAGCAGCCCACGAAGCAGGTCAGTGCTGGGAGCAGAGTCACAGAAGCAGCCTGCAGAGCAGACCTGCCTGTCCTGGGAGCAGAGCCGTAGCAACCAGACCCAGAGGGGCCAAAGAAGCAGCCCAGGGAGCTGGAGGCAGAGCAGCAGTGGTGAAGCTGGGGCTGGAGCAGTCCGGAGCTGGGTGTGGTGAGCAGCTGGGGAGAGCGAGGGGGACCCTGGGCAGCGGGCCCAGCACAGGGAGACACCTCAGCCAAGAGGCTCTGCAGGCCAGGCTTGGATTGTAACCCCTACAGGGCAGGGGGCGATACTGGGAAGAAGGGTAGACGAGAAGTGGACGAGAAGCTGGATATGAGCCAGCAGTGTGCCCTTGTTGCCAAGAAGGCCAATGGCATTTTGGGATGTATAAGTAGGGGCATAGCCAGCAGATCGAGGGACGTGATCGTTCCCCTCTATTCGACATTGGTGAGGCCTCATCTGGAGTACTGTGTCCAGTTTTGGGCCCCACACTACAAGAAGGATGTGGATAAATTGGAGAGAGTCCAGCGAAGGGCAACAAAAATGATTAGGGGTCTGGAACACATGACTTATGAGGAGAGGCTGAGGGAACTGGAATTGTTTAGTCTGCAGAAGAGAAGAATGAGGGGGGATTTGATAGCTGCTTTCAACTACCTGAGAGGTGGTTCCAGAGAGGATGGTTCTAGACTATTCTCAGTGGTAGAAGAGGACAGGATAAGGAGTAATGGTCACAAGTTGCAGTGGGGGAGGTTTAGGTTGGATATTAGGAAAAACTTTTTCACTAGGAGGGTGGTGAAACACTGGAATGCGTTACCTAGGGAGGTGGTAGAATCTCCTTCCTTCGAAGTTTTTAAGGTCAGGCTTGACAAAGCCCTGGCTGGGATGATTTAATTGGGGATTGGTCCTGCTTTGAGCAGGGGGTTGGACTAGATGACCTCCTGAGGTCCCTTCCAACCCTGATATTCTATGATTCTATGATTCTCTGATCCTACCACTTAGAGCCTGAGAGCGTGTGGCCACGACCAGAGCAAGTGTCCAACCCACAGCATCCCTACAGCAAAGCCAGGGCCTGAGAAGAAGGCCTGGGACTTACAAGGAACAGACGGTGAACTGCCCTAACATTCCAGAGACACTGTTTGTGATGTTCCCTGCCAGAGAGCGGGCTGATGTGTTTCCTTTAACCTTTCCCATTTTTCCTTTTTAAAATTAATTGTTCATTAAATAACTTACATTTGCTTTAACTTGTATGTAATGGTCAGTGGGTCAGAGAAGTGCCCAGTGCAGAGAGAGTACCCTGGAGTGGGGACACCCTAGCCCCAGTCCTAGGTGACCACAGCAGGGTTGGGGGTTGAGCCCCCCAGGAATCCTGGGCCCAGCCTTGTTGGGGTTACAAGGACTCTGCCAGACAGGAGAGTGGAAGGGGAGTCCTCAAGGGCAGGGAGGACTCTGGGTAAAGGAAGTGGGAGTGAGGACTCAGATCCTTTCGCTAGCCCACTTCACTGGGGTAGTGCAGAAGCCAGGAAAGATCCCCACAATAGCGGGACTATTCCCCCGCTTACATGAGTTAAGCTGCCAATGAATACACCTACTGGATCAGGCCCCATGGGCAAGATAGGAACAGGAGCACTTATCTACCCCTGGTTTTGGATAGCACTGGGGCATAGCATGAACTGGGTGTCTAGGTGCCTAGACTGAGGCAGCTGTACGCGTACCCAGAGACAGAAACTTGGGCACCTAGAGAGCTTTTATAGTGCAAGATTAGGTGCTCAGAGAGTTAGACTACAGCTGAGATATAGTCTACTTTTATTATCTGTATATTTCCCTCCATGGTCCAATTTGCTATTAAAAGCTGCCATATAGAAGTGGCTGCCATATTTAATTTATTTTGAGGGAAGGTACATGAGGGTTCTGGAGAGAACATTGCCCCTGTCTTCTTATCAGAGACAAGTCAAATTTGTGTGAGTGACAGCTTGGTTGTTGGTTGTGAGTTAAAAGAGAGGCTGCAGTTTCTGCTCATAGGAGATGCCACAGAACATATAATAAGACAGTGTGTGCTTAGAGAGCAAAGTGACCCGGAGGTAACCAGTAATGTGTTATGTATGATTTAAAATAACAGTAAATGGAGACGGTCATATTTAACAGGATCATTTTGCTTTTACCATGCAGTTTTGAACACCAGTTCTTAACACGGATACACTACAGAATGTACAATGGTTCATAGAAAGGCTGGCTCTAATCTTATAGATGTAAGTCAGATAACCAGATAAGGATGTTGTCCCAAAAGGCCATTCTCATGCACTAAACATTATCTTTTGCCTCCCACAGAGATCATGGGAGAATGGCCTTCCCAAGCTCTACTTTGGGCAGCATAACAGAGATCACCACAAAAAAAAGCACCCTCAAAATATACAAAAAACATACAACAAAAACCCACCCTGAGTTATAGTTATTATAGAATGTCTTCTTGCTTGCTTGGACGTTCTGCCGAGTAACACCAAACAGTCCATCGACTAGAACTACAGGAAGAGATTAAATTTGATATCAGAATTTCTCCACAAAGCAGAAGTCCTTTCTCTAAATTAGGGGTTGCTTTTTAATCACTACCAACACTCTGTGAGCAGAATGGTTTTAGTCTGATCTTAGCTACATTCCTGGCTAGGAAAAAGAATGATCAGTTCACTAGAAAGCGGGTCTTTAAAAAAACTAAAAGTGATATGCATTCTTCATGTTTTCTTTCTATCCCTCACCTAATGTTCTCTCCTCACACCATGAACAGGGCTACAGCTAATAATTTTACACGTTAACACCTGTATTTATGCAATGTAAGTACTGAAGATGCAAGCACGAACAACTTCAGACTTGCCAACTTGTGGATGATCTGACCAAGTTTACACACCGACAATCCAGATGTTTGATAGAAAAGACATCAAGTGAAGACAAAGATTTTCTTGGGCTATTTTTGGTGTTTAGTTTCTCACAATTTTGTCAGGGACATTGTGTGCTGAAAAAGAGGTAGAGATAGTTCATGCAACAGGAAGTGCAAAGGAATGGAACGGTTTAAAAACAGCCCACTTAAAAAGAAGGAGGACATAAAAAGTCATGCATGCTATACCAAGTGATGTGTCTTTCAAAACCCAAACATTGTAACATCACTTGCCCCTCTAGTTGCAGGACATCAGCTAATTTTTGCACATGGTGTAAAGCAGTAAGGGAGTGCAAGATCAAACAGAGGATTCTACTTTAATTGCTGTATATGCCTATAATATTAATAAAAAGCACAGGAGTACTTGTGGCACCTTAGAGACTAACACATTTATTTGAGCATAAGCTTTTGTGGGCTACAGCCCACTTCATTGGATGCATAGAATGGAACATATAGTAAGAAGATATATATAGATATAGATATATATACACACACACATACAGATAAGTTGGAAGTTGCCATACAAACTATGAGAGGCTAATTAGTTAAGATGAGCTATCATCAGCAGGAGAAAAAAACTTTTGTAGTGATAACCAAGATGGTCCATTTACATAGTTGACAAGAAGGTGCGAGAATACTTAACTTAGGGAAATAGATTCAATATGTGTAATGACCCAGCCACTCCCAGTCTCTATTCAAACCCAAGTTAATGGTATCTAGTTTGCATATTAATTCAAGCTCAGCAGTTTCTCGTTGGAGTCTGTTTTTGAAGCTTTTCTGTTCCAAAATTGCCACCCTTAAATCTGTTACTGAGTGGCCAGAGCGGTTGAAGTGTTCTCCTACCGGTTTTTGAATGTTATGATTCCTGAGGTCAGATTTGTGTCCATTTATTCTTTTGCTAAGCATGCCACTGATTTTTTTCTAGACTTCACACAACCACTATTGCTAGAACAGCTCTCTCTTTAACAAGTGGGATAGGGAAAGTTTACTCATCCTCAGCATTCTCTGTGGAGGACTGCTGACTACCAAACAGTAGGTGTGACCACTGTACCTAGGACAGGTTGCATTTTAGCACTCTGTTTTCCATCACTCGTAACTTTCTGAAATTTGCATCTTTCAGAACAAAGTTTGCCTAGCTTGGTCTCTGCCCAATGGTGAGTGTCTCTGGACAGCTTGAGCAAACATAGTTTGACAGTTTTGAGAATAAAAGAATTAAAAACAAACAAACCAACCCCCATGCTCTCCCAAACAATAATTTCTTTCAAAGGGCAACTCCAGAGTTGAAATGATTATGCTTTGGGTCTTTTTATGTGTTTGTATTGGAGCCTAGCACAAGGGGGTTCTATTCTATGATGAAGTCCCTCTATCTTAACACAGTAGAAATCTCAGATCCAAACAGACATAGCTAAGGAAAGCTGAGTGTGCACACAGCTAAGAAAATCCAGACGGCAATTATGCCTGGCTATACTTACCTGCACAGTGAAATACTGGAGGTTTAACTGGAATCTTTCATCTACTTTATCTTGTAAAGAGAACACTGACTGAGGCAAGGGCTCTCTTTCCTCATTCCCTGTATAGTTTAAAAGAAAAAATGCCTGTGAAAAATTGGAAGGCCATTCAATAGCTAGGGAAAAGGTGAAATATACTGTACGTGAAATACTGCTAAATAAATGAGAACCTCAATTCTTCACCCAATTCTGACACTGATTTGCTATGTGCCATGAACCGGTAACTTTGAACCTCTGTTTCTTCCATTTGTGTAACAGGACAACAATATTTGCCTAATTTATACTGAAGGGTTTTGAAATGCCTATTTAAACAACCTTTGTAAATTGCCATATAAATGTAAAGCATTATTAAGGTTTAGACACTGGCATACGTGAAATCAGACTCCAAAGCTCAAAGAAGTGAAAACAGGAGCACTATTGGTGTCAATGCCACCACCTTTCTTCGGCTTTTAGGAACTCTACATCGTCCAGATTTTCTGAACCACGCATAACTACCTCATGCCTTTACAAATGGTGCACAGTGCTTACACGCTAACTGCATGGATAAATTATTCCAAAAGTCTGCACAAATTGGCATGTGCTGTTTGGACATTTGTGGGACTCAGAATGTACACAAACATGCTGTGACACTGCCAGACCAGGTGCTGCCTGCTCTTACCAAGGCTGCAGGTGTCATTTGAGCACAGACAAATGTATAGCTTGAAACCAGACCAGCTCACCTGTATGTTAGTATTGTTCAAGGTAGGTATGAGACTTATAACGATGTGTTAGGGTTTAGACATTATGAAATTCTTGTAAGTTGCAACCATGTATTAATCCCACTTAGAATGTCCGTATCCCATGCTATACAGTAAAACTTAAGTGTTTGCTTTATAACTGTAAAAATGCTTGTTCTGAACCTGTGAACCCAGTCAGAAGGAATGGTCTCCTGACCATCAGGAAGGACTCTAAAAACTAAATGGGCCATTGTGGAATATCACAATACAAAGACTTGGTTAATGGCCCTCTCACATGGAGGTGCTACATGCAAGAAAGCTCATACCATCAGCTTGAATTCTGGAAGAAGGAAATAAAGATAGCCGACATGAAATTTTCTTCATTTCTTTTGCTATTGGGAGTCTCACAGGGCCGGAACTAGGAAACAGAACGAGAGATCCCCAGAATCAACCTGGGTTAGCCCTAAAAGACATTCAGTGCCGACAGATTACAACAACTCTGTCACCTTTTGCAACCACAGACTGTAACTCATTTGTGTATTTATGTTGCTTGCTTTAAACCTGTACATAACTCAGGACTGGTCTACAGTACACAGTTAGGTTGATGTAAGGCAGCTGATTGCGGAGCCTGCTATTGCAGAGCCATTGGCCATTATCTTTGAAAACTCATAGTGATCGCGGGAGGTTCCGGGTGACTGGAAAAAGGCTAATGTAGTGCCCATCTTTTAAAAAGGGAAGAAGGAAGATCTGGGGAACTACGGCCAGTCAGCCTCACCTCAGTCCCTGGAAAAATCATGGAGCAGGTCCTCAAGGAATCAATTCTGAAGCACTTAGAGGAGAGGAAAGTGATCAGGAACAGTCGGCATGGATTCACCAAGGACAAGTCATGCCTGACTAATCTAATTGCCTTCTATGACGAGATAACTGGCTCTGTGGATGAGGGGAAAGCAGTGGACGTGTTATTCCTTGACTTTAGCAAAGCTTTTGATATGATCTCCCACAGTATTCTTCCCAGCAAGTTAAAGAAGTATGGGCTGGATGAATGGACTATAAGGTGGATAGAAAGCTGGCTAGATCATCGGGCTCAACGGGTAGTGATCAATGGCTCCATGTCTAGTTGGCAGATGGTATCAAGCGGAGTGCCCCAAGGGTCGGTCCTGGGGCCAGTGTTGTTCAATATCTTCATTAATAATCTGGAGGATGGCGTGGAGTGCACACTCAGCAAGTTTGCAGATGACACTAAACTGGGAGGAGTGGTAGATAGGCTGAAGGGTAGGGATAGGATACTGAGGGACCTAGACAAATTAGAGGATTGGGCCACAAGAAATCTGATGAGGTTCAACAATGACAAGTGCAGAGTCCTGCACTTAGGACGGAAGAATCCCATGCACTGCTACAGACTAGGGACCGAATGCCTAGGCAGCAGTTCTGCGGAAAAGGACCTAGGGGTTACAGTGGACGAGAAGCTGGATATGAGTCAACAGTGTGCCCTTTTTGCAAAGAAGGCTAGCAGCATTTATAAGTAGGAGCATTGCCAGCAGATCAAGGGACGTGATCATTCCCCTCTATTTGGCATTGGTGAGGCCTCATCTGGAGTACTGTGTCCAGTTTTGGGCCCCACACTACAAGAAGGATGTGGAAAAATTGGAAAGCGTCCAGCAGAGAGCAACAAAAATGATTAGGGGACTGGAACACATGACTTATGAGGAGAGGCTGAGGGAACTGGGATTGTTTAGTCTGCAGAAGAGAAGAATTGGGGGGTGATTTGATAGCTGCTTTCAACTACCTGAAAGGGGGTTCCAAAGAGGATGGATCTAGACTGTTCTCAGTGGTAGCAGATGACAGAACAAGGAGTAATGGTCTCAAGTTGCAGTGGGGGAGGTTTAGGCTGGATATTAGGAAAAACTTTTTCACTAGGAGGGTGCTGAAGCACTGGAATCAGTTACCGAGGGGTGGTGGTGGAATCTCCTTCCTTAGAGGTTTTTAAGGTCAGGCTTGACAAAGCCCTGGCTGAGATGATTTAGTTGGGGACTCGTCCTGCTTTGAGCAGGGGGTTGGACTAGGTGACCTCCTGAGGTCCCTTCCAACCCTGATATTCTATGATTCTATGAACCTATGTCAGGGGTTCCCAAACTTGGTTCGTGGCTTATTCAGGGTAAGCCCCTAGTGCGCCATGAGATGCTTTGTTTACCTGAGCGTGGAGCTGAGAGCGGTTGTACCTGAAGATGCTCAGGTAAACAGAGTGTCTCGCAGCCCGCCAGGGGCCTACCCTGAACAAGCCCTGAACCAAGTTTGGGAACCCCTGACTTATGTCAGTGTACACACTACAGCAGTGATGGGCAACCTGCGGCCCATCAGGGTAAGCTGATTGTGGGCCCGAGACATTTTACAGACATTAACCATCCACAGGCTCAGCCTCCTGCAGCTCCCAGTGGCCGTGGTTTGCCTGCACAGCTGTCTCCCCCCTGCTCCCAGCCAGGAGGCGAGAAGCCCAGGTGGCTGCCCTCCCTCTGGGATCAGGGAGCTGAGAGCCTCGGGGGATGGGGGGGGCAGCTGGGCTCCTGGCAGGGAGTTGAGAGCCCGGGCTCTCAGCCCCCAGACTGCCCCTCTTCAGTCAGTGGAAGCCCTCCTGGTGAGGACGCACAACACCGACAGAAGGAGGTAGCATGGACATCAGCCATGCAGTAATTACTGCTGTGGCTGTAAGTCGATGTAACATAGGTCAACTTAGGGCTGTAGTGTAGACATGCCCTCACTCATTTCTTTTCCTAATTAATAACTTTCTAGTTAGTTTACTATAGGACTGGCTACAAGCATTGTCTTTGGTATGAGATCTGAGGTACAAACTGACCTGGGGTAAGAGACTGGTCTTTTGGGACTGGAAGCAATCTGAATATTTTGTGATCTTTGGTGCATGGCAACCAACTTTCACTAAGTCCAGCTTTACTGGGTGGCAATATAACTGGAGTGCCCAAAGGAACGGTCTGTGACTCCATGGTCAGACTGTTCTTGTGCTTCAAGTGTTCACATTTGTTATTGGGTTGGTGAAATCTAATCACAGAACATATACATAGTTTGGGGTGTCTGTCCTGCTTTTTGACAGTCTGTCCTGAGATTGGCACTAATGCTCATAAACCATTCCGGACAGCATGACACATGCCTCAGAACTAAGGGATGCATTCTAAAAGGAGTAAACAATGAGGTGGCAAAATTTGCAGATGATACAAAACTACTCAAGATAGTTAAGTCCCAGGCAGACTGCAAAGGGCTACAAAAGGATCTCTCAAAACTGGGTGACTGGGCAACAAAATGGCAGATGAAATTCAATGTTGATAAATGCAAAGTAATGCACATTGGAAAACATAATCCCAACTATACATATAGAACGATGGGGTCTAAATTAGCTATTATCACTCAAGAAAGATTTTGGCATCATTTTGGATAGTTCTCTGAAAACATCCACTCAATGTGCAGTGGCAGTCAAAAAGAGTGATCAGAATGTTGGGCATCATTAAGGGATAGATAATAAGACAGAAAATATCATATTTCCTCTATATAAATCCATGATATGCCCACATCTTGAATACTGCGTGCAGCTGTGGTTGCCCCATCTCAAAAAAGATATATTGGAACTGGAAAAGGTTCAGAAAAGGGCAACAAAAATGATTAAAGGTATGGAATGGCTTCCATATGAGGAGAGATTAATAAGACTGGGACTGCTCAGCTTGGAAAAGAGATGACTAAGGAGGGGTATGATAGCTGTCTATAAAATCATGACTGGTGTGGATAAAGTAAATAAGGAAGTGTATTCCTTCTCATAACACAAGAACTAGGGGTCACCAAATGAAATTAATAGGCAGCAGGTTTAAAACAAACAAAAGAAGTATTTTCGCACACAACGCACAGTCAACCTGTGGAACTCTTTGCCAGAGGATGTTGTGAAGGCCAAGGTGATCACAGGGTTCAAAAAATAACTATATAAATTCATGGAGGATAGGTCCATCAATGGCTCTTAGCCAGGCTGGGCAGGGATGGTGTCCTTAGCTTTTGTTTGCCAGAAGCTGAGAATGAGCAACAGGGAATGGATCACTGGATGATTACCTGTTCTGTTCATTCCCTCTGAGGCACCTGGCATTGGCCACTGTCAGAAGACAGGACACTGGGCTAGATGGACCTTTGATCAGACCCAGTATGGCCGTTCTTATGTTCTCCTAGCGGTAATCACACTAAACAGTACCATACTCTCCAATCTATTTTAGGATTTTATACTGCTGCCTATCTCTGTAGTATCTGAGCACCTTTCACATGAAATTGATAGCAATAATTAAGTTCCTAGGAGAGTCTTTGGCTCTCATCCCTCTCTGGGGTAAAAACTCAGACTTTGTTGTTGTTGTTCTTGGTTTGTCAATTGTATGGTTTGTTTAAAAAAATTCTAGGGGTATTATGATGGACAGGGAATCAATGTTGAGAGTGTCAAAGTGAGTGGAAAGGATTTCTCAAAAAGACAGTAAAACTGCTTGTACATTAAAGTGCTGCTCAGTGTGAATAAGTTTATCTGATCTCTAGTAATTCCATCAGATAGTACAGTTACTCAAATCTAGAAAATGTCCCAGTCTACAGCAGGAACAACAGATTAAACCACATGTGACACTTCTACAGTAAGTCATTGTAAATTGGGATGTTTAAAAAAAATCAGGAAAACATTCAAGAGAGATTAGCTCACTTTGTAAAACCTTCCTGTTCCCTCCTAAACACATTTTCAGACCAGCATAACACATTCTAAAAAAATTCTACCATGGCTTAAAATCACATGTGTAATGATTGAGGCAGTTTGGCTATTTTTTGTCAAAGTTCTGAGAAAAGAGTTTAAAAAACTGGATTATAAGTGAAGGCTTGTTTTCTCTCAGCATATGGTACAGAGTAATACCTCTGACACTTCCTGGAGATATCCTGGGTTGTGAAGCACCTTACTACTACCTGGTCTTAGTTTCAGCTCCCTTAGTGGTCTTAGTGTCAGCTCCCTAACTCCTCCAGCCACAGGCAACACAAACACTCCCATGTAGGCCTACGCAGGGCTTGCTCTCTCTCTCTCCAGGTTAGCAAAAGGCATACTCCAACCCCTGAGCCTTCTGAGCATCTCCCTGGAGTGTTTACCCCTTGGTCTACTGGACACTCATAGTATTTACAGATTCACTACTTCCAAAGAAGAAGTACACACCAGCTCACTAGTTTTACCTCAGATCACCACTCTGCTCGACTCACAGCACTTATTTATTAATAGTAATATATATTTATAGTGAAAACAAGTAAAAGTAAAGTATAGAGTAAGTACAAGTATAGGAAACAAATCATTACATATAAAATAAAATCAGACCATCCATGAAAGGAACCTGCCTATGACATGTTATCTCCTGGTTATCTCCCGTGAGAATGTAATTTTCAGTATAGACATAGCTCCTTAAACATTATCTGTACACACATTTCACAGTGATAATGATGGCCAGTGGGCTACTGGCTCTTGGTAAAGACTTCACATGCCACCCCTTAGTGAATTATTTTGCATATACTCAACCCAGGAGATCTTTGTAAAATCTTATGCAGCCCCTGTGTCCTCTGCCAGTAGGCAATAAGTGGTCCCTGGGTCACAACATCTCTTCATAATAACATTTTTATTAGACTCTCCATTATTAGGCTAATGTAGCCTGGCTCTTGTTTCAACGGAGATCATGTACAATGCTGTAACATGCAAAATGCTTAACTTCCAATATCAGCTTAACAAAAGAGGAGCACTGTACCATATTATTCATACAATATGTTATAAAGACATTATTTTCCAAATTCATTTGCCACATTTCTCTTCTACTCTTGCTAGTTGTTTGTTTAGCTGACAAAATCACTAAATTTCAAATGAATAAGTGGACTTAAATATGAACACTAACATCTTCTGACTGAACTACAATTTGAAATGTCAGTTCCAGACAAATAAACAAGTAAAACTCATAAGGGCATAATTTATTAACACTGCCAAATTCATTACTCCTGAATTTCTTCTTCTAATAATGACATAGAGTTGATCCTCAAAAGCTTAGACTAATCAGACACATACACTACTAAGAACAGAAGGATCACTCAAGCTCTGCCTACTGATTCTAGTTTTCACATCTGTTCTGAATTTGCTGCTGAAAGCCTAGTAAAACCTTGGAGAAACTGAAATCCTATTGGTTTAGACTGTAATAAGCACAAGACTAAGGTAAAAAGAAAAGGAGTACTTGTGGCACCTTAGAGACTAACAAACTTATTTAAGCATAAGCTTTCGTGAGCTACAGCTCACTTCATCGGATGCATGCATGCAGATCATATCCTCAGAGAGATTCACAGGATCTCCCTTTCTCCTAACATGGAAAAGAGGAGCTTTCTGTAAGGTCTTGGAGAGTTATGCTGAAATTATTTGAAAACAAATATTTTCCCCCACATTGTTGATGAGACATTTCACTCTTATTAGGCCATCAGTCTAGAATTAGAAGTAGATTCACCTATGGAGAGGAACAGCAACATGAACTCGGTTTCTTAATATTCCTTTGAAATTATATTTCAAAGCTGTGCTAAACAAATCAGTCAGCGAGCATCATCCAAGAAGTACACCCACGTTCACAACCTTCTTTACCTAATGATAATTACAGATTGACTACAGACACCCTTTAATAAACACCATCAAGTTTAGAAGAAAGACAGCTGTAGGGACCATTCTGTTGCCATGGAAATATCTTCAAGCCACACTGTCCTCTGCTCTAAACATTACCTTCACATTAACCTATTATTACGCTTTTCTGTGTATATTAGTACAAATTATGGGCTAACTCACCCCAATCGGATTGTTGTAAATGGCATTGAATCCCAGGCTATAAAACATTCCAAAAAACAGTGAACACATATTTTACAGATAGCACTAGCTATTGACTAACACACTTTCCATAATCCCAGCTCAGCTGAGTTCTTCCCTCAATGTAGTATATGGGCTTGATTCTGCAAGCTGCTGCATGCTCTCAAATTCATTGGCATCAATGCTCTCAGCACCACACAGGATTAAGTCCCAGAAAGATTGTTTCAGAACTCTCCACCTGCATTTCCTTCAAGATTAGTGAGCAATTTACTAAACACAAACAAACAAACAAACAAAACACCCAATTCATTCAGTGCACAGGATAAATGGCGATCAATGAATGAGACAGTGGTTCAATGTTTAGATATATTATCTTCACTGCTCAGTGCCTGATCCTGTTTCATTCATTACACATCATACAACTACTTCACGGAATGAGGCTTGGGTGTGTGAAATCTCTAACTCATTCACAACCTACACACAGAGGATCAGATGCTCAGCTGGTGTAAATTGGCATAGCTCCACTGAAGTCCATAACTCAGCATAGCACTATGGATGTCAATGGACCTATGCTGACTGACACCAACTGAGGATTTGGCCCTGAGTGAAGTAGCAGTTACCTGGGCTAAAAACATCAGGGGCACACTATATTGAGGCAGCCTGAACTCCATTTCCATTCCCTGCCAGGAGAGCTTAATGGAATTGCACTGCTATGGCTTATCCTTCTGGGCCCTGGCCCTAGAAACTCTCCTTTCCTATGAAAGTTTCACATCCTGGGGCTCCATGGAAAAAACTTTACAAAGACAAAGTCTGGATTACCAAATTAGCAAATTCTGCAATAATCTGAGAGACACCAAACCCCACTCTAACCCTGTCCTCTTCTCAGAAGTTTGCACCAGCAGACTGAATATAGAAGAAAGTCAGTTACAAAGTTTAATTGAAGTGTAAATTTGCTCAGCATCACTACCTAACAGTGATACCTGATAAGCAGCAGAAACAAGACGGTGAGGGGAGCTGTACACTAAAATATTATTTCTGAATTTAAAAAGAACAACAAAGTGCTCTCAATATCCCAACTTCAATCTAGTTAATTAACATCAATCTGATAAATGAAAAGAAACAATCCAGCAGCATCTGAATGTACCTCTGGTTGCATTTTTGGCCATCTCAAACTTAAATTGTATTTTGCCAAGAACAATGAACCTATTTAAGAAAACAACCATAGTTCCACTAGCACTATACATATATATGAAAAACATCCCTCTGATTTGTTAGGGTTTTTTATTTTAAAGTACACACAGAAGCAGAGTTTTAAAACAATATATTTTCCATGTAATCAAACCTTGAGGCAATGAAAAACGTTGTAAATGGATAATGGCCAAAACAATAAATGTATAAAAATAATACACTTCCTAGGCTTGAGGGCTTCACATTCAGCATCTTACCACTGAAACAAAACTTGCTGCATGACATGCAATAAATGCATAACAAGGAAGACTTGTATTGATTATATAAAGATGGTGATTATAGACAATGCCTGTCATTTGATACCTAAAATTCTTGGATCTTTGTTTTTAAAACATCTAGCATTTAAAATGTTTAAAAAATATTTAAAAAATCAGATTTTTTTTCTGCTGTCCTTCCATGCTTTCTTGTCTATCCGTAATACAAGCACATAAGCTAACTTCAATTACGATCCACATAGACAACTTTAGAGCCACAAACCGCTCTACTTGCACAGTATCTTTCTCTGTACACCAAATGAGAAAAGCGTCAGTTCAGATATTCTGTCACACTGAGGATCATATCACATTAATATTACACCTGGGAATAAGGTACACATTCCATTCCAGCACAAATCTAGTTAATAGACTGTATAAATATTAGAATGTTCATGTTTCAAGAGCTGGTTTGATCAAAGAAAGAAGAACATTTTTTGCTTTTATGCAAGTTTATATTTTTTTCTGATCAAAACAAAAGTTCTGCTCATCTTTGCTCCCATCAGGTAGGGGTTGGGCTTTGTACATTTTGTCAGCCCTCAACGATCATTACGCATCACCATCAGTATTAACAATATGCAGGTCATCCTCTCACTCCCACCTGTTCAGCCTCACAGTCTACAGATGAGGTAATTAGTTACATCTATACAACTTGAAGACCATTCCAAATACTTTGGCAGTAACCTGGGATTGTTCAAACTGATGATGATACTTGAAGAGAGGGCTTGCACAAGTGTGAGGGCAAAAGGGGCATCCACAATCTTTATAACTTGACATGATGTGTTAAAATGAAAGAACTGTAGTCTAGGTTGAATGCACAGGGTTCATGGTTAACAACTGAACATATTTCATTTGTAGATTGAACAAGTTTGATATGACGTCAATAAGGCACTATAAATATGCATAATGCCATATTTAGTCACTTTTCAGAGCAGAACTGCATTAAGTCCACTTAAACTTCAGCTAGCGCAGCATGTGTCTTCCAGTTTATTTAACAGTTTCTCACAGGGAACAAACACATGTCTGTGCTTTGTACAATGGACTGACTTCTAATTCAGTTCTGGGTGCAATTTAAAGTGGTGTTTTCACTCTATACATTCTTCAATGAGTGGATGACTGGTTACTTTAGACAAACACTCTCCTCATGTTCTTCCAGGACAGTTAAGACCAGATAAGGTTTTCAGGCTAAAAACTGACCGGGTAACTGCTTGTGGCAGCGTATTTGGGAGAAGGATCCTTTCACTGGTTAATAGAGCCCAAGATTTTTAGCCTTCAGGGCATGATGCAAAATTCTTCTATTTACTCAAACTTTTTTCCTGAGGTGGTGGGTTTGTGAGAATTTTAAGATTTATTTGGGAGGAGTATAGAGGCTTCTAAATTAGATGAATCTCTTTAACTGAGTGGTCTTATTTGTTGTTCACTGCCTTTTGTACTGTAAATCTAATGTGCTGTGTAGCTAGTCCAGCCTGTATATCACTCTGCCAGAGTCTCTTGCAAATGATGGAAGGGCAGTTTCGTTCCAGACCAGGAATTCACCAACCTCAAACCTGGGCCAACAAAATTCCTGATGGCCAGCATCTAGTTTGTCTCCCCAGAGTCAAGAAGGAAAGCCCAAAAGGTGAATCATAAGATGAAAATACAGACTTACGAGTTGCTACTCTCTCTGTGTCACCCTTAATAGGAAATAAGGAATGGAGTTGGAAGAGATAATAGTCCAAGGAAATATCAATATAGTCTGTGTGCATAAAAACATAAAACTGGCCTTATTGGGTCACACCAATGGTCCTTTCAACACAGTATCATGACTTCCAACAGTGGCCAATGCCAGAAGCTTTAGAGGGAATGAACAGAACAGGATAATTAACAGTGATCTATCCCCTGTCCTCCAGTCCCACCATCTGGTTTAGGGACATCCTGAACTTGCGGTTGCACCGTCTTGGCTAATAAGTCATTGATGGACCTATCTTCCATGAACTTATCTAATTCTTTTTAGAACCCAGTTATATCTAGGGTCTTTTTGTTTGTTTTAAACCTGCCCCCTATTAATTTCATTGGGTAACCCTTGGTTCTTGCGTAATGTGAAGGGGCAAATAACAATTCCTCATTCACTTTCTTCGCATCATTTATGTGACCTCTGCCATATCCCCCCTTAGTCTCTTTTCCAAGCTTTTTAATTTCTCCTCATGTGGAAGCTATTCCATACCCCTAATCATTTTTGTTGCCCTTCTCTACTGCTTCTCCAATTCTAATATATCTTTTTTTAGTTGGGGCGAACAGAAATGCACACAGTATTCAAACTGCGGGCATACCATGGCTTTATATGGGGACATTATGATATTTTCTGTATTATTATCTGTCCCTTTCCTTTTAGACTTTTGACTGCCGCTGCACACTGAGCAGATGTTTTCAGAGAATTCTCCACAATGACTCCAAGACCTCTTTCTTGAGTGGTAACAGCTAATTTAAACCCCATTATTTTATATGTATAGTTAGGATTATGTTTTCCAATGTGCATTACTCTGCATTTATCACCAATGATTTTCATCTGCCATTTTACTGCCCTGTCACCAAGTTTTGTGATATTCCTTTGTAAATCTTCACAGTCAGCTTTGTATTTAACTATCTTGAGTAATTTTGTGTCATCTGGAAACTTTGCCGCCTCACTGCTTACTTCTTTTTCCAGATCATTGCTGAATATGTTGAACAGCACTAGTCCCAGTACAGATCCCTGGGGCACCCCATTATTTACCTCTCTCCACTGTGAAAACTGATTCCTACCCTTTGCGTCCTGTCTTTTAATCAGTCACTGAACCATGAGAGGACCTCCCCAATTATCCCATGACTCCTCACTTTGCTTAAGAGCCTTTAGTGAGGGACCTTGTCAAAGATTTTCTGAATGTCCAAGTACACTATATCCACTGGATCACCCTTGTTCACACACGTGTTGACCCCCTCAAAGAATTCTAATAGACTGATGAGGCATGATTTCCCTTTAAAAAAGCCATGTTGACTCTTCCCCAACAAATCATGTTCATCTATGTGTCTAATAATTCTGTTCTTTACTGTAGTTTCAACCAATTTTCTTGGTACTGAAGTTAAGCTTAGCGGCCTAAATTGCCAGGATAACCTCTGTAGCATTTTTAAAAATCGGCATTACATTAGCGATCCTCCAGTCACCTAGTACAGAGACTGACTGAAGTGATAGGTTACATACCATATTTAGTAGTTCTGCAATTTCATACCTAAGTTCCTTCAGAACTGTTGAGTGAATGCCATCTGGTCCTGCTAACTTATTGCTGTTTAGTTTATCAATTTGTTTCAAATCCTCCTCTATCGACACCTCAATTTGGGAAAATGCCTCAGATTTGTCACCTAAAAAGGATGGGTCAGGTGTAGGAATATCTCTCTGATCCTCTTCAGTGAAGACTGATGCAAAGTATTCACATAGCTTCTCCACAACAGCCTCGTCTTCCTTGAGTGCTCTTTTAGCACCTCAAAAAGAAAAGGAGTACTTGTGGCACCTTAGAGACTAACCAATTTATTTGAGCATAAGCTTTCGTGAGCTACAGCTCACTTCATCGGATGCATACTGTGGAAAGTGTAGAAGATCTTTTTATACACACAAAGCATGAAAAGATACCTCCCCCTACCCCACTCTCCTGCTGGTAACAGCTTATCTAAAGTGATCACTCTCCTTACAATGTGTATGATAATCAAGTTGGGCCATTTCCAGCACAAATCCAGGTTTTCTCCTCTCCTCCCCCCCCCCCCCCCCCACAAACCCACTCTCCTATTGGTAATAGCTTATTTAAAGTGACCACTCTCCTTACAAAGTGTATGATAATCAAGGTGGGCCATTTCCAGCACAAATCCAGGGTTTAACAAGAACGTCGGGAGGGGGGGGGTAGGAAAAAACAAGGGGAAATAGGTTAATTTGCATAATGAATAATGACTTAGCCACTCCCAGTCTCTATTCAAGCCTAAGTTAATTGTATCCAATTTGCAAATGAACTCCAATTCAGCAGTCTCTCGCTGGACTCTGGTTTTGAAGTTTTTCTGTTGTAATATCGCAACTTTCATGTCTGTAATCGCGTGACCAGAGAGATTGAAGTGTTCTCCGACTGGTTTATGAATGTTATACTTCTTGACATCTGATTTGTGTCCATTTATTCTTTTACGTAGAGACTGTCCAGTTTGACCAATGTACATGGCAGAGGGGCATTGCTGGCACATGATGGCATATATCACATTGGTAGATGTGCAGGTGAACGAGCCTCTGATAGTGTGGCTGATGTGATTAGGCCTTGTGATGGTGTCCCCTGAATAGATATGTGGGTACAGTTGGCAATGGGCTTTGTTGCAAGGATAGGTTCCTGGGTTAGTGGTTCTGTTGTGTGGTATGTGGTTGCTGGTGAGTATTTGCTTCAGGTTGGGGGGCTGTCTGTAGGCAAGGACTGGCCTGTCTCCCAAGATTTGAGAGAGTGTTGGGTCATCCTTCAGGATAGGTTGTAGATCCTTAATAATGCGTTGGAGAGGTTTTAGTTGGGGGCTGAAGGTGACGGCTAGTGGCGTTCTGTTATTTTCTTTGTTAGGCCGGTCCTGTAGTAGGTGACTTCTGGGAACTCTTCTGGCTCTATCAATCTGTTTCTTCACTTCCGCAGGTGGGTACTGTAGTTGTAAGAATGCTTGATAGAGATCTTGTAGGTGTTTGTCTCTGTCTGAGGGGTTGGAGCAAATGCGGTTGTATCGCAGAGCTTGGCTGTAGACAATGGATCGTGTGGTGTGGTCAGGGTGAAAGCTGGAGGCATGTAGGTAGGAATAGCGGTCAGTAGGTTTCCGGTATAGGGTGGTGTTTATGTGACCATCATTTATTAGCACTGTAGTGTCCAGCAAGTGGATCTCTTGTGTGGACTGGACCAGGCTTAGGTTGATGGTGGGATGGAAATTGTTGAAATCATGGTGGAATTCCTCAAGGGCTTCTTTTCCATGGGTCCAGATGATGAAGATGTCATCAATATAGCGCAAGTAGAGTAGGGGCGTTAGGGGACGAGAGCTGAGGAAGCGTTGTTCTAAGTCGCCATAAAAATGTTGGCATACTGTGGGGCTTTGCGGGTACCCATAGCAGTGCCGCTGACTTGAAGGTATACATTGTCCCCAAATGTAAAATAGTTATGGGTAAGGACAAAGTCACAAAGTTCAGCCACCAGGTTAGCCGTGACATTATCGGGGATAGTGTTCTTGACGGCTTGTAGTCCATCTTTGTGTGGAATGTTGGTGTAGAGGGCTTCTACATCCATAGTGGCCAGGATGTAGAAGGAGAAAACCTGGATTTGTGCTGGAAATGGCCCAACTTGATTACCATACACATTGTAAGGAGAGTGATCACTTTAGATAAGCTATTACCAGCAGGAGAGTGGGGTGGGGGGAGGTATTCTTTCATGCTTTGTGTGTATAAAAAGATCTTCTACACTTTCCACAGTATGCATCCGATGAAGTGAGCTGTAGCTCACGAAAGCTTATGCTCAAATAAATTGGTTAGTCTCTAAGGTGCCACAAGTACTCCTTTTCTTTTTGCAAATACAGAGTAACACGGCTGTTACTCTGAAACCTTTAGTACCTCAATCATCCAGTCGCCCAACTGATTGTTTAGCAGATTTCCTGCTTCTAGTGCTGTTAGTTTTTGTAGCTTTTGCTAGTTGCTCTTCAAATTCTTTTTTGGTCTGCCTAATTATACTTTTACACTTAGCTTGCCAGAGTTTATGCTCCTTTCTATTTTATTCAGTAGGATTTGACTTCCAATTTTTAATGAATTCCTTTTTGCTTCTAACCTCCTCTTTTATTCTGTTGTTTAGCCATGGTGGCACTTTTTTGGTCCGCTTACTACTTTTTTATTTTTGGGGTCTACATTAATTTGAGCCTCTATTATGGTGTTTTTAAAAAGTTTCCAGGGAACTTGCATGCATTTCACTCTTGTGACTGTTCCTTTTAACTTCTGTTTAATTAGCTTCCTCATTTTTGTATAGTTCCCTCTTTTCAAGTTAAATGCTACTGCGGTGGGCTTCTTTGGTATCCCCCCAACCGTGTAAAATTTATTTGCATTATGGTCACTATTACCAAGCAGTTCCACTATATTCACCTCTTGGACCAGATCCTGTGTGATACACAGGCCTAACTCAAGAATTGCCTCTCCCCTTGTTGGTTCCAGAACTAGCTGCTCCAAGAAGGTGTCCAGGAATTTTATATCTGCATCTCATCATGAGGTGACATGTACCCAAATCAATATGCATTATTTTTACTTTTGTTGTGATTTTTGTGTTTGTTTTTTGGTGTATCTGTGTAAGTGTTGGCCTAAAAGTTAGAGAATGTTAGGTATATCTGGTTCTCTTTCTCCCTCTCTAAACTCCCTCACAAAAAAAAAGTTACCTACCTTCTGTAACTGTTGTTCTTCGAGATGTGTTGCTCATGTCCATTCCCTTCTAGGAGTGTACACACCTAGAATGAAATAATATGAGCAAGCACTCGAGGAACTGCCCCGCCTGTTTGCTGCGCCTGTTCGCTAGTTCCTCTGGTTGCTTAGGAGCTGGCTTTTTCAAACCCTGTTCTTCCTGAGTAGCCCCGCCCCCTAGTTAAGGGCTCCTAAAGGGATTAGGAATCAAAGCCTCATTAAATATTTTTCAGCCTTGCCTACCAGGTGACTAGGCTCAGCACACATCCCTCCAAACATAGCAAATTATAAACTTCAATCAAGCAGGCACATGGCAAGCAGTAAACACACAACAAACTCACAGATAACAAATGCACGCCAAGGCTCACATAGTCCGTCTTTCTTCATCTGGAGAACTCCTCACAAAACAACCCTGCCTGTTTGCTGCTCATGTTGGCTAGCTCGAGACCTGATGCTGAGGAAATGCAGCCAGAGGACCAGGTCTGTGCTGTGCACTGTACTATGCAGGTGCTAATGGAAGGAGAAATGGAGTAGGAGTGATGGTTTATGAAAAACTGAATAAAAGTGTTTGGGAAGTCATCAGGGTGAATCACTATTTAATGGCTGTCCGAACACAAGTGAAGGAGTCAGTTATTTCTGTTATCAGTATATAACCCAAAACAAGGTTGCATTGCGGAACAGAAGGAAGATGTCAGGCAGCACCTGAACAACCTAGCAGATATGGTTAGAGCAGAGAAATTACTGCTCATCCTGGGAGATTTCAATGCTCATTTAGGCTCAAGTCGATCAGGCTATAAGCACATGCTGGGATAGTATATACTGGGATCGCAGAACACAGAAGGTGCTGCATTGTTTAATTAGTGGGTGATTGCCAAAACTTGGTTTAAGAAAAGAGAAAATAATCTTTATTCATATCAAAGCAGCAGAGTAAGCATGCAAATAGATTTCTTGCTAACCTGAATGAACCAGAGGAAAATGGTTACAGATTGTAATGTTATGCTGAGAGAAACAGTTGCACCCCAACACACGCCATTTGTGGTGATGTCATGATTGGCAAATGGACCCAGAGTGAGCTTTGCTCCAACAAGACATGCATCAGGATGTGGCGACTGCTTGGCATGACTGCAGACAAGTTTAGGGAGACAGTTGCAAGGTTTGAGCCAAAAGATATACAAACTGAAACAGTGGAAGAGGAGTGGTGTATCTTCATGAACATATTGATTTGAGAAGCTGAGATGCTATGTGAAAGAGCTAAGCTGGGTAGACATGATCTAGTGAAGAATGGTAGTGGAAGAAGGAGGTGCAGAAAGCAGTAAGAAATAAGAAACAAGATGGGGCAGTAAGAAACAAGCAGTAAGAAATAAGAAACAAGATGGGGCAGTAAGTAACAAGCAGTAAGAAATAAGAAATGCCATTCATAAAGGATGCTGGGGGCAGACTGCTTGTGACAGAACACACGGTATGTAACCGATGGTAAGAATACTATGAGAGTCTATTTAATGAGGAGAACTTTTATATACTACAGTACCGTCATATGAACCAATAATTACAAATGTTGATGAGTTTCCAAAGGCAGACATCGAGGCAGCACTGCTGAAGATGGCACCTGGAAAAGTAGCAGTTCTGAATGAAACCATAGCAGAAATCAGGGTAGATAAAAATCAATGATTTAAAAAAATGGAATTTTTTTTGAGGAAAAAACTTATCTAAAGATCATTTTAATTAAGATACGTTATAGCTCAAAGATATCTCATCATGGAATAGGGATTATAAATTCTAATTCTATAGTATGAGACAATATATTCATGTAACGTTTAAGAAACATTTTGTAAATGAGTTCCAATAGTTCATGGATTACGGACCCAAGTTTATAGGGTTCCAGGGGCTTCTGTATAGATTATTTAGGTTAATCTTTCTATCTACCCAATAGGACTCAGTGCTCAGTCTAGAAGATACCATCAGAGATGCTTAGTTTTTCAGTTCTCAAACTGTGGATAAATGCTTGTTAACAGCAAAAAATGTTTTTAAATTAATAAATAATAATAATAGAGAGAGCTGAGAAATAACAGACCTCAACCCTATTGTCCCTCTGAAAATTTGTGTACACACAGTCAGTCTCTTACCTCTCTCTAAAAGTGGAAAGTTTCAAAAAGTTCAATGAATAAAAGATTGTTGGAGGTGGAATAGATCTGGACAAGGAGAAGAAGTCTGGGGATAAATGTGAGAAGGGAGGGACAGGAAGTAGAAACAAAAGTGAAACTGCTGGAGCAGCATATTCCAGAAGTCTTGAGGTCTCTCTGAGTATAGCCTTCACTGATCTGAGATCTACCATACCATTCTCCCACTAGAAGGGAAAACCTATAATGGCAGCAGGCCGTAAAAGAGACCAAGTTTGGTAATATTTTAATTAAGTTCCTCTACCTGTGGGTAAGACAGGCATGCGTGCAAAATGCAAACAGTGCAACAAAGAAATGCAAGGCCTGGTTGCCTGAATGAAACAACATCATGAGAAGTGTTCCTTCTCAGGAGGAAAATGATGAAAGGAACAAGTCTGAACATGCAGGATCTTCAGGTTGGTAAACTTTTTTATTTCATACTGCTTTCTTAAGGACTGCCTGATTTCCTTCTGGACTATTCTTGAATTATCATGTTTGAACAAAAAATATAGTTGTTACTCTATGGTACTATCATTTTAGACGCAATTGTGATAAAAAATAAATAGCTAAAATAGGCAGATCTTCCTTTTACAATTTCATCTTTAAAATAGTATTGAGTGTCAGTGAATGCAATGAGTAATACTAAATGAGCAATATGGTAATAATAATTAAATAACTGCATTGACTTATTTTGTTTAGGAGAATCCAGCCTCAACATACAGGATTCTGAAAACTATCCACCTTCAAGATCATCATCATTTTCTATAGTTTCAGAGTTATCTGACAATGATAGTGTTTCAGTCACATCGTGTATGTCACATAGCCACAGTATATCACCTGCAGCAAAAAGAAAAAAAAATCCATCATCCAGAAACAACCAGGGATAAGTTTGTGATAAGAACCGGCAGACTACAAAAAGAGGTAATTGATGAAAATATTGCCCGGTTTGTTTATGCAAACAACTCTCCTTTCCGTATGATTGAGAACCCACACTTCCTTAACTTGGTTCAGTCATTAAGACCAGTATACAGTCCACCCAACAGAGCAGAGCAGATGTCACAGGCAAATTGCTGGATAAAGTGTATGAAAGAGAAACTGAGCAGTGTGCAAAAGGTCTAGAGGGTGAAATTGTTAACCTGAGTCTTGATCTGTGGAACAACGTCCACAATGATCTTGTTGTATGTGCTTGTGTGACAACAGAAGAAGGGAATGTCTTCCTTACAGAAACAATTGATACATCAGGAAATGCACACACAGCAGAATACTTACAAGAAGTAGCAGTAAAAGATATAATAAACTGAAAAAAAAATTCAAATGTCTAGTATGCAGCTTGGTCACAGACCATGCTGCAAATGTATCCAAGGTGAGAAGAAATTTAGAAGAGAGTCCCAAGCTAATAACATACGGTTGCAGTGCTCATTTGATGCACCTCCTAGCCAAAGACTTCAGTGTTACAGAAATAAAGGTTAATGTTGAAATTGCAAAATACTTCTGTAACAATCACTTTGCAGCAGCTGCTCTGAAAAAAGTGGGAGGAACCAAGCTAACTCTCCCACAAGATATGTGATGGAACTCAGTAGTGGACTGTTTTGAGCAGTATATCAAGAACTGGCCTAATCTGATGAGAGTTTGTGAACAAAATCATGAAAAAATAGATCTCAACATTGGGCTTAAGAGAAATGTTGAACACATGCTGAGTACCCTGAAGCCTACTTCTGTAACCTTGAACAAAATGCAGAGAAATAGCTGTTTTATTGCTGATGCTGTTGAAATTTGGAAGGAACTGAGTGAGATCTTAAAAAAAGAAATATGCAATGACAGAGTTAAATTACAAGCATTAAAAAAAACGAATAGGACAAGCACTATCTCCAGCTCATTTTCTTGCAAATATTCTCAATACTCGGTACCAGGGTCAAACCTTAACTGCTGAAGAAGAGGAGTTGGCTATGACATGGACATCCAGCAATCATCCTTCCAAAATGCCAACTATAATAAACTTCAGAGCTAAGGGTGAACCATTCAAGAAATATGTTTGCTGATGATGTTTTGAAGAACGTCACACCAGTGAACTGGTGGAAGTCACTTAAGCACTTGGATTCAGAGACTGTTGAAGTATAGAAAGAATATTTTCTTCCCTTGGACTAATTCATTCCAAATTGAGAAATCGTTTGGGACCCAAAAAACCAGGAAAGCTAGTTTTTCTTTTCCAGATCATGAACAAACAGGAAACTGATGGTGAACATGACTGAGTTAGCTGCAGAAGCCAATATTTTAAGTTTCTCATGTTGACCTGGCTGACATGGTCAATTTAATTTGCGTTTTTTTAAAAAAATATTTTATTTAACTATTTTAGTTAAAAACAATTTTAACAAAACCAAACCTGATTTTAAAAAAACTTGAATGTTTAAATAAATTCAAAAATTCATATGGTTGTTTTGTTAAAATATTATATGTTTGCTGTTGAAGAAAAAAATCCTGAATATATAACGTTGTTGTTTTAGTTAAATAAAACCATTTAAATGTTTGTCTGGTGATGTTCTCCTCCTACTACAGCATGGCAAGAAAATCCTCCAAATATAAATGATTAACCTGTTGAATTGGAGATAGTTCACCTCCCAATGACTTCATAAATATCTGCTTCAGTTACCTTTGGTAAATGAAATAACCAAACAATCATTCATTTTCTGATATAGCTGTAAAACTAATCTGAAAAGTTTTCAAAATAAATCAGTTTGATTTAAATCAAATCCACCCTGTCTATGGGTATTAATTAGTATTACTAACATGTTGCTACAATAAATGATCAAATATAATGTGACTATTTCGTTTATTGTTCATTTTTAGCCATATTCACTCATTGGCACCTAACTGGGACCCTCTCAACTTACTAAACTTCAAGCAGATAGCAGTAGCAGCCCGGTACAATTTCTAAGAGCCTAGAAAATAGAATAAAATGGGTTTTTGTTCCACATTTGAAATTAAAGGGATCAGACTCTTTTCTTCAGCAACTTTACTCAAGGTCACAGTTATGTTTCATGTTAGAAAACAGAGTTCAACAACAAAAGCCAGGTGAAGATTTAAATCATTCCTACCTACAGGATCACACTCACTCACATCTGAACATGTACTTCCAAACCACAGAACATATCAAAGAGAGATGGATTCTTTTTAAGTTAAGTCCCATTCCCTGCCCCCAGCAACACTATATTTGAAACCATCTGAAAAAAAAAGATTATCCCCACTCCAAATGTTTCAGCTTACTGAAATTTCTAGAGATAATCAGTAGGGCATCAGAATAAATAATGTGCTCGTACATTGTTTCTCCTCAGTCATGCCAGGATGATCTTAACTGTTTCATGTGAGATAAAGATGCAATAAATCTTAACAGATCTGTACCACCTAACTCTTTTTTTCCATGGCATACTCTGAGGTTTCTAACATACAGATATATCATCCTCATAAACAAAGGCCTTGGTCATGCAAGTCCTTATATAGCATAAAAGGTTGACATACTCCATCACAAGTGAGAGTGGAGGCTATCCATAGATAACACCAGTAAGGTTAAGGACTTGGTATAGTACTTCATGCTGTTCATGACCCTTAAGCCTTAAAAATAAAAAAAAGAGGCATGCTGTTGATAGAGCATCAGGGTATCTGAGAGGACATGGGTTTTAGAGCCATAGAATCATAAAATATCAGGGTTGGAAGAGACCTCAGGAACCCCCTGCTCAAAGCAGGACCAATCCCCACTTTTTGCCCCAGATCTCTAAATGGCCCCCTCAAGATTGAACTCGCAACCCTGGGTTTAGCAGGCCAATGCTCAAGCCACTGAGCTATCCCTCCCCCCATCTTTATTATTAATGAGGTCCTTACTTTTGCAGGCTGCCCTTTGGTCAGGCTTTACTATTAGACAAGAGTACCTTGTCAGACATGGCGCTTACAAATACAGGATTGGTTTCCTGTCCTGCTCACCAGTTTTTACCATTTACATACAATACCCCGTGGTGCACAATCAAGCCCAAAGAGTAACTATTTAATGTATGCAGTTTTACCAGGATGACTCCACAGTTACTGCACCTGATCTACTGCCTGACTCAGCTCCCACTGAAATTAATGGCAAGATTACCATTGACTATACTGAGAGCTGAATCAGGCCCTTAACAATCCTCAACATACCACATTCTCTACAAGCTCAGCATCTGAAATCATTATCCCACTACCTAAAGTTTCTCATTTATTCATCAGATGAAACAAAAATCCAGTATTTCAGATTAACAAAATGTTAATATTTTTTAAACCTAGAGCTTTTTATAGAGAATACCAAGCAAATAGTACACCTCTTACTTTCAGGGCTCTTTTGTAATGTGGGCTTTAAAAAGTGTTAAAACTGGTTTGCATTTTAAATCACTTCTTCTCAGAAACTTCTCATGTTGTACCACAACAGATACGAGAAAAAGAAAACACTAATAAATTATGTGTAGGAAATATTCAAAATATTATGGAATAAAGAATTTTGACATTCCTTTTTTTTACTTTTCAGAGTAGCAGCCATGTTAGTCTGTATTCGCAAAAAGAACAGGAGTACTTGTGGCACCTTAGAGACTAACCAATTTATTTGAGCATAAGCTTTCGTGAGCTACAGCTTACTTCATCGGATGCATAAAAGTGGAAAATGCAGTGAGCATGTTTTTATACACACAGACCGTGAAAAAATGGGTGTTTATCACTTCAAAAGGTTTTCTCCCCCCACCCCACTCTCCTGCTGGTAATAGCTTATCTAAAATGATCACTCTCCTTACAATGTGTATGATAATCAAGGTGGGCCATTTCCAACACAAATCCAGGTTTTCTCTCCCCCAACCCCACTCTCCTGCTGGTACTCAGCAGCTCTCCAACACCACTTTCTACAAGCCATTACCCTCTGATCCAACTGAGGGTTACCAAAAGAAACTACAGAATTTGCTCAAGAAACTCCCTGAAAAAGCACAAGATCAAATCTGCACAGACATACCCCTGGAACCCCGACCTGGGATATTCTATCTACTACCCAAGATCCATAAACCTGGAAATCCTGGGCGCCCCAACATCTCAGGCATTGGCATCCTGACAGCAGGACTGTCTGGCTATGTAGACTCCCTCCTCAGGCCCTATGCTACCTGCACTCCCAGCTATCTTTGAGACACCACTGATGTCCTAAGGAAACTACAATCCATCCTGAAAATACCATCCTGGCCACTATGGATGTAGAAGCGCTCTATACCAACATTCCACACAAAGATGGACTACAAGCCGTCAAGAACACTATCCCCGATAATGTCACAGCAAACCTGGTGGCTGAACTTTATGACTTTGTCCTCACCCATAACTATTTCACATTTGGGGACAATGTATACCTTCAAATCAGCGGCAATGCTATGGGTACCCGCATGGCCCCACAGTATGCCAACATTTTTATGGCTGACTTAGAACAACGCTTCCTCAGCTCTCGTCCCCTAATACCCCTACTCTACTTGCGCTATATTGATGACATCTTCATCATCTGGACCCATGGAAAAGAAGTCCTTGAGGAATTCCACCATGATTTCAACAATTTCCATCCCACCATCAACCTCAGCCTAAACACCACCCTATACCGGAAACCTACTGACCGCTATTCCTACCTACATGCCTCCAGCTTTCACCCAGACCATACCACACAGTCCATTGTCTACAGCCAAGCTCTACAATTCAACTGCATTTACTCCAACCCCTCAGACAGAGACAAACACCTACAAGATCTCTATCAAGCATTCTTACAACTACAATACCCACCTGATGAAGTGAAGAAACAGATGGACAGAGCCAGAAGAGTACCCAGAAGTCACCTACTACAGGACAGGCCTAACAAAGAAAATAACAGAATGCCACTAGCCGTCACCTTCAGCCCCCAACTAAAACCTCTCCAATGCATCATCAAGGATCTACAACCTATCCTGAAGGACGACCCATCACTCTCACAAATCTTGGGAGACAGGCCAGTCCTTGCCTACAGACAGCCCCCCAACCTGAAGCAAATACTCACCAGCAACCACACACCACACAACAGAACCACTAACCCAGGAACCTATCCTTGCAACAAAGCCCATTGCCAACTGTGCCCACATATCTATTCAGGGGACACCATCACAGGGCCTAATCACATCAGCCACACTATCAGAGGCTCGTTCACCTGCACATCTACCAATGTGATATATGCCATCATGTGCCAGCAATGCCCCTCTGCCATGTACATTGGTCAAACTGGACAGTCTCTACGTAAAAGAATAAATGGACACAAATCAGATGTCAAGAATTATAACATTCATAAACCAGTCGGAGAACACTTCAATCTCTCTGGTCACGCGATTACAGACATGGAAGTTGCGATATTACAACAGAAAAACTTCAAAACCAGAGTCCAGCGAGAGACTGCTGAATTGGAATTCATTTGCAAATTGGATACAATTAACTTAGGCTTGAATAGAGACTGGGAGTGGCTAAGTCATTATGAAAGGTAACCTATTTCCCCTTGTTTTTTCCTACCCCCGCCTCCGCTTCCCCCCGTTCCTCAGACGTTCTTGTTAAACCCTGGATTTGTGCTGGAAATGGCTCACCTTGATTATCATACACATTGTAAGGAGAGTGATCATTTTAGATAAGCTATTACCAGCAGGAGAGTGGGGTGGGGGGAGAAAACCTTTTGAAGTGATAAACACCCATTTTTTCATGGTCTGTGTGTATAAAAACATCCTCACTGCATTTTCCACTTTTATGCATCCGATGAAGTGACCTGTAGCTCACAAAAGCTTATGCTCAAATAAATTGGTTAGTCTCTAAAGTGCCACAATTACTCCTTTTCTTTTTTTTCTTTCTCAATTGCTCCTTAATTTGTGGTGTCCTCAATTAATTTTCTGTAGCTTTCATACCAACCTGAGGATTTTATACTGGCAGCCATTACCATAGTACGTGAGCATGGCAAGCTTCTGTAATGGATTGCATGGAGTATTCAGCTCCTACAGCAATATTCCAGGTTAACATATTCAAAGGGGAATGGTGAGAGTAGATTATTAAAAATAATGAATCATTTCATTTTTACTGCATATTTCCCTTTAAAATTCCACTCAGCAGTTCTTCATTGCAGATTTTGTCGTTAGAGAAATTACTTTGTTGCCATGGCAACATATTCCCACCCTGAAGTTCCATCCTGGTGCCTTTTCTTTCAGTTTCTGAAGACTGCAACTATCCCCATTCCCGTCCCACTTCTTCAAACTGCTACTGTCTGTACCTCATTACTCCACACAGGTTTTTAATTATTTTGCATCTGGTTTCAAACTTCAGTCATCTTGTTCTTAGGTGAAAGCATCCTGTGTTATAGTTTGGAACTAGTTGCACTTCACTGAGAACATGTTCACATAAAGACCTATACCACCAAATATAAGGGTTTATAGTCAATACTGTTAATAAATATTATTGAAAATCAACAAAATATCCCAAGAATCTATGTTTGAAAAAATATATTTTTTACATATTTATGACAGTAAGGTAAATCTATCTACTGACATTGCAGAAGTGATAGCTAGGTCTGTTGCTTTTAATTATATTGGCAAAATTATTTTGGCATAATATGTGCTTAAATATAGTAGATTATCATCATAGATCTTCATCATAAACATCAATATAATTAGCATTCCTTTTTCTCTATCAGCACTAACTGTCTGAAAAGAAGAACATGCCTTCTCTTAGAGATTACTTAATCCAATAAAGAATTTAAATGGAACCAAGAAATACATTAATAAATATCCCCAACCCAATACATGCCCTCATAGTCCAGGAATGATTCTTAAAATCCCCCCCCACCCCAAAAAAAATTTTTTTCTTTTTTTGCCGATTTGTATGGAAAGACATTAGTTTTAATAATAGGTTTGAAACTATTTAACAGTATGGTGACCAGACATCCCAATATTAATGGGAACATCCCAATATTAGAGGCTTTGTCTTATATAGGCAACTATAGCCCCCAACATGGAAAAAAAGTGACCCAATTTTTCACACTTGCTATCTGGTCACCCTATTTACAGACAACCATCTTCTTAGACATGCATCACATTGCTTTTGTTTTGGGAAGTCATGAAGTTTAAACAATTGGAAAAACTTGATCAGTTTGGACAATTTTATACACCTTCATGGATCTCTCCCTCACTCTTGATTTTAGTACTCTTTTGCAATTGATTTAGATTTAGTTCGGGTAAAATTTCATTCATTTACAGTTCAATTGTGCGAACTGCTCTGGCCCCAATGCAAATGAAACTTGGATTTACTTCTTTGGGAGTTTAGGCCTTTGTGAGGACAGCAGGTAGGGTATTACAGTGCCATTATTTGGAAAGAAACAAGTTATTTTCTATAATCTACTTAGACTATCAAATTTCCAGAGAAACCAGCTGTTTTCGTCTTAAATCCTCTGGGAAATGTGTGATTGTTTACTCCCAAGATTAATGTCCTAATCCAACTGCCTTTGAAGGAGGCTCAAACCCTAAGAACTCTCTTGGGCTGGTTAGAAAAAAATTAGGTAAGTTTAAACCAGAAGTAATTGAACACTTAAAAGACTGAGTACTAACAGCATACATGTTTATTTTATGATTACAACTGTCTTAAATTACAGTCACTTATCACATCAGTAGTCTAAATGATTACTCAGAAATACTTTCGAGTGCATTTCATGCTCCAAACAAGTCAGATTAAATCCATTTTGAAAAAATAAATCTGTACAGAAAAAGCAGAAATATGAACTCCAGTTTCACTGAACCACAAACTATGAATTGCTTCTTTGAAGCAAAGATGAATAACACACAGTTAAATGATCAATTTTTAGTTTACAGTTTCACTTAAAGTAAAATTCTACAGCAATCCATCAATAATATATTTTTGGCTCTTAATGTCTCTCTAAATTCTACTTTTGGGGTTTCCTGCCACAAGTATAAGTAGAACTTTTGGTGTCACATTACATACTTTATTATTAATGTGCTGACTGCAATTTTTGGATATGCAGCATTTGTTCAGTAATATGGCACCTGCATCGTAGATTCATGGCTATTCAAGTTCTAGTATGTTATCCGGTCCATCACTCTGCCTGTGCAGGATTTTTCCTAAATATATTTTCTAGTGCTTTGTCCCTGACATGGCTGCCCCCAATGCTCTATGGTGGAAACAGAACTATGGATATCCTTTTGCGGATCTAAACTACCAGTATCTCATCAATGAACTATGATGAGAGACATTACATATGAAAACACTATGATAGATATATGATAGGTAAATAGCAATACTTACACTATTTGAAAATGAGTAGGGGCAACAATAGTCAAACGGTTAATCACTCTGGGCCTGAACCTGAAAAACTTTATTCATGAGTGGCTCTTCTCCAGCAGAGAAATCCTGTTGAAGTTAACTTTGTCAATTTTGATTTAGCAATACAAAAGAGCCACCTATGTTCAAACTCTAGGTGTCCTAACAATCATTAGATTCATGGCCACATAATGATATCACGCAGCACCATAACACAATAAAGATAATCATACTAGCCAATAAATACAGCAACAAAACATACTTCCGTTTCACTCTAACCAAAATTCCCCAGTTCGCTTTTGCAGTGCTCCCCAAAGGTCCATAAATCCAGGTTATTTTGGACTAAGCCAGGGGTCTCAAACACACGGCCTGCAGGCCTCCTGCGGCCCACCATAGGCTGTTTGGCGGCGCTTAGGACTTTCCAGGACGGAGCGGGGAGGTGCAGGGATGCAGCACACTCAGGGGAGGAGGCGGAGAAGAGGTGGGGCTGGGGCGGGGATTTAGGGAAGGGGTTGGAATAGGGGCAGGGAGTGGGCAGAGTTGGGGCAGGGACTTTGGGGAAAGATTGGAATGGGAGCAGGGAAGGGGTGGGAAGAGAGGGTGGGGTAAGGGAGGGGCCTCATGGAAGGGGTGGAGTGGGGGTGGAGGCAGAGGGATGGCTTTTGTATCTTGGTATGAAAAGGTTTCAGTGATGCGGCCCTCGGGCTAATGTACTAGTCCTTATGTGGCCCTCGTGGTGATTTGAGTTTGAGATCCCTGGACTAAGGTGAGCAGGAATAAGTTTTGGAATTAAGGGGCCTCTACTCACTTCTTTTATAATGAGGGAAGTTGCCTCCTTCCATCTCAGTGTAGAACAGGGATCTGTCAAGTAGGCAGGTACCAGATAATTTAAGGTTCTATAAGTCAAAATTAACAAGTTAATTCTACCAGAAGACCAACAGACAACCAGTGCAGATCCCAGAGGACTGGGGCCATGTGTTCCCAGGGAGCTACACTGCTTACCAAGCTAGATGTACTCTGCAAAAGTCTATGAATGGATTTAAAACGCAGTCTCATGTAGATTAATTTTGAAATTCCAAAGGCACATAACAGTAGCGATTTCAAGTACAAATGGAATAAAGCCATCCACAGCACTGGTGTAATATTAGCATCCAACAATAACTGGAAGTTCAAAACCACCCACAAGATGTGAACCTGAGTAACCAATTTTGTAGAATGGGTCAGTCTGATCACAGTTACACCAGTGTCAACCAGAAGAAACTGCATAGCCTTTAACAGAGCTCTGCTGGAGTGACTCTGAAATAACTGAAAACAGAATCTGGAATAGAAGAGGAAGAACCTAAAACAGCAGTAGCAGGAAGCAAAATTGTAATTTGTGTCACATTTCTTTTTCCTGTCAGAGCAAGGTAAAATGCAAACATGTTTGGTAGTTTTTGAAAAGTCCATTGTTTAATTTAAGTAAAAGTTGCAGAATATTTCTAAGTCCCTTTGTTTTCAATTTAAGCAGATTTTTACCAAAAATTCCCATGTTTTACAAAAAGTATTATTTCTTAAACTCAGAGCTGTTTTGAGTTCTGTTTTAGTTTTGCAGCAAACCACACTGATGAACGGAAATCAAAGCATTAATCTACTGAATACCTTTCCCCCCGTCTTTCTGTCAACTAAAATAAATCCATCCCACCATCAACCTCAGCCTGGACCAGTCCACACAAGAGATCCACTTCCTGGACACTACCGTGCTAATAAGCGATAGTCACATAAACACCACCCTATACCGGAAACCTACTGACCGCTATTCCTACCTACATGCCTCCAGCTTTCATCCAGACCACACCACACGATCCATTGTCTACAGCCAAGCTCTACAATTCAACCGCATTTGCTCCAACCCCTCAGACAGAGACAAACACCTACGAGATCTCTATCAAGCATTCTTACAACTACAATACCCACCTGATGAAGTGAAGAAACAGATGGACAGAGCCAGAAGAGTACCCAGAAGTTACCTACTACAGGACAGGCCCAACAAAGAAAATAAGAGAACGCCACTAGCCATCACCTTCAGCCCCCAACTAAAACCTCTCCAATGCATCATCAAGGATCTACAACCTATCCTGAAGGACGACCCATCACTCTCACAGATCTTGGGAGACAGGCCAGTCCTTGCTTACAGACAGTCCCCCAACCTGAAGCAAATACTCACCAGCAACCACACACCACACAACAGAACCACTAACCCAGGAACCTATCCTTGCAACAAAGCCCATTGCCAACTGTGTCCACATATCTTTTCAGGGGACACCATCATAGGGCCTAATCACATCAGCCACACTATCAGAGGCTCGTTCACCTGCACATTTACCAATGTGATATATGCCATCGTGTGCCAGCAATGCCCCTCTGCCATGTATATTGGTCAAACTGGACAGGCTCTACATAAAAGAATAAACGGACACAAATCAGACATCAAAACTTATAACATTCAAAAACCAGTCGGAGAACACTTCAATCTCTCTGGTCACTCGATTACAGACCTAAAAGTTGCAATTCTTCAACAAAAATCTTCAAAAACAGACTCCAACGAGAGACTGCTGAATTGGAATTAATTTGCAAACTGGATACAATTAACTTAGGCTTGAATAGAGACTGGGAGCGGATGGGTTATTATACAAAGTAAAACTATTTCCCCATGTTTATTCCCCCCCCTCACCCCCCACTGTTCCTCAGACGTTCTTGTTAACTGCTGGAAATGGCCCACCTTGGTTATCACTACAAAAGGTTTTTTCCCCCTGTTCTCCTGCTGGTAATAGCTCACCTTAAGTGATCACTCTCGTTACACTGTGTATGGTAACACCCATTGTTTCATGTTCTCTATGTATATAAATCTCCCCACTGTATTTTCCACTGAATCCATCCGATGAAGTGAGCTGTAGCTCACGAAAGCTTATGCTCAAATAAATTTGTTAGTCTCCTAAGGTGCCACAAGTACTCCTTTTCTTTTTTTAAAATAAACCCTGATATTTACCCAGAAAAAATAATAGGTTTTTTGCACTGATTTTCACCTGTGTTTGTTGTGGTGATAATAAACACTGATAAATTCTTGGGGAAAAATAAAATAAAATAAAAACTGAAAACAAAGGGCCCTAAATATTTCAAATGCTAAAGCAACTTTTCGTAACACTGTACTTTAAAGTTCTGTATTGGCAACTTTTTAAGTGTTCCAAAAACTATTGCTATACAACCCTTTTATCATTATTTACATAAAATTAAATATAAAACGATAATTTGGAAAACTGCCGATATTGCAAATTATTGATATTTTTTGTACCCATTCCAACACACCTCCCCCCCCATCACTGCAGTTTCTGGGTTCCCTGGACTGCGTTAGGGGTTCCTAACTGGGTTCGTCTTCCACCTCTTGACATTTGGTTAAGAATCAAGATGCTATATTAACATTCTTGTAAGTGCTTTCCCCCCGCGGAACTCATATGTTACTCTGCTGTGTTTAAAGAGGCTGTTTTCTCAATCATATACATCATGCATTCAGACCAGTTTCATCCTGGGCAAAAGTCTAAGAACATATCATTATAATTAATCTTATAATACAGGTATTTTAAGTAAAATGTATGGAGATGCATGCTCCATAATACAATCATATAACATTCCATGATCATATGAACAAGCCTAGCAGTGTAGATTCCCAGTCCTCTCACCATGCAGAAGAAAAAAAAACTACACCAGAATTCTCTGCTCCACAGTACTAAATAGAAGCAATGTTCATATTAAGCTCTTATCAGTGCACATCTAAATAACCAGGCATTGTTTTTCAATACAAGAACAGCAAAACAATATCAGATAACCTAAAGGAAAGGCACAAGGGAAACATGTGGAGCCATTCAACCTATACTAACAATAGATATTCCGACATTGTCAAGCCAAAGTGTGATGACACTGTGACAAAGCACAGGGCAGACAGCAAACAAATCAACTATCAAAAGCAATACAATGCAATGAACTCTCCAGAGAGGAAGAGGCAAGTGATCTCAAATGGTGACTCTGAAGTGAAAAATATCCAGGCCATTCATAATCCAAAGAACACTGGATAGTATGCTATCTTTTGGGAGAAAGGACAAATTTGGAAGAATGATAGGAAATTCTCAGTCATTGCAGTCTAGAACAATGACAAGAGTTCCCTTTATATTCAGTAGATAAAATCAAGTATGAAGACTGAAGCTGAGGTCAATGTAGTCAGTTTTAGTTCTGATGTTTATCGTGAACAGAGAAATTAGGAGATTGACGTTGGAGACCAGACAGTGAATGTAAGTGGTGTAGAGATGGGGGGTTTGGATTCATGTAAGAGTAAAACGCTTTCTAGAATGATGAAGTTGGTGACCACTAGAGGAAGTGGGAAACTATCAAACTCATGTGTTCAAAAAAGGCAAGGTTTGTTATAGATGGACTTGAATCTACTCTAGAGAATGATGTGCTAATGGGGGCGGGGGATAGTCAAAGGTCTTTTTACTTCTCTAGCGTCTATGAAATCTCAGCCAAACAACAAGATGTACAGAAGAATGAATGTGAAAGCAGACTTCTTTAAATAATAGTTCATTAAATACTCATCCTCACAGCATGAAATAAAGGAAAAAATCCAGTAAAGCAGAATCCTTAAAATAATTTACGAAAGCACTCATCTCCACAGAGAGAGAGAAGGAAAAATGCCTATAATGCTAACACACACACACATATATATATACACACACATACAGAGAGAGAGAGAGACAGAGAGAAAGAGAGAGAGAGTACTTTCAGTACTTCCCAGCAGGATAGAAAGTAAAATATTCATTAAAAATACTATTTATAAAACCACCTCAGACAGGGAAAAGAGAACTAAAGAACAGTAATAAACAAGAGAAAAATAAAAATGATCCCTTTCCCATAATAAACCAACAAGATTAAAATAATTTTAGCACTACTGCAAGATGGTGGAGTTTATATCACACTGCTGAGACACACTATAGTGCTATAAATTACTATATTGTATTGCTTAACATTTGTTTTATTTCTGTTAAGCTGCACTGTATATAATAAAACAATTTGTATTTGTAGAGCACTTTTCATCTGAAGATCTCAAAACGCTTTACAAAAGCAGGTAAGTATAATACCAGCAGTTTACAAAAGGTAAACAGACACAGAAACAAAAGAGTTTGTTTGTTTGTGACCACATTCACACAGCAAGTCAGTGGCAAGCATAGGAAAAGAACCACAGTGATTTGATTCACTATTCAATGTTCTAACTGCACTGCCATGTTTTCCTGCTCAAAATACAAACCTTCTATCTGATTCGTAATGCAGTGACTACCCTGAAGCATGGAAAACTGAGGATTTCACTTAAGTGTGCATCTAATCTGCTTCCCCCAGTTTTCCCCCTTTCCTGGCTCTGCTTGTATCCCCAATTTCCTTAAGTATTAATCAACTTTTCCTCAGCCACTCCCCCCCCAGCCCACTTATACACAATCTATTTTTATTGAACATAAAGTTAGTACTCAAGAAATGGGCCAGAACTGTAACCATGGAAAGTGAAGCTTTCAGTTTATCCACAGAACACATACAGCATGGGCAGTAGCTGTGCAAGCCTCAAGCTTCCTCACACTGCCTCCGATCAACTTGATCCAACTTGACAGAGAGACCTCAACAAAGTGTGAGAGATCAGTTCCACCCGAATCAGGTATGCTTGATTGTTGACATCTCCTGGACCAGTTAATGCTGTTTTGGGCATACAAATACTTATTCTATAGGAGATGCACTCAGTTTGAATAAATTTTATTTTAATTCACCTTGCTGTACACTGACCTAAAGTTGGGATGTCAACTGTAGCACAATACACACAACTAGGATGGTTTCAGAGTAGCAGCCGTGTTAGTCTGTATCCGCAAAAAGAAAAGGAGGACTTGTGGCACCTTAGAGACTAACAAATTTATTTGAGCATAAGCTTTCGTGAGCTACAGCTCACTTCATTGATGGAATGCATCCGATGAAGTGGGCTGTAGCTCACGAAAGCTTATGCTCAAATACATCTGTTAGTCTCTAAGGTGCCACAAGTCCTCCTTTTCTTTTTACAACTAGAATGGGTACCCAATTTTTAATTCCAATATGTAAAGGAATTATTGGCATCAAAAATTGGGAACTGCATTATATTATATCATGCCTGTGTTTACACTGAAGGTGGAACTGTAACAGATTATATTGCTATGTAGTAAGTTCAAATGGCTTAGTGAATGTATTACATTCATTATCGTATTATATAACCTCACATCAGACAGATATCAAAGTTCAGAAATAGGTAGATGTCAGGGCTGATCGAAAATTTTCCATTTGAACTGTTTTGACAGAAAAGTCTTCAAATTAAATAATTTTTTTGGGAAGTGTCTGCTTTCCACAGAAAATTTTTACATTTCATACAAAAACCAGACACTCAAAAACCCAGAAGTTTTCAGCGAAAAACTGTGATTCAGAAATGCTGCCACAGTGCCCTATGGGAGTTTTAGTTTACATGCCTTATGCACCCATTCTCTTCTCTGGCTTGTGCTTCCCAGCCACACTACATCTCCCAGGATGCAATTTGGCAGCTCAGAAAGAAGGGAGACTGTGGTGCATCATGCAACATGTCGTCTGGTCAGGACCCAAGCCCAGAGAGGAGAACTGAGATTCAAGTCACTTGAACTGAAACTTCCATGAGGGACTGCACTGACATTTATTTTAGGAGGAAATGTTTCGGTTTGGGTTTTTTTCTGCCCAGAAAGTCAAAATTAGTTCTAGTAGATGAAAATGCCACAGTCATTTTATGACAATATTGTGACACTAACCGGAAATCAACTGAACAGCTGTATAATGGCACCCTGAATGCGTGGAACAGCCCCCGCTCCCATGTATCAAACACTGTCCCTCTTCTCCTTCAAATCTATCCATAAAGCCCATTACTTATGCCAACTCTTCCTCCATTGAACCCTTCTCCGTTGATGCCATTTTGCTTTCTTACATTTGTACTGGTCATTTTTACCTGTCACACTAGTCCGCAAGTTAGACTGCAAGCTGCTTGGGCATCAGACCTTGCCTTTTTGTGTGTTTTATACTGTGCCATATATGCCTAGTGCACACAATAAAATAAAATAAAATAAATAAATATAATATTGCAGGTATTGGGAACAATCCCATCACAATGGCAGCTAAGCATACTTTTAGCCAGATAAAAACAGAACCAAACTCAATCACAGGAATGGAGATCAAGTTCTCCGCAATGCTTCACAATAGCTGATTCAGCTACCTTGGGAAGGTGAGCAATGACAGATCCCAGGTCCTTCTGTTAGCTGAAATTCTGGACAGCATGATGCATCTTACAGCATACAATATCCCACCTGCTTTTTTTTTTTTACCTGTAAACTTGGCTAACTTGACAAAGTGACTGTACAGTCATTGATATTATTGTCATTATAGACAGTTCAAACAGACCCATTCTACAATTAGGAAAGCAAAAATCTTATAATTAAAAGTTATAAAAAGGCTGGACATGTTTGAATATTAGGGGCCTGCATTTGATCCCCGAGAAATTCATGTAAAATCCCACTGGCTTCAAGACGAACAGGATCTGGCCATAGGCGGGGGGACATATCCAGGCTTTTTAGGCCATCACTTTAATATTAGTCTTGAATACATCACTTTTATAGACTATATTAGGGCCTGAACCTGCAAACCCTTAATACAACTGCTGTCCCGGATCAGGTCCACAGTCTGACTGATTCCCACTGGAATCAGAAAAATGCTCAACAGTAAGGGTGTTCAGGTTCAGGATCAGGGTCAAGACCTTAAACAGGGGGAGAGATAGCTCAGTGGTTTGAGCATTGGCCTGCTAAACCCAGGGTTGTGAGTTCAATCCTTGAGGGGGCCATTTAGGGATCTGGGGCAAAAATTGGGGATTGATCCTGCTTTGAGCAGGGAGTTGGACTAGATGATCTCCTGAGGTCCCTTCCAACCCTGATATTCTATGAATGGCCTTTAGTGCAGGATTTGCTCTGTTTATGAGGGACCATGTAAATGTATGGTTCTGTATAAATGAATCATAATCATATCAGTATTTTAATAATACCATTAAAATACTGGAAATATTATTGTGTATTCCTGGAAGTACGGCAGAATGAAAATGACAAAGTAAATAGATGCAATTTTCTGTGCAGGATGGGAGGATACACACAACGCCAATATGTTGGTGGATCCCTATTTGTGAAGTAGCCATATCACCAAGCTAAACCTGCCATATCATTTCAAGAATAAAAAAGGAACACCATTCGCTATCTGGCTGGAGGAAAGAGTGACAAATTATAAATAAAAAGTAGCAGCAATTTTTTTTTCTGTTACCAACACAGAGAACTCACAAACACTACACTAAAATCAGCTACATGGTATTAAAAAAGCTTTACCATATAATCAACTAAAGGAAATTTGATTGGAAAGTCAAACAGGATATCACAGTATTCAGTCACTTTGAACCTACCAGGTTGCTATTTGCAATAATTAATATTTCAGTCTATTTTCCCTCACTTTCAGTATTAGCTTACGTATATAGTTTACATGTTTTTGTTCCCAAAAGTCAGATATGCAGCAAAGGAAAAGACCCCACATGCTACTCCACCATCGGAATAAAGAGCTGGTGCTGCTATCAACTTTAAAATTTTGGAAATAAGATGGAATACCAGGCTGGTGTGGGTTGGGCTGGGTTATGAACAGATGGATTTCTCTTCTTTCTTTCTTTCTTTCTTAACAAGGGCAAGGGTCATGGTGGATTTTCCATCACTGACCATTTTTAAATCAAGATTTGATGTTTTCCTGGAAGATCTGCTCTAGGAATTTTTGAGAGGACGTTCTACAGCCTGTGGTATACAGAAGGACAGACTAGATCAGTGGTTCTCAAACTAGGGCTGCTGCTTGTTCAGGGAAAGCCCCTGGCGGGCTGAGCCGGTTTGTGTACCTGCCGCAGCCGCAGGTTCAGCCGATCGCTGCTCCCACTGGCCACAGTTCACCGCTCCAGGCCAATGGGGGCTGCAGGAAGGGCAGCCAGCACATCCCTCGGCCCGCGCCGCTTCCCGCAGCCCCCATTGGCCTGGAGCGGCGAACCATGGCCAGTGGGAGCTGCGATCGGCCGAACCTGCGGACGTGGCAGGTAAACAAACCAGGGGCTTTCCCTGAACAAGCGGTGGCCCTAGTTTGAGAACCACAGGACTAGATGATAACAGGGCTCTCTTCTGGCCTTGGAATCTCTAAATCATATTAGAAGGCTAGATTGTAGGCTGCGTGATTCCCAAAGTAACCTAACAGCAGTCATTGCTATCAATACTATCCCGAACTATGATTCAATACACATTTTGGAGATGTATGAATTGAAAAGGGGCTGTTTTGTTTAAAGCATTATTGTCATCACAAAGGCCATGCCTCCAGAACTATATAGCACTTCAGTGAGGCAACTGTTGCAATTATCCTGGCTGTGGTAGAACTGTCATATTTGTTATTATGTATATAGCATCATAGCTGTGCATGATATTTTAGACACATAAGATGAGAAGATCATATGGAAAGAGGAGAAATAGACTTGGGAGAGCAATATTAGCCTTTTCGTAGGTTTTGTCATTGTAGTCATTCTTTTCAACATCCAGTCACTGTCAGCAAAGGGAATGGAAATGGATGAAGCAGAAACTATGGGGTGAATTGAGGATGACAGAAATGATCTTTGAAGAGAGATTTGACGAAAGAGAGTGAAGTGGTGAGAATGGAGGAGATTAAAAGATTTGAAAGTTGATGAAAATTGAGAGCACTTTATTCTGTCTCTCTGAAAAACACTGATGTGGCCCTCCTTTATAGCTACTCCAGTAAGAAAGGACAAATAACATTTTTTGCCCCCAATATTTTGCTTTGGGTTTTCAAATATACCCATATAAAACAGCTGCCATATGGGTACATATGATACATATTACCAAAGTGATTCAGATCAATCAGATAATGATACATAGCTTTCAAGCATCATCTAATTTGCGATGCATTTGTTCCAATTTTGCATCTACAAATGCAAAAAAATAAAATCCTTTTAGCAAAACTAGGGCCTGCAAACACTTATGCAAATGTATAACTTAACTTATGTGAATATAGTTATGCATGTTCTTAAATGTTTTCAGGATCTGAGCCTTATAAACCACAATTTGTATAGGGCTTTTATACTTCATATTCAAGCCACTTAGCACATTTTAGTCCATTGTTTAACATTACTTCTGTTAATGAATTTATTGGCAATGCTCTGTCACTGAAAGGTATCTAACTTTTGCATGTCTCTTTAGTGCAGGGTTTGGGTTTTTTAAAACTATTTCTTGGTACAGCATGAACGTGAACATTTTTCCTGCTGAAATGCCTCATTTTCTCCTGTAAAGAAGCTGGGTTGCTTCTTATATGTTTCTTTCTGAAGCTGGGTACTGCCAGACAAAGATTTTACTGATGATCAAAAGATCTCAAACAGTAGGACACCAGAGAATATTAAATGATAAGCAAATTCAGATTTCTAAGGTAATTCTACCAAGTTATTAGTAATGCTAGCTCTTGTTCCACAGTAGGAGAGGTAATAATGAATCTTTGTTAAAGAGCAATGCAGTAGCTTTTATGTAATGCCTTTTCTTCACTTATGATAAAGTCATTAAAACAGCACTGTCTTCTCGAGACCTCAGACAATAGTCTGCACTAAATCTCCCATGCAAAATTAAGGATAGCATTTCACTGGAAAAATAAGTGTCCACTCTCGCTAATGCTAATGCTTTCCAAAAATTATAAATTTACACTAAATCAGTAAAGCTTTTCAGAGAGCAACTGCTTCACATTTTTTCAAAGCAAATAGAAAATCCATTCCCCTTACAACTCCTCTATTCCATATTTGTCTAGTGATCTCCATCTCCCAGGTCTTGTCTTCATTGCAGTGTTAGCTCGAGATATCACTCAAGTGTTGTCCTTAACCTAACTCCCATCCACACATTTAACTCAAGTTAAATAGTGCTTTAAACTCAAGTAAGCTGGCCTGTTGGAGAGGGCTGGGGTAGGTTGACTTCAAGTGTTGCTAGAGTTAGTAATACAGTGGGGATACGCAACTCTGTGAGGCTAACACAATCACTCTGTGCAGCTTGAGTGTTGTTTTGCAGTGTGACCACTCATGTGAACTATGGTAACTCAAGAGGAATTAATTCACATGTAAACAACTCGAGTTAACACTGCAATGAAGACAAGACCCCACAAAAACCTACTTCCAAAAGTGGAACTGAAGTCAAGATAGGAGTGGCAACTAAAATTGGGTGCATCTTAACTGATTCAAATATGATACATTTTCCAACACACAACTATCAGAAGGCACAGAAAATAATACATCACCAGAATTTTCCATGCTAATTTTGAGAGTCTTATGTGCTCAGGTAATCAGTATTATCATTGCAGCTGGTATACTGGGGGAGAAATTTTCAGATTTGTTTTGTGCAAGTCTATGGCAAGCAATATCTTCAACAAATAGGATTACAGCCTTTTATGCTAACCAGTAGTCAGACACCATTATTTGATTCATGCAGTAATTCACAAATCTTGTTGTTGTTTAAAAAAAAAACAACAATCTTCTGACTACGTCTGGAAGCTATCCTTCAAAACCCAAAGCAGATTGGAAAACTCTAGTGACTCCGTTGCAGTTTAAATTTAAAGCCCTCCTCCTCCCCCCCAGCTCTGCCTTCTTCAAATCCTCCCATTCCTTCAACTTCTATTCATCCATAGTTCATACTTGTACCACCCCTTTTCCCACCAGTTTTAATTTCAGTTAATTATATTAATACGCTTCCTTTCATTATTTCCACTCACCAGCAATGCAGGATTGTTTTTTATTGGTACAGTTTTCAGTGGTGTGTCTAGTCTAATCTAGTTTTCAACAGAGTGATGGAATTTCCACCATTCTTTTAGGTGACTTAGATGGTAAACTCTTTGGGGTAGAGACCATGTCTTTCTATGTGTTTCTACAGCATCTAACACAATGGTGCCCTGATCCTGACTGGGGCCTCTGGACACTATCGCAATAGAAATTAATTAATTAAAACTATTTCACTGTGTAACAGATTCCACTCAGTATGTTTTCCTACTATTCAGCCTAAATCATCACTTTCATGGCCTACTTATTGATTGCCCCTTAAAGATTCATAAAGGTGCTTTATTCTTCTGACTAGACACTACTTTCCTGCCCCAATTAGCAGTGAAGCACATAAACTTCCAAACTAAATTGTGGTCTTTGTCCAAAGCCTCAATCACTGGAAAAAGAGCAATGACATCATTTTCTGAACATACAGAAGTCCATAAAACCTTATTTATAAAAGAACCAAGGAAATTAGGAAATCAAATAAATTGTTAATTTCCTTCTAGTTTCTAAGACCCCAAGTAGGTCTCCCGGTATCCAGTCACACTTTAGTAAAGTATGGAACCTTTTTTATTTAGGGGGCATGCGGTACTTTGCATAACTATTTGCTTTTCTCTATTAAAACACATTTTACTATATTTTCTTTCTAGTCAGTATTAAGAAAGGTTCATGGTATACATGAGTTTCATGCCAACCCACCAGAAGATATTAGAAAGATTACCACTAAAGGATCAGTCTTTTCAGCACTATGGTTTATAAAAAGCGCCCAGTTTGGTTGCCTTCTCACGCTCCATACTTTATTGCATTATGCCATCTCCTTATGTGTGCTGAGGGTGCTCCTGTATCACCTTTAAGAAGTTGCACAGATGAATCAGAATTCCCTTAAATGGGGTCTTTCCTCTCAGAATGAAGCTGGGAGGACATTTTAGGCAACTGTTCTTCCACTTCAAAATCCTTCAAAGTGGGCCCCATAAAGCTCAGTCGTCTCCCCCATATTGTTCAAAATCTAAATGAAGCCATTGGGAGAGGAGCTGGAAAAACACAGGCTGAAGTGTTAGCAGCTAACAGTCATCTCTAAATCAACAAAATTACCCCTTCTATTATATCTGCTGCCTAATGAGGGCATTTGTCTACAGAAGGTTACGTTGTTCTGCAATATTTGAATCCTTGTGCACTCCTCAGTGCTACTGGATACTCATATAAGGACTGCCATAATAAGACAGTATCCTATCACCATCATCAGTGTCAAGCTAAACCCAAATAAGGATCCACATAGTTCCAAAAACTTTCAATATATCTTCTTAGAGTACAGATTGCTCTCCACTCCCAGTGGATGAGTTTGGCAGTTGACAGAGAACTAGCCTCAGGAAGACAACAGAGAGAAGTGCACACCATGCAGGGGAGAAGCTGTCCACTGGAAAGTCTGGAAACAATTACCAAGACACTGAAGAAGAAAGGGGGGATTTGTCTGGAAACCCCTACTTACCCCTTGTTCAGATTCCAACAATTCTGTTTTGACTCTGACTGCCGGCATCCCATCCAGCATTAACATTCTGTTCTCAAAGGCGTTGATGTCCTAAGGAAGGGGATAAAAAGAGAATCAAAGGTCAACTTAAATGAAAAAAATGTTTGGCTCAGTTCACCTACAATGCTGCTGATGCAGTACCAGTTAGCTGGTTTTTGCTATAAGTTTATTAAAATGAGAATGCAGGACCATCAATTTGCTAAATCCCTAACATGAACACTCACAAAAGTTTGGGAATTAATGTTATTTGGTACATAGTTACCATCAACTTGTTAATTATATTTAAAATACTGTCAACTCTCCTATCAATTACCTATATGTAAAGAAACTAAATCTCTGTGGTACAGCAGGTAATAATTTTCTGATATCTTCATTTGAAGCAGATATATATGTATCATCTCTCATTCACTGCTAAACTATCAATGACCACCTCCAATCCACTACTCATGCCAGCCTCCCTCACCCACTTGTTACATTTTCAAACAAGCACCTTTGTGCTTTATCCCATGCTGTCCCACATGCTTGAGAGGAACTCCCCATAAATATCCACAAAACTAACTCATTATCCAGCTTCAAAACCCTCCTCAAAACTCTCTTTTGCGATGATGCCTACAAAAAAATTTGATAATAGTAAGGCTGTTGGGCTGAGACTACTGCCTATCATACTGACCAATACTGTCTCATTGTTTGCTTGTACTCCCCACCCGTCTGCCTGTACCCATCTGTTGTCTCTTGTCTTATACATTCCAAGGACCCTCTTTTTGTTCTGTGTTTATACAGCACCAAGCATAATGGGGCGCTGGTCATTAACTAGATCTCCTAGGCCAGGGGTTCCCAAACTTGTTTTGTGGCTTGTTCAGGGTAAGTCCCTGGCGGGCCGCGAGACGCTTTGTTTACCTGCATATCCCCAGGTAAGGCTGCTCGCAGCTCCCAGCGGCTGCAGTTCACCGTTCCCAGCCAATGAGAGCTGCGAGCGGCCATACCTGCGGACGCTCAGGTAAACAGAGCGTCTTGCGGCCCGCTAGGGGCTTACCCTGAAGAAGCCGTGAGACAAATTTGGAAATCCCTGTCCTAGGCACTTTAGTAACTCAAATAATTAATATATATATATATATATATATATATATATATATATATATATATATATATAATACACACACACACACTTCCTCTTTGCTAATATTGAAAACTTTAGGGTTAGAATTGGCAGCCTTGTGTCCACACACGGAAGAGCAATTATTCAGGAAGAGCAATTTCTGAATAGCTATTTCAGAATAACTTCATGTGTCGACAAGCCCTAGATCTGACGGGAGGAGAGGGGGAGTCCACAAATAACTAAGTAACTGTATTCCCAAATACCTTGTTTTCATGCTAAGCTATTTTTAATGTAACAAAATAAAATAATGGTGTTCTTTGGAGTGACAGGACAGCAACGTTAAGTTCAGGGACAAAACTTCACGAGTAATACTCTGCACTTTTCAAATGGGTATCTCAACTACTTTTACAAATAGGCACTACACTGGCCTGTGGGTAAAAAAAGCAGTGGGTAAAAAAAGCTGTACCAATGAATACAATGGGGTGGATGAAGGCAATTCTTCCATCCTCTTCTATATCACTGAGGGTTAGGTACAAGCCATCTTAGCTACAGAAATATAAATATTGCTACAACTATTTTACCAAGTGGACAACAAAGGCACACATAGGTGAAAAGTGACTTCTCAAGGTAACCCAACAAATAAGGGACAGACTCTGGAACAGAATCTTTAAGTCATGAATCCACGCCCCTACTGTAACCACTAGTCTTCCTCCTCAGTAACGACAAGCTAATGGGAAGTCTTCCTTATATTATTCGGCGAGCAGCACATCAGTATAATACTCTCCAGTGCATTTATTTATTTTGAAAGCATGTGTTCACTACTATATTTCTTCACACAATTTCTTTTCATTTTACAAATTGAAAGGTGTGAAAATTGGTGCTAACCCAAGTAGAGTGTCCCTCCAGGATGGGCGGGAGTGTCGACAACTCCAGAAAGGCACAGCTACTTTGATCACATGATTACCTTTGTGAAGTTTTTTGGGAAATGGACCTGACTAGGAAACTGATCTTAAGAGATCACTTATGAGCATGGAATTTGGTCAATTAAAAAAAAGCAAAAAATAAAAAACAGGAAAATATCTTTAAAAGCATTTTGAGGACTACACCTGCCCAAGAGTCTCAGTTTTCATGAGAATACTAGTAGTCAGGTCTTAAAAACATTTCTACCTCCCCTGTTGCTGCATAAATAACTCACAGTAAAAGAGGAAAACTCAGACTATCTGGTGAAGTGCTCTGTGCTGACGGGACAGCTCTCCTGCCGGCATAATAAAACCACCTCGGCAAAAGGCAGCAGCTATGTCATTATGCGAAGCTCCGTCTCTGACATAGCGCTGTCCACACTGGTGCTAAGGTCAGTATAACTTACATCATCATCGCTTGGGGGGGTGGCTTATTCATACCCCTCAATGACATAAGCTACATCGACATAAGTGGTAATGTGTACAAGCCTGAAAACAGGAAAACTAACATCTCAGTTTTCAAGGTACTCCCCAGGGGCAGACCAATTAGCCCATTTAGGGCCATACTGTCTTAAGTGGGGCTCTGTGTGTAGCAGCTTGCAGGAAAAAGGTGGTGGGGGGGGACACTGAAATTGATTATACATAAAATGCTGCCATGTGTACCTGTCAATGTCCCTTCCCCACTCTGAACTCTAGGGTACAGATGTGGGGGCCTGCATGAAAGACCCCCTAAGCTTATTCTTACCAGCTTAGGTTAAAAACTTCCCCAAGGTACAAACTTTGCCTTGTCCTTGAACCCTATGCTGCCACCACCAAGCGTTTTAAACAAAGAACAGGGAAAGAGCCCACTTGGAGACGTCTTCCCCCAAAATATCCCCCCAAGCCCTACACCCCCTTTCCTGGGGAAGGTTTGATAAGAATCCTCACCAATTGGTAAAGGTGAACACAGACCCAAACCCTTGGATCTTAAGAATAATGAAAAATCAATCAGGTTCTTAAAAGAAGAATTTTAATTAAAGAAAAGGTAAAAGAATCACCTCTGTAAAAACAGGACGGTAAATACCTTACAAGGTAATCAGATTCAAAACATAGAGAATCCCTCTAGGCAAAACCTTAAGTTACAAAAAGACACAAAAACAGGAATATACATTCCATCCAGCACAGCTTATTTAGCAGCCATTAAACAAAAGGAAATCTAAAACACATTTCTAGCTAGATTACTTACTAACTTAACAGGAGTTGTAAGGCTGCATTCCTCATCTGCTCCCTGCAAAAGCATCACACAGACAGTCAAACCCTTTGTTTCCCCCCACTCCAGACTGTATACAGAAAGGTGGTTACCCTTCCGTTTATATTTATGACACGCCCCCAAAATCACAGATAGGGTGAAATACTGGCTGTGATTTCTTCCTGGAGCTCTAGGAGAAAACAGAGTTAATAAGATACATGCATCTCTAAATATACTACTGACTGTATAAAGACTAACAATATTTTCCACATCTCAAGGACAATTTTAACCGGTTGATTCTGGGAAACTTTCACGGGAGAGTGAATCAGCCACTTTGTTAGAAACTCCTGAGATGTGTTGGATGTCGAAATCAAAATCTTGGAGAGCTAAACTCCACCGAAGAAGTTTTTTGTTATTTCCCTTGGCGGTATGAAGCCACTGTAGCGCAGCATGGTCGGTTTGCAGGTGGAAACGCCATCCCCAAACGTATGGGCATAGCTTTTCCAGAGCCTAGACAATGGCATAACATTCCTTTTCACTGATTGACCAGTGGCTTTCCTTCTCAGACGTGTTTCTCAGCAAGAAGCTGACAGGATGGAACTCTTGATCCGGTCCTTCCTGCATTAAGACTGCTCCCACACCACACTCGGATGCATCTGTGATTACTAGGAACGGTTTGTCAAAGTCTAGGGCCCTTAGCACAGGGTCAGACTTGAGTGTAGCTTTAAGCTGGTTAAAGGCCTTCTGACACTCTTCGGTCTACTGAACGGCATTTGGCTGTTTCTTTTTGGTTAGGTCTATCAGTGGGGCGGCGATTTGGCTGTATTGCGGTACAAATCGTCTGTAATATCTGTCCAAGCCGAAGAAGGATTGGACCTGTTTCTTTGACTTTGGGACAGGCTACTTTTAGATAGCATCCACTTTGGCCTGTAAGGGGGTTGATAGTTCCTTGACCCACCTGGTGTCCAAGGTAAGTCACTCTGTTTAGGCCTATTTGACACTTCTTAGCCTTAATAGTTAGTCCTGCCTCCTTTATGCGCTCAAAGACTTTTTTTAGATGTTCCAGGTGTTCTGCTCAGGAATCCGAAAATATGGCCACATCATTAAGGTAGGAGACTATATATTCTCCTAATCCCCCTAGGAGACCATCTACAAGTCTTTGGAAGGTGGCGGGTGCATTCCGCAGCCCAAAAGGGAGTACATTAAATTCATACAGCCCGACATGTGTGGTGAAGGCTGACCTTTCCTTGGCGGATTCATCTAGCGGTACCTGCCAGTACCCCTTGGTTAAGTCCAAGGTAGAGATGAACTGGGACCGACCCAGTTTCTCCAATAGTTCATCTGTGCATGGCATTGGATAGTTGTTTGGGTGAGTTACAGCATTTAGCTTATGGTAGTCCACAAAAAAACGTATCTCCCCATCTGGTTTGGGAACTAGAACCACTGGAGATGTACAGGATCTCCCGTTCTACAGCAGTTTTAGCTTGAGGAGACACCCCGTAAGGTCGGGCTGTAATTGGGTGAACATTACCTGTGTCAATGGAGTAGTATGCCCGTTCAGTCAGTCCTGGGGTGGCTGAGAATGTTGACGTGTAGCTAGTGCACAACTCCTTGATCTGCTGTCGCTGCATACGCCCAAGGGTCATGGAGATGTTTACCTCTTCTACGCCACCATCACTTTTCCCTTCGTAGTAAACACCTTCAGGCCACTCAGCATCATTTCCTCCCTGGGCTGTAAACTGACAAACCTTTAATTCTCTGGAATAAAAGGGCTTAGGAAATTAATATGGTACACCTTAGGCTTTTGTTTGGAGGTGGGGAATGCTATGAGATACTTAACAGCTCCCAGGCGCTCTTGGACCATGAATGGCCCTTCCCACGACGCTTCCATTATATGGGCCTGGAGAGCCTTTAAGACCATGACCTGGTCCCCTACTTTGAAGGAACGCTCTCTGGCATGTTTATCATACCAGGCTTTTTGCTCTTTTTGAGAATCCTGTAGGTTTTCTTTAGCAAGGGCTAAAGAGATTCAGAGGGTGTTTTGTAGGTTGGTTACAAAGTCCAGAATGTTAGTTCCTGGAGAAGGTATAAACCCCTCCCATAGCTGCTTCATCAACTGTAATGGCCCCTTAACCTCACGGCCATATACAAGTTCAAATGGTGAAAACCCTAAACTAGGATATGGTACAGCTCTGTAGGCAAAGAGCAACTGCTGCAACACTAGGTCCCAATCATTGGAGTGCTCATTTACAAATTTATGTATCATGGCCCCCAAAGTTCCATTAAACTTCTCCAGGCCATTTGTTTGATGATGGTAAGGGGTGGCAACCAAGTGGTTCACCCCATGAGCTTCCCAAAGACTTTCCATAGTTCCTGCCAGGAAATTAGTTCCTGCATCTGTGAGCATGTCAGAGGGTCAACCTACCCTGGCAAAAATGTCTCCTAGTGCCTGGCACACACTTTTAGCCCTGGTGTTGCTTAGAGCTACTGCTTCTGGCCATCGGGTGGCAAAATCCATGAAAGTCAGTATGTACTGCTTCCCTCTGGGTGTCTTTTTCGGAAAAGGACCCAGAATATCCACAGCTACTCGCTGAAATGGAACTTCAATGATGGGGAGTGGCTGGAGAGGGGCTTTGACCTGGTCTTGGGGTTTTCCCACTTTTTGGCATACCTCACAAGACCGGACATAGGTAGAAACATCCTTGCCCATTCTCTCCCAGTGGAATGACCTCCCCAAACGGTCTTTGGTCCTGTTCACCCCCGCATGGCCACTAGGATGATCGTGAGCTAAGCTTAATAGCTTTACCCAGGACTTAGTTGGAACTACCAACTGTCTCTGAGGATGCCAGTCTACCTGGCGTCCACCAGAAAGTTTCCTTGTATAAAAGTCCTCTTTCTACAACAAACCCGGATCGATTAGAAGAGCTGAGAGGCGGTGGGTTGCTCCTTGCTGCCGTCCAAGCTCTCTGGAGGCTTTCATGTGCTTCCTGTTCGGTCTGCAACTGTTCCCTTGATGCTGGAGACATCAGTTCCTCATTGGATTGTGGACCTGGGCTTGGTCCCTCTGGAAGTGATGCTGGTGATGGGGCTGTTTCCATTGACTGTGAACCGCTTTCCACTGGTGCACTATGTTGGGGTTCAGGTTCCGGCTGAGCCTCTTGTGTAGGGTTATCGGCTGCTGCCCGTGCTGGTTCAGTGGGGCCCTCTGTTGTTGGGGTTGCAAGTACTGGATTCAATGCTGGCAATGTTTCTGGTGCTGCTTGTTCCACCGGTGCAGTTTCTGAGACTGGCTCTGTCTGGGTCTCTGTGACTGGATCCACTAGTGCTGTTGCAGACATTGGCATGGGGTCTGGTTCCATCACCTCTGACCGGGTCCTCGGAATAGAGCTAGGTGTGACAGTTTCCTTAGCCTGGCTGCAGGTGACCATTTCCACCCTCTTGGCTAGCTTCACATGATTGGCCAAGTCTTCCCCCAGCAGCATGGGGATGGGATAATCATCATAGGCTGCAAAAGTCCACATTCCTGACCAGCCCTTGTACTGGACCAGCAACTTGGCTGTAGGCAAGTCAAAAGAGTTTGACTTGAAGGGTTGAATCGTCACTTGGATCTCTGGGTCAATTCAATTGGGGTCCACTAAGGAAGCATGGATAGCCGATACTTCTTGTCCCGTGTCCCTCCACATGATGACCTTCTTCCCGCCCACACTCACAGTTTCCCTCCGCTCTGAGAGTATTTGGGAGGTATCTGGGCCTGAGGACCTCTGGTGTGATTCCAGTGCAATGAACTGTAATCTGTTGGGGTTCTTGGGGCAGTTGGCCTTTACATGCCCCAGCTCGTTACATTTAAAACATCGTCCAGCTGACGGGTCACTGGGGCGAGGTGGGTTGCTGGAGAATGGTGTGGCGGGACGATAAGGTGTCTGGAGTGTTCCTTGGGGTGTAGTGGGGCCTTGGGCTGCCCTCGGTAGTAGGGTGTGGTCTGAGGGTGTCCCTTCTGGTATCCGCTCCAAATGAGACCAGGGCTGTTCCTCTCTCCTCCTTCCACCCATTTTGTTCCAGTTTGCCCCGCCTCTCTGGCGGTCTGGGACTGCTCGTATTGATCACCATAAGAAAAAAGACTTTCTGCTGAGTCCATTTTCTTATCCCAAAAACACTGTTTTATTTCCTCCTTGGACTTGTTCAGGAATTGCTCCTGTATCATCAAATCACACATTCCTTCAAAACTAGTTACACCACTTCCTTTGACCCATTTATCTAACAGATCCTTCATCTGGTTTACATAAGCCACATTACTTAAAGGCCCTCTCTTAAGGGCTCTAAATTTTACTCTATAAGTTTCAGGTGTAACTTGAAATTGTTTAGAACCAAATTCTTAAGTTTACCATAGTCAGAAGCCTCCTCAATAGGCATCTTATTGAATATGTCCAGAGCTCTTCCAGTCAATTTTGCGAGCAATGTGGTCATCTTGTGAGCTTCAGGAATTTGATGGACTGTGCACAGTCTCTCAAAGGTGAGAAAATACTCAGCAATATCCTTGGATTCCTCATACTGTGAACATAGTCGCTCCCATTTGTGGATTGTTGGGGAAGGATTGTTAGGGTTATTCGGTATATTCTGCTGAGCCTTTGCCTTCTTCATCTCTAGTGCATGCTTCCTCTCTTTTTCCTTTGCCTCCATTTCTCTCCTGTGGGCAGCCTCCATTTCTTTTTCTTTGGCTACTTGTGCATCCATCTCCATCTGTCTGAGTTCTACCCATCTTTCACGTTCCTTTTGTTTTTCCTCAGTGTCAAATCTGGCTAATTCCAGCTTCTGTTGAACAGTGCAGTCTGTCATCCTAACTTCTCTGTTTTTAACTAACTCTCAGGTGTAAACCTGATACCTTTTTCTCTGATAGCTGTTCTCAGCATACAGAAAAATCCTTTTGTTATGCCTGCTGCTCAGTCCCACAGGCAGAGAGACAGAATCTTCAGCTGCAATCCCCTTTTACAAAACCCTTTAAAATCCTGCTGTGCTTCTGATTCAAAATGATCTCTGGTTCAGAATGATCCCACTGCTCTGCCACCATGTCAACGTTCCTTCCCCACTCTGAACTCTAGGGTACAGATGTGCGGACCTGCACGAAAGACCCCCTAAGCTTATTCTTACCAGCTTAGGTTAAAAACTTCCCCAAGGTACAAACTTTGCCTTGTCCTTGAACCCTATGCTACCACCACCAAGTGTTTTAAACAAAGAACAGGGAAAGAGCCCACTTGGAGACGTCTTCCACCAAAATATCCTCCCAAGCCCTACACCCCCTTTCCTGGGGAAGGCTTGATAAGAATCCTCACCAATTTGTACAAGTGAACACCTACCCAAACCCTTGGATCTTAAGAATAATGAAAAATCAATCAGGTTCTTAAAAGAAGAATTTTAATTAAAGAAAAGGTAAAAGAATCACCTCTCTAAAAACAGGATGGTAAATACCTTACAGGGTAATCAGATTCAAAACATACAGAATCCCTCTAGGCAAAACCTTAAGTTACAAAAAGACACAAAAACAGGAATATACATTCCATCCAGCACAGCTTATTTAGCAGCTAGTAAATAAAAGGAAATCTAACACATTTCTAGCTAGATTACTTACTAATTTAACAGGAGTTGTAAGGCTGCATTCCTGATATGTTCCCAGCAAAAGCATCACAGACAGACAGACAAACCCTTTGTTCCACCCCCTCCAGATTTGAAAGTATCTTGTCCCCTCATTGGTCATTTTGGGTCAGGTGCCAGCGAGGTTATCTTAGCTTCTTAACCCTTTACAGGTGAAAGGATTTTGCCTCTGGCCAGGAGGGATTTTATAGCACTGTATACAGAACGGTGGTTACCCTTCCCTTTATATTTATGACAGCACCAAAGTCAACAAGCTGAACAAAACTTCCTCTAATCTTTTAATAATAATCTTAGATACTACAATAAATTACAGTTTCAGACAAAATAACTGACTTTTAAAAGGCAAGCTAAGTTGTTCAGCTGTTCCCTAGTAAAATCTCTCTCCATAGCGTGGCAAGCTTAAAAATACTGGATACAATGAAGACAAAGAAAATTAAAAATATAATGCTTTAATTTAATTTCTTTTATTTGGATACCTTGATTTTTATCAGGGGTTGAGGGGAAGGGACTACCATACCAACAAAATAACTCAGTGAAATTGTTCCAGACTTAAAATTCCTCTTCCCAGCAAGGGTGGTGTATTGTTTACTTATCAGGAATTGATCTCATGTGCTAGGGCGTCACTTAACTTCAGTGGTTTGGATGTGGTTTAGGGTGGAGCAGCAAAGGCAGCCAGCATGGCATTCCAAGCTCTCTAATGCTTTTATTCCACTAGCTAGGAAGTCCCTTCTCTTTCATGATTTATAAGAAGCACAGTTTTGAGTTTTACAGCAAGATCAGGAATATAGCATAATAAAGCATCCCTTAGGCTGTTTAGTTTGTAGATAAAGAAGGATGAGATGATCCCTACTTCACATCCCTAAGGAGGTCTAACCCAAATGAAAAGGGGAAGAGACTTTCTTGTGCAGGAGGCACAAGCAGAAGGGGATGAAAAAAACAGACAAAGAGCGATTCAGAAAAGGCAGGTTTAATGAACTGTTAGAATCTGATTAGAGGTTAATGTCCCTTTTAGTGCTTTGTACCAATTTACAGCTGATATACTTTAACCATTTTTCCCACTGGCTGTGATAAACTCATTAGTTTTAAAAATACAAGCTAACCAGAGTCTTCAAAGTTTAAAACTGATAAATCATGGAAACCTGACTAGTTCATGTATCATTTAACACATTTACATTTAACTAAATTTTCATGACTCCCCCCTCCATTTGTTGCCTAAAATCATATTTCTTAAGATGTAAGTTCTCCCTTTTGAACTGTGGTCTGAAGAATGAGCATAGTGAACAGTTCTGGCTTTTGGATCATGTATAACTTGGACTGGGAATAATCACAGAAACAGACTTCTCCCAAATCATTTCTTTTTTCACTTAAAACTAACCGGTTAACTTGGGACATGGTCTGCTACCTCCCAAGCAGATCTAGTCTGTATATCATAAGTAAAAATGAAATGTTTAGCCCAATATTCACATATACAGCTGATCTTTCAAACTTATGCTCTCCTGCTCTAACAAGCATTAATTCTGCAGTATGTTCAAAACCATTCAGGAAATAGAATGTAATTGCCAAGGTTTGCATACAGTGTATAATCGTCTAAGGAGAATGGCCTTGATTCATTCCTACAGAGATAGGGGGTGCAAATCATATTCCCTTTTGTTTCTCCATGGACAACCATGCCAGGTGGAGCATTCACACCTGAGTGCGCCAGGATGCTGTACTGCCAACACATGAGGAGGACAGCCTTAATTTATTATGGTCAGGTTCAATAAGACCCCAACAAGAGGTCACCAAGGAGATGTACTGAACCAGCACATCTTTCAGGCCACACTCCTTCCCTGGCTGGCCTCACCCAGTTTGTGGGCTGTACCATCTGGCTGCAGTTCCTCCCCCACTCCCCACATAGCACAGACTGCAAGTGACATGAGCTAATCTAACACCCCTTTTTGCTTCCCCACTCTCCGAGATGGATTCAGATAATCTACCTAGCTAAAAATGTTAATTTCAAAATGCAGCAGACGTGTAGTCCTAAATAGGGGATACTGTCAAACCTGACCCTACATGTTCCTAATCAAAAGATCTGTTCTCTGGAATTGATAAACCAATTGATCCTAAAGAGAGACAGATTTATTTATCAGTGCCATCAGTTCAGGCCTCTCACTGCCCCTGTTTTGATGTTCACTGTGTGGACAGCTTCGCAAATAAACAACAGACCCAGAGTTGCATTCTGTGCAGCTTCTTTCATCTATAATAATAAATACTATTAACTACCACCTATCTTTTGTCTACTGATTTTCGTCAGTAGATCTCAAAAGGCTTTACAAAGGAGGGAAGTATCATTATTCCCATTTTACAGATGTGGAAACTGAAGCACAGGGAGGATTGTGACTTGCGTACAGTCACCCAGCAGATCAAGGCAGAGGCAGGAATTGAACCCTGGTCTTCTGAGGCCCATCTAGCACCCTACAGTGGAAGCGAGCACTTTCATTGAGCAAAAATGTTGCAATTCAACATACACCGTCTTCTTCTTGTATGTGCAGTCACACATCACCTGCTAAAGCTTTTACCCCTCATGCTGAATTTTTTTATGTTTGATTTCCACACGAAGGTGACCTTTTTGTTGTTTAATCAAAATTTGCTTAACCATTTCTGAGCAAGAGAGAGAGAACAAATAAATAGAACACTTCTCTAAGTATAAAAAAAAATCTCTCATGACTATTTTTGAAACAGCTGTGGAAGGAAATTTGACTGTTGCTGAGAAGAACCTTTGAGGGTAAATTGGTTTTAAATTTGATCGAGCTATGGTGCATACTTTTGAAAAATCATCCTCAATTTTTAACAACTAGAGCTGTAGACACGGTGAGTGTCAGGTCTTCTTTCCATGTATGAGTGGTAATTTTCTTGCATATTCAAGAACAAATAGAAAAATTATAATAAAGCAACATATTTTATAGTCCTTAATGAAGCAGGGCCCTTTAGAAATAATACCTATTTCTTAGATAGCATATTTTATTGGTAGATCTCAAAGCCCTTTACAAGGTGGTCACTATCTTTATTCTGACCTGAAACACAGAAAGGTGAAGTGACTTGTCCAGAGTAGCCCACCAGGCCAGTGGAAGAACTTAGGTCTCCCAAGTCCTGGTTCAGTGCTCTATCCCCGAGACCTCATTGCACTGAAGGTCTCTCATCTGCGATCTCCTTACTTGCATATTGGATGAGGCCAGATTCCATAGTCTTTATTTCACCATATTTGGAATATTGTATATACTTTTGAATGCCCTGATATAGGATTTTGACAAACTGGAGAGAATTGAGAACAGAATAAAAAGAATGAAAGGATTCAAGAGGAGTGACCAAGAAAAAACAAAAACCACAATGTACCTAAATATACATAGCTTGTGTGAAAAAACTTGAGGTGATTTGACAAACTTCAAATATCTGATTGGTTTTAAGAGTAAAACAAGGGAGGTGTTTATTGTAGTCCCATGAGAAATATGTGAAGAAAAGGTGATGAACATGAGCAAAAGAAAATATACACTGAACATAAGCAACATTTTTAACAATAAATTTGATTCAACTACGTAATGGTATCCTAAGGTAGAATCCTGGTCGTAAGAGTCACAGCTTGTCTAGACTACGGAGTCTTTGAAAGAATAGCTACACTGCTATAGCCACACCAACTGAAAGAGCCTTCTAGTGGAGATGCAGCGGAAGCCCACAGAAGGAGTTCTGTCTGTATAGCTAAACCACCTCCCCAAACATTATTATCTAAGCCAATGGTGCTCAAACTTTTCCTGTCGTTACCAGTAGTGGAATCAGTCCATGTCCCCATTCAATTACTGCACAGCTGGCTCAGCAGAGGAGCTTGGGCTGACTACAGAGCTGGGGACAGAACTGGGGATGCGGGAGGAGCTGGGACGAGAGGTGGAGCTGGCCTGGGGGTGGAGAGGAAATGAGGAAAGAGCTGGGCTGGTGGGGATGGAGCACAGAATGGAGCTGTGACTGGGGCCCAAGCTGGGCTGGGGGCAGAACAGGGTCCAGGGCAGAGCTGTGGCTGGAACTGGGCTGGGGATGAAGCAGGGGGCAGAGCGGAGCTGTGGCTGGAGCTGGGCGGGGAGAGAGCAGGGCTGGGTGGTCCTCTTTCTCTACCCTTCGTGGGAGCTGGCCCAGGGCCCAGTGCACCCCCCCCAAACGTTCCTCCAAGCCTAGTTAGGGGGGCATGCCCCACAGTTTGGAGACCACTGATCTAAGCCAACAAAAGCACTCTTATGTCTGTATAGTTGCATCGGCACCAGGGTTTTTGCTGGCATAGCTATGTTGGCCAGTGGTATGACTTTTTCCCACACACCTAGCCAGCACAGCTATTCTGGAAAAAACTTTGCAGTGTAGACTAAACCTTACTGAGAAGTAGACTGACTAAGATACTTGTGAATGTGACACAAGAAGAAATTTTGCTCTGGCAGGGAAACGTACATAAACGAATAGAGCTTTCCATCTATGATTTCTATTATTCTAATTTGACTTCATTAATAGATTCACCATTCCAACCTACACAAAGTGTTTTACCATTAAGGCGCATTCAGACTCCTACCCTAATCCGCTCATACAGAAGCCAATAGCTAAACTCAACTCCCATGGACTTCAGGGGGTACAGGATTGGATCCTTATCCGAGAATTTTCTGTATATGTTGTAATAATATGGCTTCCTGTGAGAGCAAAGATCTTTTAGCACAAATGCGTACTCAGCATGTGTGTTCGAGCCTCCCTTTGAACTATATATGAGAATACCAAAGGCACTGTTTCATGGATAAGTAACAACTGGGTTTTGAAATATCTTTATGAAAAGGGCAAAATGGGATTGTATAAACTGAAAAGATAAAAGGATAAAATTTTCCCCCTAAAGATTTTCCTTCAAACCACAGCAACAAATATTCTACCTGCATAACACAGAGAAAGCTCTAATTGAGACAGCTGTTACAAAGTCCTAAAGTATGTAGGATATCTATTTACAATGACACATTTTAAAAAACCCACTTTTTAGTACTTGCATACAATTTAAAATTTTAAAAAATCACGTTATAAAATAGTACACTTCAGAGTGAACAGTCAAGTATATATATGCATATTTTCATGTCTCAAAATTAAAGGAAAATAGAGACACCTCAGTTCCTTTTCATTGATTTCAATACTCTTTTCTCTTCCCATCCATTCAATTTTCCTGAAGAGCTCCAGCCAACCCCAGTAAAAGGTAAAGAATTTTTGATCAGACAGCAAGTCGTTGTCTAAACATATGCTTCAGTTTCTTCCTATCAGACTTAAATATCACATTACTAGTAATGCAGATCTGGTTTTTAAAATGCATATGGACTCTTCAGTTCTTAATTCATTGTTTGTGAGATATTTTAAAAATATTATTATGCTTAATGTTATTCTGAGTCCTGTATGCTCATGACTGATTGAAATCCAAAGAATCTGCAGTTGTCTTCAAACTTTTGCAGCAATCTCGTACCAAAAGGACAATGTGTTTAATTAATCTTCACAGATTCAGATATTTGAATTTTAAATATGCTACTGTTACATTTTTTTTAGCTTCATGGTACATTCTCCTTCTTTAAATGTTTTGCACTTAATCCCACAGACGGCCCAATGGTGCTATAGTAAGTGCGTAAACCCAAGTAATTAGTGCTGAGCACTCAGGACTCAATCTCAACTACCTTGCAACTTGTTTAGTCTTTTAGTATGGATTCAGCAAGGTATGCAAATATTTTCATTGAAATCAATGTATATACCCACATGCTTTAAGTCTGGCACATAAATCATAGAATATCAGGGTTGGAAGGGACCTCAGAGATCATCTAGTCCAACCCCCTGCTCAAAGCAGGACCAATCCCCAACTAAATCATCCCAAACAGGGCTTTGTCAAGCCTGACCTAAAAAACCACAAAGGAAGGAGATTCCACTACCTCCCGAGGTAACACATTCCAGTGCTTCAACACCCTCCTAGTGAAAAAGTTTTTCCTAATATCCAACCTAAACCTCCCCCACTGCAACTTGAGATCATTACTCCTTGTTCTGTCATCTGCTACCACTGAGAACAGTCTAGAGCCATCCTCTTTGGAACCCCCTTTCAGGTAGTTGAAAGTAGTTATCAAATCCCCCCTCATTCTTCTCTTCTGCAGACTAAACAATCCCACTTCCCTCAGACGCTCCTCATAAGTCATGTGTTCCAGCCCCCTAATCATTTTTGTTGCCCTCCGCTGGATGCTTTCCAATTTTTCCACATCCTTCTTGTAGCCTGGGCCCAAAACTGGACACAGTACTCCAGATGAGGCCGCACCAACATCGAATAGAGGGGAACGATCACGTCCTTCAATCTGCTGGCAATGCTCCTACTTATACAGCCCGAAATGCTGTTAGACTTCTTGGCAACAAGGGCACACTGTTGACTCATATCCAGCTTCTCATCCACTGTAACCCCTAGGTCCTTTTCTGCAGAACTGCTGCTGAGCCATTCGGTCCCTAGTCTGTAGCAGTGCATGGGATTCTTCCGTCCTAACTGCAGGACTCTGCACTTGTCCTTGTTGAACTTCATCAGATTTCTTTTGGCCCAATCCTCTAGTTTGTCTAGGTCCCTCTGTATCCTATCCCTACCCTCCAGCGTATCTACTACTCCTCCCAGTTTAGTGTCATCTGCAAACTTGCTGAGGGTTCAATCCACACCATCCTCCTGATCATTAATGAAGATATTGAAAAAAACTGGCCCCAGGACCGACCCTTAGGGCACTCCGCTTGATATCGGCTGCCCACTAGACATGGAGCCATTGATCACTACCCGTTGAGCCCCAGGATCTAGCCAGCTTTCTATCCACCTTATAGTCCATTCATCCAGCCCATACTTCTTTAACCTGCTGGCAAGAATACTGTGGGAGACCGTGTCAAAAGCTTTGCTAAAGTCAAGGAATAACACGTCCACTGCTTTCCCCTCATCCACAGAGCCAGTTATCTCGTCATAGAAGGCAATTAGATTAGTCAGGCATGCCTTGCCCTTGGTGAATCCATGCTGACTGTTCCTGATCACTTTCCTCTCCTCTAAGTGCTTCAGAACTGATTCCTTGAGGACCTGCTCCATGATTTTTCCAGGGACTGAGGTGAGGCTGACTGGCCTGTAGTTCCCAGGATCCTCCTTCTTCCCTTTTTAAAAGATGGGCACTACATTAGCCTTTTTCCAGTCGTCCTGGACCTCCCCCAATCGCCATGAGTTTTCAAAGATAATGGCCAATGGCTCTGCAATCACATCCGCCAACTCCTTTAGCACTCTCGGATGCAGCGCATCAATCCCCATGTACTTGTGCTCCTTCAGCTTTTCTAAATAGTCCCGAACCACTTCTTTCTCCACAGAGGGCTGGTCACCTCCTCTCCATGCTCTGCTGCCTAGTGCAGCAGTCTGGGAGCTGACCTTGTTTGTGAAGACAGAGGCAAAAAAAGCATTGAGTACATTAGCTTTTTCCACATCCTCTGTCACTAGGTTGCCTCCCTCATTCAGTAAGGGGCCCACACTTTCCTTGGCTTTCTTCTTGTTGCTAACATACCTGAAGAAACCCTCCTTGTTACTCTTAACATCTCTTGCTAGCTGCAACTCCAAGTGTGATTTGGCCTTCCTGATTTCACTCCTGCATGCCTGAGCAATATTTTTATACTCCTCCCTGGTCTTTGTCCAATATTCCACTTCTTGTATGCTTCTTTTTTGTGCTTAAGATCAGCAAGGACTTCACTGTTAAGCCAAGCTGGTTGCCTGCCATATTTACTATTCTTTCTACACATCGGGATGGTTTGTTCCTGCAACCTCAATAAGGATTCTTTAAAATACAGCCAGCTCTCCTGGACTCCTTTCCCCCTCATGTTATTCTCCTAGGGGATCTTGCTCATCAATTCTCTGAGGGAGTCAAAGTCTGCTTTTCTGAAGTCCAGGGTCCGTATTCTGCTGCTTTCCTTTCTTCCTTGTGTCAGGATCCTGAACTCGACCATCTCATGGTCACTTTCTCCCAGGTTCCCATACACTTCCCCTACTAATTCTTCCCAGTTGGTGAGCAGCAGGTGAAGAAGAGCTCTTCCCCTAGTTCTTTCCTCTAGCATTTGCATCAGGAAATTGCCCACTACACTTTCCAAAAACTTCTTGAATTGTCTGTGCACGGCTGTCTTGCTCTCCCAGCAGATATCAGGGTGATTGAAGTCTCCCATGAGAACCAGGGTCTGTGATCTAGTAACTTCTGTTAGTTGCCGAAAGAAAGCCTCGTCCACCTCATCCCCCTGATCTGGTGGTCTATAGCAGACTCCCACCACGACATCACCCTTGTTCCTCACACTTCTAAACTTAATCCAGAGACTCTCAAGTTTTTCTGCAGTTTCATACCGGAGCTCTGAGCAGTCATGCTCTCTTACATACAATGCAACTCCCCAACCTTGTCTGCCCTGCCTGTCCTTCCTGAACAGTTTATATCCATCCATGACAGTACTCCAGTCATGTGAGTTATCCCACCAAGTCTCTGTTATTCCAATCACATTATAATTCCTTAACTGTGCCAGGACTTCCAGTTTTCCCTGCTTGTTTCCCAGGCTTCTTGCATTTGTGTATAGGCACTTAAGATAACTCACTGATCATCCCACTTTCTCAATATGAGGCAGGAGCACAATCCCCTCTTGTGCTCTCCTGATCATGCTTCCTCCTGGTATCCCACTTCCCCACTTACCTCAGGGCTTTGGTCTCCTTCCCCCGGTGAACCTAGTTTAAAGCCCTCCTCACTAGGTTAGTCAGCCTGCTTGTGAAGATGCTCTTCCCTCTTTTCGTTAGGTGGAGCCCGTCTCTGCCTAGCACTCCTCCTTCTTGGAACACCATCCCATGGTCAAAGAATCCAAAGCCTTCTCTCTGACACCACCTGCATAGCCATTTGTTGACTTCCACAATTCAACAGTCTCTACCCTGGCCTTTTCCTTCCACAGGGCGGATAAAGGAGTTTGAGGCACAAGTGGTGTTCTCGTCTAGAGGATAGACGAGAACACCACTTGCGCCTCAAACTCCTTTATCCTCCTTCCCAGAGTCACGTAGTCTGCAGTGATCCTCTCAAGGTCATTCTTGGCAGTATCATTGGTGCCCACGTGGAGAAGTAGGAAGGGGTAGCGATCTGAGGGCTTGATGAGTCTCGGCAGTCTCTCTGTCACATCGTGAATCCTGGCAAGCAGCAGACTTCTCGGTTTTCCCTGTCAGGGCAGCAGATAGATGACTCAGCCCCTCTGAGGACCCTACTGGATTATAAATGTTAGAAAATTCTTCAATTTTCACATTATAATGTAGGTTTAGATGTGGGATGAAAAACCACTCATGTTTCCATTTTTGAAAAATGAAGCATCAGTTACTTGGGGGAGGAACAACATGAAATGTGTCAGATTATTTGTATTTAAACCTAAAGGAATGAATAACTTTTAAGAGAAGTAATTTTGGAGGCCTAATCAGCTTTCATGTCTGCAGAGCTTGCTTCTTTATTCCAGTCACTTTTAAGCAAATTTTCAGTGAAATATTATAACTTCTTGATGCATTCTTTGATTCTTCATTTAATTCTTCTTTCAAAGTTTTCAATCATCTTGAAAATCTTGATCTTGTTCTTGAATATTCAAACTTATCTCCAGATGAAAATTTCAACAAAATTCCTTTTACAGTTTTCTGCCCTTCTTCTTTGATGCTCATATTACAGACATCATTAGTCTATTCATAGCTGGGCCGTTTTTCCTGTTGCACTGCAATCTTTTATCAATTTTTCCAGATATGTATATTTATTATCATACTGAAAAGATCAATGGAACTTTAATATAATGAGACTTTTATAGGTTTTCCACTATTACAGGAAATATTGCCACTCTTCCCTCTTCATTTTGTCTCTTTGGAATACTCTACTAATCATATGCTCCATGACATTTTTTGTCAGAATTTTGCTGTGACACAGACATGACCAAGCAGGTAATATTACACTTATGTCAGACCATCTTCTCAGTATTTCATCGACAAGGTCATGTGTGGTCTCTGCTGAAAGCGAAGTAGTAGCGGATTGTCATGGTTATTGCAAAATGTTTGTACAGGAAACTATTTTAGAGGTTTGTAAATTATAGCATATTATGTTCCAAGCCTGTTGAGAATAAAACCTATTGCGTGAGGAGGCGGAGCTTAAGAGTCAACATAAGAACAATGAACATCTGTGGAAACAGCCTATGTTTACTGCCTGGAGATTTACAAAGACAAATGAACATCAGGAGAGTTCTCGGAAGAAGGGCTAAGAGACAATAGCTTGTGATTGTAAAAGAGCAGATGGCGGCCCAAGTGGTTATCCAACACAGAGGAGTGACTTGGCCAGTAGAAACTGTCTTGTGAATTGGTGTACATTGTGGATGTCCAGAAGATAGGGGACTGGGCAGTCAAGTGTAACAAAGTGAGATAAATAAATTGCTAGCCTACAAAGAGAAAGAGCAGGCCTTGCGGAGCCTGTAGCAGAGTTCCTATGTTGCCAACCGTAGGTGGATGAGGAGAGTTTCTCATCATGGGCGCAGTCAGGGCTCCCTCCTGCTGTAATCAGGTGATAGTGATTCACCCTAGACACTGCAAAAAAGTATCACACTTGCACACCATGAAGTGAATATCACTTTTACTCATCTTCTGCTCCTTTGTAGCAATAAGGGGTTACTTCCAGCAGATATAAATTACATATCTATGTTGGGTATTTCTAAGACAGCTATCGCTGTTGTCTCAAAGCACTGTATAATATGGTGTGACACCCTGTATCCCATGTTCACCACTTTTATATGGTTACAATATATTTCGTACAAAGTATGCCTTTTGAAGTATCATTTGAAAACTCATAATATGCTGCATATTATTATCCTGTTGAGATCGTTGTATCAATATTATATGTGAAGTTATGAGATTCTACCATATGATTCCTACTGAAATATATTGTAAGTCTGGGTAACACCCACAAACCCAATTTTCAGAGACAAAAACACACTAGCAACTGCAGATAGGCATCAACAAAGTCAAGTGGGCTATCACTTACTTAAGCAGCCATTCTTCAGCAACAGAGAGGTTGAAAGGTGTAAAGAAGAAATTTACATTTCATCTCCAATACAGTTCAAATCTCATGTCCTCAAGGGACTGTTTGTATACATGCCAGTAGGGAGGCAATCCTCAAAGAAAGGAAGAGGGTATAAAAATAAGAGACAGTTTTGACGTGTTCGATCACAGAGACCCCCTTGGGACTGCCACCTGATGTGCTGAGATCACCTCTGAGCCCGTTTTCTCTGCCAGTTTGGGCTTCCAGTACCCTGCCTAGTTGAGCCAGACAGGCCAGTCTGCTTTAGACCCTGGTTCTGTACTGAACCATGCACCCCAAAGCTGCAGACTTAACTGAAAACAGCTTAGCAAGTGCTCCTGTCTCTAACACCCAGACACCCAGCTCATAATGGGATCCAAACTCCAAATAAATCCATTTTACTCTGTATAAAGCTTATATAGGGTAAATGCATAAATTGTCCGCTCTCTATAACACTGATAGAGAGATTTGCACAGCTGTTCGCTTCCTTGGGTATTAATAACTTACTCTGTGTTCATTAATAAGCAAAATTGATTTTATTAATATAAAAGAGGGATTTAAGTGGTTCCAAGTAATAACAGACAGAACAAAGTAAGTTACCAAGCAAAATAAAACAACACACGCAAGTCTAAGGCTAATACATTAAGAAACTGATTACAGATGAAATCTCTCCCCCAGAGATGTTCCAATAAGCTTCTTTCACAAACTGGACTCCTTCCTAGTCTGGGTTCAGCAATCACTCACACCCCCGTAGTTACTGTCCTTTGTTCCAGTTTCTTTCAGGCATCTCTTTGGGGTGGAGAGGCCATCTCTTGAGCCAGCTGAAGACAAAATGGAGAGGCTTCCAGGGTCTTTTATATTCTCTCTCTTGTGGGCAGAAACCCCTTTGTTCTTCTGTGCAAAGTCACAGTAACAAGATGGAGTTTGTAGCCACCTGGGCAAGTCACATGTCCATGAATGACTCAGCTTTTTGCAGGACGATGCCATTGTTTACATGTTAGTTTGAATGTTTCCAAGAAAGCTCAGAAGTGGATTGGCATCTCCCAATGTCCATGGTCAGTTAAGTGTTTCTTGATTGGGCTCTTACTGAGAATAGTCCTTTATCAAGAAGCTGACCAAATGCTTCACTGAGGCTACTTAGAAACAAACACATTGAGATAAAATTACATAGCCAATATTCATAACTTTAAATACAAAAATTATACACACATACAGACAGCATAATCATAAACAGCAAACTACAACCTTTCCATAGACACTCCACTTGACCTCCTCTGTACAAGACCTGGTGCAACCATAGGACCCTGGTTGCAACAATGTCAGTAACATCACAACAGTGACCTCCACATCACCTCTCCTCCTTTCATCTCTCAGCTCATGACTACAAGGACTCTCAAAGAACTGAACAAATGGAGAAGTGGTCCCAGGCTGGCAAGGTTCGCAGCCTGTGAAAAGTATTGCAGCTAACAGTGAGACAAATCTTTTGCATTTAAGGCTATTAGCTTGGTAAAGCTAGGAATTGGCTTGCATTTTTATCTTTTTTATTTCTTTTGTAACCTATCCTGACTTATATGCATATATACTTGTAATCACTTAAAATTTTTCTTTCTGTAGTTAATAAACTTATCTTACTGTTTTATCTTAAACAGTGTGTGTTTGTATTAAAGTGTGTGGGGAACATCTACCTGATAAACAAGGATGGCGCATAATTATTACCCAGTGTTGGAATGATGGACTTACGATGAATCATAGAATCATAGAATATAAGGGTTGGAAGGGACCCCAGAAGGTCATCTAGTCCAACCCCCTGCTCGAAGCAGGACCAAATCCCAGTTAAATCATCCCAGCCAGGGCTTTGTCAAGCCTGACCTTAAAAACCTCTAAGGAAGGAGATTCTACCACCTCCCTAGGTAACGCATTCCAGTGTTTCACCACCCTCTTAGTGAAAAAGTTTTTCCTAATATCCAATCTAAACCTCCCCCACTGCAACTTGAGACCATTACTCCTCGTTCTGTCATCTGATACCATTGAGAACAGTCTAGAGCCATCCTCTTTGGAACCCCCTTTCAGGTAGTTGAAAGCAGCTATCAAATCCCCCCTCATTCTTCTCTTCTGCAGGCTAAACAATCCCAGCTCCCTCAGCCTCTCCTCATAACTCATGTGTTCCAGACCCCTAATCATTTTTGTTGCCCTTCGCTGGACTCTCTCCAATTTATCCACATCCTTCTTGAAGTGTGGGGCCCAAAACTGGACACAGTACTCCAGATGAGGCCTCACCAATGTCGAATAGAGGGGAACGATCACGTCCCTCGATCTGCTCGCTATGCCCCTACTTATACATCCCAAAATGCCATTGGCCTTCTTGGCAACAAGGGCACACTGCTGACTCATATCCAGCTTCTCGTCCACTGTCACCCCTAGGTCCTTTTCCGCAGAACTGCTGCCTAGCCATTCGGTCCCTAGTCTGTAGCTGTGCATTGGGTTCTTCCGTCCTAAGTGCAGGACCCTGCACTTATCCTTATTGAACCTCATCAGATTTCTTTTGGCCCAATCCTCCAATTTGTCTATGAGCTTACCCTGTCCCAGGACAATACTTAGGAGTACAAGACACACTTTTCCAGGGAAAGGATGGGACTGAGGATATGCAGGTATTGCCCTGTAAGTAATTTATGAGTGGCTAGCTAGTAGCTCTCAATACAGTGTAGCTGGGAGGAAGTTATATGCTGAAGGCTGTGTGTGTGTGTGTGTGTGTGTGTGTGAGTGTGAGTGTGAGCAGAACCTGGAGAGGTGGTTGTTCACTAGCAAAGCAGTGCAAGAGGCATTCAGGCTAGATTGTACCCTGGGGAATATCAAATATGGTAACTGCACCGAAATTAATGCTAACCCATTTGATGTTCAATTCTTTTCCTGCCACATCCAAATAGAGCCCAACTCTAGGAGGCACTGAGCATCGTCAGCTCTCAACAATTTTAATGAAAGTTGAAGCTGCCCAGAATCTTGTAGGAGCAAGCTAATATATTACTTATCAAACGGATGTACTGACAGTGCAATACATAAATTACTTTAGGGCTACTTAGATACTCATGATAGTTTTGCCAGTGTTGTACTAAAAGATCTAATGCAAATATTCTGGGCTTGATTCTGATTTCACAACATTTTTTGCTCCAGTGTATCTCAACTGGACCACCAGAACGCTCTAGATACAGTTCACCATTATAGCAACACAAAGCAGTTTTAAAAACAGCTTCTGGATGAAACTGGCCCAAAGACTTTAATGGAGTTACTCTTGATGTATATATGAGGGAGATCAGAATGAAGCCCTCTCTTTAACTTGTAAGGAATAAATGCCAATTTGTTCAAATTCAAGTTATAACCATGGCCCATAACCCTTGCTGGAAAATGAATCTGATACAAATAACTCAAGTAAGTGTCCCTGCAAAAAAATTCTACCTTAGAATCTAGTTTGAGATAATATTTAGAACTGTTTGTTTGGTGATAAAGAATAAATGACAAGCATTTACAACAGAATTTTTGAACTGTAATTATTGCAAAATATAATTTACTTTCTATGATGCTGGCAGAATAAAATTTCACTTTGTTTTAGTATATTTCCAGACATCAGCAGTGTAGTAGTACATATTATTCCTCTTTTTTCTGTAGATTCATACCTAAAATAACTTTGAATTAGAATGTCCTACAGAAATACCTGTTTACATAGAGAAACTTTTTTTAAAATGGCCTTACAATTAACATACAATTTTACCCTTCAACATTTTGAAAGTATCTTAAGAAATTAAACAGATAATAAAGCAGTGATTTTACAACTGTATAAAATTCTTATTCAACTTTAATGAAACTTGGGAATATATAAACAGATGGAAAAATTAGGAAAAAGCATTTGTATTTTCAAGACTGAAATAATATTTAGGGACCTAGAGAGAACAAGAATATGGACAGACAAAATAAGATCCAACAAAAAGTACAAGTTAAGGCATATGGAAAAATACAATTAGAAAATCATAAATCTGAAAAGCTGTAATTCCCAAAGAGACTTGGAGGTGGTAGTGAACAATCTACTACTACAAATTAGATATGAGTTTGCAATGCTATACTGCATAAAAAACATGCAAGGCCAGTGTGCAAATATACAACTCTGATGAGTCTGCACCTGAAATATAAGATTTAGTAGTAGCCAACTTATTACTAGACAATTGAAGACAAAGTAGGAGAGTCCAGAAGCATGTGGATCAAGGATCTGGAAGAAGTGACTCATTGGGAAAGATTTTAAAATGTGAAACGTGTAGCCTGGCTACATGAGGGCTCATGGAAGAAAAAACTCTATAAATATCTGATATCAAGAAAGAAAAAAAGAATTATTTAGCATGGAACAAGATGGCAGAATGAGGAGTAAGGAAGCTAAGAAAAATTAAGCTAATTATCAGAAAAGCTTCCTGACACTGAGATCTGTAATTCTGTGGAACAATTTTCCAGAGAATGTGGGAGAAGCCTCCTCACTGAAGCTAACTAAAATTACACTGGAAAAAGCAATAGCAAGCTTACTGAAAAAAAGGCAATTCTGCATCAGAAAAGGGGATGGACTAGATGACCTAATCATTTTATGATTCTATTTATAACTCTATATGCCATTCCCCTGTTAATGCAGTATTGTTCCTTCTAATCTATTCCAATGTAATTTGTCCAGTTCAGTCTAGTTTTAAATGGTACCTTTATAACTGGGTCATCATCCCAACAAGCATGGCAATACGTAACTAACCTTGAAAAGAAACTGCATTTATAATCTGTATTTATTGTGGGAAAATATGCAAGGTAAATTACAAGAAGAAAAACAGACGTTGGATTCATTCCCATTTTCACTGGCAAGAAAATCTTGAACTCCTTTATATACTGTAATTAATCTCAATTTCTTGTAATCAATATATTGTTAATTACTCATATTACTTGTCTGTAAATATGTACAAGCTTAATTATAGAATAACAATCATAAAATCATAGAATATCAGGGTTGGAAGGGACCTCAGGAGGTCATTTAGTCCAAACCCCTGCTCAAAGCAGGACCAATCCCCAACTAAATCATCCCAGACAGGGCTTTGTCAAGCTTGACCTTAAAAACCACAAAGGAAGGAGATTCCACCACCTCCCGAGGTAACTCATTCCAGTGCTTCAACACCCTCCTAGTGAAAAAGTTTTTCCTAATATCCAACCTAAACCTCCCACACTGCAACTTTAGACCATTACTCCTTGTTCTGTCATCTGCTACCACTGATAACAGTCTAGAGCCATCCTCTTTGGAACCCCCTTTCAGGTAGTTGAAAGCAGCTATCAAATCCCCCCTCATTCTTCTTCTTTTCTGCAGACTAAACAATCCCACTTCCCTCAGCCTCTCCTCATAAAGTCATGTGTTCCAGTCCCCTAATCATTTTTGTTGCCCTCCGCTGGACTCTTTCCAATTTTTCCACATCCTTCTTGAAGTGTGGGGCCCAAAACTGGACACAGTACTCCAGATGAGGCCTCACCAGTGTCAAATAGAGGGGAACGATCACTTCCCTTGATCTGCTGGCAATGTTCCTACTTATACAGCCCAAAATGCCATTGGCCTTCCTGTCAACAAGGGCACACTGTTGACTCATATTCAGCTTCTCATCCACTGTAACCCCTAGGTCCCTTTCTGCAGAACTGCTGCCTAGCCATTCGTTCCCTAGTCTGTAACAGTGCATGGGATTCTTTTGTCCTAAGTGCAGGACTCTGCACTTGTTTTTGTTGAACCTCATCAGATTTCTTTTGGCCCAATCCTCTAATTTGTCTAGGTCCCTCTGTATCTTACCCTATCCTATCATAGCCGTGGCAACAGAAAACAATCCGACAGGAAGAGACTTTCACCACTCTGAAACATATTAGACTAATATAACATCAATTTGCCATATACAAGTTTGCTTCGCTACATTTATTTAAAGTGGAAGGAACCCATTTGGGCGGAGTACAAACTCTATGAGTTTCCCAGACCCGATGAAGAGCTCTGTGTAAACTCAAAATCTTGACTTTCTCCCAAAATAATTAATTGGTTGCTTAACCACTCCTCCAGATTCACAGAGCTGATGCCCAAATTCACACAGGTTATGTCCAAACAGCCCCCAAGGAAGGGGTTTTCAGAATTAGGAGAAAGGAGAGTGCATGCCTTAGATGAATGGTGGGCAACCTGTGGCCCACAGGCCACACGCGGCCCATCAGGGTAATCTGCTGGCTGGCTGCAAGACAGTGTTTACATTGACCACCTGCAGGCACGGCTGCCCACAGCTCCCAGTGGCCACGGTTCACCATACATATAAGGTAATTACCTAGTTTGAAAATGTTCTAGGAAAACAGGGTTAATAGCCCAAATTTTGCCAATCGATCTTAATCACATGTGGTTATGTCTATGGCTATGTGAAGTGTTGGTAACAAAACCCTAAACTATTCTAGTTTCAAGTTCTATTCCCAAACTGAAATTCAGATCAAGTTCACCAAACAAGAAAAAAAAAAAGACCACTTCAATTTATTAATGTTTTGAGTGAATGTGGACCATGTGTGAAATGCAAAGCTGCATCTTATTTTGATATGAAACTGTGTAGTTCTAGCTGAGTTTCACTTTGAGATTTTGGTTTCATTTCAAATCAAAACAAATCTCCAGGAGTGGGAATTTCATGGATCAGAAATGAACACAGTGTTCAGAAGAACCCAGGTGAACAAACAAACAACAAAACACAATCACATTATGTCTCATCTGAAAGGCAACACCTTCAAAACCACACTGACTCCTGGAACCACAAGTTCAGCAGATGACTCAGAGGAATTACTCACACAGTATCATTAACATCATTGGGGGCACGGGATAGCTCAGTGGTTTGAGAATTGGTCTGCTAAACCCAAGGCTGTGAGTTTAATCCTTGAGGGGGGCCACTGTAGGGATCTGGGGCAAAAATTGGGGATTGGTTCTGCTTTGAGCAAGGGGTTGGACAAGATGACCTTCTGAGGTCCCTTCCAACCCTGATATTCTATGAACACCACACTTTTCGCAGTAGCCAAAATTTTCCTTATAGGTCTCTCATGCTAGCACTGACCATGCCATCTCCTGCTTGTGCTCCAAACTAAGCAACAACATAAGGATCTACAAATGCAAAAGCTTCTGAAATGTGACTCTAGGGGCCAGTTTTTTAAGGCAGTTAGACACCAATCTGCATCTGTAGGCATCTAAGTACCTTTAAAAATCTGGCCCTAAGGAATTTGGACAAGGGCTCATAACAATTTAGTGTCAGAGCTAGGTATAAAATCTAAATCTCTGTGCCTTACCTCCAGACCATACTCCCTCTCTGTACAGTCACTTGCTTAAATTATACTTGGACTTGGCACATGTGGTATCAAAGAAGAAAGGGGTTTTGATTTCAGGAGGGACCAAGTTGGGTGTGATATCAAGAGGCTTAGAAATGCAAGCAGAGGCCAAGCTGCTCCCTGTCAAACGGTAGAGCCTCAGAATGTACCTCTGTTTACTTAGCATACTTTAAGATCTCATTCCATCAACTCTGACTGCCTGCCACATTACTTATTGCTGATGAAACCACACGTCTCTACAAGGGATTATTGATAATTACGGTAGTGGTTGCTTCAGATATGCTATGAGTTATTTGAATCACATTCATTGTAACACGGCAATAAAATCTAACAACAAAATTATTGTCTTTTGATTGCTTGTATTCATATTCCGTATTCACTGAATAATACTAGATATTTGGTTGAAGACCAAAAAAGTATTTGCTACATATTTATGGAATTTCTCTGTTCCACATGCATGTACAAAGATTTGCTTAATAGAATGCTAACTATTTAGTAAAGGTTTGTATTTTTATGTATTTCTCTATCCACAACCTAAAAAGGCAGTTTGAGTTGAAATTAAAAATAAAACCTATTCACAAGATTTTATGGCTGCCCTTTATGGGTCTCTGAAGTAAAGGCAAAAAAAGAAAGATTGTTAACAAGCGGTTAGTCACTTTTGTTTCACAAGAAGAAAGTGATGACTGACCTAGATCTCCATCCTTCCTTGACTACAGTTGCAAGTCAAGTGCCTCTCAGTTTTTATTGAATTCTCTACTCTCTATACTCCTGAAGCAGTGTTCACATACCTTATTTCATTCTCCCTCAAGAAATATATCCCAAATGGGTTGGAAAGAAAGTGGAGTGGGGTGAAGTAAAAGTTTGTTCACGATTCTACAGATAGTATTCTACAGAAAGCATTCACTGAAGAGTCTGTTTGCTGCTTGGAAGTGTGACAAAAGATTATAACAGAGACTTTCAAATGTTATATGAAAAATGCTGTGTAAGCAATCCAATTCAGGTGATTCCTTTTCTTTAGCAGATAGCTGTTGCAGACAGGAAAGGAAGAGGTGTACAAATATGCCTCTCCCTCTATATGGGGTTGAAGTGACAAGTATTTTGGTTGCTTGCCTCCATCTGTGGGTAGGAGGACATAATATCCACAGGTTATAGGAAAAACTCTCTCTGACAAGCCATTCTCTGACGAAGATTATTTGAAACTATCACATGCACAGCCGTAATAGAGCTCCCCCTTTGGTGGGACACCCTCCAGGGCTGTTAACTCTGGATCCCTCCTCACCAGGCCCTTTGTATTTTAAGCCTCCTTTCCAGGCAATGCCCCTGGCTTGGGGTCTCTAGGCACATGTTTGGGGTGCAAATCCTCTTTCTAGCAGCCCTTTGAGAGCTGAGATCTTGCAGTCCAACTGCCGAGCCCCTGGGGTAGTACTGACAACTCAGGTTCTCCCCATAGCTTAAACACACCTGCTCCCACAATTCCAGATGTGTTGGTGCTCTAGGTCTACAATTTAACACTTCAGGAGCATGTGGCAGGGAAACCAGAACAGACACAGACTTTGCACAGAATTCTAAACACAAATATTCTTTACTTAGCACGAGAAGTACACAGATCTAGACAAAATAATAAACATGATTATACATGTTTCCCTGCTTCAGTTTTCTCACCACTCTCAAGAGCTCTTTGGGCTTAGGCAGAGTGCTCTGGGATGTCCAGGATTCTTCCCTGCAGCTTCTGGCATCTCTTCAGAATCATGGAGCCTCTCCCCATCTCTAAGGCAGCTACCCTTCTCTGACCTTGGTTGATCCCACAGCTAAACCGAAGACCCTTGTCATGAAGGCTTGTCTGCCTCCTCTTCACTCCTGCCAAAAGCTTCCTGTTTCTTGCTTTGCAAGTCCCTCAGGTTTATACTCATTACGCCTCTGGCATTTAGGGCAGCAATGAAGCTCTTCCACTCCTATCTGTTTCTAGCAAGTCTTTCAATCAAAGTTCCCCAGCTGTGCCCCAGGTTTTTCAGTTCAGCTTTCACAGCTCTTCGCCATGTTGTTTTCAGGTGGCCTCGTTTTCATTTGCCTTCAGGTGTCCATGTTATTGCTATTCTGGTGATAGAATCAATTTTCATCCAAAGTACATGGCCAATCCATTTCCAACACTTCCTGGTAATGATGGTGCTCTTATCTTCCTGGCTGCACTGTTTAAATAGACCTTGGTTTGAGATTGTTCTGGGCTAAAAGATATGGAAGATGTTTTTGAGGCAAGTTGTATAGAGTGAAGACAGTTTGGACATGTCTTACATTCCCTAGCATTCTGCACTATAAAGCAGTGTTGAAAGTACACAGCTGTGATAAATCTTGAGTTTGGTTTTGGTGTTGTGTTTTGATGATTTACAGACTGTATTTAAGCTCCTGATGGTGTTCCTAGCTTTATTGATTCTGTTCTGGATGTCCTGGCTTGTTCCACTGTCCTGGCTAATGGTGCTGCCCGAGTATGTGAATGTTTCTACATTGGTGGGAACATGATCCTCTATCCATAGTGCTAATGGTGGGGCAATATTAAGGGTCATGATATCTGTCTTATTGCGGTTGATTTTCAGTCCGATTTGCTAGCTGAACATATTGAGTCGGGTTGTTTTTTCTTGTATATGGTGCTGGGTATGTGATAGGAAAGCGAGATCATCTGCAAAGCCCAGGTCTTCAAGGGATGAGAAGGGTGTCCACCTGATGTCTCTTGGCATGTCTTCTGTTGTACGCCACATTACCCAGTTGATGGCACTGCTGAAGAGCATTGCAGACATGACACACCCTGATGTACTCCTGTTTTGACTTCACAGCTGAGCTCACTGTGATCCACACTGCAGTAAAATTGGAATAGAAGATTTTGATGATGTTGATTATATGGAGAGGGATTCCATATGCCCGCAGAATGTGCCTTAGGCTGCTCCTGTGAACGCTGTCAAAAGCCTTCTCAAAATCTATTAAGTTTATGTTGAGTTGCCATTGCCATTCTAAGCATTGTTCTACTATGTTTTGTAGAGTGAAGATCTGCTCTGTGCATCCATGCCCTTTCTGAAAACCGGCTTGCTCTTTTCTAAGAACGCTATCAACTGCCTTGGATATACACTGGATTATGATCTTACACAATAACTTGCTTTGAATAGATAAAAGTGTGATGCCACACCAGTTATTACAATCACTGAGAGCCCCTTTCTTTGGTATCTTCACTTATAACCCTATTGGTCCACTATTCTGGCACTTTTTCCCTTTTCCAGACTGACGTGAATAGAGGGGTCAGGATAGATGCTGCTAACTCAGGATTTACCTTGAACAATTCTGCATTCAAGTTTTCTTGCCAGGAGCTTTCCCATTTTTAAAGGATTTCATGGCTTGGATGATCTCTTCCTTTGTTGAGGTGTCTGTGTTGAAATCAAGATCTTCTTCTGCCTCCTGGATGTTTGCTTCCTCTTTAGGTGGTTCCCTGTTCAACAATTCCTTGAAATGCTCTGTCCAGCACATTTCTTGTTCTTTTTCTGTTGTCAATAGGTGGCCTTGTTTGTCCCTGATGAGTGTGTTTGTTGGTGTCTGCCATTTGCCACTGATAAGCCGTGTCATTTTGTAGACGGTTCCTTATTCACCACGGGCAGCTGCATCCTCTGCTTGTGTTGCCAGATTATAGTGTTGTTTGTCTGCTCTCCCAAGGCATTTTACCTCCTGGTGTGCCGTGCTATATGGCTTGTGATATTTGTCCCTTAGCTTCTGGGATTTTGTGTCTAAAACTTTCTTCTTCAGGGCTCATCTGGTTTCTATGGTGTTCCATGTACTGGATATAATCCACTCCTTTCTTTTCTTCTGCCTGTAGTCTAAACAGGCTTCACCGCTCTGTTTATAGATTGTTGTTACTTTGTCCCACTTCTTATTGATCTGCATTCCCCTCCTCTTCTTAGAGGTCTGCAAATGCCTGGAACCTGTTCTTTAACTGCAGAACAAAGACTTTCTGTATTTCAGAGGACTTTAGCTTGTCAACGTCATGATGTCTATGTCCCTTGTTTGGTGGACCCACCCTTCTCAGTTTTAGCTTGATGGAGGCTGTCACAAGGCGGTGATCGTTGCCAACATCTGCTTCCCTTCTCACTTTCACATCTGTCAATGAGTGTTGCCATTTGCCATCCATCATCATATGGTCAATCTGGGTCTTATCTCTGTCATTTGGAGAACACCATGTCAGCTTGTGAATTTCATGATAATGAAATAGGGAAGTGAGCTGTAACTCACGAAAGCTTATGCTCAAATAAATTGGTTAGTCTCTAAGGTGCCACAAGTACTCCTTTTCTTTTTACTGATGATTAGGTCGTTCATATTGCATAGATCAACAAGCCTCTCTCTGTTTTTATTCATGGTGCCACACCCATGTCTTCACATTGCTCTGTTATTTGTGTTGTTCTTACTGACCTTGGCATTCAGGTCTCCCATGATGATAGTTACGTTGTGGCATAGTACTCTCTCTAGCTCCGCCTGTAGTGTAATTTAGAATTTGTCATTTGCTTCTTCATCACTGTCATTTGTTGGAGCATAGCACTGAATCAGGGTGATATTATTGTGTTTCCCTTTCAGTCTGGCTCTCATAAGTCTGATGATGATGGACTTCCACTCGAGCAGGGACCACTCCACTCCCTTCTTCAAAAGGATGACAACACCCTCGAGATGTTTATATATTCCCCTAAAAATACCTTGGTTATTTGTTCTTCTGCTGCAGATTTTCTACTCCTCCTCCATGCTGGGAAGTTGGAGGGAGTAGCCTCGCCAAGCTTCAGTCAACACATTATCAAAAGATGTTTCCATCTGAACAGACAACCACTTAAGGTTTTTCTGACTGACTACTGTCCTTGGTTTGGCAGAGATATGCTACAGCCCCTGTCAGCAAATGGTGGATTCCATATTCCCATAAACAGCATTCCAAGATACAACAATTTCATAATAACTTCATAACAACAACAAAAATTCACATACTGTGAATCCCTAGCTTGCTGACCTGACTAAGTTGGAACTAGTAACCCCACAGAGGTGGCTGGCTCTTTCCCCCATGCACTGCTACCCACAAAATGGTAGTAAATGGAGGGGAGAAGGGAACATTTTATAACCCCTTCCTTTCATATGTAGGCATGAAACAATGGTCACAATTTGGCCTTCGATTCCTCTGGGGTCTTCTATCCCAGGACAGATGCTTGAAGAGAATTCTGCTCTGCCAGCAGACAGACTGTTTGGTTATGCCATCCCTCATATCCTCACAGGCTTGCTATTTCAGAAATAGGCCTGAACTTTTCATGCTGAAAAATCCCAGCCTCTATCACGGCTGAAGAACCACACTGGACGTGGTAAAACAACCATGGACAAGGGCTCAGCAATCTGGACACCACTACTTTCTCTTTAAAACAATCATCCTGAAGTTACACCAGCCCATGTATCCCTGGACAAAATAGAAGGAAAAGATCAAGTTTTTGAGGCTGAAGGTTCCAGGTTCATTCCCCAGTGATGAATCATTATGGAGATTCTTACAAAGTGATTGCAACTGTAATCAATGTTCAGGATAATCTCATAAAAAGATTATTTATATCCAGTGACAGATGTATTTATCTGGATTTGTCTGACATCCCTCTGGTCTTTGTACCTTCTCATGTTTGTCTCTGTACTCGAGCTTTACTCCTTTGGGTTGGTACGGAAGACAAATTTTTAGTTGGAAGGCAGCCACAGGGAATTACAAAATTCTGATGAAGTGTCTTATTTGCACTTGCTCCTCTTTCAGGTTTTGCCTTACGCACAGGTTCCTCTCCTCTTCTTTATAGTAGAGAGAGCGAGAGACATAATCAATATGTTCTAGGCCAGTTCATTATATAAACAAGGGGCTATATGGTTCCTTCTCTTTCATTTCCAGCTGAAGGACACCCTGCTGGACTGAATGACATAGAAGACCTAAGAGTCAGCAAACTGCTTCCAGCTTTGAGAGCAGCAGTACATTGCTGTGGACAGCTGCACCCAGAGTGCCATGTATACCAGATCCAATTAGTCCAGCATGGCTGACTGCCACAGGAATCCCGTGGCAGTACCAAAGGGATAAAGATGGGGAAGATTTGGCTCAACCACAAAGCGGACTTATAGAAGGTTCTGCATATAGTGGACGACGTCATCCAAAAAATGTCTCAAATGTCCTGTCTCCACCTTCTGTCAATGAGGAACTACAGCTCTGACTTATACCCATGCATCTAGACTAGTGTAGAAGATCTAAGAAATTTCAAATTTGTTTGTTAACAGTTATTTGTAATTATGAGTAAATACAGTTTAATTCATGGTTACATCACAAGAATAAGGGAATAATTAAATAAAATTGAGTGGCTGCAAATGGAACAGAGATAATTCCATAGAAACTAAACAATAGTTCACTGGCTTGCAATTTATCTTTTGCACTCTGCTTCACATCATGCACCAGAGTATAGTAATTGCTTGTATGCATTTTTTTTCTGAAGGAAGCAAACTGCTTATTTGAACACACCAGGAGACTGGACGTGTGAACTTATCATATTCAAGCTTCAAATGTTATCTCAAGTGTAGGGAGTCTGATCATAATCCCACTAAGGTCAATAGTAGTTTTGCAATTGGTTTCAATTGGGGCATTATTGGACAAACATTTACTACAAGAGCTGATCAAATAGTATTCTTTAGATCAGAAATGTGACAACTGCAGGCTTTTTTCAGTTGGTGAATGAACTGCAAACCATTCAGGATTCCTGTGCATGAACCAGAATTTAAGTATTTGCTAAACAGTGTGGACAGATGATTTTCAAGTTATGAGTTGTTTCCAAATTGTTCACTTCAGCTATTAGATACTCACTATTTGTGGTGTCTGATTCTTCACGTGTTATATTTTCTGATTCCTGACTGGATGATTTGAAATTTTTAAATAGTGTAGGAGAACAATGAGTGATGAACAATAAATAAAGCAACCAATGGTGCAAGTGTTGTCAGGTGCCCAAATCTTTGCAGGATTGTGGCCTAATTTTGCATTAGATATAATTACTGTCAGAAGCATCATATACTGAGCATATGCCATGCCCACTGACTCCAACAGAAAATACTCAAAATCTTTTCCCAACAATTACAGCATTAAAAAACCATGCTCAAGTAAAGAGATATATTTAAGCAGCTAGTCACACAAGCCAGGAGAAAATTGGTAAGTATAATCTGAAGACTAGAAATCAACACTTAAAAAGAAAAAAAGCAATCCTTTTACAAAAAATGTGCTAAGCCATTTATGAGCTATTGATTTGAAGCATGGAACACATTGTAACTGCTGAATTCCTTCTGGGAATGGACAATGTGATAGCCAACATCCTCCTTTGTATTTTGAGATGGAAATGTTCTTCAAATGGATCACACAGAGGAAACTCAACAGTTAAATCTGTTTTAATTAAATCACAAAATATGCAAATTCTTCACAAGATTCCCATCCAAGGCTGGAGAGTGAAACAGAGAGAACTGCCCAATTCAGGGTTTCTTGCTCCTGATAGTGACCCCAACACCTGGTACTGGTCACTATCAGAGAGAGGATACTGACTAGATGGACCATTCATCTGATCTGGTGTGGCAATTCCTCTGTTCCTGTAATGATTAGTTCCCTGTGAATTATTTCACAAGTGATTGAGGTCATCAGGATTCACCACTGGGGCTTATGCTGGACTCTAAGTGAACGCTTCACAAGCCTGTAGACCTTAGGTCCTTTGTTATCCTCTTCCATGACTTTGGGTACGTCTACAGTATGAAATTATATTGAATTTATAAAAGTCGATTTTTTGGAAGAGATTTTATACAGTTGATCGTGTGTGTCCCCACTAAGCATGTGAAGTCTGCAGAGCGTGTCCACAATACCAAAGCTAGCATCGACTCTCAGAGCGGTGCACTGTGGGAAGCTATCCCACAGTTCCTGCAGTCTCCACCACCCATTGGAATTCTGGGTTAAGCTCCCAGTGCATGTCTGGGCAAAAACAGTCTCGCGGGTGTTTCTGGGTGCATGTCGTCAGTCGCCCCTCCCTCCATGCAAGCTATGGCAGACAATCATTTCAAGCCTTTTTTCTGCCATCGTCAACCGTACACCACCGCTTCCGCTGCCACTCTGCTCTCCTGCTTTCCTGCAGAAGACGGTGCAGTAGGTCTGCAAAATTCTGCTGTCCTGCAACTCATGTAGTATGCCATCGCTTCCGCCGCAACTCTGCTCTCCTGTTCTCCTTTGTTTCGCACCTCTTTTCCTATATTACCCGTGCAGGCACCATAGCACAGCAAGCATGGAGCCCGTTCAGCTCACCGCAGCAGTTGTGACCATTGTAAATACTTCGTGCATGATCCAGCAGTATGTGCAGAACCTGCAAAACCGGGCGATAAAGCGACGACAGCACGATTACGATAGTGATGAGGATATGGACACAGACATTCCTAGAAGCACGGCATGTGGTGATTGGGACATCATGGTGGCGTTGGGCCAAGTTCATGCCGTGGAATGGAGATTCTGGGCCCAGGAAACAAGCACAGACTGCTGGGACAGCATAGTGTTGCGGGTATGGGATGATTCCCAGAGGCTGCGAAACTTTCGCATGCATAAGGCCACTTTCATGGAACTTTGTGACTCATTGTCCCCTGCCCTGAAGCACAAAGACACCAAAATGAGAGCAGCCCTAACAGTTAAGAAGCAAGTGGCGATAGCCCTCTGGAAGCTTGAAATGCCTGACAGCTACCGATCAGTCGCGAATCAATTTGGGGTGGGCAAATCTACTGTGGGGGCTGCTGTGATCCAAGTAGCGAACGCAATCATTGACCAGCTGCTATCAAGGGTAGTGACTCTGGGAAATCTGCAGGCCATTGTGGATGGCTTTGCTGTGATGGGGTTTCCTAACTGTGGTGGGGCGATAGACGGAACGCATATCCCTATCTTGGCACCGGACCACCAGGGCAGCCAGTACGTAAACCACAAGGGTACTGCTCGATGGTGCTGCAAGCACTGGTGGATCACAAGGGACATTTCACCGACATCAACGTGGGATGGCTGGGAAAGGTGCATGACGCTCGCATCTTCAGGAACACTGGTCTGTTGGAACAGCTGCAGGAAGGGACTTACTTCCCAGACCAGAAAATTACTGTTGGGGATGTTGAAATGCCTATAGTTATCCTTGGGGACCCAGCCTACCCCTTAATGCCATGGCTCATGAAGCCGTACACAGGCAGCCTGGACAGTAGTAAGTAGTAAGGAGCAATTCAACTATAGGCTGAGCAAGTGCAGAATGGTGGTAGAGTGTGCATTTGGCTGTTTAAAAGAGCGCTGGCGCAGTTTACTGACTAGGTTAGATCTCAGCGAAACCAATATTCCCATTGTAATTGCAGCTTGCTGTGTGATCCACAACATCTGTGAGAGTAAGGGGGAGATGTTTATGGAGGGGTGGGAGGTGGAGGCAAATCGCCTGGCAGCCAATTTCACATAGCCAGACACCAGTGCAATTAGAAGAGCACAGCAGGGCGTGCTGCGCATCAGAGAAGCTTTGAAAACCAGTTCCATGACTGGCCAGGCTACGGTGTGACAGTTGTGTTTGTTTCTCCTTGATGTTACCCGCCCCCTTTCTTGACTCTAATTGCCTGTAAGCCAACCACCCTCACCCCCTTCGATCACAGCTTGCAGAGGAAATAAAGTCACTATTATTTCAAAACCATGCATTCTTTATTAGTTGATTAAAAACACAGGGAGATAAATCACAAGGTAGCCTGGTTGGGGTGGGGCGGGGGGGGAGGGGAGGAGGGAAGGGCTACAAATCAAAATGTAGGATATGCCAGCCTTCTGCTGCTTGGGCAATCCTCTGGGGTGGAGTGGGTGGAACCCCAGAGCCTCCCCCACTGTGTTCTTGGGCATCTGGGTGAGGAGGCTATTGAACCTGGGGAGGAGAGAGGGAGGTTATACAGGGGCTGCAGCAGCTGTCTGTGCTCTTGCTACCTTTCTCTCATAAGATCCACCAGACAGCAGAGCATGTCAGTTTGCTCCCCCATCAGCTTGAGCATGGCATCCTCCCTTCCTCTCATCGCGGTCACTGAATGCTTTCCGGGACTCTGCCATTGTTTCCTCCTCGCACTCAGCTGTGCCCTATCAGTGCAGGAGGACTGCATAAGCTTTGCAAACATGTCATCCCGAGTGCGTTTTTTCTGCCTTCTAATCTGGGCAAGCCTCGGGGACGGAATTGATAGGGGGCGCATTGAAACATTTGCACCTGTGGGAGGACAAAAAGGGAGGATAGAAGTTTAAAAGATACATTTTAGAAAACAAAGGGGAGACTGTTTCTCAGTGAAACAAGCAATTCATAGTAACTAGCACATGTTATTTCTGTACAAGGTCGCATTTTGCTTTTTATACTGAGTGCCTGCCAGTTTGGTGCGACTGCATCACACGTGGATCGGCAACAGCATTCAGCTTGCTGGCAGCCATGGTAAGCCCGAGGGGCATGCGGGGTTCTGCTTCTTCTGCATTCATTACAATGCTTTCGAACTGCGGTGCCCCCCTTTTCCATACCAAGCAATGCCTGGTGGGTTGGCTATTTAAAAAGAGGGCCTGCGATCTCTCTGGGATGATCGCTTCACACACACACACACACACACCACCCCGCACCCTTTAGGCCAAATGCCAACTGGCCAGCGTGGACAGGTTTCCCCCCACCCCCACCACGGGGCTCTGACCCTTTAAGCCAAACACCAACAGACTTTTCGTGTAGCTGTACTGGACGTGAATCCATCCCAAGTCTTCAGAGCAAATGAATCAGTAAACACACTTTCTTTTAAACCCTGTGTCGTATTTACAAAGGTACACTCACCAGAAGTGGGAGGGGGTGGAGAGTATTGGCTCCAGGGTGATGAACAGTTCCTGGCTGCCGGGGAGAACAGTTTCACCACTTGCTGCCTGTGCACTGTCCTCCGCCTCCTCCTCAAAATCATCCTTCCCGCTCCTTGAGAGTCCCCCCTTGCAGGTGTCCACGGACGGTGGTGGGGTAGTGGTGGCATTCCCCCCCCCCCCCCCAGAATTGCATGCAGCTCATCGTAGAAGTGGCATGTATAGGGCTGTGACCCGGAGCGCCCGTTTGCCTCTCTAGTTTTTTAGTAGACTTGCCTGAGCTCCTTGATTTTCACACGGCATTGTTGTGTGTCCCTGGAGTAGCCTCTGTCCGTCATGTCCCAGGAGATTTTCACAAATATGTTTGCATTCCTTTTTTTGGAATGGAGTTCTGCCTGAACAGATTCTTCTCCCCAAACAGTGATGAGATCCAGTACCTCCCGCCCTCCATGCTGGAGCTCGTTTGCGCATCTGGGACTGCATGGTCTCCTGTGCTGGTGGACTCTGCATGGTCACCTGTGCTAATCAGGTCGCCATGCTGGCCAAACAGGAAATGAAATTCAAAAGTTCCTGGGGCTTTTCCTGACTACCTGGCTAGTGCATCTGACTTGAAAGTGTTGTGCTGAGCGGTCACAATGGAGCATTCTGGGATAGCTCCCGGAGGCCAATACCGTCGAATTGCATCCACAGTACCTCAAATCCAGAACAGCGATGTCGATTTTAGCACTACTCCCCTTGCCGAGGTGGATTACAGAAACCAGTTTTAAGAGACCTTAAAGTCGACAAAACCGGGTTGGTTGTGTGGATGGATTTAGTTTTAATTCGATATAACGCGGCTAATTTTGATATAATCGCGTACTGTAGACCAGGCCTTTGTCTTTGAAAGCTCAGTGTTATGGCCTGTCCATGTACATAATTGTAATTTCATGCATACTGGATAAGAACCATAGTGACAATGACAGTTGCTAGCAAAGCACACAGTCCAAAGTACACAGCATTGTGTGTTGTTGTTATTATCATCATTGCAAATATAGAACAAATGCTACCACAACATATTCAAAGAGATATACATCCTGTATCCGGTATTTAGAACCAGTCAGCAACAATAGTTTTCTGTGTGATGTTCTGTGTGAGTTTGATATAATCATGAATTACTGCTAATTAGGTCCCACTGTGTTTTTAAATCCTCATTAATGAACTTTACTGCATCTGGTTGTACATCCCACAGCATGGAGATCTAACATAGCATTCTGTTATCTTTAAAACAGCATCACATTCCCATTAAAAATGTATAGTTACCTTACCCATGTGAAAGCTTTCAAGAAATAATGCACTGAGATAACTGGTTGTTTGGCATCATGCACTCTTTATTGTGTGTGTCAGACCCTGAGTCATATTGATACATTTAACATTTGCCATTAGTACATAATAGGAAATTGTGGCTGTGTAATACTAACATATTTAACATATCTCATTAGTACACAGGCACAATTTGCTATTATGTAAACCACATACACCCTACATGTGGTTTAGTTATACCATGTGCAACATGCTGAAAATGATTTTTTGTTCACACGGGCTCTGTTTCACAGACAATATCATGTATTTATTAGAATGTAATGTGTTTATTAGTACTACTTTGCATCAAAAGCTCCATGTGTGTTGAACTGCAAATATTTTGAAGCAATAATTTCTGCACAGTGGTAAAGTTTGTCAGGCAACACAGGAACTCACATGTCCCCTACACCTCTCTGCATAACACTTGTATCATTAATATGTGTGGGTGTCAAACTGCTCCACTTGATCCTTTCATTATTTTGGATGTGGAGGTTTAATAAACATTAATAAAACATATTTACATGCAACAAAATCATAGCAACCACTGGTTAGAAGGGCAATGGTGATTGGAGTCTGACTGATGCTGGATACACATCTCTAAGTAGTCATTCATCCATCCTATGCAGGCAATTCAGTGCAAATTTTTAGAGTTTATGTCTGTTGTCATATCATCTTTTCACAAGAATGTAGGGAATACTCATATGCCCTAATTCAGGAAGCACTCTCTATGGGATTTAAGCATGGGAAAAGTTAAGAAGAGTTTAATTATTATTGTAGAATAATAGGCAGGAATAGAGGTTCCCCCGATATAAAGCAAGAGCTTTATAAACTAAGGCTATGTCTACACTACACAACTTTTAGCAACACAGCTGTGGTGCTACAGCCATGCCACTAAAAGGCGCACAGTATAGCATTGTTCATCGGCGGGAGAGAGCTCTCCCGCCGACAAAAAATTTCCACCCGCAACGAGCAGCGGTAGCTTTGTGGGCAGGAGAGCTCTCCTGCCGACAAAGCACTCTTCACACTGGCGATTTTTGTCACCAAAACTTTTGTCATTCACGGAGGTGTTTTTTTCATACCTCTGAAAGACAAAACTTTTGTCGTTCAGGTTCCAGTGTAGACAAAGCCCAAGGAGTTATGTGGGAATCAACCCAATAGTACATTCCTACTAGTACATTCCTAACTCTATTCCTGAGCCTCCTACAAGGACCCAGTCTGTGTCCCCTGATACCACAGGCCTGGGGACCCAGCCATAAGTGGTGAAACCAGACCCTATGGCAGAGGTTGTAGATCCAGGTCCTGGGACCCAGCCAGAACCAGCCCAAGGATCGGAACTGGAGGAGCAATCAGCACCAAAGCCCGTGTTTGCAACCCCACCAGAGTCAGGGGAGCCAGCACCAAAGGGCGCCACAGAGCCTGCATCTGCAGCAGCAACTAAACCAGTGCAGGAATCTCAACCGGAGCCTGAAATACAACCTAGTGCACCAGTGGAGAGCAGTTCACAGTCGACAGAGACACCCCCATCACCTGCATCGCTTCCAAGAGGACCAAGCCCAAGGCCACAACCCAGCATCAAGGGAGCAGTTCCAGGCAGAGCAGGAAGCGGATAAAAGCCTCAAAGGAGCTTGGACGGCGGCATGGAACAACTCACTGCCTTTCAGCTCTTCTAATAGGTCCAGGTTTGTTGTAGAAGGAGGACTCATATATAAGAAAACCTTTTCTGGTGGGCACAAGGAGAACTGGCATCCTCAGAGACAGTTCCAACTAAGTACCGGGAAAAGCTCTTGAGCTTAGCCCACGATTACCCTGGTAGCCATGCTGGGGTGAGTAGGACCAAAGACCATTTGGGAAAGTCATTCCACTGGGAGGGAATGGGCAAGGACGTTTCTACCTATATCGGGTCTTGTAAGGTGTGCCAGAGCGTGGGAAAGCCCCAAGACCAGGTGAAGGCCCCTCTCCAGCCACTCCTCATCATTGAGGTTTCATTTCAGCATGTAGCTGTGGATATTCTGGGTCCTTTCCCTAAAAAGACACACAGAGGAAAGCAGTACATACTGACTTTCATGGATTTTGTCACCCAGTGACCGGAAGCAGTAGCTCTAAGCAACACCAGGGCTAAAAGCGTGAGCCAGGCATTGACAGACATTTTTGCCAGTGTCGGTTGGCCCGCCGACATCCTTACAGATTCAGGAACTAACTTCCTGGCAGGGACCATGAAACGTCTTTGAGACGCTCATGGGGTAAACCACTTGGTTGCCACCCCTTACCACCGTCAAATGAATGGCCTAGTAGAGAAGTTTAATAGAACTTTGGGTGCCATGATATGTAATTTCGTGAATAAGCACTCCAACGATTGGGATCTATTGTTGCAACAGTTATGGTTTGCCTACAGGGCTGTACCACATCCCAGTTTGGGGTTTTCAACCTTTGAACTTATTTATGGCCACGAAGTTAAGGGGCCATTACAGTTGGTGAAGCAGCAATGGAAGGGGGTTACATCTTCTCCAGGAACTAACATTTTGGACTTTGTAACCAACCTGCAAAACACCCTCAAAGACTCTCTAGCCCTTGCTCGAGAAAACCTACAGGATGCTCAACAAGAGCAAAAGGCCTGGTATGATAAACATGAGAGCATTCCTTCAGAGTAGGTGACCAAGTCAGAGTCCTGAAAGTGCTCCAGGACAATAAGATGGAAGCGTCGTGGGAAAGGACATTTATAGTCTGAGAGCACCTGGGAGCTGTTAATTACCTCATAGCATTCCCAGACCCTACCCTAAAACCTAAAGTATACCCTGTTAATTCTCTAAATCCCTTTTATTGCCAAGAAATCAAGGTTCTCCAGTTTACAGCTCAGGAGAGAGATGATGCTAAGTGACCTGAAGGAGTCTACTATAAAGGGAAAAGCAATGGTGGTGTACAAGAGGTGAACCTTTCCATAACCCTTGGGCGTAAGCAGCGACAGCAAATCCAGGAGCTGTGCACCAGCTTCGCGCCAATGTTTTTAGCCACCCCAGGATGGACAGAATGGGGAAACCACTCCATTAACACAGGTGATGCTCGCCCAATTGGAGCCCAACCTATCAGATGGCTCCTCAAGTCAAAACCACGATAGAAAGGGAGATCAAGAACATGTTACAAATAGGTGTAATCCGCCCCTCTGAGAGTGCATGGGCCTCTCCAGTGGTTCTGGTTCCCAAACTGGATGGGAAAATCTGCTTTTGTGTGGACTACCGTAAGCTAAATGTTGTAACTCGCACAGAGAACTATCCAATGCCATGCACAGATGAGCTACTGGAAAAACTGGGATGTGCCCAATTCATCTCCACCTTAGACTTAACTAAGGGGTACTGGCAAGTGCCGCTAGATGACCCAGCCAAGGATAGGTCAGCCATCATCACCTATGTAGGGCTGTATGAAATTAATGTACTCCCTTTTGGGCTGTGAAATGCACCCGAAGAGACTGGTAGATAAACTTCTGGTTGGATTTGGGGAATCTGCAGTCACCTACCTTAACGATGTGGCCATATTCTCAAATTCATGGGCAAAACACATGGAACACCTCCAAGCTGTCTTCCAGCGCATAAGGGAGGCAGGATTAACCGTTAAGGCCAAAAAATGTCAAATAGGCCTAAACAGGGTATCGTACCTTGGACACCAAGTGGGTCAAGAAACTATCAATCCCCTACAGGCTGAAGTAAATGCTATCCAAAATTGGCCTGTTCCTAAGTCAAAGAAGCAGGTCCAATCCTTCTTGGACTTGGCCGGGTATTACAGATGATTTGTACCACACTACAGCCAAATTGCCACCCCACTGACAGACATAACCAGGAAAAAACAGCCAAATGCAGTTCAATGGACTGAGAAGTGTCAGAAAGCCTTTAACCAGCTTAAGGCAGCCCTTATGCCTGACCCGTACTAAGGGCCCCAGACTTCGACCAACCTTTCGTCGTAACCACAAATGCATCTGAGTGTGGTGTAGGAGCAGTTTTAATGCAGGAAGGACCAGATCAACAATTCCATCCTGTCGTGTTTCTCAGCAAAAAACTTTCTGAGAGGGAAAGCCAATGGTCAGTCTCAGAAAAAATGTTTTACGCCATTGTGTATGCTCTGGAGAAGCTACACCCATACATTTGGGTACAGCATTTTCCATGTGCAGACTGACCAGGCTGCACTAAAGTGGTTTCACACAGACAAAGAGACTAACAAAAAACTTCTTCGATGGAGTTTAACTCTTCAAGACTTTAATTTTGAAATACAACACATTTCAGGAGCCTCTAACAAAGTGGCTAATGCACTCTCCTGGGAAGGTTTCCCAGAATCAGCCAGGTAAAAATATCCCTGTGTTCTAAGTCATTGTAGTCCTTAAAATGTGGAAAATACTGTTTTGTTCTTCATGTAATTAGTAGTAAAATTAGATGTGCATGTATCTTATTATCTCTGTTTTCCTAAACCTCCAGAAAGAAATCCCATCCGATGTGGACCCGACCTGAACCAGGCTGGCCAATACCGTCTGTGATTTGGGAGGCATGTGATAAATGAAGGAAGGGGTGGTAGGTCCCTTTTATGGACATCCAGCCAGCCTGTTAACTATAAAATCCCTCTTACTAGCTGTTCTCTAATTGCTCTACCTGTAAAGGGTTAAAAAGTCTCACTGCTATGCATAGATAAAAGGAAGTGAGTGGGCACCTGCCCAAAAGAGCCAATGGGAAGGCTAGAACTTTTTAAGATTGAAAAAAGACTCCCCTTTTGTCTGTCTGTTGTTCTCCTGTGGAGAGGCAGACAGAGCAGCAGCTATGCTGTAAGAAGCTTGGGCCACATATAAAAAAATGATCAGTATCATACCTAGAAACTATACATTTAAAACCCCAGATATGTAAGTAGATCAGGAAATGTCTAGGAAGACATGATTAGGTTTATCCCTTTTATTTTGTTATAGCTTGTGAATTCTTCTGTGCTAACCCCAGGTGCTTTTGTTTTGCTTGTAACCTTTAAGCTGGAACCTCAAGAAAGTTATTCTTGATGCTTAATCCTTGTAGTTTTATTTTTTTTTAATCTAGCAATAGCCTGAGTTCCCAGATGTTTTTTTTATTAATAAAATTTTTAAGAACAGAATTGGATTTGTGTGTCTTAAGAGGTTTATGCTCTTAAGGATATGTTGTCTAATTAGTTGGTGGCAACAGCTGATTTCCTTCTTCTTTCTCAGCTCTTCCCTGAAGGGGTGGGCGGCGTTAAAAGACTTAAGGTTACCCCACAGGCAGGAATTCCCAAGTGCACCTTTCTGGGCTCTCAAAGGGGTTCTGCACTTGGGTGGTGGCAGTATCTACCAACCCAAGGTAGAAAAAAAAGCTGTAACCTTGGGAGTTTAATACAAGCCTGGAGTGGCCAGTATTAATTTTTAAAATCCTTGCGGGCTCCTACCTTCTGCACTGTAAGTGCCAGAGTGGGAAATTAGCCTTAACAGAGGCTTTTCCAAAAGAATAGAAAGTTACTTGCAGATCTTCCTCAGATAAGGCGCTCACACACACACACACACACACACATATACACTGACTCTAGGGACTTCAGTGGTGAATAGTTTCCATGATACTTAGCATGCCAACTAGTGCAGGATTTTTACATATTGTCTGCAGCAACCTTGGTCATCAACCCAAAGACTTAAATACAATGAGATGAAGATGGTACAAGTGGAGCATTTACTCCATATGGTTGAGATATATGTCTAGAGCTCTGGGAATGCTCATTTATGCCACTACCTTCCAAGAGTTAGAATAAAATGATGGGAGAACTAGACAGCCAAGAGCCTTTTAGTATCTGGAGGGGGAAGAGGGTATGACACTCTGGATTCTTTCATGGTTCCCCCCACTCCCCTTTCCAAGCCAGGTCTGAGCTGGCCAATAGCTTCCTCCTCATCCTTACACTCTCTCCCCAAAAGCTCAAAATCTCCTCATTAGGCTTTTCTGTGCTGAAGTCACTGTTCCTTGTAGGGGAGGCGGGGGGGAAAGACCAGACACGGTAGTCTGACTCTGAGCCTGAGCCCTAGTAGTACAAGAGTCAGTGTTCTAGCCACAGGCAGGGCATAATTCATACTCTGTAGAGCCTGTAAGTGCTGCCTTATGTAGGGAACCTTAAGATTTACACCAGGAATTCTTAGGACTTCTCTGCCATGTTTGAGTCGGGGCAGAAAAGTCCAGCAGGGAGGCACTGCAGTGGCAGATCTAGGTAGCTGAAACTACTATGACACTATTGATCCGATTCAGGGGAAGAGGCAGAGGAGGAAGATTATAAATTGCATCTGCCTGAAACCAAGTAAAAATAAAGGTTTTAAAACAAAATGGTCAGGAGAAACTGAAAAGACAATTTGTTCCTCCACTGGAGGCAGAAAATCTGGTGGTCTGAACTGAAAGGCAAAGCCTAGTCCTGGACCAACAATACTGGACTGCCTTTGAATTCCACAGGTGGGGGCTATGAGTAATAACTTCACAGTGAAGCTGTGCAACAGAACGGAATTTAACCCATAATATTTCTGAGACGTCAAAGTCAGCAAAGCAATTGTGCACCTTCAATCATCAATCATTTATTCTTCAAGACCAGGGAAACACAGACTAACCCAGCTATCTCCCTCAAGCACAGTGCTACATCTGGAGACACAGCTCCTGGTCTGACGGCAATGTCTTACTCTGTAGTACTGAGTGATTCCATAGCTACCAAACAATTTATGCTTTTTTATGTAATGCCTTGTCAGTAGGGCTTCTGGTTTTCGGGGTATATTAATTTCATTTTGGGGGTTTAGTTCTTAGCAATTTTTGCGTTTTATGAAGATGTCAAAGAATTGGGTTTTTTGACAGCTTTCTCTTTGTATATGCTGTAACGAGTAATTTTTTTGTAATGTTCCCTTTAGCATTAAACCTTTAGAACACACCAGTAGGATCTGTATGGGCTCATTAACACACAATACATTAGAGTGCTATAGCAATCACACTACTGTAGTCTGTGTTACTGCTCCATGTAGCTAAGCCTTTCAGTAAAAGGTAACCATTTACAGTGTTTATTGGATATATACCAATTTTCTTTTCTTCCTCTTCCTTTTATTTATTTTTTTTTAATTGGGGGTGTTTTATCGGTTTTTTATCAGTTAAAACTTAATATCAGAAGCTCTACCTATCAGGAACGATTTATCTAAGAACATTTTGCCAAAATGAAGTTACAGGCCATATCAGGAATTTTCAGTCTGCATGCCCATGTAGTCACACATACACATGCACACACCAACAACTAAATAAGAAAGCACTCTCTATTTTGTATGTAGCCAATATCCTAAGGTAAACATTTTCATTTAGGCACAGGTGCCTGTTGAAGGTGAGCAACCACCAACAGTGTCCCAAAGTGGTCAGGGGGTGGGGTGGCAGGTCATCTTGCTATTGAAAAACACAGTTCTTTCCTTCAGAACCCTCTGCCACCAAGGGTTTCTGGCACCGGGACTTTGAATTCTGGACCATTGAACAGTCAAGGTCTTTTCGATCTGGGCTCTCCCCTGAAGGCTCCTGTTGTTGCAACATCCTCTTGGAATGGATAGGGGAGCCTAGGCCCACCCTGTCCACCGGGCCCCAGAGGGCGGCCCAATGCTAGGCTGCTACACTCTGAAGCTTGGAGTGCTAAACAGCCACCCCCCAGATCACTTCCTACCTAGTCTCCTTTAGCTTCACAGAGTAATCTTCAACCAAGTCTCTGTCCTGCACATTCAGTCACCTGCCTATCCTTTGTACATTTGCGCAAGTCTGCGTTGTCAGGTCTTACGCAATGAGCTCCTTGGCAGCACTTCCTGATCAGAGAAGCCAACTGCTCCCTTCCACTATCTGCATGCTTCTGAGCTGTTCTGCTTCACTTTTGAAGCCCCGCCTCCAATTTTTGCAGGCTTGGCAGGTATGACTCGGTGGAGCTGACTGAGCCAAGAGCTGTTCCTTAACTCCTTGCTCTCCTGCGTGGGGTTTGTATACCCCATCACAGTGCTAAATACCCCACATCAGCACAAACAGTTGGTTTGGATGAGAGAGCAATGGCAGATTAAGATTCAGGGCAAAGTAACAGCCTAAGGTCTTGTTTGAAGCTGAAAGAACAAACAAAAAATTTTTGCACTATTTCTATGCTTCTGATCCTCCAGTTTCCATCCTGCGGAGGAAACACACTTGATCAACTAATGCAGAAAAACTAGAGAGGCGTGAACTGGTTTGAATAAATTAAAGTCTGAATCTTCACCCATCACAAACCCCTTAATATTCAGCAACTCTCCCAACCTTATTCTACTTCAGGGAAGGTACCAGGTCTTTCCATATATAATGTAGGGCACCTATACTTTTGAGATTATACCTGTAGTAAATAAAATTGGTAATTAACAATTTAGCCCAGTTAATGATTGTTTTGCATGATGTTTAAACACATACAATACATCTACGCTGCAATAAGAAACCTGCAGCACCAAGTCTAAAAGTCTGGGTCAGATGACTCAGGCTCGCAGGATTTGGACTATGGGGTTAAAAATTGCATTGTAGACATTTTGTCTTGAGCTGGAGCTCAGGCTCTTAGACCCTCCTGTCTCACAGGTCAGCTGATCTGGGCCAGCCGCAACTGTGTTGTGGGTCTTTTATCACAGTGTGGATGTAGCCATAGGTGTCAAGACCACCACGTCTGCTCCAGGGGTGCATGCAGCTCACCCACAGAACTTCTAGTAAATGTGTCATTTTTACTTTGTAAAAGTCACACTATTAACACTGAGATACATGCCACTTTTTGACTTCTGAGAGCTTTACAGGCATCAACTAATTAAGTCAGAAACCATTGAAAGATCCAGCTGAAACAAAGAAAAGGTTTGGCTTCTTGTGTATTAATAGCGAAGATTATACAGACACTCTGCTGACTACTTTTTTCATATCAAATGATAATCTTTGCTTTTTACAGAGTTCACATGATTAAGGCCATACGGTCATTTACACACTGCAATAAAATAAACTGTCATGTTATCTCATACTTCCACACCTCATCCATTATGTAAACCTCTAAACCAGAGGTGGGCAAACTACAGCCCGCGGGCCACATCCAGCCCATGGGCCCATCCTGCCCAGCCCCTGAGCTCCTAGCCAGGATGGCTGGCCCCCAGCGCCTCCCCTGCTGTCCCCCATCCATCCCAGCCTCAGCACGCCAAGCCGTCAGCGCTCTGGCCTGCCGCTCCTGCTGGGCAGCACGGGGGCATGGCTGGCTCTGGCCAGGCAGCAGGGCTGCGAGCTCCTGCTGCTCTGAGCAGCATGGTAAGGGAGCAGGGGGGTTGGACAAGGGGCAGGGGGTCCAGAGGCAGTCAGGGGACAAGGAGCAGGGGACGGAGATTCGGGGGGGCGGTCAGGGGACGGGGAACATGGGGGGTTGGATAGGCATGGGAGTCCCAGGGGGTCTGTCTGGGGGTGGGGGTGTGGACAGGGGTCAAGGCAGTCAGGGGACAGGGAGCGGGGGGGTTGGATAGGGGGTGGGGTCCTGGGGGGCGGTTAGAGGCAGAGGTCCTGGGAGGGGGCAGTCAGGGGACAAGAAGCAGGAGGGTTGGATTAGTCGGGGGTTCTGAGGGGGGCAGTCAGGGGGAAGGAAGTGGGAGGGAGTGGATAGGGAGCGGGGGCCAGGCTGTTTGGGGAGCCACAGCCTTCCCTACCCGGCCCTCCGCTCTGCAGAGGCTGCCATCTGGAAGCTTCGCCCGGGACAAGGGCCAGCCACCTCCTACACCACCCATTTCTGATGGAATGAGGCAGCCCACCTTTACCAATTCCAGTGGGGGCTCAATAACAAGGTAAAAGACAAGCTAGTCCACATCAAAAACCCCATCCATGTAGATGACTTTATTGACCTCATCCTGCACATTGACTTTTGGCTGCATGAACGGAAGGAGGAAAGGAGGGGTGACTGACACCCCATGCCCACCCTCCACACCAAGACCCATGCAGATCAACCTCGATTGCAGACCTCTGACCCCAGAGAAAAGAAAGCGTCAACAACAGCTGAATTATGTTTTCACTGTGGAGGACCTGGACACATCCTTGCCTCCTAGCCAGCTCAGAAGAACATGGGAAACAAACCAGCCCATACCAAGTAAAGGTGGTACAGCTTGGGCACCACCAAATCATGATGCTCCAGAACTACCCCCACTCCCACCCCAAGTAGAACCCGACCCAGGAACCATGGTGTCTTCCCACATTTCCTGCTACTGCAGTTGTAGATCTTGGGGCAGGTGCAGCAGATCCCCCAACTAGCAATGATAGACTCTGGGGCTCTACAGTAGCCAAAAATCTTCAGATCCCCTTCCAGACAAAACCCACTCTGGACCTGGTGGAGATGATTGATGGCTCACCTTTATCGTCAGGACCGGTGACTCAAGAGACCATCCCCTTAGAGGCAGTAATGGAAGGGAACTGAAAAACAATACGCTTCAATGTGATCCGCTCCCCATTCTTCCTGATAATTCTTGGCATATCTCAGTTGGAGCGGCATGACCCATGTATCTCCTTGTGGCAGAGGAGCATTAGCTTCTCCTGCCAATACTGCCAGAAAGCACGCCTCCAATGAAGCAACCAACCCACAGGGTGCCGGGGCCCCAGGATGAGAGGAGACCCTCGGAAACGGAAACATGGGCACCGGGGGCTAGCCAGAAGGGAGTGGCTCCAGACCAGAACATCAGCCTTCCTGGACAAGTACCGCAACTAACTGGATGTGTTTGAAAAGAAAAATGCAGACTCATTACCGTCACACCAGACTACAACTGCCCAACAGATCTACAGCTTGGGGCAAAGATACCCTATGGATGGATACACTCTATATCTGAACCAGATCGGGAGGCGCTACATGGATATATCCAGGAAAACCTTGCCAAGGGCTTCATCCAGTAATCTATCTGTCCAGCAGGGATACCAATCCTCTTTGTGAAGAAGGATGGGTCATTATGCCTCTACATAGACTATTGTGCATTGAACCAAATGATTATTTGTAACAGATACCCTTTGCCCCTTATTTTTAGAATTGCTGGACCACCTGAGGACTTCCAGGATCTTCATGAAACTAGATCTTTGGGATGCATACAATCTAGTGCACGTAAGTCCTGTGGACGAATGGAAAACCACTTTTTGTACTTGATATTGGCACTTCAAATACCTGGTGATGCCATTTGGTTTAATCAATGCCCTTGCAACATTTCAACATTTCATAAGTGATGTCTTCAAGGATACCCTGGACCAGTACATGATTATCTACCTCAACGATAAACTAGTATTTTCCAAGAATGCAGAGCAGCACTGCCACTATGTCTGATCAGTCCTGGAAAAACTACAGAAGCATGGGTTGTACATGAGTTTGGAAAAGTAAACCTTGAACTAGGCCACCATTGAGGTACAATATCTACCCAGAGGGAATCCACAAGGATCCACAGAAGGTGGAAGCCATCTGCAAGTGCACAGCACCTTGAACCCTCCAGGAATTTCAACACTTCCTGGGCTTAAATTTTTTTTATAGGAGATTCATTGCAAATTTCTCCTAATTAATAACTCCCCTGACTTCACTCCTCTGCAAAGCTGTGCTATTCACTTGGTTGCCCAAGCCCAACTTGCTTTTGACCAGATAAAGGCCTCCTTCACTATGGCCCTGATTCTGGCCCACCCTAACCCAACTCATTCATCTATAGTGGAAGCAGATGCATCCAATGTGGCCCTAGGGGCATACTCTTGCGGTGATTCATATCCCACTGCACCCTTCTCGAAAGCTTACCCCTGCCAAGATGATCTATAAAATACTGAACAGTGAGCTGCTCACCATAAAAACTGCATTTGAAGAATGGCATCACCACTTTGAGGGAGCTCGTCACCCCCAGTATAGGTCTTCACCAACGATAAGAACTCAAATACTTCCACAAGGCCCAGGAGTTGAACCAGAGGCAGTTAAAGTGGGCCGTGTTCTATTCTCAGTTCAAGTTTATGGTATCTACCTCTCAGGAAAGCAAAATTGGAGAGCCGATTCACTATCACAGAAGGGGGAATACTACTGGAGAAGCGAAGAACCAAATTCTGAGTCCCCTACCTCCTCAAGCCCGGTAACTTTGCCAATGCCACAATTCAGTGAGGTAGGCATTCCCTCATCTGATCCTCCTTGAAAGAAGACCCACTTGCCCAAGGGATACAGTCCATGCCATTGGGGACTAAGATGCACCATTCCATGCAGAATGGCATAACTTACTTTGACAAACACATATATGTGGCACCAGAATGCCCACAACTGAGGGTTTTACAGCTGTGCCATGATGCTCCACTGGTGGGTCCCTTGGCCACTGGACGACCTCCTGCATGGTTGCTCACATTTTCTGGTGGCTCTGCATGTGGCTAAGGACCAAGCAAGCAAGGCACCAAGAAGTACCTGCTCATGGCTGTGTATTGAGATTCTCAGCTCTTTAATGCTGGGATTGTGTTTTACCATCTTGTTTACCAGGGGACAGGCACATTGTTGACACTATACAAATAGTTAATAGACTTAATAGTATTTGTCATAAATATAAAGGGAAGGGTAGCCACCGTTCTGTATTCAGTGCTATAAAATCACTCCTGGCCAGAGGCAAGACCCTTTCACCTGTAAAGGGTTAAGAAGCTAAGGTAACCTCGCTGGCACCTGACCCAAAATGACCAATGAGGGGACAAGATACTTTCAAATCTGGAGTGGCAGGGAACAAAGTGTTTGTCTGTCTGTGTGTTGCTTTTGCCAGGAACAGATCAGAAATGCAGCCTTACAACTCCTGTTAAATTAGTAAGTAATCTAGCTAGAAATGCGTCAGATTTCCTTTTGTTTAATGGCTGGTAAAATAAGCTGTGCTGGATGGAATGTATATTCCTGTTTTTGTGTCTTTTTGTAACTTAAGGTTTTGCCTAGAGGGATTCTCTATGTTTTGAGTCTGATTACCCGGTAAGGTATTTACCATCCTGTTTTTACAGAGGTGATGCTTTTACCTTTTCTTTAATTAAAATTCTTCTTTTAAGAACCTGATTGATTTTTCATTATTCTTAAGATCCAAGGGTTTGGGTCTGTACCAATTGGTGAGGATTTTTACAAGCCTTCCCCAGGGAAGGGGGTGTAGGGCTTGTCGGGAAGACGTCTCCAAGTGGGCTCTTTCCCTGTTCTTTGTTTAAAACGCTTGGTGGTGCAGCATAGGGTTAAAGGACAAGGCAAAGTTTGTAACTTGGGGAAGTTTTTAACCTAAGCTGGTAAGAATAAGCTTAGGGGGTCTTTCATGCAGGTCCCCGCATCTGTACTCTAGAGTTTAGAGTGGGGAAGGAACCTTGACAGTATTACATGAAAAAAAATACCCCTCTGTTAACAGAATGTTAACGTTGCAAAATCAAGCACCCAAAAGTTGGGAAATGCCAGGATTAAGGCTGTCTATGCAACCCTAAATCAGCCCCCTTGTGCGTATATATTATGATACAGTCTTTAATTACATGACCACAAACTATTTTTTCCTAAGCTCATTCTTAGCTGAACCATTTTAGGTAAAAACAACAAAGAGTCCGGTGGCACCTTAAAGACTAACAGGTTTATTTGGGCATAAGCTTTCGTGGATAAAAAACCCACTTCTTCGCATCTTGTGCATTACCCACAAAAGCTTATGCCCAAATAAACCTGTTAGTCTTTAAGGTGCCACCAGACTCCTTGTTGTTTTTGTGGATAAAGACTAACATGGCTCCCCCGATACTTGACATTTTAGGTAAAACTTTCTCCAAACACCTCAGTTTGGGGCAGACATCAGCCAGAATGGTTTAAGTTTAGCAAAGTTATAAGAAACTGAAAACAGAGTCTTGCAATGGGAAGTGGCAGGCAACCTTAACTGTAGATGTCACTATCTGTGCTGCCTATGATACTAAGAACACACCTATAAACTTCTAAAAACAGTTTAAGCACCAGGGTATTATTAATAAGTGTGCAGGTGTGAAAAGACAGATACTACAACTTTGCTCATCCAGGACTCATTACCATTAACGATTGTTTTTCATGGAGCAATGACCCCAACAAAAAAAAGCTATATCCATTTTACAATGACATTTTGTTTTTCAGCAGATTATATATTATTAAAAAGTTATCAAATATTAATCAGTAATCAATAGTGCCAATTCTACATTAAATCTAAATGAGTACCTTTTTTTTTGAAAGTTCCTATTGTAAAATGTGACCATATCATTTTTTTTCTTTTCTGCAGCTTTCATCCAAAACAATAGCCAAGCTCCTGTAGGTTTCTGTGATTCTCAGTTCTTCCTCTTCCAAAGCACTTTTCAGTAAATGCAAGTTATATTTAAGAACTACTACAAAGTCTATGCACCAAAAATATCACAGGGCCTTTCCCATCTGAAAGGAACTCTTTTTAGATGCTGGCCCACATAAATTTGTCGGGCTACTCAGCCAAGAGGCCGCTCCCGATTCTGAAGAAATTCCCCTGGGCAGTTATGTACCTCTCAGATGAGCAGCTTTTATTAAGCAGGGGTTGTATTTTTCTCAGCAGGCCAACCTTTAACTAGGGAAAGATCAACCTATCTTAGTGCCAGTCTCCACCCACTGCCTCCTAAAGTTTTGTCCAGAATGACCACAGATATCTAGAACTGCACGAACACTTTTATGCAATAGCCTTTCAACAAATATATTGGATATATTTGTTTTTAAGATGTGACTATTTTGAATACAATAGCTACAACCCTGTTTGGGAGCTCCCCAACAGAAAGAGTCAAATCACATAATTGTAACTCCACCTGGTCTAAAAGAGGTCAGTTCACAAACCAGCTACCAAATAAGACTCCAGGCCTAGGCTTTGATGAACTATTCTTGTGTGTATCTAAGTATGTATACTTTGGAATCCCGCCCCCGGCCAGCTGCTGAGGAGCACTGAGTAAACACACCAAAATAGTTGCAAACTGAATGGAGCAGAGCCAAAACCAAGACCCATAAACAAAAAACCATTTAGGCTATGAAAGCAACTGCAGAGCAGTAACTGAAAAAGTGGTATAGAATAGGTTTTACACTGCTGTTAGTCAGAAAGGCTAAAAGGAAGGCTGAATTCTTCCCAGAGAGCATTAATTAATTTTACAATGTCAAGGGGAAACGGAATCAGTTCAAATGTAATGAAAGTGTGTGAAGCAGAAAGGGCTCATTGCAGACACCTTAAAGGTCTTTAATATTTGGAGTACATCATTTTTGGACCTGCCCCCAGCAATTTTTCAGCAATCGGGATCAGTTCCAAATCCACCCTGCCCGCATCCGACCTGAGCTGGCTCAAAGCTGAATCCAATGATGATTGAGCACAGAGAAGCTGCACTATTCTGGATGTGCATCTGTCAGAGCATACACTATTCCAGCAGCCCAGAAGAAAGAGGCAGCAACAGAAGATACAGCAGATAACCTATCCTTGACATACAATAAGAAAGAAAATCTCTACTGCTCTACTTTTTACTGAGGATCAGATTTTGGAAAATTCAGTTCCCCCTCATCCTCATGGGTTCCCCTGTATAAAGTTAATGAGCCGTATGCCTAAGGTTGTACTCCAGCAGCTAGTCAATATACGATCACAGTTGACAAACTGAATGTTAACTGTGCATTATTAATATTTTTAAATAAAGAGCAGCAGTTTTAAAATATTAAATTTTTGACCTTCAGTGTTTATTAGAATTAGTCCATTAAACACCAACAGAAATTAATCGGAGTTCTTGGTCTCAGTGTGCCATGAATCTGACTGTCAATCAATTTATGTGTTCATTTTTTAGCTGTTTTTTCCTGGATTTTTATATTCATAATGAATTATGACAAAGAAAACTTCAAACTATAGTCTCTTTGCTTTAGCATGATGTAAACTTCAAGGAACACAACTAAAAAAGGATAGTGGATTGATGCCCAGCACTATAATACACTCCTGAGATTTATATACTTTATCCTTTTTATATTTCTCGTCATAGTTATACTCCAGTGGATAAAGTTAAAGATGACAGAGACTATTTAGAGCAGTCACTTCCTTTCTAGGAAAACAGTGATTGTGGATGCAGGGAGGCCAGCGTGTGACAGTAATCAAACACCCCATCACACTGGTACTGGAATCCTGGTAAGAGAATGTGCTCTAAATTCAATGAACACACAGTATGAAAATGTGAACCTTACAGGAACATCTCAGCAAAACTCAAATGCATTTATGACAATTGATTACTGAAAAAAAAATCTTTATCTTATAGTTTCGTTAGTTTTAGAGAGTATGTGTGTGCGTGTGTTTTGTGGACAACGAGACTTTAAGAGGTCAACTGGGTAACAAAATTGAGTTGGCTTTATATAGTACCTCTCATTACAACTTTTGGAGATACTCAGATACCACAGTGATGGGATCATATAAGAATTTTGATAGATAAATCTGTACTTTAAGATTGTTTTTCCCAGGTCATATTGTGCCTATTCATTTTGATTTGTGTTTTTTCTCCAAAAGCTAAAAGTTAAAAATAATTAAGTTTTAAAACTCTGACGTCCATGTTCAAATCCTTAAGGAGACATCTGTTAAAGGATTATAGAGTAGGAAGGATCCCCTATGTTTCTGATGTAGACTTAGCCTTGCTGAAACCATCCTCTTTACAAGGGAAATTAAGAGAAAGATGGAAAATTCCCTTCTCTTATGCAAAAATACAATGGCTATATTCATGAAATAAGGAAGGAAGATTACTTCCCTAAATATGATAACTTCCAGATTACTTATTTGTGACTACACAAAGCTATGTACAATTACTGTCATCTTGAGCATTGATTCTCCCAGACGAAAGAAATTCATACTCCTAAGGATTTTTCTTCACTGGGTTTCATTGAACTTTTAGGAGAGACAGACAGACTCCCAGACAGACCAACACAGGGATAAAGCATACCAATGTAACAAACAAATCCCTGATGATGCAAGAGAAGCTGTCTATGATGCTAATGATATACCAGAATATTAATGTTCCAAAGACAAGTCATATTTGGTCTTAAGTGGCCTTTAAACTGTCTGATGGCTTTACCTGTAGGGAAAAAAGAAGCCAAACCAGAGGCTTAAAATGAAATCCTAGCCCCACTGATCTCAATGGAGCCAAGACTTCACCCTTAGATTTTAATAGTGGCAGTGGAAGTACCACCTGCCTCTTTGTTGCTTAAACTGTCCAGAACCAGTCCGAGCTCCAGAAAGAGAATTTTTATTCCCAGGGATTGAATTTGTCCATACAACAAAGTCTCTGTGAAAACAATTGTATGATTTAGTCATTGCATTTTTCTAATCTGAAAGCAGACGTTTAGCAGTCTGATTGTTTAATCCTTCATTTTGCATAGGTTCCCAGACAGAAAAAACAACAACAATCATAATTCACTGTCTTCCTCTCTCATCCATATCTATCTATCTAGATCAGTTATCAGCTACCCCAAGACTACTGGGGAGTGTAACCTGAATTGTATGAGAAAGAAAAACGATGCCTTGGATGCACCTAAACATCACCATGCTCTGCAGTTCTTCATTACCTTTGCTAACACTTTGTAGAGAACCAGAAAGAAGAAAATAGGGACAGGAATTGGAGACACCACCAGGAGGATGAAAATGCATCTCTCCCCACTGCACTTTTATCCAGGAAACTTAGGAACATTTCAGTTTTATGATGGTAAGTGGTGGCAAGTTGTTTCTTGAGTTCACCACAGGAGACTCCTGCACTGAAGGCACCAGGTGGCCCTTCCCCCTCTCAGAATTTTGGCCATAACTTTCTCTGTCTCTAGGATGTGATAAGTAATTAGACTTTCTGCCCTGACAGAACTTCCTAATTCTAATGCCCATCATGGTCATCTAGTCTGACCTTGTTCTTCCTCTATTTCTATGGTAAGAGACACTACAGCACTGTTGTCTGAACAGACCTGGCAAAATAGGTGTGTAAGTATCCTGTTTCATCTGTAACCCATTGAGAACTTTCCAGACCAACAGGAACTCCAGCTTGTTTACATATAAATAAATGGGTCTTTGCTAGCTCTCTTGGCAATCAAGAGAGGCTCTCTTTAAGACATCTGTTTGCTGCATTTCAGGAATATATAAGTCTACCAAGAAGTGCCATTTAATAGCATTAGTTTTTCCTTCCTCTACATCTGAGTTAGCCAAGAGATTTGTAACATGCAAACACTGGTTCCCCAGCCGTGTGGGTTTCCTTCCATCCAACAGACACTAGTATCAGAGAAGAGTCATCGAAAAGTCAGGAAGTTGAGCTCAGCGAGATCTCACGAGTCTTTTTAGTTTTCCCTAGATGATGATGGGAGCACACATCACCTGCTGGTCCAGGTCTGCACAGCACCAAGCACAATGGGACCAAGGAGTACTGAAGCACTAATAACAATCTCTTGAATCACAAAATGTTTTGGATGAGAACCTTAATATCCATCAACTTCGTGAAAAAAACTTGTGCAGATTCAGACAGACATCATCTTCCTTTCCAAATGTAAACAGATTAATATCCACTGTAATTACTAGAAAGTCTCAACAGAGGAGAAATTAGAGCAGACTTTTCTGTGCCTACTAAAAACTTCAAGTGGATTATTGCCAAAACATGAAGCTTTTGAGCCATTCTGTAGCTGTTACAATCAAAATACCATCTAAGTAAATAAGCAGTGTTGTTATTGCAGTATCAGACCCAGGATACTAGAGAGACAAGGTGGATGAGGTAATATCTTTTATTGGAGCAACTTCAGTTGGTGATAGAGTTGAGCTTTCAAGCTACACAGAACTCTTCTTCAGCTCAGGGAAAGGTACTCAGTGTCACAGCTAAATACAAGGTGGAGCATATAATTTAGCATAAGTAGTTAATGGGTATTCTAAGGGACCATTCAAGGTGAAGTGGCCACTTCACACTCTGCATACCTTTCCCGGACCTGAAAAAGACTTCTGTGTAGCGCAAAAGCTTGTCTCTCTTACCAACCGAAGTTGTGCCAATAAAAGATATTATTCACCCACCATGTCTATCTAAGTAAATTAGCATCCTTATCCGAATGATTTCAGGAGATGACTAGTCTCATTGCCATGGTGAACCACTTTGGGACAATGCATAGAATGAAAACTCTTGTTTCCGACAGGTATTACACTTCCAGGAAAAAGCTTAGTTTTGTTTCTGTAATTGGAATGCACGAGAATGATGAGGAAAGCTTTGCTTAAATCTGTTTTACACCAGCTGACAGTCATCATTAGATCTTTCAAAATGCCCCGCTTAAATGAGTGGCTGTACTCCAAATCTTGGTACTGCCAATTGTATTCGCCATTACAATATATTTACTTTATGCAGACAGGGAAGCAAAGACAGTTTCCTTTAAGCAGCCTTGAAGGGACACTGGTTCAAGTAGTATCACAGCTAAAGTCTAAGCATTAGTAGCCATTAGCTCGGAGGACAGAGACAGATTTCAAAACATACTGAAATTAATCATTTTATAAAGCGTGCAAATTAAGGACAGTGAAATACCGAGGACCACCAGTGCCTGTTCCCTTATAACCACGGAAAATGGATGCTACAGAAACATCCACCCCACTTTTAAAAGATGATACTCCAGAGAAAGATCAAAAAGCACCAAGTATCTAACTAAGACATCCTATTCTATTCAGTTTCTCATACTGCACTTGTCAGTTTGGCATTCATCCAACCAATCATTGCATTCATCCAACAATGCATTAAGCTGCATAACTAGCATCTGTAATGGAAGACATCCTCCATTTAACAATTACTTCAACATTGTGCATGGCAAGAAGAAACACCCTGAAATCTCATGCCATTCAACCTTTTCGACGTCAATGGAATTGCATGGGACTTAAGCCAGCACAGAATTTGTCCCAAAGCATACTTTTCAAATAAAAATAACCATTCCCACCTGAATACTTTCACTTAGCTTTCTGTTTTCTTTTGAAAACTTAGGTTTTTTAAAAGTATCAGAAAGTGTATCATTAAACCCCGCACAAATTATTTGTTAACAGAACCTTGTCTGACAGACAACGGGAACGTGACGTTCAGAACATTTGTTACTTCACTTAATGTGCTTTTAAAGAAAATATATATTTCTGATGCTACCAGTAATGTTTATATATTGTATATTGTTATATAATGTATATTGTTGTAAAATTGTCAACAAACTTTTATGGCTTTCCTCTTCATATGAATACTCAGTCATCCATTCGTTCCTAGATCCACTTCAATCCTGAAAAAAAAAATCAATAATTCTGAATTAATTAGGAAATGGGCACTGAGCAGACGTAACTTCTTCAATGTTTTATTTTTGTTTCTCAACTTTTATTGCCTATTTTTTCAAAAACAGAGGGATCTACTCTGTGGTGAAACATTGGAAAAGCACTGTGTTTTTCAATATTTTAAATAAAACAGGCTGAATATTTCAAATATTAAGTTGTGTCTTGTGCTTTTCAATTAATTGACGTTTTTTCAATTAATTGATGTTCAATTTCTGAGCAGTTACTTGATTGTTCAAAATTTGAGCTTCTTTGTGTGGACAATAGGTCACATGATATATTTATATGGCATGATTGGATGGAGTAACTCTTTAGCAGATGTCAATGTCAAGTACTTACAATTTTGATTTCAAAATTTATTTGCTAGAAATATTCTGCAAGATCTAATTAATATTTGCTGTTTGAGGCAAACCTTTTTGCTAGTAAAACTCATTCACTAGAATATTCATAAAAAAGGAATACAACTAAGGGAATGTCTGCACTATCCGCTTGATTGACGGGCATCGATCGATCCACTGGGGATCGATTTATTGCGTCTAGTCTAGATGCGATAAATCGATCCCCCGAGCGCTCTCCCGTCGACTTTTGTACTCCAGCTCCGCGAGAGGCGCAGGCTGAATTGATATGGGAGCGGCAGCAGTCGACTCACCACAGTGAAGATACCACGGTAAGTCGATCTAAGTACATCGACTTCAGCTATGTTATTCACATAACTGAAGTGCGTAACTTAGATCAATCCCCCCCGCTGTGTAGACCGGGGCTAAGTAAGACTGTAGCAGATCTAATAATCTGAATGAATATTTTTAAAGGTTTGCAGGTTATATGTGGCAAAAAATTTTCATAGTTCAGAATTAAGCCACGGGAAAAAAATTATGACATTAAAAGAAACAGATAAACAAAATACTTTTATTTCCTTTGCTTCTTCAGATTAGATAAACTATAAAAATCCAGTAGATTTTGCAAAGTATATTCTAATTTCTGTAAAGCCTTTAAAAAACCTAAAAAAACCAGAGGCCAAAACTGTGGCCTTTAATTTTTTGACACTGTGCCTTAAACCTCTTGCCAGAATGCATGCATATAACTGGAATGGACTTTTACTTTCATATGTCCCCTTTAATAAAGTAAACTGTGTGAATTCAAGACTAACTCTGTTATCAGAGAGCTATTATAAATAATCTGTTATAACTTGATTTTTTTTTCAAACTGATGCTGTTTCTCCAATAGTGACGTGTATATAACCTATTCATTTTTAAGCCATAACCCAGTATTTCATTACTGCTATACATACATTAACATAGCTATCAGGTTTAAACATTCTGAACAGCCTTTTACCTTTAAAACAATATGAGACTCTGGAAAAGAAGCAAAGATAGTAAACATTAATGAAACCCACTAACATCCCAGTGATTAAGCACCAAATCTATATAACTTTTTATTAACTTTTAATCCAATTTTTTTTAGAAATAAAATAAATGTAAGTTCCAATTAACATTAATATGAGTCACAAATGGTTGCAAATTCCCTAGAAACAATGACCTTACTAAATTTAATTAAATTCTGTAGGCTTGGAATGTTCTAACTACTGTAGAGTATTTGTCCCATCTTTGATGTATCTTGGAGAGTGTCTTTTCTGTTTAATCTCCTTTGGCATTATTTGAATTGCTTCAGAATTTCCATTCCATGAGGCAAATTTTCTTTGGCTTACAACTGAGCCAGTGAGCACTGAGCGACGTCTACTTTTTTTTTTTTTTTTTTTTTTTTGAATTGCACACTGTAGGGAGAGGTCTTTGACTTCCTAGCAGCCCCTTTCTGTGCCAACATCCAAATACTGAACACTTGAGCCAGGTTTTCTGTGTCCTAAATGTATACACATGGCATGGTTATCTAAATTGACTGTGAAAGGACTCAGTCACAAAACTGTTAAATTAAATGTACAGCATTTCAAAGCTCCATAGGGTATCCCTCAAAAGGAAAGTTCGTTTGACCTGTAATTGTTTCCAGTTCTCATATTTTCTCATCAGTTATTTCTCTACACAAACATCCTACAGTGCAACTTAGCTTCATGTTACCAGTGAATGCTGGAAGTCCTATTAGCTCACTGTGGCTATGGTAATAACGAGAACAGGGATGTGTGTTTCAAAATGCTTAAGTGTAGCTATCTTACTAATCATAGCTGCATTTGTTTTACATTATTAAATCATGCACAATTCTCTCCCTCCACCCGCCCCACCCGTGAAAAGGTTCCTTCATTAACAATGATGAATGATTGGTGTTGTTTATATATTCCCCTATGCATGTTTACTCAATTTACTGAGCACTGAATTGTTAGTTCCCTTTCACCTTTAGAATGCCAGTCTTTTTTCATCCTTTTTGTATGTGAGATTGAAGGCTCATGAAAATGTTCCTGGTTGGCCCAAATCCTTAACAGACAGTGTAAGCACATCACAAACCCCATGACCACAACACTGCCCCTGATTGCGCATCAACCCACACACTTTAAGGATGAGCAGGGAATTAATTCTCCAGGGCATACATTCAGTCCTTCACCTGTCCAGTGAGATGGGTGCCAATTAGGATTAGTTGCAATGTGGATACCTGCCATCACTTCAATTCACACAGGCCACCATAGAGATATCAAAAGGTAAAAATTTTGATTACTTATGACTTGGGTTGGATTTGAACTGGAAATAAAAAGCTACACATCAAATTGCAATTTCAAACTCAGACAGTAGATCTACACTGCACACTGAGCCTGGGCTCTCACCCAGGTTTAAGCCCAAACCCCTTTTCCATCTACACACAAATCACCTTGACTGAGGTAGCAACCACTCGGGACCTGGCCTGTGGAGGAGGGGAGGAAGGGAAAGAGTCAGAGACTAAGTCCTGCTGCACCTCGGGTTCAAGAGCTGCCATATTGCAGTGTGGACACAGGTCAAGTCACAGACCTGAGTCAGAGTCTGCATAGTGTAGTATGGATGCTTTAGCATGGCTGAGACACCCAGGTCTAGCAATTGTAAACCCAGGTTTACAATGCAATGCAGATCATAGAATCATAGAATATCAGGGTTGGAAGGGACCCCTGAAGGTCATCTAGTCCAACCCCCTGCTCGAAGCAGGACCAATTCCCAGTTAAATTATCCCAGCCAGGGCTCTGTCAAGCCTGACCTTAAAAACCTCTAAGGAAGGAGATTCTACCACCTCCCTAGGTAACGCATTCCAGTGTTTCACCACCCTCTTAGTGAAAAAGTTTTTCCTAATATCCAATCTAAACCTCCCCCACTGCAACTTGAGACCATTACTCCTCGTTCTGTCATCTGCTACCATTGAGAACAGTCTAGAGCCATCCTCTTTGGAACCCCCTTTCAGGTAGTTGAAAGCAGCTATCAAATCCCCCCTCATTCTTCTCTTCTGCAGGCTAAACAATCCCAGCTCCCTCAGCCTCTCCTCATAAGTCATGTGTTCTAGACCCCTAATCATTTTTGTTGCCCTTCGCTGGACTCTCTCCAATTTATCCACATCCTTCTTGTAGTGTGGGGCCCAAAACTGGACACAGTACTCCAGATGAGGCCTCACCAATGTCGAATAGAGGGGAACGATCACGTCCCTCGATCTGCTCGCTATGCCCCTACTTATACATCCCAAAATGCCATTGGCCTTCTTGGCAACAAGGGCACACTGCTGACTCATATCCAGCTTCTCGTCCACTGTCACCCCTAGGTCCTTTTCCGCAGAACTACTGCCTAGCCATTCGGTCCCTAGTCTGTAGCGGTGCATTGGATTCTTCCATCCTAAGTGCAGGACCCTGCACTTATCCTTATTGAACCTCATCAGATTTCTTTTGGCCCAATCCTCTAATTTGTCTAGGTCCTTCTGTATCCTATCCCTCCCCTCCAGCGTATCTACCACTCCTCCCAGTTTAGTATCATCCACAAATTTGCTGAGAGTGCAATCCACACCATCCTCCAGATCATTTATGAAGATATTGAACAAAACCGGCCCCAGGACCGACCCTTGGGGCACTCCACTTGATACCGGCTGCCAACTAGACATGGAGCCATTGATCACTACCCGTTGAGCCCGACAATCTAGCCAGCTTTCTACCCACCTTATAGTGCATTCATCCAGCCCATACTTCCTTAACTTGCTGACAAGAATACTGTGGGAGACCGTGTCAAAAGCTTTGCTAAAGTCAAGAAACAATACATCCACTGCTTTCCCTTCATCCACAGAACCAGTAATCTCATCATAAAAGGCGATTAGATTAGTCAGGCATGACCTTTCCTTGGTGAATCCATGCTGGCTGTTCCTGATCACTTTCCTCTCATGCAAGTGCTTCAGGATTGATTCTTTGAGGACCTGCTCCATGATTTTTCCAGGGACTGAGGTGAGGCTGACTGGCCTGTAGTTCCCAGGATCCTCCTTCTTCCCTTTTTTAAAGATTGGCACTACATTAGCCTTTTTCCAGTCATCCGGGACTTCCCCGGTTCGCCACGAGTTTTCAAAGATAATGGCCAATGGCTCTGCAATCACAGCCGCCAATTCCTTCAGCACTCTCGGATGCAACTCGTCCGGCCCCATGGACTTGTGCACGTCCAGCTTTTCTAAATAGTCCCTAACCACCTCTATCTCCAAAGAGGGCTGGCCATCTCTTCCCCATTTTGTGATGCCCAGCGCAGCAGTCTGGGAGCTGACCTTGTTAGTGAAAACAGAGGCAAAAAAAGCATTGAGTACATTAGCTTTTTCCATATCCTCTGTCACTAGGTTGCCTCCCTCATTCAGTAAGGGGCCCACACTTTCCTTGGCTTTCTTCTTGTTGCCAACATACCTGAAAAAACCCTTCTTGTTACTCTTGACATCTCTTGCTAGCTGCAGCTCCAGGTGCGATTTGGCCCTCCTGATTTCATTCCTACATGCCCGAGCAATATTTTTATACTCTTCCCTGGTCATATGTCCAACCTTCCACTTCTTGTAAGCTTCTTTTTTATGTTTAAGATCCGCTAGGATTTCACCATTAAGCCAAGCTGGTCGCCTGCCATATTTACTATTCTTTCGACTCATTGGGATGGTTTGTCCCTGTAACCATGCTCAAGCATGGGCTTGGAAACACTAAGTCTACAAGTCCAGGTCCCACAGACCCTGGCTTAGTGTGCAGTGTAAACATGCTCCTAGTAATCCTATCATAAAATGGCCTAATTTTCAGATGTGCTGAGAACATGCAACTCTCAATAAAAGTACCAACAAAAAAAAACACTTCCTGGATTTTTGTGAAGATAATTTATTCTTCCAGGTTTAAATAAGGCTGCTATGAAATACTTGTTTTGTTTTAAGTAGTAAATGGAACATGATGTGAAAAGTCCAAATAGGAGTACTTACATCCAGTATCATTTTGCAATAATGGTTTTTAGTACTAGCAAAAAACCTACAGCACAAAATAAGAGGATTGGAAACGAGAACACCACATTTGTTTGATCCAAAACTCTTAAATGACCAAGGGTTTTCTCTGTAATCACAGAGCAAAGTCTCTAACAAACATGAACCATCAGTCTCAGGCCAGGTCTACACTACAAACTTTTGCTAATGCAAGTTACATAGACACAAAGCTGCAGCAGTTAGCATATCACTTGAGCATGTGTGTCGGCACTGCACGTACTCACTAGGAGCGCTTGTTTCAATGCAGGTAACACAATGTGCAACTCGCCACAGTCCAGCACACTGTTTTTGGGGAAGTTTTGGCAGTGCATGGTGGGGCAGAAACAAGTAGCAAAGGGGGTGACTGGGACAGCAGGGTTGCGTTCCCATCATGCAAATTTCTCCATTGCCATCTCTATCACATAATTTTCATACTTATTTTGAAAATTCCACCCAGGAAGGACTTGTCATGGTCCACCATCTCTGAGAGAAGCATGGACGCTATTGTCATAAGCATTGCAAGCACAGGCCACATGAACCTACTGTCTGAGTTTCAAATATCTGCAGAGCCCCAAGAAGAGCCATGGGGAACATGATGACTTCCTGGAGGGCAGATTGATGGTGGCATTCATAGAGCAGCTGCAAATGGTGGAACACTGCTTCTGGACCAAAGAAATAAATACTGACTGGTGAGATCTCATTGTAATGCAGGCTTGAGATGAGGAGCAGTGGCTGCAGAACTTTCAGATGTGCAAGGCCATGTTCCTAGATCTGTGTGCTGAGGTCACCCAGCCCTACAGTGCAGAGACACCAGAATGAGAGCTGCACTGACAGCGGAGTGGCGATCACACTCTGGAAACTTGCAATGCCAGATTGGTACCAGTCAATGGAAAATTGCTTGGGAGTTGGAAAATCCACTGGCGGGGCAACTGTCATGCAAGGGTGCAGGGCCACTAATCATCTCCTGCTATGCATGACTATGACTCTCAACAATGTGCAGGACATAATGGATGGATTTGCAGCAATGGAGTTCCTGAACTGTGCTGGAGCAATAGATGGCATGAATATCCCCATTCTGGCACTAGACCACTTGCCAGAGTGTACATCAAACAGAAAGGACTATTTTTCTATGGTTATGCAAGCACTGACAGAACACCAGGAATGTTTCACCGACATCAATGTTGGCTGATCAGGGAAGGTGTATGACGCTCACATCTTTAAGAACACAGGACTGTTCAGAAAGTTACAAGCAGGTACTTTCTTTTCCAGCCAATGGATTAACATTGGTGTTGTTGAAATGCCAATAGTGATCCTGGGGGACCTAGCCTACCCCTTACTCCCCAGTTCATGAAGCTGCATGCCAACCACCTTGACAGCACCAAAGAAAGATTTGACTAATTGCTCAGCAGAACGACAGCTGGATGTTCTTTTGGTAGATTGAAGGTTCGCTGATGTTGTTTACCTACTGGACTGGATCTCAGTAACAAAAATATAACAACTGTTATAGCTGCCTGCTGCATCCTGCACAATACATGTGAAGAAAAGTGGGGGAAGTTGCCACTGAGGTGGAGGAGTTTGAACAGCCAGACACACGGGCTATCAAAAGAGCTCAACATGGAGCTATACAGCTTAGGGATGCTTTGAAAGAACACTAACAGCGAGCCACAGTACTGCATTGTGGTGTACTGTGCGTCACCTAGCCCTACAGTCTGGGGGCCTGTTAGGAATTGCATGGTGCTTGGTGCACATCTATAATACTGACAATGCACTGGTTAATGTTGTGGTGCTTCCTGTACATTTATCATTATTACACTGTTTGTCACTGATCCTATGAGTTGTGTCACAGTGTACAACAACAAGTAAATGGTGCTTTCACTACCGCCAGACATTATGCAGTATATGTTGGAAATCAATAAAGATGAACTATTTACCAAACAATACAGTTTTATTGACTAATGAAAACATCTTAAGAAATTCTGTGTAATTTAAAAGCAAATACATTAAAACCTTAATAAATTTATGGAACAGAGGTTAAATAAGAGGAAGAAACATTCATGTCCATTTTAGCTACACATACATCAACTGAGGCTCTCACAGGTTAGTGTATATGAAGCTGTCGTTGCCCTTAATGTCCCCCTGTGTAGAGTGGTAGGGAAGGGATGCGGCCCCTGATGCCATGTGGAATGTGGAGGGTGGTTGTAGGGAGGTACTGTACTTTGTAGTACCCCATGGCCTGCAAATGGAGGCAAGCACAGGATTGTAGGTCCACTAGAGTCTGCAGCCAGAGAAGCCCCATTATGTCCTGATGCATCTCCCTCTCCTTTTCCTGGTGGGACTCCTGGGCCTTTCTGCTCTTTTCCTCTCCATACAGTCTTCAATATTCATCCTCCAAGCCCTCTGCTTATGAAGGATAATGCAGCACTGGCTTGCAGGATCTCACTGAACATGTCACTCCAAGTCCTCTTCTTTCTCCTCCACTTCTGTGTCAGGCATTCCAACGGTGTGGAGGGGGAACCCCTCAAGACCACAACAGCCATAAATGCAGATAAAACACAAAGAGGTACCACTGTCTGTTTAGTCTCAACGGAAATCAAAAGTTAGATTTAGAACTCCCTTCCCTTGCTCTCCTAAATTTTTAAACAAGACTTGACTACTGACACTTCTGCTTCAGAGTGATTGTGCACGGTGCCACTCACAGCACCAGCCACAGCGAATATGGCCTGCCAGGGGTGAGGGAAATGCATGAAACTATATGGGAGTATAGGTCAGTGTCACTGAATACAGCACCATTTTCCATATGTGGTGGAGATTTTAGCTGATATCTCATTCCTGAAGGTAACAAAGGCACAGAGGGCAAAGCTGCTGCTGGTGTCTCAAAGTTATCCGGGCCCATATGTGGCTAGACTGTTTACTGCAATGCTGCCAGCCACAATTATAGCCAACTGGCATAGGGAAAAAAGTGTCCTACCGTGAAGAAATAAGGCCAACATCCAGAGAAACTTTTGGGAGAGGATGGTAGAGGAACTCGATCGAAGTTTCATCAAGAGCTCTCAGAAGGATTTCAGGGACATCTGTGTACATAAACTGCTCCGGGATGCCCCGGCCTAACTCTACAGGGGAAGAAAAAGCAGATAACAACTCTACCTCTCTTTGTTGTGAATTAATGAAAAGTTGATAGCTGTGTCCTGCTAAGTTGGGGATGCCATCACTGTAATGAGAAACAAACATACATGCTTACCAAATGTTCCTTCCCCTACTTTGGGATCACCCATTCTCGACTGCCAGGACTGACTGGACTGCGGTGGAGTCTCAGACAGGCTCTGGCTCAAAGCACAATGGAGTCCCCAGGTCACATATCCCCCATCCTCTTGCTCCACCTCCGTCCTTGTTGTTCATGCCAGGGACTCAGGCTCCTCGGAGGTATCCATGGTATGTGCAAGTGGTGATGGGGTCTCCGCCAAATATCGCATGCAGCTCTTTGTAAAAGAGGAAGGTCTGAGGCTTGACTTTGGATCAATTGTTGTCCTCTTTGGCTTTCTGATAGGCCTGTTGCAGTTCCTTGGCTTTCAGGAAGCACTTCTGCTGCTCCCCATTGTACCCCTTCTCCTGCATTCCCCATGCACTGTGCTCATAGGTATCCAAATTTCTATAGCTGGCCTGTAACTGTGCTTGAACAGTCTCCTCTTTCCACTGGACCAGGAGATCCAAAATCTACTGTCTACTCCAGGCTGGAGTGCATCTGAATTATGTAGCTGGTGTGATTAACTGGGCAGTTGCACATGACAATGGACAGCTTCTATAAGTGGGCTTGCCAAGATGAACAACCAGGAAAAGACATTTCAAAAATATGTTGAGTTTTAAAGGAGGGGAGTGGCTTCCAGTCTTCATTACCCCTAGGCAGTGGAGTTAACAATTGTGAACAGAGCGGTCATTGTCAGGCACTGTGGGACCGTTGCTGGAGGACTGTTAGAATCAACTTAAGTAATGCAGCATCTACACTCACACTGTATTGACCTCAGTAATTCAACCATTGCTCAATACGGCTCACGGAGCTGGTGTTACCATAACAATGTAATGGAGAGTTTGCATTGGTTGGAGACAAATTTAAGTGTAAACACATGCACAAATAGGTTGACACAAGATGGTTTACATCAGCCTAACTTTGTACTGTAGACCAGGCCTCAGACTTATGAGAACTGGCAAAAAGAAAACACAGTTGTGTCCCTTTCCAACCAAAAAATGGCTGTTTTCATAAAACTAGGGTTTCAGAATTTTAAAAACTTTTTAACATTTACCAAAGCTACCACATATTTGCCATAGGCTCATTTTCTCACCAGCAGAAAACAAAGAATTGAAATGTCCAATCCATCTGAGATCTCATGGGCAACAGAGTAACTAAGGTATTTCCAGCATGTCTAACACCCTCACTGATTTGCAAAACATTACCATTGGGGATGGAAAACATGTATGGGTCAGATTCAGAAATGAGATATCAGGTCCATCTTATTAATGTACAGACTTTGAATGAACATACTATATTTTTTCTCTCTCTACTTTGAGAATATATATATATATATATTTAAATTATAAATAATACTTAATATTCATTCATCAAAATAGAATAGTTTGATGAGGCAGATAGGCCCCACAATGGCAACGAAAGTACAATGGCTCCCAACGCCTTCAGCAGATGTCAGGAATAGAGAGAGACTTAAAAGGAGGAGACCCCAGTTCTGGACTGACAAGGAAGGAGGGCAGAGCTCCACTTCTCCTGATGTGAAAGAAGCCTGGTTGCAACCCAGAGTGTAAGCAAGGCTGTCAATCAGAAGAGCCTTCTGTTAGAAGGGAGGACAGGTTGCTAGGGGCCAAATAAAGTATGGACTACTTGAACACAAGCCCTGAACAGAACAGCAGGATCCCACAGAATATTCATTCAATGACCTGTTTTGAGCTGTTTTTTATCCAGATTTTTTTTTTTTTTTTGTACCTTAATACTCTCTGGGAGTGGTAGAACTGAAGTGTGATTTGACCCCTGAGCTAAAGCACCACTACCTCAGACGTAGCAAGAGATAGCGACCTACCAACAGAGACCTGTACCTGGGTGAGTCATGCCCTGATGGGCATGAGGGGATGCTGCAGGGGCAAACCCAGTCACAAATAGTTAATATACTGGAAACATGAAAGTGATATTTATACAGAATTTATTTTTCATAAATTCATTGAGCAATGCTCACTAGCATAATTAGAGGGTTATTCCTGTGTTAAATTCTTCTTTCCAGGATTTGGGCAAATAAGCCCAATCCTCACGTTGTGCAGGTGACATTCAATCTCTTCTTCATTTTAAATAACGCCACTGTCACAAAACTGACCCTCCTCTTGGCAGAGATCAACCCATGCCTGAAGCATAGCTGGACGAAGCTGAACCTGAACAAGACTGGCGGGCAGAAGAAAACATGGGGAAGAGTTGGACGCCGCAGAGCAGTCTCTTTCAGCTGAAGGCACACAACCACAACGGATCAATACAGACACTGGTTTAGGAGTGCTCCTGCATTCCTTGTTGACACTAAGCTCTCACAGAGCAGCGGCCACGTTGAACACTTTCCATCATTTCTGGCAAGCAAAGAGACAAACCATCCTTGCAGAAGATGACCTAGCCTCAGCAGTACATGCCTCTGTCACCCCCAAGCTGGACTATAGCAATGCTATATGCTGCTCACAGGCTTAAGTGCTTTGCTGAATCAGGACTTAAATAACTATATTCTCTAGACAGCAAATCTCACCTTTGGAAATATCCTGGCTTATGAATCACTTTGTCCAATCATTTATTTTATTATAAAAAGGAAGCATTTTGTCTTATTGGTTTCCCTTAAATTTGCACTTACACTATCTTCACAATCTTCAAAAGCCCTGAGTCCCAGCAATCCTCCCTGAGGAGGAGGGCTGAATATGACTTCTTCAAAGCCCATCAATGCTGCTCTGAGCATTAGATTGAGAATTGGGTTGTCTGAGACCAAGACAAGGTGCTCTCTTCCTTTCTGGAAGTGAAAACTCTGTAGGAAGGGACTTCCCAATTCAAATCTCCAGCAGCACCATTAGCACTAGATACCCCCAGGCTTGCCCTCTTTACTGGATTTCTAATTCACAACTAAATTCAAAAGTTTCAGGGATAATACAGACTAGTGATTCTTCAGAGTCTGCAACTGTGTAGTAGCCAGAGGCTACTAAAAGATTGTATGTGTTGTGTAACTTCAAAAAAGGACTTCCAGACTGTTCTAATTCAAAGCAGTCAAAACTAAGAATCAACCCACTGTGCCATCAGGGCTTCTGTCAGAAAAGTATTTAAGATTATAATTCACATTGTGAACAACTGTTTTGTCTGCTGTGATTGCAATGTTTTGCCAGATGGAACAAAGAATAGGTTAAAATGCCAATATGTATTTATTAAATGTTAACATTCAAATGTATAGTCTTATATGGGACTGAAAGGACATTTTTCATATATACAGTACTAACCTGTTACAATGGGGTCAAGTGTTTAAGTTTGTTCTTACAAACAAAGCTGCTAGTTGCTTTCCATAGTATCTTCTCTTAAAATTCTTGGTTAGCGTTTATTTTCTGTGTGTCTAAGGGTGGGTTTATTATTTATTATTAATTATTATTATTAACATGGCGTTTTTGTATATTGCTGCAGTGAGTTTGTGATAAAAATTATCTGAAGTTTAGTCTAAATATTTCTGAAGATAAACTTAGTGCTTCATATTGTGATTTTCATTGTTATTTTGACTAAAAGTGAAAGAGAAGCAAGAGTCACAGAAAGTGGGATGCTAGTTGCCAGGCAACACGTGATACCTAGCTCTCGAATTCCTATAGCATGAAATATCTATAAAGGCTTCTACAGTGTATGACATCTAGTAAAGAGAGAAATCAGAGACACACGCTTATTGAAATGCGTCATAAGTCCAGGTAAGAAGCAGCAGCTGTGCCACCAATCCAGTTTGCAGGGTATACGGAAGTAAAAACGGTACCCTGGACTTTAATTGGAGTGGGATGTGGGTCCATGGAGAGATATCACCGAAATCACTATTTACTTGTAACCCAAATGAGGTAACACTACCAGTAAGGGACCACAACACCACAAAGGTCTTGGCAGGGAGGGGAGCTCTATACTTTGCTCATCTGGTTGCAGAGTTTAGTTTTTACCATGTCATTATGATGTTATTTTTAGATAAGAAAGGAGTGCATTGAGTGACCTATTAGCTGGGAGTAGAGGATTCATTAACAAAACATACAATTTGCAAGAATTCTGTATATTTATCTCAGTCCTTTCAAAGCTTTATTCAAATTAGTAGTTCTTGTTCTAATAAGTATACCCAATATCACTTGAATAAAGGTTTGCAAGGTTGATCCCTTTTTCTTTATGAACTCTTAATATTTGAAACTAATGAATTATTTAAAAAGACACCTTATTGCTCATCTCTGCTTTCTTGCTTTCAGTTAGGAAGAAATTTGAAACAGGGAGTCTGCAAACTCTTAATTCTCAATGAAGACAGGGAAAAGTTCTCTTCTGATGTCTTAATTTTAAATGCACCAGTACTATTTTGATATTTTAAGACCTGGTTTGTCAAAAGCGGGTGTAATATAAAACATAATAGGGAATGCACTAATCTTTTGAAATTGTGTCCGTATGTACTTTAAAGAGTCCTTAATCTGGAAGTGTTGGCTCTTTCAGCCATTATAGCTTATTTGTCAGCAAGAATTAGGAAACCAAAGTGCAGATATGAATGCACAAAAAACCTTCTGGTACACCAGAATAAAAAAAAAATAGTCAAAATGCATATGCAATACCTACATTTTAAAAGCTAAATAGTTTTTTTTCCATTTGTGAAATTTTAAATACAAAGTAAATTCTCACCTCTTATGTGTCACCATCCTGAAAAGATTCATTTTAATAAGAAGTGCTGTTTAAATTACAAGAGGGCAATTAATTGCACGGAGCAAAGAAAAACAGAATCATTCTGCCCTCTGTCAAACTCATACAAAATGCTGCCCATTAATTTTGACATTTCCAGACATTTGACTGAACTGATTTTACTCCTGGGGGGATTCTGCGCCAAAAAAATTAAAATTCTGCATATTTTATTTGTCAAAATAATGCAATATAATCACACCAGTTTCAATTGTTTTGGTAATTTATTTAAACTACAATCAAGAAAAAAAAGTCACAATAACTATTCAGCATTTCCTAAACACTTTAAAGTTAAGTTACAAACACTTGGTAACATATACCCTGCATTCCAGTTATACATCCAGTTATGGATTTTCATTTAAATTACATCACAGAACACCAAACAGGAAAAAAAGTAGAATGTCATTTTAAATTGCTCAGATTTTCACACATGAAAGTCATACAGTTTTGCTAATCATTGTCCTGGACTGGACTGGGTACTTTGGGAAGTGCTTGCTTCTGATTGTCCTGACATATTATTGACTGCCTGGTAAATGTTTTATTTGCCCTCAAAATCTTTTTTTAATGGGTAAGTAAAATAAATCCTGAGCTGTAATCTTACCCCACTGTGCCACTTTGGCACAGAAAAAGAGTGAGAAAGCACATAGATCTTCCTAGTTGATTCCCTTACTGTCATTTGTAAGGCTTTACATCACTCTGGCAATGTAGGGACCTTAAAACTTTTACAGGTTTTCTGCTCCTGGGGGAATTGACTGAGAATGGGAATAGTTAACTAATAATAGGAACATTAACAATGTTACTAGGATGCAGGCTGCTACATTTCTGCATCAGGGAAAGAGCCTTCCTCATGCATAATAAAAAGACCTACCCCTCTATGCCCCCAGCAAGCCACAATTGTTGGCAGGCACCCACCTTCGATGGTGATCAACGTCTCCCTCACAGGTACACATGCCCAGTCCCTCCCACAGTGATTTGAATTTCTGAGACTGTTCCAGGCACACTGGAACATACCCACTGCCTGGGCTGCCAGGGAAGAGGCACATGTAACCCTGAAGATTTCTTTTGCATTTTTTTTGCACGGGAGGGGCACAGAAATACGTGGGCCATATGAATTCTGCACCTCTGCAGGGGTGCAGAATTCTGTCAGGAGTATGATTGCAACTATCATATTCTTTTAATTTCCTAGGTTTGGGCTTTAATAAAATGATTTTTAAAATGTAAAACTATTTCCAAGACACAAAAGAATGCTCGGCTGCACAATATACACACTCAGAACAAGAAGAATTCTTGTGGAATTCTGCCTTATTCCATACACCTTTATATAGTTCATATTCCAATTACTACACTGAATTAAAACAAAATTCCATGAGATTTCTTATACATCAACATCACATGGAAGTCAGCAGGATGTTAAGAAATCATACATTAAATGATTACATCCGTACAACATATGGATACATATTGCCCATTTATTTTACTAATAACTGACCAACATTCCATTTTCATACAACAAAAAACAGGACCTGTGCACAGAGTTTTTAAGCCCACACTACTCTGTCAAATCAATAGAGATTTTCAACAGATTTCTGGAACATGTATCCATGAACTATGAACTGGTTTGACCAAACTTTTATCACCTCCCACCAAACTGCTTCTTCCAAAAAAAAAAAAAAACGCAACTTTTTCTTTTTTAATAATGGCCAAAATTATCTATTTTAAGACCTTTCATACTCAAAAATGGTTCTACCATTTTTGCTGAGACTTGCAACATCATCAACATATTACTCCCAGAATGAGAGCAAAGGTGCGAGATTTCAGCTTTCAGCATCTGAAAATAAACCTTTAGAATAGAAACACTCGTGCAACCTTAATTTCTTGTTGGAGCTATACTTGTTGTGGTTCAACAGCATACTTTAATTCCACATAAACTATCAAAGAATATCACGGTTGGAAGGGACCTCAGGAGGTCATCTAGTCCAACCCCCTGCTCAAAGCAGGGCCAATCCCCAACTAAATCATCCCAGACTGGGCTTTGTCAAGCCTGACCTTAAAGACTTTTAAGGAAGGAGATTCCACCACCTCCCTAGGTAACGCATTCCAGTGTTTATGCTTAGTTAATTAGTGTAAAAATGGAAAATGAAAGTCAAAATGTGAAATCCAATTTGCAGAAAAGAAAGCACTCACATGTGAAATTCATGACACCATCAGCCCATTTCCCTATAGCCAGAAAGAGAGGGAAATCACAGAGCAGGATTAACCAATCCTAGATTTTACAGAGTAAAAGCTCCACTATAGGTAAAACATGCCATTTAAAGATACTCAGTTTGTTATCTATTCATCACTCCTCAACCTTTTATGTATGGCCAGCTTCAAAAAGGGGACTGAGGTGTTCATGCACAGTCACTTTTTTCATAAGTATATTCTCACTGTGACTTTTTCCAGCAATTTTTCCCATCTCTGCACCAGAGAGAGAGGAAGGAGCATCACACCCTTGTCTCCATAATTATAGAACTAACAATACTTCTGACATGTAATCTTGAATATAACATGTGTTTATTGCAGTTATGCAAAAGTAGCTTGAGGCATGCAAGTTTCATGTTCCAATTTCTCTGCCCCCTCTCCCATCTAATCCTGTATCAAGTGCCTTCATTCACCCACCACACGTAGATTTAGCATCCTTAGGGTGCATTCCCGGCTAGGTTCAGCACTGGATGAAAAACCTATTTGGTCCTTCTTGCAGTAGAAATGCAGTATTATCTGTCTTCATAATCTTGCTTGAAGTTACAAAATAACTTTGATTTATCTTCCTGCCCATTTTCAAAATGAAGACATTTTTTCCTATTAAGAAGTTGCTAAATTTCAGAAGCAACTGGAGGAACAAACGCAATATTTGCCCTCATACACATTTATGAAATGAAATACAACATAGTGCATTCAAGAAGACAAGGTAACTAGTTTTCTTATGATGGTTAACACTAATTCTACAGAGTATGTATGCATGATGGTTCCCGTGCTAATTGCTACTTTGACATACCAGAAATTCAAGGAGCTAGGATTGACCTTTAGAGCCCTAAATGTACTGGGACTTAACGAAGTGAAATCATATCTCTCCGCAAGTGATACTTTCGCAGATGAGATCAACTGATCAACAGATGAGGTGCTCAAATCGACAGCCCTCTGGATTTATAAATTTGAGGCTGCTGGCAAGATCACATTAGTTGAGGATGCATCTTCATCCAATCTGTTGACTTTCAGGGGGCATGCTGCAAGGCATATTTACTTTCCCAGGAGGAGACAGTGGGATAGAAAGAATTAAAGGGGATAAATGGTACCAGTTTGTTTAAAATTTAATTTGAATCATGATCATTTAGGGGTGATTTTAAATTATTTTCATCCTTTTTTGTACAAGACCAGGAGCACTGGATAAGTGCATTTAAAAGAAATGCAAAGCAAATAAATGGCCTGCCACGTTCTTACTATACACAAACAATTCAATGGAAATAGCACAAAACAATCTCTGTATGGAATCAGACTGCTGTCCTGTGTTCCACACAAAAATATGCTGTACAATGCACCCTATTTTACAATGAAAAAATAACTGGTAAAAAAAATTCATTTATAAGAACGTTCATCTCACAGAAATGCAAAACTGCCTAGAAAGATGGCCCATACAAGGAGCAGACTTGATGAATGAATTCATTTTCCATGCAGTAAGCCAGTTACCTCCAATTTCCACTGCTTGACAGAGCCTCCTTACATGAAGGTCTGTTAAAGGAATAAATGTCTTTCAAAAATGCCTTTTTTGGTAATGAACAAATGTGCTTAAGATGCTACATGTGAGAAAGGATGAGACTCATATTGCAAATACCATACTAATTTGTCCCAAAACTTAGTAGAGAGTCACTCTCAGAATTGCCCCGAGGAAGAATAAAGAAACATCAACACAGCAGAAAAATTTGAACAGAGAGAAAATCTTTAACAGTGTGTTTATATCCAGTAATTTATGTAAACTCTGGCATGTCTTTTCCTTTTATGCTTTGCAAGATATTGTAAAGAAGTTAAAGATCAACACTGAAGATCAAAACAGTGTTCACAAAATGTTATGCCGCTGCCCCTGTACAGTAGTTCAGGACCCAGTTTGCCTAATTACAGAAAAGAAAACTATTCAGAGGGTAAACAAAACACAAGCTACATTAATTAAATATATTTAGGGAAAAAAGTGGATCATTCCTACAAATGAGGAAGGTGAATATACAACCTAGAGCTCATTAAAGAGTTAAATGTAACCAAAAGAGGCTTGTGAAATCTTTCATTAAGTTGCTATCACAACCCAAAAAGCAAAGGCAAACGTCCAATTTTAGAAAGAGATGGACTCAGCATGGGCCTTACCTACAGTGCAAAATGGCAGCAGTTTAGTTATTGTGGTGGTTTGATGACCCAGTAATACAGAATGTTGAAAGCATTTCACTCCAAATTTCCAATCATTATACCAGGTTCTCATCAAATCCTACATCAAATTCAAAATTCTGTGGGTAAGTCCTTAGGTATGCTGGAGCAGTGCTTAGTGCAGCCTGGCAGAGGCATGGGGGAGGAAGATGGGCTAGGAGGTCTGTGACCAGAACATACCGAGTTCCCATGATTCCCAGCCAGCCTAACAGCCCTGGGGGAAAATCCTCAGATGGCTGCTTAAGGCAGCTGTCAGCTCTCTTGAATTACTGGAAGAAAGCAAAAGGATACAAACACAGAAAGTCCTGGCTCCCACATTGGATTTCTAAGGCCCCGCCAGGGTGGGGCCAAGCTTCCAAGGTGTGCCTCTCTCTGAAAGAATCTACCATAATGACAGTGGACAAAATCAGGAAAAAAATCAACTGTCAACAACAACAGTGGAGCAGGAGAGAAGTCTTCTCTGCAGCTGACCCACGGCTACAGCATTCTCTCCTGTGAGAGACTGGAACTACCATAAATCTTAGTGCCTTCGGGACCATATGTATTTAAATACTAAGAGGGTCCTGTTGTCCTGATTTAAAGCCAAAATCTATTCTCTGTTACTTTAATGCAATTCCAATGAAGTCAGTAACAGAGGTCACGGGTGGAGGAAGAAAAAGTGGAGACATGGACCACATTCCAGTTTAAGGTAAACAATAAAGGGATCCCACTTACATCTATACCAGAAGAGCACGGTAGCCCCAACTCACCAACCAGCATGCACATCTAAAGTCAGAACATGACCACATATTTCTGTGGTACTTTAATGAAACATAGAAGCACCTTGAAAGAAGAAAATAAAAACTGAATCTACAATGATCCATGTGATATTAGTTATGTTTTAGCATCCAATTCCTGGTGTCCTTAAACCCAATAAAAGTTTCACCAGTGAGCTCAAGAGAATTGGGTTCGAATCCTTTGTCTGCATTTAGAAATAACATTCATACTAGTAATATTAGAAATAGTGCTTTTTACAGGAGGAGCACATGGGAAGTATGTACATAAAAGGAGAATTTTAAAGTTTAATTAGTTTGATGGGTTTTATAAATATCTATAGGCTCCAGTCTCGGGTCACTACATGAGAGCAATGTTGTTATTAATCAGCTAAACTAGCCTATTCAATAGGAATGATATAACAGACAATGATAAGTGTCTATTTTAATAGGAGCGTATACACTCTAAAATTGATCAATTGACCACTAGTGTTGTCATTCATCATTTTTATGACATTTTACATAAAATGTACTTACTTGAAAGTAGTACAGATTAGCTGTATTACTCTTAATGATCATGCACATTACAGACAGAAGAGCTCTGAAAAGGGAGAAAATAGATGTCTCTGCATGCAGGTTTCCAAACAAGCGCCTCATCAGGAAGGCTCCACTTCTTTTTGTTTTAATTGTGGGGAGGGTTTTCTTTTGGGTGTGGTTATAACTAATAGCACACAATAATATGTATAAGTAGCTGAAATTCCTCCTTCCAGTGTGCATTACTTTGCATTGTCTGCACTTGAATTTCATCTACAATCATGCTGATTAGCTATCTAGAGCTAGATTGTGCCATTTAGGCATAGCTGAAAATAAGGGTTGACACGGCACCATCCCATTCCATGGGAGCACTAGAAGCTACTCCGCTGGCCAGTGCACAGGTACCTTCTGTCCCCAAGGAAGTAGGAAAGAGGAAGTCCCTATAATCCTCACCAGCAATTCTGCCTGGTCCATATGTAGGCCACACAGGAAAAGAAGGTAATGGGATGGGAATTTTTATGTCTGCACATCCACATAAGGACCAGCAAGAATCTGGCCACAAGTTTGGTTAGGTCCTGGACTTCCTGCCAATTCTTACTAATCAGAATTCTTTTGTGTCATCAGCATAGAAGTCCACCAAATTTCTCTACCATTCCTACCCCAAAGCCACACAGCATCCCAGACCCGCTCAGGCTCTCAACTATCATGTCACAGGAGTCTCCTGTGTGATAAGCCAAATGTGTAAGCAAAAGCTATCTCACCAGAATATACCCTCCTCCAAATGAAACAAATAGATGCCACAAGAAAGAATTGATAGTTGGTGAAGATGGGATCTGAGCATATAACTACATACCGCTGGTGTAAAATAAATACATTTTTTAAAAAAAATTTAAATGCATGTCCATGTAATTTTATGAGCAGCTCTACAGCAACGACTGGAGCTGAAGGATATTAAAAATGTTCAGAGGGGGGATCCACAAAACCTAAATGATTTAGAGTTACAAGTGTGATTTTAAGAAATAAGGATGAGTTCTGAAAGCCAGTGTTGTTTTTTAAAGTCCAAAAAAAATTAGTAAGACATTTTTATTGAGCAGATGAGTCTTAAATTTTCCAATAAAGATAAAAACCACAAGCTGAAGATCTGGAAAAATGATAATTTGGGATTTTATATACTGAAATGGTTCCATTTCTCTATTGTAAGTTACCTTAATGCAGTTCCTTGGTGACTCTCTGAGAATTTTAAATTACTATTTTTTTTAGTGCTTTTCATCTGATGATACCAAAGGGCTTTATGTACATTAAGCATCACATACCTTTTGGGATATACTGTATACAAGTATTACATTCATACTACAGAAACTGGAGCACAGAGAAGTGAAGGCCCAAGTTTTAAAACTTGGGTGACTGACATTAGATATCTTATTCCATATTCAGGTGCATCAATAAAAGTGTCCCAATTTCATACATGCTGAGAGCTTGCTGTTCCCACTAGCCTCAGTGGGAGGAGGACTGGGCACAACATACACAGTCAGCAGATACGATTTTATTCTGTGAACAAACATTTAAAAGCAGCCCTTTTAACTGGTGCCCATCACAGTACTAAAACTGCAGATGAATTATTCACATTTGCAGCCTTCTGGAGAGCAGCTCTGCTCAAATGCAGCAGACAAGTGTGCAGTGCTCAGTTTTCATGTGCTCATGCTGTTGCCACAAGTTAATAAGGACAGAAACTGGAAAAAGGACTGGAAGACAGAGAAACTCCCTAGGCAAGGAGGCCTGGGAGAGACCCTGCTCAGACAGACAACCCAAGATGAAGATGGAACTGAGTGAAAAACAGCCAAGAGGAGGCGGCAGCAAATATTTAAAAAAAGCAGTTCAGGGCTGCTGTTTATAGGGTCCCTAGGTTAAGATCTGAAGTAGTGGGTCGGCCCCGGTCCCCCCACCGGCCACTGGGGAAGTGGCCTGAGTCCTGACAAGAGCATAAGGCTGGCTGAGAAGCCCAAATGAAGGGCAGGACTTAAAAGGGACACCAGAGAGCTACTGAGAACAAAGCCTCCAGGGAGAAAGTCCTGGACTCTAAAACAGGGCACAGACAGACTTAAAGCTTACCCAGAAGGGGCCGAAACTGAGCTCAGAAACAGGGCAGCAGATACCAACAAGGGCACAGTGATAGGCCCTGTTGGACTTTTGTTACCCTAGAAGGGTAACTTCTTTCATGCAGTTTGACAGTGTGTGACTTAGCCAGAGGGCTGATGCACTGCAGACCCGCCTGATGAGGACAAGAGCCAACAGGAGCAGAGAAAGGGAAGAGTGCAGGATCGCACCCACCCAACAGGAGGCACTCACAAGAGGTCAGTGTGCCCTGTCACAGGCATAATAAATCCCAAACACTTTCACTAGTGGATTCAAGTCCAGCTCTAGAATGCTGCATAAGAGGATTTCAATGAACAGTACAGTACATTTGTGAGAGGAGGACCAGCTTCTTGGAAGAGAATGGGGACAAGGCATTTGTCAGCAGAGGTGAAGGGAGGGAGGAAAGCCCTTGTCATTGAAGGCCTAATACAATATATCTTTCCAAATTAAACAATTTGGGGCAGGAGAAAGGATCTTGGTGAAGCAGCAGACTAGGAGCGAATGACAAAGTTGCCCCCCACACTTAAAAAAATGCAGAGCCCCATACAGCTACATTACACATTACGAGATGGTCCTGGTTGGACTTCCTCCCTTCCTCAGCCTTACCCATTTGTAACCCCCTGTCTGGAGTTGGTTGTTCCTGACACGTTACTCTACGCCTCTAGGGGACTTGTCCCTGTATTACAGCAGCAATGGCTACAAAGGCTCAAGACTCCATTTCCCAGACACCATGAGTCCAGGGCAGAGACAGAACAAGCTGGAAGCTACTACCAGAATGAACCAGAAGCCTGGTCAGAAGGAAGAAGCTGCTCCAAGCTGCTGGCAACAAAGAGAAGCTTAAACCACACCTCAGAGCTGGGCTTACACACTTTTGTGCCATTGTTCTACACTGCAGTACTTTTTGGAGATACCTTGAGATTAATCTCTTCAGGGCAGGAATACTTTTATTTGTTCATACTTCTGCTCACACTGATGAAAATAATGTACTAATAAAGAACTAGAATTAACAAAGATATAGCAGGTAAAACTGGATAATTTTTTAAACAAAGTTCTAACGCTGATTATTAGCAAAAAGTGGAATTCATCCTCTCTTTAAAATTGAATTGGTAGGAAAGCAAAAGTTCAGTATAATCACAGTCAGATTAATGCTTTTCCCACTGTTCTAATATATAAGAGTTGCAAGAATCTGGGTGTTTTGGATCGAGACATACCAATAGTGAGACGCATTTCAGTCATCCTCATAAACATTCCTAAGTGAAAGTCATTGTTTGGGTGATTTGGGACAAGAACTGAACCCAGCACCCTGCAGAGTGCAGAGTGGGACTGTAAAAGTTGTCTGGAGCTCTTAGCCTCTCCAAAGTGGGAAAGAAGAGATCAATGAGGTGAAAACCATCATGCCTCCCCTCATTGCATCACACAGCAGCATAGGGGTGCAGACTCTGCCCCCTCTTGCTTGTGTCTCGGTGGCCATGCTCTCGTTGTTTTCCCCAAAGCACCAGAAGGTGTTGTGCCCACTCCCACGCTCCCATTAGGCAGTGCTCCTTCACACTGCCCTCATCAAATTAATGAAATGATATTATTCTGTTTAAACTAGCTGAGTTTTAAAGTGGAACAGGAGAGAGCTTACTTGTATTCCTACATCAACACAAGTAGTCTCATATTTTCAGACGGTATCCGGCTAACAGCTTAAGACTCAGGGAGCAAATGCCATCTAAGAACCAGTAGTCTTTACCATATAATTAAATGGACAATTGTTAAAATATACTTAAATACCCTGTAATTACTAAATAAGTGTAAAAATATATCTGATCTCCTATGAACCATAGTTTCATATTAATTACATTACTAACTGGAATTACCTAGTAAATTACAGCAATACATGATCAGCTAATAAGTATATAATAGTTACCAATTAAACTAGATGGAGTTAGTACATAATTGAATGATTCATACTTACGCCCCAGCCCGGCATTGTACATGTGTAATACTGCCAACCCCAAATGACCTAAAAAATCATATGCCAGGCCTCAGAAAAGTCATGAAAGTGGCTTACATAAACATGAAATTAAAAAAAACCCCAACATTTTGGATTATTGTTATTTGCCTTCTGGTTTTTTAGTCTCTAAGGTTCACATGTCCAAGCTTTACTCTACAACAATAAGGGCTAGAAACTTTTTTTTTAAAGTTCTTTTAAAAAAAATGTATGATTCATATAAAGCCCAGCACCTGCAGTCAAGTTAAAGAAAAGATCAAATATTGCAATAAAAATGCAAGAGTTGACAATGCTGCATGTACTTAAAACTTTACACACAGTGAGTAGTCCTTTCAGAGTCAGTAGGATTACTCACAGTGCATAAAGTTACACAGTGGGGACCTTATTTGTTTACCTAAAAAAATTAACATTGAAAATAATGCTGGGTTGGAAGTCACATTGCCTCGGTTGTTAAACTAGACTCTAAAATACACTGACCTGTATGAAACAATCCTGGATAACTGATTGTTTAAAATGTCTTTTCATCTGTAACTTCTATAATTCGGTCATGTAGACCCTTCTTGAATAACAGAGAACTTAGATTTTTATATTATATACAATTCTATTGTGCCCTACACCATAGAATCTAACTTACACACAGTATTCAGAATTAATGGCCACATTACCATATTTCTTCTGTACTACTAGTAGTAGCTGGACTACTGACACTGGTTAAAATTTTATTTCATGAGAGCAGAATACCGCCTTTACTTCTGTGGTAGAATGTTCCATCTGAATTCTACACATGGCACCCTGCATTTTCAAATGTTTGAACTAAGAGGGAGAATTATAACCAACTCATCACGAGCCAAATTTTGCTCTCAATTAAACCGGAGTAAATCAAGAATAACTTTCACCTATGTAACAGAGACAAAAACTGCCCCTAAAGCCCTAGTGATGCCCTAGTGTTCCAAATTCCTGATGCTTTTTTTTTAAATTTACACATTATTTGTCATAAAACACTGAAAGCACTTTTTGCTTACAGAAAATCCACTGTACGTAATAGCAATCATAGACCAGGCCTTATTTGATGGTAACACTATTTTTTCTTCTTTGACATTGTTTTCATACATAAAACATGCACACACACAAAAAAAGTATATCGTAGTGAAAGTAAGCTAGGGTAGGTGGGAGACACATTTGCAGAGAGATCCGGTGTGGAATGGTTTGTAAAATTTTGAGGAAGTAGCTAGACTGCATGAGTCATGTTGCAAAGGACAAGGGTGAGTTTCTTTAGTCCAAGTAGATCTATGGTATGCCCAAGATAGTAAAATAGCGTTCAATCTGACCTCCAGAGAGCACGTGGACCACACAAAATTCATCTTTATTATGTTAAGAATGTCTACTGTATAGGGATTCTCAAAAATAAAATTGATTAGATTACTTTAAACTAGTTTGTAAAATGATGGTATAATTTGTGAAGGCTGGTTTTGGTATAGCTGCTGCTGCTCATAGTCATCCCAAAATCTCACTGAACAACTTGACTCATGAGACATTCTTCTTTCAAAATATATTAATAAAGACTCAGTAAGGATGTTGATAGCAATGAAGGCCCAAAATTTCACTTTATAGTAAAACAGACCATCTAAGTATTTGGTGGATATGAGGTAAAGAAAGCTTGCCTGATACATAGCATCAATCAAAAAAAAATTCTCTATATAGTATATGCCACACTGAAAGTTAATATTTCATTAATGTGGAAGGGGAGATTGTATCCAAATAAAAAACTATCACTGGTAAAATTGTGATATGGCCAGATGTATGTTGCAACATTAAGGCATTCTAAAATTCACACTGGCAACTGTCAATCTATTAATAGAGACCCCTATACAGCTGAATACCGAAGAGTTACCACAGTAGAAGTTCTATTGGAATTTCCATTATTAAATCATTATATTTAATAAACTGTAACTCCGTCTTAAAATTTGCTACAAGTTGTAATTTGTTTATATTTTACAAGAAAATGGACTTGTTTGAAAATACAGACAACATTTAAAGAAACCAATTTAACTCATTTTAAGATGTTGGGGAGAGAAGAATTAAGAATAAGGTTTTCCAATTTTTTTTAAAAAATTGAAACTAATCATTGTTTTGCTTTGCTTTCCAACCAAGTTTAACAGTCAATCATTCTTAATCATTTCTACTATTTATTTACTTTAAGAAACAATGCAAAAGCATAATCGCTACAATCCTGAGATTGTAAGAAACACTGACAAAAATGTTTCATTTGACACCAGGAGTCAGATATTCCCAGCATGAATGTTCACAGATCTTTGAATGATTAGCCCTAGAGAAATGTCAATATATAAATAAATGAACCAACAATGCTAACAATGGACCCACTAAAAATATTCAATCAAAGGGTTAAAGTTTAATCTTCCACCACTAAGGCTATATTAAGCATCCCCTTATTATCAGCTTACTGTGGCCTGTTGTGTGTTGGTAGTGAATTGAAACCTTAATTGTGGGGTTTGGTTCCCCCCTTGCATCCGCCCCCACACCCACACTTTTTCTTTCATGGGTTTGGTTTTACATTTGATGGTAATTTTGACTGGATGAATCATTTCTATTTTTAGACCACTTAGGTATTGTGGCCAGATAATAATGACTTTTAGCTGTATTTTCCAATCAACAAACTACTGTAGAGTGGAAGTTACTTTTTTGTCTCACTTCTCTTGTCAACTGATCACGTGACAATAATGCAAGTTCAATCCAGGGATTCATTGTCTGCTTTCATGTCTCAGTGGTCACAGCAGCATGTTAAAATACAAGCAGTCAGAAAATCCTGACAGTTCCTTAATCTTTAGGGTATCAAATATGAGAAGGCATCCTCTTGTGTGGAAAATTTCTTGGACCAAAGCCAATACTTTAAACAGTTTGACACACTGGGGAGGATTAGAAAAAAAAAGTACAGTTTCACACTGAGAAGGTAGCTATTCATCAGGTTTGCAAGGACCAAATTTACTAGGAGTCCCATAGATTAACTGATTACAATTTTACTGTGCACTATTTAGTAAACACAAAACATGCTTCTCAAACAAACATCCCAAGAGGCTACTTCAGATTTTTATTTTTTGTTACTGTTACTGTAGTTTGGAAGAAGAAGAAAAAGAAACGCTTCAGTGAATGAGCTTAAAAATATCATCTTATATGATCAGAATCACTGGCCAAAGTGGTGTATTTTTAGTGCAGTGCACAAGTGACATTCATAGACACTTTCATATTTGGCACCCAACACTACTAAAAATGCCAATAAATAAAATAAACATTTCCAAAATACATCAGAAACACAGAGGTTTAAATATGATGAATCCTACTGACTGGCACACAAATCACGACAACTAGAGTATTAGAAATAGTTCTTCTGTGCTTTTTCATATACTTGCTACTCAATGTTCTTGAAAGAACTACATTTTTAGTCTTGGCAACAAAGCCGAACAGAACTGGTATAGATGTATGGGCATGGGCGGGCCAGTGTACTGTTTCACATTCAACTTAACACTCATAGGCAAAAACAACAGATTTGGAATTAATTCTGAACACAAAAGACTGAAAAGACAATAAGGAATAAACCCTTCTCTTCCCCAAGAAGTCTAAAGAACAAAATGGACCACTGCCATGTACCACCCCCCACTAAAATGCTTACAGGAGAGGCATGGGGCCATACAAAATTCCATGCACTTGATCTCAGTTTCCTATAGATCAGTGGTTCTCAAAGCCGGTCTGCCGCTTGTTCAGGGAAATGCCCTGGCATGCTGGACCAGTTTGTTTACCTTCTGCATCCGCGGGTTCGGCCGATCACGGCTCCCACTGGCCACGGTTCGCCGCTCCAGGCCAATGGGGGCTGCGGGAAGGGCAGCCAGCATGTCCCTCGGCCCGCACCGCTTCTCGCATCCCCCATTGGCCTGGAGTGGCGAACCGTGGCCAGTGGGAGCCGTGATCGGCCGAACCCGCGGATGCAGAAGGTAAACAAACCGGTCCGGTGCGCCAGGAGCTTTCCCTGAACAAGCGGCGGACCAGCTTTGAGAACCTCTGCTACAGATCTTCTCAATGTGGAGGGATTAGTAAACTGCAGCTTCAGCTGTGCAGAATACAGCGCTAGAAATCGCTCATTTAGTTCCATGGCAAGCCTTTACCTCCATATTCCTGCTCTGGATGCTGCTTCCCATAACTCCACACCTTTGCAGAAAAAAACTCTATAGCAGTAGCAAGCATGAAGCCCAAGTTAATGCTGCTTTAAGCAGTCTAAGCATAGTTTTGCTACTCATGGAGGGGAAGGACACCATAGACAACGCCTCCATACACATAGCATACGTCTGTACAGGAAAGATGCTATTGTAACGCTGACAGACCCCCGTCGTCGGCGGGCAGGATCCAACCTGAGACGTCTGGAGCTTAGTGCATGGGCCTCTACGCAATGAAGTAAAAGCCATCTGCTTGTTAGCTAAGACTGTAGAGCAGACTCATTTAGCTCTAAGTGGTCTCGGTGCCACTAGATGGGACAGAAACCACACCCAGAAGGTGTGTAGGTTACACTATGGTAGGCACCCCCATGGTAGCATTAATCTGGCTAGGGCAGATAACAATACTAGTGAAGATTCAGCAGCATAGGCTTTAGCACAGACTAGCAATCTAAGTACATGCCCAGGATGCCCGGCAAGTGCTGAAGCCTGTGCCACCATATTTTCACAACTACTTTTACCCATGCTAGCTAGTTTAAAGCTAGCACAGGTATATCCATGTTACAATTACACCTTCACTTAGCGTGTAAATATGTAACATGAAAGGTCCACCTTTGAGGAAAATTGTCTTGCCCTGATCACAGAAAAACACCAGAAAAGAAAGGAAAGACAACTGTCACGCAGCAATCATGGCCCAACCCCGTCTTCCAACACCACCTGCAACGTCTGCCAGCAAGCCTGTGGCTCAAGAATCGAACTCCTCAGTCACCAAGGGACCCATGAAAAATAAAACCTGTGAAAGAGACCATCCTCGACCTTGAGGGATCACTGATGAGATATACCGTACAGGACTTTTATGAGGCTGGATGCACGGAATGATGAAACACTCCTACCCTATCTCATCTCCCAAGAGACATATGCCCAGTCCAGGCCTTAATCATGTTCTATCACAACACAGTTAACATTAGATTGCAGTTCGTCTGCTCCCATATCTTTGATTCACGTCTTGCATCTAAAGGCTTCTTTAGAACAGGGAATTACTGATGCAATATATCAATGTAGTTAGCTAATGCAAACCCCTAATGTAGACACACTGCACCAGTGCAAAACAGGACTTGCACCACTGTGACTTATCCTTTTGCAACTTTCATTTCAAGACCAAGCATTTCTCCCAATTACCTCAAATGCTGACACCAAGTAAACAAAATTCTCTACTACGTGTACAGCAGGGGAAAAAATTGCCTGAAATACTGATATTTACCTGAGGTGTTTCGAGAGCAATCTAAGTTAGACAAAGTTTTAAAGTGGGGAGAGGGAATCCCCTCCTTTTTCAATAAGCAAAGTTTCAGAGTTCATGATAACTTCTTCACCTTCCAAGGTCCTTTGAGAGTTTATTACTGTAGATGTTTGTAAAACACTTTAAAGATCAAAAAGTGGTACAGAGGAGTGATGTATTATTATTGTATAATAAACATTGATAGCCAGGAGCAAGAGAAAAACTAAAAAAAAAAAAAAAAAAGAGAGAGAGACTTTTTTCCCCCTCCCTACATTTTTTTTTTTTTTTTTTTTTTTTTTTTACTGTCACAGAGCCTGCAGAGAAACCTGATTCAAAACAAGCTTCCTGATACACAAGTAAGGCTAAACCAGTCTCCTAAAAGTGTCAAAAGGAAGTTCCTTTATGCAGATATGCCATGTCCCCTAGCTAAATCTATTTTCTGACAAGAGGAAACTCTATTGCTAATCCCAGTCAGATGAAGTTTCTGTATACTGTTGAACTCTATAATACTGGCACATCTAGGTCATTACAAAGGTCCTTGCAGTTGGTGATCTAATTGGTTGCGATCCCTGGTGAAATACAGAAGTCAGTACAGGTTTCAGAGTAGCAGCCGTGTTAGTCTGTATTCGCAAAAAGAAAAGGCGTACTTGTGGCACCTTAGAGACTAACCAATTTATTTGAGCATCCGATGAAGTGAGCTGTAGCTCACGAAAGCTTATGCTCAAATAAACTGGTTAGTCTCTAAGGTGCCACAAGTACTCCTTTTCTTTTTGAGAAGTCAGAACATGGTTTACTTTTTTTTTTTTTTTTTTTAGGTCAGCCAATATATCATGTGTCACAGCAGGTCAAGACAAAGAGTAAATCTGTAACACGGAACAGGGTATGTGTTATCAAAGAATATTTGTGAACACAAACAATGTTCTCACCATTATAATAAAAACCAAAGCAGTAGGACACAATAGAAAACAGAGAGCTCCTTAAGGTAACTACAAGACGCAAGGTGTTATTACAAGGCACAGGTGGTGTTAAATACCTTTAATCTCTCAGGGTTTGATTACTGAAGGAAAATTATACCCACAGAGTTACAATAACACAATTACACTAACACACAAAAAGACCTACTAGTTACTTTAAATAGAAGAAATTGATCATTTAAATGTTAGAATTTTTTAGTTAGCTGGATATGATGGGAGTTCTTAGGATCACAGAAGATCACAGGAATTAAAATCTACCTTAACTGGCAGCTGCTAATCTGAATAAATCTATCCTCTAAAATACTTCCGAGTTTTTAAATTATTGTACCACAGTAATTTAAAGTTTGAAAACAAAATATTCCTAAACACATTTTCAGAAGTTTGCGCCCATGTAGCTACTATATCAGAAGTCCTGGACCTACAAGGAAAAAGCACTTCTAAAAACAGCTATCAAATCTTTGTCCCAAATACTAATATGTTTTTTTGAAAGACCAGAGGGGACTAGGGGACTGCAGAGACAGGGAGGAAGTAAGGTGACATAGGAAAATGGAGATGAGAAATGTATACACAGGTACTGTAATTCACACTGTCCCAACCATACGTTCTTTGCTGCCCAGGAATGGAAATGCCTGGGTATTAATTCCAGTGATGCCTATAGCTTGAAAAGTCAAAGTCCACCCTGAGCTGCTTTTGGCTTATCAGGTTAAGGCATGTTGGTTTCCATAACCAATGGTGCACAAGGGAGTGATGTGGCTAGCACCATGTCCAACTGCCTTTGACTCCTCTAACCTAATGGATCAGATACCTATTGGCACGGGGTGGACTAGAAGCAGCCTTTCTGTGTGAGATCAAGCAAAACTCAAATCCACGATTTCTAGGATAGCAGCCAAACCACTCAGCCACCGCACCAAGAAGTTCATAGTTTACCTAATTTCTCATGCAAGAAATCACTGAACTATATAGCAGGGCAAGAAATCACTGAACTCACACCAGATCTGGCCCACGGGATCGCCAGCCCTGCGCTGCTCCGGGAAGTGGCCAGCACCACGTCCTTGTGGCCCCTGGGGGGTGGGGGCGCAGAGGGCTCCACACGCTGCTCTTGCCTGTTGGTACCTCCCCCGAAGCTCCCGTTGGCCATGGTTCCCTGCTCCCAGCGAATGGGAGCTTCGGGGGAGGTATACACAGGCAAGAGCAGCGTGCGGAGCACTCTGGCCCCGCCTTAAGGGCCGCAGGGACTTGGTGCCAGCTATTTCCCAGAAAGGAGTGGCGCTGGGGCCAGGGCAGGCAGGAAGCCTTCCCTGGCCCCAGTGCACGCCGCTGCCACCCCAGAGCCGCTCCAGGTAAGTGGCTCCGGGCCGGAGCCTGCACCCTGAACCCCTCCTGCAACCCACACTGCAACTCCCTGCCCTGAGCCCCCTGCCACACCCAACACCCTACCCCCTTCCTTGAGCCCACTGTTGCACCCCTCCTGCACCACAACCCCCTCCTGCACTGTGCACCCCCTCCTGAACCCAACCCCCTTCCCTGAGCCCCCTCGTACACTCTACACCCCTCCTCTGCCCCAACCCCTTGCCCTGAGCCCCTTCCTGCACACCGCACTCCCTCCCACAACCCACACTCCCTCCTGAACCTCAACCCCTGCCCCAGCCCTACATTCATACTCTGTTTTTACAGAGTGATTCTTTTACCTTTTCTTAAATTAAAATTCTTCTTTTAAGAACCTGATTGATTTTTCATTATTCTTAAGATCCAAGGGTTTGGGTAGGTGTTCACTTGTACAAATTGGTGAGGATTTTTATCAAGCCTTCCCCAGGAAAGGGGGTGTAGGGCTTGGGAGGATATTTTGGTGGAAGACGTCTCCAAGTGGGCTCTTTCCCTGTTCTTTGTTTAAAACGTTTGGTGGTGGTAGCATAGGGTTCAAGGACAAGGCAAAGTTTGTACCTTGGGGAAGTTTTTAACCTAAGCTGGTAAGAATAAACTTAGGGGGTCCTTCGTGCAGGTCCCCACATCTGTACCCTAGAGTTCAGAATGGGGAAGGAACCTTGACACCCACAAAAGCTTATGCCCAAATAAATTTGTTAGTCTCTAAGGTGCCACAAGGACTCCTCGCTATTTTTGCTTATGCTCTATGCACTGTAGCTGATAACATTTAAAAAAAAAAAAAAACATTTCAGGGAACAGTTCTTCAAATAATGCAGAAGTGTGGGTCCTTTTAGGCCCCTATCTGATGGATGCTTTTGTGAGCATTCTAGCAAAGTGTAGATTTTGGTTTTTGGTCTCTTTATCTACAACATTTTATCTGTAGAATTCAGACTAGCCCATGATATTAATATAATGTAGTCATGCAAAATAGTCATGTCATCTTTTCTCCCATCTAAACAGATATAGAAAATCTGCCGGATAAATATATTGTTAAAATAAAGAAACCACAAAAATTACCGCTGACTGGCTTGAAGGATGTCTCTTCCACTGCCCCCCCACCGCACCCCCGGTTCTCTTGTTTCTTTATACATTTTTCCTCTCCTTCCATTTCTGACTCATTCTGTCCATCTCCATTCCAATGTCTTTCATATTTGTCTGCTGTTTTCTGTTTGTTGTTCTTTCACTTTTTGTGTCTTTCCTTTTCTTTCCTCCCATTGTTGTCTCTTTCCTGTGTGCCCTGGGGGAAGTATGGTCATGTGATTTTAAATAATGAGAGTCAGAAGATCTGTTCCTGAGTCTAACAGACTTTCTGTGTGACATTGAGCAGCTCACTTAACCTCCCTGTGCTGCTGTTTCTACAAACCAGATACACTACTGCCTTATCTCGCAAATATGTTGTGAAAGTTATTTCATTAATTAGAATGATTTAAAATACTCGTTTGTAAGGTACTATAGAAAAGTGCATCATTATTATTCTCTCCTCTCCACCTCTCTAAGCTCTCTCATGTTATGTTTCTCTTTCCCTTTGCTCCCCTTTTCTGTTCTCTCTGAACATTTCCTCTCCATAGACTCGCCATTTCTTCATCACTTCACTCTTGCTGTCTCTCCCTTCCCTGCTATTCCTTCCTTTTTGTCGTCATCTCTTTCCCATTATGATGGCTGCCCTTGTTATTCTTCCTTGTCCTTTCAAGGCAACTGTTGATACCAAGGTTGGCTGGGCCCTTCTTTCTCTTCCCCAGGAGGCTTTGGGAGAGGCCACGTTCTCCTCCTGTGCAGCCCAGTACCAGAGCCTACAGCTGAGCTGTTTGACCTATTGAACTGCCTCTTCTTGAGGAGGAAAAAAAAATTTCAATGCACTGGTGATTTTCAAAATCCACAGATTAATTGGAGATCCCTTCCAAACATTAGAGTTGACCCATATCCTTTGGTTCGTGGCTCAAAATGCTGATGTTCAGAAGTAGTGGGGACTGAGTAGCCAGTGGCTCTAAGAAAAACTCATTGTGACAAAGTTTAAACCCTAGCACTTGGCCTATAGTTTAGACGCTACCTTCATAACAAAGGCTAGAAACCTTTTAAAATGAAAGCGGGCATTAGCACTATCAATTAAAGGGTTCTGAAAAACCCAAGACTAATAGGATTGCAAAAGGTATACATCCCAGTAATCAGCTGATCATGGAAAGATTTATTTGCAGAGGATAACACTGTGCTCTTCATTGGGATTAAAATTACTGCCCATGCTTCCCATGAACAGCAGTTACTTTGAAACCAGCACAAGAGGCCAACCTTCTTAAATAACTTTCCTGTCTTTAAAGAGCCCCCAAATATTCCTGAATGTATGCATGAATATCTGCTATACCATTGTTAACTCCTCCAAAAAGAAGCTCTCTTTCAGTCCTTTAGTAGTCAGTAAAGGAAGTTTCACAGTAATTTTTGTTTTTTGTTTTTTTTACTTCACTGTTAACTCTATATGTAAATATATACCCCTACTACTATAGTCACTGGGTTGCTGTCTGTGAAGCAGCATGAAGATAAAAAGATACAAAGAAGCTAACCACCTTTCCTATTATGGAGCTAGAATATAGAGACTGTATTTAACCATTAATCTGTTCACAGCATATCCCACAGTTACTGTGTATCTTGGATATTTCCAGAGCCTGCATTGGCACAGTAGCTAAACATTAAATGGAGCACCCAGGTTGTGCACATCTATAATGTAAAGAGTAAGTGTTGAAAAATAAAAAATACACATCATGCTCTCCCCATCCTCATTTCACTTAGCAGAGTCCTCCTCATGCATCATTTCCTGTTTTAGCAGAGGTCTAATTACCATTAAAGCTTGATCCTGCTCTAATTGAAGTTTAATGGCAAAATTCACTTGGGCTTCAGTGATAGCTTGATGAGGCCCTAAGGGGACCCCAAAGACCTGGAAAAAAACCAAAGTCCCTTTAAGTGTGCAGAAGTCCATCCTGGCTATATCTGCTCACTAATTTTCTGTTTGTTGTATTCTTGTAGCCATGCTGATCCCAGGATATTAGACAGGCAAGGTGGGTGAAGTAATATCTTTTATTGTACCAACTTCTGTTGGTGAGAGAGACAAGTTTTCAAGTTTACAGAGAGCTCTTATTGCAGTCTGGGTCTCTGACAACCCAATGTGTTCACACACCAATCAAAAATATAAATCTTGCATCGTATAATATTTAAAAATATCTTACAAAGCTTCATTGAAAGATTGAAAGACCTTCAATCCACATAACACTTAGCACTTAATACACCTTCCCAGAGCTTTACATCTCTGTGAGGCAGAAGTATTAAAGACGGAAAACTGAGGCAGGGAGGGGTGACAGATTAACCACATCCCACAGAGGGGGCAAAACCAAGATCATAATTTGGGACTTCCTGGTTTGGGCCTATATGACACCTCAAAAATAAGGGTATAACTTCCTAACTCCCTTGTTGTGGTTAAGTTTTACAGAGGGTTCCGAATGATGAGTGTGGTTGGGTCCCATGACATCGTGTTTGTGACCTCCTAGTTGTTGATAAAGCATGTCTTGAACTACCTAGCGAAAAGATGGTAAATTAGGGGTGCCATTTCCATACTCCCTGAATGCAGGGTTTGGGTGGTGTACAATAGTTCCTTCATGTTATGTAAACTTACTTTTCTGCATGTTCTGTCCAGATTGAGAATGTAGAAAAGATTAAAACTATTCACTGCCACAATCATAACCTTTTGTTGGTCAAAGTATTGCAGGAATGATCTTAATAATATAGGGGCCAGCCTCACAAGATGCTATGTCCCCTCTTGCCAGGTTCTAAACACCTTAGACTCCCACTGACATCAGTATGAGACCAGGGTTCTCGGCACCTTGCCGAATCAGGGCATATGTTTATATACAGGAAAAACAAACATTAACAATACTCTACCTTGAAGGATTAGCTAAAATGTATACTAAAAACATGAGGGTTTCAATTTAAAACCACAGAGACTTTCCTCTCTCCAGTCATGTTTATACAATGTAATCCTAATTAAATGTGCTACAAAGCTGTATTTTGCTATTATTTTCAGTGAAAACTAATATACTTTTGGTTATACTTGCATGTATTACCATTATAATAATTTATTGTAATAATCCCCTGATGGTGGCCACTTCAAAATCCACTGGGGTGAAACTTGATTTGTACTCAGTACAATTCTGTTCTTTTCATTTTAAGAAAAATGGCTTAAATAGTGCATCATTTATTACTAACCTTCTTAAAAGTTTACCACCATTTTGTTTATTTTTTAATATTCTAGAATGGATAAAATGTTTAAACAATGAAATCTCATATACAGTTACATTCTAAAAGATCGAATGTTTTGCTTTGTTTTTTTGAGACTAGAATTTGCATATTCCTTTCTGAATATATGGGTTAACAACTTAAAAAGAAAATCTGGTGATTCCACTGTGCATTGAAATGAATGAAATAGCAGCAGTGACTGCAAGGAGGGGGGGTCTTTGAGATGAACCCACATTCCATTTTTATTATCCACCTATTACTTTGTGGATCTGATGGGCCCTACCTTGGCTCTTTCTTCAAATGTTTAGGTTCGGACAGGTGTTTGGTGCTGTACAGGACGCAGAGGAAACCATGGTCCTGATGTTGCAATTCCTGGGCGGCTATGTCTCTGTGGAGCCTGACTGAAATCAATAGGGACTCTGCATAGGTGCAGTGAATTGCAGGAGTTGGGTGTAGGTAAAATCCTCTTGAGTTTTCCCAGTTATATCCTAAGGGCAGATTGGCTATACAACCAAAAATGATCTCCATGTTTTATGGCAGAAGGGCAGTCATGATTTTCTAGGGTAGGACTTTATGTAAGAAATTAATTACACTTTTATGAAGAAAAATAACAATCTTTAACCTAGAAAATGTTAAAACTGTACCTTATTTTAGTGCTGGGACACAGTTCTAATATTTTAAAATACTATATATAAAATAAGATACCCACGACCACACAGGAGGAGCAGGGAATTGAATCTGTTTTCCTGAACCTCAATCTCACTAACCCCAAGTTCCCTAACCACAGACCCATCCTTCTTCACAATCTAATTTTAACTATATAAGGTCTAATATACTATAGATATTAAAATTATTATTCTACATGTAATTCCTCTGTTAAGCTTTGTAGATGCATGAACAATCATCATTTATATTTCTTAGTGTTTCGTTTATAACTGATTAGAATTTGCTTCTGTTTTATAATAAGATTCATATTCTTAGTTTGTACAAAAAATCCTGTAACTCATAACTTTCTTGCCCAAGAACACTTCTTTCAGTTGTCTAAAATTGATGTTGACAATCTCAATGTTAACAGTTTTTGTGTGTGTGTGTGTGAGCGTGTGTATGAGTGTGTGTGTGTGAGAGAGAGAGAGAGACAGACACTCTACTGGAAATTTTTTTACAATTCTGCATGTTCACCCATTTTTTCTGAATACCCCACATGAACGCTTGAGCTGTACACGATCCCAAAATGTAGCCAAACAGCACACAGTTCTGGGGGAACTGGCATGACACTGGCTCTTCTTTACTTCGAGCTGAAAACATGGTGAGTACTTTTGTAGTGTTACTTTCCCATGTAAGCAATTGCTGCTGTTGTTGCACCATTATGATATGATCATGAATGGGAAAGACAGGGATTCACGACGCAATCTCTGTATTAAAATATGGTCCACAGTATGAAAAAGTTTGGGAATCCTAGACATAGGTCCTGAACTACAAGAACGGACTACTACATTCTAATCTTTAATGATGCAGATTCTTTTGGCTGTTTTTTCTAGAGCAGTGTGGAAAAACCTCAAAAAACTTTCACATATTTTGGCAAAAAATAAAAAATCTGGGTTTTTTGTCGCAATTACAAATTTCAATGAAAAAAGTCATCTAAATTTCTAGCTGACTCTTTAGCAAGTCTACATATGAAAGTGCGTTTTTCCCCCCTAGGGTCCTGGAAATTAAGGGCCACTGGGAGTTCTCCTCTCCTGATTTTTCTCCCCAAGGCCAATTCTCACCAATTTACCTCCCTTTTTGAACTATCTGAAGCCCTCTGAGATTATCTGTGATTTTCATCAGTGATACTGTCCTCGGACAAGTCACAGGGTGGTTTTACATGAGAAAAGTGTTTTCCTCCCATTCCCACAAAACCCCCACCCACCAGAGACCTAATACTGGAAGAAGAAGGAACGCAGGGGAGCAGCTCTGTGTGGAAAGACAGTCCATGACAGCTCCATTTTATGAACCTCCTTGGGTTCACAGAAGTGGGATTGCCTGTCTGGTAAATCATGGGCAGTTCCTAGGATGGAGCCAGGCAGAGACATTCTAGCAATTCCAGTCCTGCCTTCTCTAACACCCTGGAGCTTTTCCTGAGCAGCCTACTTGAATCCCTCTGCTCCTGATAACCTCAGTGATGCCATCTGCAAAACACCAATTCAATTCATGTCCTAGTGCCCCTCCATAAACCTTGCTTTCCCTCTATGTTCCATCCAGAGGAATCCTGCTGCTCCGAGCCTCAGGAGGCGAGCCTGCTGTAGAAGCTAGTGCTTTCTCTTCTGACCTATTGCCGTATCATTTGCTAGTTATTTTATATGCTGAAACCTTTTCCTCTCTAATGTTATCTCTTTCCCCCCTTCTGGTTGCTTTTGTTCAAATCCTTTCCCTTTCAGTCTCCATCTTTCTTTTTATCTTATATTTTCTTTCTTTATACATTTATTTTAAAAAGGCTCCTCTCCTAGTGCTGCTGCCTTGCATGTCTCCCCATTGTGTAGATTGGCACTTCAGTTAGTGCCAAAGCTTCCTGTCTGTGACTGATAGGAGGCCTGATTCTCATACATGCTGAATCACACAGGAAAGAACTTGCAAAACAGTAGCTTCAGGGTCTGAGACTTCTACAAACCTTAAGTTGACCACCAAACAAGTACCTTGTAAAGCTCGTGTAATGAAGAGGGAAGGACCATGTCAAGGTTCCTTCCCCATTCTGAACTCTAGGGTACAGATGTGGAGACCTGCATGAAGGACCCCCTAAGCCTATTCTTACCAGCTTAGGTTAAAAACTTCCCCAAGGTACAAACTTTGCCTTGTCCTTGAACCCTATGCTGCCACCACCAAGCGTGTTAAACAAAGAACAGGGAAAGAGCCCACTTGGAGATGTCTTCTCCCAAAATATCCCTCCAAGCCCTACACCCCCTTTCCTGGGGAAGGCTTGTAAAAATCCTCACCAATTTGTACAGGTGAACAGAGACCCAAACCCTGGGATCTTAAGAACAATGAAAAAGCAATCAGGTTCTTAAAAGAAGAATTTTAATTAAAGAAAAGGTAAAAGAATCACCTCTGTAAAATCAGGATGGTAACTACCTTACAGGGTAATCAGATTCAAAACATAGAGAATCCCTCTGGGCAAAACCTTAAGTTACAAAAATATACATTCCATCCAGCACAGCTTATTTTACCAGCCATTAAACAAAAGGAAATCTAACACATTTCTAGCTAGATTACTTACTAACTAACAGAAGTTCTGAGACTGCATTCCTGATCTGTTCCCAGCAAAAGCATCACCCGGACAGATGAACCCTTTGTTTCTCCCAACTCCCGATCTGAAAGTATCTTGTCTCCTCATTGGTCATTTTGGTCAGGTGCCAGCGAAGTTATCTTAGCTTCTTAACCCTTTACAGGTGAAAGGCTTTTGCCTCTGGCCAGGAGGGATTTTATAGCAGTGTGGACGGAAAGGTGGTTACCCTTCCCTTTATATTTATGACAGTGGGTTAGAACCCACTTCATCAGATGCATGGAGTGAAAATACAGGAGCAGGTGTAAATACATGAAAGGATGGGGGTTGCTTTACCAAGTGTGAGGTCAGTCTAACGAGATAAATCAATAAACAGAAGAATACAAAGGGAGGAAAAATAACTTCTGACGTGGTAAGAGAGTGGCCCATTACAGACAGTTGACAAGAAGGTGTGAGTAACAGTAGGAAGAAATTAGTATTGGGGAAATTAAGTTTAGGTTTTGTAATGACCCAGTCTGTTGAAGTTTTTGTTGTTGAAGAACTGCCACTTTTAGGTCTGTTATTGAGTGGCATCCACAACTATTTCAGATTTGGGGACAATTTGTACCTTCAAGTCAGCGGGACTGCTATGGGTACCCGCATGGCCCCACAGTATGCCAACATTTTTATGGCTGACTTAGAACAACGCTTCCTCAGCTCTCGTCCCCTACAGCCCCCAACTAAAACCTCTCCAGCGCATCATCAAGGATCTACAGCCTATCCTAAAGGATGATCCCCACATGTACATTGGCCAAACCGGACAGTCTCTATGCAAAAGAATAAATGGACACAAATCTGACATCAGGAATCATAACACTCAAAAACCAGTAGAAGAACACTTCAATCTCTCTGGTCACTCAATAACAGACCTAAAAGTGGCAATTCTTCAATAACAAAAACTTCAAAAACAGACTCCAACGTGAAGCTGCAGAACTGGAATTAATTTGCAAACTGGATACCATCAGATTAGGCCTGAACAGAGACAGGGAACGGTTGGATCATTACAAAACCTAAACTTAATTTCCCCAATACTAATTTCTCCCTACTGTTACTCACACCTGTTACTGTTCTAACCCACGAAAGTTTATGCCCAAATAAATTTGTTAGTCTCTAAGGTGCCACAAGGACTCCTCGTTATTTTTGCTCATACAGACTAACACGACTACCACTCTAGAGCCTAAGCTGCCAGGCTCCACTTCAGCTACCTCCAGCAAAGGAGGCGTGTTTTATCCTAAGATTATCTCACTTTCCCAATCCCTACAAGAGTATTTTAAATAATCATTTAAGGGAGGTGGAGGGGATTGGAGCAAAGTTTGGCCTTGCTCTGAAAGCCTAAGATCCATATGAATGACCCTCCATCTCAGTGTACACATTCACCAAGGTATGAGGACATCTGAATTTTCCAGGCAGTTACACAAACCTAACACTACCTCAGTGACAGTAACAGTAGTTAACAGCAGCTGAGTAGACTATAGGAGCTGCCAGCTCCATCTCGCAGTGGAGCCACAGCAATACCCAGGTACTGGGAATTTTTCTGAAACTGTGATGAGAAGAACAGGGTACTTTTCTGCTATCCTATAATCTTTCCATACCCTTCAGTTGTCAAACAGCGTTTAGATACATGCTAGAAAAACTGAACAAAGCAACAAACATCATTTGGTTCACCTACAACATGAGACGCATTCAGCAAGTAGATATCTGCTACACTACCAATTTTCTCCTTATAATCTTCAAGCAGTGAATTTCTCTGATTCTTGCAGCACTTTTGGCTATTTTTTCCAAACAAACAGACACATACATGCATATAATAAAACAATTCCCCACAATGCCAGTCTCCATGGAGCCATGAAGAATTTTATTTTTCTATTTGTCTTTTATGCTTTCTTGCAATTTCTCCAAAAAAATTCGAACAAATAACTCAGCCTTTTCTGAAACCATATAGAAAGGATTCCTTTTGCTAGAAACCTCTCCTCTTATAATGTGCCAGTTTAATTTCACAAGCTGCAGTGAACAAGGAAGTCACGTAGCCTTAGAAACAATACAGAGAAGAATAAAAAGAAGAAATGGAATTCCTGTTTTAAAATCTCTCTCTAAGCACTGGCACACTGGGCACAGAATCCATTAAAGTTCTATATAAACTACTAAGTGGGCCATATTCTGCTCTCCCTTATACCTGCACGGCCCCACTAAGAAGCTGCATGTGTAAGAGCACATTATCCCATTATAACCTCTTTCCCATTTATGCATGTTTATTGATTTAATTTTTACAATTTATAATTGCATGTTAATTATTGGTAAATTTTCAGTAGTGCTTAAATGACAGACACCTCTGTCCCAGGGAAAGTCAAAAGGATTTAGGTGCCTCTGTCACTTAAGGACTTTAGAAAATGTTACCGTGTCTTACTTTTGTTGTCATCCTCTCTTTGTTGTACTACTTGTTGTACAGCCTCCTTGGGATTCCTCAACAGGGCTTCTATTAATGTTCCTCTATTTGTGCAACATGCTACTTTCATCAGGGAATTAAATAGACACAATCGAGGCAAATTCTCATGTACATTAAGGACCTTTACACCACTAATGACAGTGTAATGTAGCCTTACAGTACGTGCAACTGTAACTTACTTCTAGGGCAAGGCTCCTTTACCTTACCAAAGCAGGGGGGCCTTACTGTAATAGAGAATATGACACAGCTTATTTAAAAATTACACTCCTGTCGATTTTTTTAACCTATTACTATTATTGTTGGAAGCAACACCCAATATTATTATAACTGAAAAGACATGGATGAGACAGTCTCTGATTTTGCAGTTTTCTTTTGAAAATGATAGCACGTTGCTGTAGGTCAGGTTTCAGAGTAGCAGCCGTGTTAGTCTGTATTCGCAAAAAGAAAAGGAGTACTAGTGGCACCTTAGAGACTAACCAATTTATTTGAGCATAAGCTTCCGTGAGCTATAGCTGACTTGTAGCTCACGAAAGCTTATGCTCAAATAAACTGGTTAGTCTCTAAGGTGCCACTAGTTCTCCTTTTCTTTTTGCTGTAGGTCAGTTTCCCTGTTTGCCCCTGCAATCAGCAAGGCCAAAATCCTGCAAACGCTCATCTGCATAAGGGCCCCTGCACTCCTGTGCAGTCCCAAATGAGGCAGAGGCGCTTCACATAGGGCATGTGGTTCTACTTGTTATAGGACCAGGCTGAGTCTCCCAATGCGTTAGACCGGGGGTGGGCAAACTACGGCCCGCAAGCCACATCCAGCCCACCAACCGATTTAATCTGGCCCTTGATCTCCTGCTGGGGAGCGGGGTTGAGAGCCACTCCACACGCGCATGCCGCAACTCCGCACGGTTCCCGGAAGCAGCGGTATGTCCCCACTCTGGCTCCTACGTTTGTGGGCAGCCAGGGTGCACCATGCGCTACCCCTGCCCCAAGCACCACCCTTGCAGCTCCCATTGGCCGGGAACTGCTGCCAATGGGAGTTGAAGGGCAGTGCCTGTGGATGGGACAGCATGCAGAGCAGACTGGCAGCGCCTCTGCATAAGAGCCGGAGAGGAGACATGCCACTGCTTCCAGGAGCTGCTTGAGGTAAACACCGCCCAGAGCCTGTACCCGAGCCCCTCCCAAGCCCCAAGCCCCTGCCCTGATCCCCCTCCTGCCCTCCGAACCCCTCAGTCCCAGCCCGGAGCATCCTCCTACTCCCCAAACTCCTCATCCCCAGCCCCACCCCAGAGCCTGCACCCCTAGCCAGAGCCCTCACCCCCACCCCACCCCACAACCCCCTACCCCAGCTTGGAGCTGCCTGGAGCCCCCTTCCGCACCTTGAACTCCTCATTTCTGCCCCACCCCAGAGCCCCCACCCCCAGCCAGAGCCCTCAGCCCCTTCTGCAACCCAACCTCAATTTCAATACCCAAATGTGGCCCTTGGGCCCAAATGTTTGCCCACCCTTGCATCAGACAGAAATAGACAAGAAAAGTAGCACAGTGCAACTGGAGTTATCTCCATTACAGGAATGGTATCATAGTTTTGGCAATACTACTCTTGTGACCAGATTTGACAAAGTACTGAATTTTGAAGTGAAAATATGGCACTGTGCCCAACAGGGTGCTGTATTCAAGGACAGAGTGGCTGAATGCCCTGTGATTATATCACCCACGCAGGTACCCTTTAGGGAGCACATATCACACTGCAGAGCAGAGTGCCGTAATTTCATTTTAAACATGGGTAATGCTATATAAGGGCATTCTTACCATCAGGTGGCCAGATGGGACCACAGTCTGTTGAAAAGAAACAAACACAGATCAATAACTACAGTTTGATTCGTATGCTTTAAATATTGTCAAAACATGTTCTAGGAGAAGGCTGGCGCACTTCATGGTCAAAACTTAATAAATACAAATACTTCTATATGAAGAACTAAACATCAGTTTAATTAAACTGACTTAAATAAGAATGATTAGGTGTTCTCAACAAGAGAAGAAAAAAAACCCAGTGAGAAAAGCCTTTATATTTAAAGAGCCAATGGAATATCAGATGTTCTTTGCAGTATGCAGGCTATATTTCTTCAACAGTAGGAACTTGTGAAACACTCAAATGAAAACAGAAAAGCATGAATTCATGAGGGATCCTATTCCAAACTCTTACAGTTTTAAACTGAAAATAACTCTTTCCGTATTGATTCTTTTTTCCTTTTCCATTTGTGAAACACTAATTTTTGTCCTCTCCACTTGTTAAAGAACCCAGGCCCACATCTCTTACTTCTATCTTTGTGTCTGTACTGCCGTCCTTCCAAATAAGCAGTGTAAATGACCATTTCAGAGCCCTGTGTCCTGTGCTGACTTGTCATCGCAAAGGATGGTAAATCTCACCCTTCTCACTCATGACCAAAGATGGAGGAAGCTCCCTAGCATTCCCTAAAGAAACTCAGGGCATTGCTTTTGCTTGAGGCCCTCAGAGCATATAACCAACCCTGTGTACTTATGAATCAGCATCACAAATATCAGTATAGCTCTCAGAAAGACACTTGTTAGTAAACTTAGTTTCCCTCTGATGGATACATGGCTGCCTCTAAAAAAGCAGAGCATGAATTACATCCTTGCCAATCAATACATGAAAGCCATTAATAATTTTGAATGAAAATAACCCTGAAACACACTGGAATAGGAAACAATTCTGGAGGTGTAAAATGAAAAAGCGGAAAATTATGCAATAAAAAGTGATTATCCCTACCACTGGCTACTGGTTATTTCTTTACTTCTCAGCACCAGATTGATGCATATAACAAAAGAGGTTCTACTCACCTTACTTGTACAGTCTAATTGGCTTTAATAGTACAACACAAGCAGATTTTCTCCCTATATGTTTAGAATCTAGTGGTTTTGGCCACCAGGTTTTAAAGACCAAATACAATGGCTGAAAGATGATGTACAGTAAAACTAAACAGGAAAAAAAATCCCTTTGGGGATTAATCTGAATGAAAAAATAATTGGGGATAAATTTGCGATTCTTATGAAAGACTAATATTTTAGCACTGAATCCCTCCTACTAAATAGGAACTGTTAATTCTCAGACTGAGCCAGATTGTGTGGAAATATTTATGATGCGCACACACATATCCACTCTGAACAAGAATGGCTTATTTTGTTTCTGATCTGAATTGCAGACGTAAAAGGCACTAGTCCACTTTAGCAGCCAGTCTCCTTCCCACAAAATATTCCTGGAAAACTAAAAGGCAGACAATGCACTGAATAGAAACTTCTCTCTTATTGCACGTAGCTCTTATAATATACTGGTGAAAATCTCAAAACTGCATGTAGCAATTACCTCACACAAAGTAAGGAAACTAGTTATAAACTATAATTAATTAAAGTAATTGAGCATGCTGTAGACCTATATATTTTTGAAATGTAGAGTACACTGGTCCAAGTATACTGAAATACATGTCATCAGTGCCCATTTGAGGTATTTATTTAAATAAAATTATTTTAATCCTTTAGTGATCACGGGCTTCCATACCTCCCTCTTCCTGTTGTCCAATAAGATAGAAGCACAAACCTAAATAACATCGAGATCATGCTATTAAACCTCTATCATTCAAATATCTATGTTTCACCTATCAGGAAAATGTAAGAGAGGAGAGACAGATTATGATGTAAACAGCACAACAGGGATAGGGTTGCCAGGTGTCCGATTTTTTACTGGAATGCTCAGTCGAAAAGGGATCCTGGCAGCTTCGGTCAGCATAGCTGACCGGGCCACTAAAAGTCCAATTGGCTGCAGCAGGTGGCTCCACACAGCTCCCAGAAAGGGCCAACATGTCCCTCCAGCTCCTAGGTGCATAGGCAGCCAGGAGGGCTCAGCACACTGGCCTTGCCAATGGCGCAGACGCCACTCCGAGCATCAGCTCCACAGCTCCCGTTGGCTGGGCCCGTGGATGGAGCAGCACATGGAGCCCCCTGGCCACCCCTGCACCTAGGAGCCAGAGGGACATGTTGCTGCTTCCCAGGAGCCACCAGAGATAAAAGTGCCGCCTGGAGCCCGCATCCGAAACCTCCTCCCGGACCCCAAGTCCCTGCCCCAGCCCTGAGCCCCTTCCGCACCCCAAACACTACAGCCCACACCACCAGCCAGAGCCCTCACCCCTCCTGCACCCCAATCCCCTACCCCAGCCCAATGAAAATGAGCAAGTGAGCAAGGGTGGGGGAGAGCGAGCAGTGGAGGGAGGGGGGATGGAGTGAGTGGGGGCAGGGCCTTGGAGAAGGGGCAGGGCAAGGGTGTTCAGTATTCTGCAGTCAGAAAGTTGGCAACCCTAAACAGGGATGACACTATAAAACTTCATGGGAAGAAGAATGTATATATTTGTTTAATATCCATTAAGACAAAACATTTTATTTCAGGAGTGACTTATTCCACAGAAAGATGGTAAAAGCATTTGGAGTTTCATTTAAATTTTCTACAGCACAGTAGTAAAGAAAACTTCATCCACAGCAGAGACTGGGTCTCTGAGAAATTGGGGAGTAGGTGTAACAGAGAACATTCTAGATGGACTCTTACATCATGGCACCTTCTAGTGGGAACTTTTATGTGTAGAAATTTCATCTACCCTGTAATGTGCAGGGGAGGACAATTTGTTAAATTACATTATATTTCTGCAGTTTTTCTGTGTAATATAAATACATACCCAGCAGAAATAGCCAAATTATGAGTACATACTGCAATTATATTATTCATGAAAACCTTCTTACCCTGTGCACAGATGGATGACTCGTCATTGTGCCCAGAGGGCTCTTCAAGCCAAAAGAGGATGCCAGATAAAGGGACAACCACTCAAGCCCACAAACCAAGCGTATTATAAAAAATAAATAGTGAAGCCTTTTGGATTTTTTGAGAAGATATAGGAGAGCTCTAACTTGCATTCAGGACAGTTCTGGGAGACCTACAAATTTAAATATGCAGTATGCTACCTTCAGATTATTCTTGTGGTAGTACTTCAAAACAAGGAGTCAAACATGAGGTCACAGACTCTGCAGCAAGCTTGATTTAACTTCTGCTGGATTCTGCTGCACTGACACGCTTCAGATTCTGTGGCAACTTCAAATACATTTTTTAAAGGAAGTTAAGTTTTGACTGAATTAAATGTCAAAGAGCCTAGTACAATCACTTCCTTGATATTTATTTGATATTAAATGACTCCATTTCCTCTGCCCTTATATTTTTTTCTGTTTTCAATGCACTATTGAACTTTATACTGAAAATGTGCAAGTGTAATGATGAAGCTGATTAAGAAGGAGCTGGTTTTGAAAAAACAGTTGCTGCTCTTTGCACCTGGGAAGAAGAGATGGTTTGGGAGTACAAGGAGGAAATTGGTAGTATGTTCTGGACAGACAATCAGCAGCCAAGTTGTTAAACAATTACGAGTTTGTTTCACGGTTAAAATCCAAATAGGATGAATGGGGGGCAGGGCATACCTCTCCAAGCTAGTTTTCAAATTGTTGATACAGACCACTCATATCACTTTACATTCTTTATTCAAATTTGGAAGGTTTTCTTTGCAAACATAAGACTATCTTTTTATAAATGAAAACTCAGATCCTGTAGCACAATTCTGTCGCGAAGAGGTGAATTCAACACAAATCCCCATGGCCACAGATTACAGGAGGCTCTAGATATAAACATCACCCACGTGATAAAAAGCCAGGATAAGGGTGCTGTATGTAAGTGGCTGTCAGAAAATCTGCACCCAACAGGGGTAGAAGTTAGTTGCTCCTACAGTATTATGTTTCCTACAGAAATGCTACACCACTTGCCCTCTCGCCAGGAGCAGAGCAGGGCAATTCCTGGGCATGGTTCTCATGACCTCAGCAAAAGCAATCTACACAGCCAACAAGACACTGCAGCCAGAAAGAATATTGGCACACATCAACACTGCCTTTGCAGGGAACAGGTGTGCTGATTTGGCAGATGGTTAGGCCATTTTCAAAGCACTGACCAAAATTTGACCTATTGCAGTCTTGCAAAATTATCATGGAAATTTTACAAGCCCTGACACAAAGTCTCCTCTCTGCTCCTTACCATGGTGATAATGAAAAGGAAATATTATTTTCCCTGTCTTTTCTAAAGAAAAAAAAGAGGGGTTACTCAGCCTGAGTGAGCAGAATTTCTCAAGTACCAAAGGACAACCTGAAAGGAAGTCTTGAATTATTGTGCACAAGATTTATACTCTAATAATAATCTTTGTTTTATGTCTATTGCACTGATGTATACTGTTTTGCTACAAATTTAACTATTTTATTTAAAAGGACAAAAATCTTCTTTTAATGTATTTCTCTTTATTTTACATTCATTATGGAGTTTCATCTTCCAGTATATACTGAGTTTATATAGATTGTAACAAAGTGAATGTATCCCTTTTTCAAATATTTATTTTCCAATTTCAAATATTTATTTATTTATTTAGTAGGTTTCACTAGAGAGAATTAAATATTGAAAAGGAGTCTGGAGAGACTGGTTCCTTTAACCCTTTTCATGTGTCCAACAGGCATAACAAGACAGAGCCCACAGTATGTTCTGAGCAAAGCTATTTATGCATTTTGACAAGTGTTAAGAACAGACTTCTGATTTGGTACAGTCTCACCAACTCTTATGGGGGAAAATAGATCCATTAATAAGCTTAACATGGAAATAGCAGCACCTAGCTTGCCTCAAATTCTGAATCCCAGAAATAGGAAATATATCAAAAGTCTGATTACTCATGAATAAATTAAAAAAAGTTTTTCACTTCTTTACAGCACCTTCCATTCTTGAAGGTAGTGGTAGGTGTTTTAAAGAAGAACAGTGTTTTTATCATCATCATTAGCAACAAATATTTCCTTCTATCCAAGGATCGATCTTCAAGCATCTTACAAAGTTTAATTTAGCTCACCGCTGCCTCTGAAACAAACATTATCATTCCCAATTACAGATGTGGAAACTGAGGTGCAGAAAAGCTAAGTAACTTTCCCAATATTGTATAAGTCAGTTACAGAGATAGGAATAGATCACAACTCTCCCAATTCCTAGACTGGTGTTACACACACAAATTCATGCTTCTTCCCGCGTTAAAGTTTACCTCAAGTTCAAATCAAAACAAGTCTCAGTGTCTGCATGGCTAAGAACAAAAGATTTCAAGATTCAATTTAGCACTACAGAGCCCAGATCTTTATCTCAATCTTTTTAGCTAGATATATTATAAGAACATTAATTGAGCCACAGAAACAGCCTCTCAGCATGGTATATTGGCCCTTCTGTTTGGGCAGAGGTGTGAAATGCTTTTAGATAAACCTATTTATAGCTCAAAAAGGTTTGGATCAAGTTCTTACTTGATCTAAATCACATTGTCCATTGATAGAAAAAGGTAAAAAAAAAAAATCAGAAATAATTAAAAAGCAGCCTTGGAGTCTGTCAACAACAGGGTTTATCTCAGTGGAAGCATGCAAGATCCAGAGAGGATTGGAGATATCTAATCAAGAGGTATTAATTCTATTCTCTATAGTTTCTTATACAGTCCACACCACCATAGTATCTGAGTGCCTTCCAGTAGTGCAGTAAATGACATGACTAACATCAGCCACATATGGTTTGTTTTCTCTCTTAACCTCTCCCTAACAGAAGAACTGCATGTGCAATGTAGTGTTTTGGTTTAGTAGGTTTACAGGATTTTTATATGTGCGCTGCTATGTATTTATATGCCCTTAGTAGTGGGAATATGGGTGATCAAAGGAGGATTAGGGCCTCAGGGCAGAAGGAATGGCCTCCATGGTAGTGGTGAAATCTGGGTAATTTGGAGGATCATTAAACAGGAGGCAGGAGGGATTCTCTATGGCAGCACATCCAGAAGCTCCTAAAGAAGGGAGGAGCAGGATCCATGTGGTATATACCACCTCTTTTTCACTTGGAGTACACTGGAAGTAGATTTTGTTGCATGAATATTACCAAATGCTGTACAATTATTTATTTAAGTTCACACTCAGATTGTTAACTAAAAAAGACAAGGCATCTAGTGAGCTCCAACATATTTCAAAGTTTCTCCCAAAGCGCTAAACATATGGTGTCCTAAACATAATTCCATATTTCTACTTCCACCCCCTACATTCCCTACTTTCAAAGGTAGTTCCCTCTACATGTACATTATATTCTAAGGTAACATCAAAATAAGTAGCTCAAAATGTAATTTAAAAAAAAATCTCCATTATTGCCATACTAACTCCCCCTCCGTACAGCCACTGAATTTTCAGAAACTCCCACCATTCGGCATGAAATTTTCCAGGCTTGGTCTCTGCCTGAATTGGAGGGTTTTGTTTTGGAAAGTTAGAGAATAAAACTTTTCAGCCATTTTGAAGCATGAGGAGAGTGGAAAGATATACTTTGCCAAATATAAACACAGCTGTGGATAGAAAAGGAGCTTTGCCTTCCTCATTCCATGTGCATCTCATGAAATGAAAGCAACATAGTTTCTAAGGCTTGGACATGTAGGGATCTCTAATACAGACTTCCTGAAATGTAGTGAAGAAGGGCCTTGTCAGGTTCTTGGGATCGGATGTTCCGTTGGCACCAAGACAAATATATCCATATCATGGAATTTATTTATTTTTTTAATAAAGTAAACACACACACACACACACCAAAAACTACAAAACTCAAAAAAAAAAAAAAAAAGAAATCGCATGCCTTGGTGATACTGAGGCAATATACTTAACTCTGTAGCTTGCAAGTTTTCTGGTATTACTACTCCCATGCCCCAAATCTTCTCTACTGACCCTTCAATTTTTCTACAGTAATAAGCATAAAAACTTCCATCTGCTATTTGATATGGCCTGTGGACTGTGCTTTCCTTCCTTTACACGGTATGCAGGAAGATATGCTCTATCAAACTGCCATATGTTTCAGTTGTCATACTAACACCAAAGAGGTAGCCAATGTGCTCTTCCAGGTTACGTTCATTCATAGAAACAATATTTGTCCACCTCTCCCTAAATTCTGGATTTCTGATCCTAAATACCAAAAAAGCCCTCGGGGATTATTAAAGATTATCTACATAACAGTGTGTGGACCTGAATTCCCTCTAATCTGCATGGCCGCTTACACTCAGGGCTGCAGTTGTGTGCGGGGGGGGGGGGGGCGCGGAGATGCCTCTCCCCCAGCCATGGCACCCCTCCCCCAGCCCGGAACCTGCCACAACCTCTGTGGAGATAGAGGTGGTTAGGGACTATTTAGAAAAGCTGGACGTGCACAAGTCCATGGGGCCGGACGAGTTGCATCCGAGAGTGCTGAAGGAATTGGCGGCTGTGATTGCAGAGCCATTGGCCATTATCTTTGAAAACTCGTGGCGAACGGGGGAAGTCCCGGATGACTGGAAAAAGGCTAATGTAGTGCCCATCTTTAAAAAAAGGAAGAAGGAGGATCCTGGGAACTACAGGCCAGTCAGCCTCACCTCAGTCCCTGGAAAAATCATGGAGCAGGTCCTCAAAGAATCAATCCTGAAGCACTTGCATGAGAGGAAAGTGATCAGGAACAGCCAGCATGGATTCACCAAGGGAAGGTCATGCCTGACTAATCTAATCGCCTTTTATGATGAGATTACTGGTTCTGTGGATGAAGGGAAAGCAGTGGATGTATTGTTTCTTGACTTTAGCAAAGCTTTTGACACGGTCTCCCACAGTATTCTTGTCAGCAAGTTAAGGAAGTATGGGCTGGATGAATGCACTATAAGGTGGGTAGAAAGCTGGCTAGATTGTCGGGCTCAACGGGTAGTGATCAATGGCTCCATGTCCAGTTGGCAGCCGGTATCAAGTGGAGTGCCCCAAGGGTCGGTCCTGGGGCCGGTTTTGTTCAATATCTTCATAAATGATCTGGAGGATGGTGTGGATTGCACTCTCAGCAAATTTGCGGATGATACTAAACTGGGAGGAGTGGTAGATACGCTGGAGGGGAGGGATAGGATACAGAAGGACCTAGACAAATTGGAGGATTGGGCCAAAAGAAATCTGATGAGGTTCAATAAGGATAAGTGCAGGGTCCTGCACTTAGGACGGAAGAACCCAATGCACAGCTACAGACTAGGGACCGAATGGCTAGGCAGCAGTTCTGCAGAAAAGGACCTAGGGGTGACAGTGGTCGAGAAGCTGGATATGAGTCAGCAGTGTGCCCTTGTTGCCAAGAAGGCCAATGGCATTTTGGGATGTATAAGTAGGGGCATAGCCAGCAGATCGAGGGACGTGATCGTTCCCCTCTATTCGACATTGGTGAGGCCTCATCTGGAGTACTGTGTCCAGTTTTGGGCCCCACACTACAAGAAGGATGTGGATAAATTGGAGAGAGTCCAGCGAAGGGCAACAAAAATGATTAGGGGTCTGGAACACATGAGTTATGAGGAGAGGCTGAGGGAGCTGGGATTGTTTAGCCTGCAGAAGAGAAGAATGAGGGGGGATTTGATAGCTGCTTTCAACTACCTGAAAGGGGGTTCCAAAGAGGATGGCTCTAGACTGTTCTCAATGGTAGCAGATGACAGAACGAGGAGTAATGGTCTCAAGTTGCAGTGGGGGAAGTTTAGATTGGATATTAGGAAAAACTTTTTCACTAAGAGGGTGGTGAAACACTGGAATGCGTTACCTAGGGAGGTGGTAGAATCTCCTTCCTTAGAGGTTTTTAAGGTCAGGCTTGACAAAGCCCTGGCTGGGATGATTTAACTGGGAATTGGTCCTGCTTCGAGCAGGGGGTTGGACTAGATGACCTTCTGGGGTCCCTTCCAACCCTGATATTCTATGATTCTATGATTCTACAACCAGAGGACAGGCACCCCTCCCCCAGCCCAGCCCAGCCCCTGACCTGCCGCGGCTGGGAAACAGGCACCCCTTCCCCAGCCCAGCCTTCTCTCTCCCCACGTAGCCCCCGGTGGAGCCCCACAGCACCCCAAACCCTTCATCCCCAGCCCCACCTCAGAGCCCACACTCCTGGCCAGAGACCTCAACCCCCAGCACCCCAATCCTCTTCCCCAACCCTGAGCCCCCTCCCAGACTCTGAACTCCTCAGCCCCACTCTGCCACATGAATTTTGTTATGTGCACCAATATGAAGGTGATGTGTCACACACTGTGACGTTATTGACAAACTGTGACAGTATAGATCATTGTTGCAACCAGGGGTCCTATGGCTGCACCAGTTCTTATACAGAGGAGGCCAAGTGGGATGTCTATGGGAAGGTTGTAGTTTGCTGGTCATGATTATACTGTCTATATGTGTGTATCATTTTTGTATTCGAAGTTATGAATATTAGCTATGTCCTTGTTTGATTCTAAGTAGCCTCAGTGAAGCACTTGGTCAGCTTCTTGAGAAAGGACTATTTTTCGTAAGTGCCTGAATCAAGAAACACTTAACTGACAATGGACTTTGGGAGATGCCAATCCACATCAGACCTTTCCTGGGGATGTTCAAACTAATGTGTAAACAATGGCGTCAGCCTGCAAAAAGCTGTATCATTCATAGACATGTGACTTGCCCAGGTGACTCTAAACTCCATCTTGTTGAAGGGATTTTACACAGGAGAACAAAGGGGTTTCCACCCACAAGAGAAAGACTATATAAGGCCCTGGAAACCCCTCCATTTTGTCTTCAAAGATGCCTGAAAGAAACTGGAACAAAGGACAGCAACTACAGGGCTGTGAGTGATTGCTGGACCCAGACTAGGAAGGAGTCTAGTCTGTCAAAGAAGAAGCTTACTGGAACGTCTCTGAGGATGAGATTTACCTGGATTTAGTTTCCTACTGTATTAGGCTTAGACTTGCATGTTTTTGTTTTATTTTGCTTGGTAATTTACTTTGTTCCGTTTTACTTGGAACCACTTAAATCCTACTTTTTATGTTTAATAAAATCACTTTTTCCTTATTAATTAACCCAGTGCGAGTAATTAATTCCTGGGGGAGCAAACAGCTGTGCATATCTCTCTATTAGTCTTATAGAGGGTGAACAATTTATGAGTTTACCCTATATATAAGCTTTATACAGAGTAAAACGGATTTATTAACTGTTATTTAATAACAGTTATTAATAATAATAACTGTTATTTATTAACTGTTCTCAGTTAAGCCTGCAGCTTTTGAGGGACGGAGTTCAGACCTGGGGCTGTGTTTGCAGCAGGCAAGTGTGTCTGGCTCAACCAGGCAGGGTTCTGAAGTCCCAAGGTGCCAGGGAAAATGGGCTCAGAGATTGTCTCAGCACATCAGGTGGCAGTCCCAAGGGGGTTTCTGTGACCCAACCCATCACACACATCACCTCCATATTGGTACACATAACAAAATTCATTCCGCACATGGATGGGAAAAATTAGAGGGAACACTGAGGTGGACAGCTTGTTAAGAGTATCCAGGAAAGCAGACAGCTTTACTTCTTCTCTTTGGTTTCTTAAGTGAAATATATATCTCTCAGTTATGTGGTTTGGGGCACCTTGTTCTTTTCAAATCACTTCATTCATGTCTTTATACTCCATCTCACCTGCTCCTTGAATGGAACACAACTATTCAACAACTTCAAACTCCTATATTCCAACCAGAGTTAGGAAAATAAATCTGTTCTTGCAACCATTTCTCGTGTCACTGTGACAAATATTGCAGCAGTCTTTGTACACACATTTAAAAGGCTTCAGTTTTGCATCAGAGTAGACACTGGCCATTTTCCCATAGAAACCATGAATTTGTTGTGGAAACCATGACTTTTAATGCACACCACAACTTTTTATAGTTGCTGAAAATTTGAATGACACTGTAACCCCATGTGCAAGGTCACATCATCAATCGGGGCAGGGCAGGTCTACACTGGGAACTTACATCAGCACAGCTACATCTCTCAGGGGAGTGAAAAATCCACACCCCTGAGAGAGACAGCTAAAACAACCTAATCCTTCATGTGCACAGCACTAGGTTGACAGAAGAATTCTTCCGTTGACATAGAAACCGCTTCTTGAGGACACGGATTACCTACGCCAACAGGAGCAGCTATACTATTGTAGCATTTCAAGTGCAGACAAGCACCCACTGAAATTTGGCCCAACTGCCCTTCCATCATTCAAATTTGGCCCAGCTGCCTCTCCATCATGCTTGCCCTCGAGAGCCAAGCAGGTCTTGCAGGATCTCTTCTGTGCCGCTGCTCTGCTTTGCCAGGCAGGTTGCATACCCTGGAATACTGCACCAAAACCACATGTTTAAAAACTGTGGCTATAACTTTTAAACCAAAAAAAAATCACAACTTCCTTACAGTCTTATCTATATACAACCACTTTTACCTTGTTTATTTTTCTTCCTTTCTTTTTAGAAACACTCTGATCCCCTTGATATTTCAGAAGTATGCCATCCTTATGACCAGTGATTTTCTTATCTCTCCAGATGCAAATAATACAATTTATGCCTTTTAAATCAACTATAATAACTTTACTCGGATGACAACAAGAAATCCAACCAACAAAGCACCGAAGCCCAATAGTTGTGCTGGGTTCTTAGGAAGATGCTTTGACCTCACTCCCCAGGACCACACAGCAGCTTACAGAGCTACTCCACGAATGACCATGTGTGTCCCTAATCCTCTGGCCCTAAATCTTACCAATCACCCTTTCACTGGCCCACCCATCATCTGACTCCCATTGCCTTGGCTCTGGGCCATACAGGAGTTTGTGCCTCCCAAATTCAGCTCCTCTGTTCCCTAGCAGAACCACGTGCAGAGGCACCAGAAGTGAGGGCTCCATTCATCCCAAAGCGGATATTAATAGCTACATGATTTAACAAAGACTTAAGAAATGTCACTTCTGACAAACTGGTGCCAACTGATGATTTTAGATTACTCAGTTTTTGGGTGCCCAACTTGAGATACCTTAAAGGGGCCTGATTTCAAGAGAGTTTTACGCACCCTCTTTCAAGGTCCCCAAAATAGGGCATCTAAAAACTGAGACAGACACCTTAAAGGGGCCTGATTTCCAGGAAGTGCTCAGCACCTACCTCTTTCAATTTCTGGGTGCTCATCTTCAGACACCTTGAAAGGGAGGCCGAGTACTTTCTTAAAATCTGGCCTTTTTAAGGTCTGATGCTGGGCACCAAAAAATCACTATGCACTTTTGAAAGTCTTGGCTGTCAATGTGAAGGTTCGCAAAAAGAAAAGGAGTACTTGTGGCACCTTAGAGACTAACCAACTTATTTGAGCATGAGCTCACGAAAGCTCATGCTCAAATAAATTGGTTAGTCTCTAAGGTGCCACAAGTACTCCTTTTCTTTTTGCGAATACAGACTAACACGGCTGTTACTCTGAAATGTGAAGGTTGCACTTCCAGCCTTAGCACTGCCTCCTCCCCCCCAAGAGCAGGCTTTACAATAGAGCATTTAATGGCATAATGGCCTAAAATTTTTCAATTACTATCTAATATCACTTTTCTCCCACCATCTTATAAATGCTTTTGTATTTACCTCAATTGTACAGAACAGAGCCCCTTCCCAGAGTTCCAGGCACCTTCACCACAAATTAAAAACAGCAATATAATAGCATACTCACCAACTTCCCCAAAACCCAAAGAACAACATTTACACCTACAATATAGTGTAAACAACAGGCAGGTCGAAGGTTGGGCTAACCTGTTTAAACTACCAATGTTTAGTGTCCGTTTTAAACATCTGCTGAAATGCAACTAACAAAGACACTCACCCGCACCTAAAGAGTAACAAGATAAGGAGTGTAAAATCTAAGGAATGAAAAGCCAGCAAAATAGCAGTGAAACAACAGATTTTTCAGAAGTTGGTTAATGCAAGTATTTCCAACAAGAAAAATAGCAAGTCAAAGGCCAACTTCATCTTTCTTGCAGCTTTACTGAAACTAACAGATTTGCGGGGAAGGGAGGGGTCGGAATTCTTAGCACACCCTTTGCAACCCAAGTAATTCTCAGGTTAATTAGGCTAAGGATGAGTACCAGTAGTTGATTGACACTTACTATTTCACAATAGTATGCTAGCCAGAAAGTTTGGTTTGCATGTCTGTCTAATTTGTTGTTATAGACAAAGATTAATAACTGCTTGCATATGTTTCAGAGGAACAGCCGTGTTAGTCTGTATTCGCAAAAAGAAAAGGAGTACTTGTGGCACCTTAGAGACTAACCAATTTATTTGAGCATGAGCTTTCGTGAGCTACAGCTCACTTCATCAGATGTATACCGTGGAAACTGCAGCAGACTTTATATACACACAGAGAATATGAAACAATACCTCCTCCCACCCCACTGTCCTGCTGGTAATAGCTTATCTAAAGTGATCAACAGGTGGGCCATTTCCAGCACAAATCCAGGTTTTCTCACATCCCCCCCACCCCCATACACACACAAACTCACTCTCCTGCTGGTAATAGCCCATCTAAACTGACCACTCTCCAAGTTGGTAGCCTGTTTCCTCTTGTTTTTTCCTACCCCCCCCCCCAGATGTTCTGGTTTAACTTGGATTTAAACTTGGAGAGTGGTCAGTTTAGATGGGCTATTACCAGCAGGAGAGTGAGTTTGTGTGTGTATGGGGGGGATGTGAGAAAACCTGGATCTATGCAGGAAATAGCCCGACTTGATTATGTAAAGAGTTGTCACTTTGGATGGGCTAGCACCAGCAGGAGAGTGAATTTGTGTGGGGGGGTGGAGGGTGAGAAAACCTGGATTTGTGCTGGAAATGGCCCACCTGTTGATCACTTTAGATAAGCTATTACCAGCAGGACAGTGGGGTGGGAGGAGGTATTGTTTCATATTCTCTGTGTGTATATAAAGTCTGCTGCAGTTTCCACGGTATACATCTGATGAAGTGAGCTGTAGCTCACGAAAGCTCATGCTCAAATAAATTGGTTAAGTCTCTAAGGTGCCACAAGTACTCCTTTTCTTTTTGCTTGCATATGGTGCTTTATGCATAAATATAGACTATTTATATAGGAGCAGATGCATCACTTGAGGGCTTATTCTCCCCATGACCCACGTCTGGAACTCCCATGGATCTCCAGCATATTGAGGGGAGAATGTGCTCCTTATAATTAAACTGTAATCCTGAGAGTTTCTTTACAGGTCAGTACTCTCAGTCTGAACACCAAGACATTTTGTGATTGAAAGAAACGGATTTACTTGGCATTCAAATCATAATACGAACACAGAGTTTCAACAAAAGTCAGACTAGTGAGGCCTATCTTTTTTTGGCATGTATTTTAGTTACTGAAAAAGTATTTTAATTTCTGTAATGGAGCAAAGATATTGACTGGAGTTGTCTTTTAACCCAGTCAAGCGAGAAATTCCCAAACAGATTTCACAGAGCTCACACTATATATTTCTAATCTCAGATTCAAATAGCTCCAGGGGAATGAGAGTTGCCCCTTTCTTTCCCTCCCCACCCTAACAGCAGCAATTTCATATTATATTTACTTCAGCATATTACAGCAGTTCTGACAGATGTAGCAATACAATCATGTACTTTTTTCATTTGGAGACTTTGTGAGAGAATATTTTCATCTTTCCAGTGTCTCACCATTGGTATTTAGTTTTAAAAACACTAATTCTCAGCACTCTTGCTTGCTATTCATAATGAAAGCCACAATGGAATCTTTCAGGTTTGTTTGCAACTGTGGTTTCTCTACTTCTTGTAAACAAGGCAACTTCCTGTCTCAGGGTTCCCACTGCTATATCAGGTTGAATCATGGCACCCTTCACAGTCATGACCCCTGAATGCAAGCATACTACAATTCTGTCTAGTTCTATTAACTATGCATTACAGCATGAGATAACATTTCGGAAGCAGCCATTCAAAGCAGGCTACCCCTCCTCAAAACCAACTAAGAATCTGCCAGCATGTTCATTTAGACTGAATATGGTTAACTTGAATCCTTAGCATTTTAAGGCTTGAGAAATAATATTGTTTTGCATTAAATGATGTGTGATATGAAACCTGTTGTACACCTTTAAATAGTTGCTACAGCAAATAGAGCAACTTCTCATTTCAGGGTCCCAGAATCAAATTATGAATCATCTTCCATTCTAAACATATGGATATGGACACACAAAATGGGGCTCTTAATCAAGGAAATTAAAAATATCTTTTTTACTAGATGAAGGGAGGATTCTTTTAGGGGTGATGAATTTTGGAAAACAGCATCTTATCGCTATTTCCTGATCCTGTAGTGGATACTTGATTGCACAGCATGATGTTAGATGTGTTTTCCTATACACTGATAAATTATATATGATGTGTGTCCTACTTCTTATAATAATATTTTTCTCATCATTTCTTGCTGGATTGTGTCAGTTAATGATAGTCTTGGCATTTCTGACCTTTATTTAGTCAAAAAAATTCCATCCTGTTTAAACAAAGGGTTCTGTCTGCAGCTTTTGACAGTCACCATTTTGCTTACCCATGGCAACCTATTCTGTTCAATAGCTAGCGTCACAGTAGCTTGACACAGAGCCATGTGATGTTGTGACCATTTCAGACAACAAATAAATAGATACCCCTCAAGCCCTTTTTGCTAAGACCCTTGTGCAAACTTCCTCAAATCTCTCTGATCTATCAGAACCTCAGTAGAGTTGAAATTGTGATGCTGTCAGTTACTACAGAACATTTCTGCTGGAGGAAAAACATCTCTCTCTTGCTTGCTCTTTCTGTGAGTCTGTACCTCCAGCTGCCTCACTGCACTGTGTCAGTGTATTAAAATAGAACTGGCTTGATGACTTCACTAGTTCTCTCAAATAGGCCAGTTGGCAGACCTCTAACAGTCTGCTCCTGTGTAGAAGAGGTTGGGTTTTTTTTCCCCCCATATGAAAATTCACTTTCATTCTGACTACGGAAAAAAAAAATCTTGCTTTTGAACACAACCTGAAAAATTCACTCACCTACCCACACATGGTGAGTAGGAAGCCTGAGTGAGAGTCATCTGCTTCTACAGAATCTAACTTTCCTTAAAAAATTCTAGCCTTTATGATTGCAAAGATAACCTTCCAAACACCAATTAAGTTAAACTAATGCAATGCTATCTTCTCAAGTCTGCAGACACACTTCCAGTGCTGCAGACTGCTGCTCTGAGCTTTGCCAGGCTACAGCAGAGCAAACTCTACTGCTGTCCACAAGGCTGTGGGACAGCAATGAAACTGACAAGAAATCAGATCAAATTTCACTACTTAGGCTATGAGCAATGGTGGAGGAAGGCTCTGAAGATATTCACTAGATTCAAAAAGGGGGAGAGAGTGCCACAGAGATATAAATGTCTCTAAGAGCAGCTGGAGAGCTGATGGAAGGATAGAGAACTGGAGTTTTTCCACTCCCCTTTGATGCGTGTAAGTCCGTGGTTCCCAAACTTGTTCCACCGCCTGTTCAGGGAAAGCCCCTGGCGTGCCGAGCCGGTTTGTTTACCTGCCGTGTCCGCAGGTTCAGCCAATTGCGCTCTCACTGGCCACGGTTCGCTGCTCCAGGCCAATGGGGGCTGCTGGAAGCGGCGGCCAGTACGTCCCTCAGCCTGCGCCGCTTCCAGCAGCCCCCACTGGCCTGGAGCAGCGAACCGCAGCCACAGGGAGCCGCGATTGGCCGAACCTGCAGACGCGGCAGGTAAACAAACCGGCCCGGCCCGCCAGGGGCTTTCCCTGCACAAGCGGCGGAACAAGTTTGAGAACCACTGGTGTAGGTGAATCGAGTGGCGGCAAAGAAGGGGAAAGAGTGAGACGGTTAAAAAAACATAAAATATTGCAGAAGACTAGGTGGTTCTGTTAAATACATAATCCTTTTCAAACACATATTGACATTTTTTCATTAAAATGCTGTCACTTCACTTTGGATTCACTATATCATATTTTGAGGATATTTTGCTATCAAGGCTGTAAATCTTCATGTACAAAAATCAGTACACATATGTCAGAACCTCATGGAACAACTTCTGGGCACAGCCAGAGGGGAAAAAGTGCAAATGCTATACCATGATCCAGAGTCCCTCAAATCTGCAGGACTGGCATTTTGTAAAATCTCAATGGGTACTTTATACGTCGAGCTAGAGAAGAGAATTCTGGAACTCTGTTTAAGGATCAGGCGGCATGGTCAATACGTTTTCTTGCTGACATTTTGATTAACTTGAAGCCACTATATACCTGCTCATACTCAAAAAGAACCCGAGTACTTGTGGCACCTTAGAGACTAACACATTTATTAGAGCATAAGCTTTCATGGGCTACAGCTCACTTCACTGGATGCACAGAATGGAACATATAGTAAGATAGATATAGATATATATACACACACATACAGATAAGTTGGAAGTTACCAAACAAACTGTGAAAGGCTCATTAGTTAAGATGAGCTATTATCAGCAGGAGAAAAAAACTTTTGTAGTGATAATCAAGATGGCCCATTTAGACAATTGACAAGAAGGTGTGAGGATACTTAACTTAAGGAAATAGACTCAATATGTGTAATGACTCAGCCACTCCCAGTCTCTATTCAAACCCAAGTTAATGGTATCTAGTTTGCATACTAATTCAACCTCAGCAGTTTCTCGTTGGAGTCTGTTTTTGAAGCTTTTCTGTTGCAAAATTGCCACCCTTAAATCTGTTACTGAGTGGTCAGAGAGGCTGAAGTGTTCTCCTACCAGTTTTTGAATGTTATGATTCCTGATGTCAGATTTGTGTCCATTTATTCTTTTGCATAGAGACTGTCCGGTTTGGCCAACATACATGGCAGAGGGGCATTGCTGGCACATGATGGCATATATCACATTGGTAGATGTGCAGGTGAACAAGCCCCTGATGGCATGGCTAACAGACCCCAATGAGAAACTGCTGAGCTTGAATATCATTACAAAAGTTTTTTTCTCCTGCTGATAATAGCTCATCTTAACTAATTAGCCTCTCCCAGTTTGTATGGCAACTTCCAACTTATCTGTATATATATATATGCGTGTGTGTGTGTGTGTGTGTTCCATTCTATGCATCCGATGAAGTGGGCTGTAGCCCACAAAAGCTTATGCTCTAATAAATTTGTTAGTCTCTACGGTGCCACAAGTACTCCTGTTCTTTTTGCGGATACAGACTAACACGGCTACTACTCTGCAACCTGCTCATACTCTGATTCCTAAGAGCATGGATGATTTGTGTAGGGGTTCAACAGGGAGCTGAAGTTTGGCCATGATGCAGAAACAAAATAGTACTGCTCTTACAGCATTCATTTGTGCCCATTTTCGATGCCAAAGCAAAGAGCCGTAATTTGGCTCATTTTGATTAACTGCCTCATACCACGTAGACCTAAGGGGTAACATTTTCAAAAGTGTCTAAATGACTTAGGAACTTAAGTCCCACTTTTAAAAGCCCCTATGTCATTTAGGAGGTTAAATCCCATTGGAAGTCATTGTGACTTAGGTTCCTAAGTGATTTTAAAGGCTTTTGAAACTTTTACCTAAGATTTATGTTGAGTCAGAAATACAGACATAGATCTTTTGATCACACTCCATCTGTTTATTTAAAATGACCCTCTCTAAACCGCTCTAAAGCTGATCATATAATTGAACATAATCACTTGGTACACGGGTTCTTACATTCAAGATCATAGGGAACTTCTTCTGACCAATCTGTTTCCCCCCAAATGGATATTTCCTAGCATTTTAGTAAGAGTATTATGATCTTAGTCCATTTCCTCTACAGTAGGTACTGAGTTTGTGAACTGCCACAGTGCAGGAACTTGGTCCTGCTTTTTTTACAGATGATGGCTTGAAGTTGCAACGGAGTAGAGAGCAGAAGAGGAAACTGACTGAAAGAAGGAATAAAAGATGGTGATGGATAGACACAGAAAGGGAGGAAGGGGAAGAGAGGATGAAGTCAACAGTACTAGCCCCACAATATTTGATCCCTTAATTTTGTTCTTTGTTCATTTTTAAATTAACAATAATTTGGATTACAAATATTTAGAGGGGGCTGACCAAAATCTATCCTGTGACTTCAAATTGTGATTTTGGACAATTTTATTCAGCAGAGAATGCGGACTATATGGCCCGGCGACTAGTGCCACCAAGTCTCACCACCTGTGCAGTCTTTGGCCTGCTGCAGATTGGTGGCAATGCAACTCATGGGGCTAAGATACTTCTGACCATTCCCTTTGACTGAGACAGAGAGGGCAGGGTGCAGCCTCCAGGAATTCTTTACCTTTCCGTCCTTTTTCTTAGAGAAGATTGCATAAGATTTATTAAAAAACAAAACATAAATGGAATTAAAACCTAAAACAGTTTGCTTTATATATGCTGATTTATGCTTAGCATCAATAAGGTTCTCTCAGCTTAGTTACCATGGGGGGAACAGTGTTCGTCCTCTCTCTGATCATTCTTCGGTCAGTGTGTCAGTCTTGCATTCTAGAGAGAGATTCTTTGCTATGTTCAGAGTTCTCTCTTATCAACTCCCTTCCGCTAAATCAACATAGTTGTCCAGACAAACCTCACTTGATCTAGGGCAGCCATCCCCTTTTCCAAAAACAGTTTTCTCCAGTTACCCATGCATATCTAATAAGGTTTAGTGGGAAATGAGCATTCGCTGAGGAATAGGAGTAGTATACAAAAAGCCTTTAATGAGGATTAAGAGCCACCTTTCAAAGGCTTAGCGACCAAGCTCAGAGACCATATTTCACAGACCAGTCTGAATATCTCCACTCCAGATAGTTTCTCTGAAGTCTTTTCAAGTAGACGGGTTGGCATTTTCCTCAATATTAAAACCCTCCATCAATCATTTGCTGTCATTTTGAACTATGAACTAGGGACACAGGTACAGACCTTCTGTCACAGCCCCAACCAGAAACACTGAGGAATTTCTAACTGAGGAAGTTCTGGTATACCCAGGAGTTGCCAGTGCCCAGATTAAAGGTTAGCTGAGTCCAGTACTGTCAAAAGGAAGGTCAGTTTACAGCTTTATCATATGGCCTGTGGGCAATAAGCAGCTGAGTTTTTTAACCTGAGTTGTAATGCATAGCTAGCCATGGATTTACTAGTACTCTTCAGAACACTTGTCCAAAACACCGCCACTAGTGCTTGCTCAGAACCGGTATCCTCTCACTGGTCAGCCCAGTGGCTCCCACTCACTCTCCATATAGTTTTGGTTGTATTTCCCTTTCTGTCCATAGGGAAAGAGGAGCTGAAAGAAGAACAATGCTCCTTGCACTCACCTCCCATTGGTTGTGGGAAGGAAAAAAATCTCTCTCTTCCACAAGTTGCTGCTGGGGGCAGAGGAAGTTCCTGGAAACTCCAGATGAACCCCCAAAGGGAGGTGGGAGATAATATTTGGGTGCCCCTTCCTGTATGAGAGCAAAGGGGAAGAGGTGGGATGGGTAAATGTGATTATGAAAGGAGTTGATGAAATGGTTTATTATTATCTGTTATTTGGACAGGAAGGTCAGAGAGATAAACAATGTGCCCTAACTTAGTGACCTGGGCTCTTACAAAAATGTGATCCCTTATTTTGGATCCTAAATAGGAGCAGAAATCTTTTAAAAATCTGATTCTGATTGTAGGCATGGAACTTTTTGAACATGTAGCCCATAGTGCCCAGTAGACTAACAGTCTCTAATGGACATGTGTCTTATTTAGCAGTTGTCCCTGTTCAGCAGCAGCCCACAACAAACGTAGCAGGTTTCCAAAGGGCCCATGACTGAGGTATGTTGCTGAAGAGGTGAGTAGAGGATCACACAATGGGCAAATTTAGTTTTACTGCCTCTCAAAGCAACTCCATTTTCTTGTGGAGCTTTGCAAGTATCTTTTCCTTTGTGAGGAGATTTGAGGAGGATGGCTAATAGTCAACCCCACGAAGTCATACCATTTGTCTTCAATTCTTTACCAATTTCTTCTTTGCTAATTGCCTCAGGCTCCCCTCCCAGCACAAACTCACACTCGCTCACATACTAAAAGAAACAAAGTGGATATTGAGGCACTGGCAACAGTTTGGGCTAGCCACCCAAGTCCAAGCCACCCTGCCCCAAGTCCAAACGTGGGCAGTTAGCCTGAGGCACTGCGGATGTGGATATCCGCGGACCATGTTTGCTGATTGCAGATGGATACAGATCCAAATTTTATATCTAGAGCCCTGAAAAACTGCTGATATCAGAGGGCCATGTTTGTGGATTGCAGATCGGATGCGGATACAAATTTTGTATCTGCACAGGTCTCTAGTGCTGGCAATCACGCCTCCCAACTGTAGTGTAGACATAGCAGTGGAAATCCATAAGAAGTTTTAGTTTAAAAAAAACAAAATCAGTGTCAAAGAGCTGATCTCAAATCCTCCAAGCATGGCTACTATTATGCATAATTTTAACACTTAATTTCTACAGGGTATTTGGGGGAAGAAGGGGTGTTGACCTACAATTTCAAATCAGATGCTTAAAAAACAAATATGGGTTTCAATTATCATAGGTTGAAATTATCATAGGTGATCCCTGAAAAATATGCTGACCTTTGCAATTCCATAAATCTCTAGGGGGTGGGGCAGGGGAAGGGAAGAGATAATGCATTGAAAGTACTGAATCCTGTTCAGTGTTCCTTAAGAAAATTCTTTGTTCAGGATGTCTTTAGAAAAAAAACAGTCCACAACTATACTTGTCCTTTGAACATTTCAGGTGCACCAGCTGCTGAGTGAATTACACTGAAAGCAGAAAGCTTTGTTTCAAGTGTGGCCACACTGAAGCTCCCTTGATGTACTCCAAGAGTTCATAAACATAGAAAATACCAACAAACCACCACAAAGACAAAATTATTACAGCAAATTACAGAAAATGCATTAACCATGGAACAAGTACCAGGCAAGTCAGTGTTGCCTGAAGATATTGTTACACAAGCAGTAAAAATGACAAAAGAAAGACAAACATTTTAACATCTTTAGTGGTCTTCCAGCCAAAAATGAGACTTCAAAAGTAGCCTACTTTTTACATTACTTATTCAGCAGTATACAGCATGACATAATTGTTAAGCACCATGTCACCAGCTAACGTTACTTGATAGCCTACTAAGGCTTTGTTAAACATTCGGATTTGCATGCTATTATTAACAATGCCATAAACTTAAAGATTTCTGTAATATCCTCCTTGCGGCCATTAAACTGTTAACACTATCTTTTTCCTTGTTTGATTTGTCAACTGACAAATAGAAGGCATCACATTTTGTCTTCCCCTGTCTACCCTGAACACATTGCTGATGCTGCAGTGCAGTGCTGCACTGCTAAGGATGCTGTCCTTCGGATGACATAATAATGCAAAATCTCTTTTGCCCACTGAGGTACAAAGAAAGAGTAGAAACTAATCCCTGTTTCCCGACCAAAAAACTGTCTCTCAATAAAAGCAAGTTATACCAGCTAAGCCTGTGTGTCAACTATTACTGAATACTTAGTAGCTACCACGTTTACAGCTCACCTGTTCTATCAGTTTCTAACTCATTTCTGTAAAGTGCTTCAAGATACCCAGAGTATGAAAACCTTACCTTGATGGTTTTTGCCTCTTCCTCCTCCCCTTTACATCTGAGTTCTGAGTGTGCTGGCTATGCCTGCTTCCTCAGTGTTCTCTTCATTAACTTGCTCTCCCCTGGATCCTCTGCAATCTGGCTTCAGCCCACTCCACTCTACTCTACTGAGACCACTCTGACTAAAGGTCATTACTGATCTGCTTCCAGCCAAGTCCAAAGGCCTCTTTTCACTCCTCAGACTCCTTACTCCATTTTCTGCCTTTGGCAGAGTCAACCACTCCCTCCTCCTTGCACTTGATTGGTTCTCCTGCCTTTTGAATTGTTCTTTCACTACCTCCCTCAGCGAATTCTCCTCCCTTCTTCTCCCGAATCCCCTCACTTTCCCTTGGAGATCTGTCCTTTTCCCTCTGCACCCTCGGTAAGACACACCGAAAAACCAAGAGGAAAAAATCTCCTCTTATATAATATAGAGTTTTATAGATTCATAGATACTAAGGTCAGAAGGGACCATTATGATCATCTAGTCTGACCTCCTGCACAACGCAGGCCACAGAATCTCACCCACCCACTCCTGCGAAAAACCTCACCTATGTCTGAGCTATTGAAGTCCTCAAATTGTGGTTTAAAGACTTCAAGGAGCAGAGAATCCTCCAGCAAGTGACCCGTGCCCCATGCTACAGAGGAAGGCAAAAAACCTCCAGGACCTCTTCCAATCTGCCCTGGAGGAAAATTCCTTCCCGACCCCAAAAATGGCAATCAGCTAAACCCTGAGCATATGGGCAAAATTCACCAGCCAGATACTACAGAAAATTCTTTCCTGGGTAATTCAGATCCCACCGCATCTAACATCCCATCACAGGCCATTAGGTCAATTTACCATGAATATTTAAAGATCACTTAATTACCAAAATCATGTTATCCCATCATACCATCTCCTCCATAAACTTATCGAGTTTAATCTTAAAGCCAGATAGCAGTGGGGGCAAAAGATCTTCCCTTGGAAGGCTATTCCAAAACTTCACTCCTCTGATGGTTACAAACCTTCGTCTAATTTAAAGTCTAAACTTCCTGGTGGCCAGTTTATATCCATTTGTTCTTGTGTCCACATTGATACTGAGCTTAAATAATTCCTCTCCCTCTCCGGTATTTATCCCTCTGATATATTTATAGAGAGCAATCATATCTCCCCTCAACCTTCTTTTACTTAGGCTAAACAAGCCAAGCTCCTTGAGTCTCCTTTCATAAGACAGGTTTTCCATTCCTCGGATCATCCTAGTAGCCCTTCTCTGTACCTGTTCCAGTTTGAATTCATCCTTCTTAAACATGGGAGACCAGAACTGCACACAGTATTCCAGGTGAGGTCTCACCAGTGCCTTGTATAACGGTACTAAAACCTCCTTATCCCTACTGGAAATACCTCTTCTGATGCATCCCAAGACCGCATTAGCTTTTTTCATGGCCACATCACATTAGCGGCTCATAGTCATCCTATGATCAACCAATACTCCAAGGTCCTTCTCCTCCTCCGTTACTTCTAATTGATGCATCCCCAGCTTATAACTAAAATTCTTGTTATTAATCCCTAAATGCATAACCTTACATTTCTCACTGTTAAATTTCATCCTATTACTATTACTCCAGTTTACAAGGTCATCCAGATCCTCCTGTATGGTATCCCGGTCCTTCTCTAAATTGGCAAGACCTCCCAGCTTTGTATCATCCGCAAACTTTATTAGCACACTCCTACTTTTTGTGCCGAGGTCAGTAATAAAAAGATTAAATAAGATTGGTCCCAAAACTGATCCTTGAGGAACTCCACTGGTAACCTCCCTCCAGCCTGACAGTTCACCTTTCAGAGGACCCGTTGTAGTCTCCCCTTTAACCAATTCCTTATCCACCTTTCAATGTTTATATTGATCCCCATCTTTTCCAATTTAACTAGTAATTCCCCATGTGGCACGATATCAAACGCCTTACTGAAATCTAGGTAAATTAGATCCACTGCGTTTCCTCTGTCTAAAAAATCTGTTACTTTTTCAAAGAAGGAGATCAGGTTGCTTTGGCATGATCTACCTTTTGTAAAGCCATGTTGTATTTTGTCCCATTTACCATTGACTTCAATGTCCTTAACTACTTTCTCCTTCAAAATTTTTTCCAAGACCTTGCATACTATAGATGTCAAACTAACAGGCCTGTAGTTACCCAGATCACTTCTTTTCCCTTTCTTAAAAATAGGAACTATGTTAACAATTCTCCAATCATATGGTACAACTCCTGAGTTTACAGATTCATTAAAAATCCTTGCTAATGGGCTTGCAATTTTGGATGCCAATTCCTTTAATATTCTTGGATGAAGATTATCTGGGCCCCCCAATTTAGTCCCATTAAGCTGTTTAGTGAGGGTGACACACATTAGTGCTTGTGGACCTATGGGGACCTGATTCACTGGGACTGGGAGATTTTTCTATGCATAAAGAACAGGGAGAAAGGTACAAAGACAGGCATAGGAGAAAAGATTGAAGCAAGCAGTGCACTGATATTGCTAAAAGAATGAAGAGGTAAGAGGGCAACAGAAAGAAACAGATCCAAGAGGGAGACAGGGGCAGGTTTGCGTAGATCCCTGAAGGCCTGGGTGGGAAATTGTAACTTGATACAGCTGGCAACTTGGAATGATATGGTCTAATCAACATGCAAGGAAGGTAATTTTAGCAGCTGCATTTTGAATGGAAAGGTCAGAAGAAGGAGAATCAAATGAGAAGGTCCACAAAAGCCAAGGAAGGACAATGTGAAGAAAGAACCATCTCTATTAATTATTAATTTAAACTGCGCTCAAAAGCACCATTGGGATTAAGGACACATTGTAGTAGAGATTGTACAAACTCAAAAGAAGACTCAGTCCCTGTCCTGAAGAGTTTACAATCTCAGAAACAAACCAAAAATTGTCAATACAAGTTCTGGATACCTTAATAAGATCACTAGGCACCCCTGTTCAGTCCTGCATTGGCAACTGAACACCCAACATCTCTTCCTTCATGGCCAGCTGCCAACTCATGTATAGCATGGTGAAAATTAATTTGTTATCTGTTCACTTCCCCTGAAGTCTTCCCTCTCTTGCACTATCAATTATTCCACCACCCTCCCAACCTGGGGATATTTCAGTCTTTTGTATCTTCTTTTTCTGCCTCAGCATCCATACTGTTATTAAATCCTGCTGGTTCTTCTTCTATAATACCTCCAAAAATCTGCCCCTTCCTAGTCATCCCCACCATCAAAGCCTCACTCCATGCCTTGATCATCTCATCTTGGCTACTGCAACCGCTTCCTCTCAGGCCTCTCCTGTTCTCATTTGCATTGCACTCATGTCTATCCAACATGTTGCTTCTGAAGTCAATCTTCCTTTCCTTCAGCCCCAATGGTGTTACCCCCTCCTCCTGCATGGACCTCTGGGCTCCTTCCACGCCAAGTTCCAGCAAGATGCATGCATGATGAGCACATCTCATCTTTCACCATCGTACCACTTATTCTCCCATACCATCTCTGGCATCTTTTGTTTACGATCATACTTCACTATAGTCTGTCTCTTTTAAATGGTAAGCTCCTCATTGTCCTTTTTTGGGGGGGTGAAGGGGTGACCTTTAAAAGAGCCATGAGCTCTTACTGTATAAAAAAATCCGTAAATCAAATTCCATATTTTTCTTTAATATCACACAGATCAGTTTGATAAAATTTAGCACTAAATAACCAATATTTCAATACAGGAGGCATTCAAAACTATATTATATTTCCTTGTTCAGTTAGTGCAATAGCACATGCAAATCATGCATTTACACATGCAAATAAGTATTTGTTGGGTTAAATGTGCACCCCATTCAAAGCAGGTATACACACAAATGAAACCGCACAACTGTACTCCTAGAGCTCTAGTCTCCTTTTTTCAAAACTTGGCCTGTCAGTGCACCAATACCAGGTATTTGTTGCAGTATATAACCAGAAATGCTTTAGACACACTGTAACTGCATTATTAACTGTCCAAATTCATTTAGGTTTGTTTTTTTAATCTACATATTTCTTCCTCCAAAATGCTCCATCAGTACCCAAATATAAGAACTATTAGTGACATGCTCCAGACACGAGTAGAAGATAGAATTCATAGGTTGTGTGCTAGTTTAAGTTGTTTAAATGTACAAAATATTTTAATATTGAGCCAAGGAGACTATATCCTTGGATCAAGTTTCTACTTGCCAAAGTTCAATGCTTTTGTAGGTACCTGGTCTTTTCCTTCTCAACAACTACGGGATGTATATTTGTTGTTCAACTGCAGCTCCTGACCTTGTGTCTCCCTCTACCCCCAGCCCTGCCCAGATCCTCCCAGTGGTGCAGCCCGGCCACCTTCCTTCCCCTCTCTGGGGCAACTCAATGTGGCTTCCTGACCTGGGGAGCTGCTACAAGCACCAGGGAGCCTTTCCTATCCTGGTGTCTCCCACACTTACCTTCACAGCATTTTTCAAATTGTACCCCAGCAAAACTTGTCCATCTGCCACGGCTCTTCCCACATTCTCTGTCTGTATCCTAACACCGGTCCTCTTTCTTCCCCCTCATTGGCTCCATTTCCCCTTCCTTGTTACCATCATCTTCTACACTTCCCACCAGCTCTCAACTCCTGTCATCCACCATCCACCCAACTCCTTCCCATCAGGCTTCCTCTCTGATTTTGACTCCTGTCTTTCTCTCTCTCCTCAGTCTCCCACAGTCATTCTCCAACCCCACACTCTCAACTCTTTCTTTAACCTGCAGGCCTGGTTCAACTCTCCCAGTCACCAAAAGGACCATTCATTTGACCTGGGCTTCACCAAGCACTGCTCTCTGTCTCTCTGATCCCTCTCTTACTGAGTTCCTCTTTCAGGCCATCATCCGGGCTCTTTCAGGATCACCCATCAACCCTCCTCCCCACACCCAGTTACTTGGCCTTTCTATAACTTCCAGTCCATCAACACTGATGACGTCTCATCTGCTCTCAATCATCTCACACCTCTCTTTGAATCCCTCCACTGGCTTCTCCTTTTCTATCTTGTTAAACATAATATACTTGTCTTCACTTTCAAGGCCTTTCCTTCATGGCCTATTCCCACCTTTCCTATCATTTTATTCACTAGTGAGTTGTAAACCCCTACCTCCCATAGGCCCATGATAAGAGCCTCCATCACCCATTTGTTACATTTTCAAACAATCACCTTTGTGCTTTCTCCCATGCTGCCATCATGCTGGGGAAGACTGCCCCATAAGCCTTTGCAAAGCTACCTCATTTTTCTCTTTCAAAACTCTCATTGGAATTCTACTGTTCTTTGATGCCTACAAAAAAAAACTTAACAGCTTGGCAGCTGAGATCACAACCTAACATGATAACAGATAGTGTTCCCTTTGTTTCCTGGTACTCTATTTGTCTGCATCCATCCATTGTGTTATATTAGTTTATAAACTCTCTAGGGTAGGAACAGTCTTTTTCTTCTATGTTTGTACAAGGCCCAGCGCAATGGGGTCTTGGTCCATGACTGAGGCTGCTAGGCACTATGGTAATACAAACAATAGTAAATATTTGAAGATGAAACATTTCTAATGATGGAAAATGTTATCATACTGAACAAGAAAATCACAAGCCAGCTCTGTGATGATGCAAAATTGCTGATTAACACCACGGAATCTGTGTTCCCAAGGCAGATTAAACCATTCACAGTCACAGAACCCTTTAGGACAGACAGCCCTAAATGATTACTGCTTCTGACAAGATCAGCTTCCCTTAGAGGGGACTTCCTATGCATGTAGTATTATTGCACATAGGCTTTTGGCCAGGTACTGCTGTTAATGAAACTGAAGAGGGATTCGGGTTCTGATTTAATACTAACAAATTCAGATAAAAGACCTTTTGGTCAAATAGTGTGACCACAGTATTTATTTACTTTCTAGGATGTGTTGTACAGTAAAAATAATCCATTTGGAAGCATAGCAATATTGATACAATCTCAGAGAAAGAAAAGTAAAGTGTAGAACTATTTTTCCACTCTTTTGCAATCTGACAACTAATGCACTTAACTTGGCCAAAATGTGAAAATTCATGGCATTCACAGATCTTTAAGCAAAGATCAAAATGATGTCTTTGGGTTTAATAGTTGGGGGAATCACTTGTACAAGTAGCATGTTCTCCTAAGTCAATCTTCTGTCACTTTGAAAATCTTGTCAAACAACTATCATATGATGCTACAACTTGCAAGCGTTAACTTCTCAGTCAACTAAGGACATTAGTATGATAATGGGATCTTTGTTTCTTCAGAATTTATGTACTCCTGCTGCTTTCTTCCTGCCTGAAATCATCATTATCCTATGAACAACCTTGCCAATACTCACATATTTCTCATAAGTGACATGAATTTTGGCATCTTTCATAATGTTTGCAATTGACATAGGCAGTATGAAAAAAAATACCACACTTTTGCCAAAGCTACCTGATGTCTCATGTGGCATCACCCTAGAGCTGATGCAAAATAGTATTGAGCCATGCTCTAACTCCTCTCTCTAAAGTAAGGCACAAAAAAGTGAAGTGCTGATCACTGAAGCACTGCTCACTCTGATCATCAAACACTTCTTTGCTTTGTTCTCTGTTCATTCATGGCTCTGGAAGATCACTGGCGAGCAGCATGTTGAACAGAACACACCCAGCATTATGATGGGTTTATTCTACCCATGGATGATGAAAAATGATAGTAGGGATGGTAACTCAGGGTATTATTAATTATTTGTATTATTATTTAATCATATCTCAGAGTTACGAGAAGCAACCTTATTTTTATTTATAGTGCTCTTCAAAGTCATTCGTGAACCTGCACAAATATTACGAAGAATTAATTCAATTGTTTCAAAAGTAGCCACACATTTTGGGAGCCCAACTTTTATAATCTTTGGGGATGATTTTCAGATGTCGTGAGTTCTCTCAGTTCCCACTGCCGTCAATGGGAGCTGTAAGTACTCAGCATCTCTTGAGATCAGGTCCAAGGTATCTAAGGTTGGGCACCAAAACTGGAGGTCACTTTCACATATCTGGTTATAAGCGTCACAGCAGCACTGTTAGACAAATATTATTAAATTCCATTTTACAGATGGGAAAACTGAGGTACTTAAGGAACCTAAGGCACTTAAGTTACGGTACTTGTCCAAGGTCCCACAGAAAATCTGTAGTACTGCTGGAAATAAGACCCACATTCCCCATCCCTGCCTTAACTACAAGAGAATCCTTCTACATTTTAATATACTGTGTATCTAATTTGTACTGGCGCAGTGTAAGAGGCAAGTCATAGAGCAACAAGCTTGCAGGAGGGTGTTGCCCACCTTTCAGGTTAATTTCAAAATGAATTTAAATAGAGAGATGTCTCTTGGGGTACATCTGTATCTGCCTGGGAGGTGTGATTCCCAACTGGCATAGACCTATTTCCTCAAGCTAGCATGCTAAAAACAGCGGTATAGCCAGGGTAGCATGGGCAGTGGCTCAGGCTAGCCCCCTAAGTACAAAGCTCCCCCCCCCCAGCTCTTCTGAGTATGTATTAGGGCAGCTAGCCCAAGCCTTCACCCATGCTTCTTTTGCTATACTGCTATTTTTAGTGCCCTAGCTTGAGCAGATATGACTGTGCCAGGTGGGAATCAGACCTCGCAGTCAAATGTACCCTTCGATTAACACAGGAAAATGTTATAGGGCCACAGAAAATAAAGAGAGAAATTATACACATAAATAACTAAAAGCAAGAAACTGGTAACAAGAGAGAAAGGACTGAAACACATGCTCGCTAGAAAAATTTAAGTATAAGATTTAACGAATAGCCTCTATAAAAAACTATAGCCTGGTAAACTAATCTATAGTAGAGTTCTATACCCAGCCAAGTTTACTCTATTTAATTTGTTGTTTAATTAATTTTCTCCACTTTCTTTAAAAAAAAAAAAGCATGATCTTTGTTCTGTTCCTTCTTTTGAATCATCAACAAAATTGTTTCCTTAGGCAATGTATTTGCACAGATGTAAATGAGGGCCTAATCTGGCCTGCTGAATCTTTATTACTGGGTGATGATGATGAGAGAAAAGGAACTAATTCACATGACTCTCAGAGTTTATGCTGAGCCTTTAGTGCTGGCAGACCAAAAAAAAAAACCCAGAACCCAACATCTTTTTACTCAAAAACTGAGCATATTTTACCTCAAGTCATAGATAGATGATAAACACAGAACCCCACAATGCCATGTTTAGAGTCACCTTCTGGAGTAGGGCTGCACTTCAAAGAATTGGTGTTTAACAAAAAAGATTTATCTCTTTAGAAAATCTGATAAGTGGCTTTGATTTCTGAACAAGAAGTAAGGAACACTGTTAGTAAATAAAGCATATTTAACATGTCTACAGAGTCTGGAATGTTAAGTGGTTAACTAATTTTTCACTATTATAAATCTCAAGATTCAGACAATACTTTGAACCAACAGTAATTGTACATCGCTTATTTTACCTGCAAAGATAACAACTGCCCAAACAATAAATCTAAGAAGGCTGAAATCCTCAAGATGCTATTACTTACAATTGTGAGCTTCAGTGAAACATTGAAACCTTACTTTTGCAGTATCCCTGTTGCTCTAAACGTAAAGGGGCTTGTTTAATTTCCGAGACAGACTCATCTTCCCAACTTTCAAGTATCAGGGGGGTAGCCGTGTTGGTCTGGATCTGTAAAAGCAGCAAAGAGTCCTGTGGCACCTTATAGACTAACGGACGTATTGGAGCATAAGCTTTCGTGGGTGAATACCCACTTCGTCAGATGCATGTAGCGGAAATTTCCAGAGGCAGGTATAAATATACAACCAAGATTCAGGCTAGGGATAATGAGGTTCATTCATTCAGGGAGGATGAGGCCCTCTTCTAGCAGTTGAGATGTGAACACCAAAGGAGGAGAAACTGCTTTTGTAGCTGGCTAGCCATTCACAGTCTTTGTTTAATCCTGAGCTGATGATGGTGTCAAATTTGCAAATGAATTGAAGCTCAGCAGTTTCTCTTTGAAGTCTGGTCCTGACATTTTTTTGCTGCAGGATGGCTACCTTTAAATCTGCTATTGTTCATCCAGGGAGACTGAAGTGTTCTCCTACAGGTTTTTGTGTATTGCCATTCCTAATATCCAATTTGTGTCCATTTATCCTTTTACCTAGGGACTGTCCAGTTTGGCCGATGTACATAGCAGTGGGGCATTGCTGGCACATGATGGCGTAGATTACATTGGTGGACGTGCAGGTGAATGAACTGGTGATGGTGTGGCTGATCTGGTTAGGTCCTGTGATGGTGTCACTGGTGTAGATATGGGGGCAGAGTTGGCATCAAGGTTTGTGGCATGGATTGGTTCCTGAGTTAGCATTACTATGGTGCGGTGTGTTGTTGCTGGTGAGAATAAGCTTCAGGTTGGTGGGCTGTCTGTAGGCGAGGATTGGCCTGCCTCCCAAGGCCTGTGAAAGTGAGGGATCGTTGTCCAGGATGGGTTCTGGATCACTGATGATGCGTTGGAGAGGTTTTAGCTGTGGACTGTATGTGATGGCCAGTGGAGTTCTGTTGTTTTCTTTCTTGGGCTTGTCTCGCAGCAGGAGGCTTCTGGGTATACGTCTGGCTCTGTTGATCTGTTTCCTTATTTCCTGGACACGCAATAGCAGATTTAAAGGTAGCCATCCTGCAGCAAAAAAACTTCAGGACCAGACTTCAAAGAGAAACTGCTGAGCTTCAATTCATTTGCAAATTTGACACCCTCATCAGCTCAGGATTAAACAAAGACTGGGAATGGCTATCCAACTACAAAAGCAGTTTCTCCTCCCTTGGTGTTCACACCTCAACTGCTAGAAGAGGGCCTCATCCTCCCTGATTGAACAAACCTCGTTATCCCTAGCCTGAATCTTGCTTGCATATTTATACCTGCCTCTGGAAATTTCCACTACATGCATCTGACGAAGTGGGTATTCACCCATGAAAGCTTATGCTCCAATACGTCTGTTAGTCTATAAGGTGCCACAGGACTCTTTGCCGCTCTTCCTGACTTTGTTTTTAAAAAGGGTAACTGTTTCAAATAATTCCTACTTATGCCACTTGGACTTTGTCACAGTGATATTACTTCCTTCAGTAAATAGTCTTCAGTGAGTTACGGGGTGTGGAGGTTGGAAAATATGAGAAGACTAATGTGTTTATTGTTTCTATGTCTACTTACATGGCCCCATCACTGAAGTACCTGAGAGCTTCGCACTCATAAGTGCATTTAGTCTCCATACTTCTGATCTATGGAAACATGATCCACATTTTGTAGACAGGGATGTAGAGTCTAAAGAGAACTAAAGGCTAGACTCTGATTTTAGGTAAAGCCCTAAGCAAGGGGCGATGCTTAGACCAAACCAGGCCAGGAGTAGCCCCAAGAGGCATTATGAATTTGACTTGCCTCTCAGTCACAATTTTTCAGCTGCAAGTTATAAAATCTGTCTACCATAATTCACAGTTTCAATATTCTAGATGCAAAGAGACAGGAAGTTGGTACTCTGGCATTTCTACAATAGCAAAGTAATTGTAGTTTGCCTTGCTTGAAAAGTGCAACTTTAACTCTGCATTTCCTGGTTTCTATAATTGGATTTCCTTTTTTAGAAAACTTTTCTGAAAGGCAATACATATCTCCAATCTTAACTCAACTCTTTTTTTTGCTGGAATTTTTTTAAGTTTTAAATACCCTTAACATAGAAACTTAAAGGACCTTCCCCACCTTTCTGTCTGCGACCCCTTTTCATCCTAACAACTTCTCGTGTCGATCAGGAAGACACCCATTTCTTCCCTATGTTCTATACCCCCCCTAACCCCATCCTTTCATCAGCTCTAGCAAGAGACTCATTCCCCTTCAAGTCCTCTTGGATCTCATAGTCTTTATTTTCCTTTGACCTCCTTCCAGAGACTTGCTCCTCTCCTTCACTTCTCCCTCCACCTTGACCAAAAGATTGCCCCAGGTCACAGTTACGTTGGCAATGAGCATGTGTTGTATCGACCAGACAAGGTACTAGCAAGCTTCAACAGGACTTTATTTTAAAAGTAGAATCCTCTTTACCAAGCTGCTGCTGCACCCTCTGTAGCGCTCTCCCAGCCTCTCAACTCCTCCTCCATCCTTCCTGTCCTTTCAGACTCCCAACAGCCAGTGCTCCCAATTCTAATAATTACAAGCAACATCTAAACACCACATTCCCTCCTCTCTTAAGAAATTCTCCCAATTAAAATAAACATTATTGTTCTAACCACAGGAACAAATATGAAACAAGACACTATACTGTTGGCAGAAATATTACACTGAAAACACTGTAGATACTACATAACATAGTCTCTAGTCCAGACAGGTGCTCGTCTGGGTCTGACAGGCCATCTCTCAAACCCCGGTTCCAGTGCAATGTCTTGTTGTGTTGGTACTACGGTGAAGTCATCCAGTGCACACTGGGTGTTGGCATAATCTCCTCTTGGTGCACAGGCAGGTGCAAGATAAGAAGCATTCCATACCCGCCCATCAGAAAGTTGATAGGTGTAAGGTCCCTTCTTTTCTATGATTTTAAGAGGAGCTGTGAATTTATGGTCCCCTTTGCGTAAAATTCCAGGTTTTCGTATTTTAATGAAGGAACCACACTCAAACTTTGGTTCTTTAGCACCCCACCACTTGTCTGTGAAAGCCTTATACTTTGCTTGGTTCTGTTCAACTGTTTTTCTCACATCATCCTTGGTTGGAGCCTCAGGTCGTGCCTTTAACAATTCAGCAATGTTCAATTTAGTATCATCTGTTTCCCATGCAGTAACTCTGCAGGTGATCTTTGCATTGTGGCATGTCATGTAGTCCAGTATGCTTGAAAGAAATCAGTAGTGAAGGGTATTCACATAAATATAAAGGGAAGGGTAAACCCCTTTGAAATCCCTCCTGGCCAGGGGAAAGCTCCTCTCACCTGTAAAGGGTTAAGAAGCTAAAGGTAACCTCGCTGGCACCTGACCAAAATGACCAATGAGGAGACAAGATACTTTCAAAAGCTGGGAGGAGGGAGAGAAACAAAGGGTCTGTGTCTGTCTGTAGTCGTCTTGGCTGGGGATAGACCAGGAATGGAGTCTTAGAACTTTTAGTAAGTAATCTAGCTAGGTATGTGTTAGATTATGATTTCTTTAAATGGCTGAGAAAAGCATTGTGCTGAATAGAATAACTATTTCTGTCTGTGTATCTTTTTTGTAACTTAAGGTTTTGCCTAGAGGGGTTCTCTATGTTTTTGAATCTAATTACCCTGTAAGATATCTACCATCCTGATTTTACAGGGGGGATTTCTTTATTTCTATTTACTTCTATTTTTTATTAAAAGTCTTCTTGTAAAAAACTGAATGCTTTTTCATTGTTCTCAGATCCAAGGGTTTGGGTCTGTGGTCACCTATGCAAATTGGTGAGGCTTTTTATCCAACATTTCCCAGGAAAGGGGGGGTGCAAGTGTTGGGAGGATTGTTCATTGTTCTTAAGATCCAAGGGTCTGGGTCTGTAGTCACCTAGGCAAATTGGTGAGGCTTTTTACCAAACCTTGTCCAGGAAGTGGGGTGCAGGGTTTTGGGAAGTATTTTGGGGGGAAAGACGTGTCCAAACAGCTCTTCCCCAGTAACCAGTATTAGTTTGGTGGTGGTAGCGGCCAGTCCAAGGACAACGGGGGGAATATTTTGTACCTTGGGGAAGTTTTGACCTAAGCTGGTAAAGATAAGCTTAGGAGGTTTTCTCATGCAGGTCCCCACATCTGTACCCTAGAGTTCAGAGTGGGGGAGGAACCTTGACAGGTATCCACAATCGTCCTTCCAGTTTAGCCGTTTGCAAACTCTCTTTCAAACTTCTGTTAAACCGTTTGATTTCCCCATTGGCTTGAGGGTAATATAGGGATGACCTTCTGTGTAAAATGTTCCTCTGTGCTAGAAAAGTTTCAAACTCCAGGGAAGTAAATTGACTACCATTATCTGAAACCAGTTCTTTGGGGTTACCTTCCCTGTTAAAAACTGAAGAGAGGAACTTAATTACTGTAGCAGAAGAGATTTGTGATGTAAACACTACCTCAGGCCATTTACTGAAATAGTCTATTAAGGTGATGGCATAATGACAGTCAATTGGAGCAGTATCAAAGGGTCCTACAATGTCAATCACCACTTTTTCCCATGCAGATTCAGGAAGAGGAACAGGCTGTAATGGAGGGGTGCATGTCACTGCTGTCTTATTCATGCATTTGGCAAGTGACACAGGTTTTTATGAGTGCTTCAGTTTGAGAGTCCATCCCTGGCCACCAATACAGATCCCAATGCTGTTTGGTTTGGACAATTCCTTGATGAGTATCGTGTGCCAGGTGCATGAGTTTTGACACGAATTCTTCTGGCACAAGGAAGATGGTGTGTACCTCGTAGCACACAGCCATCAAACAAAGAAAGTTCATCCCAAACTCTAAAATAAGGCAGCAAAACTGGGTCAAGGTTTTTAGGGTGACTGGGCCATCTCTTTGTCAGAAATTCCCGTAGTTTTTGTTGAACTGGACACGCTGAACAAGCAGCTTGAAATTGTTCTCTTGTAACTGCAGGGAGAGTGCTTGTAATAAGCACAACCACTATATCCTCATCCTCCGGTGGACTATCTGGGTTAAGGCAAAGGCAGGCGAGAAAGGCATTCAGGCTTATATTCCAGTTCATAATTGGAAGAGAATACATCTTGCTAGATGGTCTGCAAGACATGTCCTGCTCTTCGCAGTCCTTTCATGGTGAGCAACATCAAAGGTCTGTGCGCAACTTGAACGTGCAGCCCCATAGGTAAGTTCTCCATTTTTCAGTAGCCCATACACAAGCAAGTGCTTCTTTTTCAACTGTACACTATTTTCTCTCAGAATTACTTAGTGTCCTTGAAGCAAATGCAACAGTCCACTCTGTGTTGTCCTCATGCAGTTGTGTGAGAACAGCCCGAAATCCATAATCAGAAGCATCAGTACTTGCAACTGTGGACAATGCAGAACTGAATAGTGCAAGTACTGGTCTATGTATAATCAAGTCTTTCACCGTTTCGAAACTAGCTTGTGCATCCGTTGTCCACACTAAGGTTGAACTTCTCCGTAGTAATTCCTGTAACGGTTCAATGACAGAAGCATAATTGGGAATGAATTTTGCATACCAGGAGGTAAGATCCAAGAAGGAACGTAAGGTTTGCAAATCTGATGGAGGAGGAGCATTTGAAATTGCCAGGATATGATCTGGATCAGAAAGGAGAGTTCAATTTGTCTAATTTTGCCTGTGGACCTACTGAGCTGGAGGCCTGCTGTGCTGATGCAGTTTAGTATAGAATGCAGGTTATTGTCATGCTCCTCAGAAGTATTTCCAAACACGATAATATCATCCAGATAGCACTGAACTCCATGTTGATTCTTCAGAATCAATGACATTTTTTTTAAAGGCATTTGGGGCAGATGCGAGACCGTATGGAAAACGTTTAAAACGAAATAGTCCCTCATGTGTAATAAATGCTGTGAGGTCTCTGCTATCTTCATGCAACATAATCTGGTGGTATGCGCTCTGCAAATCAAGAGTAGAAAACATTTTTGCTCCACAGAGTTCTGCAAATACTTCTTTTATGTGAGGAAGAGGATGGCTGTCAATCACAATAGCTTTATTTGGCACTCTTAAGTCCACACAAAGGCGAATGCCTCCACCCTCCTTCTGCGTCACCACTATATGTGAAACCCATTCAGAGGAGTCGATCTCTTCAATAATGTCCTCTTGAACAAGTTTTCTAAGTTCCTCTGAAACAGCTTCCCTGAGTGAAAATGGTAAGCACCTAACTTCTGTCTTACAGGCATAACATTATTCCGCATTTTAACTTTATGCGGAAACCCATGAGCACAGCCGAGTTTCTCCTCAACCTGGTGTTGGGTCTCAGCTGAAACTGGTGTGTGTACCGCAAGAGTGCTTTGCTGAGGAAGATCAATTCATCCATTAACTACCCTGAGATTTAAAGCAGCCAATAAATCTCTGCCAAGTATAGGAGTGCCTTTGTGGACAATGTAGAACTCTGCAGTTACACAGCAATCACCAAAAGTAACTACTACCAGGCAGCCATGTACTGGAATATGGTTTTTCAAATAGCACACCAAGTGAAGTTTGGGTTCAGTAAGAGGCACATCTTTAAAGTAACGCAGATAGATGGAATCGGGTAGTATAGGTACTACTGAGTCAGTGTCCAACATTAGCTGAATAGAGTGTGGTTTGCCCGAGGGTATGGCAGAAACATTTACAGTGCACTTGATCTGTTCTGGAATATGTGCTGTAGTGATTTTGTCCACGCTCAGCACAGTAACATCTGGTATTGTAACTGCATGCACCTGTTGATTGAACTGGCTACTGCAACATACTTTAGCAAAATGTCCAATCTTTTTGCAGGGATTGCACTGAGCTACTTTTGCCGGACATCCTGTGTAGCTTGCAAGGTGTTGTGGGGATCCACAGCGAAAACATGCTTTCACTGTATTTTGAATTTGCTGATTTGTTGGTTTTTCATTAGTTTTCCTCTTGCAATAGTGTGTCTGCAGTGGTAGTGAACATTTCTGCAAAGAACATTTCTGCAAAACATTTCACAGCCTGGACTGTGCCTCCTGTATCCATGCTTATTAGTCTGGCTTCAGCTATAGCTGACTCAATCTGAATAGCAATGGTTATTGCTTTTTCTAGTGTAAATTGTGGTTCTAGAAGTAAGCGTTCTCTTACATGAAGCATGGTTGTTTTCTCAAAGAGCTGGTCTCTAATCCTCTCATCTGCCATATTCCCAAAGTCACAAAATACAATCAGACTCCTCAGGGAAGCAATATACTGCATTATAGTTTCCCCTGGTTTCTGCTCACACTGGCAGTGGATTAGCAGAGCACGCTTTCTTACTTCAAGTTTCAGATTAGCAGCCGCGTTAGTCTGTATTCACAAAAAGAAAAGGAGTACTGTGGCACCTTAGAGACTAACCAATTATTCCACCATGATTTCAACAATTTCCATCCCACCATCAACCTCAGCCTGGACCAGTCCACACAAAAGATCCACTTCCTGGACACTACCGTGCTAATAAGCGATGATCACATAAACACCACCCTATTCCGGAAACCTACTGACCGCTATTCCTACCTACATGCCTCCAGCTTTCACCCAGACCACACCACACAATCCATCGTCTACAGCCAAGCTCTACGATACAACCGCATTTGCTCCAACCCCTCAGACAGAGGCAAACACCTACGAGATCTCTATCAAGCATTCTTACAACTACAATACCCACCTGCTGAAGTGAAGAAACAGATGGACAGAGCCAGAAGAGTACCCAGAAGTCACCTACTACAGGACGGGCCCAACAAAGAAAATAACAGAACGCCACTAGCCGTCACCGTCAGCCCCCAACTAAAACCTCTCCAACGCATCATCAAGGATCTACAACCTATCCTGAAGGACGACCCATCACTCTCACAAATCTCGAGAGACAGACCAGTCCTTGCCTACAGACAGCCCCTCCAACCTGAAGCAAATACTCACCAGCAACCACACACCACACAACAGAACCACTAACCCTATCCTTGCAACAAAGCCCATTGCCAACTGTGTCCACATATCTATTCAGAGGACACCATCATAGGGCCTAATCACATCAGCCACACCATAAGAGGCTCATTCACCTGCACATCTACCAATCTGATATATGCCATCATGTGCCAGAAGTGCCCCTCTGCCATGTACATTGGTCAAACTGGACAGTCTTTACGTAAAAGAATAAATGGACACAAATCAGATGTCAAGAATTATAACATTCAAAAACCAGTTGGAGAACACTTCAATCTCTCTGGTCACTCGATTACAGACCTAAAAGTGGCAAATCTTCAACAAAAAAACTTCAAAAACAGACTCCAACGAAAGACTGCTGAATTGGAATTAATTTGCAAACTGGATACAATTAACTTAGGCTTGAATAGAGACTGGGAGTGGATGGGTCATTACACAAAGTAAAACTATTTCCCCATGTTTATTTCCCCCCCACACCCCATCCCACCCCACACCCCACTGTTCCTTAGACGTTCTTGTTAACTGCTGGAAATGGCCCACCTTGATTATCACTACAAAAGGTTTTCTCCCCTCCCCCCCCAACTCTCCTGCTGGTAATAGCTCATCTTAAGTGATCACTCTCCTTACAGTGTGTATAACAACACCCATTTTTTCATGTTGTGTGTGTGTGTATAAATCTCCTGACTGTATTTTCCACTGAATGCATCCGATAAAGTGAGCTGTAGCTCACGAAAGCTTATGCTCAAATAAATTGGTTAGTCTCTAAGGTGCCACAAGTACTCCTTTTCTTACTTCAGAAATCTCTATAGCACTGATTGCAAGCAGATAAGTCTCAACATATGAATCCAGGTAGTAAAAGCAATTGGAGGCTCATCTGGGCTTTGCAGAAAGGATGCAGGTGGGTTCAGAGGCAGAAGATCCATCCTCGTCGCCAAAATGTTATATCAACCGGGCAAGGTACTAACAAGCTTCAACAGGACTTTATTTTCAAAGTGGAAACCTCTTTACCAAGCTGCTGCTGCACCATCTGTAGCTCTCTCCCAGCCTCTCAACTCCTCTCCGCTCCTTCCTGTTTCCTGTCCTTTCAGATTCCCAACAGCCAGTGCTCCCAATTCTAATAATTACAAGCAACATCTAAACACCACAGCATGCATGAGCCGGAGATAGAATAATGGGACAGGATACAGCTAAATTTAGACTCTTATTTTACTAAGCTGCACAAACTCAGCACTTCATCGAGTTGCGGACGATTATCAGTTGTCATTGTCAGGAATGCCATAATGACTAAACTACTTCTAGCAACATTCCTGAATGGTAGCAGTTGCTGTGTTCATAAGAAAAATCGACTTCCCTAGAATTAGAATCAGCTTTTAGTAACTAGTTTTCCCTTTTGTTTTAAGTCCATTCCAAGTTTGCTCCACAGAATTGGAATTTCACGTGTGCCATAACTGGCTCCTTCTCTTGATTCACTTACATGGTTTGCAGTCTTTAACAATATCTTTGATGTCTGAATTCATGCGTGTAACAAACATATCTCTAGCCTTGCAATGACAGGCTTCTGCAGTCTGCTAACTAGAGTGGATTCTTGCCAACATCTCAGGTCTTATAACTTAGAGTGTATTAGTTCTGGGTCCTATCCACAGGATTCCATTTGCCATATTAACTTTCTCCCATTATGCCCAGTATTTGCTAATTCGGTCTGTAATGTCATCCTTTATATCTGGCCATCCTGCTACACCACTTGCTTTCAGTTCCTGAAGTATCTCATCTTGCTGGATAGGTCTTTGAATCTGGGCCAAGCACTAATCTGACACACACAGGAGTTTTGCATAATTAGTTTGCTTACATTTTGAGGTGCAGATTCTCTGTGTATGGAAAGTCTCATAATCAGGTGTTTTGGATCTCACCGGTCTCTGAAGTAGTACAGCTCTAGAGGAAGTCTGCCATTTCGATTTTGGATCCCATTTCACTGTGATCAGTGCACCATAGACTGTATTTTTGAGAGTAAAATATATACAGGAAGATGTAAAAGGTTGATTCTGAATCCATTTAGACTACATCTCAGCTATGCACTCATCTAACTTCTCATAAGCTAATACTATCATGAAACATTACTCTTCAATCATTAGTTCATTCTTCTGTTCAGTAGATGAAGGAGACCTTGATGGAAAAGCTACAGGTCACCCTTCCAGTAGCACCATTAGACCTAGTCCCTCCTCACTTGCAGCACACCAAATTGTAAATATTCATTGACTTTACAGTATCTACTAGATGCGAAGTGCTTTTCCCGGTTCAACACTTTTGTCACATTACAGTTCCCATGCCCAGACAGCATCTTTGTCTTATAGTCATCAGAGAGATTCACACACATCCAACAGGTGAGACAAGTGTTGCAAGATAATTCACAAATCCCTGCATTGTTTGCACATCCAGAATTGCTCAGACTTTTTTAGGATCTGGACATTCATCCCCAGATGTGAGCACGTGACCAGTGTAGGGAACAAACAAAAGCTTCAGTCCAAATTTTCTTTTTATTCAAAATTGAGATTGCTCTCTTTGGCTCTCTCCAACAAAGTTTGTGATCATGGTCAGCTATTGCTTCTTTCATGGTCTCACCACCACGCACTGGCAGTGATCTTTGCCTCAGGAAATACTTCTAGGGCTTCATGCAGTTGCTGCAGATATTCTTCTGGAGCTGTCCGGCAAATTGTTGAACCAACCATCATCATCCAAGGAGAGTCCAGAAAATTGTCATATAATTGCTTCCTGTGTCTAGCTATAATTGCTAGAACCAAGCAGGCATCTAGAACTGAAAAGATTTTTGTTAGATCTGTCAATGTTCTTCAGTGGCTGGACAGGGGATACTGTGAACTTTGTAGTGATCTGCCGAGGTCTTTAGTACCTGTGTAGATCTGCAGCTTGCCTTGCTTTCTAATTGCATTATATTGCTCATACCCTTGAGGATAAAGGTATATTAAAAAATGTCATAAAGCCAAAAATATTTTTCCAAGTTCTGTGTTGAAGGGCACCGATACCTTACGTGGCTGATGTTGTCATGTACTGGTTTAACCTTGAGGTGACTCTCCAAGTGTTACTCTCTAAGCAGACACCCAAATCCATTAAATAAATCCGCATGGACCAATCTCTCAGATCTTTTCCTACAACAGTGATATCACATCAGTGGATATCTTGTGCATTTTCGCTTTTTTACTCTGACAATACTTCTTCCATGTGCACAGTAATTAGTTCCATTTCCTCATATATTTGGCCTGAGAGTGGCAGCTTCTTTGCCCCTTTCACTAGGCAAACTAGCCTTTAATTTCAGTTTAATTTGTATTGGCCTAATGGTTGTACATGTAAAAACCATCACATAACCTTAGTGTGATTCTACTATGTTGTAAATCCTAGTTTTGCCCTTGTCTTCTTTTACAATAATCTGAGTAGTTAATTAGGTTACATGTGGAACCACAGTCCATTTGATACAATTTCCTTAGGGTTTGTTTATTTGTTTTGTTTTGTACTCATGTTTAGTACTATAAGCCACTGTTTTCCAGTGGTTTCAACTGCACCTGCATGATACATAATATGTGGAATCAACAGATCTACTGTTCTCGGTCTTCAACAATACGAAACTTTACTTTGTTGCTTTGGCTGCATCTGAGCTTTTGCCCCCCTCCCAAAATCCACCACACACACACACACACACTTCCCCACCCCCAACATTTCCTACAGGTCTCCCCTCATGCTGGACACTTCTGTCTCTTGCAAGCTTGCTCGCATGATGGCTAGTCTTTATGCTGTGCTGCGTCAGTGCTCTCTTCTGTTGTGTTTTTCTGAACACGTATTTTCTGCTTCTGTAGGACCTCCATTTGAGGTCCTGCCCCAATTTCTTTTCTGCCATTCTACTGCCTCATATCAGCTCATCATGCAGTCTCAAAAATGTGGCTCAGAACGGTCTGAGCTTTGTGACATCCCAAACTCTGGGTTTCAGTTGTACCTGGTCTGTTGCATTAGACAAGTAACATTCACATATTAACATCTCTGAATGTCCAGAAATTTTTCTAGACTGCTTCAAGAGTCTTCATAACATCCCGCTTCCTCAGAGGGTGCAAAATGTTGGTAAGCACGTAGGTGGTTATGAACCATTAATGAACACAAGGAAGTAAAGTAATTCTCAAGATCTTTCTTTTCCACTTTAGATGCACCTTTGTACTCATACAACAGGTATGTCATGTACATGAATCCATGATCAATGCCCCTCTCCCCCCACCACAGAAAAAACCTTGGATCTTACACTTACTTCAGGATGTTTACACAAGTTCTCTATAGCATAGGCCACTCTGATGGGACAGAGGTTCTTTCATAAGTGTGGAAGACCTCAACAAGCTCTGTAAAACTGAATTATGATCTGCAACCTTTAAGAAAAAAAAGGCCTACTTTTTTGGATTAACAGATTCTTGGTTTATAGGAATCCTATTGATATAAAAGCATTTAGGATTAATTCAGAACCCACTTGAGACAAATCATCTCTTAGAGAAACGTAATAGAGAGCATACAACACACTTTCCAGAGAATTTATCACTTTTTCTTGAAAATTAATGTATGATTTAATGTTGCTCACTCCATTTACAATAAAGGATACTACATTATTCTAGGCCAGGGATCAGCAACTTTTGGCAGAAGGCCCGCCAGGGTAAGGCCCCTGGCGGGCCAGACTGGTTTGCTTACCTGCCACGTCCACAGGTTTGGCTGATCACAGCTCCCACTGGCTGCAGTTCGCTGCTCCAGGCCAATGGGGGCTGCAGGAAGCAGAGTGGGCCAAGGGATGTGCAGGCCGCTGCTTCCTGCAGCCCCCATTGGCCTGAAGCAGCGAACCATGGCCAGTGGGAGCTGTGATCGGCCGAACCTGCGGATGCGGCAGGTAAACAAACGAGCCCAGCATGCCAAGGGGCTTACCCTGGCGTGCCACATGCCAAAGGTTGCCAATCCCTGTTCTAGGCCACCGCTTGCTGTCTGATTTTTAGTGGTACCAACCCCCACGCACATTGATGTCTGGGGTAGTTGGGTGACTCTGCACATCTGAAATCAGGGCCCAATGATCCTATTTAACATTCCTTATTCAAGCAAGGCTCCCACTGACTTCATCCAATTCCCCTGCATCCAGAATTAGCTATTACACCAGCCTACACATAAACCTAACATTATTATGAGTAACGTTTCATGGATATTCAGTATCTTATATGTCAAAGACTTCAGCTGCACCAGTAGCTTAGGATTTTCTTTAAGCTGCAGCTTTCTCAAGCCAATATTTGTAAATTATGTTTCATGTTACCATGGAAACCAAGCAGGTACTACCTCCTGCAAGCAGCCTCTTCAATATCCTTTTCTTTCTACCCATAGTTCACAGAAGTTACTTTTTTCTTTGTCAGACCAAGGGTAACACTTAAGCCACAATGCAAGTGGGACAGAACCAGGACATGTGTCAATTGTGTAACACCACAAGGCCATGTAGAATTCGTGTTGTATGGTATTGTAAGAATACTTATACCAATAACATCTCTTAGCTCTTTTAGAGTGTTTTTCATTTGCAGATCTCTGAGTGTTTTTACAAAGGTACATGATTTTGAAAGGCAATAAGGTTGTGTCATTCCATTGAGCTGCCGAAAAGAAATGCTACAGAAGATCCACGAGAGTTATTTAGGAATTGAGAAGTACAAACAACGAGCACGAGAGGGGCTGTGTTGGCCATAGATCAATCACGACATTACTAAAAGTGGTAGGAAACTGCTTTTCATGCCAACAGACAGAGACACTGAGACCTCCTCCAATTCCACAAAGGTCTTATGAGAAGGTAGGCACTGATTTACTTACCTGGCAATCAAAGGATTATTTAATAGTCACAGACTATTATTCTCTGTATCCAGAAATTTGCACACCACACAGTACTAATAGTAAGTCAGTGATAGCCGGCATAAAAGGAATCTTCTCCAGACATGAAATTCCAGATTAAGTCTTTTGTGATAACGGGCCACAATTTTCCAGTGCAGATTTTAGGCAATTTGCCACAGAGTGGGATTTCCATCACAAAACATCAAATCAAATTACCCCCAATCAAATCAACTTGTGGAAAGGTCTACACAGACAGTAAAGAACCTTATGAAAAAGGCTTCTGATTTGTATAAAGCTTTATTGGTTTACCGAAGTACACCTCTGGAAAAAAAAATTCTTCAGCTAAGTTCTTAATGGAAGAAAGATCAGATCTAATTTACCAATTACTGATAACCTGCTGAAATCTCATAACAATGCAACCATATGGAAGATGAAAGAAAATCGTAAGTGGAAGCAGAAACATTATTTTGACAAAAAGGCCTGTGATCTCCCATCTCTTAACTCAGGTGATAGAGTGTGCCTGAGGAATCACACCTCTAATACTTGGGACCAAAGAGATACCATTAAAGAACAGCTGCATCCAAGTTCTTACATAGTCCAGTCAGACCAGGGGGGATACATTTCAACATAATCAAAAAAACGCTGACAAAGGAGGTGCTGTAGTCACCATGAATAGGTCAGAATATGAACAAGAGTCTACTAGGCAGCTCCCCAACACCACATTCTACAGGCCATTACCCTCTGACCCCACTGAGGATTATCAAAAGAAACTACACCATCTGCTCAATAAACTCCCTAAAGAAGCACAGGAACAAATCTACACAAACACACCCCTACAGCCCCCACCAGGGGTATTCTACCTGCTACCCAAAATCCATAAATTTGGGAATCCTGGACGCCACATTATCTCAGGCATTGGCACCCTGACAGTAGGATTATCTGGCCATGTAGACTCTCTCCTCAGGCCCTACGCTACCAGCACTCCCAGCTATCTTCGAGACACCACTGACTTCCTAGGAAACTACAATCCTTGGGTGATCTTCCAAAAACCACCATCCTAGCCACTATGGATGTAGAAACCCTCTACACCAACATTCCACACAAAGATGGACTACAAGCCGTCAGGAATAGCACCCCAGGTACCATCATGGCAAACCTGGTGGCTAAACTTTGTGACTTTGTCCTCACCCACAACTATTTCAGATTTGGGGACAATGTATACCTTCAAATCAGCAGGACTGCTATGGGTACCCGCATGGCCCCTCAGGATGACAACATTTTTATGGCTGACTTAGAACAACGCTCACCTCTCATCCCCTTACCCCCCTGCTCTACTTGCACTACATTGATGACATCTTCATCATCTGGACCCATGGGAAAGAGGCCCTTGAGGAATTCCACAAAGATTTCAACGATTTCCACCCTACCATCAACCTCAGCCTCGACCAGTCCACACAAGAGATCCACTTCCTAGACACTACAGTGCTAATAAGCAATGGTCACATAAACACCACCCTATACTGGAAACCTACTGACCACTATACTTACCTACATGCCTCCAGCTTTCATCCAGACCATACCACATGATCCATTGTCTACAGCCAAGCTCTAAAACAGAGCCACATTTGCTCCAATCCCTCAGAGACACACACCTACAGAATTTCTATCAGCCATTCTTAAAACTGCAATACCCACCTGGGGAAGTGAAGAAATAGATTGACAGAGCCAGAAGGGTACCAAGAAGTCACCTACTACAAGACAGGCCCAACAAAGAAAGTAACAGAATGCCACTAGCCGTCACCTACAGCCCCCAACTAAAACCTCTCCGGCGCATCATCAAGGATCTACAACCTATCCTGAAGGACGATCCCTCACTCTCACAAATCTTGGGAGACAGACAAGTCCTTGCCTACAGACAGCCCCGCAACCTGAAGCAAATGCTCACCAGCAACTACACACCATACAACAAAAACACCAACCCAGGAACCAAACTCTGCTACAAACCCCAGTGCCATCTCTGTCCACATATCTATTCAAGGGACACCATCATAGGACCTAACCACATCCGTCACACCATCAAGGGCTCATTCACCTGCACATCTACTGATGTGATATATGCCATCATGTGCCAGCAACACTACTCTGCCATGTACCGGATAGTCTCTATGCAAAAGAATAAATGGACACAAATCTGACATCAGGAATCATAACATTCAAAAACCAGTAGGAGAACACTTCAATCTCTCTGGTCACTCAATAACAGACCTAAAAGTGGCAATTCTTCAACAACAAAAACTTCAACAGACTGAGTCATTACAAAACCTAAACTTAATTTCCCCAATACTAATTTCTCCCTATTGTTACTCACACCTTCTTGTCAACTGTCCATAATGGGCCACTCTCTTACCACTTCAAAAGTTATTTTTCCTCCCTTGGTATCCTGCTGTTAATTGATTTATCGCATTAGAGTGACCTCACACTTGGTAAAGCAACCCACATCCTTTCATGTATTTATACCTGCTCCTGTATTTTCACTCCATGCATCAGATGAAGCGGGTTCTATCCCACAAAAGCATATGCCCAAATAAATTTGTTAGTCTGTAAGGTGCCACAAGGACTCCTCGTTATTTTAATATAATCAAAGGGATCGATGAATAATCCCAGAAAATTCCAAAATATTGACAGCTGAGATGGACTCTGGTATTTCCCATCTGACTGATCCTATATCATCAACTGACAAAGGAGAAACTGTCAAGGAACAAGAGAACAACTCAGACTCTAATGAAAGGCTGAAACAGAAGATTAAATATCCTGAAAGACTCATACAGACTTGCTAATTTGCCTGGACAAGGGGTATCTGAGTGGTAAAGATATACTCAAGAGTGATGTGCTTGCTGGTCACCTCTCCTCTCTAGGTAGCTGACACACTGGCTTTATGGAAACGTATTAGATGGGTTGAGAATTTAAATGTATGTGTTATTAGATAGTTAACTTATATATATAAAGAGTGAATTCATTTTTCTTTAAGAGGGAAGATGTAGAGATATGTTTATGAAAGATTGTGATTTGGAGACGCTCCCGCATCAGGGACTCTATAGAAACTCTCCAGTTTGTTTTATTGAAGTTTTTATTCCTTTTTCATTCACTGGTTTGTTATTTAATGAACCCCAGATCGTTACAGGTATTGCTTAAACCTGGTGAGATGGTTCGCATGATTAAAATGTTAAAATCAATTATTATAAGCTATTTAGGAAGGAGTAAGTAGGCAAAAGGGGAAGGGGATTGGCACTCTGTCAGAAAGGGCATTACCTATTTCCTAGTCACACTCAGCTCAGAAAAAAAATTATCTTGAATGTTTATGGATCAATGTCCTCACACAATGAACGGTTCTCAAATTTCAGCAACCCAAAGACCGCCATTTTGATTTTTAAAAATTTTGCGAACCCCAAATCCCCAGCTCAGCCCCAGGCCTCACCCCCACTCCACCGCTTCCCCCAAGGCCTCACCCCCACTCCACATCTTCTCGCCCCGCTCCGCTCCATCCCTGCCCCTCCTCTTCCCCACCTCTTTCCACCCCCTGCCCCAAGTGTGCTCCATCCCCACTCCTCCACGTCCCTCCCAGCACCTCCTGCACACGGGGGAACAGCAGTTCCACATTGTGCAAGAGGCACTAGAAGGGAGGGAAAGGAATTGAGGGAGAGAGGGAGGGGGAGGAGTTGATCAGCAGGGTCCGTGGAGACCCTAGTTTGAGAAACGCTGTCCTAACAGATAAAGCACAAGATGGCCATGGGCGGTGGGTACCATAGGCTGGGGGAGACTGGGCCTCCCCAAACAGCCAGAGGTGGCCCCACCCATGGTCTGCCCCCCCCAGATTCACCCTCCTGCTTGAACTTCCTGCTCTGCCCTTGGTCCAGTCTCCCTGTACAGTGGCCTTGGCTCAGGCTGGGGCTGCGCCGTCCGCCCTCCCGGCGCTTCGGGGCTGGAGCTGCACTGCCTGCCCCCCCACCCGGCACTGGGGGAGCTGGAGCTGCACTGCCCACCCTCCAGGCGCTACAGGGTTGGGGGTGGGGCTGCAGCCATGCGCCACCCACCTTCCCAGTGCTCCGGGGCTGGTGGGGAGGGCTACGACTGCTCCAGGGCTGACGGAAGCTAACCTGGGGTGGGGCAAGTGGCTGCAGTGGGCGGGGGAGCATGGAAGGGCGGGGCTGGGGGCTAGCCTCTCCAACCCTGCTCCTGGCCGGGGTGGCTCCCCCAGCCCCTCGCCTGCCTTCCCCCCTCTCGCAGAGCCGCAGTGTGCCGCACCGCCGGTGCCAGCACTCTGGACTGCTCCTGGGCAGCCCAGCAGCTCCTGCCGCTTTGAGCAGCACAGTAAGGGGGTGGGGCTGCGAGCTCCAGCGGGCTGCGCGGCATCTATACACGCTGCCCTGAGCGGCGTGGTAAGGGGGCCGGGCCGGGGCTGGGAGGAGGGGTTGGATAAGGGCAGGGAGCAGTTGGAGGGGGCAAAGGTTCTATGGGGGCGGTCAGGGGATGGGGAACGGGGGGGGGGGGTTGGGTAGGCGTGGGAGTTCTGGGGGGTCTGTCGGGCAGGGCCGGTGCAACCACTCAGCGGACTAGGCAGCCGCCTAGGGCGCCAAGTGGTTGGGGGCGCCAAAAAGCAGTGCCCCCCCAATTTTTGTTTAAAACAGTGGAGCACAAGACTGCTGCTGCTCCCTGCCTCCCGGCTCCAGAGGGGCCACCTGCAGCACGGCCAGTCCCTCCTCCCAGGGGAGCAGCTGCGCCTTCTTCCCCGCATCGCGGGCCGAGCTGAGCTCCCTGCCACCCTTGGGGCTCTCAGCAGCAGCTGCCGCCGTCACCACTGAGAGCCCTGGGGGCGGTGGGGAGCCAGACTCGGGGGGACTGGCTGCCTGCGCCGCCACTGACAGCCCCGGGGGCAGCGGGGAGCCTGGCTCAGCCCACGGTGCGGGAAAGACGCAGCTGCGCTCTGCTCTTCGGGCAGAGAAGCTGGGTGTCTACTCCACCTGCAAGGTACCTAGCAGGGCCACGGAGAGCCGCTCGGGCCCGCGGAGCACCAGAGGGTGGGCAGGTCCAGTTCCTGGCCTGGGGAACGGTGTATGTGGGAGCAACCCGGGCACACCTCCCCAGCCAGTGCCACCCCCTCCAACATCCACCGACCAGCTACCTTTTCCCCTGTGCACCCATGACCCCAACAACCACCCTGTCCTGCCACTTTTGCCTCTGGGCAACCTCCACCCAGCAACACCCCCCAGCCAGCCACAGTCACCTTCACCCCTTCATCAAACTCGGGACTCCCCGCCTGCCATCTCCCTCTTGCCCACTCCTCCCTTGTGCAAACCCCTCCCTGCCACCTTCACCCCCCTGCAACAGCCCCAGGCACATACACACCCCCGCCTGCCATCCCCTTGCAACAACCCGCTCCTGCCCACTTCTCCCTTGTGCCACTCCCTCTCTGCCACTGCACCCCCTGCAATGAGCCCCTTTTGCCTCTGTACAATCTCTTCCCTGCCACTACACCTCCACCCCCTCCACCTCTTGGCACATCCCTTAAATCAGAACTTTTTATAGGGAACCGGTTGTGAAGAATTTGGCAGCTCATCACTGAATGTAATCAGAAAAATATAAATGGTAATTGGGAATTATTTAAGAACACTTTATTAGATGTTCAAAAAGCCACAATCAAGGAAGGAGCGCATACTGGTTAAAAAAACCAAGTAGGTGTAGAGGGGAAGTGAAGGAAGCTATAAATATATACATAACAAATGGAAGAAAGGGGAAGTTGACTGTAATGAATATGAAATCAGAAGTTAGAAATTGTAGAAAATTGATAGGGGAAGCAAAGAGACAAGGAGAAATCTGTGTCAGCAGAGTTAAGGACAGTAAGAATGAGTTTAAGTATGTCTGGAACAAAAAATAATCTTAACAATGGTATTGGTCCATTACTAAATGGAAATGGTAAAATAATCAATAATAATGCAGAAAAGACAGACGTGTCCAGTAGATATTTCTGTTCTATATTTAGGAAAAAACAGATGATGTAGTCTTACCATACGATGACGACAATCTTGCCATTTCACTAGTATTTCAGGAGGATATTCAATAGTAGCTACTGAAGTTGGAGATTTTTAAATCATCTGATTTAGATAACTTGCATCCAAGTGTTTTTAAAGAGCTGGTTGAGGAGCCTGCAGCACCATTAATGCGGATTTTCAATAAGTCTTGGAGCAAAAGGGAAATTCCAGAACACTAGAACAAAGCTAACGTTGGACCAATATTTTAAAAAGGTAAACAGGATAACCCAGATAATTATAAGCCTGCCAGTATGATATCGAATCCAGGCAAGATAATGGAGCAATTAACATGGGAGTTGATTAATAAAGAATTAAAGGAAAGTAATATAATTAATGCCAAGCAACATGTATTTATGGAAAACAGATCTTCTCAAATTAAACATGATTTTTTTTATACTAAACTATAAATTTGGTTGATAAAGGTAATACTTTTGGTATACTTAAAAGGAATTTGGGTTGGTACCACGCAACATTTTGATTAAAAACCTACAGTAATAAAAAAATTAATATGGCACATGTTAAATGGTTTACAAACTGACTAACTGATAGATCTCAAAATGCAAATTGTAAATGGGGAATCATCTCTGTGTGAGTAGTTTCTAGTGGGATCCTGCAAGGACTGGTTCTTGGCTCTATACTAAAACATTTTTATCAGTGTCCTGGAAGAAAACATAAAATCATCACCGATAAACATTGCAGATGAGACAAAAACTGGAAGCATGGTAAATAATGAAGAGGACAGATCTGTGATAGAAAGATCTGGATATCTTGGTAAGCTGGGTGCAAGCAAAATCTATGCATTTTAAATATGGCTAAATGTAAATGTATACATCCAGGAACAAAGTCTGTAGGCCATACTTACAGAATGGGAGATTGTATCCAGGGAAGCAGTGACTCTGAAAAAGACTTTGGAGACATGGTGGATAATCAGCTGAATATGAGCTCCCAGTGCAACACTGTGGCGAAAAGAGCAAATGATCTTGGAATATATAAACAGGGGAATCTCAAGTTGGAAAAGAGAGGTTATTTTACTTCTATCTTCGGCACTGGAATGACCACTGCTGGAATACGGTGGCCAGTTCTGGTGTCCATAATTCAAGAAGGATGCTGACAAATTGGAGAAGATTCAAAGAAGAGCGATGAGAATTATTAAAGGATTACAAAACTTTTCTTATACTGACAAACTCAGAGTTCAATCTATTTATCTAACAAAAATATTTATGGGATGACTTGATCACAGTTTATCAGTATTTGGAGAGAAAATAAACAGTTCATAATGGGCTCTTCAATCTAGCAGACAAATGTATAACAGTCCATTGGCTGAACGTAGAAGATAGACAAATTCAGACTGGAAATAAGGAGGGTTTTTTGACAGTGAAGGTATTTAACCATTGGAACAATTTAACAAGGTCATGGTGGATTCTCCACTACTGGAGAATCAATACTTGAAACAATCAAGACTGGATGTTTTTCTAAGAAGTATACTCTAGGCCTGTGATATATAGGAGGTCAGACTAGATGATCACAGTAGTCCCTTCTGAGTTTGGAAGAATTTTCAGAGGCTGCTGAGTACTGTTCACGCACAAAGAACTCATCCCAAATGGTGAAGTGGATATTGCATTGGTGTGGGTCTCCCTTTGTGGCAGCCCTCTACCTACATGCCCATGGACTGAAATTTTCTCCCTGCATGTGACAAGGAAGATGATAGGAGTTACTCCACCTACGAGGATATCTGCAGGCTGGAGGGGATCCATGTTTCTGTTTGTGAACACTATCAAACTATCAGAGTGGTACCCATGTTAGTCTCGAAGGTGCCACAAGGACTCCTCATCGTTTTTGCTGATACAGACTAACATTTATTTGAACATAAGCTTTCGTGGGCTAAAACCCACTTCATCAGATGCATGAAATGGAAAATACAGAGGCAGGTATAAATACACAGCACATGAAAAGATGGGAGTTGCCTTACCAAGTGGGAGGTCAGTGCTAACAAGCCAATTCAATTAAGGTGGAAGTGGGCTATTCTCAACAATTGACAAGAAGCGGTGAATACCAAGGGAGGAAAAATCACTTTTGTAGTGCTAATGAGGCCAATGTAATCAAGGTGGTCCATTTCAAACAGTTGACAAGAAGGTGTGAGTATCAGCAGGGGGAAATTAGTTTTCGCAGTGGATGGGTCACTCCCCCAGCCTCCGACTTCTGTCTCTGACTCTGGCTTGACCCTTGGTTCTAGCGTTTGGTATCTGACCTCAGCTCCAACCCTCAGCTTCAATTCCTGACTCTGACTCAATGCCTGGCTCTGGTAATTAGCAGTTGCTAATGGTGCTAAAGGTCTGGTGCTGACCCTCTGCTTTGTTCCCCAATGTGGATACCTGCTCTGCCCATTAGACCTGACTCCTGCTCTGACTAGCAAGCCAGATGGCCTACATCCCAGTCTACAACAGTCCTCTGTGGGGAGTAGGAAAGATGTGGTGAGAAGTGGAGTGCTGCTGGGAAACAGATGAGCCATTTTTTCATGCAGCAAGAGAAGCATGGGCAATACACAAAGGGTAGCCTTTACCTGAAGATCAAGATGGCAAGAAAAGGCCCAAGGAAAATCATTCTGGAAAGGAAACTGTTTGTGAGGGTTAGCCCAATGAACTTTAAGAAGCCCTAATTATAAACAGCAGGGTGTGTAATGAAAATGACAGCCTGACCTTAAACAGCAGAAGTAAGTGAAATTTCTTTCCATGCAGCATTTTGTGAGATATCACAAGTTTTCCCAAAGGTAGAGGCATACAGTCACATAGAGATGCCACATGAAATCTATCTCATGCAGTAACTCATAATAACTCTGCCATGTACATTGGTCAAACTGGACAGTCTCTACGTAAAAGAATAAATGGACACAAATCAGATGTCAAGAATTATAACATTCATAAACCAGTCGGAGAACACTTCAATCTCTCTGGTCACTCGATCTCAGACCTAAAGGCGCAATATTAAAACAAAAAAACTTCAAATCCAGACTCCAGCGAGAAACTGTTGAATTGGAATTCATTTGCAAATTGGATACAATTAACTTAGGCTTGAATAGAGACTGGGAGTGGCTAAGTCATTATGCAAGGTAACCTATTTCCCCTTGTTTTTTCCTACACCCCCTCCCCCCAGACATTCATGTTAAACCCTGGATTTGTGCTGGAAATAGCCCACCTTGATTATCATACAAATTGTAAGGAGAGTGATCACTTTAGATAAGCTATTACCAGCAGGAGAGTGGGGTGGGAGGAGGTATATTTTCATGCTTTGTGTGTATATAAAAAGATCTTCTACACTTTCCACAGTATGCATCTGATGAAGTGAGCTGTAGCTCACAAAAGCTTATGCTCAAATAAATTGGTTAGTCTCTAAGGTGCCACAAGTACTCCTTTTCTTTTTGCGAATACAGACTAACACGGCTGTTACTCTGAAACCTGTCATAATAACTCTGGTTACTACTTTACAGCCGTGCTTCTGGGAGCTGCAGTAATACATTTTCACTAGAGTTTTCAGTTCTAGGACTCTGTGGACCTATATACTGGCACATCCATAACATGCAAATCTATATAAAAATAACTATTTTCCACACACAGAAACGTGTGCTATGAAAATTAATTTTGTTACAGACATCAGTACTCAAAAAGACATGAACACTGAAGGAGACGACAAGAGGGGTGTAAACAACAAAAACTACTATACAACTCATCCATGAGAAAGTGATTCTTAAGTTAATGATTGAAACTACTTTTTTGTCCTCATTTTTTTCCCCCGTAAAGACCTACTCCCAGAGGACAAAGTTCAAAAGCTCCACTGAGAGTTGTTTACAAACCTCAAACACCATTGCTTGATCGTAAAAAGCTCCTTTTTATTGGTAGTCTGTAAAGAATACAAGCTTCATGGATAGTAGCAAGTCACCAGTACAGTATAGACCCTTTTCAAGTACCCCAGTGGAAGCCTAAATCAAGATGCTGCACAGTGAAATGAAAGAGGGTTTGTTAGAAGGAGGAACTGGAGCAAAAGCTGGGATTTTTGTAATATATCAGAGAAGTGATAAGCACTTTCCCAATGGACTAATTAGCTTTGTCGTAGTGATGTATAAAATTTGTTTTATGCTGTATTTCTTTTTTTTTTAAATGGATGAATATACACTGATTTAAACCTCCCTCAAGGCATGGTGAGAATTTTTTTTGACACAGAGTCTCCATTATGCCTGAATGCATTTCTAGTGCTCTTTACTGGGTGATTTGTGCATGTTCTTCCAGGACAGTTTGGAGTATCATTACAGTCCTCCTTCCAAATGACAAAAATGAGATTTCAGACTGCTACATTTAAAGGAGTCTATTGCACTAATTCTCCTTGTTCCTTTTCTTAATCCTGATCTAGATTCAGAGCCAACCCTAATACAATTTATAGTGAGTACACTCACCTATTTAAAAAAGAGGAAGAGAAATAGAGTCAACAAAATGGAATTTTACCCAGGAATAGGGGAATTGCATTTCCAGTTCAGAAAGTTAGTCTGCAAAGGACATTTTTGGAGACTTCATAACATATTTTTTGTTTACTTCCAAAAAGATTCAAGGAGGAATGGGTGCAGGACATTCAACAAAGTGTTGCTGTATGGTAGAAAAAGTCGACAGGAATCATGTGTCAGTCTTCAGTTGCCACTTGAACACTTCAGGGAGGGAAGGGAAGGGGTTGGTTTTGTTTTTTTGTTTTAAAAAACAAGCTTATCTTTTCAGCAACCACAATTTGAAAAGAAACAAAAACACAGAAAATGTAGAAATGAAGGGATCATTGAAATAAGTTATAATGTTGTAGGCAGATTGAGAAAACACATCAGGAAATACATATGGGCTTCAGCATGGTCTATAAGAGGGCTAGAACAATTATTAGGAGGGGATTTCAATTATCCTAGTATTGACTAGAATAGTAATTGCAGAATTCCTGATAAAGAAAATAGGTTCCTGGAAGGGGTTTTGAGGTGTTTCCTCAAACAGATTTTTGAGTAACTACCAAGATCACAGGCTAGTCTAATTTACTCCTAAAACAAGTCTAATTAATGATCTAGAACAGGGGTTCTCAAACTTGAGGTTGGGACCGCTCAGAGGGTCGTGAGGTTATTACATGGGGTGGTCACAAGCTGTCAGCCTCCACCCCAAGCCCCCCTTTGCTTCCAGCATTTATAAGGGTGTTAAATATATTTAAAAGCACTTTTAATTTAGGGGGGGGGGGTTGCACTCAGAGGCTTGCTATGTGAAAGGGGTCACCAGTACAAAAGTTTGAGAACCACTGATCTAGAAGTTGCTGGAAAATCTAGTGTCTGAATAATCACAGCATTCTCATATCTAAAGTGATCCTCAGTGCATAAAAGAAAAAAAAATCTAAAATATACTCCACTTTAAAACAAATATGAATGTACAGTAGACTGAAGATGGACTTAAAAACTATTATTTAGGGATTGATCTAAAGCCAATTCAAGTCAAGGTAAGTTTTTTCCATTGGCTCCAATAGCTATTGGTTAATTCCTGGGCACCACAGGAGGTGTAACTTCTTCTTCAGGCCAAGACCATCTCCTTAGGACCCACAGCAATGGCATGAGCAGAGGGCACAATGCTGTGTGTGTGCATATTCAAAGTATAAGTAAGAAAGCAGCAACTCAGGCATGGCAAGGGAGGTAGGAGGGCAGCAGAGGGAAAGGGGAACTATTTACATTTTTGTCAAGAGAAGCATCATTTCCAGTTTAAAAATAAGAGGAGAGGATAGTTCTTTTCAGCCCCATAACTTAACAATTGTTTACCTGTTGTCCCTCAATTTATGTAATTCAGTTTGCATTTACTATAATAACAAATGTCTGATGTCTGCTTAAACGTTGATATCACCATCACCAAAGGAGATTTTAGATACAGCTAGGTATAATCTAAGTAACAGGTCAAAGAAACATCTATCCTTTAAAATAGCTCCAAGCTTACCTTGCGCTTCAAATCACTGCAGAACTACTAGCTTGTAAATGGCTGTGTTTTTTCTGTTGTTGGTTATTATGGATTATTAAATGGATACATGATTAATTTTCAACAACTTAATAATTGTAATTAATTAATTCTATTAAATAATATTAATTCTATTAAGTAATTCAGCTCTACAAACAGTTAGAGGATATGAATAGGAACAGAAAAACTACATGAGGGCCCAGTCTTCCTCCTGCTGAAATCAATGGTAAAGATAGGAGTAGGACAGGGATCAAAGTAAGGTAAAAAGAGCAGGTTTTTGCATAGGTAACTTCATTGCTCTTTATTGTTCTCCTGTTCTTCCATTGTGTTGGTTAGACCTCTTCACTTTAACTGTACTTCTGCATTTTTAAGAAAGTACACTTTTTTAGTTTGTTCTATCTTTCATGATGCCCCAAAGAATTGAACCCAAACAAAAACACTAAAAATATTAAGACCCAAAAATGTCCATTAATTTTGGGTGCCCAATCCTTTGAACATTTACACATGTGAGTAGTCCCACAGAGTTAAACAGAATTATTCACACGAGCAAAGGTACAACCACAATGAGAGTTGGCAGAATCAGGCCCATAGTCTATTAAGTCATATTTACAACTACTGCCTCTCCTCCTCTAGTTTTCAAGGATCTAAAAATCAATTAGGCTGCACAGAAGAAGTGAGAAGTCACACTTAGAGGTTAAAAATCTAGTTCTACCAAAAAACAATATTACCCGAGGCACAAATGGTAAGAGGTCTTTGTATGACAAAGTGCTTGATGTACCCCCTGCTGTACCCACAAAATTAAAAGTTCAGTTTCAAAAAAGAAGCCTATATATTCTGGGACGCAAACTAGCTAGCTAATAGCTTTCTCACCAGGGACCCATATCAATTTGGGAGGTAGAGAAATAAAGTGACTTCAAGACTCAAGGCCAAATTCAGCCTGGCTAGATGCTGTTACAGAAGATTGAAGAAAGACTGCGATGGTTTGGACACATGTCAAGAATAGGTCTGTAAAGGAAACCATACATGGTAATATATACCAGAGTGCAAGGAACTAGAAACAGAGGAAGACGGAGGACGCATTGGCCAGCTACAGTGAAGAATGACATTGAATTAAAAGGTTTAAAAAGATGATGAACAAAGCCATGAAGCTGGTACAAAACAGAATGTGGTGGAAAGACTAAATTCAGCTCCATCATCACTGCCAAACTGAGGGACAGGAATCAAAGAAGAACATAAGGAAAGGAGAACAACTGAGGTGAAAGCATTTTTGTATTTCTGGATTTTTTTCAAGTTGACATGAAATTAGGCATTTTGTGTTATATTTTTCATCTTTCTACTTGACTCATGTTTAGGCAAAAAAATTTTTTTGCTTAGTTCTATGTTCATTCGTATCAGAGAGAGTTCCGTAGACTAGGTCCAGCACCTGTGAAAGTTCTCACTCAAGTACTCACGAGCATCACCACACTAGTCAACAGTTTGGGTGGAAAGTAGTCATCATGGAAGGTCTGGGTCCAGGTAAGAAGAGCCACTCACTCGGGCAGACAGCCTTCTCATGGAGGGTTTAATGATATTAAGACAGAAACCTTGGACTAGTCTCTCAGTATGCTTGAAATACCTCCCTGGCCTGCTCAGACAGGGCAAGGAGTCATTCTGATCAGGTGAGTGGGTTAAAGAGACACTGGCTTCTTCTTGGAGAACAGGAAAGGAACAGAGTAGCCCAACTGCCACTAATCCTTTTTGTGGCCCTGCTCCTTTGAGGGAAGGGATAGCAAGAAATGAAGCAGCGTAGCTAGGCTTGCTACATTTTTTTCACAGAATGAGAGGAGGGAATACAGGGTGTATAATGGCCAAACCACTGATGCTAGTTCCTCAATATGGGGGTGGGGTGGGAAGGGACTAAAGATCAAAGCAGCTTTTGAGTTACTAGACACTGCTTTAGGAGTGGGGAGGAGAAGGCTAAGGTACAGGAGGAAGAGCCAAGAAGCCCACAGATTCCTGCATGGCCAAAACAACAACAAGAGACTGTTTGACCCTGTGGCTGTTTGAAAAGTGTGAATTGGGAGTGCTTTGTTCCCACTTTCCTTGAGTGGGAGGAAAGGCTTTGAGCCGGGCCAACTGCTTCAAGACAGGAGCCTTATAAAAAAGCAGTCAGTTGAGAACCGAGTGACAGGCAAACAGAGGGAGTTTGCCTGGGAGTTCACTTGGGGGGAGTTCCCACAAGAGTTTTGGGGTTTTTTTTGTTTTTCAAGCTTCTGTGAGCAGTAAATACAATATCTGAAGAAACTCTTAAAAGAACAACATTATGGATAGCGAGCGATCAGCTGTTGTGACCTGCACAGGATGTGCCATGTTTGTCTTTCTCCCAGAGGACAGAAGTGACTTTGTCTGTATGAAGTGCAAGCTGGTCTCCATATTGGAAGAGAAGGTTAAAGGACTAGAAAACCAAGTATCAACCCTGCATTGCATCAGAGAAAATGAAGATTTTTCTGGATAGAAGTCAGCATTTGGTACTGCAGGCACAGCATGCTGAAGAATCAGAGACGGCAGTGCAGAATGGGGAAGAAAATTGGCAGCATGTGACCTCCAGAAGAAGAAAGAGAAGAACCCATGTACCCCCCAAATGCAGGTAGAGGTAAGAAAATGTTTTCAGGCTCTCTCCACAGGTACTACAGTGGAAAATGGTTTGGAAGAGTTATCTGAGGGAAGGGATCAGAAGGAGACCCCATCAACCAGACTGCATTGTCCTAGAGATGGGGGTTCCATGACCATCAGTCCCAAGAGGAGGAGACGGGTGGTGGTGGTCAGGGACTCCCTCCTAAGGGGGACAGAGTCTTCCATCTGCCTTCCAGACTGGGAAACTCGAAAAGTGTACTGCTTGCCTGCAGCTAGAACTCAGGATGTGACGGAATGTCTGCCAAGACTGATCAAACCCTCAGACCACTACCCCTTCCTACTTCTCCACGTGGGCAACAATGATACTGCCAAGAATGACTTTGAGCAGGTCACTGCAGATTACGTGGCTCTGGGAAGAGGATATAGGAGTTTGAGGCACAAGTCATGTTCTCGGCCATCCTCCCTATTGAAGGACCATCGAATTGGGGAGGTAAAGGCTTGGTTACACAGGTGGTGTCAGAGAGAGGGTTTTGGATTCTTCAGCCATGGGATGCTGTTCTAGGAAGAAGGATTGTTAGGAAGAGATGGAATCCACTTAATGAACAGAGGGAAGAGCATCTTTGCAGGCAGGCTTGCTAACCTAGTGAGGAGGGCTTTAAACTAGGTTCGCCAGGGGATGGTGACCTAAGCCCGGAGGTAAGTGGGGAAGTGGGATACTGGGAGGAAACCCAAGGAGGAGGGTGCAACAGGGGAGGCCTCCTGATTCATACTGAGAAAGTAGGGCAATCGGCTAGTTATCTTAGCTGCCTATACATGAATGCAAGAAGCCTGGGAAACAAGCAGGAGTACTGTCATGGATGAGTTTTATCTGTTCAGGAAGGACAGGTTGGGGAGAAAAGCTGGAGGAGTTGCACCGTATGTAAGGGAGCAGCATGATTGCTCAGAGCTCCAGTATGAAACTGGAGAAAAGCCTATTGAGAGCCTTCGGGTTCAGTTTAGAGACGAGAGCAACAAGGGTGATGTCGTGGTGGGCGTCTGCTATAGACCACGAGACTGGGAGGATGACAGAGATGAGGCTTTCTTTAGACAATTAACAGACGTTTCCAGATCACAGGCCCTGGTTCTCACAGGGGACTTCAATCACCCTGACATCTGCTGGGAGAGCAATACAGCAGTACACAGACAATCCAGGAAGTTTTTGGAGAATGTTGGGAACAACTTCCTGGTGCAAGTTCTGGAGGAACCAACTAGGGGCTGTGCTCCTCTTGACCTGCTGCTCACAAACAGGGAAGAATTGGTAGGGAAAGTAGAAGTGGGTGGCAACCTGGGCAGCAGTGATCATTACACAGTTGAGTTCAGGATCCTGACAAAAGGAAGAAAGGACAGAAAACGGAATATGGATCCTGGACTTCACAAAAGCAGACTTTGACTCCCTCAGGGAACTGATAGGCAGGATACCCTGAGCTAATATGAGAGGGGAAAGGAGTCCAGGAGAGCTGGCTGTATTTTAAAGAAGCCTTATTGAGAGCGCAGGAATAAATCATCCTGATGTGTAGAAAGAATAGCAAATATGGCAGGTGACCAGCTTGGCTTAACAGAGAATTCTTTGGTGAGCTTAAACACAAAAAGGAAGCTTACAAAAAGTTGAAACTTGGATAGATGACTAGGGAGGAGTACAAAAATATTGCCTGAGCATGCAGGGGTGTAATCAGGAAGGGAATGTAATTAGGGGACTGTGGCACATGACTTCTGAGGAGAGGCTGAGGGAACTGGGCTTGGTTAGTCTGCAGAACAGAAGAGTGAGGGGGGGGATTTGATAGCAGCCTTCAACTACCTGAAGGGGGGTTCTAAAGAGGATGGAGTTTGGTGTTCTCAGTGGTGGCAGATGACAAAACAAGGAGTAATGGTCTCAAGTTGCAGTGGGGGAGGTCTAGGTTAGATATTAGGAAACACTGTTTCACTAGGTGGGTGGTGAAGCACTGGATTGGGTTACCTAGTGAGGTGGTGGAATCTCCATCCTTAGAGGTTTTTAAGGCCCAGCTTGACAAAGCCCTGGATGGGATGATTTAGTTGGGGTTGGTCCTGCTTTGAGCAGGGGGTTAGACTAGATGACTTCCTGAGGTCCCTTTCAACCCTAATCTGCTATGATTCTAAGAGCAGCAGAGCAGCACTGGAAAAGGGGGCAAAGGGCAATCAAATTGATGGACATGGGGTGGAGGGCAGAACTGCCTGGAAGGAGAACAGACTATTTTGTTTGAGAGAAATGTAGGTGATTTCATGGCCTTTGACTGTTCTCCTGTCCTTCCCCACAGAAATTACATATTCACAGATCTGCAAATTCACATTTGGAGGCCACGGAAGCACGTAGTTGCCCCTGTGCTAGTAGGTTTAGTCCTCAGATGAGAGCCTAACTAGCAATTGAGACCTGTACAATCACCAGTCCTTGAAGATGACCTGCAAACCTTCTTCCATAGAATGAGAGTTGCGGTCCTGACTGACCCCTATTACAAGAGGCAGAGGGGCATTAGTAAATACAATAACCGATTGAATTTTAAAGCCCAGCTCAACCTGAACCGCGCCCTGTCCAAGATACTTTGTCATATAACATGTCAGGTGTTTTGCAATTTGGTTATAGATTATTTTCATGACACTTATGTGTGTGTCCTCTTTGCTAGGAGGACTGTGGCCTCATTTTGTAGCTGACTCCTTTGAAAGCACTGGGGCCTCATAAAAGAAAGACACCACTCACTGTGCCTGATGATCAGAGCTTTCTTTGACATTCATTTTATTATTTCCAAGGTTACGTCTAACACACTTCAACAATTTGGGCTGAAATTGTCCATGCCAGATATATGTTTCAGGTTGAATTGTTTTGAAAGATTTCAACAAAAATTGTTCAGCTATTTCTGACCATGGGGGGGAGCGGAGGGGACCTCTCAATATGAATATTTTTTTCCAACCATTTCTTTGAAGACCTCTAGGTTTGGAAAAAGGAATTTATATTTGGCAGAGGAAATAATCCTAGGGTCAGTGATGTGCCTTTTGCTATCCCAGTGAAAACCTAAACAGATCTGGACAAAATGTAAGCATGTTAGAATCACCACTGCCACATGCTCAATACAGCTTCTTAGAGGCCTGCTTCTAAAAATCTCTGGATATACTAGCTACACTGCACATGCTCCCAGCCTCAGAGCTCCCTACATGCACCTACAATGATCTTGTTCCCAGCCCTCCACGAGCCTTCTAGATTGTAGGCATAAAGCTAAAGTTCCAGAAGGGACACAGGCCAAGCAGGAGAAGCACCACCAAAATACCTTTTGGCCTTAGGGCAGGTGTAGTGGGAACCAGGAAGAGATCATAAATTAGAATCTTAATTCTTCCACTCATTTGTGTTGGTAAGTCTGTGCACTTCACAGCTCTGACTATTGAGTGAGACAACACATTCATTAGGAAGCAGGCAAACATCATTACCCCATTTTACATATGGGACAACTGAATTATTATTTAAGGTCACCCCTTGCAGAATTCGGAATAGAACTCGGTCTCCAGAAAAACAGATCTAAGTCTCATCTACTTCAATGCACTGTTTTTCAGAATCTAGGTGCTTGCTTGTGTTGCATTTAAGGACTAGTCCATGCTCACCTCCAGAGCCAGGAATAGAACCCAGGATTCCCAGAATTGCTCTGCTACCTACCAACTGGTTGTGTAAGCCACGCGCAAAAAATGTATCTGAGCCCTCTCTAGTAGTTAGTTCACATAAAGGAGAACAGCCTGCACTTGGGTTCGAGTGGTAGTGCTTGGAGCAGTGAAGCTAAAGCTCCCGGGTTGCAATACTACTGATGACTCAACGGGGGATAAATATGGTACCTCGTGATAGAATTCTCATTTTTAGTTCCCTTTTTCAAGACATAAGAGGTTACATTTAAAAAAACTATCAAAATGTTTATGGTCACATAGTCACGTGCTAAGAAGTTATAAAATACCAAATTAGGGTTGCCTGTGCCACCTTATTTCAGCCTCCTTGTATCAAAATGCATACGCACAGTCTTTAATTACATGATCACATATTCTTTCTTACAGGACCCTATACAAGCAGCCTTAATTCTGGCATTTCATAACGTTTCAGCTCTTGACTTTGCAATCTTAATGTTTTTTAAATGTTTTAATGTATATAATAATAATCAGCAACAGCATTTACCTTGGCAAATCCAGCCCTTGTCTCTGCAGCTGTAGAGGCTCCCATGACAAGTCAACCAATACAGTTATATGTATGGAAACATGATTCAGGGGTAATCAATATGAAGCCTGAGGACAAGCATTGGGACTCCCTACAGAACAGTGTACAGGGGCAAGGAGGGGCAGTGCCAAAGGTCCAGTGCTACCCAGATTCAAGTATTTTGCTTTGCAGCAGGGATACAATGCATCCATAAAAGCTACTTCAAACAGTAGGCTGAAGTAGAAGGAGATTTCCTTGAGTGGGCTGTATTCTGAGGACTGGAGGTAGATACCAGTAGACAAGAGAGACACCCAGCACCCAAGTCTACTACTTTGGCTGGTTCTGATCCCTAGATTTGGCCTATCTTACCTCTTCAAAAACAATTTACAAGCACCAATAAATTAGTTCTTCCCTGTGAGCTAAGTATTACCACATATATTTCTATGTTCCATTAGCCCCAAGTCATAGATAGAGAAAATGAGATAGGGGTAATTATTCATGCAAGGCCATAACGTGGTGCAGCCAGGATTAAAACTAAAGAGTTCCAGACTCCAGTTCTTGCATTAGGCCAAATTCTCTGTCATACACAAACAAGATACAGACAACAACTGTTCCACGAAAATGCAATACTTACTTTGTGCATTTCTCATAGCTTGATTCTGGCTCAACCAGTCCAAGTTTGTGGCACTTACCATAAACCATGGTAAATACAAACAGAGCCTATAGTGGAATGCAAGGTAGTAACACACCCTGTATGTTTCCATTATGGCCCAGTATGTTTCCATTATGCAGAGTACTCCAAGTTGACTTCATAGCAAAGTTAATTCTACGCTTGTCTTGTCTCACCTCAAAAAATTCTTTTAACAATTTTTTGTAACCAAATGATTTTACTCTGTATAATAATAAAAGACTTAAGAATAGACAACCAGAGGGAAAACACACACTTATTCTGACTTTGCTGCTTGGAAACAAACCCTGAAGTACACACACAGAATGAATTAACTGGAAAACACTGCAAAATCTTCATTCTGAAAAGAAGTTGTCCCAGTTTGTCCACTTTTCCAATGGTCACTGACAAGTACTAGAACTAAAGTCAACGCTCTTGCCAAGATTTTCAATAGTTATTTTTAGAAATATTAAAACTAAAACAGTCATTTTGACATTGTGATTCTTCAAATATTACTCTTTTGCTTAATTTCTCATCTAATATGGCCTTCAAACAAAAAAAAATCCCTTTCGATATTATTCAGTTGAGAAAAGAGGATTGTGTAATGTTCGCTTTCTGAACCCTGGGTTCAGTCTCGCTGGGTAAAGTTACACAGTGCTCCTGATTGACTGAACAACTCTGACCTATATTAAAATGTTTTTAGTACTGGGGTAAAATATTTTGTTTCTCTTTTCCTAACATCAAGCCTGTATTTCATCTTTAAAAAAGCAAATATTTTCTTCAGTGCATGAGACATTTAGCCATTTCATGCTTTCACATTTGCACTTTCAAGACTTAGTCTATCTTACAGATATAACCTAGCATATTCTGTTTAGGAATATAGGAAAAGCCCCAATATGACTGTTTAACTCTGTCTCACTAATGCTTGCTATGAAATGTAATGGCTTTTTAATATGTTTTCATCTTAGTTGGAGAAAGTGAGCATGTTTGTGTTTGAGCTCCTCCCCTTCCAAGCAGACACAGACTGCAGCTGTAGTAAACAACCACCAGCCAAGAGTTGAGAAGGTCAAGGCCTCAGTGCTACACCAATATCAGTTTTTCCAAAAATGAAACCTAATTTCTTGGAAGGGAAAATTATTATTTTTTGTATATCGGAGAAAGGTAAACCACAGTCATTTCCACTCAAATGGGGGGAGGGAACAACCTTGATGAGCCACAGATAAAACATTTGACAAAAATAAAGTTAATTATTTTTCCATTCCTCTAATACAAAAGTATCTTATCCGTGGGTGCACACACAGCTGATTTGACAAATATAAATATTCCCTCAAACATAATTGTGTCCTCAGGAAACAATGTTTGACCTAAATGCAACAGTATCAGATACATTTTTAAGATATATTTTCCAGCATTCCACCAGCAAAATGCTACCCCTTTCTGTAAGGAGCAGACCAGGAGGTTGGGTAGCAATGTGAAGAGCAGTGCCAGCCACACAACCTTCACAAACGCAATCCTGCAGCTTCAGGGCATGATGGCTCATCTCAGGTTATCACAGTGGATGTACATTGTTTCCTCTCTGCTCAGGAGCTGTACCCTCATTTTCATAACTACTGGATGTGACTTGGCACACCCAAACCCTAACCACACCACAAGGATTGAATATTCCCCCCTAGTGCTTTTTTGGGGCTCAGTCGTGCTCCCACTAAATTACATTAGTGTTTTGTCCATTGACACTAGTATAATAAAAGGCGCTTGAGTGTTTGGGAGCACTCCTACCTGGTATACTCAAAGGAAAAAGGCTCCATCTATTATTACTTGTATTGTGGTTTTACCTAGGCACTGCAGTCGTCGACCAAGACCCCCATGTGCTAGGCGTTGTACAAAGAACAAAAAGATGGTCCCTATCTCAAACAGTTTACAATCTAAGCCCCTTACCACGCCCATTCCAGTGCATCACCATAGCAGAGGGCAGAATCAAGCCCAAAATATTAGAGGACCTCTCTTTTAAGGTGACAGCCAACTTGAGTATTTTCTGATCTGACTAGTTTCAACAAAAATTCTAACAGAGCAGCCTTTGAATTGTACTAAATCTTAACAAAATTCCTTTAAAAATATTTACAAGGATTTTTCTACTTAGGTCAATTAAGAATCTTTACAAGGGACAACATGCAGGCCTGAGAACACCACCAGCAAAAGTGGTTGAACACAACCCTCATCCCTGCACATGTCAACCAGCTTCTACAATAACAGCAGCAGCATCTAGACAAGTAAAGTAGAAAAGGGAATCAAGAATCCTTCCTCCTACTTCCACCCCACCTCCTAGGCATTGTGGGGGAAGCGATGGCTCAGTGGTTTGAGCACTGGCCTGCTAAACCCAGGGTTGTGAGTTCAATCCTTGAGGGAGCCATTTAGGGATCTGGGGCAAATATTGGGGATTTGTCCTGCTTTGAGCAAGGAGGTTGGACTAGATGACCTCCTGAGGTCCCTTCCAACCCTGATATTCTATGATAGGCACCCATTGCTCCTGGATTGCAGGTAGGGGCCTGGGAAAGGAGAGAGCTCTCTGACCTCCACATCAACCTTCAATTTCTCCCCAGACTCTACAGTGTTCCAGGAAGAAGAAAATGGAGGCTTTCACAGCACTTAAGGTCAGGTTTCATCACTCCCTGCCCAACCCATCTCCTAAAGCTCCATTTCCATGAAAGGCCCAGGGAAAGATGGGTGTTCATGTGGCTACCCACTCCCTCCTGGCCCTTTTTGGCTCCAAGTAGGAGTCCTTGGAAAAGCAGATACCCTCCTTGCCCCAAACTCAGAAACTGCAGCAGCTCTGCTGCTTCTGGTAAGCCTCACATGCTCCAGCACCTGGGGAACATATGTGCATGTGAGCTCCTCCAGAGCAGTGAAAGAGGGATGCCAACATGCTAGCGCATGATAAAGACAAGGCAAAATGACCATCAGCAAAACAGTGAAAATGACTGTACATAAATGTAGCCAAAGCCACAATGAAGAAAAAAAAAAGAGAATATTGTATTTGCTAACTTCTTTCAGCAATGGTGGTCACAGGATTCATTTGGGACTCTAGATCAGTGATTCTCAACCAGGCGTACACAGAGGTCTTCCAGGAGGTACATCAACTCATCTAGATATTTACCTATTTTATAAACAGGCTACATAAAAAGCACTACTAAAGTCAGTACAAACTAAAATTTCATACAGAAAAAATGAAAAAGTAATTTTTCAGCAATAGTGTGCTGTGACACTTTTGTATTTTTAAGTCTGATTTTGTAAGCAAGTAGTTTTGAAGTGAGGTAAAACTTGGGGTATGCAAGACAAATCAGACATCTGAAAGGGTTAAATAGTCTGGAAAGGTTGAGAACCACTGCCTAGACGGTACAACATTTTCAGACAGTAATGAGATTTTTAAGTTGACTGTGTCCTGTTCAGAAGCTTTTTTAAAAAAAAACAACACAGAGAGAAAAAAACGAACATTTAGTCTAGATTTAGTATAGCTTTATATGATCAATAAAATGCCCATATCACCCCGTCTCCAATCTCCAGCAAAGTTACTAATTCTACACTCGAGGTTACTCTGCTGTTCCTTTAACATTTTAGAGTTGGAGATCAACCAGAAAATGGAGGTCATGCACCAGTACTATATAAAGCACCCTTGCAAAGTTGCCATGAATATCTGCATGCCATAGCAAAAAATAAAATAAAATAAAAATTTATACCATGACTGACAATGAAAAAAAAGAGCTGGTAAACCACTTATGCAGGAAAAAAATTGCCACAAACATTTAGAATTTTACAAAGCTGACATAAATCATAAAATCAAACTAAACTGTTTATCTTCAATATATTTTATAATATCTACTCATTTTTGTTCTGCTTTTAAATGCATAAAATACATATCTTAACATATCTGGCAATAGGTGGTGACAACAGCTAACACTGAATAACCCAGCTACTGCTTCTTGAAACTGAATTAAAATTATGTTTCTGTAAATGACAGTTTTAAAAAAAAATCTAACAGGAATACACCCAGTGTTTAAAAGTGACCACTCCTATTCACATTGCAAACTCCTGCACCACCCTGCCTGTCATCAGCAAAATTTTATGTCAGACCATTTACGTTGCCAAACAACTCTATCCTCCAGTAAGAAAAGGGAATGGAATGGTTTAGGTGGATTTACAGGGTGACGTTTGTTTGACTGGCACTCGTCTGCTGTAGCAGTTCTATGCACATGTTTTAATGTAAATATGAGTGTTTGTTTCCCCAGCATTGGAGAGGAACTGGTACAACAGTCCTTACTTATTTTTTTAACTAATCAGTTTGATTAAAAAAACATTATTCAATGGAATTTCTTAAAATTATCTGTACAGAACAGTTCTTTAACAATCTGAATAGTTAAAATTAGTAAAAGTGACAATACCAACTACATAGGCTATTTATCCAGATTATACATTCCACTGTACTTAGACTTTAACTGAGCACAGTCAGCTTTTATCAGTTGAATTAAAGTTATTATTACTGTTAAGATACGCAGAACTGTAAGCTTTTTGTGAGGGGAGAGAATAGAGTGGGAGAGATGGAGGGAACACATAGCACAAAGGATTTGGTACTTCCCCCCCAAACGTTCAGTTTAAATACACTATTAATCAGCTCTCGCAAGTTCTTTTTTGCCCTCAATATAAACGGTCACAGAAAGTTCCAATAATAGGCTCTATTATGAATAAAATCAGAATTGATTCCTCTTGCATAGAAGCCTCTTGCTTTAACACAAACTAATGTCACTGAGGTCAACACTCACTCGTCAGGTTACAGCAAGCTTATAACAGACAAGCTGCGGTGGCTCCCAAGCTGACGCTCAACACTCTTCATGACTGATCTCAATGTAAAGTTCTCCCTTGTCAACTCTAGCTTGGTCCACCTTAATTGAAAATAACAGCCATAGGCCATCCCCCAGCTACTGCCATGAACTATGCACTGTGGCAAGTGACAGTTACACATCATTACTACTGGAGACAATAACGACTGTAGCACAATGACCACTATTAATGCCAACAGTGTCATCCCCACCTTAACCCGTTACCCTCCTCCTCCAAATAACATGCACACAAACAGATTTTTTGAATGACAAACTAGAGCAGCAACCCCAAATTCAACATGACATTGATCTGTTTCCTTGCCACTGTCACTTACGTGACCAAACAGTCCCACTCTGTGTAAACTACATGTTAGCATGCATTATTTGACAAAGGTTTTTGGGGGGGTTTTTTAAACATCTTTTTTACAGGTAATTTAATAAAAGCCTTGCACATATCCTTGGTTTGCAAAAGCTTCTCCCTCCTGCCCTCCAGCGCTTGCCCCATTCGAGAGATCAGCCTTCCAACATTTTACAATAATGTAATGACAGGAAAATAAAATGTTATCTGAAAGCTGACTGATTGGGACAGCAAGAGAAAAAAAGAAAAGGTATGTTTATTCTGATAAGAAATGGAATAGGCACAGACCTGAACAGAAGCTGCAGAGCAGGAGAAACTGTTTTCTTTCCCTTATACAGAGTCCCCTCTCTCCCTCTCTCTCCTCCCCCCCCCTCTCTCTCTCACACACACACACACACGTTCTCTCTCACACACGCATTCACTCACACGGTCTCCCTCTGCTGCTCTATGCAGTTCTCAGGAAATGAATGGGGGCAACACAGAGAACTGTTGTACTTGCAAATGACTTACCCGGATCACATGATGTGCTAAATGTAGGGTGGGCCAGTGGGTGGAGGCTTCAGAAACAAGAGAGGACACAATATAGCGCGGGGGAGCCTTACCAGGGACGCATCGAATTGCACTGGGGGCCCGCTCGAGAAGGGGGGAAAGGGGTTGCGAGGCAGCCTTTTCTCCCACTCTCTTTGCCCTCCTCAGCGCAGGGGACCAGAGGGGACGCAGGGGATGGGAGGGCGGAGCAGAGGGGCGAAGGCAACCCAAACAAAAGGGGCCCCCTTTTCTCTCCCCCAGCAACAAACCAAGCCCCGCGCGCGGGCAAGTCCCTTTTCTGTACGTGTGATGGATCAGCAGGAACTAAACTGCTTTGCTGGCATGTAATGTATCCCCCCTTCCGCCCGCCCCCCAAAACAATCAGTCGGGGGAGGAGCAAGAGGAGGAGGGACCGTACAGCTGCGGCTCTGGTCGCTGAAATCCCCGGTGCGCGGCCGGCCCCGCCCCATCCTGAGAGGTGGGCTGGGAACACCCACCGCCCGGCCGGCGCGCTAGTGCCTCTTGCTGCTGCTGCTGCTGCTGCGCCGGGACCGGCTCCGGCTCCGGCTCCGAACGTGCCCTGGTCGCTCGTGCACACACGCTCGCGCTCCGCCTCAGGCGGCCCCGCGAGCGTGTGTGAACGAGCTGCACGTGCCCGTCTGCCTGGGGAAGCCGCCGGCTCCGGGGGGGGGCCGTACCTGGGCTCCGCTCTCCCCGAGTCTCAGGGGGGACACTACAGGGCAGGGGAGCCGGGGGCGGGGGGTAGATGGAGATCTGCCGGGGGGGGGGATAAGGAGCTAAGCGGGAGCGAGGCCAAGGGGTGGAGGAGCCAGGCGGGGAGGGGAGATGGGATGGTGAAGGAGATGGGGGGGAGGGGTAATAACAGCTCAGCCTTTGGGGGGCATGGGGAGCTGAGGAACAGATGGGAAGGCGTTTAGGAATGAGCAGAGATTACTGGGGCGAGGGGGTTGGTGGAGCAGACTGGGGATTGTGGAGGCACGGAGGGGTAGTTGAGGAATGTGTGTGTGTGTGAAAGGAGGGGGGACTGAGAGGAAGGGCAGGGAAGAGTGGGTTGGATGTACTGCTGTGTGTTGCTTATAACAATGGCAGGTTAAAAAGAATCAGACCTAGGTGTGATTTTTTTATATATACTAATAGTGTCTCTTTAAAAGAAGAAGTGAAATTATGACACATGCAAAACAGTAACCAAACTGAAAATGCAAGATTTGATTTCTCTGAGTCACCCGGATGGTCAAAGTTTGAAACACAAAACAATGAAATAGGCATAAACCAATGTTCCTTTTAGCAATACTAACAATTTGGTCTCTGGGCGTGACAAACGAAAACTGAGAAAAGCGACCCACTGGCAGAGTACTTGAATTAAAAAGACATGAGGATATTTACTGAACTGTATTATTTACATAACCCAGGAAAGCTTATGCCCAAATAAATTTGTTAGTCTCTAAGGTGCCACAAGGACTCCTCATTATTTGTACAGAACACTGTTGGTCAACATGTTTTTAACCATTGACCTGTTTTGGATTTATGTCAACACAATAGTTTCTATAAATACACCCCTGCTTTAAAAGAGATGTAATTAAATAAAATAATTAGTTTTCCTGAAAGATGTAAAATATTCTTTGGCAAAATCCGAGTGTCATCTCTGTAGTTCTGTCTCAGTCAGAACATCCTATAATGTGAGATTTGTATGTGTAAGGACTGCAGGATCAGGATCTCCATGTATCAAAGATACACAGATAAATTGATTCTAAACATTTAAAATAATGCTAGGACAATAAATTAACTAATACTAAAAACTTAGGCAAATATTGTATATCTTTTAACTGATTAAAAAGCAAGAATAATCTCTGGTATTTTGTGAAATAAAAATATTACCTCCAAGATGTTAAATTTTTGAGAAGCAGTGACAGTAAAACTGCAGGAAATACTTTAAAAAGAGATCTTACAAGGTTTTGTTTTTAAAAAAATAAAACATGTACCTAAATATGTATTTGCACAATAGAGTGTTCTGAGCCAAATCCTGGTTCTTTTATGACCTATTTACAACACGTCAGTAGCAGTGGTTTTAAGCTGGTTAAATGGGAATCCCCCCAGTGTAGGTGAATCCTTGGGTGATATAGAGCTAGTATAGCTGTTCTGTGCTACCTACCCTTTACCTTAAGGCTGCTCTAAATTCCTCTGGGGGCTCAACTGGCCCCTGGATAGCCTCAGTATCAAGGGGATGTACAAATGGCATAAAGCCACCTCCCTCCTTTCTCATCCCCACATCAGTTCTGCAGCAAGTGCAGCTCAGCTGGTCCAGAAGATCCAACCCATAATTTTTAAAGCAGTTATTACAATCCTTTTGGTGAATAACACGTTAAAACAAATAGGGCAGATCATCTTCCAATAGATTTAATAGGTTACTACCTGGCTTGTTAGGTAAAATATATAACTACATTTAACCAATCCTGTTTATATGCATATTTACACAGTAAACCAGACTGGCTTCCTGTTGTTCTTGGGTAATTTATAGAAACTTACCAAAATATAATTACTTGTAGCATACATAATGTAATGTTTCTTTGGCTACACAGTATTTACCTAAGAGGCCAAAATAACCACAAACAGCTTCCACTTCCTTATACTATGATGTATTTGTTGCTAAATCCAGCTCTCTAATATACAACTGTGTGTCTTTTCATACAATTTGTCATTAACTGTTATAACGTGAACCACTTCCATATGGCTTCTTTTGGCAAGAAAGAGCTAGTTACCGTCACCAGCTACTTGTCTCTGGTTCTGAACTCCATTTTCTTCAGAGCTAAGGAAAGGAGGGATAACAAGTGTGCAAAGTTAAGCATATACAAATATACATTTACACAGACGTGCAACAGAGAGAGAGAGAGAGATTAGGCTTAATTTTCCACTGCCTCATATCTTGTGTAGTCATTTACTCTTGTGCAAAGTAAGTACACAATGCTAACAAATCAGAATTAGTAGTGTTTTCACCAACTTTCAACAAGTGAATGGCAGCTTTCCTTCATAATACTATTTTTATATAGAACACATTCCAAAAATCTCATCAGATATTATCATTCATTAAATTCAATAAGATAATATTTTACCATTGTCAAAATGTAGAGTTGTAACACAATATTTTAAAATCAGACTTTTAAAAGATAAAGTGCAGATTACCATATGTAGTGGACTATTATAGAACTCCACTGGAAACACTCCCCTGATAGACTTGTATCACGTACTCACAATTATCAATAAAAAGCATAAGCATTTAAATTCATTCTTCTTAACCAGTTGGAACTAACAGCAGCGATTTCCCAGTGTTGGATGTCCTATAAGGAAAAATCATAGCACTGGCTTTCACTCACTGGGGTTAAAGGGTTAATGAGCACTTGACACATGAAAAATGAATAGTGATAGTAGGAAGATGATTGCATGTAGACATTGTGATGAGGTACATAACAGAGAAACATGTTATACACATTGCTGTGCAGTGAGAGGCAGGTGAAGCTCATTTCTACTGAATTTCATATAAAATATTAAAACCATCAATATTTATTTTATCACACTGAGAATATTTTATCCATTTATCTAATTTATCTAAGGAAATCATCCAGAGGAAAGGTTGGTGGAGCTGACATTTTGTGGTTACAAAATTTGTTCTCTGTGAACTTCATTATGTGCTATGTTGGCTGTTTACGTGGTCTGTTGCCTGCTTCTAGGAACTATTACTCATATACCTGAATTTGCAGGACTGTATCCAAGGTAAAAATATGACTGCATTTGCAGTAGAAATCCAAATGTGTTACATGCTTATATATCAATAGACTGATCTAGAAATAGGGATAATGTACATTAATATTTGCTATATACTATTGATATATAGAGAAATATAGTTCTCAGTCACACACTTTTACTAAGTCTGTCCCCTATTAAATCACAATCATGGCTCACTCCTTATACCCAATTCCTTTATTTTCATTCTTGTGCCACTGAGCAGAGCTGGACACACATCTTTTGTTAGAAAATTTTCAAAAAAAATGACAATTTTTCAAAGCCAAATACCCGTGAAAACATTTTGATTACCTCCAAATTTTCCATTCTTGCCCATTTTAGTTGTTGTTTTCGGGGGTTGGAGGATTTCATCGTTTTTCTTAGTAATTGGTGAGGGTTTTTAAAAAACAGTTTTTTAAAAAAATTGAAATTTTGAATTTTGAAACAACACATTTAGCTTTTGAAAACTAAATAAATCCATAAAATATTTCTACATAAAACTCTGAGAATAGAAAATTGACCCTTTTTGAAACCCAGTAGAACAAACTAGTCTCTGAAATATTCATTTTTTAAAACTTTATGTTTATACCAGCTCTACCACTGAACACCTCTAGGGACCATGTGTGCTTCGTCCACTGCAAATGCATTATCTCCTCATTCAGTTCTGCCATATTCCTTGCAAAGAAGTACTGCTATGCCACTCTCATTGACTCTCACACTCCCACTTACTTCCAGCCTTTTGCTCCTTCCTAAAACCTTTCTCCTCTCTGCATAAGAACTTGCCGATTTTTTCAAAAACGAGATCGACTGAAATCTCCATCCTCATCCCCTTTGTCTCGCACCTCCCAGGCTTCTCCCCTGCCACTGATAGGGAAATTTATTTCCTGCTATCCTCCTCTAACCTCTGCACTCTGTTGCACCTTAATTATGCTGTCTTTTAGATCCTGATCCTACAAGGATTTACCCAAATGAGTAGTTCTGTTTAACTCAGTTTAGCTTCTTCCATGTTTAAAGTTAAGTACATGCTTAAGTCATGGCAGGATCAGGTCTCAGTATGCTCCAGGCTTCTTCCACACGGAATGTTGCTTTCTCCGAAAGGACTTACCTCAGTAGGCTATGTGCAGTCAGGTTCTTATGTGTGTCGTCACCAGCAGAGAGCACACTGTAGCATCAGTAGAGCCCTGCACAGATACAAAATTTGGATCCACATCCAGATGTGGATATCCACAGATATAAAGTAAATAGCTGCAGATTTGCAGGGCTTTAGATAATAAAATTTGGATCTGCATCCATCTGCGGTCCACAAACAATGTCCATGAATATCGGCATCCACATCTGCGGATGAGGATATCTGCAGATATAAACAGATATCTGCAGATTTGCAGGGCTCTAAGCATCAGGACAAGTCAGAACAGGAAATCAATAACATATTTAGACAATGTAGGCCTGAGACAAATAAAGATATATTTAAAATAAAGCAGTATGTGCTGAATTTTCCTCTTTCCTACTTGTTTGAGACATCCAATATTTAATTTGGCATTCTTTAATTTTTTAAAAGTGCATTTTCAGTTCACTTTTAGTTTTTTCCATTCTACTCAGATTTCACTTCCTAACTGAAAATTAAACAAAACCAACCAACCAAACAAACAAACAAAAAACCTTCATTTGGGATGCATGATTAAACAAAAGCCTTAACAAATTACATGATATATGTTGTAAGACAGATTGTATTCATTTGCTGAACTTGAGGAAACCTTTGGGGTGACAGTTAATCAGTTAAAATACTTACAGTTGAGGGATTGTGTTACTAATTCCTTTTGCAATCCTTTCACAACTCTTCTGAATAAAGGCAAAGAAATAAATGTTTTTGCCGAGGAACTGATCACATCAGCAAATATGGGCTCTCTGATGTAGGCCCCTGTCCTGAAATCTGATCCATGATCATCTTTCAGAACCTCAAACAATTCAATGGGACTGCGTATGGGTACAAGGGTCTGGCCACTTTGATCCAATAGCAGTATCTGGACCTCAGACTGTAAGCTCTACAGGGAAGAGACATCATCCTTTATCTGTTTGTATGGCTCCATGCTAGAGTTGCCAATTTTGGTTGGACATATTCCTGGAGGTTTCATCATATGAGAATCTTTAATTAAAGATTAATTTTTAATTCCTGGAGACTCCAGGACAATCCTGGGGGGTTGGCAACCATACTACATGCATATTATGACCCTGTATAATGAAATGGCTATTAATCATACTGGTTGACCAAAAGCTTATGAATGTGACTACTAGATAATAGTGGTAGAGTATTCTCTATGAGCCGTAGCACCACTTTACTTATGAATGATCTGAGCTTTTTAGGGTATTCCACATTTGTTTTCCTGCACTTTGAATAAACCGTTGTTCATTTTTGAATGCCAAGAAGTTAAGCTTCTTTTCCTCCATCCACTCTGCTTAAAAACAACAACAACTGAGTGCACTCCTTGTAATCTCAGTGTGTATAATAGAGCCCTTTTGATATTATAATGCTTTTTAACTTTTTAACATGGAAAGAAATCAGTTACAATGAGTGGAAAAAAATATGTGCTTGTTTTTCTCCAGGGATAGAGATAAAAATGTGCAATTTTCCAGATTTAGATAGGCAAATATATTGCTGAGATACATATTTTAGGAAACTAGGCCTGCATAGTATTAATTGCATTACTTCGTTTGCTGGATTTCTGAGGTTGCCATGCTTCTGTAGTTGATTCAGATGAAGGATATGCAAGATCAGTTTGAAACCCAATCTTCTTTTTCTAAGCCAAAGGCCTCAGCCTACTTCTTGAGTCAAATGGCCCTTACAGATGCCATTGCTCAGTCTAGTTATTCCTTCTTGAATGCTAATTTTAAAAAATTATCACACCTTTACTCCCTGTCTCCAGTGAGAGTCGCTTGCTCTGAGAGCTTGCCATCTCCTCTACAATATGAAAGAGAAAACATACCAAGTAGAAGAGCAAAATATGCAGCAACTTCTAGAGCGGCCATTTCAGGGAGGCCACCGCTTGATTTTACCAGAGTTAAAGGTCCAGCCCCAGAAAGGGTGGGGGAGGGGAGAGGAAATTTCCAGAACAAGAAAATCATGCACTGGGGAGAGTTAACAGGGAGCAGGAAGTGACCAGTGAAGGGAAAGGGGCTGCTTCTGTGTTATTCATATCACCAGTATACCATGCTGGTTTTAATTGTTTTTTAAAAATGGCAGGAAAGGTCATCTCATGACCCAAGAGACAACAACAATTAGAGTATCACTAATAAAATGGGATGTTCTGGACTTTCACTTGCAAATAGCTTATAGCTGGAAGGTATAGCTTTGTGTCTAGGCCTAAGAATTACTTTGGGAATGCTTAGAGTTTTTAGAACTTCAGGTTCAAATCTCACTAGGACTAGCTCTCTGCATTCTTTCTAGGTACATAAATGGTGCCTTAAAAGCTGAGCTCCTGTCTATTCTATGTAGACATTGAAGATCTCATGGCACCTTTTGTAAGAGAAGGGGTTTGAGCCAGTGTCCTCAAAGTTTCCCTCTCTCCCCTGTCGTTCTGTGTGATGCACACTACTTGGTTATCACATTCCATCCAGAGTTTCTCTGTATAATCCTACTATGGATATAGGTTCCAATCTTGCCTGTTCTCCATGCACTGATCTCATAGACTATAAAGGAAGTTCTGTATGTGGAGGGCTTATAGGATCAGACCCAATGTTTATAAAGTGTTAAGTGAAGAAATATGCTATATAAATGTCTGGGGGGGGTTGTTTTGTTTTTTTAATAAGGCATGTAGCAGAGAATATTTGGAGATGAATTATGGAATATTTTCAGCTTGGCATATATGAGACTGCTGGCTGATTTTGTATTTACAAGCTGACCAAAAACATCTGGGGTCTTCTCTCTGCTGATATTATCACAACAAATGTTTTACATTCTTCCTGACAAGTATTAGGTAAAATAACAAATATTTAGAATAATAAGAAGTGCTGTTTTTCCCTTTTCATTTTGACTCAGCAAAGACTTTTGCTCTTCACGAGGGTGCTAAATAAATTACAGCAGAATCACTCTCCAAGAAAATAAGTACCTTAGTGCTGTTTTCTTCCTTTCCCATCTTCTGTTTTATCTTACAGATGCTTTCTTATATTACTACAGAAGGCTTTATGTTGTTAACTACTGCTTGGGTGTTCAGTCTGCACTATTTCTCCTTTCTTCCTGCCCCCAGAATCTCTTTAACAGATTCTACTGCCGTCTCAAGAATGCAGCAAAAGAAAAATAAAAGGTTTTAGATAATGTTCATTTTCAGAAAGAGATCCAGACATACTGGAAATGTTTTTCGTGTAGCCTTTGTGTTGTTTCACTAGCCTGCTTTGAAAAGTTTGATTTTCTCTCTGGGTATAATGGGCATATCCAAACTTGCGATGAATAATGGGCTTTCTGTATGTTACAAACTTACAAGCATTTAGAGGCTGCATCCTTGCTAGATTATGTGTGTCACATTTCAGATCTGAGTGAATACTTTTTGACTGAGTTAGAATTTTTTAAAATGGGGTTTAGAAAGGAAACATCACAAGTCGTGAACAACAGTGGAACCACTGGGCATCAATCCAATTACAACAGGTATAAATAACAGCTGTAAATCCCAAGCATATAACAGAATTGTACTAACTTCTTAAATAATTGTTGCCCCTTTTTACTAAGAAAATTAAGTTATTTTTTAACTGCAAAGATCAGAAAATACCTGTGATATAACCGAGGACATGATTTCTATGAATAAGAAAAGTTCCAATCTTGCAATTGAAAACATGTGGGCAGACTGCTGTGCCTGCACAGTCCTCTTAATATAGTCTATCAATTTCAGGATCAGACCCTGAAGTAGTAGTCTGGCAGTGGTAGTACAAAGTCAGCTCTTGCCCTTCTTCCTCAACCTTAATTTCTCAGGGAAAACACCCATGAGAGATTTGTCTTGGTGAGAATTAAGCACAGCGGGATTTGGATTCTAGCTTCCAGGTTTTTAGGCACAAATATGATATATAAGTGGTGCAGTTCATTCAGCAAAATCAGAGCCTTGCCCTGAATTATCTACTTAACATCAACATTGGACCCAGCCCTGCTGCTGTTGAAGTCAATGGCCAAGCTCCTATTAAATTCAGTAATACGCAACTTTTAACCTGCAAAGTGCCTTACAAAAATCCTCATGACTCCTGTCATGTAATTAATTAAGTTATATTATCTCCCATTTACAGATCAGACTGAGGCAGAAAAGTTGAGGTCAGTGTTTTCAGAAGCTTGGCCAGATGCCATCATTTCTCACCCCAAATTATGAAGGTTTGGCCATTCTATAGTGGTGTGTTAAAATAGCCTGTTTTTGTATTGCTCACATAGGCTACCCAGACATCACTGGCAATTTGGGCTCTCCTCTTCTTGTCCCTGAGCACCCAGGAAGTATGCATGGATCCTTATAAAAAATGTTGTTACATGCTGAGTGTGCAGGCAACTTAGGTGCAGGCGAACATCAGCCTGGATATCTCCTGGGTGCCCAAATCCTATTTGAGCTTCTAGACAAGTACCCAAGTGCATATTTGCACTTACCCAATCTTTGGTAAAATTTATCCATAATCCACTTCTTATTCCACTTCTGTTAACATTTGTTGCAGAATGTGAATGTGAAAAGCTTGTTTTGATAGCACTTATTAAAAAGTACACAATTTCCCACATCTACTGACAACTAATTGTTTCTGAGGGTTTTCTATCAATCTGAGTATGGGTGAAGTTGTAGTAGTGTCCCAGCAGCCCACAGGCACACCATGAAAGGATCGTGGAAGTGCTTTGAATGGGAGAAGAGTCTGTGATTCTTATAACCAGGGATAACAGTAGTGCTTGGAAAGGATAGCACCATATAGCGTTCAGTGGCTATTACCCAGCTGAGCCTAAGCACCCAGATGCTAGCACCCAATGCTGACAGCAGATTTTCAAAGAACAAGCACCACTCACATTATGCTTTAAAATTTCCCCTTTATATCAGAGCCCCTCAAAGTGGATAGCCAAATTCTCCACAGAACACATGAAGAAGTCCCTTAGAAAATTCCCCTACATCTGATTTGCCAAAGGCTTGTCAGAGCTGGGATAAGAACTTGAGAGTTTTTGGCACCAAAGCCTATGATCAGATCAGTAGGCCATGCCCTCCCTAACTATCGAAAGTTTAACCTTCAGCATTTTTTGTTTGGTTTTGGTTTTTTTAAGAAAGTGACCTGCAAAGTTAAAGCACAAACCTAGCCAGTACATATTGGTAGCCAGACTGAGAAGAACATTTAGCACATTACCTCTTAAAAACTCACTTCATTTTTCATGCATCCGATGAAGTGAGCTGTAGCTCATGAAAGCTTATGCTCAAATAAATTTGTTAGTCTCTAAGGTGCCACAAATACTCCTGTTTTTTTTGCGGATACAGACTAACACGATTGCTACTCTGAAACCTTTATTTTTCTTGTTGAGCTGGCTCCTATCCAATGTGATACTCTAGCATGAGCCATGCAGTGACAGTAACAACCACCATGGAAACCAGCTGGAGCATGAGGCTGATCATGGGGTGGGGAAAGGAGGCAGCTAAGTAATTTTGTTGCTTAAAATATATATATATATATATATATATATATATATATACTGCATGTTTTCTCAAAAGTTTTCCTTCTTTCGATTTTAAAACACAGTTGGAGTGCCCCTCCCACACTGAGTTCCTCTTTCAACATTTAAAACACACTAATCCACAATTATATTGAACCTACAAAAATCTGTGGCTGACTACAAGTTATTCCCACCTCACAGTCAAAAACTAAACAGCCCCACCCTCCTTCCAATCCCTGTCCAAATACTGGAGCAATAAGGAGAGCCTTGGAGTATGTCCAAAAGGTTAACAAATCCAGGCTCTTGTGGGCAGAGGTTGGGAAAAAAATACCAGAGTCAATGGGGCCCTCATTGAGAGTGCCCTGCCAGCAGCTTCCTCATGGCAACCTCAAGCACCCGGTTTGGGCATGTGAGGTAGAATGAAACAAGGAGATGTAATGAGTAATGGGCTCCCAAATCTATCAGATTGCAAGGGTCTGCACATCTCCCTTCAACCACACTGAAGAATCTCACTCCCTTCAGATTGCAGTAGCCACCCATGAATACCACTAATGCAAAGATGACATTCCCTTTAAATAGTCTTATTCCCTAATTCCCTTATTCCTGTCACCTGCATCTCTCAACCTCTCTTGAAGTGATTCTTTCAACTTGACTGTCTCCTGATTACTATTGACTATGGCTCAGATTTTTAAACATATTTGTCCACAGTGGAACAGCTTCAACAGAAGATAATTGCACACATTGGAATTCCATATTGCATCAGTCAACAGCTAGAGCATTCTCCTGAGAGGAGGGAAGCCCCTCTTCAAATCATTTCTCCCCCTGTGGGGAGAGGTGGACAGGAATTGGACTTGGGTCTCCTACATCTCAGCTGAGTGCTCTCACCACCAGCTATGTAAGATGGACACCATCATCTCCTTCTCTGGCTCATTTGTATGATGTGAGGCAGGCACCTAACTCATTCCCTCAGGAACATCTCAGGTGCCTAAGCTGCCCGATTCCAGGCAGTGGGTTCCCATTTGTGAATCACGAAGCAGAGATAGGAGTCTCCCCGCAGCGTAGATTTAGGCAACTATGTCTGAGAGGGGCGGGGATTAGCACCTCCCCACTTTGTTGATATCTTCCATAGGGTAGTTTAGGTAACCCCCACCTAGTGTGCTGAATTTTGTGGATTGCATTCTTTGGTGCCTATCTCTCCCCATTCATTGTTTAGGGAGTCTAGGTGCCTAACACAGGCTTTGTGGATCACAGTTGTGTTCCTATGATTTCCTTGATGCCTAAAAGTTAGGTGCTGACATGTTCAGTGTCGTAGTGCCTAAGTCCCTTTATTAATCTTGGGCCCTACTGAAAGTCAGTAAGGATTTAGGCTACAAAGTGCTTAAGTCACTTTTGCAAAGGTACTTAGGGCCAGATTTTTAAAGGTATTCAGACATTTTAAGATGCAAATAGATGCCTAGTGGTATTTTCAAAAGCATCTAGGCACCCAGTTCCCATTGACTTAAATCTGTCCCTTACTGCCTCAATTACATTTTTTCCCCCAAGCATCCTTTTCTCCCACTATCTGACACCCAGTCAAAATAATTACAGAGTAAATCACAAGGGAAAATAAACTGCCAATTCCCAAATGATGCTCTGTCGGCCTAGTTACTAAAATTAATTCCCCAAATCACAAGGTACTCCAATCCCAAAACCAGATTAGGCATCCCTCACGTTCTCTTTTTCTCTCATTAGAGTGGCATAAAAGAACACAAACATATGAGACCAGGTCCTCAGCTGATGTAGACTGACATCTCTTCATTGACTTCTGTGGAGCTATCCTCATTTACACAAGCTGAGGATCTGGCCCATGCATATGGGAGAGAATTGTTTCTTCCTACTCCTTTCCATCTTCCACCAGCTCCACCCACTACATCAAATGTACACACATCTAATTCCTTAGATAACCTGCCCATTCCAATATCTTTATTGTGGAAAACCCTGCAAAGAAACATTGCTGGTTATCTTTAAATCACTTTAGAACCTCACTTCACTAGCACAGGAATATTGTAAAGAAACCATCTAATTTACATAGTCACCCAGAGGTTAATTAGTATAGGAAGGTAAATTTCCAGAAGAGTGCAGAGGAAAATAGCAGCTAAAAGCAATTCTTTCCTTAATTGGTTTTGTACACACACCTCTCACTCCAAGTTTTACAAACGGACTTGGTTATTTCTGTCTTCATTTTCAGAGGAGACCTCATGCAAAGCAGAAAGGAAGTCAGTCACTGTGCTTGCCTGAGTGGTTACTACTTCTTGACCTTTTGTTGTAGGATGGGATATTTGGAAACATTACCATTACAATAACATCACGGTGGGTACTGCAATGCTGATAATAATGCTCTGCTTCTCTCTTGTGCATGCACAGGTTATAATTGAACAAAAAAAAAAGTTCTTCCACTTCGAATAACTGATGATTATTAACACTAGAATCACCAGACTGGAGATCACAATGCCCCCATGTTGCAGGTGACACTCAGGTTTGTCTTTCTCACTGAGAACAGACAGCATGCTTGCCTTGCTGTCCCTAGTGTCTGGGTGAAATAGGGACCTGAATGAAGAGAAGAAGCTCACGTTCAGTCTGGGCAAAGCTGAAGTTACAGTGGTTGGAAGAAGGAAGCACTTTAAGGAACCATCAGAGACCGTTCTTGAACTATCAAGGGGGAGCACAATCTCAGAGTCTTGTTGGATTCTTCTCTGATTCTGGAAACCCAGATCTTAAGGCACTACATTGGTGACCCACCCAGTACTGGATCCAGTTCAAGAACAGAAACGGATTGCTCTTTTCTACTGGGGCTAAATGGGATGGGTGTAGGTTATCTCCAAGACCACATCTTTCTCAGCAATAAGAGTTGTTGTGATCAGCAGACATTTCAGGATCAAAGCCCAGAATACACTTTGGTCTAGGACCAGAGAATTCTTAGTGGGTGTGTGACATTAAGATGGTGCCTCCTCCTGGTCACTCTGGAGAATAGCTCACAAAGTCAACACCCCTTCCGCCAGTCACATGCCATCTCTCCACTTCTCTCTCCCAGTCTGCAGCCCCTTTCTTGCTCCCTGAGCTGCTGCTGTCTCTAACTGACTCAGCCGTCCAGCCAGATCACTATTTGCATTTTCCCCTTCCGGGGTACCAAAGGGTTTCTTCCTCAATCCTAGGCAGACTTTCCATTCACTGCCGCATAGTGCCACTCCCTCAGTGGCTGACAGGCCCTCCCTCTACTCTGGATTCCAGCTCAGGGACCCTCTAGCCAGCAGTGAAGGTCTGTTCCCTTTTAGACCTTACTGCCTTTTTCTGAGACCTCTCCTTACTGTCTGGCACTCCCTTCTCTGAGTTTGCCAATCACCACTCCCTCCTCCCAGGGAGCAGCTGCAGGCACACGTCTCTGCAGCCTCCAAATACTCCTCCATGGGAGTGACTGCAGCCTTATTTCCCAGCAGCCCGCAAGTCATCATTTAGCAAAGATAAGCATATTTAGTTATTTTAATCTTTCCTCTTAAGTCAATCCCTTAATTAGAATCTATGGCTGTGGAGTTTCACAGAGCATCTGCAGGCTAGAAACCACTAAGGCTAGTTTCTATTAATTGTGCCCACAGACAGTACATTTATTAACGTTGTTGATGACATTTGTTTAAAACATGAATCTGTTTTTTTAGGTGAGAGAGGAAAGGCAGATCTCATTAAATCTCTAGAAGTGAGAGATTGACGCCTACAGCACATACAAGGGGATAGTTTCCCTAGCTGGGATTTTCGGCCAAACTAAGCAGAGGCAAACCTAAAAGCCAGGGGTTTGGAGACTGAACCTAGTGAAGCCCTTCTCTAAAATGCAGAGATTTTAAGATTACAGGGGTGAAAGAAACCTGTCAAATTTTGATCCATTTTTACTCCTATCAGCTGCTAATGAGCATCAAAAATTGTGAATGCAGATTCAGTTAAGTCCTGCAGTACTCACCTAATGAATATGTTTTGATAAAAAGACATTATGAGACTCAGAAGGAACAACATTAATGCCAAAACAAATCCTTTACTCTCCCCTTCTGCTCTCTTTTGCCCCTTTCCTTTCTTGTCTCTATCTTTACTTACTAATCAATCAGTGCTTAAATTTTCAGACTGGATTGTGACTGGCTCTTTCATGAGTGCTCTGTGGAAGAAGGCCCAAAGAAACTCCTCCTTTGCACCACAATAGCTTGTTAAAAATAAGTTACTCTGGGATTCCCACTGTGTCATGGCTTTTCTGTATGTGTCTTCTAAGTTTGTAAATTCTTTATATGGGCAAGAGAATGTCTCATTGCTGTGTCTTCTACAGCACCAGGCACACTATTGTAAGTAATAAATACAATAATAATCCACATAAGGGATCTTTTACCTATATAAAGGGACAGGCTAGGTTCATAAAAGAATTTAGGTGCCTAATTGCCAAATTGCCATTTTAGGTAGCTAAATCCCAGAATCAGGCACCAGGGGGATCCATAAAACCCCTGCGGAGCTGTTGCTGAGCTCTGTAGGCACCTAAACTCACTTAGTGCCGAAACTTTTGCAGTAAAAGTTCCCTAAGTTGCTATGTTTCTGACTCTGAGCACGCTCACTGCATCACCACAGCAAGCGTCCAGATGCCTAAGCCCAGAATGGCACATGAACAGGTGGAAGGGAGGCATTCCTCCACCTAACTCACCTGTGGCACCCAAGCCAGTAAGTGTCCTCAGAGCTCACCTACTGGATTGGGCCACCATGGGTAAGCTCACACAAAACAGCTAGGGTGAGAGACCTCCCTTGTATCTTTTAAGCTGATGGTTAGGATACTAACTGTAGGAGATCCCCAGTTCAAATCCTCCATCTGCCTGATGGGGAGAAGGGATTTGAATAGGGATCTACTATCTCTCAGGTGAATACCGGAGCCACTGGGTTATGGGCTATTATGATGTAAGGCTCCCTCACTCTCTCCTGTTGAAACTGTTCCACTGTGGATAAATAATTTTAAAAGTTATTGGTGCAGGAGTACTGGATCATGTTTCACCCACTTCTCAGGTGAGCGCTCTAGCCCCCAGAGTACAGAGTCATTCTCATGCATTCTCTTGCCTAATGACTTAGGGGATTGGTAAGCATTCCCCAAAGTTCACCCAATACCATAATTGAACCAGAGCACAAATAAGCTGATGGGACTTATTAGTACTGTGTTGGTCCTCTGATGCTATGGCAAAGAATAGCTGGGTGGAACACAAACCAGGAAGGTGCCTGCCAGCAAATATTTTTCCAATTGAAGCACTGGACGAAGCCCAAAGAGAACCTATATTTACATTTAGGAAAAAGTCTCCCATGGTGTACCTTTATTTTTCATTTTCACTACCTCTGCTCGTTAAGGTTTTGGTTAGAAGTTCAAATGTAAAAGCTGTTCATCATAGTATTTGCATATTGACTGGAAGCTTGTTCAAGATTAACTGTCTAGTCTTGTAGACCCAAGAGCTTTGGATAGTTTGACTCAGACTTAGACACACATCTTTATTGCATTCCTATTGTTTGTGTATATATCCAACCCAAACTGAAGTTCCAAACCTTCTGAGGTTCAGCTATCTTGATGTAATTAAAGGCCAATAACTCTTTTTTCTACAATTAACAAAGACTAAATGTAGTTTTTAAACACATAATGTCTATATGGAAAACATATCAGCTTTCTTTGTGGGAAACATATCAAACTGTAAAGGAGGATTTCCCCCCAAATATGCTGAAAAGCATCGTTAGATGAAAACAGAACTAAGAACAACCATTTATTATGAAAGAATTTCTCATCCGAGAACAATATATTTAGAAATCACATAACATGAAACAATTACTGTCACCCCTACTGAAACATGACTCTTTGTTGTCTATGTTGATACAGCCCCACAGTTTGGATTACAGGGGTGTGAATTGGAGCACACACTATTGTGGATGCTGAAGGTGTGAACGAAAAGATACCTAGTTTGCATTAACATAGTCCTCTTTAAACAAACAAAGTTAACATGAAGTAGGGACCTTTTAGTTTGCATCTGCAGCATCCACATGGGGGAGTTACAGAGCAGTATGCTGTCATGCCCTGCAATTCGCACCTGTACACTTCTACATGGACAAATAATCTGCATTTGAATTACAAGATCCAGCCATCTGTCTGATTTGAAAATGAAAAGCTTGAAGTCACAGCTATCACCTTGTGATTCTTCTATTGGATTTTTTTCCTTCCATTCAGCCACTGTAATGCACTGTGGTATGTTTCTAGGATAAATTCCCTTCCTATTGAATAATATAGAAATATCTCCAGTGCCCATTTCAGAGCCAAGCATTCTTTTTTCCCCAAAAGAAAAGTATCAAATCTCTGGCTGAAATGGCTTTTGACTAATATTCTGTAGTTATTTAATTTATAACAGCCTGTCAGTTTGGCTCATAAACTTTCTTTAAGTTTTGGCCTGTGAAGTATTGGTAAATGGCATTTTTAAGATTAGAAAAGGCTACTGTGTGTGTATGTGTGTGTGCGTGCACACATGGACACACAACCAGGTGTGATGAAGGAGTGGAAACTATTTTTCCCTATAACTCAAATTAGGTTGAGATTTTTTCCACTTGGCATTACTTTGTGTTTGCTACTATTTCACAATAGGAAAAAGAATCCTAGGGTACCTGCAAGTCAAAATAGCAACTTCTTAGTTTTTAACTAGTGGATATATTCCATAATGGCCTGAATTTTATTTGTTTTAGACTTGACCAAACAATTACCAACCATATTCCCCAGGAATCAAGTTCCATGTTCCCAAAAACACTGACTTGGCAGTTAATTCACTTTTTTGTTATTTGAAGAAAAAAAAAAACCTCTATAAGGGTCTAGTTCTCTGAAATATGCAGCCAAATTCTACACTTCAGAAGGCCTCACAGGGATGCCTAAGCCTGCTGTACTTTTTATTGAATCAGAATCTAAAAGAATTCAAAGAATCTAGTCCATTAATCTTGTTAGAAACCCTGATCTCACAAGAGTTCCAGTCCTGTCCAGTTTCAAGAGCACAGATTTTCATATTTTAGAATAGGATCCAACCTAGTATGGAGATGCGGGGGGGCAGAGTAGATGAAGAAAAGAAGAGAAGAAGAAATAACCAGTTAAGGGGTGCAGGAATAAGATAGATAAAAGACACATACTGTATCAAAAATGGCAGGAGAATTTGAGAATATTGATTTTTCTAGGGATGCTAAATGCTGTCTTCAGCTGTTGACTATCACTTAGATACCACTATGATAGGTTGATAGGGCCAAACCTTTCAATGCCCATCTGAATCAAACTTCCCCTTTGAGCCTTTTGAGGTTAGTTCTTCATCAGTAATAATTCCACCTGCCCAAGCTTTCATTCCTGGGCCATTGGGGTATCTCTACACTGCAATTAGACACCCACGGCAGGCCCATGACAGCTGACATGGGCTTGTGGGGCTTGGGCCGCCAGGCTGTTTAATTGCAGGATAGACTTCTGGGCTCAGACTGGAGCCTGACCTTTAGGACCCTGCAATGTATTGGAGTCCCCAAACGTGGGCTGCAGCCCGAGACCAGAGGAGCGCACGGCAATTAAATAACTTCTCAGCCCAAGCCCCGTGAGCCCAAGTCAGCTGGCATGGGCCAGCCACAGGTATCTAATTGCAGGTAGAGATACTCTGTGTCATGTCACTGTTTCTGAAACGTCAGTAGTTTTGTTGGATTTTATTTTGCATACTCTTTAGCCAGGGCCAGATTAATGCAGGGGCTTTAGGAGCTGCAGCCAAAAGCCCCGGGCTAAGGGGGGCTCTGGTGCAGCAGGGCTCAGGCAGGCTGCCTGCATGCAGTGCCCGCACACCACTCCCAGAAGCGGACAGCTGCTGCCACATCTCTGCGGCCGCTGGTGCAGGACCTCCGTGTTCTGCCCCCACCCCAGCACTGTCCCTGCAGCTCCCATTTGGCACTTGCGCGTGTGTGCAGTGCACAGAGGCACACTGTCCCCCTCCCCCGAGGGGTGCACAGAGACGTGCCAGCAGCCAGCCACTTCTAGGAGTGGTGTGGGGCTAGGGCAGGCAGGCAGGCAGGCTGCCTGAGCCCTGCCGCTGTGGAAAGTGCCTCCTGGATGGAGCCTGCACCTCAAACCCCCTTCTGCACCCCAATCCTCTGCCCCAGGTCAGAATCCCCTCGTGCACCCAAACTCCCTCCCAGACCCTGCACCCCTCACCCTTTCCTGCACCCCAACACTCTGCCCCAGCCTGGAGCCCCCTCCTGCACCCAAACTCCCTCCCAGAAAGAAACTAATGTAACAGTTGTTCTAAGGTAAGACATAGGCTATTTTTAATTATCTTAACTTTATTCTACGTTTTAAGATTGAAATGTAACCACAGACGGCTTTATGTTAATTAAAAGGCAAGTTTACTATAGCATTAACAGCCTCAATGTCATAATTGTGATAATTTTGTTTTACTTTAGGAAAAAGACTTGTATACAGAGGCCCCTCGAAATCTAATAGGCCCGGACCCACAGGAGAGTTAATCCAGCTCTGTCTTGAGCTATGGGCAACCTCCTATTTGTGCACACACCATCTCAGGCTCCATTCCCAAATTAATTGTAATACATTTTGCAGAAATTCTTTCAAATGTCAAGGGAACCCTTCACCTGTCAAGTCAAGACAAATTCTAAAAAGGGAAGGTCTAGCAGATTGCCAAAATAAATGGGCTCAAGGTATTGCCATCCCTTCATTCCTACCTTGATGTGGCAGATCCAGAGAACTCACGGCCACAGCAAACCACAAGCCCAAGAGACGAGCAATGCCTCACACATCTGACATACAGGGTCGCTGTCAGAACTTACCACAAGCATACACAGCAACAACAGAGTACCCCTGTCCTGTGCCTCACTAGTTGTATTACTAATCAGTAAATGGATACAGAGCAGGTTGGTGGTAGTAGTTTGGGGATTGCGCACAAAACCTCAGGGGGTGTAGACAACACAGCAGACTCATGCACTTTGCCGGTTAATCCAGGTCAATACCTGCAGGAGTTTTCCCAGTAGACATCACCACCTGTGCACACCAGTACTGTTGTGTGCCATGTGTTGGTAAATATAAAAGTTAGTGGAAGTGTTGGGTGCTTGGTACTTTATAGGACTGTGTAACTGGCTTGATCAGTACTTGGATGGGGTACCTCTAAGGAAAACCCAGAATACTGTTACCATGGTTCTTGATATTCATGACTTGCAGTATTTATTATGGTTTCAGGTTCATTCTTTTAGTAATAGAATGCTGAGTTACTCATAATATTTTTTTGACTGTGTGATGGGAAGGGAGGTGGAAGGGTAAGATTTAAGGATTTTATGTCTTTTAATTAGGGAATGTGCTTAGAGCAACTGCTTGGGACCTATATTACCTTAAATATAAACATGTGTATTTCACCTGGAAACAAATAATCAGTTAAGAAAAAAGATGTATGTACATGGGACTAACAGGAAAATGGTCTCTTAAAGATCAGTTTTAAATTCAGACACGCTTTTTCCTTCCTCAAATTTGCATAGGAATCTGTTATTTAGGTCTCTTATTACAGAAAATGATTTTAGACAGGGGACAATTAAACTGCCAGCTTTTTAAAATGGGAGACAATATGATTAATGGAGAGGGCACGTGACTTGGAGTCAGGAGATCTATGCTCCAATCCTAGTTTTGTAATTTAGCTACTGTGTGATTTTGGTACTTTTCTGTACCTCTGTTCCCCCTTCCTTTCTTTGTTATTCTTGTTCATTTAGACTGCAAGTTCTTCAGAGCAGGGACTCTCTCTCAGTATGTGTTTCTAAAGTATTTAGCATAATTAATAATATGTAAAAGTATTTGGGGGCATGTACTGGGGTTAAATATAATTATTTCCCATGACTGGAACCCTGCATCAGATAGCACCATTCTGGGTCTATTTTTGCATTGGAAGGAATATTTTTTGTGAAAAATAATCACTGCACCATGAGTTAATTATGCTAGTTGTAATAAAGATTTCCAACCTATAGTTTCTTTAATGTATTAATATTTTCTCACAGAAGTCAATTTATCTTCATAAATGTTACATGAACTTCCATGCTTTTGGTTGTCAAACACCCTAGTTCTTTTTATCAGTTTGATCATATATCAAACTTTCCCAGAACTGAAACACATCTTACCCACTTACTTCTTTCTACAGTGTATATATATATGGATGCACTCATTTGTTAGCTGTTTTTTTCAGCTGTTCCTCATTTCATTTTTATTTTTCAATTTCATAGATTCCAAGGAAAGAAGGGACCAGTATGGCCATCAACCTGACCTCCTGTATAATACAGGCTGTAGAACTTCCCCAAAATAATTCCTAGAGCATATCCTTTAGCAAAACACCAGTCTTGATTTAAACATGTCAGTGATGGATAATCCACCATGACCCTTGGTAAATTGTTTCAATGAATAATTAGTCTCACTGCTAAAAATGTATGCCTTATTTCCAGTCTGATTTTGGCTGGAAGTTGCAGCTAGGCATTCTCTGCTAGACTGCAGAGCACATTATTATATACTTGTTCACCATGTACATAGACTATAATCAAGTCACCCTTTAACCTTCTCTTTGTTAAGTTAAATAGATAGAGCTCCTTGAGTCCCTCACTATTGGGAATGTTTTCTAATCCTTTAATTATTCCCGTGGCTCTGCTTTGAACCCTCTCCAATTTGTCAACATTCTCCTTGAATTGTGGGCACCAGAACTGGATACAGAATTCCAGCAGCGGTCACACCAGTGTCAAATATGGAAGTAAAATAACCTCTCTACTCCTACTCAAGATTCCCCTGTTCATGCATCTAGAATCATATTAGTTCTTTTTTGCCACAGCATCACACTGGGAGCTCATCTTCAGAGGACTATCCATCATGATCTTGACATTTTTTTTTTTTTGGCATTGCTGCTTTTCAGCATAGAGTCTCCCATCATGTATGTAAGGCCTACATTTTTGTTCCTGGATGTATACATTTATATTTAGCCATATTCAACTGCCTATTGTTTGCTTGTGCCCACTTTGCAAAGTCATCTAGATGTCTCTGAATCAGTGACCTGTCCTCTTTGTTATTTTCTGCTCCCCCAATTTGTGTCACCTGGAAACTTTATCAGTAACAATTGTATATTTTCTTCCAGGTCACTGATAAAAATGTAAAATAGCGTAAGGCCAAGAACTGATTCCTGTGGGACTCTACTGGAGACAGACCGCGTTGATTATGATTCTTCGTTGACAAATACATTTTGAGATCTGTCCATTAGCCTTTTAAAAATCCATTTAATGTGTGCCCCGTTAATTTTATATTATTCTAGTTTTTTCAATTAAAGTGTTATACAGTACCAAGTCAAACACCTTACAGAAGTCTAAATATATTACTTCTACACTATTACCTTTATCAGTCAGACTTGTAATCTCTTTTAAAAAAGATATCAAGTTAGTGTGACAGGATCTATTTTCTATAAAGCCATGCTGATTTGCATTAATTACATTTCCCTCCTTTAATTCTTTATTAATCAAGTCCCATATCAGCCATTCAGTTATCTTGCCCAGGATCGATGTGAGGCTGCCCATTTATCCTTTTCAAAAATTGGCACAACACTGGCTTTCTTCCAGTCTTCTGGAATTTCCCCAATGCTCCAAGACGTATTGAAAATCATCATTAATAGTCCAGCAAGCTCCTCAGCCAGATTTTAGAACTCTTGGATACAAGTTACTTGGACCTGCTGATTTAAAAATTCCTTCCACCTAAAACAATAGAAGGAAAGGGTGCTTAGCAGCTCTCAAAGGAGGTGGGTTTCAAAAAAGGTTGTGCACAACTATATTAGATAGCCTAACACAGGAACAATGCTTAAAAGTGATTTGATTAAGGTTACCCTGTAAGAGTGGTACATGACTAGGATCTAGAAATCTTGACTTCTAGTCACTACATTATGTGCCCTGGAAATTTGCTCACACAAATCAGACACACAACATGTAGGGCTGGCCAGAAAAGAAGAATTCCAGTTAACAAAAATTTTGAGGTTTCAACTTTTGTTTTAGTTCTGCATCAAGACAAAAATGAGATCTTTCTATTTTCCCCCCAAAATAACACAAGAGACACCCACCACAGAATAGCCAATTGGTTAGGGCACTCACATGTGACATGAGAAACCCAAGGTTCAAGGTGCTGAATCAGAGCAGGGATGAACCTAGGTTTTCCACATTAAAAGTGAGTGCTCTAATCCCTGAGCTATTAACTATTCTGGGGTGTGTCTGTTTATCTCTCTCTGGTTTTGACCAGAAATTCCATGCTGGACCCTAGAAACCTTCTTGACTAAAGTTTTATTGAAATCAATATGTTTCTGACAAATAAAAGGCATTTTGTTTAAAAATTTCCAACCAGCTCTAGCAACATGACATTAGATATAATGAAAGAAGACATTGCTTATAACATCACTGTTAAAGGTCTGGCATTGTTACCATTATAGACTCTATGTTTCAGCGGTTTATAATTCAGTCAGAACAGTTTTTAACTACACATACAAGGGGCCAAATTCAACCTCATGCCCACACTTTACATTTATAAGGGCAGATGCTTTAGATAAGAAATTCATCCCACAGGCGAGCAGGAGGTGACACCATTGCAACATTCCCCCGGGATGCATCTGGTGAAGGCAGCTTCAGATGTACATCAAAAGCAGCTCTGCTGTGGAGCATCTGCTTCACACCCAGTCTCCACCCTTGCCATGGCTGGCCTCCCCACACTTTGTGGGCTTTGCCAGACGCCTTCAGGTTCCCCCTAGCAGAAGAGGGCTTGGGGCATGCGCCACAGTGCTGCCATCTGTAGTTGGACTTTCTGCTACTGGAGACTGCAGGTGGGGTTCTGTTGGCACAAGCCAACAAATTAAAAAATCTTAAATCCAGCTCTTGCTAAAGATCAGATTTTTTGTTGTTTTTTTATCATCTTAAAAAAAAGATTCCATTTGACCATTAAGTTAGACAAAGTTTAAAGTTTCATTTTCAGATATTTTACCTCAGGTTGTCTCCAATTAAAAAATAAATGTTGCAAGTAATTACATAATATAGTTTAATTTCTTTTGATAGCGTCAAAACATTTTTTAAAGGCCTTGATAATGAGGTTGATAAATCAGCTAACTGAGTGTGCATGGAAACTTGTAACGTATATTCTTATACACATTTGTACAATACATAGCCTGTGTCCTAAATGTGTATGCACAAGATAGACCAGGAAGGCTTTATGAAAGATACACTGTCTTATAGGACAAAGAATATGTCATCTACAAAATATTATAGTTATCTGTTTAATGTAAGACAGAGCAGGACAACCCGCTTAGAGCCATCAAGTCTATCTGATACATATTATGCATGTTAACAACAATTGCTTAATGGGTAAGTTGATGCCAAAGGAACCATTCGGGTCTCTGTAAATAATACATATATAAACTTCCATGAAGTATTTAATCCCTTTCATTCTTTTATATCAAGGAAATAATGACACAAAACTATGTTTAAATAACTTTAAGGATGTGATTTAAACCAACAATAGTCAGGAAATTTAAGAAAGCCAAAGGCCGACACTCCATTCTTATTGACAGTCATTCCAGCTCCATTACATCCTTGTTTTCCTTCCATGTGAATTAAAAAAAAAACCCTCCATCTAACTTTTAACTCTTGTTTTATGTTAGACCCTGATGGACAAGGGCCTGCAAATAGAGAAACTCAAGCTCCTGTCTTGTGCAAGAAGATTTGAAATGAAACCATAAAACGTTACAAGTGTTTTACATAAAATATGAGGGTGTTCATGGCTTTAAATGTCACACACCCTGTAGGGGAAGGAGGGGCTTCACATTACCAGCCAAGTCCCTAAGGCACCCTGGGTTCTTGAGGGCTGAGCCAGATACAGTGCCTCCAAGAGTGCTGGAGGAACACATGTCCGAGAAGCAGCAACTAGACCCTCAGAGGATTAGAAGCAGCTAATTGGCAGGCCTGAATCACTCCCTAAAAGCCTCCACCTCTTCTTTCCTTCCTATTCCAGTGGGACCTGCTTAGAGGGGGCAAATCCACAATCCAGCCCAAGTAGCTAGTCCGGGCCTGGGGAGAAACACGGCATGGGGAGTGGGAATGAAAAGGGAGGCAACTTTAGCCCCATGGATGAAGTAACCTGTCACATCTCTAATATAGGCTAATCATGGGTGTATGAACTTGAGTGTCTGTGCAGAAGCAGAGTCTCTGGTCCTGCCCTTGCCTTGGCTCACAAGCCTTCCATGGGCCCTTGGAATCCCTCCTCCACTTTTGTGCAGAAGTAACACTGTTCTTCTTGCCAAGGGGACCTCGGCAGAAAGAGGGAGGTGGATGGGCCTCACAGTGAGACATTTCAATACATTGCGGGTTTGGTTGTAACCTTGACTCAATGAAATTGATTAGAGAAGAAACTGACTTCCCTATAAGAAAGTTTTGTTTTGTTTTCAACTTTCACAGTCTGAGGAAGAAATTCCCTTGACAATTAGAGCTTCTAAAATTACAGGCACAGGGTTTGTTTTGAGGGAAGAAACACATCAGCATTTTTTAGGTTATTTTTTCAACCTTTAGACATGTTGGCAAGGCATTCATTCAGGGCTCTTTTTTCATATAAAGGCATATAGACAGCAAAGCACAGTGCCAGCTGTGAGTGCAATATACCCCTAGTCTGTCAATGATCAGGAGCAACAGTAGAAAGGAACTACCAAATAGACAAAAGCAAGAGAAATAAATGGACATACACAGAGGGAGTGCGCAAGGCTACTAATTACTGGAAATTTTGACGGTACTGATATTTACGTCACTAGTGTAAAAACAGTGTCACTTAGGACCATCTGCACAGTTGAGAGTGTCAGTTTTCATGAGCCTTATTTTCCACAAAGGAAACTGTCAAAATAAATTTATATTAAAATTTGTTTACCATGAATTGGATAAACACAGAATAGTAATGTCCACACTCTACAGCCCTCTCCTTTGTGCCATATATCTGACATATGCCCAGAATTTGCTCAATATAATCCCAGAGGTAACAGTCAAAAGAAAACACTTGTAGGATAAAATTCTACTCTATTTATACTTGTGCAACCCCAGCGACTTCACCCTTTTTGCTACAGTGGGATGGGGTTGCATGAATTCTGCCCTTGCAGCAATCAGATTGGAAAAGTAAGACATATGTTCATGGGAGCTGTTATTCAGCTTTTGTAAATAGATTGGTAGTGGGGCACATTCTCAGAAACTCACTGAGTTTAATAGGAAATTCCAGTCAACCTATACAAAATTCACTTAATAGTCATACCAAACTGAGAACTGGGGCAGTTTCAGTTTCTAAATCAGAAGAAATATCAAAAATGGAACTTTGTAGATATATGCTGCAGCCAGATACCTTCTTTTATGTACTGGTCAGTTTTTTCAAGTGAAGCATACCTATAAGGTGAACAGCTACCAATAAGTTATTAAAGGCATATGGCATAATATAGAGTCATAGCATCATAGAAATGTAGGGCTGGAAGGGACCTTGAGAAATCATCAAGTCCAACCCTCTGTGCTGGGGCAGGACCAGGTACCAAGACCATCCCTGACAGGTGTTTGGAAAAACTTCCATTGATGCGGATTCCACAATCTCCTTTGGAAGCCAATTCCAGAGCTTAACTACCTTAACTACCTCTTAACTATATCTTGATTTTAGTAAAGCTTTTGATACTGCCCCGCATGACCTTCTCATAAATAAACTAGGGAAATGAAGCCTAGATCGAGCTACTATAACGTGGGTGCAAAACTGATTGGAAAACCGTTCCCGGAGAGTAGTTATCAGTGGTTCAGAGTCATGCTGGAAGGGCATAACGAGTGGGGCCCCTCAGAGATCAGTTCTGGGTCTGGTTCTGTGCAATATCTTCATCAATGTCTTAGATAATGGCATACAGAGTACACTTATAAAGTTTGCGGATGATACCAAGCTGGGAGGGGTTGCAAGTGCTTTAGAGGATAGGATTAAAATTCAAAATGATCTGGACAAACTGGAGAAATGGTCTGAAGTAAACAGGATGAGATTCAATAAGGGGACAAATGCAAAGTACTCCATTTAGTAAGGGACAATCAGTTGCACACATACAAAATGGGAAATGACTGCCTAGGGAGGAATACTGCGGAAAGGAATCTGGGGGTCATAGTGGAGCACAAGCAAATTATGAGTCAACAGTATAATGCTGTTGCAAAAAAAGTGAACATCCTTCTGGGATGTATTAGCAGGAGTATTGTAAGCAAGACATGAGAAGTAATTCTTCCGCTCTACTCCACTCTGATTAGGCCTCAACTTGAGTATTGTGTCCAGTTCTGGGTGCCACATTTCAGGAAGGATGTGAACAAATTGGAGAGAGTCCTGAGAAGAGCAACAAAAATGATTAAAGGTCTAGAAAACATGACCTATGAGGTAAGATTAAAAAAATTGGGTTTGTTTACTCTGGAAAAGAGAAGACTAAGAGGGGACATGATAACAGTTTTCAAGTATGTAAAAGGCTGTTACAAGAAGGAGAAAGAAAATTTTTCTTAACCTCTGAGGATTAGGACAAGAAGTAATGGGCTTAAATTGCAGCAAGGGAGGTTTAGGTTGGACATTAGCAAAAACTTCCCAACTGTCAGAGTGGTTAAGCACTGGAATAAATTGCGTAGGGAGGTTGTGGAATCTCCATCTTTGGAGATTTTTAAAAGCAAGGTTAGACATATACTTGTCAGGGATGGTCTAGATAATTAGTCCTGCCACGAATGCCATGGACTGGACTAGATGACCTGTTGAGGTCCCTTCCAGTTCTATGATTCTACCTTTATAGTTAGAAAGGTTTTCCTAATATCCCTTGCTGCAGAGTAAACCCATTACTTCCTGTCCTACCTTCACTGGACAAGGAGAACAACTGATCACAGTCCTCTTTATAACAGCTCTTAACATATTAGAAGACTAATATAATGCATTAGTTTTATTTTAAAAGAGAAAGCCATTTATTTACAAGGTGTTTTACAAATGTAGGCCCTGATTCTGCATCTGGAGCTATGTGGGCAGACCCATGCACTTTCAAGGAAACCCACTGAAGCCAATTTAACTTCACAAAGGATTAGGCATCAAGTTACACAGATCTGATAGCTGTAGCAAAGTCTTGGATACTATTTGTCCCCTGACATCAAGAACTGACAATCTTTAAGGGCACAATGCCTCAGTCATTCCATGCAAGGAACTTCCATTGACTTTGGTAGAAGTTCTATATGGCACAGGAATAGGATCAGAGCCCTAGTTTAGACTGGAGAAAGAAAGGCAGCTATTTGGAACAGCTGTTATCCAATGGCAGCTATATGAACACTTGAGGGACAATTAACTCAGGAAAAATACAAAGAGATGTAAATCTTCTGTAATATAAATCATTTCAATTATGATCATGATTTTAACTTCTCTGAAACTTAAAAAAAATCACTGAGTATAAATCAAAGTGAGAGAGCTACAGGGAAAGGGCAAGGGAAAGAAAGTAATTAGCTTGATTGGCAATGAAAGATTACTCAGAATCCATAACTGTATTTACTTAACTCAGCTCTGTGATCTAAGTCCACTGTATCAAAAACCTTGAAAGAGACCCATGTTTAAAAAAAAAGGAACTGTACATATCCAAATCACTTATTTAAATGTATTAAGGTTTGACTTCTGCCACCAGCATCTCAACTGATATATTTCTCTCACTTTAAATGCAGACTTAATTTTGTTAAATTTTTGTCTTCTGTTTAGAAAAAGTTTATAGAGCAAAGTCAAAAATGATGAACATAAAGCTTGGTATCTAATTTTTTCCAGGTTAGCGTTCTTGAGTAATTGCTTAGCATACCTAATTTATAGTATAAAACTGGAAATTTAGGGCTAGGCATGCAGTTACAGTAACAACTGTTCTCACTTGCTCACTGTAAGCTCCCTATTTCCTTATTAAAGTTGTTTTCAAAAGGATCTGCTTGTGTAATTCTGCAGCAGCAAATGCTTGTAGCCTCAATCCCCAAGAATGTTTTCGATGACCTCTTCCTGCCCAGTTTTTCCATGAGAGAACGGTTGGGAATGGGGGCTCTGACAACTTTAGAGGATAAATGAGTGTGTGGATGCACAACAGATATCACAGTTTTATAAAAAGTTATTTTCCCCCTCTTTTTTCCCGGTCATGCAATCACTTTTTAAAAAGCTCATTTAAGCATTTAATGTCTTTTTTCTAGACATGGGCCCTTTGGCTGCAAAGTACAAGCTTTAAAGGTGGGAATGTTAAAATAGAGGTATGGATGGTAGCACTCCATCCGCATAATGGCTAAGGGCCTCAAAACAGAATGTGGGTCAGGCTTTGCTATGAACAGGTTCTGTAGCTTTGTAGTGACAGTATGAGTCAACATTGCTATTTGGACTATAGATAAAGTGCAAACAGAGGGTGGGAGGGCAGTAGATAAAGCATTAAGATGAAATGTCTGTTTCTAAATGGATCTGAGTTTACTGACACAAAACACATACTGCTACCACAATTGTAGCAAATCTAGATTTCTTTATGGATATAGTGTGAACTTTTAGAAACCCTAAGGGCAAAATGACCTTGAGAACTTCATACTATTAATAATTAATAATTACCCTTTGACAGACTCCATTTGTCACCTTGAAAACTAAAAACCAGATACATTAATTAGAGAACTTCTGGCATTAGAGCTAACCCTTCTCCTGTCCTATTAGGTTGGGTTTTAGGTTTTGCTCCTAGAGAAGGCACAGGAATTCTTAAATGCACTAAAGAGCATTTCAGAGATTTTCCACTACAACGAATTCAAAAGTAATTTTTTGATCTGCGAATCAAGTTGCTCAATAACATCCATAATCAAAGAATTAGCTTTGTTAATGACAGGCAAAGTTAATAATCATAGCTATAGTTTCACTTTTGTATCCCTCTTCTCTCTCTTTAGGCTGACACTGAAGACCACAGGGTGGATTATTCAGTAATTAACATTAATTAATGATGCTGAATGCAGCATATTTCCTATAGACTAAAAGCATTCCATTCTTGGGTGATGCAGAGTAGGCAGCTTGTTCAAGGCTTGTTCAACTACTGCCATTGCTTTATAAATTGGTGATAATGGTGTAATCAAAATTAGGGATGTAAAAGAACAAGAACATAAATCATTCCTCTAGATTTATGAAAATTGGCTCATTGCCCATGTGTCAAGAGGACAGAGACGATAGCTATTCTGCAATTATTTAATCCTGAGGGCATTCTGCTCCAAAAAAATTAAAAGTAAAAAGTAATCTGCATCAAAAAAGTAAAAATTCTGCCCACAATATTTTAATACTCTGTAAAATTCTGCAACTTTTATTTTTCAATAAATACATGTCGAGGCTCCAGCATGGCAGTGGGGAGCACAGGCCACGGGCTGTACAAAGGTGAGATATCACCCTGCAGCCTCCCCAGCCTCACCCCAAGGACATGGACTCAATGGTGAGGCTGCACCCGACCCTGACACAGCACAAGGCCTGGGCCTGCCCCAGAAACACCCTAGGGCCCTACCCCTCTGCGCCAGGCACACCAGGCTCAAGCAGGCAGGATCCAACTCTGATGGGCTCAGTGTGGGGGGGATCCAGGATTCTGTGAGAGGATTCTGTGTGGGACAATCTGGGTGCAGGCAGCTCAGTGTGGGGTCTAGGTGTGGGGGGATCTGGATGCACAGAGACTCGTTGGCGGGGGAGGTTTCCAGGTGCTGGGGCAATGGGACTCTGCAGGGGCTTCCAGGTGAAAGTGGTTGGGGCTCAGCAGAAGGGTCCGGGTGTGGGGGTCTCAGCAGGGGATCTGAGTGCTGGGGGAGTGGGGCTTGGTGGGGTGGGAGTCTGGGAGTCAGTGGCATGGGGGTCTGGATGTGGGGGCTCAGGGTGGAGCAGGGGGTGGGGCTCATCAGGGTGGAGGTTTGAGTGCAGGGAGCTTAGTGGAGGTTGGACTGAGTGCAGGGGTGGAAGTCCAGAGGCAGGGGGTCTGGGTGCAGGGGGCTCCAGATGCAGGGATTGAGGTTCAGTGAGATAGAGTTCAGGAATGAAGGGCTGGGGGGCGGATGCTGGATGTATGGGGTGAGGCTTGGCAGGGGTGTCTGGGTATGGGAGGTCCAGATGCATGGGGGTTGGGTGGATGGGGGAGCAGCTCCCCATACAGTGATCCCTCCCCCCACAGCTGAGGAGCGATGGGGGCAGGAAGCAGGGGAGGATTCTGAGCTTCCTGCAGCTGGGGGAAGTTTCTGGGGGTGGGTCTGACACAGTCCCAGCCATTCCTTTCAGGGGAAAAGGGAGTTCTGTCCTCTCCTGCTTCCAGACCCGCTGGGACTTGCAAATGATCCCAGCTCAGAGTAGGAGCCACTGGCTGGGGTGTCCCCAGTCCTGTCGTGATTTACCTCTCCACTGGCTGCTCCAGGTGTCTGAAACCATGTTCCTGCACTGCTAGGGAGTAGTGCGTGACTGCTCTTGCAGCTTCCCTTTGCTTCCCTGTCAGAAAGTCATTTTTCTGCGGGGAAGCAAAGAAATCCGGGGGGACATGAATTCTGTGCACACGTAGTGGCACAGAATTTCCCCAGGAGTAGCAATTTCCTGGCCCGCTCCAACTGGTATTGCAGGGATAGACCTTCCCACACTTGACCAAATCCTGTAGTTCTTACTCTGACAAAACTCCCATCAGTGAGAGAAAACTGCAAGATTTGAACCTCTAAATTCTGCAGGAGAAAAAGAGCAGTATCTCAGTAACACATTGAGGAGACAATGTTTTAACAATGTTACTTCTTTAGCCTCAGTTCCAGAGTCCAGAATATTTCACTGGTTGCAGTTTTCCGTTGATGGAAAACAAGCCAGGAAAATATGATGTGCTATGCTCCATATTCTTTAAAATTCACTCAAAGTAGTGTCTGCCTCTTTAAATAAAGCACGGACTGGAACACACTATCCGCTTCTCAGAAAGCTGAAGGTGGCCACTTGCCAAGGGGTTTGTGCAGCTTCCTGGCTTTGCCGATAAAAAAACACTACTGTGAGGTAAACCTCTGCCCTTTCTCCAACACGTTTCCTCTGTGACGACCCACACATGTAGGACCCAAGAAGACAAGAAAAACAGGGGGACCACAGCACTGTCATTGTCAGAAGTCTAACTTCATTTGCAGAGAACGTTCAGCTGTGGAGGAGGCCTTTGAAGAGTTCATGCACTTCCACATTTAGAAATGTGAGCTTCAAGCCTGGGCATTTGCATCAGCACATGGAAAGTATGAGAAAGCACATCTCAGGCTGAAAGTTAACGACAGCATTTGGCCATGTCAGCCAGTGAATGACAAGACAGAGTCAGAGGAGTTAATTGTTCAAGTCAGAGAACATTAAAAGCAATGTTTAAAAAGTGCTGGTAGTTTGCACTGTGTGACTGAAATAGAAAGTAACTAATAGTTTGAAAGTTGAGCCTTGACAACACTAAGGAGATGGCTGGTTTGCTGGTAGTATTTGTTAAAATCATTACTGAATAATTGTTCTTTACTAACAGGCAAAATGTTTACAATGCTCTGCAGCAGAAAGCAGAATTCTGAAGACTTACATGTTCTAAAAAGACAGAAAATAAGCATAAGCGGGAGAGGCAGTGTGGCTCACTGAACACTCCTGTGGCCTGGGACTCAGGATAACTTGGGGTCTAATCCCAGCTCTGCCACTGACTTACTGTGGGGAAGTCTCTGCACTTCTGTTTCTTCTTTTGTCTGTCTTGATTAATTAGATTGTATACTGTTGAGCACAGGGGCCCTCTATGTATTTATACAGTGCTTGGACACAATCCAGCCCTGATCTTCACGGGCACTACTGTAATACAAAAACAGCCGTAGTATAAACAATAACTGTTACCAGATTTTCCCATTACTTTGGGGGTACGCTCATTTATTAGGGTTACTCTTCTGAGGTGGGGGTTCTGTAATTCTATCAATGTACTGCTTGTGTCACTTGTGTTCTCATACGGAGCTCTACTTGTTCATTCTGCAAGTTCCCTCCCAATGGAGCTGTCCTGCAGGCCCTAGGCTCCCCAGGGCTGGGTTCTTCCAGCCCCAGAATCAGATGAAAACACATACACACACACATATTAAAGAGTGTGTCTCAGTGGACCAGGTCAATCAGCACTCCCAAGCTGTTACTCTTACATGCCCTTGGACTCAGCAGGCTGGATCGAACAGCACTTCCAAGCTCAAACCCTCATATGCCACGGGCACCGCTCTGGTATGAGTACGCCTGATCAGGCTGGGTTGAGCAGCACTTTCAAGCTGCCACCCTTGTATGCCCCTGGACTCAGCAGGCTGGATCGAGCAGCACTTCCAAGCTGCCACCCTCCTATGTCACAGGTTCAGCACGTCCCTATCCCCACTTTCACGTTACAATTGTTCTGGCAGTAACCCACTTGATGAGCAAACCCCACAGGATTTTTGGGTGCTACAGAGATCTTTAGATTAGGTAGGAGGAGCGTTACTGCAGAACAAATGGGGAAGCCAAAAACGAGAGAGAGAAAGAGAGAGAGAGAAGGCGGGGAGAGGGGAGAAGGGAAGCAACCAGCTTAACCATAAATGTTATTTATTGTCAAGTAATAACCATACAAGGAGAGCCAAACAAAGAAAACAGTTATAATATTAAATCTAACTTAAATTTGATTATAAAAGTCAGGTTTAAAAAACTATACCTGATCACAAGTCAGGGTTAGAAAGCTACACCTAGAGTAGAAAAAAAAAACAGAGAGAGAGACAGTGAGAGAGAGTTGGGTTCTCACCACTCCGTGAATCTTGAATCCATTGGGGGTCCCAGGTGGTGGTGGTAACTGAAGGTCTGGAGTGCTGGAGACAGGAAGAGCTCCCAGCATGATCAGTCAGGAGAAGATGAAGTCCCAATGGAACTGATGCAGATTTTGGATCCAGGCATCAGAATATTTGCTTGAGTGTGTGTAGGGTTTTTTTTTTTTGGGAAACAGCAATGGTTCAAGGGAGAACACTAGATTTGTTTATGGGTAAACTGATGGCTCAAGGGAAGCTCACAATGCAATTAGGCAGCTTCAGTATTTTGGATACCAGTAAAGGATTTATTACTAGAATTGGTCTGATAATTACTGAGCTGGGTGTGTGGTGTAAACCATACACCTTCTGGGTGTGGTGTTCTGTCCCATCTAGTGGCATCAAGACCACTTAGACAGAGAGAAAATGAGTCTGCTCTACAGCCTTAGCTAACAGCCAGTTGGCTTTTAGCTCATACAGTATAGGCTCATGCACTAAGCTCCAGAGGTCCCAGGTTCGATCCTGCCTGCCGACAACCAGGGTCTGTCAGTGTTACAAAGGTGTGGGTTCATTAACATCTGGAACAGAGATTCCCCCGTCATGCAGTGCTTCCCTACTTTTCTGGTCCCAGAGTTCAGTGTGGTTCTTGCCTTGGAATTTCTGTTCTCCATTCTGTATGCTAATGGAGATACCTCCCTGTCCCATCTTTGATGCAAATTGAGGCTAGGGGAGTTGCCTTAATCCTTATCTGGAGGGGTTTAGGTGTGTCTCCCATGGCCTTTTCATTGTTTTTTGGAAGTCTTTCTTCAGATCAGTTTTGGTTCAACCAGAGGCTGTGGGGGGAGAGGGGGAAGGTGTCCTTCATGAATCAGACAGGCTGAATACTGTGCCCTGGTTCCCCAAGAACACAGAGCTGACAGGTAACATAATGGAGAGACAGATCTGATTACACCTGGGTATTAATACTTGAATACACAATGCACACTATCTTGTTTAGTCCTTAGATGATATAAAAAAGAAGAAAAACCCAGGACAAAATGTAATCACTGAACTGCTGAAAACTCTAGGTTTCTGTGGAACATAGCAGTGTAATTTGAAGGACCAACATTCTCCTGGAATGCTGGCTCTTTAACAGGAAAATACCAGTGGCAGGAGGCAGTGCTGGAAGGGTATTTTGCTCCATATGTACTTTATGTTAAACCACTTCACAGCTGCTTATATTGAACCACTGACCTGGTAACAAAATAATCAAAATATAAACTATCAATTATTTTATAACAACATGAATTTATACAGCACTTTGCATCCAATAAGATCCCAAATCATACATACAAGAATCGTCTGAGTTCCCAGTCAAATGCAGCCACTTCTAGGGTGGGATGCAGTATATATTTACTATTGCAGAACAGCGTAACAACATTTTAGGATAAAAAATGGAGAAGAATTAACTGTGTCTGGCTGAAACTTCAGTGAGGAGTAAGAGAAAACAATTAGAAACATATTTACATTGCATCCGCCAATAAAAGAATGGACCAAAAGAAGGAAAAAAAAGGAAGTTGTGGAGGAATTTCGATAGGCAAAAGATAGTATGATAGGCCATAAATGAAATTTGGGCAGGACACTGCATATCTTTTCAAAAAATAAAATGCCATCGGTGTTTTAATTTTAATGTATAGGAGCTTGGTTTACATCTCATCTCAACTTCTGGCACCACAATGCTATACTAGCTAGGGCATTAATTCAATAATGCCTCAGAGGGAAGAATCATAGAATATCAGGGTTGGAAGGGACCTCAGGAGGACATCTAGTCCAACCCCCTGCTCAAAGCAGGACCAATCCCCAATTTTTGCCCCAGATCCCTAAATGGCCCCCTCAAGGATTGAGCTCACAACCCTGGATTTAGTAGACCAATGCTCAAACCACTGAGCTATCCCTCACCCCAAAGTGCCATGTACTGAAACATCAACACCACTTCCTGCAGAGGAAAATTGGTTCTTGCTGAAAGGAAAAGGAATTCATTCTCTACTGTCATCATAAGGTTGTAAAGTGTGTGGGAGCTCATTGCTTTTCTTGCTTGGGTTTGTGGGTTTTGTACATGATTGTGATGGGAGCATTATGAACCTACCATTTAAGACTTTGGAGCAAAAATAAAATATGAATGCTGCTCAGTTCTGGGTTTACTTCTCCAAACATTATGTTTATGGCTGGCCCAGCTCCCATTGACTTGAATGGCAGCAGGCTCAGGCCCAGTCATCACTAGGATAAAGAACAATATGCTGACAAATATCTTCAGTTGCAATTTCTCTCAGAAATGATCATTTATTGCACCATTTTCATATACAATAAAGGGCAGGGAGAATGGGCAAACTGTTTGGAGATACAGCCTAGAAAGCGTGTAAACTGGAAATGTTGGACCAGATTCTGAGAGGTGCTGAATCTTGTCTTTTCTTTGATGGTTGGGAGGGGCAGTTGCTCCACATCTTGCAGTATCGAATCTGTGGTTAGCACCATGTTTCTCAAACCCGTTTCAACTTGTAAGACCTAGTATGGGGACCTGACTTTGACTCCAAGGACACACCCTAGGTCTGTCAAGCAACTAAAAAAATTAATCACAATTAATCACGTGATTAAAAAAAATTATCGCGATTAATCACGTGATTAATCGCGGTGTTAATCAATAATATAATACAATTTATTTAAATATTTTTGGATGTTTTCTACATTTTCAAATATATTGATTTCAATTACAACACAGAATACAAAGTGTACAGTGCTCACTTTATATTTATTTTGATTAAAAATATTTGCACTGTAAAAACAAAATAGTATTTTTCAATTCACCTAATACAAGTACTGTAGTGCAATCTCTTTATCATGAAAATTGAACTTACAAATGTAGAATTATGTCCAAAAAAAACTTCATTCAGAAATAAAACAATGTAAAACTTTAGAGACTACAAGTCCACTCAGTCCTACTTCTTGTTCAGCCAATCGTTCAAACGAGTTTGGTTACAATTTTCAGGAGATAATACTGCCCGCTTCTTGTTTACAGTGTCACCTGTAAAGTGAGAACAGGCACTCACATGGCACTGTTGTAGCCAGCGTCGCAAGATATTTACATACCAGATGTGCTAAATATTCATATGTCCCTTCATGCTTCAACCACCATACCAGAGGATATGCATCCATGCTGATGACACGTTCTGCTTGACAACGATGCAAAGCAGAGCAGACTGAGTCTTGTTCATTTTCGTCATCTGAGTCAGATGCTACCAGCAGAAGGTTGATTTTCTTTTTTGGTGGTTCAGGTTCTGTAGCTTCCACATCGGAGTGTTGCTCTTTTAAGACTTCCAATAACATGCTCCATACCTTGTCCCTCTCAGATTTTGGAAGGCACTTCAGATTTTTAAACCTTGAACTGAGTGCTGTATCTATCCTTAGAAATCTCACATTGGTACCTTCTTTGAATTTTGTCAAATCTGCTGTGAAAGTGTTCTTAAAAAGAATATGTGCTGGGTCATCATCCGAGACTGCTATAACATGAAATATATGGCAGAATGTGGGTAAAACAGAACAGGAGACATACAATTCTCCCCCAAGCAGTTTATTCACAAATTTAATTAACACACACTTTTTTTAAAGAGCATCATCAGCATGCAAGCATGTCCTCTGGAATGGTGGCCAAAGCATGAAGGAGCATACTAATGTTTAGCATATCTGGCACGTAAATATCTTGCAGCGCTGGCTAAAAAGTGCCATGCAAATGCTTGTTCTCACTTTCAGGTGACATTGTAAATAAGAAGCAGGCAGCAGTATCTCCCAAAAATGTAAACAAACTTGTTTGTCTTAGCGATTGGCTGAACAAGAAGTAGGACTGAATAGACTTGTAGGCTCTAAAGTTTTATATTGTTTTGTTTTAGAGTGCAGTTATGTATAAAAAAATCTACATTTGTAAGTTCATCTTTCACGACAAAGAGATTGCACTACAGTACTTTTATGAGGTGAACTGAAAAATACTATTTCTTTTGTTTATCTTTTTTACAGTGCAAATATTTGTAATAAAAATAATAATATAAAGTGAGCACTGTATACTTTGTACTCTGTGTTGTAATAGAAATCAATAGATATGAAAATGTAGAAAAACATCCAAAATGTTTAATAAATTTCAATTGGTATTCTATTGTTTAGCTGTGCAATTAATCACAATTCATTTTTTTAATCACGATTAATTATTTTGAGTTAATCATGTGAGTTAACTGACAGCCTTAACATACCCATTTACATCTCTGTCTTGGGATGTGTTTATTCACATGAAAAAGAAAAAGATTCTCTAAAAAATATCCATATCCCTCTATCAAAATCTGAAGATGAAGAATATGCTATTTGAAAGCACCTACGCTATTCATAGGCCAGGAAAATGCTGGTCTTCCCTTGCTTCTCAATAATGAAGCAGTAAGATTGTTTCACGGTAACAATAATAGCTGCTGTATCAAATTCAATCCAGTACTCTACATACAACAATAATTGACATCTGACTGTATTTGTGACCAATTATTATAGCCCTCCATCAAAGTATAGTAAAATTTCAAGGCTGCAGTAAAAATTAATCTGGCAATGAAACTGGCCTATAGTTTTCTCCTCCAACTACTGTTACACTGATGAATAAAAGTAATCAAATGTGACTTTGTGAGGATGTGATACTTACATAAAACTTGCTGAAGGAAACATTTTAGGATAAAAAGTATTTAGAAGCCAGTTACTTAAAAGCAGATCTATTGACATCACTGTGTCATTAAACCCAACACTGAACCAGTGACATAGCAATATACATCTGTCTACAATGTTTTGAGAAAGCACGTGCCAGTGGACTGGTAATGAAATAAATCTTTCATCTGTGGGCTAGTGATTGAAAATCTGACTCAAGTCAATATTGACCAAAAGTCATGGTCATTGAATGGAAGATAGATTTTGGCCTACATTAAATCAGTTGGCAGTCTTATTTCAGGTCCTACTGGACCAGTGTCCACGATACAAAAGCCTCCACGCTATCTACCATCCTCTTTTGGCATCTCAGCAGAAAGCCCAAGAACTGAATAGGCCTAAAGAGTAAACATACTCCTATCTCTGGGCTCCCCGTAAGAGGTAGAGACACATGGAGGGGGAGGGGCAGAGGGAGAAGGGATGGGCAGGGAATGTAAAGAGATGCTTCTTCTAAGTATGAAAGATTTATCTCCCCAAGCCAATCAACTAAATGCACTCAATAAAAATTATTAAAGCAAAGAGGGAAAAGAGCTGACTGAAAATATTTTTTGGCGGAATCTTCATGTTACAGTGTCCTCAGAACAAGAGAATAGTTTCTGTCATTGTTATTTGTTGCCCTATTACTTGAATCTTTCTTAGGTTGCTTTCACATTGTCAGTTTTTGGAGCATGTGTGCAACCCATGCACCTACAGGAATAAGTAATATTTTTATGCACTCAAGTTTGCTTGAATAGCACTATGTAGTTCAGGAAATCCTTTTTTACCTCAGAACACAGAGAAGTCTGTTGGAAAAATATTTCTTTTGCTACATGCACTAATTATAGACAGAGAGGTCTAGCTGCCCACATATTTTCATGGTTAGTAGTGTGAAATATGCTCCAGAATATATGCTGTTTTGTGGGCTTGTATCACATCATGGCATATTACCATCTTTAACCTTCCATAACCATAGCATCTTTAAACTTCCATGACCAATGAAAAAAATTGGGTGTTTTATTTAAAACTGCCATGAGAAAATGAGAGACAGCTATTCTATGTGGTTGGAATTCATCTGTTTTATTAAGAAAAAACAGGTATGAGAGGTGTCTGAAACTCATGAGAAGGGAAACAATGGTCCACGCTTTTTGGTGTTGGTTTCTTCACTTTTAACTGACAGCATCATGCCATTATGTAATTTGATAATAGCTTTTTCAAAACAATTTTTGAATGTGCTTATATGATATAATTTGAGCTGAGCAAATAATTTTTTGGTTTTGTGGCTGAACTGAAAAATCTTTTAAAAAATTGGATTTTGTTTTTTCTCACTGAAATAAAAAACCCAAACAATGTCAACTGGGTTGAATGAAACATTTTTAACATCATTTCAAAATGACATTCCCAAGAAAATGATTACTTTTGATGAGACTTTCTTTCTGCCGGAAATGCTATGACTAGTTGATCATAGTGACTGCTGCTGAATCATGGGGATCATTCCTACCTAGGACTGAATATGTTGTCAATTTTTGCTGGCTGAAGAAGCAAGAAACTAGAACTGGATATCAAACCTGGGACTCCTGCATAACCATGCAGAACCTTACCATTCAGAAATAAGATTTGCTGGTAAAAATGTGATTATTTTTAGTTATATGAGTCTGCCTCTGCTAATTGCATTTTTAATTAATGGATTTTACAGCACATTTCTCATACAGTAGTGCAGATGAAAGTTTGTCAAATGTATAAGTTTGTTAGGTAGTTAGGAGAGTTAGTCAGATCCTGGGCCTAATACAATTTGCTGGGAAGTAGGTTAAAAGGGTAAACTACTATTGGTACATTGGGAAGGAGACCTTGGTGAATTGGCATGTCAGTAATTGACCAAATTGTCTTAGGCTTTAGCTTTGGATTGTTTTTTCTCTGTTGTGTTAGCAACATCAGAATTGATAAACAATTGGCAAGAGTAATTATTCTGAAGAACTCAATCAAAAAATTTAAACATCACTTTCCTAGGACAGTGATTAAGTATAAGTACTATTTTCTATTGTGATTGTGTTATTTGATTCTGAAAATCTGGATGGTTATTGTATTGACCAATTTTCTAGTTTATGTTAACAAAATCATAGTTCAGTACTACTTTGCCTTCTTATATCTTAGCCAATTAGATGTTACTGTTAACGATAGTTAATAAAACTATAACATTAAATTCTCTTTTGAGTCCCTTTTCTTTAGTTAAGCAATCAAAAATCAAAGAATCCTAAGAAAGGTAGAAAAGGTAATCAGTTAAGCAGTTTGCTTAACTAAGGTTTTTTTATACACCCTGTCTTTATTAGAACAGACACGTAGACCTAAAAGATCCAGTAAGCTGTTCAAAATGTTCAAGAATTGTGAGGTTGAGTTAATCATCTATCAGTGACCAGGACATGGGTGAACATGCCCAGCAGTTAGAGCAAGAGTCAGCCCTAGTAGTTAGAGCAGGAGTCAAGCTTAGCAGTTTGAGCAGGAATTAGAGGCCAGATGCCAGAGCCAAGGGTCAGAGATGAAGTCAGGGATTGGAGTGAAGGTTCCCTGGAGTGAGGCAAGGCTGTAGCCAAGGCAGGAGCAGGACTAGAACAAGGCTGGAGCAAGGCTGAAAACAAGCAGACACAAAGGCTATTGGAAGCCATGGATGAATGTTTTGAGCAGCCAGCACCCTGCTGCTGCTGCTGGTCTTAAGTGCAAGTCTGCTGATGTCCTCAGGCAATCAGGCAGTTTAGCCAACCAGGCAACTCAACTGGGGCAAAGCAGCACTTGTTAGACTGCTTGTGGGATAAGCTAGCAGGTAAACAGACTAGCTGTGGGCCTTTAATTCTGTCACTGTATCATCTCACCATATCATCTTAGACAATTAATTTCATATAGATTTCTAAGCCCTGTGCATTAAGATAAGATGGTAATTGAAAGAAAAAATGTTACAATACTCAGATCTTATCGCAGAAAAGCCAAGGTAGAAGTCATGGGTGAGATCTTCAAAGCCCAAAAAGGAGTTAGGTGCTCACCTCCCATTGACTTTCAATGAGAGATGGGCTCTTAAGTCTCCTGCCTTTGAAAATCTTTGAGTTTTGTTTTCAACTGTATTTGGCTGAGCGAAGCCAAAGTACAACTCAATGACATTTCTCTCTATTTGTCCAGATGTAACATTTGTATTTGTAGCCCATTTCATGACTTTCATGCACGACTTGCATGCATGATTTATCCTTGTCATATAAAACAATAAATTTGTATGCTAGGATCTGTAAAGCTGTATTTATTCATGCCATACATAAGCAAATAAACAAATCGTTTCTTCTAAGCTTATAGAAACTTTTTAATTTTAAGAATAACTGAAATGTACTAACATTAAGAAATTGAACTGTGCACCAACATTCAGTGGACCAGTATTAAATAGTGTTACAGTAGATGAGAGCCTTAGAACGTTAACCCTAGTCCTTTAGTTCAAAAGGTTGCTTTTCTCACCTTTGGCCTCGTGAACATAAGCACAGCGTCAGAGAGATCCAAAGACTGGCCAATGGCATTTTCAGGTGATAAAATAGCAAGCAATGTCAGTCTCTTCTTGGCCATCATCAATTAAAGATATGTTTTAATGCGCTTGAACTTCGAAAAGCTGCGCTCACCTCTTGCAACTGTGCCCTGCAATATGAGCAGAATCCTCAAAGTTTTACGCACATTAGGAAAATTGTCCTCAGGTCTGCATCATAAATGAATTGGAGAACTTAGGGTGGAGAGTCCTTCCTGTATTGCAAAATGTAATGGATGTTGTCCGTTCAACATAGAGGTCTTTATCATTGACGTCTGAACATTCCCCATGTGTCAGCATCTGGTGGAGGTCTGTACAATTGTTCAAGAGTGTTCCACTGCCTGCCAGCAGCTTACAAAGGTCATACAAAAACATCCATGACTTTTTGTAGTGCTTCATTTGTCCAAACTTTTCTTTGATGGACACGTGAGTAGTGTCAATGAGCGAGCAAAAAAACTCCCTCTTTAATTTTTCTTCTCAGCTTCCTTTCACCTTATCTCTGCCCTCGTAACCAAACTGTCTCTTCTTCCAATGAATAAAAATTTTCTTGAAGATAGGCTCAACTTCTAAGTTTTCCACCATTTCTTCGACAGGAGTGATGGCCTCTTCAAATCTGTTGTCTCTGTAGGCCACAACAAAATCAAGATAGCTCTCATGAAAGTAGTAAGGGTCGCAATTTTTATTGACTGTGTTTGTAATGCCTTGCTTACAATGTTTACTTGGAACAGGATATTGTGCCAAACTACAATTGAGACCAGAAATTTGACGTCAGTGATCTGGTTTGCCAGGCTTTGCGCCTCATGTCAGATTCCATCCTCAGCTTTGCTCAACTGTGCCAGTTCCACTGGGCAGTTGTAAACCTCAGTCACTTGGTACCTCACTGGCCTTACGCTGTAAATGCGGCTCTCCCAGTAAGTGTCACTTAGCAGCTTCACGGTCAGATTTGTAACATTGTCTGTGAGGATCTTTGACCTGATAGTTGATGCTGAAAACAGGACATATCTCCTTTGAAGTACTCCAAAGAGAGGTACTGAATCTAAAGAAGATGCATCTGACACAACCAGGTTGAGGGAATGGCAGCTGCAAGGCACAAAGAAAGCTCTTGGATTCAGCGCAAGGATCCTGGCCTGGACGCAACTGTTTCTTCCCTTCAAGTCTGCACCACTGTCATAACCCTGGCCGCGGCAGTCCTGAAGCTTTATTTTATTCTCATTCAAAATGTTCATAAACAGTTCTGTTCGGCCTTTTCCAGTAGAGCTGTTCACAGACCAGAAACAGATAAGGCGTTCCTTTAGTTGGAAACAGCCATCCTTGTTGTCAATACATCTTACTGTAAATGACAGCTTTTCACTGTGACTAATATCGGAGATGCACTCCATTATTAAGACGTAGTACTTCGCTTTGCTAAGTCACATCAATATGTTATCAAGCACCTTCCTTGCCATATGATCAATCAATTTGTTTTCAATTGTTTTGCTGCAGTAATGGTCCATAGCTTCTTTACGAACTACTCGATGTAGGTGCTCACGCATGACATTGTCATATTTCCCAAGAAGCTTTGCCAAACTGAAGAAATTACCCTTACGTTCAGTGAACAACTTATCCGATGAGCCCCAGAAAGCCAAATTATTTTTTGCAAGGACTAGGGTAATTGAGATCAGACGCTTGAGCACGTTCCTCCAATACAGGGTTTCTACATTAATAATGCACTGGTTTTCTGCGTCTATGCATTTATTCAGCTTAAGCCTGGACTCGACCTCCATACATTTGGAGTAGGCCATAAAATGGCCACAAAATGACCTTTTACATTGCTTCTGAGCATCAATTAACTTATGCCAGTAATTGTACCCAGAAAGCCCAAGCAACGATTTGGCATTCTTGTCAAATATTTTGCAATAAAAGCAGAACACTTTGTCAGTTGATTTTAATTAAACTAGCCAACACCGACTCAGTTTCTCACCATTCTTGAGCACTATTTCACAGTGTGACTTTGAGAAGTGTTGCTTCTGCTCATATACTGGCAACGTCACATCCTCAATTTTGCCCTGTCTGTTCAAAATTGTACAATCAATATTGGCAGAGTTTAGGATTGCCGGCCATAAAGCAGGATATGATGTATCTATTGGTGGTGTGCTATTTTTCTCACTGCTGTTTCTGTCATCATGCGAGGCGGATTCTTCTATATTGTTTCTCCCCTTTTCATGTAAACCAGATTTTTCTTTGTCATTACTCCCCTTTTCATGTGAGCCACATTCTTCTTTATCATCATTCTCCCGTACACAGCCAGGAAAATTGGATGATTCTCCATCACTTTCCTCACATTTCCATTCCTTAACTTCAGGTAAATCTGTTAATTCCTTACTAATAGAATTTCCATCATTTAAGTTTCGCTGCTCAATTTCTTCTGCACTGGTACGATTGCTACTACTTAAAGCCTGGTCTATGTTGTTCTGTTTCAGATATTTTCCTATCAAATTTGCCCCCTGCTTCAAACTAGATCTCAGTTGAGCTTTTCACTTCCTATACTAAGCTCTTAAAGGCTTCTTTGGGGGCATTTTTTGTTTTCTATGGGGGGAAAACAGACTGTATTAGGGAGAGCAAAAGTCTATTATTCTGCAGTATTAGAAAGTCAACAAACATTATGCATTAAGGATGACAAAAGAAGCAACAGTATTTCTTTTATATTGTTGTGTAGATAGATATTTCTGGTATCGCATTAAATATGTCCTTTATCAGTCACTACTTACCCTCTTCGAGTCTTAAAACACAAGTACACTTTCACAATTACACAATAAAACAAGGTTCACAATATTGTTGCTGGGCTCTCACTTCACTTCATTTCGTTCTTATATCTCACTGACTGACTGGTAACACCTCGTTCCTTATCTAACTGCGAGGGCATGGCTGACAACATTCTAGGACGTTCAAGGAAAATGTAGTTCTCAGAAAGTCTGGAAGGTTCCACGAGTTTCTACTAAGGTCCAGAACATTCTAGGGGGTTACTGAAAAATGAATGTACACGGAATACCTGAAATATTTTACTTCAAACATTCTGTGTTCCCTTTTGTCACTAACAATGAAACCAGTGCCTGGAGCCTGGCACCCCTCAGTTGCCTGGGTTGCCTGCCCCTGAATCTGGCCCTGAACTAGACTGTGGACCCTACCTATAGCAGTAAATCTAGTCTCAGAGCCCAGCTTGAGCTGCAATGCTATGTCATAGGAATTTTAGTATAGAACCATTCAAAGAAACAAAAATGGGGGCGAAGCCATAAAACTTATAAAATGTTCATGCATATATTAAAATATCAAGGCCCCAATACAGCAAAGCACATGAATAATTCCTTTCACCAAGCAGTTACTGCACATCCATGCAACCCAGCTGAAATCCACTGGACTACAATAGTGAAATTGAGGGCAAGATTTCACCCATCACTTTTCTGAGGTACCTTGTACTGGTTACAGTAATGAAGGTTTTCCTTTATCTCAGTCGGTAGTGGCTTGTACATCAGGAGGAGAGAAAGCTGAGTTCCAGTCACTGTCACTGTGAAAATCTCTAAGTGACCATAGTTTTGCAGCTTGGTGATATCCATGAAGTTCCTATATGTTCACTGATTTAATATACTGATATTATTCATGTTGTTAAATACATACTACAAAATATAGAAAGGTGCACAATGTGATTGTGTTAAAGAGCTGTAACTCCACTTACTTCAATGGAGTTTATCGACTGTGCTTGAAAGGTGAAATTAGTCCCTTAATTTTGTATGTCTGGAAGTGAGTCACTAACACTGAAACACATTTTTTTCCAGTTTAAGGGTACCCAGGTTGTTGGTTTGCCACCCTTAAGGAAAATCAGTGAAAGGAACAGTTTGATTTATGTTTTAGCTGTGTTTCTGGTTTCCCGCATTGCCAGCACAACCTGCAAAATTCCTTAGCAATTGCAGGCCAGTGAAATTGTGGAACAGCATCACTTGAACTGCTTGTTCGTACAGAATTGAATTAGCATGCATCATCCACACTGTGCATGGAATTATGGGCTTTGAGCCTTCCCCAGCATATTTCTTTTGAGCTTACCTTTTAAATTTCTTACACTCATGTAAGATACACCCTAGTTTGTGAGAGATAGCACACCTTTCTGTATTAGGCCTGGTCTACACTGCGGGGGGTAGAGGGGGTGGTAATCGATCTAAGTTATGCAACTTCAACTATGTGAATAACCTGATCCTCTTGCTCTTATCCACCAGAACATTATTCCATTTGTCCCTATCACAGCCAACATACATAACAAACTCTCCCTCTATAACATATCATCTAATGTCCATAAAACCAGTTATCATATATTCTTTTCCCCCATATTTTTGTATATCTTTGTCTAACTTTACAATGTGATCAGTTGCACATTATTTAGGGTTTCATTTTTGTCTAAGTACACAACTGTCCACTTATCACTCTTTCCATAATTTTACTCACACAAAATGTGAGGGCAATTGGTCTACCTGCATCAGTTCTCATAAGTAACTTGCCTGGTTTCCCTGTTGGTACTATCACCACATGCTTCCATTCCCCCACATGCTATTATATAATTTTAATAAAATTCTTAAACTCCCTTTGGGTAAGTTTTGAAGAATTATATTACATATGCTATCTTTACCTGGAGCTGTGTTTTTGCTTTTATCTGTAGCTTTTTTGAGTCCTACATACTGAAATTTACATTTAGTACATTATCATCATTTCCCCAACCATTTAGGACCTTGCAATTTTTTTCAACAAATTTGCTTCCCCCCCAAAAAAATCATTACTAAAACTTTCTGAGGAACAGCCGTGTTAGTCTGTATTCGCAAAAAGAAAAGGAGTACTTGTGGCACCTTAGAGACTAACCAATTTATTTGAGCATGAGCTTTCGTGAGCCACAGCTCACTTCATCAGATGAAGTGAGCTGTGGCTCACGAAAGCTCATGCTCAAATAAATTGGTTAGTCTCTAAGGTGCCACAAGTACTCCTTTTCTTTTTGTAAAACTTTCTGGAATACTTATGCTTGGATTTCTGCTTTTCTTTTGTTTGAACTTATAACTTTATCCTCTTCAATAAGACTAGGAAATGCTCCATGTTCCATTCATTCTCCTAACTTGCCACTATACTTCTTCTAACTCTTTTTTTAGTCCTCTTAATAGATCTTTGTACCACTGCCTTCTATTTGATCCAATCCTTGCTGTTCATTGTCATTTTAGCTTTTCTATATACCTTATTTCTTTTTTAAATTGCAATTTCACATTCTTTGTTCCATGACAGAATTGCGTTTCTGATTTTAGGGCAATTCAATACCTTATGAATAGCTACTTTGGTTGCTGCCACCATTCCCTTTATTACATCATATTAAATTCCTCCATATTATCACTTTCACATTTGCTGTTCTAGCACTCACCACACTTACTCCTGAAGAGCTCCCAATCAGCCCTCTTAAAATTTCAAGTAGGAGTTCCTCCAGTTTTTCAACATCATCTTTTCCTTGGTATATAATAAGTGTAGGGAAATGATCACTTTCCATTTCCTCTTCTTTGTAAATTTCCTAGCTACATTTACTTGCTATATTGTGGGGTTTTTTTTGCAATTCCTCTTTAGTTAAACCTTGTTGGTGCTCTGTTATTTTGTATTACCAGATTGTGCTCATCAATAAACTATTCCAAACATTTAACATTTCTATCAGATTTCCCACTTCCCCATAACTTTATGGCTATTCAAATCTACACATATAGCATATGGACCTTTTACATCTTTAAATAGCTCTTTTAATTCCATGCTCTCCAAATCCTTTACAGGGTTGTAAACATTTATCAGTGGTTCTCAACCTGTGGCACATGGGTCACTTCCGGCCCAATCAGCACACAGCTGCAGCCCATGTGACATCCTCAGGACCATACAGGTAATATATATTTTGTGTGGATGCGGCCCACATAACACATAGAGAGCTGCATATGTGTCCCACTGGCTCCTTAAAGAGGTATTTTTATTCATCATTGGAATGTCAATAGCAGTATGCTCGCAACTCAGTTTCCTTACATTCATTTCAACATAACTTAGATTTTCCTTTATAAATGTACAACCCCTTACCTTCGTATTTCTCTATCATATCTGCCTATATGATATCCTGGGACTTTAAAAGACAACTTTTCCATAAACCACATTTCCTGTATACAGATAACATCAGGTTTGACCTCCATTTCAAAAATAGGCTTTTATAGTTCCTGACCACGTGCTTATTTTTTTAGCACCATATGAGTTAAACCACAGCATTGTCCCCACCCAAAATTGCATGAATGCACTCTGTTAGATATGTTTCCACTGCTGTATTATACTCCTTATTCTTTCTATTCTCTTTCCTGTTTGTGAAGTGCAGTTTATTACTACTACCATAAATGCTACAATTTTCTCTTTTTCTACAAGTAATATGTCTTCCCCTATTTCTCTTATAATATATATCTTTGTAAAACTATTTTGTAGAAACAGTACCTTCCCCTTACTGTTTTTACCTCCTTCCCCACTTGTCACATTGAATGTCTTTTAGCAGCTTCTGCATAAGATATCTCGTTGATAATTCTTGTTCTTTGTATCTCATTAGCCTGTTTAGCAATCATGAATCCTCCATAAGCTGTACTATGCTTATCCCCACAGTGGCTATATTTTTAAGCTCTGCTTCTTCTACACAGTTTTCATACTAATGCTCCCCTCCACATTTGCCACACCTTCTTTTTCCTTTACACACATTTGCCACTGTGACGTGGATGCCAGCTCTGATCAAAACTGTAGGCTCTGAAAACTGACAAACTCACAGCTGAAAGTCAGGCCAATTCACTTGTATATTAGTATAGATCAAAGTGATTGTTAAATGCGTAAAAACACATTTAGTGTTTACACTTCATGAAAACTAATGGGATGTTACATGAATTGTTTTCACTTATCTGTATAATATCTATTATAATGTAATAGCAAATATTTACATTGTATGTACCCCTGTAACTAAATAACCTATCTAATGAGAAAGAAGACCTTTGCAATGCAAATGAAGAACTTTAGCAGGAAAATATTAAGTCTTGCATATTGGAAAGCAAGTGGTCATTGCATGTGATGATCAGAGATTCTAAATGTGCTCCTCTCTTTCTTCACCGATCAAAGAAAAAGACCACTTGGGTGGTATCCCTGTCATCTTGTTTTCTGTGAAAGGAAGCTATAAGTATGGATTCAGGGAAAGATCCTGCATCTCTGGATTGTTTGGATTCTAAGAAGGCAGGAGAACTGAACAAGAAGACAAGATCCCCAGAGTTACTCTGGGTAGCCCTGAGACACTTTTGGGAAACTGGCAGATTACTACATCTTTGCTACCATTTGGAATTATAGACTATGTCTCACCTGTACATATATTTTACCTGCTTTAACCTCTCAATAACTCTCATTTCTTTTTCTTAGCTAACAAACCTTTAATTAGTTTACTATAGAATTGGCTATAAGTGTTACCTTTGATGTGAGATCTAAGACACTACTCAACCTAGGTGAGTGACTGGTCTCTTGGGACTGGGAGTAACCTGGAATATTTGTGATTTTTGATGTATTTTTGATTTTGTCACATAGTCCAGCTTGCCTGGGTGGCAAGATAGACTGGTCTATCTAAGGGCACTGTCCATGGGTATGTTCCTGACCCTGCAGGGTCCTAGAGCTTGGGCTCCAGCCAAAGCCTGGAAGTCCACACACCCACACCCGCAATCCTGAGTCGGCTGGCATGGGCCAGCCATGGGTTTTTTCTTTGCTGTGTAGACATACTCTCTGACTATATTATAAGACTATTTTAGTATTTTGGGAGATCACATTTGGTACAGATCTAATTATAGAATCTGCCCTGCTTTTGACAGTCTGCCCTGAGGTAGGCAGTCACGGTCATGAGCCATTCCAGACAGCATGACAGTCATATCTCCAAACTCTTAGTATTTATAATATCTCAAAGGGGGCAGAATATATGGTTTAGTCCAAAACATCTGATATCTTAGCTTGACCCTGCCAGGTAAATTCCTTCCTTGAAATGTTATTTGCACAGCTGTGGGTGGTTTGCTCTCTCCCCCTCTCCTACTACTAAATTGTTTAGTGAATAACTCCTAGTTCTCACCTATACCTTTTAAAATTTCATCCTCAGTGATTTCCAATGGGACTCCATACATTGCCCCACTTGTTTCCATCATAAATTTGAGTGGCTGGCAATCTACTTTTATTTTCCCCAGATTTTTAATGTTAAGCAGTTTTTCAGCCAGTTCTTTACCGGTGCACACCACCACCAAATCTCCACTCTAATCTTCTAGCTCTTGAGATATCCCCAACACTTTCCCTAATCCATTCAGCTATTTTCAGGGGATTAATGTCTCCTATCTTTAGTTCCTTACTCAGCAATTTGACAATTACAGTATTTTGGTTCTCCACCTACTTGTTGTTCTCTTTCAGCCTAGTTCTTCTTCCTCTAAGTCTAATATATCTGTTCTTTTCTCTAATTTGCACCCTTTCTTCATTCCGTGCTCCTTTCCCCTCATTTAGCAGAGTGAATCATAGAATCATAGACTATCAGGGTTGGAAGGGACCCCAGAAGGTCATCTAGTCCAACCCCCTGCTCGAAGCAGGACCAATTCCCAGTTAAATCATCCCAGCCAGGGCTTTGTCAAGCCTGACCTTAAAAACCTCTAAGGAAGGAGATTCCACCACCTCCCTAGGTAACGCATTCCAGTGTTTCACCACCCTCTTAGTGAAAAAGTTTTTCCTAATATCCAATCTAAACCTCCCCCACTGCAACTTGAGACCATTACTCCTCGTTCTGTCATCTGCTACCATTGAGAACAGTCTAGAGCCATCCTCTTTGGAACCCCCTTTCAGGGAGTTGAAAGCAGCTATCAAATCCCCCCTCATTCTTCTCTTCTGCAGGCTAAACAATCCCAGCTCCCTCAGCCTCTCCTCATAAGTCATGTGTTCTAGACCCCTAATCATTTTTGTTGCCCTTCGCTGGACTCTCTCCAATTTATCCACATCCTTCTTGTAGTGTGGGGCCCAAAACTGGACACAGTACTCCAGATGAGGCCTCACCAATGTCGAATAGAGGGGAACGATCACGTCCCTCGATCTGCTCGCTATGCCCCTACTTATACATCCCAAAATGCCATTGGCCTTCTTGGCAACAAGGGCACACTGCTGACTCATATCCAGCTTCTCGTCCACTGTCACCCCTAGGTCCTTTTCCGCAGAACTGCTGCCTAGCCATTCGGTCCCTAGTCTGTAGCGGTGCATGGGATTCTTCCGTCCTAAGTGCAGGACTCTGCACTTATCCTTATTGAACCTCATCAGATTTCTTTTGGCCCAATCCTCCAATTTGTCTAGGTCCTTCTGTATCCTATCCCTCCCCTCCAGCGTATCTACCACTCCTCCCAGTTTAGTATCATCCGCAAATTTGCTGAGAGTGCAATCCACACCATCCTCCAGATCATTTATGAAGATATTGAACAAAACCGGACCCAGGACCGACCCTTGGGGCACTCCACTTGATACCGTGGCCTATGTACTGTTCACTCTACTTTCCCTTCCAACTGACTCTCCCTCCCTCTAACTCAGGCCTCTCCAGGGCTCCACCAGCCCAGCCCCAGCAGCTCCGCCCAGGCAACCAGTGTCCCTCAAAGAGCAGCACCAACTGAGGTGAGCTGCTCCTGTTTGAATTGGCCAGATTTCAAGAGGCAGCCCCAGAAAGGCATGCAAAAAAGTCTCAAAGCAGGGAACTGCTTTGGTGTTACAGCTTCTATTGTTATCATATCATAATTGTTCACTGGTTAAGAGAGGTAATTGCAGAGATTAAATTTATACATATGCTATTACGGAAAGAGAAAATTCAATCAAATGGCTATTTTAAATTATTTATTTTGCTTACAGTAAACTTACCAGGCCTGAGTTTCCCCTGTAATTGTTGACACCACTTACCTATATACTATAGCACTATCTTGATTATAGCTGCTGCTATAAGTAACAAGTAATAACATCAATCATTGCAGGACAAACAGAACTTTAAATTTGGTTTTTGATAGGTCACTTTTAATGTATTTATAAGAGTAATTATGTGTTCAGTTAATTATTTAGTTCTTGGTCAGCCTTTTCATTTAGGTCAGTGTACAGGGTTCAGTATGGCGCATCTCACTCTGGGCTGACTCAGGACCAAACCTGGATCTGTCACGTAGATCTCTCAGTTTCTCTATCTCAGGCTGTTCTGGGTTCTTTCTTCCTCTCTGCTCTCCAGCTCCAGCTTCAGCTTTTCTTGTACTTTCTTCTGCCTCACACATCTCCCTATTGAGTAAGATACCAGCCAGAACAGTTCTTCACTGTTCCTCACTACTCTGCTCCATTTCAGTCTGGGGTTCTTCTTCCTTTTTCAGCAGTGCCATCCATTGTAACTGCAGCTCAAACTAAGATGCATATCTTTTCACTTTAACTCTTTCAGAATCTGTTCAAATTCCTTTTGTGTATCCAGTTCATGGCCCTGCCTTTCTAGCTTCTTCTTTCCACAGACATACTGGCTGCTTTATTTCACAAAACTATTTCACTAAACTCATGAGATCTGATCACAGCTTATCAAAGGTGATTAAATGCTTTTCTCTCTCCCTACAAGATATTCTATTCTATTCAGCTCTGATACTGTTCTTCTATTATCACCCTAGTATCTGAGTGCCTTCCGGTAGTGCATCAAGCTATGTGACTACACATCTGTCACATGTGTTGGCTGGTCACTTATTTAGACCTGTGTGAATTTTTTTCAGCAAATAGTAAATTCACTGAAAAATGCATTTTTCATGGACCAAACACAAATTCATCAAATAGTTTCAGTCTTTTTTTTTTCAGGACTGAGGTTCCAGTCACAAAATGGCTGGAGGAGGAGGAGGTGGTGGAGGTGATGCATCCCTTTATAAGCTTTAGCCCGATGATTAGGGCACTCACCTGGGAGATAAGTTCCTGAGAGATTGCATTCACCAGTCTCAGACCGGCCCCTGGGAAAATTCTCTGTCCCGCACAGGTGAGATTTCTATTGTGTCAGTGATGAATCCTGGTCATGTGCCACCTGTGGCATCGTGTCCATATGCTAAGAAGAAGTGGAGCACAGTGGCCAAACATGCTCTTCATCCAGGAGCTTTAGGAGGTCTTTTAGATACTCTGGCCCTGGCCAGCATCTTGAAGACCTTGAGGATTGAGACCTTGAACGTGATTTAAAATTCTAGGGAAAGCAGATGTTGAAAAGGACTGGGGAGAGAATTAATCCTTGTGGGACTCCACAAGTGAGGGGTCTAGTGGTAGAGATGCAGTTGTCATCACTGTTTGGTGGATGCATCCCATGAGGAAAGACTCAACCATTTCAGCACATTTTCCTACCCTTGCCACCTTTTAGGCAAGACAGCAATATCTTACGGTCAGCAGTGCTGAATGATTCAGAGAAGTCCAGGAAGATAAGAAAGCATGTCTGTGTTCTACCCATTGACAGAAGGAGATCATCCCTCAGTTTCAGTTCCATGTCCTGGTATGAAGTTGTGTCAGTTAGATGAGCTTGTAGCTGGCCTTCTTTGTGAGCTAGCTCAGGAATGGAAGGTTTGACCCTGGGGGTAGTTGGCTAAGACTGATGTATCTTGGGTAGGTTTCTTCAGTGTTAGTAGGATCACTGCATGTTTGAAGTAGAAAGGGAAGATTCCTTCTTTGAATGATGCATTGGCTATTTTGGTCAGTGGCACCATCTGATGAAGTGAGCTGTAGCTCACGAAAGCTCATGCTCAAATAAATTGGTTAGTCTCTAAGGTGCCACAAGTACTCCTTTTCTTTTAGTTCATGACTCTGTTTCACAAGCCAAGGAAGAACATGGACAGAATCACAAGTCTTGGGTTAAGATGACTGTGGTGTCCAGAACTTCTTGATCAGTGCACATAATGAACTCTGGGAATGCAGGTGGATTGTTGGCTGGATATAGGTGGAGTGAACCCATGCCGTTAGAGAAGGTTTCCCAAATGTGTGTGATTTTTTTCAGTGAGGTAGGCTGATGGTTCCTAGTTGTGCTTGGGTCTCAGTTTAGATGTAGGTTGTAGGCATTCAGAATTGATGAAGTTGTTTACTATCCTGGATAGCTCCTAGGAGCAACGTTTAGTAGCTTCAATGAAACCTGATAGGAAAGTTCTTTGGACCTGTAATATAACCTCAATATAGGCATTGAGGAATTTGTTATGTATCATCCTGTCTGTATCAGCTTCTGTTTTCCACCATCAACACTCTACAGTCCATCCCTCTCTCTTCATCTGATGCCAGGTGTCAGAAAACCAGGGAAATCTCTGTGGGTGACAGGGAGAAAGGGACCATTTAGGGGCCAGTGCATCAATGGTTGAAGCTAGTGTATAATGATAATGAATCCCTAGATCTTCAGCACCTCATCCTGTGGGTGGGGTGCTGTTTTCCTTTTGGTTGATCTCCTTCTGTGAATAGATAGAGGGTAGACACGCGTTCTTATCCTCCTGGACTTCTCTATGTCATTCAAAACTGCTGACCATAAAATATTGCTGTCTACATAAGAGGCAACCTTTGGCAAGTGGCCTGTCAGGGAAATCCGCTGGCAGGCCTGGACGGTTTGTTTACCTGCAGTGTCCACAGGTTCAGCCGATTGCAGCTTCCATTGGCCAGAGTTTGCTGTTCCAGGCCAATGGGGGCTGCGGGAAGCGTTGTGGGCCAAGGGATGTGCTGGCCACCACTTCCCACAGCCTCCAATGGCCTGGAACACTGAACCCCAGCCAGTGGGAGCTGCAATCAGCCGAACCTGCAGATGCTGCAGGTAAACAAACTGACCTGGCCCGCCAGCACATTTCCCTGATGGGCCGCGTGCCAAAGGTTGCTGATCCCTGCTCTAGATTATTACAAAAGCATATGACTTTTTTCAATAATAATATAATTTCTTTAATGAACATTTGCAAAATGCAGTGCAAGTCCAGTGCATCTTAATTACTGTGAATAAACATAGAATGCCAAGCTGTTGCACAAGAGACCACTACATTTCCTAATTACGTTCCATCTACTGCACGTATCATTGTCCTTGGGCAGGGATGTATTATGGGAAAGTTTTTGGGTTCCCAGGAAGGGACCACTATGAAAGGTGGTGGTAGAAAGAGATGCTCTATGGGAACAAGCCATGACACCATGGGGGAGTTGAAGGCTACAGGAATTGACACGCAGGTAGAGAAGTTGGCTCTGATGCCAAAACTGGTAAGGAGAAAAGTAATAGTAAAGTCATCCAAACAAGGGTACATAAGAAAAGGAAAAGGGACCTGCTGGAAAGGTTGAGGTGTGTGTGTCTATCCCTGGGTAAAATGAAGAGAGATCAAAAAAGAGAGGGAGAAAGGAAGGAAAACATTTGGCTAGGGAAGGCCAAGGTGTGTTTAAGCCCTGGTCTACACTAGGACTTTAGGTCGAATTTAGCAGCGTTAAATCGATTTAAACCTGCACCCGTCCACACAATGAAGCCCTTTATTTCGACTTAAAGGGCTCTTAAAATCGATTTCCTTACTCCACCCCTGACAAGTGGATTAGCGCTTAAATCGATGTTGCCGGCTCGAATTTGGGGTACTGTGGACACAATTCGATGGTATTGGCCTCCGGGAGCTATCCCAGAGTGCTCCATTCTGACCGCTCTGGACAGCACTCTCAACTCAGATGCACTGGCCAGGTAGACAGGAAAAGAACCGCGAACTTTTGAATCTCATTTCCTGTTTGGCCAGCGTGGCAAGCTGCAGGTGACCATGCAGAGCTCATCAGCACAGGTGACCATGATGGAGTCCCAGAATCGCAAAAGAGCTCCAGCATGGACCGAACGGGAGGTACGGGATCTGATCGCTGTTTGGGGAGAGGAATCCGTGCTATCAGAACTCCGTTCCAGTTTTCGAAATGCCAAAACCTTTCTGAAAATCTCCCAGGGCATGAAGGACAGAGGCCATAACAGAGCCCCGAAGCAGTGCCGCGTGAAACTGAAGGAGCTGAGGCAAGCCTACCAGAAAACCAGAGAGGCGAACAGCCGCTCTGGGTCAGAGCCCCAAACATGCCGCTTCTATGATGAGCTGCATGCCATTTTAGGGGGTTCAGCCACCACTACCCCAGCCGTGTTGTTTGACTCCTTCAATGGAGATGGAGGCAATACGGAAGTAGGTTTTGGGGACGAAGAAGATGATGATGATGAGGAGGTTGTAGATAGCTCACAGCAAGCAAGCAGAGAAACCGGTTTTCCCGACAGCCAGGAACTGTTTCTCACCCTAGACCTGGAGCCAGCACCCCCTGAACCCACCCAAGGCTGCCTCCTGGACCCAGCAGGCGGAGAAGGGACCTCTGGTGAGTGTACCTTTTAAAATGCTATACATGGTTTAAAAGCAAGCATGTGAAAGGATTACTTTGCCCTGGCATTTGCGGTTCTCCTAGATGTAGTCCTAAAGCCTTTGCAAAAGGTTTCTGGGGAGGGCAGCCTTATTGCGTCCTTCATGGTAGGACACTTTACCACTCCAGGCCAGTAACACGTACTCGGGAATCACTGTAGAACAAAGCATTGCAGTGTATGTTTGCTGGCATTCAACCAAAATCCGTTCTTTATCTCTCTGTGTTATCCTCAGGAGAGTGAGATATAATTCATGGTCACCTGGTTGAAATAGAGTGCTTTTCTTCAGGGGGCACTCAGAGGAGCCCATTCCTGCTGGGCTGTTTGCCTGTGGCTAAACAGAAATGTTCCCCGCTGTTAGCCACAGGGAGGGGAGAAGGTTGAGGGGGTAGTAATGCGGTGGGAGGAGGCAAAATGCGACCTTGTAATGAAAGCACATGTGCTATGTATGTAATGTTAACAGCAAGGTTTACCCTGAAAGAGTGTAGCGACTGTTTTATAAAATGTGTCTTTTTAAATACCGCTGTCCCTTTTTTTTTCTCCACCAGCTGCATGTGTTTCAATGATCACAGGATCTTCTCCTTCCCAGAGGCTAGTGAAGCTTAGAAAGAAAAAAAAACGCACTCGCGATGAAATGTTCTCCGAGCTCATGCTGTCCTCCCACACTGACAGAGCACAGACGAATGCGTGGAGGCAAATAATGTCAGAGTGCAGGAAAGCACAAAATGACCGGGAGGAGAGGTGGAGGGCTGAAGAGAGTAAGTGGCGGGCTGAAGACAGGGCTGAAGCTCAAATGTGGCGGCAGCGTGATGAGAGGAGGCAGGATTCAATGCTGAGGCTGCTGCAGGACCAAACCAGTATGCTCCAGTGTATGGTTGAGCTGCAGCAAAGGCAGCTGGAGCACAGACTGCCACTGCTGCCCCTCTGTAACCAACCGCCCTCCTCCCCAAGTTCCATAGTCTCCACACCCAGACGCCCAAGAACGCGGTGGGGGGGCCTCCGGCCAACCAGCCACTCCACCACAGAGGATTGCCCAAAAAAAAGAAGGCTGTCATTCAATAAATTTTAAAGTTGTAAACTTTTAAAGTGCTGTGCTTAAAGTGCTGTGTGTCATTTTCCTTCCCTCCTCCACCACCCCTCCTGGGATACCTTGGTAGTCATCTCCCTGTTTGTGTGATGAATGAATAACGAATGCATGACTGTGAAGCAGCAATGACTTTATTGCCTCTGCAAGCAATGATTAAAGGGAGGAGGGGAGGGTGGTTAGCTTACAGGGAAGTAGAGTGAACCAAGGGGCGGGGGGTTTCATCAAGGAGAAACAAACAGAACTTTCACACCGTAGCCTGGCCAGTCATGAAACTGGTTTTCAAAGCTTCTCTGATGCGTACCGCGCCCTCCTGTGCTCTTCTAACTGCCCTGGTGTCTGGCTGCGCGTAACCAGCAGCCAGGCGATTTGCCTCAACCTCCCACCCTGCCATAAACGTCTCCCCCTTACTCTCACAGATATTGTGGAGCACACAGCAAGCAGTAATAACAGTGGGAATATTGGTTTCGCTGAGGTCTAAGTGAGTCAGTAAACTGCGCCAGCGCGCCTTTAAACGTCCAAATGCACATTCTACCACCATTCTGCACTTGCTCAGCCTGTAGTTGAACAGTTCCTGACTACTGTCCAGGCTGCCTGTGTACGGCTTCATGAGCCATGGCATTAAGGGGTAGGCTGGGTCCCCAAGGATACATATAGGCATTTCAACATCCCCAACAGTTATTTTCTGGTCTGGGAATAAAGTCCCTTCCTGCAGCTTTTGAAACAGACCAGAGTTCCTGAAGATGCGAGCATCATGCACCTTTCCCGGCCATCCCACGTTGATGTTGGTGAAACGTCCCTTGTGATCCACCAGAGCTTGCAGCACTATCGAAAAGTACCCCTTGCGGTTTACGTACTCGGCGGCTTGGTGCTCCGGTGCCAAGATAGGGATATGGGTTCCGTCTATAGCCCCACCACAGTTAGGGAATCCCATTGCAGCAAAGCCATCCACTATGACCTGCACATTTCCCAGGGTCACTACCCTTGATATCAGCAGATCTTTGATTGCGTGGGCTACTTGCATCACAGCAGCCCCCACAGTAGATTTGCCCACTCCAAATTGATTCCCAACTGACCGGTAGCTGTCTGGTGTTGCAAGCTTCCACAGGGCTATCGCCACTCGCTTCTCAACTGTGAGGGCTGCTCTCATCTTGGTATTCATGCGCTTCAGGGCAGGGGAAAGCAAGTCACAAAGTTCCATGAAAGTGCCCTTACGCATGCGAAAGTTTCGCAGCCACTGGGAATCGTCCCAGACCTGCAACACTATGCGGTCCCACCAGTCTGTGCTTGTTTCCCGAGCCCAGAATCGGCGTTCCACAGCATGAACCTGCCCCATTAGCGCCATGATGCATGCATTGTCAGGGCCCATGCTTTCAGAGAAATCTGTGTCCATGTCCTGATCACTCACGGGACCGCGCTGACGTCGCCTCCTCGCCCGGTATCGCGTTGCCATGTTCTGGTGCTGCATATACTGCTGGATAATGCGTGTGGTGGTTAATGTGCTCCTAATTGCCAAAGTGAGCTGAGCGGCCTCCATGCTTGCCTTGGTATGGCGTCTGCACAGAAAAAAGGCGCGGAACGATTGTCTGCCGTTGCTCTGACGGAGGGAGGGGCAACTGACGACACGGCTTACAGGGTTGGCTTCAGGGAGCTAAAATCAACAAAGGGTGTGCCTGTACATCAAGGAGTATTTCAGGCAGGACTGCACGGAGGGTTCCAATAAGAAATGGTGCACCTAAGTTATCGTTGTTATTGGAACAAGGAGGTTAGCCTGGCCTCTGATTGATACATGGCTAGATTTACCTCGCTGCACCTTCTCTGTGAGTGACTGCAGTGTGATCTAGACAGGGGAGGAGACAAATGAGTACAAAACAAATCTGGTCTATTTCTTGTTCTGACCCACTCCATCTATCTTTTACATCTTTGGCTGGCAGCAGACGGTGCAGAAGGACTGCATGCCATCCACATCTCATGGCTGCTCGGCAGAAGATGGTACAGTACGACTGCTAGCCATCTTCATCTCTTGCCTGCCTGGCAGAAGATGGTACAATACGACTGCTAGCAATCCTCATCTCTTGCCTGCCTGGCAGAAGATGGTACAGTACGACTGCTAGCAGTCCGTATCGCCTGCCCGCTCACCATAAGACGGTTCAATAGGACTGACTGCAGGACTAAAGAGAATGACCTGGTCAAGTCACTCCAAATTTAGTCCCTGCGCCCATGTCTGCCCAGGCGCTCCCAGCCGACGGGGCCAGGAGCACCTCGGACACGACGAGGACGACTACCAATCGTATTGCACCGTCTGCTGCCAGAAGGCAACGGGTTGCTGCTACTGTGCAGCAAAGCCGTACCGCGTCTGCCAGCACCCAGGAGACATAGGGTGACGGTTACCTGAGCTGGCTCCATGCTTGCCGTGGTATGGCGTCTGCACAGGTAACTCAGGAAAAAACGCGCGAAATGATTGTCTGCCTTTGCTTTCACGGAGGGAGGGAGGGAACGGGGGCCTGACGACACGTACCCAGAACCACCCGCGACAATGTTTTAGCCCCATCAGAGTGCTCCATTGTGACTGCTCTGGACAGCACTCTCAGATGCCCGATTGTTTGCCATTGCTCTGACGCTGGGAGGGGCGCTTACAGGGTTGGCTTCAGGGAGCTAAAATCAACAAAGGGGGTGGCTTTACATCAAGGAGTATTTCAGGCAGGACTTCACGGAGGGTTCCAATAAGAAATGGTGCACCTAAGTTATTGTCCTTATTGGAACAAGAAGGTTAGCCTGGCCTCTGATTGATACATGGCTAGATTTACCTCGCTGCACCTTCTCTGTAAGTGACTGCAGTGTGATCTAGAAGAATGAGTCCCCTAGACAGGGGAGGGGGGGAAGCAAATGAGTACAAAACAAATCTGGTCTATTTCTTGTTTTGATCCACTCCATCTATCTTTTACATCTTTGGCTGGCAGCAGACGGTGCAGAAGGACTGCATGCCATCCACATCTCATGGCTGCTCGGCAGAAGATGGTACAGTACGACTGCTAGCAGTCCGTATCGCCTGCCCGCTCACCATAAGACGGTTGAATAGGACTGACTGCAGGACTAAAGAGAATGACCTGCTCAAGTCACTCCAAATTTAGTCCCTGCGCCCATGTCTGCCCAGGCGCTCCTGATTGACCTCACAGAGGCGACCAGGAGCACCTCAGACATGACAATGACGGCTACCAGTCGTACTGTACCGTCTGCTGCCACAAGGCAAGGGGTTGCTGCTACTGTGTAGCAATGCCGTACCGCGTCTGCCAGCACCCAGGAGACATAGGGTGACGGTTACCTGAGCGGGCTCCATGCTTGCCGTGGTATGGCGTCTGCACAGGTAACTCAGGAAAAAAGGCGCGAAATGATTGTCTGCCCTTGCTTTCACGGGGGGAGGGAGGGAACGGGGGGCTGACGATATGTACCCAGAACCACGCGCGACAATGTTTTAGCCCCATCAGGCATTGGGATCTCAACCCAGAATTCCAATGGGCAGTGGAGACTGCGGGAACTGTGGGATAGCTACCCACAGTGCAACGCTCCGGAAGTCGACGCTTGCCTCGGTACTGTGGAAGCGCTCCGCCGAGTTAATGCACTTAATGCACTTAGAGCATTTTCTGTGGGGACACACACACTCGAATATATAAAACCGATTTCTAAAAAACCGACTTCTATAAATTCGACCTAATTTCGTAGTGTAGACATACCCTAAGAAAAGTAGGGAGGGATATATCATAGGGTAGCTGGCCCTTTGAAAAGGTCAGAGGTACAGCCTGCCACTGACAGGCTCTGCAAGGAGGTTGAGCCAGCCCAGGTCCACCTGGGGATAGGTAACTGCCTAGATAAGTGGCAGGCAGTTAATTAAATGAGGCGGCATCTGGGCTGAATAAAAGACTTATGACAGCTCAGTTGGAGTAGAGTCTGGAAGAGGAAGAAAGCTCTGGAGGAGGGGAGTTTCCAGAGGGTCTGAACTAGGCAGAAGCTGTACTCTTAATGGGAGATGTTGGGATGAATGACCCTGTTAGATTCCCACTGGAATGGATCAAGTATGACTGTGCTTGGCTGAATAAGATGCTTAAGGAAGTGGAAGTTTGAGAGATTTTCAGTGGAATACTTCCAGTCCCTCGAGAAAGAGGGTAAAGGTGTGACAAGATAATGAAGATCAACAGATGGCTCAATGGTTGGTGCTATGAGGAAGGTTGGGAGGATCAACCATTGGGAGGCACATACTGAAAGAAAACTCCTCTCAACTGATGGACTCCACTTGAGTATCTGGCCTTATTAATCTTCTGGGATCAAGGCTGGCATGATTGATAAGAAGGGCTTTAAACTAGGAGATGGGTGAAGACAGTCAGGAGAGCCAAGTGAAATCTCCATGCCTAGCTTCAATACACAGGAGCAGGAAAATCAGGTAAATGAAGATATAGTAAGGGATAATGGAACATTGCAAGGTAGAAAACTCGATGAAGGCCAATGGAAACTACTGAAATCCTTGTACTCAAATGCAAGGAGGATAAAATGGAGAACTAGAACTAGTGGTGCAGGAAGTCAAACTGGATATTTTAGGGATTAGAGCAATGTGGTGGAATAGTACGCATGACTGCAATACAGGTATTGAAGGGTAGATGCTGTTTAGGAGAGATAGAAATAAACAGTGCCGCCCAGCGGATTCAGGGGGCCTGGGGCAAAGCAATTTCGGGGGCTCCTTCCATAAAAAAAGTTAGTTTTGCCACCCAAGCAGCGAAGAAAAAGAAAAGAAGAACCCAAGTTGTGCGGCCAAAGAAAGAAAAGGACAGGAGGTCCCGCTGCCGAATTGCCGGGCGGCCCTGGAAATAAAGGTAAAGGTAATGGTGTAGTGTTGTACATCAATTCAGTGATAAAAGGTAAAGAAATACAAAATGACAGTATGGACAAAACAAAATCTGTTTGGGTCAAAATCACTTTGGGGAAGGACTGTAAAACACATTCTGTTGGGATAGTGTTAGATGTCTGCCATAGACCCCTAGGGTCAGATTTGGATAGGGATAGTGATCTCTTCAATATTATTCCAGAAATAAATACTAGTGGGAATTGTGTCATAATGGGAGACTTTAACTTCCCAGATATAGATTGGAGAATGAATGCTTCTAATACTGGGTCCAGTTATTCCTGGATGTGATAGAGTTTTCTTTATCAAATCATCAAGAACCAACAAGAGGGGATGCCACTTTAGACTTTGTTTTCACAAGTTGTGAGGACATCCTAGAAGAGCTGGTCATAGGAAATAGCCATGGATCAAGTTATCATGAGCTGATTCAGTTTAAATTAAAAGAAGGATAATCAAAAGCAGGTCGACAATTTTGATTTTTTATTTCAAATGGGCAGACACTGGGAAATTAAGGGAATTAACTGGATTGAAGAGCTCAAGGACTTAAGTGTGGAGGAAACTTGGAATATCTTCAAATCAACTTTTCAAAAACTCTGAAATTTGCATCCCAAGAAAGAGGAAAAAACTTGTAGGGAAAGGTTCCAGTCCAAGCTGGATGAATAAGCACCTCAAAAAGGTAATTAGGAGAAAGCAGAGAGCCTACAGGGAATGAGAAAAGGAACTGATCAACAGAGAGATTAGAAAATCTGGAATAAAGTGAGTATTGCTAAAAAGCAAACTGAATTAGCTCTTGCGAAGGAAGTTTTAAAGTAAGTAATAGACTTTTTATTTATACGTATAACCCTTCTGCCAGGTGGAGCCAGCAGCAACCTGGGCTGGGTTCAATATCTAGCGGTTCCTTTCCATCAATACAATACAGAACCGGCTTGAGCCCCCACCCAGTAACCTGGGAAAATGACACACCACCCCTGGGCACCTCTGGGAGGCAATACTTTCCCACTCCCAAGCACAGAGTCTGAGTGTAGAAAAGAAATGTTTAATAAAAGAAGGAAAGTAACTCAGCATTAATTTGGGAAAACACCACAAACAGGGTTCATAAACATAAGCCATGAGTAAAAGACCCACTTCCAAGTAGGTTAGGCAGTGTCCTTTTCCCCTCTTAAGTCCAGCAACCCCAAAGCCCCTTTCATGTGTCTGGCCCTTCTCTGCACCCCACTCACAGTTGCTGTCCTTGGTCAGTGCAAACCCAGAGTTCAGAGGTGCATCTGCAGAGTTCACCTCCCTCACCCCGCCCCGGGTGGGGTAAAGAGAGACTTTACTCACTTCGCTGCTCGGGGACTCATTTGCCACCCCTGTCTGCCAGCCACCCTGCAGGCCGCTCACCAGCTGCTCCTGCTGGCCGCCTGCTCACCACGGTTGCTGCGCCTCTCTACCAGCCGCTCTGCTGGCCGCTTGTCACGCCTCTCTGCCTCACCAACCACGCGTTCACCAGCTGACTGTCAGTCACCTTCTGCTGCCACCTGCCTCTCTGCTGTGAGATATATTATAACAGCTTTCTATAAGTCTTTTAACTGGTGTCCTTTGATGCAGTCATCGTCTAACGTCTCTATTTGCTGTATTATTGAAGTTCTTATTAATTAGAAGAATGATGTCATTTTCATTTTCTTGCTGCTCTTGTTGCTGTACTATATCATTTCTTCTTTCAGCTAAGTCTGGTGTTGCAGGTAACAATTGCAAATGTCTCTGATTTTGTCTATACATTTGACCACTATTAAACCTGATATCATAGGACTGAAGTGCTACCTCTTATGTTACAGTGGTTTTCGGAGCCCAGTTTTTACCATTATAGATATGTACTCTGTCATTTGGTTTCAAATAAGGTAGCTTATGTGATTATCATAATAATTTTTTGATACAAACTCGACTGTGAAATTGAGGTCCATTATCAGTCGTTACTGAATTGGGAATGCCATGGCTTGCAAAAATTGATTAAATTTTATTCATGTCTTATTTGACTCATGTGTTTTCAAATATAGATATTTCAAGAAAATGTGAAAAATAATCAAGAACTGTAACATATACATGTCTTTTATATTCTACAAGGTCAAAACCTACTTTACACCACATTCTTAAGTTTTCTTGAATAAATATCATAGGTTGTTTAGACTGAGCATTTCAATATTTTTGCTATATATTTTTGCATTTGTATATTTTGCTATATTTTTGCTATATGTCATATTCTTTCATATAATCCTCTATGTTTTGGTTCATTTGTGGCCAATGCAGTACCTCTCTTACTCTACTTTTACATTTTTCTATGCCTAAATGTCCCTCATGTATATGTTTCAACTTCTCTGCTGTTAACCCTAACGAAATTACTACTCTATTACCTTTAAACAGAATTCCTTCAATTACTGACAAGTCTTGAATAAATTGATTACATGATCAGTATCATTTTTTAATTATATCCTTTTTCAATAGGGTTTTTAAATTTTTAAATTCTCATCCTCTCTGGATGTCATTCAATTTCTTTCCATTCTTTCTGATATAGAAAACAATTTTAAGTACTCTACACATCCCACATCATCTTTTTCAGTTACATTGATTACATCATAAGCTCCAGAAAGAGTATCAGCAACAATTAATGTTTTGCCTGGCTGATATTCTAATTTTAAATCATATAAATACAATTGAAAAATATTTTTTGTAACTGAGGTGGCATGTCTATAGTATTCCTTTTTGAAATATTAACTAATGGTTTATGATCTGTTCTTTCAGTTCAGGTCTTTCATATATAAATATGTGAAATTTTTTGCATGCAAAAACCAGTGCCCAAACCTCTTTTTCTATTTGAGCATACTGTCATTCGATTTTTGACATAGCTCTAGATTCATAAGCAACTGGTTTTCACAGATCACCATACTTTTGAAATAAGAACTGCTCCGAGGCCTTGTTTGGGTGCATCTAAAGACAATTTTGTAAGTCTTTTGCTATCAAATAGTTTTAATATAGGAGCGTAAACTGTTTACATTCTTGTTTTTGTTGACAGTCCCATTTCCAATTATTACGTTTACAAAGTAAAGCCCTTAAATGTATTGTTTTTTTTCTGCTTGGTTAGTTACGTATCTTCCTACAAAATGAATCATACCCAAACATTTCTGTAATGACTCTTTATCTTTGGGTAGGCAATATTATCAATGGCTTATATTCATTGTGGATCAATGTGATCCCTGACTGGTCAGTTTTTCTCCAAGAAATGTTAATTTTTGCACTCTAAATTTACAATAATTTTTGTTCAGCTTCAATCTGTTTCTTTTCTTTAGACAATGCTTTAGTTAATCTTATATCATGCTCTTCTAAAGCTCATCTCCATATCATAATATCATCTATGCACAATTGTCTGCCATCTATATTTTCAAAAATCTTTTGAATTGCTCTGTGAAATACCTCTGGAGCAAAACATAATTCAAAAGGTAATTTTTTAAATCAGTAACTTCCAAAAGGTGTTTTAAACGTACACAGCAATTGACTTTTTTGCTCCAATGGTATTTGCCAAAATCCATTCAAAGCATCTAAAGAAGAAAAGTATTTTGCTCCTGACGTTTGTTCAAATATTTCTTCCCTAGTAGGTATTTTAAAATGTTCCCTTTTAACATACTTATTTAAGTCTTTTGGATCTAAACATAAATGTAACTATTGATCTTGCTTTTCTAATATTACTAATGAATTCATCCACTCAGTCGGTTCTTCCACTCTTTTAATTATATCTAATTAATCAACCTTCCAAAATTATTTTGTATCCTAAAGCTTAGGATATTTTTCTAGTTGAATGTATAACTGGTTTCTTTGTTTCATTTAACTCTATTTTACACATTGTATCCAATTTACCAATGTCAATGAATAATTCTTATGTTCTATTTCATGTGTTTCATAATCCTGAATAGTCTAAATTCTACCAATTAGATTTAGTGCTAAACATGCTTCTAAACCTAAAATTGCAATACCTTGTCCCCTTAACTACTACAAATCTTATATCTTCTAAATTATTTTAAAATGTGATCTGTAATTCACAAATACCCATAACAGAATTTTTTTCAGCACTATAAGATTGTAAATTAACATGCATTTGTTCTCTAAATACAAGTTTTACTTTTAGATTTTTTCCCCCGGAAATTACATTAGCTTGTGTACCTGTATCTAGTACATACAAAATAAACGTTCCATTAGTAGAAAGTATAACTGTCCTATCCTCCTTGCAGTTTATGTAGTCACTGTTTCAAAATACCCAGAAACAATGTTTCTTCATCTGTAATGTCAGCTCTGTACTCCTTATTCGGTATCTTCTCTGAGACTTTTGAATTTTGAATTAAATATTTATTTCTAAGTTTTTTCAGACTTTTCTATTTACAAACTTTTGTGAAATGATTCTGTTTCTTTCAGATATGACCGGTTGCTAGACATTGTTTAGGTTGGTACTTCCTTCCATATCTAGAACAATCTTTAATACTTTCACTTTGTTTTCCTCCATAGACTTGTTTGTTTTTTTACTTATTTCTTATTTTTTACTTTTTCTCCCAGGTCTGAGTGGCACATCAGTTTGTTTTTCTTCTAAAATGTGCAACTGTTGATTAAGTTCAGCAGTTTGGCAAATTCTCACTGTTTTTTCCAGATTTAGATCCTGCTCTTCTAACAGTCTTTTTCTTACGCTAATATCTTTTATACCCATCACAATTTCATCTCTTAGCATTGACTCAGATAGATTTTGGAAATTACATGTCTGACTTTTTATCTTTAGATCTATTAACATGATTCAAAGTCTCTTCCTCCATTTGATTAGTTGAGTGAAACTGAAATCTTTCAAATGTTTCATTTCTTTTTGGTAAATAGCATTCCTCAATTTTTTTTAAGATAAACTTGTAGCTCATTTTCTAGCATTAAGCTCATATGAATTAAATAACCAAATTGCTTCATTATCTGCAATATTCAAAAAGATGGCAACCTTTTGTTCATTTTCCTTAAGAGTAGATCCCAATGCCCTCAAAAAGAAAAGAAATTCTTCTTTAAACTTTTTTCCAATTTTCTACAGCATTTCCTGATATTTTTAGAAATGTGGGAACTCTTAATTGATCCATCTAATTTCATTCAAAATTGTTTTTCACTGCTGAGTAACTTTTACCTCACTTTTTAAAATAACTTCTGCTGGTTTTTTACTACTTTCTTCACGCCTAGTGTCATGTATTTGTTTTTTATTCAAGTAATCCACTACTCTTAATAATAATTCATTGCTAGTAACTCAACAACAGTCTTTATGAGATACCTAGTTAACATATATACAGAATCTCTTAACTCAGGTCAATCTGTCAGTCTAACCTAATACTCACTGTATGCGCACACTGTCAGCTCCCACACCCTGGAGATTCTATCAGTTCCCTTAAAGCCACAGTAACACCACACTTGTGATGGTTGGGAGCAGGGCTCACTTCCAATTTACGCATTATGTTCCTAAAGCTCATGCATCAGGGTTTCAGCCAACCACCTGCAGGGGTCAGGAAGGGATTTCCCTCTCCCACCCCCTACAGCTGGAGATGGGACATTGGGGAGAGTGGGTCAGAGCTCTGAGGTGGCACTGAGCTTTCTCTTTCAGATGCTTGGCTGGCTGATTCTTGCTCACATAGTCAGGGTCTAACTGATTGCCATATGTGGAGTCGGTAAGGAATTTTTCTCCCAGGTCCGACTGGCAATTTTTGCCTTCCCTGCAGCATGTGGGTGTGAATGTAGGTTACCTGCCAGGATTAGCTGGGTATAGCTCATTTAAATTTGGTGCACCTCTGCCCCTCCTGTTTTCTGCCTGTAGAATGTAATAGTTTAGTCTCTTATGTGCCTCATTTGCTTTGGTCTCATTTCCCTTGTAGGTTTTAGTGTGTGGGTCGGGTTGGTGGGCTTTGATATACTGGAGGTCAGATTAGGTGATCGAGTGGTCTCTTCTGGCCTTAAACTCTATGACTCCTAAAGGAGGGGAGCCCAAGCTAAGCAGAAACTATGTTCCTGGAGCAGGGGAGCCCGAGCTGAACAGAAGCTGCGTTGCTAGGATGGGAAAACTAGAAGGAGCCTGGACCAAGGTAAATAGTGGATGCAGGTGATGGCAAACAGATTGAGTCTCTCACAGAAGGAAGCAGAGATAAATGGTTTTCTTTGTACTTTGTGTGGGTTTTCTGTTAAATAAATGATACTCTCAGTGGAAGGTGCTCCTTAATACATGAAGCTTAATTATACTCCAGGCTGCAGGGAAATTGATCCAGATCTCTTCAGATGCACCACATCCAGCTACAGGGGCACATACAGAGGACAGGCCTGCACTACAATGGTATGAAAATGTTACCTTTCTGATTCTTTTTTGACATCTTGAATACCACCATGGATCACATCAATGGATATTTCAGCATCTCTGTAAGACAATTCTTTTCAAACCTTACCTTTAAATCCTGCTGCATATACTTACTTCAGGTAGCCTTAAAATAGCTTTATTTTGAATGTTTTGTTTACAGATTTTTTAAAAAACAGCTATTTTTGTCAATCAGCATTTCTTCTGATTTTCTCAAATATGACATTTGAATTCATACATTTGCTCTTAAATTTTGGTTTTACAATTGATGTTAAAAACAAAACAAAAGAGGAAAACCGCAGTCCTCTCACACTGATTTAGGAGTGAGTAAACTTTTAACTAAAACACTTTTCCCCATACTGTTCCTACCTTACACACCCAACCCACTCAGATCCAGTGGCTCTGTAGGCACTGAGGTATAGAATTAGTTCTTGATTCAGAACCTAAGTATTTCCTGAAGTTCCACTGACTGACATGCTCAAACTGGAGAATGTGCTAATAAGCTTTCCTGAGCAGGGATGGGCTTAAGCATATGCTTTGTTGAACTGGGGCCCTAGTGTTATGGGGATGAAGATTTAAAAGCCCTCTTCCCTTCTTTCAAGTATCAGAACTGGAGTCTTCCTAACAAAAGGAGGTGAGCTAACTACTGTGCTTGCTTGTGGACTACAACGCCAAGGCAGCATGGTATGCTGGCTAGGGGATATGTCTAGTCCCGAGGAGAGCTAGCATGTGTCAGTATCCTGGAGGGGGAGATTTTCAAATTATTGAAATTTAGTGGGAGTTAGGCACCTGACTGCTATTGGTGCCTTCGAAAATTTCCCCTGTGGTCCGTGTTATGGGCACCCCTGGGGTGCAAACTGCTCCTTTTCAGAGCAATAGCAAAGCATGCTACTAAGCCCACCTCATGGATTTCTGGTTGCTGGGAATGCTAATCCCTCTCAGCTGATCCACAAGCACAGAGTTTGACCCATAGATGATGAAATTAGAATTGGCTAAGATCCTTAGGTCAGTGCTCCCAATGCAGTATTGACCTCAGCAGAACATTTTCCAGACCTTTGCCCACCTTCCATTGACCCTTCCCTCATTGGTCCACATACCTGTTACTGTTCCGCTGTGTATCAATAATACCAGAAGTAGTGCCGTTAGTAAGTCTCTGTGATGAAGAATGGCTTCCATATGAACTAATTCAAGACCTGATCCTGCAAAGAGTTGAGCACCTTCCCCTCCCAACTTGGGAGAGGCTTAATATCACACAGGATCAGGCCCTCTGTGTCAGTGAATATAGTGCCAGGCTGACAATATCCTGGACACACCTTGTGGAATTAAAATAAACTTTGTTGAATTAAGTTAAACCTTAACGAATTAAGCTAATGCCTTCGGGTTCATTGCATTAAGAACGCAATTGTGTTTGTGTTCTTGTGGTACTGTATGTAACTCCTCTAGGAGGAGGGGGTTGCTAATGTAATCCCCCTGGTTATCCAGCTGCTCTGGTTCCACCCTCTGAAGAGGCTGGCATATACTACTTCAAACTGGATACTCCATGGACAAAATAACAAAGAAAGGTTTTTTTGATAAATAGCCTGGTTTTAAACAGGCTAAGGGCCTCCTTCCTGATCCAGCAAATGGACACAGCCTTTGGTACATTGAGGGACCCAATCCTTTGGTAAGGGTTGGAAGGACTGGGCCTAAAAGGTCTTATAAGACTGGGGGCTTCTTCTGAGCTAAAGCTGTGATGAACTTGAAACCACAAGGATGGGTGGGATTTGGAAGGACTGCTCCTGCCAGAGCCAAGGATAGGTTGGGATGATCTCTGGTAAGCTTATTAGCACATGCACAGGTTTTTATTGTTTTTAATCTGTTTTCTCTGTAGTGCTTTACCATAAGAATAAAATAGGCTTGCATCAAAAACTGTGGTAACTTACAACTGTGGGAAGTTACCCTGTTAACTATCTCTGAAGAGAAAGCAACCAGTGTGCTTGGGCAACATGTCTCTTCCGTGAATAACAGTATGGTAGGAAACTGTGTAGCCTGGAAATATCCCAGTCAGAAGGGAGTGAGATGCAGATCTCCACCCAGGAGAGGAAACAGCTAGGGAGCAGCAAGCCCGGGAGTGGTTGCTCTTGCTGGACCACAGAGGAGAAATACAAGTGCAGTTGCCTTGAACTGTGACAGATGCATAGGACATCCTGTTCCCATTGAAGAAAATGAGAAAGCTTCAGTTGACTTCACTGTTGAAGGATCAGACCCCTACCTGGGAAGTGGAGGAAACTAACATGGGGGTAGGCTTGGTAAAATCTGATTTTTAAAAACTGACAGATAATATCAATGTTTATTTTTATGGGTTTTTTTTTCAATGTATGTGTTCACAGTTGTGCAAAATTATGGGTTTTAAGCTTTTTTTATTTTTATCAATTCACTTTTCACAGGCGTGAGAAATTATCGCAGGGGAGGTCAGACAATAGTGACAGGAGATGCTGAGATTCAAAAAATTAAAGCTTTGTAAAAATTCATATAGTCAACATTACATGTCAAAATATAGAAAGCAAACATTCTTAAAACAAACAAGTTCTCAAGTAGCATTGTTTTTATTTACTTATCTGCACATTTCAATTATCATTGATGGATTTTTTTTGTTGGTTTGTGTGTGTGTACGGTGAAATCAACATTTACTGACATTTACCAATAAAAATCTAAGCCTTCCAAGCCTAAAAATGGGGCTTTACACTCAAGATTTCTCACCATCACAATACAATGCAAACTTTCGCAGGAAAAATTTCATCAGGCTCACATACACAATCATTTTCTCATACATAAAGAACACGATGTTGATGGCTAATACACCATATTGTTGAGCTCTAATATACTATATAAAATATCTAATGTTGAGCACAATTGCTAATACAAAACAGTCAAGTGACGATTCAAAGAAAGCATACTATTAAAATTATAGTGTGTCAATTTGGTAACAAAAATTGTCAGCTTCTGACTGATGTAATCACCTCCCTGTCTGGGTGTCAAAATAGGTCAATAGAGCATTCTCTTCACAATAGCCTGAAGTAAATGTTGTATTCCAATCTAAATCAGCTGCAGAAGAGGCATTCCCTCTTTCATGTAGATTTATTATTTGTTATGTTCCTCCTGGATAATATTAAATCAAACAAAGTTTGGTTTGATTGGACAGCTCTTCAGCTGAGGAAAACGCCTGCCCATAACTTGGCATCACCCTTCTGTATGCTCACACCTTCAGCACTGTAGCTCAGTAACGTAAAACACTTTGCAGAGCCTCAAAGTTCAGCTCAGCCAACCATGGCAAGGTCAGTCAATTAAGCCGGAGGAGCGTGTTGAGGGGAAGGTGGGGGTGGGGACTGCAGCATGACCACAGCCCTAGCGACCATGGCTCAGTTTCTAATGGCAACCATCTCAAAAGCTCCTCTGTGTGCAGCTTCATAACAAAGTGTTGAAAGTGCTGTTCTGTGAACAGTGCATCCTCCCTTACCAATCCTGATTCAATATTTATCTTCAAAGCTGACAGCTTATTAGAGAATTCAGTATGAAGATTCTACACACTTAGGCAGGTAGTGAGAGATTAAAATACCATTTTGGACCCACTACTTTTAAATCCTGTGTTCCTCAGTGCTAAGTATCACATGCAGTCAGTGTGTATCTATTACTTGGAGCCACTTCCCTTCTCCATGTTAATATATTACTAACTGTGTTCTAAAGGTGCTTGCAGATTCATGGCTGGGGTAAGCCTGATTTCAATCATTTTCTCAGAGCTTAACATAGGAAAATTAGATTAATTCAGTCATACCAATAGGCAATAGTTATGGAGTTTAATAACTGAAGGAATAGGAATCATGAAATATAAGTGAAAAATCTAAAAACATCTAAGACAGTATAACATTTTTAAAGAACTTGCAGACTACCTTCCCCTATATGGAACAAATAACCCTCATCAAAGACACAGACTACATTTACATCGCACCCAATCTTAAACAAATCTGTGTGCTGTAAACATACAGATCTGAGGGCTGTCAGCTAAACCACATATTTGCCCCAGGGGAATAGGACTCAGGACCTTAATACTTGGATAAAACATCAAAGCACTGAACAAGTCAAAGCAACATTTATATTTTTCACTGTAACAATTTCATGATTATATACAGTATAATATATACTAGTACAAACAAGTTTACTTTGCTTATTAAAACCAATCAGAATGTTGATACATTTCTATCAACAAACCAATACTCCAATTTAATCTCTCTTCCAGCTAGCAAATAATTGTTTTGAGAACACTAAAAAGACAGGAAACATGGAGCAGGCATGCCAGAAAAAGAGAATGAACCAGTACACAGATATTGACATCTCTCCATTGAAATACCACCCCCTCGCCGCTGCTCCCACACCCTATACTTTTTCAAACATCTCGTTCTGACATCACAAATTTAAGCATAGCTGTTCTTTGCATGTTCTGTACAGGATGAGTAGGTGAACTGATTGGTTGGTGGAGTAAATGAGTGGTTCAGTAAATGTGTATAGCAAATGCTATCTACCCATGGTTTGATTTCCTTAGAGTGCAGCTGTATCAACCAAATCAACATTATAATATTGTATGAAATCTCTCAGATAATCACTGAGATTTTGCCATGATTCCCCCTTGCCTCTGTATATTTCTCCCTCCATTTTTTTTTGGAAGGGAGGGGCTCAATATGTCTTTCATGACTCTGATAGCTCTGAGGCTTCTCCAGACCTACAATATTTTGCACACTTCTCTTCAGGCTTGGGGGAAAGGGCCAGTATTAATGAACTGAGCCAGCTTTTCCCAGTTAGCAAGAAGCATTCATTAGAACAGTTTGGCTTCCTGCCACCCACCGAAGAAACCCCTCCCAACAACTTATTTTTAAATTCAGTATTGTTAATACTCTTACTTTAGCTTTCTTTTGAATTGTGTCCTCTAAGCCCAGAAGGTATGCAATGCCCTAAAACCCCAGTGACACCTGCCGGTGAGGACAGAGTTCATTTCCTGCAGACTTTCAGATAAGTCTCTTTGCAGTGCAGAGCTAATGGCAATTATGCAAGAGGTTGGTTATCCTTTCCTCCCCAGGGTAAATGGCCTTCTCATTTCCAAGGCAGGTGAATGCTGTCAACACACAGACCCCTGTTCTCTGTGGAATCAATTTCCAACCTGACCAGGCCCCAGGAAGTGGATTTCATTGTTTGCACCATTTTGCTGTCCCTTTGTTCAGTGATAGATGCTTACTGAGCCTTATGATTTGTATAAATACAAGCCACATTATACATTACACTCATTCACATCAGAACATATTGGTTTGTCATACATGAAGTTTAATTGATGCAAACTTGAACTTCAGGGTGTTGAGTCTTCTGGGCAAACGCTGTCACTGTGATTCAGTGCTGTATGTTCCTTTGAACAGAACAAAGATAGAAAGATAGAAATCTGGATTTAACTGCCCTATTTCTTTCTCTCCATAGTGTCAATAGGCAATTACAAAAATACAGTTGTACTACTGAATGCACTCAGTATTACTTCTTGTGTCTCCTGCAGTCTTATTGCAAAATATCTCATTGAGCCAACCATTTGCATCCCTGGACAGAGCAACTTGTGTGTAAAGTCCATGTTAGCAGATCAAGCATAGCTTTGTTTGCACTTATTCACTGCTCATCCAGCATTGCAGTAAGTGGTTTTGCATATTAAATAAGTGCACAGTAACCTTCCTTTACCTCCTCAGAGCCCCACCCCCTCCCACCCAGCCTCAGGAATCAACACTGTTGCTCAGTCTGAGACACACTGTGAGGAAGCTGCCAGGAGGTTGCTATAGTAACTGTTCTGCTTTCAAGAGCTATTTTCCTGGTTTGAGGGGAGATGGAGAAGGCCAAAAAAAAAAAAAAAAAAAAAAAACCCAACCTGGAGAAAACTAGGCAGCCTCTGACGAGAGTTCAGATAAAGAAGGTCACAGTAATTTTCTGGCACTGACTAAAATAACCAAGCGGATGTGGGAGTTACAAAGCAACAAAAGAGAAATAGGTGAAGTAGAAGGGCAATAATTAAATTATTTGGTAATGTTCCTAAATTAGAGCATTTCAGATTTATATCAGCGCAGATCATCTGGATAATATTTTATGAATCTTTTCATTTTTCATCCTGAGTTACAGTAATTTAAACACAAAAGGCTAGATTCTGAGCTCAACTTTGCCAGTTTAAATCTGGAGTAATTCCAACAATGCCTATTAAGCTTCCCTGGATTTGCACTGGTGTAACGGAGAGAAGAATGTGGCCCAGAATACCTAATTTTACGAAAGCATGGAACAAAGGTGGAGGCTAAAGGCTGTAATTCTAACATCTGCAAACCATTTTCTGAAACGGTCTTTCAACAATCAAGAGTATGTTGGAAACAAGGAACAATCTGTCTCTCTCCGCAGGCTTCGGCCACTTCTGAGTAGTGGGCCTAAAGAGGTAAGTCAAGTTGCATGCTAACCAGACTTCCACTGAGTGAGTTGGCAGCTATTATTTGAATACAATCACTCGTAGAAGTACAAGTAATGCAACCATTAATTCCAGGACTGACAGGGAAAGACACTGAGGGTTGAATGCTCAAATGGAGCTGGTTCCTAACTTCTATTTAGGCTCCTAACTTCAACTGATTTCAATGGCAATTGAACAATTCAAACTCCTTTCGAGCATTCATTCCTGACTGTCTGATGTCGTGGCATTATTGTTAGTGTAGCCCAAGAGTATACCTCCAGGAATGACATAAATATATGATAGGTCTGTAGTGATTTTGTAAAACCATTAGGGCAGGGGTGGGAAAACTACAGCCCCTGGGCCGGACCTGGCCTGTCAGGACTTTGGATCTGGCCTGTGGGATTGCCTGCCCTGTGGTGCTGTGGGTTCCGTGCCACTGCTGGAAGTGGCTGGCACCAAGTCCCTGCGGCCCCTGGGGGAGGGAGGGCAGAGGGCCCTGTGCACTGCCCTCGCCTGCAGGCACCCCCTCCAGCCCCACAGCTCCCATTGGACGGGAACAGGGAACTGCAGCCAATGGGAGCTTCAGGGGAGGTACCTGCAGGTGAGGACAGTGCACAGAGCCCTCTGCTCCCCCAGGGGCCGCAGGAACGAGGTGCCACCTGCTTCCGGGAGTGGCGCAGGGCCAGAGCAGGCCGGGAGACTGTCTTAGCCGCGTTGCACGCCACTGCCACCCCAGAGCCACTCCAGGTAATTGGCGCCGGGTCAGAACCCACACCCCGAACCTCTCCTGCACCCCAGCCCCCTGCCACACCCCTCCCACACCCCTTCTGCACCTCAACCCCCTGCCCTAAGCCCTTTCCAGCACCCCACACCCCAACCCCCCTCCTGCATCCCGCACCCCCTCCTGCACTCCAGTGCCCTGCCTTGAGCCCCCTAAACCCCTGCCTTGAGCCCCCCTGCTGCACCCCGCATCCCTCCTGCACCTCAACCCCCTGCCCTGAGCCCGCTTGTATACCCCGCAACCTCCTGTGCCCCAACCCTTTGCCCTGGGCCCCTTCCTGCACACTGCACCCACTCCCACACTCCGCACTCTATCCTGCATCCCAACCCCCTGTCCCAGCCCTACGTTCATGGCCCTGCATGCAATTTCCCCACCCAGATGTGGCCCTTGGGCCAAAAAGTTTGCTCACTCCTGCATTAGGGTATCTATGGAACAGGTTTGTTAAGGTCCTCGAGTGGCTGGTCCATATAAGGGATAAGAGCCTAGTGATAGAATTCTTTTTCACCTCAAACGGTAGATAGCTGTGCTTTGGTGCTGACAGTGGTAGGTTCAGTTTCTACTGATCACCCCTTGTGCTTGTATGTATCTGGTCAGGGAGTTGTTACACCCATAGCAAGTAAGTACTGGAGCTGGATTTTACAGTGGGAGTCAAGTATTTCAGTTGTAGCCACTCTGTATTTAAGAGATGGAATATTATGTGTGGAAAAAAATGAATTTTAACTTGTCAGCTTTCTGTAATTATATATTTGTTATTTTCTATGGTTAAGATTTGCCATAACAAAACAAAAATAAAATTAAACAGCGAGAAGGGAGAAGAAAACCGACTGGGTTGAATTGTGCTTCAGGACTGGGTTCTAATGTCCCATGTGATGATTTGTCTGAAACGTTTTTGATACAGGTAGGTAACAACAGACAGGAGCAAGAGGGAGTTAGGGGATTAAATAATATTATTTTAAAAGTGGAGAGCTAGGAAAACATGAGAAGCTTAGAACTGAATCTAATCCCTTGGGCACCTCTCTTCATAGCAGGTGTGACATCACACACGCTTTACACTTTTCCTGCGTCCATCGGCTGGAAAGAAAAGTTGTACTTGGATGGGTGGATATAATAAGACATGTGGAGAAACCAAATTAACAGGTAAGAAATTCTTCAAATTCATTTTTTTCCTTTCTCAGTAAGAGGCACTAAGATAAGTGGCAGCACATGGTTTATAGTTGCATTATTATAGCAGCCTTCCCAGGTGGCCAGTTCAAATGCTAACTAATAGTTCTGGTGCTAACTAATCTGGCAAGAAGATTCCAGTGGGTGGAGGAGAGGATAACAGCTGCCTTTCAACTCTTACACTTGCCAACATAGGCATATGAGGCTTTTTGTTGTTCCAGGAACCTCTCAAGCACAGAGAAGGTAGAAGTCCTATGAATTGGAACCACCTGCTTGAACTAATGTTTTGGCAAGCTCCTGTTTGCCTGGAGTTAGTTCAGAATATTCTGGGCTTTGTGGAATGGGAAGCATCCACAGAAATTATTTGCTGCCCCTTATATATTTTCAATACCATTGTTGTCAGACAGAAAACACGTAGTGAACAAGCCTAATCAGTGTGAATCGTACAGAGTGTGCCACTACTCTGTACTGCCATATTCCATTGTATTCTTGACTGACACAGTAAATCAAGTGCTCAGAGATTTGGTGGTAAACCACATTCAAAATTGATGCTCCAAATAATCCTGCGGTTTCATTCATTGTGTTCTGTCACTCTCAAACCCTTTAACACACAGTATTGCAGGTTTTGTGACATTTGTTTTGGAGAGGCTAGTCTGGACAATGCTGATAGTCTCAAACAGTCTCCAGAGTGTAAACATGCAATCCAATATTTGTCCATATCAAAGGTTTGAGCAGGGTGTCTTAAGCTTTCCTCAAATCACATTCATTTACTCCACAGAGCTAAAGAAAAAAGCTAAAGCCAAAGAGCATAATTTTCAGTGTTGCTTAGCACTGACAGCTCCCATTGACTTCTAACGGCGTTTTGGTTGCTCAGCATTTCTGAAAAACCAGGCCATTATGGTTCTAGAGATAAATAGGTGAAAGAGAACATTGTAACATAGGTCAGCTGCAGCCATTTGATCTATATGCCTATCCATCTCATGCTCGTCACTGTAGTATTGAATACCTAAGAAATGACATGGTATCTGAGTCATGTATTACATGAGAGGTTTGCTGGCTTGAACTGGCATCATCAATCCAGATTTCTATAGTTCCTAATCCAAACATGGGCAGATCTGTTTCATTGTGTGCTATGTATGATGTTCATGTAGCCATTTCCTGCAGTGTTTTCCTAGACTAGGTGTTAATATGTATAATAATGGTGCTAAAATCTATGTTGTTGATCTTTGATAGTTCATAGCAGCTTTTTTACTTTAACAATACAATAAAACAAACTCTTAAGTTGTGTACTTACTTGCCTTACTGAGTGATGGATTGTGCCCACCCAACTCCCCACTGTTTATGATGCTCATGTGTTGTGTCACTGAGGCAGAACTATTTCTTTTCTTCTTTTGTGGAGAACTGACAGCTGCAGAGGCCACAGGGAAAGGAGCTGCAATATTCAAGGCAAGATGAGATAAGTATTGGAAGAGGATTCCAGCACGGTTAGAGTTGATGAAATGGCTTACAGAGTTGCAGGGGTGGTAACAGGCAAATTTATAGATGGAAGAGATGTGAGAAGAGAAAAAAGTGAGTTGAATGTCTGAGATGATACTAAAATTATAGATAAAAGAGATAAAGCAGAGGATCTGGTTTGAAAAGGGGAACAAAGTTTGATGACACTTCTCTTCACTAAGATGTCAGGAATGCAGCTGCCTCTGGGCTCGGTTGCCGAGCAAACCAATGAGCTCATCTGAGTGTTATAAACCCTCACTATGTTTTCAATGCACTAAAACACCCACAGCTGGTCCATGCCAGCTGACTCAGGCTGCAGGGCTATAAAACTGCAGTATAGACATTCAGAGTCAGGATAGAACCCTTCCCCTTCGCAGAGCCCAAGGCCCAGCCTGAGCCCTTACACTGCAATTGGATAGCCTTGAAGCCTGATTCTGAGCCAGCTGACATGGGCCAGGTGTGTGTCTTTTATTGTGCTTCCTAATGGGTCAGAAGAGCCAACAGATCACCATTTATTTTTTGTAGCAACAGCAGCACAGCAGCTGCTCAATGCATTCCACACCTTCAGACCTGCTTCCTGCCCAGCCCTTGCTCCAACCCTGGCAAGCTCCGCTTCAGCCCTAGTTCCTGCCTACTTCTGATTCCAGACTTATGGGTCTGACCACTGGCTTGTCTCCTGACCATAACTCCAATTCTGCCCTTTGGTTCTGTTCTGGTTCCTGGTTCTAGATCACAGGCTTGCCTCCTGACCGTGCCTCTGATTCTGCTCTGACCACTAGGTCAGACTCCTGCTCTGATCCCTAGGTTGCACTGGCTACACCTTGGTGTGTGACACAAAAGAAGTATTTGTGCTTCTGAAACATCTAGAGAAGGAAATTCAGGTAAGCGTGTACTGTTTTTTGTTTAGTTTTCAGTGAAGCCTCAGTCAGACAGGTAAATCACCATACAAATGTCCTAATAATCATTTCATACATTATACGATGTTTTCCTTTATCAACATTCAGAAACATTTATGTTTAAAAATGCAGATTGTTTTTCATCAATTACATAACAGAATGTTGACACTATGTTGATACTTTAGACAATAAGAGTAAAAAAGAAGAATGTAATAAAACTACAACTTGTGTGGCATTTGAAATCATTTTATCTAATATATAAAGTAAATACTTTGTCATCTTAGCCATAAAATCTTTGCTTAATATCCCTGGACATTTATGGGTAGTATTTTGGGAACTTGTGGGAGCCCATATTCATGAAAGAAATAGAAATATATTGAGAACAAAAATAAATGCAAAATTGAATAACTGTTCTAAAGGACAACCAAAAGGCATTTCCTAATCCGTGTTATGATAAACATGCATGAAAATTCCATGAAAATCAAACTTAATTTACTGTTTCTTTTTCTTCAGACAAAAGAAGTCTGATGAAGAAGAAGAAAAACATGTATGTTCCTACATTTCTGCTATAAATTTCTCCATATCTCTCCTTAGTGCTCACAAAAATGATTCTTTGTATAGAACTGTAGAATCATTGGACCCATGCAAAAACAAAGGAAGAATAAAGCTTCTGTAGTTGGGCATTATCAGAAAGAAATACTCTGTATTCTTCTATCTAAGTTTATTTTTGTATAAATGTGGTAGAAACCTAAAAAAACCAACAACCACTCATTAGATGGAGGTTTCAAATGTAAATAAGTCAGTATAGTTAAACCAATTTACCTTATTCCAATTGTATATATTCACACTGTTGCGACTGCACTATTACAAGCTTCCTTGCATTTATGCCATGTACTGTGCTGTACTAGATCAATTGTTGTCCATCATATGGATGGGTACCCCAGGTTACTGGCACTGCTCCCAGGCCTGCTGCATTCCTAGCAATTTTCATACTAGAATGTGGGATAAATTCAGGAAGCTAGAGGAACTGCGGGAAGAGTGGTGAATCTCTTATAATTCTCCCTGCTGTGTCTCAGAACTCACTTGGGTGCCTCTGCCATTACCAGACTGTGCCCATATTTTACATAAGCCCAGACCATCAGGCTTTGTGTGCACATGTAAATACAATGAGCAAACTTTTGGTCTGATCCAAATACCACTGATGTTAATGGGAGTCTTTCAGACCCTTAAAAGTGAATTCAGTTTTTAGATACTTCAAATGTCTCCTTTGTACTAACAATGGAGAATACCACTAGAATCAGTAATCCGGAACTGCTATGAACTTTTTAAGTGTACCCACTGCATGTGTGTGCACATTTAGGAATTTTGGTACCTAAACTGGCCTTATAAAAGATGTGCACAGATATTTTTAACATATAGTTCTCCTGTTTCTGGAGTGCAGCCCTTAAGAATTATTGAGGGTAAGAGCACATGCAGCCAGCTAGAATCATCATGGAACCAAAGGATTTTGTTTCCTTCAGCTAAATAAACCAGGCCTGAGAAATCTACACTCTTAACTTCCTTATTTTATACCTTTTGGTAGGGGGTGAAAATTCTAAGCTCGATGGCTGACATTGCTAGCACAGCAAAGGGCGTCATCAGAAATGTCATGGTGGTAGGCATGTGAGGAGTCAAGTCAGTTGCAATAAGCTTAACTCAGCTGGAACTTGTTCTTTGCATAACATATATTTCACCTTGGTATCAGTGCAATGAAACAAGATATTCATTTATACCAGCGGTTCTCAACCCATGGCCCGCTGGTATAAAGGGCCCGGCTGACTCCAAGCTCCCCTCAGTTCCTTCTTAACCCCCCATGAGAGTTGCTGGAACTGATCTTCTTGCTCTTGCAACTGCAAGTACTCTCAGTAGACTGTGTTTTTATTCTATTATAAATAGTTTAGTTAGCTAGGTTTTTACCCCATCTGAGGGTTTTATTCCATTCCCAGAGTTGAGGGATGACTCTGGCACTGGGCTTCAAGGCCTGCATTTCCTGCAATAATGCTAGGCCCCTGAGCGACCCACGCTCAAGTTACTTGAAGTGCCTCAGGATAGCTCATATCAGAGCTTTGCCAAATTTTCAGGGACTTTGAGCCTTGTACAAGAAAAGATAATGAAGCCAAGCTAAAGTTTCTACTCACGGAGGTGGCCTTAAGACCTCCAACTGAGCTAGGTCATTCAGACTCGACGCTGAGTGCTTCAGTATCAGCATGGAGCGTGCCTCCTACTGTGCCTGAATCCCGGCACCGTTCACCATCCTCGGTGCCTAGGAAGAGGCATAAGAAGCAGACTGCTGAGAGGGGGAGATCCCCAGCACCCAAGTTGGCTAGTCATGGGTTAAGAGTAGACGACAGTCTACGTTTAAGCAGTCCTTTGCTTCAGAAAATGGTGATTAAACATCCACCACCCTCATGTGAAAAAACTTTAACCAATTTGTCAGGCTCATTGGGGAACTTTCTTAGATGGAAAAGATTTTAACACATCTGCACTTTCATTTGTTTCCTTTACTGCAGTGCTCACTAACAGATCCGCACTGTGAAGCACATTAACCAGACAAAGAAGTTGTTTTCTAAGTTCCACTACAGCATCAGAAAAGGTTTATCCCTATTCACCATTCTCTCCCAGGACAATATTCTGCCATCAACTTTTATGCAATGCCCCTATGGGCTCTGATAGGAGTTTCAGATGTCTGGAACTATAAGCAGGACATAGCTCTCACTGATACATTAACAGTTTCAAATGCAGCATCCCTTGATTTACTCAGAGTAATCGATAAAACAATCAATTTTTTTTGTAACGAGTCCATCTGAAAATAGTTTTCTCGCAGATCACCAGTGCCATGATTTCCACACTAACGGGCTTGATCTTGTTGGTTTTGTTATTATTTATTTCAGATAATTGGAATTAGTTGCCCATTGCATCGCATGTCTTGTAATTGCAATGTTCAAACAAATGATGTTAAATAAATATTTATATACCTCTGACTTTGTTTTGTTGTTTTTTACAGGGACTTTTTTAAAAAGCAAAGCCACATTGAAAATTTACTCCCTGAAAGGTTTAGCAAATTAACTAGGCAGCACATAGGTGTGCAGTACTTGAGGCTTGCAGCACTACAGGAAGAAATACAAAGAGTGATGTGGGAGGTTGGGGAGGAGGAAGCTCTCAATCTGATGCAATTGTTCACTATATGCAGCAGTGAGGTTGCTTGTATTTATCAAATCCACTTTAAAAATGTCACAGTCTGTCAAACACTGCATCGGTGGATATTTGTGTATTTCCTAGAACATTGTGTTTTATGCTGAATCAACATCAGGCCAATCACATTGTTTACTCTAATCCATATTTCCATTTGTTTTTCAAACCTAGATTAACTGAGTGCCAATATCAACTCATTATCACCCAAATGCAGCAGGAGGAGCATGAGTGGTGTGCCCTGAGTTAAATGAAGTACTACTACTTTGTTCTGCACCCCTTCCTTTCTTAAGGATGGCTCAAACCATGCAAAATATTGTGCCTGCTCCTCAGCTGAGGATGGCTTCATTGGTTTCAGATGAACTGCACTAATCTACATCAGCTAACACTGGCAAGCATGGCATGTGTCATCTTGCCTAGTAGTTGGAGCAAGACTCCAGCCCACCAGTTGGAGATAAATCTAGATGAGGCAGGTCCAGGAGCGACGCCAAGGGTCATCAGAAACCAAAACCTATGCCAAAAAGTTAACCAGAGTTGCAGTCAGAAGGTGGAGCCAGGAGTCAGAAAGAATTAAGGGCCTGGAGCAGGATCAGGTACAAACTGGGGATCAAGCAGGATCAGGCACTAGCTGGAGGTGGAGCAAAGCTAGAGGCAGTGGCGGCAGAGAAAGGGCCAAGCACAGCTGCAGGCTGGGAATGCATTGAGCAGCCCCTGGACTGCTGCTGCTGCTACTGAACTTAAGTCTCAGCCGGAGGACTCCTTCAACCAACCAAGCAGATGGCACAGTCACACAGCTTCTATCACAGATGGCTGCACTTGTTAGGTTGCCAGTAGATTGGCTCTGCTGTAGGCTAGGCCCCTGGCAGTTAAGGACCTAGCCCAGTATGTGCAGAGTAAATTGTGTTTATAAAAATTTACATTTATGGTTATGAAATGATCAAAAATAACCTATAAATTTACAAACCCCTCTGTTGTCCCACGCATCCGAGCCCTGATGAAATCCTGCCATTTCTTTTTCTCTACTGTCCATGCTTTTTGTTCCATTACTAGAGCTAAATCTCAGTGTCATAGATTCTAAGGTCAGAATGGATGATTGTGACCATCTGATCTAATCACTTGCAAAATACGAGCCAAAGGGCTTCCCTGAAGTTATTCTTGTCGGAACTAGAGCTTCTCTTTTTGATATCATTTTAGCATTCTGCAAAGCAGTGAATCAATCAAAGGTTGGACAAGCAAAAGTCTTGGAAAGAAGAGGTTGAGCATCTAGAGGAGGCATCAGGAAAACAAGATGTGAAAATAATATACATAAAGGTTAAATTGTATGGAAGCACAAATCGGGGTAATGATGCAAGCGGTAGGAAAGGCTACCAGTAAACTTACAACAAATGCCAAAAGAGGTGCTAGAAGTATGGAAGGAGCATTTTGACCAAGTGCTGAACCCCGTAGTGCATCCAGATGCAAGCATTCTAGACAGCTAGATGAGTGGTAGCTTGCAAGGCAGAATGGATATCAGCACTGAACCACCACCATCAGAAGAAGAAGAAAAAATAAAAAAATGCAGTGAAGCAATTAACAATGGGAAAGCTGAAAGAATAGAATAATAGAATATCAGGGTTGGAAGGGACCTCAGGAGGTCATCTAGTCCAACCCCTTGCTCAAAGCAGAACCAATCCCCAACTAAATCATCTATAGACAATGTAACAGTTGAGCTGCTAAAAGCTTTCAGGATAAGTGCTATCAAAGCATTAGAAAAAATATTCAAGAAGGTATGAGAGCAAGAGGAGGTACCAGATGACTGGCTAAAGGCAATAGTTGTACCAATATTGAAGAAAGGAAATCCTGCCAATCCAAATAATTACAGAGGTATAAGCTTATTGTCAGTACTGGGAAATATCATGATGAAAGTAATTGTCAGATTACACTTTTAGAGGAAGTAGTAGTAGTGAGGAACAGTGTGGTTTCAGATTAGGCCTAAATTGCCTCAAATATGCACACTGCAACAGTTAAGAGGGGAAAAAAAACAAGAAAGGAGATTAAAGGTGTTTGCTGTTTGCTTCTGCTTCACAAAGGCATTTGATTTGGTTTGGAGGGAAGCATTATGCAAAGTGACAAAATCATATGGAGTTCCAGATAAGATAATTGCAATTATCAAAGCTTTGTATGAAGCCTCCTGCAGTGCCATGAGAGTCAGTGGAAAATTAAGCACCCAGTTCAGTTACAAGTTTGGTGTAAAACAAGGGAGGATGAAATCACCATCACTTTTCCCCATGTTCTTAAGCTGGAGATGAAGAATGTTAGACAAGTTGGAGGGCATGACATTGAGTGATCTAGAGTTAAACTCCTTAGTTTATGTAGATGACATCGTTACAACTGACAGACACATTTGAATTAATGATACCCTTTGCTACATTGAACTATCGGTATAGTTAACGTGGATTTACAATAAATACCAAATGAGGAAGCGGTTGCATCTTGGAAAAGAGACTATAGGCAGTATTGAAATGCAGCAGTGGTGAAGTCATAGAAAAAGTAAAATCTTGTATGTTCCTAGGAAGCTTGATCAGCACTGATGGTTCAATCAAAGATGAGGTTAAATGGAAATGTGCTTTTGCTACAAGTGCTGCACAGAAATTGACAAAGTTATGGACAGATGAAAACATTAAGTTTGGTACCAAAGTAAAAAAGTGTCATTTGATACTAACAGTATACTAACAGCATTACTATGTGGTCTGGAAGCAGCTGCATTAAATGAAACAGGCATCAGAGATGATAGTTCTTTGAAAGATGGCCGGTGTAAAAAGGGAATGATTTTAAAAACAAATGAAGTTAGAAGGAGAGTAGGATGTGAAATCAGGATACAGGATTGGGTCCAATCAAAAAGATTACAATTGTGGTTACTCTTCAGAAGACAAACAAATGATAGGATGTCAAAGAAAATAATGCAAACAGGTAAATTGGACTTAGGCCTGGTCTACACTGGGGGTGAGGGGGAAATCGATCTAAGTTACGCAACTTCAGCTATGTGAATAACGTAGCTGAAGTCTACGCACTTAGATCTACTCACCGCGGTGTCTTCACTTTGGTGAGGAGGCTGCTGCTGCTGCTCACCTGTCGACTCTGCCTGTGCCTCTCATAGAATATCAGGGTTGGAAGGGACCTCAGGAGGTTATCTAGTCCAACCCCCTGCTCAAAGCAGGACCAATCCCCAATTTTTGCCCCAGATCCCTAAATGGCCCCCTCAAGGATTGAGCTCACAACCCTGGGTTTAGCAGGCCAATGCTCAAACCACTGAACTATCCTTCCCCACCCTAAAGAGAAGGGGCTTGGAGAATGCAGGCAACGATCCTGCTACCTCTCACAAATGTGGACTACAGGAGTCGATGGGAGAGTGCTCGGGGGTCAATTTATTATGTGTAGACTAGACACAATAAATCGACCCCTGCTGGATCAATCACTGCCTGCCGATCCAGCGGGTAGTATAGACATACCCTTAGAGGCCGACCACTGACTAGATGGTGCAACATCGTATGCAGGGACATCACCAGGCTGGGCTTAATGAAGGAACACACCATGGACAGGAATGAATGGTGATAATGCACTGCTCCCTGTGTCTGCAAAGATGCTCAGGAATGAAAATAAGAATATCTTTTAAGAAAATATACAATCTTGATATAAAAATTACCAGTGATGGAGTATGTACCACAATCCATTCTAGTTTTTTCCAAAGGTTAATTACCCTCACTGTATTTAAAAAAAATGCTTTATTTTTAGTGCACATTTGTCTAGCTTCAACTTCCAGCCATGGAATCTTGTTATATCTTTGGCTGCTAGACTGAAGAGCCCTCTATTTTCTGCTCCACATGTAGGTACTTAGACTGATTAAGTCACTCCTCAACCTTCTCTTTGATAAACTAAATAGACAGAGCTCCTTGAGTGTCTCATAAAAGGCATATTTTTCAATCCTTCAGTCTTTGTTGGGGCTTTTCTCTGAACCGTCTCCAATTTATAAATAGCCTTCTTGAAGTATGGACACCGGAACTGGACCCAGTATTCCAGTAGTGGTCACACCAGTGTCAAATACAGAGGCAATACTGTGACACTGTACCCCATATTCTTCATAGTGATATTATTATTATATGATTATGGCATAATTACGATGCATTTTGTACAAGATGGAGCATGTAAGGTGTCATTGGAAAAGTTATGATTTCCTGAATATGATTATCTTATTGGTGCACATGTATCATTTTTGTGTATGAAGTTATGAATATTGACTATGTATCTGTATTTCTCACATAATGACACCTGGGTGACACTCCCTAGGCAGGTTTCAGAGTAACAGCCGTGTTAGTCTGTATTCGCAAAAAGAAAAGGAGTACTTGTGGCACCTTAGAGACTAACCAATTTATATGAGCATAAGCTTTTGTGAGCTACAGCTCATTTAATCGGATGCATAAAGTGGAAAATACAGTGAGGATGTTTTTATACACACAGACCATGAAAAACAGTGAGGATGTTTTTATACACACAGACCATGAAAAAATGGGTGTTTATCACTACAAAAGGTTTTCTCTCCCCCCCACCCCACTCTCCTGCTGGCAATAGCTTATCTAAAATGATCACTCTCCTTACAATGTGTATGATAATCAAGGTGGGCCATTTCCAGCACAAATCCAGGGTTTAACAAGAATGTCTGAGGAACAGTTGGGGGGGGCAGGAAAGGAATAAACAAGGGGAAATAGGTTACTTTTTATAATGACTCAACCACTCCCAGTCTCTATTCAAGCCAAAATTAATTGTATCCAATTTGCAAATTAATTCCAATTCAGCAGTCTTGGAATATGAACAAGAGGCTGCTCGGCAGCTCTCCAACACCATTTTCTACAAACCATTATTACCCTCTGATCCCACTGAGGGTTACCAAAAGAAACTACAGCATTTGCTCAAGAAACTCCCTGAAAAAGCACAAGATCAAATCCGCACAGACACATCCCTGGAACCCCGACCTGGGATATTCTATCTACTACCCAAGATCCATAAACCTGGAAATCCTGGGCGCCCCATCATCTCAGGCATTGGCACCCTGACAGCAGGATTGTCTGGCTATGTAGGCTCCTTCTTCAGGCCCTACGCTACCAGCACTCCTAGCTACCTTCGAGACACCACTGACTTCCTGAGGAAACTACAATCCATCGGTGATCTTCCTGAAAACACCATCCTGGCCACTATGGATGTAGAAGCCCTCTACACCAACATTCCACACAAAGATGGACTACAAGCCTGTCAGGAACACTATCCCCGATAATGTCACGGCTAACCTGGTGGCTGAACTTTGTGACTTTGTTCTCACCCATAAGTATTTCACATTTGGGGACAATGTATACCTTCAAATCAGCGGCATGGCTATGGGTACCCGCATGGCCCCACAGTATGCCAACATTTTTATGGCTGACTTAGAACAATGCTTCCTCAGCTCTCATCCCCTAATGCCCCTACTCTACTTGTGCTACATTGATGACATCTTCATCCTCTGGACCCATGGAAAAGAAGCCCTTGAGGAATTCCACCATGATTTCAACAATTTCCACCCCACCATCAACCTCAGCCTGGACCACTCCACACAAGAGATCCACTTCCTGGACACTACAGTACTAATAAGCGATGGTCACATAAACACCACCCTATACTGGAAACCTACTGACCGCTATGTCTACCTACATGCCTCCAGGTTTCACCCTGACCACACCACATGATCCATTGTCTACAGCCAAGCTCTACGATACAACCGCATTTGCTCCAACCCCTCAGACAGAGACAAACACCTACAAGATCTCTATCAAGCATTCTTACAACTACAATACCCACCTGCTGAAGTGAAGAAATAAACTGACAGAGCCAGAAGAGTACCCAGAAGTCACCTACTACAGGACAGGCCCAACAAAGAAAATAACAGACGCCACTAGCCGTCACCTTCAGCCCCCAACTAAAACCCTTCCAATGCATTATCAAGGATCTACAACCTATCCTGAAGGACGACCCATCACTCTCACAAATCTTGGGAGACAGGCCAGTCCTTGCCTACAGACAGCCCCCCAACCGGAGGCAAATACTCACCAGCAACCACATACCACACAACAGAACCACTAACCCAGGAACCTATCCTTGCAACAAAGCCCGTTGCCAACTGTGCCCACATATCTATTCAGGGGACACCATCACAGGGCCTAATCACATCAGCCACACTATCAGAGGCTCGTTCACCTGCCAACAATGCCCCTTTGCCATGTACATTGGTCAAACTGGACAGTCTCTACGTAAAAGAATAAATGGACACAAATCAGATGTCAAGAATTATAACATTCATAAACCAGTCGGAGAACACTTCAATCTCTCTGGTCACGCGATTACAGACATGAAAGTTGTGATATTACAACAGAAAAACTTCAGAAACAGACTCCAACGAGAGACTGCTGAATTGGAATTAATTTGCAGATTGGATACAATTAACTTAGGCTTGAATAGAGACTGGGAGTGGTTGAGTCACTATAAAACGTAACCTATTTCCCCTTGTTTATTCCATCCCCCCCAGCACTGTTCCTCAGACGTTCTTGTTAAACCCTGGATTTGTGCTGGAAATGGCCCACCTTGATTATCATACACATTGTAAGGAGAGTGATCACTTTAGATAAGCTATTACCAGCAGGAGAGTGGGGTGGGGAGAGAGAAAACCTTTTGTAGTGATAAACACCATTTTTTCATGGTCTGTGTGTATAAAAACATCCTCACTTTTTTTTAATGGTCTGTGTGTATAAAAACATCCTCACTGTATTTTCCACTTTATGCATCCAATGAAGTGAGGTGTAGCTCACGAAAGCTTATGCTCAAATAAATTGGTTAGTCTCTAAGGTGCCACAAGTACTCCTTTTCTTTTTACTCCCCAGGCAAAATCAGTCTAGATAGCCGGCTGTAAAGGGCCTATTCAAAGGAATTGGCCATTAGCAAAAACAATAGGCCTTAGGAGAAGCTTATCCCCCACCTGGTGAGCCTTCCTAAGAGTGCTCCAGACAGCCTGGCTGCTATGACTCAGCAAGATATGCAAGGGCATGTGACCAGGCCACATGACATGGAACATCTTGGATACCAGTATTTTCCCAAAAACTGAGTTTGGGACAAAGGGTTCCCGCCATATGCTGAAGCTATATAAGGCAGGGAGTGACATCATCAGTTGTTCTTCACTCCCCCACAACTGAACACCTCAGAGAAGCTCAAAAAGAAAAGGACTTGTAACTGGGGTGGGAATCCCAAGCTGCAAAGCAAGTGCGGCTTGTGCCTTGAGAATCTGTGTGATGGGTTCCCCTGGGGATAACCACCAGCTCCCCAGCCTAAGACCTCAGAGCTGTATTGTCCTGCCTTGGTCAAAACCTAACCAGTATGAATTTATTGCCTAGTCCTCCACTTCTGCAAAGGACATGCACCAACTCTTGTTCATGAGCTGAGATTCATCCCCTTTGAACTTCAAACAACACAGTGTTTAGGTAAAATATAAAATAGATTAACTACAGAAAGATCACTTATAATCACTTAAAAGCTATAATCTACTTTGATCTGTTTGCTAACAAAAGAAATAGAACAAAAACACAACTGAGCCTACAATACTAGATAGGATCTGAATCAGTAATCTCTCACTTTGACTAATGATACAAGCAGTCCACCAAGTTTCCATACACAGGCTAGAAATCCCTTTAGCCTAGGACCAGCACTTCCCTCGCCCCAGTTCAGTCTTTTTCGTCCAGTACTTTCAGGTGTGTTGTTGTAGGGAGAGTGAGGTCCCCTCATGATGTCATTTCCTCCTTTTATATCTTCTTCCAACTTGCTGGAAAGCTGTTTTGCGCTGACCTGAGTCAAACAGTAACCATTGTGTAGTGCTATCTCTGAGCGGTTTCTATTGTACACAGTTCCTGGAGTAATCCTCGTGTTTATGTGTATTTCCTCAATAAGCCATTAACATTGTTTGGCCTTTCTATTGTTGTCCCTGAAAGGTGGCTTGTGGATGTGCTCAACATGTTTCAGTAGCACATACATAGCCAAACTTAACTTCACATACAATGATAGCACATACAATCCAACCAGATATTAATGTCTAGCAGATCAAGACTTTTAGAACGATACCTCACAAGGCATACTTTGTACAAAACATATCCTAATTATATGACGGTGGTGAATAAGGCCAATCTGCAAGCCTGCTTGTATCGTCAGTGTGAGAGATTGTTAATTCAAATCCTATCCTTGTACTATGTTAAGATTAGTTTGCGTTTTTGTTTATTTACTAGGTCATCTGCTTTGATCTGTTTGTTATCACTGATAAAGCAAAAACAAGTTTTAGTGATTATCTGTGTTTGAATGAAGTGCTTGGAAATCTTAGCTCAAGGGGCAAAGACTGTTGCATCTCCACACTGAAGGAGGGGCAAACTCTATGAGCTTAAGCTGTACAGTTCCCTGTGCAGTGCAAGATGGTATAATTTTGGATTTATACTCCAGTAGGAGCTGGGGGAGGGAGGGCATGCCTGGGGAGCTGGGGGTTATCTTGGCTGTAGCTTCTCTCTTGTTGGTTCATGCAGTGGCTGCTCAGAGAGCCTGCATGTAACTGCAGCTATGTGTGTCCCTACTTGTGTGAATGCTGGTGGAGGTGTAGGACTGGGAGTGGGTCTGCAACTTGTCACAGCAGCACAGTGTGAGAGGGAGCCCAGGCTGGGGAGTCAGAGGGCTCAGTGGTACCCCAGTTCCAGGTGGCACCCCGGGGGGAACCAGTCACAAAAACAACCTTCCCCTACTCAGTATTCCCCTGTTAATAAATCCAAGCATTGCATTAGTTCTTTTGGCCACAGCACCGCAGTGGAAGTTCACTTAAATTCTCTGTGCCACAGCCCCTCAGTTTGGGCTTGCAAATCTAAGATTTTTGGCACCCAAAATTGAGCAGGCTTGAAGTCCCATAGAAAAGTTGGCCTCTTAAATTTCATATATACCGAAATAGCCTTCTATACTGGCCCTACTTTTACCAGTATATAGTCTGAGGACTTTAAACTTAGAGAAGGAGCTTAAACAATACATACTGTATCAACTTCCAAATCTAAGTAAACAGATTTGTATCAGTTGTAAATATAACACCTTTTCCACATTTTATATAAAACAATTGACTGTTTTCTCTGAGTCTCTCTATTTCTTATTCACTGAATTTTTTTTAAAAGATGATTTTTTCTACCAGCTGGTCCACAAAGTCACTTTGCTGCTGACTCTTACAGTCTATTTTCTGTTCACCTTTTACTGCACTTCATCTAAGAAGAAGAATGGATATATTGATCCATCTACTCAGTCCCTGTTCACCACTGACAGAGCTGCTTAGAAATTCACAAGTAAGAGATATCCCGGCAGAATTTGACAGCTCTGTTTCTTTTTCTTTCTTTGACAAACCCTAATCTCTGACACCAAAAAATACTTTTAAAATTTGTGTTTGGAACCCAGTGGCGTCCCTCGATAAACACAACATGTTTCACTAATATTTGAGGATCTGTCTACAACATAAGAAAGAAAATGCTCTACCATACTTAAGGTCATCATAATTAATTTTAATGCCAAGCGAGTTTTTACAGGTCTTTGGCACTATGGTGGAATATATCTTTGACTAAATATTAAGTACTAAAGCGAGGTACTCTGAAAAGGTAGGCCTTAGAGATCTCAGATTGGAAACCCAAAATAAGTGGACGCCTCTGACCTTAATCTTTCTGTGCCTCTGTTCCCCGTCTGTTAAATGGGAATAATATTATCATATCACTTCACAGGGGTGTTGTGAAAATAATTTCATTAATATATGTGAAGCATGAAGATACTATCATGACAAATGCCATAGTAAATCTCAGAAAAGGAGCTGTGTAAGAATTTCTGTTTTGAAGGAAACTCCAAGAGTTCAAAAATTTGTTTGAATTCTGAATTCTGAATTTTAAACACCAACAAACAACAAATTTCAACATTTTCCCTTAAATTTCATTTTGGATTAAACAAAACCTTTTATTTCAACAACATTAAAGGTTTTGTGATTCTTTTTACATTCTCTATTTTACATAAGTTTAGAAATTAAGTGATTTTTTTTAAACAAAAAATCAAAATGTTCTGTTTCAAAAATGTCAATGAATGTTTCAATCTTATCAAAATGCTCCCCCCCTCCAACTTTTATCTCTATTGATGCATACTTGTGGAAAATTCTGGTTTCATCAAAACCACATTTTCCAGTTGAAAAATATTCTGCTGGAAAATTTTTGACCAGGTCTACAATGAAAGAAGATAATAATTCTGTATTCAGACCAGGGTTTGAGTAGTGTGCATTAAATAAGGCATGGGGACACACATGGAACTAGGATTAAACACGATATTGAATAGCTGCTTGTTAAGTGAGCACCATTCATCCTGTGACTGAATGAAGCATGGGAAATAATATGTTATCATGTAATTAAAAACTGTATCATAATGCATAGGTACAATGGGGCCACATTAAGATGGCACAGGTTATTTCTGTCATTTCCTAACTTTTAAGGGCTTGACATTGCAATCTTAACATTATTTTCTTACTTGTTAAGAGTCTGCAGTTGTGAATACTTCTCTGAACTGAGCCTCTGAGGTTAGGATTTTGATTAGTGTGTGCTGGCAGCCATAGCATACATCGTAATGCATAGAAATTGGCACACTAAGAAATTGGAAGAGATGCTGGATTGAAAATAAAGAGCTGTTTGTGTGGTATAACAGAGAAAAGAATAGGTACAAGAGACAGTGAATGAAAGACGCAGAAAGGCAAGTGACAATGGATATAGTTCAAGAAAAAAAATGCTACATTCAAAATACACAGCATATGTTACAGATAGGCCTGGACTGGAATATCAGATCCAAAACCCCTTGAACTTTTGAGAAGCTCAGATCTGGATCCATTCTTCCTGGCTTGGCCATCTCTACTATGGAGATGGTTTTGTGATTCTTTACTTCCAGTAACCTATATGAAGATGCCCTGTGAGCAGAATCTTAAATATATGACACTGAACACTGGCAGCTGCAGACACAAATATATTTCCATCTCACCTTCCTGCCTAGTGTAGGCAAGTGCCATTTGCATGCATGCTAAATATGCATAGACATGGACTGTATTGTGTGTCCAAATTTTCAAATGGATTTATGCTCCCAAAACATTGCTTTAAATATACAAACTGGGCACACACTTAAAAACATTTAAGCCTTGTCAATTAACCCAAGATTGAAGAGGAAGATTTAGTATTTGTTGATTCATATATCTATTTTAATTGTGAAAAGAAAGTTAATTCTTAACCAAGGCCTTGTCCAGTTATAGACACTGGGGTAGCTGCACCAGAGTAAACCACTCTAATCTGGATGGCCCGGTACAGCTTGCCACAGTTTCAAGCAGTGGCAAGCTCCACTGGCACAAAATAGCTGCTTTGCCTGTCTACTTGAGGAATTGTGATCAATCCACCACACAAATGGCTGGTCACCTATGGCTGTACTTGGGGTAAATCCAGAATGGAGATAAAACCTTAGAGTTCTTTCCACATGGATTCATTTTCTGTAAAGACCAAGAATTTCTTTGTGATTAAGATGCTGTACTGGGACTCAGATGATTGTGGTTCAGTTCCAACTTGGCAATAGACTCTGATGGTTTATATCTTATGTTCCTGAAGCTCCTGCTTCTGGGTTTCAGCTGGCCACCTGCAGGGGTCAGGAAGGGATTCTTCCCCCGCCCCCACCACCCCAGTGTATTCTGGGATGCTTTTTTATCTTCTTCCTTTGAAGTATCAAGACCAGCCATGAATGGGGATGGAACACTGGGATGGGGTCAGTCCAGGCTCTGAGGTGGCACCGAGCATTCTCTCTCTCTTTCTTGCTCACATGGTCAGGGTCTAACTGATCACCATATGTGAGGTCAGGAAGGAATGTTCCTCCAGATCAGATTGGCAGTGACTGTTAGGATATAGATACTCAGGCCTGTCTGTAAAGGCTTATACTCTAAGAATTTAGGTGTATTCTTATCACTTGGCTAGTTATAGAGGTATAAAAGAAAAAATCAAAATCAAAAGGACCGTGTAAGGTCCTTCTCTTACTGTGACAGTCTGAGTCCCTGTTCTTAGGCTAAGGCCTTTGGCTAAGCAGCAGAGGCAGCCATAAACTGGGAAGTGAACGGTCACATCCTCACATTCCAAACTAGTCACATTGAAATAAGGTGCTATTGGGCTGTTAGGAATACAATCCAGTCCTGCTAATGCCTGTCACCTCCAGAAAAAGGGAAGTGCCTAGAAAATATAAAAGGATACTTAGTTTGATAGCATCCTGTTTGGCAAGAACTCACTTATCAATAGCTGGGATGTGAAATCCTCACTTCTGTATTGTCTTGTCATTATAGTTCCCACTTTGCTATTGTTTGTCTGTATAATCTCTGTCTGGTTCTCTGATTGTTCCTGTCTGCTGTATAATTAATTTTGCTGGGTGTAAACTAATTAAGGTGGTGGGATATAATTGGTTACATAATCATGTTAGGATTGGGTAGTTAAATTTCAGGAAAATGATTGGTTAAGGTATAGCTAAGCAGAACTCAAGTTTTACTGTATAGTCTGCAGTCAATCAGGAAGTGAGCGGGTGTGTGTGGGTGGGGGAGATGGGAACAGGGAATGGGGGTGGGGAAACTGGAATCATGTTTTGCTAAAGGGGGAAATGGGAACAGGGAATGGGAGTAAGGAAATTGGAATCATGATTTGCTAAAGGGGGAAATGGGAACAGGGAATGGGAGTAAGGAAATTGGAATCATGTTTTGCTAAAGGGGGAAATGGGAACAGGGAATGGGAGTAAGGAAATTGGAATCATGTTCTGCTAAAGGGGGAAATGGGAACAGGGACACAGGTGTAAGGCTCTGTGGTGTCAGAGCTGGGAAGGAGGATACTAAGGAAGGAAACCGGAATCATGCTTGCTGGAAGTTCTCCCCAATAAACATCGAATTGTTTGCACCTTTGGACTTTGGGTATTGTTGCTCTCTGTTCATGTGAGAAGGACCAGGGAAGTAAGTGGGTGAAGGAATAAGCCCCCTAACAGTGACATTGGGGGTTTTTCACCTTCCTCTGTAGCATGTGGGTCACTTGCCAGGATTATCTGGGTCTCTCTCATTTAATCATTTCCCTGACACTGCAGAAAGCTCAAGCACTGCACTTCAGTCCCTCCTATTGTCTGCCTGTGACCCGTAATAGTCCAGTCTCCTGTAGGTCTCATTGATTTTAGTCTTATTTCTGTTGCTGGGTTTAGTGTGTGGGTGATGTTGACAGCCTGTGAGACATGAGGTCAGACTAGATGATCTAGTGGTCCCTTCTGGCCCTAAGCTCTGACTCATTCAATTTCTGTGCCTCAGTTTCCCTTGTGAAAATGAAGATACCACTCCCAGCATTGTCTGTCTTACCTACTGAGACCATTATGCGTTTGGGGCAGGCATTATCTCTTGTATTTGTTTTTAGAATGTCCAGCACAACAAGGCCCTGGTAGTGGGACCTCCAGCTACTGCAGTAATAATACCAACTAATCTTTCTGTAGTTGCAGAAATCGAGGTGCTACCTTTGCGTTACAGCATCTTGAAGCAGCATTACTATCCGAGATCATTGCCAGTGCTGAGGGTGGTTGTGTTAGAAAGGAATTTCTATCTCTGACTGAAGCAGCACCACTTTTTTCATCTCTCCTATCAACCACCATATCTTCACTCACGCAGTCCCTCTCAAACAGAGAGTCACTAAGGGGAGAAAAGATTTCCCCAGACAAAACCAACTCCTGCATGAAAGAACATCAGAGCTGTCTATGCAGACAAAGCTTCTGCTGCTCCAACCTGTCCTATGATTAGAGACATTCTTCTGGCAAGCAGCAGGGGAAGCAGAAATACTCCCCACTTTGTTTTCCTTTTAACAACTGATAATACAATGATACATAAATAATAGTAATAAAATAGCCAGAATAAATGGCTGAGCTAAGACGAGTCATTGTACCGACTGATCTCTGCGGGTATGAACCTACAAGGTGCTGAGCACTTTCGGTTCCCATGAAGAGCATCTTGCAAGCTCGAAACCTGCATCATTGCTATTGATTTCAAATGAACACTTACATTCTAAAATACTTGAAGAAAACTCATTATGTAAATTGCTTGAAGATAAACTCCACAGGAGGCATGTGAGCTTGTTCAACTAAGGACATCTTCCTTTTTCACTTAATTATTAAAAAAATAATGATTCTACAATGTGCAGTAAGATGATAGAGCCAAGGAAGGCATTTCTACAAATCATTAAAAGAAGCCTGGATCTATGAAGTTTAAAAGCACTTTAGCGCATACATTTTGAATACTACAGCTATAAAGTTCAGAGTACAATCCAAATACCTTTATTCAGAAATTAAATTTTTATCAAAGGCAAATGCCTCAGTTCCCCTTGTAATAATTACAGTCATGGATCCATTGCAATATGCAGTACTGTAGAGAACAGTATATTAAATACCACTGACTTGGAGAAAAGGCAGTGATTTTCAATTTAATGCTACAGTGTATATTTACACACAGCACGTAACATGATGTGTATTATTGCCTTGTGCTATAATTTTAGTTGTAAGGTACTTAGTTGCATAGTATTCTGTAACAGTGTCTATCTGTCAGTAACAGTGAAACTTTGTTAATAAAAGCATGAGCTCACAGTATGTTCTTAAAAATGATTAAATGCCTTGAACAAATTGACAGAGTCTTTAATGTTAAAAAAAAAGTTAGGTTCAGGGCTCGATACTGCATGTACTTAAAATGTACATTCTCTGGGTCATATCCACCCTCTGAGTGGGGCTGAGTGGGAAACAATTTTTTCATCTCATGAGAACTTTGATTTTAAAAAAAACTTTCCTGTCCTGAATCAGGACAAAAAGCCAATCTCAAATTTTTTTGTGAGCCAAAAATCCCAAAGCAATCCAGATTAGATTAATCATTGTTTTCTTTTGATAAAACCAAAACATTTAGCAAATTAGCCATTTAATTTACTTTTTTTCCTATAAGTTAAATTTCAAAACAAAGTTTAAAAATCCAAACTTTTCATTTTGAAACTATCAAAATGAGATATTTTGACAAACTTTTTTCAATTTCTTTTCAAAACCAGAAGCTTGTCATAACCAACCCTTCCCTGCAGTTTTGCTTTTGATGAATCAGCATTTTCTGATAGAAAAATTGTCAAAAATATCCCAACCAGCTCTACCCCAGATTCAGCAGGCTTAGAACAAACAGGTTATTTGTGGTTGGGAAAAGAAGGAATCCTGCCATTCTGTGGCAGCTAGGTTGACCAACCATATTTCTAATGGAGTGTCCAAAATTGGTAAGAAAATATTTGATGTGCCTAAATTTCTGAGAATTTGGGCAACATATTGTGTGCTAATACTCTGGGCATGTGGACAATTAAGGAGGTCTTACTGAATGCTGGGAGACTAGAGAGAAGAGCAATAATTTAATTTAAGTGTTGGATGGGGGAAAAGGAAAGGCAACCAAGAAAGAAAGAATAAGGAAAAATCTTGCACCTCACACTTGGACTACCTAATGACCATCTGTAAGGATCTATGGGATTAAAATCAGTGTCCGTGGAGCCTGGGGCAGTTTATGTCAGCACACTGGCCTCCCAGTGGCATCCACAGCCACAGCCAAAGAGCACTATGGAGATTAGGCACCACAGGAAGTAATGCCTGAAGAGACCAGAGTGACAGCACCCAGCTGCCCTCTAATTGGCCCATGCATACTATTTAACTGTGGAGCGTACTCCAGGAAGCTGCTTGGGCAACCATGCAGATTTCTGGCTCGCTGCAGCTCCAGACATTGCCTTGCCCTCCAATCTCCACTCTGACCCCAACTCTTGACTCCAGCTTGATAATGAGTCCAGATCTTCAGTCTCTGACCAGGTTTGACTCTGACCATGACTCCTGCCTATTGATCCCTGCATTAGTGATTACTTTGATCCCTGTTGCTGACCACAGTCTCATGGCCATCCTTCACTCTGATGCCTGCCTGGCAGTGACCACTAGGCCAAACTGCCTACGCATTGGTTTCTAACATCACTGTCTGCTTTAAAAGTAGTCTGCAGTTTCATTTTGGCATCTAGGCAGAGAAGATGAGGTCACATGGCAAAGGACAAATGAAAGCACTCTTTCTATAAAACTAACTTCTATAGATAAGCCTTCTGGCTACATCTGTGCATTATTGATCAGCAGCTAAATACATTTTCTCTGTATGCTGTAGCCAAGAACACTTTCTCAACATGTCACTTGCCAGTGCACACTGTGTTCTGAGTCTGCTTACTACACTTACCTTTATCCACTCCCTAAGCCCGTCCAAGTTTCACATTTATATTCTCTTCCCTTGTCCTCTTTGCCCAGTCTGGGATTTGTACCTCTTTATACCTCCTACATTAAAAAAAAAACACCTTTCTAATTAATGTTCATGGAGGCTTGATTTAAGCTCTCTGAAACCAAAAGAAAGACACCCCCCACCATCAGCTTCAGTGGGCTTTGGATCAGGCTGTAAGTACCTGCCTGCTATTCCCTCAAACATTTAAAGACCCATTTATTTCATGAAACATCCTGCTCTGTTCTGTTTTATATAGCACTCACTGGTTCCTTGCCACCTCCACACTAAATAATTACAATGGGCTCTACCTTTGTTGAATGTTACAAGAGATCCAACTACTATATTTATTGGGTGTTTTACTATATTAAGTAGAGTGGTGGCGTGACTGGGAACTTGAGAGATGTGTTGATCTGGATCGCAGAACATTCCACTGGGGAGATTCCAGCGCAGCTGCAGCCCAAAGGGAGGATGCCTTAACTCAGATCTCTCTGGAGCTGTCTAAAATACTCGAGAGGTGGTTTCCCCTGAAGCAGCCCAGGATTGGGAAGGCACAAATGTGTCTTATAGCCTCCCCTCCCCTTGGGCTGCAAGTTGAGCATGGTACCTCCTAGAGGCACAGCACAGAATTTCACCCCTAGAATGCAAGCTGCTTCAGGCAGGGGATTCTAATAGGTGTTTAGCATCTTGCAGCAAATATACCTACAGCACTTTACAGATGCAATTGCTGCTATGTGATCATGTAGTGCATACATACAAAGCAGTGAAATTAAGGTTTAGCTGCCAGCTTTAACACTGGCATTTCATGACTTTTTTCAGTTCGCTATCTGTGCTTTTCATGTTTTTTTTGTATAGACTGTAATCATTGAAAGACATTTGAGGAACAAGTTTGGTTTTAAGTAACAAAATAAATATGGAAATAAAATTAAGCTTTAAGGCCCCGTTCAGCAAACAATTCAGAAGACTTCCATACATGAAAGCTGATCTAAAACTTAAGGGTCTTTGGGAAATCAGTTTTAGTGGTGTAACCCAAATTTCTATTGTATAGAAGCCAGAAATACATTTACTGAACTGGAGTGTTAACTCTGGCTTCATGTCAAAAAGGCATTAATCTCTTGCATACCACATAGACTGCACACTCAGGGACCCAGCCAGCTCCATCATAAGCCATCCATTTGACTGAAACACAAGGACATACACTGTGTCCCCACAGGAACAAACAGCTACCACTTCCTTGGAAATGCATTCTATGCCACTGAAGAGGTTAAATGAGGTCTGAAAAAAGCATAATGCTAGAAATTGTAACATGATTTCCAGGAGTTGAATGAAAAAGTAGTGGGGGAGTATCTAACAGAAAAGTACTTGTCAATACAGTTGTTTAGACTTAAGGACAATAAAGTGTGTATCACTGACATGACAGTATAAGCATCATGGCATACTAAAAATGGTAATAAGGTGCATTTTTTTCCTGACATTAAGGGATTGAATTGTGGACCAATATAATGTCTCGCTTATCAGTTTCTCTCTGTATCAGAGTTCATAGATTTTTATGAATTATACCACGTTACTTTGCATTGCAAAATTAATTTTCATTACAATTATGTGTGTCGATATATATGGTACATTAGAGAATTGTTTAGTACACATCATATGATATACTAGAGTTAAACAATATCATCTTTGTGGGCTACTGAAATCTGCTCTTTGCATTTCAACAGCAGAGTTTTCTTGGATGTCCCTTAGCAGCCATCTTCTATGGTCCATCATCTGGTAGCAGTGCCCAGGACTGGCATGATCAATACTACTCTTCTTTCCCTGCTGCTGGTTCTCATCTCCCTTTATTGCTGCACTCTGAACCACTGTCACAAACCCACTTCTCAACATCAGAAGTAACTCCCTCTCCTCCCCTCTCTTTCTTGAGAAGAGCAATCCCTTGGTAACAAATGAAATGAATCAATAAAATGTAAGGGCTAGATTCTTCACTTCTACACATGGGCTTTCTAGTGTGGGGAATAAAATAATCCAGGGCTGAGTGCAGCCAGGCAGGTTCTCTCTGGCCCCTCTTTTAGGAGGATTTTGAAAAATTAATCTAAATTCTGAAACTGACTGGTCACAAGATCATTCCTCCCAGTCCACTCCCACTCCTACCACTGCACAGCCCATGAGTAAACCACAATAGAGCAGCGTTCTTTGGAATACAGAACCCCCTTAAGCAGACTCCCCATAACGCTACCCCAGTACAGCAGGTGCTCAGTGGTTCTGCTATTTTTCAGGTCTCAATTGCTTGGGCAAAGGAAGCAGGAGTTGACTTTCAGCCCTATGGATTCTTGTTGAATTGGTGTCACAGACACAGGCTCTCTACCACATAATTCAGTCTCAGCTCACCTTTAAATGAGGGATATATTGAATAAAATAAAAGGAGAAGCCTTTCCATGCACAGAACTCCCATGTGCTGAATAACTGAGCAAGCTCCAGAATTTGAACTCAAGTCTTTAAACTTGTCAGAGAAACACTGCTATAGAAAAATTAACACCTGCACTCATGAGAGCAAATCCATAATTAAAAATACTTCTCCTTTAGCATCATCAGGAAAATGGTTCTTCAGTTTCTCTCAAGTGTATTTAGTGACCTAAAAACTGGGGTTGATCAAAAATTCAGTCAAAACTGTTTTCTATGGAAAACTGAGTTGATGGTTAATAAAGATTGAGTCTTAATTTTTCAGCTGAAAAATTCTGATTGATGGTGGAATTTTTTTTGTTTGTTTTGAAAAGTCAATGTTGGAAAAAAACACCCTTCCTTTTCTGACCAGCTCAAGTCAAAATTGCTACTACACAACACTGGATTTAATGTATGATCGGGCAGTACAGAGATGGACAAACACTGTCCCCACCTCCCTACTCCTCAGGTACCAAAAGTTCTCAGTGCAGTGGAACCAGTGTGTTTCCTCTGCAAGTGTGAGGGTGTCCAGGTGTGGAGTCTGAACAAGCAGCCTGCACCCCAGGGCAACATGGCAGGGGGGTTTCTGGAGATGGTGTGAGGGCAGGCCAGCAAAAGGAGAGGGGCTTGGCAGTTGAGCCTGCAACACTGACCAAACTCTGTTGTGAAAGCAACTGAGCTCTAAGCTTCTACAACTCTGAGGCTGCAGCGGGAGTGGTTCTACTTGGACTCTGCAGCCTGGAACAGGGAGGAGTCCTCGCCTGACCATGCTACATCCATACACCTAAGCCTATGGCATGGGGAGCAGCATTTGGCCCAATGAAAGGCCAAGCTATAGTCTAAAATTTACTTTATAAAAGTGGTGTTTTATTTGCACTGAAGAGTAGATGACAGTAGTTAGCACTGAAGAGTAGATGACAAAAGGGACAAAAATAGCCAGCATACAACCAAAAAAGCATCTCAGAGAAAAATTAAATTTTATAATGAAAAATGTCAATACATTTTTCATGGGCCAGCTATTACATTGTAATGCACAAAAATATAATAAAACAGTATAAAGCTGTTTTGACAGTAGTAAATTCAGTAGTGTGTATATAACAGCTACAGCCATTTTTTGTAATTACATGACATATGTATAATGTCTACAGAGGAAATAAGTCTAATGTAAAACATGTAGACAGGACTTAGGAAGATTAAATATTTAGAGTGGAAATCACATCATTTCAGAAAACAAGGGGAAAAAGCAATTGTCTATAGCCCTTCCTGAAACTTGCCATAGGAGTATAATTTGTTCACCCCCCCCCCACACACACTTTTGCTTACAGACTAAGTACATTAAAAGACTTCTGGGTGTACAGGTTGCCACCAGTGAGCCAAATGCGATCAGTGAAAAAATAAGATTCTACCGTCATTTTCATTCGTTACATCTGTATACAATTTGGGAAATATAATTGAAATTAAAAGCTCTAAAGGCACACACACAAAAGAATTGAGAACTGTCAGAAAGACATGACGACTTCACATGTTATCCTTGGCATCCAAACTCCAGTGAAGATGACTTGCCAACACTTTTTTTTTTTAAAAAAAAGCAAAGGTCAGAGGTCCCATGGAATGCATGAGCAAGTATGATGTGCAGAAGCTGCTTGAAAGCATCAAACCTGCACTTTAAGATGTCTGTTTCATACATTCAGTCAGTTATGAACAGTTCAGCTCAGAAAGAAAGAAAGAAAGAAAGAAAGAAAGAAAGAAAGAAAGAAAGAAAGAAAGAAAGAAAGACCAAAACAAAAAACACAAAATGGTTGTCACACAGTTAGGAACCCAGAAGATCATATTGGAGAGAACCACAAACCTGATGATTGGTCCTTCTGTTTTACCACTCATCTAGGTTTTCATGTCAAACCGTCACCATTGTTTCTGAATTTTGAAAAAATGGGCTTAACTACTGAGGTAGAGATTTTCACCATGAAAGTATGGTATTGTCCTGAAACATGGAGGAACTCACACAGAGACTTTTCTGACCTGAAGAATAATACCAAAGAGACACGTGAGATTTGAGCCTTATTGCTAGCAACTCTATGAAAGAAAATCTTGAGGATCTGAAGAAGTGGGACAGAAAAGAGTGTATTTACATTATGGACCTAATAGCAGGGGAGTAACATGCCCCACTATTTCAAAGCTATCTCTGTGAAATACTGTGGATGGAAGTGAAAATTGTTAGTACTAAAATATAACATGAACATCATGTCAGAAACTCCACAACACACACCACTAATAGTTCCAGAGTGATTACCAAAATATTGTTTCTAACATTTACTGCACAATTATTGCAATTGGGGTGAAATAGACAACCACCCCACAGCTAGATTGGGGGTTAGCTGCCTCTGCAGTAGCCTGAGAGCTGGGACTGCAATTTTGCCCAGGTTGTGAAAAGAAGCGGGACCTTCCTCAGCCACTTCCTCCCCCACTCAGCCCAGCCACAACAAGGCTACACAGTATTGGGCTCAAAACAGAATAATTTCTTATTTACTTTATGGATAAAGGAAAATTCCCTGACTGGAACATTTCTTCAGTGCCTTCAGGTACTGAAATGAGAACATGCCCCATTCACAGGGATGCTGAGCAGTCAAGCATTTTGCTGGATTAGGCTGATTAAAATATGACCATGCAAAAATTATTGTTGCTACCACTGTTATACAATTGCAACAAATCTTATACAAAGTGTGGTGCATGGCCAGAAAGGGTTAAGCAGCTTGCAGGATAAGTGACCAGAGTCAGACATGTTATAAAAGTATGTGAATGGTAATTAGGGCCACTCCATGCTAGATAGGCTAGAACTTTGAAATGCAAACCTATGTTAGAAATTAAAGGTAATGCTAATTGTATGTGTGTACTTATATCTTGTTAAATGTTAGCCAGGTAAACAGACAGTTCCTGTCTGTCACTACAGCTATTGATTCAGAGATCAAAAGGAAATATTAACATGTGAATGAACTGTAAACATAGTAATATCAGTGTATTCATCTCTTTGAAATGTATAGCAAATCACCTAAGAATGGTGGAAAATGGGCAATTACCTTATATTAATCCATATAGATAATTACTGGTGATGCTTAGGAAATAGGCAATTATGGAGACTTTGAAATAGACCTATTGTTCACCTGAGGACTCTGAGCTGTCGAAGACGACCTGGAACCATATAAGAATGACTGGGGTTCTGATCCTTTTTATCTCAGATCTTGGTACTTCTTGATGCTTCATGCAGGGGAAGCTTAAGACAAAAGGCTGAGACCTCCAGTCCTAATCTGCAATCACCCTAAATATAAACAACATTGGACTATAACCTAAGTACAAAGCTCACCATCTCTACTATGAATCTAAATCTCAAGAACTTTACACATGGCTGTATGTATACTGATCTTTTAACTAATACTCTTTTCTTTTTAAAGAAATTCTAGTTTAGTTAATAAGAATTGGCTGTAAGCATGTATTTGGGTAAGATCTGGAATATTCATTAACCTGGGAGGTAATGTGTCTGATCCTCTGGGATTGGTAGAACTTTCTTATATGATGAATAAGATTTTCAGTAATCCTCATCATATTTGACTCAGGTTTCTGGGTGGAGGCCTAAGGCTGGGTTGCTTTACGAGAACTGTGTTGGCGGCTTCTGGGTAACCAGTAAGGTATTATAGAAGCTGTTTTGTGCTGGTTTGTAAATCTAAGTATAGTAATATCCACCGGCTTTGGGGATTGTCAGCCCCATTCTTTGCAGTTTACCCTAATTGAGTAACTCCAGTGTGGCCCCCTGGGGCTCCGGTCACAGGGCTAAAGCACAGGCTTCTGGTCATGATTTAGGAAAACACTTAAGCACTTGCTTAAGTGCTTTGCTTAAGAAAGATAGACCTGAGTGCTTAAAGTTAGGAACATGTTTAGGCCCCAATTCAGCAAAGTGCTGGCTAGGTCAGTCTTAGCATGCTCAGCCCATTACAGATTTGAGCCTGTGAAGTACTAGACCCCGGGACATTGTAAAAACATACACAGTTCTCTACAGATGTGTATTCATGTTCATCCATAGTCTATCCTCTTTGTGAGGAGGTGAGAAGAGATCCACATGTGGAGAAAAGGTTCAGTTGAACAAGTTGAACAAAAATAGTATAAAAAGCCATATAGATGCTTCTAAAGCCAGAGCCAAAATTGTCTAGCATTATTAAATGATGAACAAGTCCACTGCCATTTCATAGCAACCAAAACATTCTTTTATGAAAACAAAAACCCTACCACAACTCTTGCCATTGTTCTTTACATATCTTAACCATTTCTTAACATTAAGAGTCTTTGGGTTAACCTTTGTCCTCTCACATAGGTCTTATATTGTATGCTATTAATGGAAACCTGTAATTCTATTACATTTTACATACTGAATTTAAATATATCGGAGTTTATTTAACAGTTCCCCCCCATTTATGCTACTTAATATCATATTTAAAGAGGCACTCACTCTATTCAGACTGACCGTGGAAAATACCTTTTATGGCATAATGCAGTGTGCACATAATCCTTCGTCCTTATGCCTCTCAGCTATTACTTTGATAGTTTGTGATTATATAGTTAGCTGACCTCATTTTATTTTATTTATTTGTTATTGAATCAGAAAGATTATGACAGTGATGGAAAATGAGCATTTATTTTTATTTCTTTGCAGATCAACTCAAAGTATCTTTCCAATAACAGAGTTTAGTGCACCCTAAGAAACTGGGGGAGATAGTCAGGGGAGAGATGCTATTATGTAGTTTAAGCATGAAATGTTTATAATCTGATTAAACCCAGGAGACTTCAGGTGAAATCCTGGCACCTCTGAAGGCAACAGGAGTTTTCACGTTGCTATTGTTTAGGCTCGGGATTTCTCTGGTTTACATTTAAAACACTGCATCAATGCAGCTGCAGCACACCATTGTAGCATTTAAGTGAAGACTCTCCCACACTGAAAGGGGAGAGCTCTCCCATTGACACAGCACTGCCTGCCCAGGGGGCTAGGGCAGTATAACTACATTGCTCAGGGGTGTGGATTTTTCCCACCCATGAGCGATGTAGTTATACTGACATAGGTCTATAGTGTAGGCTTGGCCTAAAAGTGTCACAGCTAAATACAAAATCAAACAGATATAAGTAGCTAACACATATTCTACTATACTAAGGGACCATTCAAGGTGATGTGACCTATTGGATTTTAGTAGATCACACCATGGAACAGGCCATCTTACTACTCTGACAGAACCTGCTTAAATACAGAAATAAAACCCCATCCGACTGCACACCCCTACTTGTCACCTACCATCTCACTGTAACCCATACAGAGTATAAACAACTACAACCCATACTCAATGAAGACCCCATTCTGAAAGAAATCTTTCCTGGACCCCCACTTCTAACCTTCAAACAACCCCCATCATCATTAGAAGCAAGCTCCCCACGGACCAGCACACACCAACTCAAAGCAGCACCAGACCCTGCCAGAACAGATACAAAACCTGCAGACATATCGCTACTGCTACTATGATCAATACCCCCCCCCCACACACACAACACACCTTTGAAGATCCATGGATCCTACACAGGCCGTGTACCTCATCCAGTGCACTAAATGCCCCCACAACTTTGTGGGTGAAACTAAACAATCACTATGCTCAAATGAACTCATATAGGAAGTGATAAAAGACAAAACACCTGCACAACACTTCCAAAAGACAAGTCTGGAATCTTAAATTCATAGCTTTTCTAGACACTAAAAATCATGGACTGAACAGAGACACTGGATTTATGGCTTATTATAACAATCTGTAACTCACTACCCCCTTTTTTGTCCTGTGACTACAGAAGTGTTAACAAGCCTCTTCACCTTAAATGGTCTGTTAGAATATTTGCTAACTAGTTGTGCTAAACAAACTCTTCCACCTTGTATTTTGCTGACACACTCTGAATAAGTTTCCCAGACCTGAAGAAGAGCTCGAAAGCTTGTCTCTCTCGCCAACAGAAGTTGGTCCAGCAAAAAAGATATTACCTCACCCACCGTGTCTCTAATATCCTGGGACACAGCTACAACACTGCATACAACCTAGCTGTTGTCCATGTAGTCCAGTATCTAGCTATTTGAGCAGGGACTGCCGTTATCTATGTTTGTATAGCACCCTAATACCTCTAGATGTTACCAATGTGAAAGAGGAAGAAACCACCCCATAACAGACAATCATGGAATGACCTGTCCATTCTTCCTAATGCCTCATTGACTAGTGACTACTACTACCACCCATTGGGCCCAGCAATACTCCAAAATGTAGGTAGGCTTCCATCCCTTCCTAACAGAGCATCTCTGTACACAGTCCTTTTCCTCTGGCTTTGCACTGGGTCCAGGATTTAGGGCTAATGTAATACAGGTGTAGATTTAAAAACACACCCACAAATGGAAAGGTTCTACATAATGACACAGAAAATGATAACCATGTTATAGGATTTTTGCACCACTCAAGATTAGATAAATTTATCCTGTCTAGAGACTTCAATAGGATGGTTACTTTAAACACACTTCTTGCCCCAGCAAAGCCTATAGAAAGGAAATTCTCTTTTATATTCTGTTGGATTTTAAGATAACTTCTGTAGAATTTTATTGGCTTCACCTCTATTAAAATTCTAAAATAAGTTTTTGTAAAGGAGGTGACCAGCCCTCTGTGGAGAAAGAAGTGGTTCGGGACTATTTAGAAAAGCTGGACGTGCACAAGTCCATGGGGCCAGATGCGTTGCATACGAGAGTGCTAAAGGAGTTGGCGGATGTGATTGCAGAGCCATTGGCCATTATCTTTCAAAACTCATGGCGATCGGGGGAAGTCCCGGATGACTGGAAAAAGGCTAATGTAGTGCCCATCTTTAAAAAAGGGAAGAAGGAGGATCCTGGGAACTACAGGCCAGTCAGCCTCACCTCAGTCCCTGGAAAAATCATGGAGCAGGTCCTCGAGGAATCAATTCTGAAGCACTTAGAGGAGAGGAAAGTGATCAGGAACAGTCAGCATGCCAAGGGCAAGTCATGCCTGACTAATCTAATTGCCTTCTATGATCAGATAACTGGCTCTGTGGATGAAGGGAAAGCAGTGGACGTGTTGTTCCTTGACTTTAGCAAAGCTTTTGACACAGTCTCCCACAGCATTCTTGCCAGCAAGTTAAAGAAGTATGGGCTGGATGAATGGACTATAAGGTGGATAGAAAGCTGGCTAGATTGTCGGGCTCAACGGGTAGTGATCAATGGCTCCATGTCTAGCTGGCAACTGGTATCAAGCGGAGTACCCCAAGGGTCGGTCCTGGGGCCGGTTTTGTTCAATATCTTCATAAATGATCTGCAGGATGGTGTGGCTTGCACTCTCAGCAAGTTTGCAGATGACACTAAACTGGGAGGAGAGATAGATACACTGGAGGGTAGGGATAGGATACAGAGGGACCTAGATAGATTGGAGGATTAGACCAAAAGAAATCTGATGAGGTTCAACAAGGACAAGTGCAGAGTCCTGCACTCAGGACGGAAGAATCCAATGCACCGCTACAGACTAGGGACTGAATGGCTCGGCAGCAGTTCTGCAGAAAAGGACCTAGGGGTTACAGTGGACGAGAAGCTGGATATGAGTCAACAGTGTGCCTTTGTTGCCAAGAAGGCCAATGGCATTTTGGGATGTATAAGTAGGGGCGTTGCCAGCAGATCGAGGGACGTGATCGTTCCCCTCTATTCGACATTGGTGAGGCCTCATTTGGAGTACTGTGTCCAGTTTTGGGCCCCACACTACAAGAAGGATGTGGAAAAATTGGAAAGAGTCCAGCGGAGGGCAACAAAATTGATTAGGGGACTGGAACACATGACTTATGAGGAGAGGCTGAGGGAACTGGGGATGTTTAGTCTACGGAAGAGAAGAATGAGGGGGGATTTGATAGCTGCTTTCAACTACCTGAAAGGGGGTTCCAAAGAGGATGGCTGTAGACTGTTCTCAGTGGTAGCAGATGACAGAACAAGGAGTAATGGTCTCAAGTTGAAGTGGGGGAGATTTAGGTTGGATATTAAGAAAAACTTTTTCACTAGGAGGGTGGTGAAACACTGGAATGCGTTACCTAGGGAGGTGGTGGAATCTCCTTCCTTAGAAGTTTTTAAGGTCAGGCTTGACAAAGCCCTGGCTGGGATGATTTAATTGGGGATCGGTCCTGCTTTGAGCAGGGGGTTGGACTAGATGACCTCCTGAGGTCCCTTCCAACCCTGATATTCTATGATTCTGTGATTCTAAAGAGATATTTTAAGGACAACATTTTAAAGCATTATTTTAATAGTTAGTTTCTTTTGTGCTAAAATCTGATTTCAGAAAGGCATTTTCTCTGAAAATATTGATGCTGTTGCTAACATTGCAGGAACCTGATTCCTCACATTCCTTACAGGCTTTGGGATGTTAGTGATGTTATCAATATAACCAGGGAAAAACAAATAACCTTGAATTCAGGTCTTGACAGATAAATTAAGGAACAACTGATTTCATTTTAAAGGGCACATATTTGTAATTTTAAAGTTTGAAATGCATTCTGTTAAGTGTCTAGGACCACGGGACAAACAGCACAGACTGGAACTTTATAGCCAAATACATTCCCCTTGAAGCCAAAAATGAGGTGAAAATGAGCTGTTAGGGCATACTATACAAGTTTGTATGCGTTTAAGCTTCTTTAAAATAATAAAATACCTAGCCCTAGAGGCCAAGGGATCCTAAGATCTCTGCTGCTTTTGTTGAAAGTGTTAACCCAAGCCATTTCTCATCCGCACACTGACCCTTTGAAGCTGGTGTCTCTTTCGCTGAAGCTCCTTCAAAGTGAGAAACAGAATTTTTTTTAATAAAAGCTGAAAATCTTTTTTTAGACTTAAACACAGCCCTGAGCAGAAATAAAAACCCTTTTGCACATATTTTGTACATGCTATCATGCTTAGAAGTCACTGCTGAAAAGCACTTGTAGTTACTATGCTGGAGTGCAGGAAAGCAAAGAAACTACTTCAGAGATAAATTAAATCTGGGTTTCATCAGAGCAGCAGAAGAGATATTTTTTTAAGATCATACATATAAATACTTCAGATAGGCAGTATGTGATTGAAACATACCAAGGAATTATCAGGAAAGTGGTGTGAGACAAGTGAGAAATATACAGTACACCGTTAGGAGACTATGATGAACGCCTAGCTCTTGGTTACTATGTGGTACAAAAACGTCAATCTGCTATAACAAGCTGTGCTGCAACAATACAAGGAGTTGTTTGAAACTAGATTTTTTTAAATTTTTCTATATGCATATAATTAGGATGTATTTATATTTTAGGGTCCTGGTGTCATGTACAAACCAATTATGCTTTACACATGGGATTCAGATGTATAAACCCATCATGTACAATGTACAAACTTGTTATCTAAAACTCTTTCATCTTCTCAATTATCTCTTTATCTGCTGTATATTTAGATAAGATCTTCTGACAGCTTTGGTCTTTCTGTGTCAGTAAAGTAACTAGTACATTTTGGGTGTTAAATTAATAAATGATTAATGAATAAATAATAATGTGCAAACATCATGTTCATATGTCTAAGCCTTTGGCTTACTTTTATGTTATAAAATGTAAAGCACCAAGGTAGATTAAAGAGTACTAATGAATCGATACAATTGCATGACATTTTTACAGACCCCACAGACTTAAGGGGGCAGATCTTCTGCTAGTGGAAATTGTTACAGATCATTTGAAGTCACTTGAACTATGACAATTTACATCAACTGAGGAGCTACCCCAAAAGGTGGCTAACAATACCTGATAATCGAAAGAATGTCCCACAAGAAAATATTGGTCTAACACAGGAGCAATCAAATTTGAGATGTGGTGGATTCTCCATCACTTTAAATCAAGACAGGATTTCTTTCTCAAAGATACAGTAGAACCTCAGAGTTACGAACACCAGAGTTACAAACTGACTAGTCAATCAGACACCTCATTTGGAACTAGAAGGATGCAATCAGGCATCAGCAGAGATGACAAAAAAAGAAAAAAAGAAAAAGAAATACAGTACTGTTTTAAATGTAAACTACTAAAAAAAATATAAAGGGAAAGTTTAAAATTTTTTTTGACAGGGTAAGGAAACTCTGTGCTTGCTTCATTTATATTAAGATGGTTAAAAGCAGCATTATTGTTCTGCATAGTAAAGTTTCAAAGCTGTATTAAGTCAATGTTCAGTTGGAAACTTTTGAAAGAACTATAATGTTTTGCTCAGAGTTACAACTAACCTCCTTTCCCGAGGTGTTCGTAATTCTGATGTTCTACTATAGTTTGAACAGCAGTTATGGCCTTGATGCAGAAATCACTGGGTGAAGTTCTATGGCCTGTGTTATGCAGGTCAGACTAGATCATCATAATTGTCCACTGTTGTCTTAAAAAAAATCTATGAATCTTTGAAAGCAACAAAAATGTATACCAAAATCTCCCTATGGTATACAAAGCCATGAATGTAAGGTCATTTGTTTTTCCTTGGAATCTTTCTAGAACAAACAAAAGAACATGTGCAAGACTTTAGTTACCTTAAATACAACTTTCCCTTTGCAGCTGAGCAGTAAACAGTGTTTTAGAGAAGAATCTGTCTGTGGCCACTTCAAAGGCCTATTTAATGTCCCCCCTGCCCCCTTTCTTCTTCCTAGAACAGCAGAGGACTAGAGTTTCTCAGAGATAAATCACTTTCTTCTACCTCAGAACAAAATGAAAGAAGCATGTATACCCTAGATGTTTCTTAATTGTTACAATTAACTCAGCTATTTTCTGCAGTCAATGCTGAATATACAGTTTAATTTGTCTCATAAACTGTACTTGCCACTTGGTTCCCCATCCACTTTTCAATGGGAAAATACCTGTTCTTGAACTGAACTGTAATGTACCCACTGAGCATCTGTAGTAATATAATGCATGTATCATTGGTAGTAGAAGATGGATCTTGCAGGGTGCACAGTTGTGGCAGTGATCAGTGGAGTTGTCATAGATTGAATTCTCTGTCAAGTAATCTCATCATGGGAGCCTTTCAGAGGTGTTGGGCATCCACACCTCCCATTTACTGCAACTGGAGCTTCTGGTGCTCAGCACTTCTGAAAAATCAGGCCCCAAAATCCAAACCAGTTTTTAAACTAGTTTAACCATTTAGCACTGCAGTGTAGACAATGCTGGTGGCTGGAAGTGGTCTTAGAACTGGTTTACATAAACTAGTTATCAAAACATTTCCAGTGACTTTAGCCTTGCCCATACTGCAGCTCTAACTGGTTTTAAAACTAGTTCACTCAACAGTTTGAAGTTTTTAAAATACTTCCCCAGGGTAGTACGGAGATATAGCCTCAGTATATATGGCTAATATTATTAGAGAAAGAATGCTATGAATATATACTTTTAGAACAAATATACTTTTCATCTAGTCTTACGTTGGGAGTTTACTGGCAGATAATCTTTGGTGCTCTCATACTGTTGGACAATCAATACTTAGTAAAGCCAGTTAAGGGAAGGAAATTAAAGTCAGAAGTAATTGAATGGCAGCGCATTAGGAGCTCTGAATTATATTAATAGCATGAAGGCTTCTGTCCTACAGGGGAGTGCTAATGATGACACAGCCATCCATTTACATACCCCTGTACTGGAACAAACACCTTGGAAATCAACACCTTGATTACATGGAGATCTGAGCCACTGGTGTTATTGACATAGCTACACTGGGGCAAATTCCTAATGTAGAGGCAATGTACCAATGTAAACCACGACTTGTATGGTGTATCCTTATGAGCACAGAAAGGGTTTGCACCCGTGCAGTTACATCAATGTAGCAACACCGCTGGCTAAAAACCCGAACATACAGAAGATCCTGAAGGTTGCTAACATTGGTTAAATTGCTTAGATATGGCTTTGGCTCTTGACATTGTTCTCAGCACTGTTTCAATCAGACTCTATCCCAGCAGGGTTAGATGACATCATGTTGCAAATGGGGTCAGAGTTACTAATATTGTAACTTTGAAATCTACAGGCCTGGATCTTTTCTATTGCAACCATTGTTAAGAGCTCCCTCGGATTAAGTGCTATCGAGAGTATATAATAGGGCCATGCCTGGGGTAGGCAAATTCCACGCCTGCCCGAGGCTTCCAGTTTTTTTTTGGGGGTGGGGGGGAACAACGCCCCACTGCCTCCCAAAGTATGCTCATGCAGAAGGTCTATAAAGAGTCACCACCCCTTCTTGGGGTACATTTCCTGAAAACCCTGCTATTGAATTAACTCAATCTAGGTGTACAGTACACACCGATAATAATCAAGATACAATATTCATAAATTGTTACCAGCAGCTCCAAATCTGTCATATCCACTTATTAAGTAGTGGGATTAATTCCTTCAGCCTTCCTACAATTCTTTAAATCATTTGATATTTTTAGTAGGGCTGTTGATTAATCGCAGTTAACTCTTGCAATTAATTGCAGTTTTAATTGCACTGTGAAATACAATGCCAATTGAAATTAAATATTTTGATTGTTTTTCTACATTTTAAAATATATTGATTTCAATTACAAATATTTGCATTGTAAAAATGGCAAAGTATTTTTCAATTCACCTCATACAATTACTGTAGTGCAATCTGTCATGTAAGTGCAATTTACAAATGTAGATTTTTTTGTTATATAACTGCACTCCAAAATAAAGTAAAACTTTAGAGCCCATACATCCACTCAGTCCTACTTCTTGTTCAGTCAATCACTCAGAAAAACAAGTTTGGTTACATTTACAGGAGATAATGCTGCCTGCTTCTTTGTCACCTGAAAGTGAGAAAAGGCATTTGCTTAGCACTTTTGTAGCCAGCATTGCAAGATAGGTGCCAGTTATGCTAATATTTGCATGCCTCTTCATGCTTTGGCTACAATTCTAGAGGATATGATTTAATGCTGATGATGCTCATTAAAAATGCATAATTAAATTTGAAGCTGAACTCCTTGGGGGAGAATTGTATGTCTCCTACTCTGTTTTACTGCATTCTTCCATATATTTCATGTTATAGCAGTCTCAGATGATGACCCTGCACATGTTGTTCATATTAAGAACAATTTCACTGCAGATTTGACAAAACACAGATTTCTAAAGATAGCTACAGCACTTGACCCAAGGTTTAAGAATCTGAAACCTCTTCCAAAATCTGAGAGGAATGAGGTGTGGAGCATGCTTTCAGAAGTCTTAAAAGAGCAACACTCCAATGTGGAAACTACAGAACCTGAACCACCAAAAAAGGGCGGGGTGGGGAGGGTGGGGAAGCTTCTGCTGGTGGTATCTGACGCAGATGAAAATGAACATCCATTGGTCTGCACTGCTTTGGATCATTCTCAAGCAGAACCCATCATCAGCCTGAACTCATGTCCTCTGGAAAGGTGGAAGGGACATATGAATCTTTAGTGCAGCTGGCACATGAATATCTTGCAATGCCAGCTATAACAGTGCCATGTGAATGCCTGTTCTCACTTTCAGGTGACGTTGTCCACAAGAAGTGGGCAGCATTATCTCCTGTAATGTAAACAACCTTGTTTTTCTGAAGAAGGATGAATAAGTGGATGCATGGGCTCTAAAGTTTTAGATTGTACCCAAAAAAAAAGCCTGTTTTATTTTTGAATGCATAGTTCTACATTTGCAATTTCAACTTACATAAGAGATTGCACTACTGGACTTACTAGATGAATTGACAAATACTTTGTTTTTACAGTGCAAATATTTGTAATCAAAATATAGTGATCACTTTACACTTTGTATTCTGTGTTGTACTTGAAATATAGAGATTTGAAAATGTAGAAACATCCAAAACTAAATAGTATTCTTGTTTAACAGTGTGATTAACTTTTTATTTGCTTGACCGTCCTAATTTTTAGAAAAATATTTGGAGCCCCATACATGTTACTGTTAATAACTATTCATATTATTCCTACTTCTGCCTTTCCCACCACCTACAGTTCTTGAGATTTCACTGTGATCTGTTCACAAAACAGAAGGAAAAAATACATACACTTCTGGTGGGAGGCAAAAGTGGGACCAAACAAAAATAAAAGTGTACCTGATCTTGGGAACTTGGTCAAAGGCATAGGAGCTAGTAAGGAGCCCAAGGAAAGCTTGGTTACCAACAGAGGTGCAAGAGGAGACGATTTCATTCCATACCTAAAATTGCTTACAAACTGTTTCTTCCAAATAGAGGGAGGAAAAGGGATTTGGCTAATTCTTGGAGCTGTTTCTGATGTTATGTGAGTAACTAAAGTCTCAGTCTAGATGCGATAAATCGAACCCTGAATCGACTCCTGTACTCCACCTCGGCAGGAGGAGTAAGCAGAGTCGACGGGGTAGCCGCTGCGGTTGACTTGCCGCCATGAGGACAGCCAGGTAACTTGAACTAAGAAACTTTGACTTCAGCTATGTGAAAAGCATAGCGGAAGTTGCGTATCTTAGTTCAACCCCCCCCGCCCCAATGTAGCCCAGGCCTTTGTAAACACCAAATCAAAGGCATTTCCCTCTGTGTGCGCATGTGTCTCTTCTATAGCAGAAGACATCTGCTCACAAAACTACAGCTTTCTAACCCAGTGTGGAGGACTCCACCCATTTAAAAGGAGTGGAATCCTCCACACTGGTGCAGAACTCCACTCCTTTTAAAGGGGCAGTGCACAGAAAATGAGTCAGAACAGATCCAAGCTATATACATGACAGTGTTCAAAAGCAGTTGTGCAAACAAACAGATACAGAAAATGGATAAGGTCTTTCTTCCTTAGCAAGAAAAATACTGACATTTGTCATGCAAGTATCAGAAGTGGAGTGCATGAATCAGTTTGCTTTGTGGATAAAAATCTGTATTGTTATACAGTTTGTTGACAAGCTTAATACTAGTTAAAATAATTGATTAGGGGCTTATCTTCACTAGAGTGTGATCTCAGTGTGTAACTTCAGTGTTGCCCCTAACTCAGATTCCCATGTGCATGCACAAATCTCTAGTTTGAGTTGAGTGGTGCTTTAAGCCTGAGCAAGCTGGGCCATGAGCTTCAACTCTCACCGCCCCAAGTGTTACTGATGCTGGAGCTAGTGCTGCAGTGGGGATGCAGCTAGTCAGTGCTGCTCGTATAACCACTCTGGCTGCTCCAGCATTGCTTTGCCGTGTGACCTGGAGCTAGGCTAACTCACTTGCGTGTACATATATCACACTGACACTGCAGTTAAGACAAGCCCTAAGGCTAGCTAGTTGGTGGCAAACATAGAATTCTTTCAGTGTGGTGTTTCTGTAGAGTGCCTGTCACTTTGAAACAGGTCTGGGAAAAGAGCCCACTTGAGAATGGCCAAAGGGAACCAGAGCTGCTGGAGCATCTAGACTTGTTACCCCCAAATTTGGACCCAAGGCACTTCAGTATTGGTCTGCCTATAATTATAAATTGATTTGTTAATTTAATCTGTCCAAAGGGGAAAAAGGTAGTGACCCACCCTAAGATAATTGCCAGGAAGTTGGTCTCTGACCTGCAGAGGACTCCCCAGAGCAGACTAATCCTGCTATCTCTTAGAAAGCCACAGATATAGCCCTCTGCTCAAAGGATTGTCATACAAGCAGTAGTTCTTTGAGAACAAAGTCTTATTTATTGAGATAATTATGTGATTACTGTTTTGTCTTGCTTTAGTGATATATATACCCAGATATGCTAACAGTCCCTAGATCAGTGGTGGGCAACCTACGGCCCACATGCCGCACGCAGCCCATCAGGGTAATCCACTGTAGAGACAGTTTGTTTACTTTGACCATCCACAGGCACGGCCACCCACAGCTCCCAGTGGCTGCGGTTTGCTATTCCCAGCCACTGGGAGCTACACCAGGTTGCCCACCACTGCCCTAGATGCTCATCAGTTCCAGTTTCTCATGCTTGTTCCTTCAACTACTTCCCTTGGCAGCCTTATTTCCTAATAACTTCTTAAATAAAAGAGGTCTTCCTAATCTTCAGTCTACATTAGGGATGGATAAACTAGCTCAGAGCAGGGGCAGGAAAAGACGGGGCATGGGTAGGGGTTTGGGGGAAGGGGTGGAGTGGGGGCGGGGCCTGGGGCAGAGCAGGAGCAGGAAGATGCTCCCCTTCTGTTATAAGAAAGGGTGAATTGAAATGCCTGTGCTCCCTTCTCTATGGCATTTATTATTTCTAGGGCCCTACCAATTTCATGGCTGTGAAAAATATCATGGACCCATGAATTAAGACCTCCCACGTGAAATCCGATCTCCCCTGTGCTGCTGGGAGTTCCCCAGTCGGATGCTCCTAGCTGCTAATCCTGGCTGGGCTAGGGAGGGACAGGACTTGCTCTTCCCCTGCATGACTGCTTTCGGGGGGAGATCAGACCCACCTCTAGATACCTCCCTTTGCTGCAGGAAGCTCCGGGCTGGGCTCTGAAAGCACCACATAAATGAGGGTGGCAATCCGAGGACTTCCCTAGAACAGGTTTGCAACCCCGTACAATTTGCTCTTGGGTCAGGACCCACACGGTTATCACATCATAATATTTCAGATGTAACGTGAAATTGACTAATTTTCAAATCCTATGGCCGTGAAATTGACCAGAATGGACTATGAATTTTGTAGGTCCCTAATTATTTTTATACCTCTATTGTCTCATCAAGTATTAATCCTCTCTCTAAGATAAATAGCCTTCAGTTTCTCTTCATAAGCAAGTTTTTTCTACAATATGCCTCTAATCATACTCATCACTGAACCCTTTAATTTCAGCTATATCTGTAACCATATTTTGTTTCCAGCAAAAGAATTGACAAGTGATTTCCCCATCACCATCCTATTTTAGTCAATCTTTTTTTTCAATTCCATCAATTTTTTTCAGGTTTTTATTTTTAAAAAACCCCAAAACTCAATTTCAGTTTTTAAGCAATTGTTTTGAAATGTTTTGATTTAAACAGAAACATTTCTATTTTAAATCAAATGTTCTGAGTTGCCAAAAACAGCTTTTTTTTCTTTTTTTTTTTGCTATTCAACAACAAAAAAAATCCTCACCAAAAATTTCTGTTTTGACATATGTTTTCTACAAACTCATAACAGTGGGAAATGCTGGGGCACACCAGTGTAGAGCTTTTGGAAGGATGAAACTTTACCACTTATTTCTATTCTTTGCTTTCTGTCTCTTTGCCAGTTTCTGATCCATGGCAGCACTTTGCATCTCATCTTATGACTCTTTAGTGTCCTTAATAGGGGAGAAACCCAGATTTCACATCCACCTTCAGAAATGCCTCCCACCCGCATCAAAGGGTGGAGGAATTGATGGGCCAACAGTGAGAGGGGGACAGTCCCAGTAGCAAGGGAGGGATACACTTGCCAAGGGCCAATAGGTAGCTTCTCCCCCTGGGAGTCTCTAGCACCCATTGGTCAGCTAGGGGAGAGGGGTGCTGATTGGCCAGTATTCCCCAGTTTCCAGGATTTAGACCAGCACAGGGGCCATGTGGAGCCTCTTTTGGCTGTGTTCCAGCAGCCCACCATACCCACCTGACCTAGTAATGGGAACCTAGCCTGACAGATACTGCAGGTCCAGCTGATCAACTGTTTAACGGTCAGGAGGGAATTTTTTCTCCCATGGATCAATTAGCAGAGGACCAGGGAGTTTTTTGCCTTCCTCTTAGCACCTTCAAGCCACAGTGGTTTAGGTATTAAGCACATTACTACTTAATGGAGGTACTGGGGTGCAGTTGTTTATTCATCATAACTTGCGGCCAGTTTCTAGTGCATTTAAGATAATAAAATGAACAGTTCCCAGAGGTAAAAGCAGTGCTTAATTTGTGCTGGGGCTTGCCAGGGCTGAGCCCTGGCACCTCTCGGCTTGGCAGTTCATAGCCCCAGCACCTCTGGGCTTCTCACATCAGTTATGAAAGTAAAAAAATTGCTTGAGCCCTGACAACTCTTTAATTACAAATTAAGCACTGGGTAAAAGACTTGTGATTTTGATGTTGGGACTTGGGCTCATGATAGGGTGAGACTTTATGGCCCTCTCAGGCTGAGGTCAGACCTTGTGGCCCATGTGGACCAATGTCCCCACCTTGCTATGTCCCCCTCATGGGGATCCTGTGCTAGGACTCAAAGAGCTGAGACTTGGGAGTAGCCTGAGGAGAGCCACTCCACCAGCTATGGTGTATGGTAAGGAGCCCTGGAATCACACTGGAATCAATTAAATGCCTAGTATAGGATAGTATGGGCGATAGGTGGGCAGCGCCCGTCCCCTGTATTAAAATATAATAAAAATTGTTGCCCGCCTCTTCATTCCATGTCCTTATTTTGCCGTTGCAACCACCTCATGAGGTTCTTGAAATAAAAAAAGAGTTACAGTCATTGGAAGAGCTAAGTTAGCCATCTTGCTTTAATGATGGCTTAGCAATACTTATATTTAAACAAAATATTTAAGTAGTTTTCCCTCAGGTATTTCCTCATCCTATTGATCTCATCACATGCAATACCTCACACTCTCAACACCAAAGTGTTTAGTATTATTCATACTGCCACTAAAATAGTACCCAAGCATTTTCAGTTATATACAAATGTGATGCAGTTTATTGATATAGAATGTGGAAAACTATACAGTCCTCTGCATGTTGATAACGACCCAGTTATATTATTCAAGAGCTCAAACAGAAATTAGACATCCAAGACATGGCTTTGCTATTGGTCTTGCAAGAGATTTGTCATCCATCTGGCAACCTCAGTATCCCTCCTCTGGTACATGGTGCTTTAAAGAAAGGTGAAAAACTTCAATAATGCATCAGGCCAAACATAAAAACCTGTATGTGGCAGAAAAATTCCTTCCTGCTCTGAGCAGCAACAAATTGACTGAAGTATGAGATTTGATTACCCTTAAATTAGCATGCATATCAATAGTGTTATTAGGCATAACATTACCTGGCTTCTTTTAAAACCTATCTGAGATCTACAGGGATACTCAGTTCTACAGGATGACTACTTGCAGCAGGCTGAAACACTGAGCTAGCTTTTTCCAGCTCATCCTTTAAATTACTTCCACCCAGCTCCACCCAGACTGGCAGCCAAGCCACTCCAATAAACAAAACCTGAACAAAATCTTCACAACCAAACATCTGTCTCTTCCATCCCTTCTGTGAGGGGAGTTTCCCAATGCTCCTCCATAATTTTGGAAGCAGAGTCGATCTGTTATATTCCAGTATCTCTACTTCAATTATGAGGGAAGAGGGAGATTATATGCTGCCCTTCTTCCCAGAATTTATCCTAATTTGCTTAGAAATAGGGATAGACTCCTGACCCCCGGCCTAAGGGGATGAGTTTTTCAAGACATCAACTGTTTCTCTGGGGCCACTTCCTCTCTTCTGCAGCATATGCCTCTGTCATTCCTTGGCTCTCTGTCTGATCTCTAATGGGGTAGCCTGGTCTTCAAGACTTCTCCCTCTGCCCTTACAGGGCCACTATACCTCATTACACGACTATAAATAAGAGGGTAGTATTTCCTTTTATTTGTTTCGCATTTATCTTCATTTAATATAACTGAGTAACTGGGTTCAGTTGCCAGTATGCTGTGATACTTTCTTCACTGTTGACTTTTTTGCAAGTAAAACATCAGAATAAACAGGTTTCATGTCTTAAACAGGGAAACTACTGTATGCCAGCAAGCGTGGGAGAAAGATAGTCAATATAGTTCTAGTTGTTAATGGCTACGTAGAGATGTGGTACCATTTTCAAAAGTGCCTAAATGACTTAGGGACCTAAGTGCCTAGCTCCCTTTTGAAAATGGGATTTAGGAGCCCAGGTCTTAATGAAAGTGAACAGGATGTCAAAGCCTAACTACCGAAGGCCCTTTTGAAAATGTAACCCCTAACTGTTAGTAGAACCATGGTCAGGGAGAGATTCCTCTGTTTCCAGCAGTGATGCAAACGAATGTGCTGCTTACACTGAGAGTGAAAAAAATGAATCTGAAGGCAATAAATAAATAATTTTTTTCCCCAGCACCGTGTTGTGCTGCCTGCTCATGAGTTCTGCAGTAAGTAGTGGGGAAGGAAGACTCGGGTCCCTGAAGCAGCAGCAAAGTACTCCAGAGCTGCCACGGCAGCCTCAGAGACGAAGAACCTTCTATTTTTGCTGGATTTCCACATCCCATGGTGGGGAATAGCTGGTGTTAACCAAGTAATCAACCCATTCTTCCCCATCCCTGCCAGCAAACTGTTCCTCATGATGCAGAGTCAATCCACATTGCACACAAGGTGGTATGCAAACCCTGTGTGTTGGGTGTGACGGTGTCCCCCATAAGGCTTTATGGCAGTGGTTCCCAAACTTATTCTAGTTATGTCATATATACATTCATGTGTTTTATGCTACATATGCCATGTAACATATCGCTGTAAAGGTTATGATCTACTGAATCTATTAATCCTGTTTGTATGCATGTATCATTTTTTATTCGATGTTATGAATATTAGCTGCATGCTTGTTTGATTCTAAGTAGGTTTTAGTGAAGCAGTTGGTCAGCTTCCTGAAAAAAGACTATTCTCAGTAAGTGCCCAGTCAAGAAGCCCTTAAGCCAACAATGAACTTGGAGACGCCAATCCACAACTTGGAGACGCTTTCCCAGGAATGTGGCTTGGCTGGTAAGGGACTCAGGCATGCATGAACATGTGACTTGCCCAGGTGACTCCAAAACTCCATTTTGTAGCTGGACTTTGCATAGGAAAGAGGAGGGGGTCTCCACCCACAAGAGAAAGTCTATTTAACCCCCTGGGAGATCCCTCCATTTTGTCATCAGCTGGCTAAGGAGATAGCCTCTCCACCCCCAAGGATACCTGAAAGAAACTGGAACAAGGGACAATAACTACAGGGGGTGTGAGTGCTTGCTGGACCCAGACTAGAAGGAGGCTAGTCTGTAAAAGAGGCTCATTGGAACATCTCTGAGGGTGATATTTTATCTGTATTCAGCTTCTTACTGTATTAGCATAGATTTGCAGGTTTTATTTTGTTTTGCTTGGTAATTCACTTTGTTCTGTCTGTTACTACTTGGAAACACTTAAATCCTACTTTCTGTATTTAATATAATCACATTTTACTTATTAATTAACCCAGAGTATGTATTAATACTTGGGGGTGGGGGGGCAAACAGATGTGCATATCTCTGTATCAGTGTTATAGAGGGCGAACAATTTATGAGTTTACCCTGTATAAACTTTATACAGGGTAAAACAGATTTATTTAGGGTTTGGACCCCATTGTGAGTTGGGCATCTGAGTGTTAAAGACAGGAACACTTCTGTAAGCTGCTTTCAGTAAAGCCTACAGCTGTTAGGGGATGTGGTTGAGACCTGGGTCTGGGTTTGCAGAAGGCTAGTGGGTCTGGCTCAAACCAGGCAGGGCACTGAAGTCCTAAGCTGCCAGGGCAGGAAAGCAGGAGCAGAAGTAGTCTGGGCGCATCGGGTGGCAGCTCCCAGGGGGTTTCTGTGATCCAACCTGTCACAATGGGTTCCTGTTATACCCCCAGCTCAGTACAACTGCACTGGTTGCCACAGAAAAGGAGCTGGAGCTGGAGCTAGTATTTTTAGACTCTGAAGTCTGAATTGAAGTCCATGATAAAAATGTCCAAGTTAAGTTTTTTTTTAAAAAGGAAGAATCCCGGTTCTCTTTAGGCTTTAGACCTGGACTTGGCCTTGTGTGTAGTAAACTTTTGAAGAATTTTAGGCTTGGAATTTTGGAGTTTGGCAAACAGGTCACATTCCAGAGTTCTCCCTAGTTACAAAACAGTGTGTGTCGCCAGAATCCCTAAATGAAATTGGATGAATGATCTGCTAGATTTTGCTACTGAGGATACTCAGTCGCAAAGCTCTCACTTTGAAAGCTTGAAGTGTTCTTTTAGCTACAGCAGTATCTTTTCTTCTCACTGCAAAGAATAAACTTTGTTTGCACGGCAGTCAACTGGAGGAAATAACATTTTCTGTCTTACAAAAAATAAAAACTATCGTACACAATGTCATCTAGAAAATAATATGTGTGAAGTCAAACAGCAGCCTCAACTTGGAGCTCTTTGAGTGTGACGATTAAACTCTGTATTAGCATGCAGGGAAAAACATAAGAGAATTAAAGGAATTCTTGGTTAAGCAGGAAAGTCTGTGTTACCTCAAGTGGAATTGCTCCTTTGGTTTAGTGGCTGAACATCCTTAGGGGAATGCATATCAATCCTTATTCTAGTCCCTGCAATGCCTTCTACCGTAATGAATTCCTTCTATGTATACGGGGGCCTAACTGGCAGGTTCAAAATAGTCTCTAGGAACCCTGGGCCTTGGCATCTGAGTCATACTGTGCACCACTCAAAATATGTAAGTATAATTAGTTTAAATGTGTATATATATATTATTATTGAACGTTTCAGTGGTAACACATCTTCCTTAGTTTTGAGGAATGTAATTTGCAATACACCAGTTAAAAATAGAGTTTCTAGAACATGCTGCGTTTAGTGAAAAACAGACACTGAAAGTGAGCCAGGAAGGTCTGACTGTCCAGAATATCAAGTATTGCCATCTCTTTAATATCCTGGGACCAACAGAGCTACAAGGTGGGCGTGGTAATATCTTTTATTGGACCAACTTGGTCGAGTAAAAAATATTACCTCATTCACCTTGTCTCAGAATATCAAGAGTAGTCTAATTTTTAAACTATTCTTTGGAATTTGTCAATGAATATAGTGCCCATGGAAGTAAAGGGCTACCAGCGCATCTGGGAGTTCTTACACATTGTACATAAGACAGGAGGGATCCACATGCGCACTATAACTTGCAAGATTGCAATGTTGTACAGTAGAACCTCAGAGTTACAAAAACCAAAGTTATGAACTGACCAGTCAACCACACACTTCATTTAGAACCAGGAGTACACAATCAGGCAGCAGCACAGATGAAAAAAAAAAAAAAAGCAAGTACAATACAGTGCTGTGTTAAATATAAACTCCTAAAAAACTTCAGGGAAAGCAGCATTTTTCTTCTTCATAGTAAACTTTCAAAGCTGTATTAAGTCAATGTTCAGCTGTAAACTTTTGAAAGAACAACCATAACATTTTTTTCAGTGTTACAAATATTTCAGAGTTACGAACATTCCTGAGGTGTTCGTAACTCTAAGGTTCTACTGTGCCTTCTCTCTTTTTAATGTCATGATAAAACTGATGTGAATTATTCACAACAATCCATCCATCATATTTTGCACCTTTTTGGCTTATGTATTTTTAAGCAGAGTAATATCTCCCAATTCATTCATTATTCAAATGATCCCATATTATTTTCTGAAGTATCCAATACTCCCCGTTTGAGCTATTTTAGTTAGTGTGATTGGTAAAATCAGAGACATGGTATTATTTCAGTTCTCCAGTTGCGGGCCAGATCCAAATCCTACTGGAATCCGTGGAAATCTTTCCATTTTCTTCAATGGCAATGAGACCAGGTCGTTATGGAACTAATACTCATCACTGAGGCTCTGAATTCCCTTTCTGTAAATATACTTGCCAGTAAAACTTGACTCCATGAATGCATACTGGAAGTGTAGGCAAAACATGGTGTAAGCATCACAGAAGTGGATTTATTTAAAAATGTGAGCAAATATTCACAGAAACCGTTCTCCTCCCCACCCCCAGTATTCATTCAGCTTCAGTCAAGAACTTTGGCTGACAAGGTTAATTTATTTTTAGCACTTGACAGGAAGATCTATCTTTCCCTAAAATACCTTTTCCAATTATTTAACAAATGATTATTTTTATTTCAGTAACCAAGTGTTCCTTCAACCAAATTGTAGACCTTTCTTTGAAGAAAAAAGGTTACTCTTGAAATGAGCAGAAAATGTTTGCAACTGTACAGATCCTTCCAAAAAAATGTGGAAAGGTACATTTGATAATGCAATAGCATTTTTAATTAGACTGACATATGTGAGAACTCTCAAGATAACAACAAGGGGATTTTTTTCCCTTTATGAATGCAGATATGAAACTGTCTGGGCAGAGCATTTAGTAGCACATTCTGCTAAAGAAAATGCCTTACAGTGTTGACAGATTGTCAGTACTAAAGTTTTGCTACATTTGAGTGAATTCTGTAGTGGGTTTATTAAAGTGATTTAGTGCAGTGCAGGCAAGTGCAGCATGTGTTCCACCCATTTTGATTAAAAACAAGGCAGAGCATTGGAAAGAAGCCAGAAAGAACAACGTTAAAGTAATCAATTCATATCTTTTTATAAGGCTTCCACAACTAGCCTGTTTGGTGAGTGACAGAACACACTGAGAACAACAAAAAATCAATAAGCAAAACACACAGAAAAAGAAATCCTGACTGGATTCAAGAGTCACAAAGTAGGTATATGGGAATCGCTTCAGATGAACAGTTCCCTGCGGGACCAGATAACATTGTATTAGGTCAGTTGAGCAGAGACAGAACTGTATGCCCATGTAAGGGTCTATCAGGGTGGGCAGTGGCAATAGTCAACTTGGGTGCCAAAGCAACTCTACTTACGTTAGCAAAAGATTAAAATGTAACAGTATTAAAGAGAGTCTTCACCCATGCTAGCAAATAACATTAACAACTAAATCCTGTTAATGGGAACCTGATTTTATTTCAGGTATTTGGATGATTTATTTGTAGCTAGCAGTCCAGGGGCATCAGTTAGGTTAGTTAGCTAACAGGATGTCTGAGGACCAGTATGATTCCATTGTCTAAATATCATTCAAATTACCATTGCCACAGTAGGTCTCTTGCAAAGCATGAGTAGTAAGAAAACAGCCTGGGGACTGTAACTATATAACATCTAACTTCTTGGAGCACGTCAGTCCCACTAGCAAGAGCTTTAGCTTTTTTATTTTATTTTTGTCATGCACTGTTGGTATATCTTGATTTATTGTATCTACCTTTGTCAGATATGCAAAGTTTCTATCGTTATCCTTTGGCAACACATCTATACTTTGATATGTCAGTACAATATTTTGCATTCAATGTATGTACTAGACAACAGTGGGTTTGTAAATGAGCATGAAGGGCCCCACTTTGGTCTAAAGGTTTCTGTGTATTGAAGTTCTCTGTATGCTCCTGCCAGAAGAAGTAGTACTGTAGGAATTTGCCACATATTAGTTGAGCTATATAAACATTTTTCCCTTTGGGTTTTAAAGTCAAATACAGAAAACATGCACTCCCTAGACAATGGTAGGCTGCAATACAGGCAGACTTGTGGTTTGCTTTTTATTATTGTTTTACATCAGCAAGTGGAGGTAAAGTTTTATGGGATTGCTAGCTTCCTGAGTATATTAGGAGAACCATGTTATGTTGTGGCTTTAGGAGACAATACACATATGTTCGTTCAACAAGCTGGCATATTTTGCCTGCAATGCCTGCCTAAATGGCCCAGGGAGGGCTACTGCAATATCAAGCTGTAACGACTGGCCTGCCCCTTTAGGGCCTGGAGTTAGGCCAGCCCCACACAATTAACTTTGCCTGCTATACCTTGGATGGGGTGTGGGATATGTTTAGTAGAAGCAGCTGGGTATGGAGGAGCTGATTCTCCTATTAAGAACAGTAGGAAGCTACACTGAAGGGGGGTGTGTGTGAGTGCTCAGGGAGACAGATAATCACAGGAACTACTGAGCATGAGTTGTTCCAGCCAGAATTTTCAGCTAAAATGCTCCAGGTAGGGAAGGCCTGGGAGAGTCTCTGGGGGAAAGATGTGAAGTATGGACTTGATGGGAATTGAAGACCTTTATGTGGGAATGATGTTATGTTAACAAACCAGCCTGTAGGAGGGGTGTGATGCACTAGAGAAGAATTTGTTCAGTAGCTTAATTTAAAGGGCCCTGAGCTGAAGAGGGAAACTGAGGCAGGGTGCCTGCAGAGTGATTTGTGGCTATGAGAGGGCACTTGGGGGGTGGCTAGCCTGTTTACATAAGGGGATGCAGAAATGGCAAACAGCTGACTTTGAGGTTTGTATGAAACATTCTCCTGATGGGGGTGGTGGTGCCATGATGCCCCTTTACTACATCAATTCTGAGCTAAATTTTTGGCTCCTAGTGACCATTACATGTCAGCCTAGAGCAGGGGTTCCCAAACTTGGTTTGCGGCTTGTTCAGAGTAAGCCCCTGGCGGCCCCGGAGATGTTTTGTTTACCTGAGCATCCGCAGGTATGGCCGCTCGCAGCTCCCAGTGGTTACGGTTCGCAGCTCAGCCGGCCAGAGGATCGGGCTGGCTGCTGGAGCAGCATTCAGCTGCGTAGGGCACCAGGAAATTTGGGGCAATTTGGTTCCCCAAATTCCTGGTGCCCTACGCAGCTGTGTAGTTTGCATATGGGTAAGGACGGCCCTGCAGGGAAATGTATGATAGGGCTTTATGTTTTGCATGCAACCACCTGATTTGTACTCTGTGTTTTGGACATACTGCCGGATTTGGCTTAATACACATTTAGACATGTGCCATGCAGCTTGGCCCATCTCTCTGCTGGAGCTACTTCAACACTCCAAAACAGTTTCTGTAAAATACATAGTATAAACAGAGTACATACGGAATAGAACAGAGATGTTCAGACATTTTTCTGTCTCGATAATAGTGGAGGGCTCTCTTGTTGTAAAAGGAGTTCAGTATGTCTGAGTTCCTATTCTTATTCTGATACTATCTTACTATGTGACCTTGAGCAAACTACGCAGCCTCTCAGGGGCTTTGTTTCCCCATCGGTGGGTGGCGATAATATTACTTACCCACCTTTGTGAAGCACTTTGAAGGCCTTAAATGAAATGCAAATACATCTTAACTCACAGCGGTCAAGTGATGAGCACAAGAGAAATGTAGATAAATTAGGGCCAAATTCTGCTACCTTTATTCATACTGATTAGTACCTTACTCTGAGTAGTCCTATTGATTTTAATGGTACTTGGCATAAGTAAGAGTGACAGAACATGGCCATTTATGTTATAAAAATGCAAAATATTGTTGTAAAAGACAAGAAAAGTCATGTCCAACGCCCTGAACAACAGGATCAGTGTGTGAGACAGCAAAATATACAAGCAGGAGAGTGTGCTGCAAAGACTGAAATATACCATAAGGCCTCTGAGACCTAAGCAAAATGGGGCTCTACTATAACACCGTAGTTTATGCCCCTATTACCCATAGGTTTAGGAGCTTAGATAGTATATTTCACTCTCTGCTATGACTATCCTTGGGTGTTTTCCTGTCAGTCTCAGTGTTTTGTTGGGATTTTTTTAAACATAAATTACTAGAATATAGACATAGTACAATAAACTGCCAGCTCAGTTCAAGTCAACTAATGCCCTCAGTTACTTTTATTTCCCAGTATGTCGCAAGTGTCCACTCATTTCTTGATAGAGGTGTCTAGGTTGGAATACACCCAGCTCCCTGCAGGCAGCAATTACAATTATCTACCACCAATGGGTAGAATTGAATTAAAGTATCAGCAGAAATGAATCCCCTTGCCAGCTAGGTCATGCTCCTATAGCACCTTGTGGTATAAGTAGAGGTGCCTTTAGAAGGAGAATTACATTTTCCAGAAAGGGGGAGAGGGAAGGGCGGGGAGGAAAGAGAAATCTGACCTCACTGTCAGTTGAATACAGGAAAAACCATGACCAGTGGCATCAGATTAGCCTATTTCCATGCTAGAGGACAAGTGCTACAATGGCAGTGACATCTGGGAAAAGAGATACAAGAACAAAATAAAATATTGGTGACAATGGTGGGATAATTGCTCGCTTTCAGAATGAGGAGGGAACTTATAGATTCAAAGGCCAGAAGGGACCATTGTAACCATCTAGTCCAGGGGTGGGCAAACTTTTTGGCCCCGGGGCCACATCAGGGTTGCAAAACTATATGGAGGGCCAGGTAGGGAAGGCTGTGCCTCTCCAAACAGTCTGTCCCTGCCCCTTATCTGTCCTCTCCACTTCCCGCTCCCTGATTGCCCCCCTCAGAATCCCTGACCCATCCAAACAACTCGCTCCTTGTCCACTGACCGCCCCATGCTGGGACCCCCACCTCTAACTGCCTCCCAGAACCCCACCCCCTATTGAACCCCCCCTGCTCCCTGTCCCCTGAGTGCCCCAACCCCTATCCACATCCCTGACAGGCCCCTTGGGATTACCACGCCCTATCCAACCCCCCCTGCTCCTTGTCCCCTGACCGCCCTCCCCCCAAAACCTCCGCCCCATCCAACCGCCTCCTGTCCCCTGACTGCCGCCCTGGGACCCCTCGCTCCCCGCCCCCTTACCATGCCGGAGCCAGCCACGCTGCCGCGCTGCCCGGCAAGAACGGTGGGCCAGAGTGCTGGCAGCACGGCATGGCGCGCTCAGGCTGTGGGGGATGGGGGCCGAGGGGGAGAGACCGGGGGCTAGCCTCCCCCCTGGGAGCTCAGGGGCCGGGCAGGACAGTCCTGCAGGTGGGATGTGGCCCACGGGCCATAGTTTGCCCACCTCTGATCTAGTCTGACCTCCTGTATAGGACAGGCCATAGAATCTCCTCCAAATAATTCCTACAGAAGAGCTTTTAGAAAAACATCTAATCTTGATTTTAAAATTGTCATAGAGACAATCCACCATGACCCCTGGAAAATTGTTCCAATGATTAATTACTCACTGTTAAAAATGTGTGCTTTATTTCCAGTCTGAATTTGTGTAGCTTCAACTTCCAGACATTGGATCATATTATACCTTTCTCTGCTAGATTGAAGAACCCATTATTAAATATTAAATATTTGTCTACACTATGAAGTTGGTGGGGGACAAGATGACACCAGCTACGGTGGATTACAAGATAGACAAAGCTTATGGGCCCCATTCTGCCTTCAGTTGTTCTAGTAGGTCTTCATGGGTGACATTGAGGGCAAAATTTCAGGCCTGCCACGGTGAGATAATACTGGGTTACTTTCCCCCTTTTTATTAAAAGTTTTTTTTCTATATCCAGACTCTGTACTTGCAAGAGGGGCAGTATTGCCTCTTAGGGGTGCCCAAAGGGTCGTGTGTAATTGTCCCAGGTTACTGAGTAGGGGGTTGAGCCGGTTCTGTGTTGTATTGTTGAAAAGGAACCCCTAGGTTTGTGGTCCCCAAACTTTGTACCTCACGCCCCCACCTTAACCCTGTCCATGTCCCTGGAGCTAGAGCTGGGAGCTAGGCCAAGGCTCCAGGAGGCAGAGATGCAGATAGGGGTAAGGGGGCTGGGGCTGAGGCCATAGCTGGGGGTGGGGGCGGGAACAGAGCCTCATCTGGGGGCTGAGGCTGGCAGCCAGGGCCCTGGGCACAGGACCAGCGGCTGGGGCCAGGAGTGGAGCTAGTGGTGCTCCCTTCCCAGCCTCCGTGGGGGCTGGCCCAGGCTCCATCTGTGTCCCCCTAAACTGTGCCCCACAGTTTGGAGACCTCTGCCATAAATATTGAACCTGGCCCTTTTTGCTGCCAACTCCAACTGGCAGAAGGGTTACAAACATAAGCACGGCCATGCTGGGTCAGATCAATGGGTCAGACCAATGGTCCATCTAGTCCAGTGTTCTGTCTTCCGACAGTGGCTAACGCCAGGTCCCTCAGAGGGAAAGAACAGAACAGGCAATCATCAAATGATCCATCCCCTGTCATCCACTCCCAGCTTCTGGCAAACAGAGGCTAGGGATACTCATTGCATGGGGTTGCAACCCTGCCCATCCTGGCTAATAGCCGTTGATGGACCTATCCTCCAGGAACTGATGTAGTTCTTTTTTGACGCCTGCAATAGTTTTGGCCTTCACAACATCCCCTGGCAACAAATTCCACAAATTAATTTTAGAACATACCACCAGTTTGGGTTTTCTGGCCTGCTTCTTGACAATCTGCCCTGGGGTTGGCACTCGCAGTTGGGGACCATTTCAGACAGCATGACATTCGTCACCCAAACAGACAAAGGTTCAGTAATGGCAAACAAGAATAGAGAATGACTCAGTAGCCTGTGTGCTCCAGCTCCCAGCAGTGCATGCACTTACCACCCAGCGAAGTGACCTGGCAGAGTGCAATGAGTAGGCAATTACATGTGCACAGATGTGGCAGGAAGCAGTAGGAGGACATGACCAGAAGATGATCACATCATTCCTTTTCTATACAGATGAACCTTATCTTAAGCCACTGATTGGTTGAATTATTTCAGCCAAAGAGAGGTCACTGGAAACTTTGCGGCAGACAGTGCAGTAGGACTGATAGCTGTCGTACTTCTCGTGGGTGCTCCTGGCAGACCTCAGTGAGGTCGATCAGGGGCGCCTGGACAGACATGGCTATCCTCCTCTTAGAGCACTGAATGGGAGCCAGAGACTCCAGGTCATTCTCTTCTTTAAGTTTCGTCTCATGGAGATTCAGTCCTGCCTGGAATATCATGAGAGCTGGAGGCTTCTGCCTCAGGCTGCTCTCCCAGCCGGTGGCACCGCACGGTCGCACCTACCTCAGCCTACCCCTTGCTCCCATGGCTCATGAAGCCTGGACAGTAGTAAGGAGCAGTTCAATGGTGGTAGAATGTGCCTTTGGACGTTTAAAAACCCGCTGGCACTGTTTACTGACTAGGTCAGACCTCAACACAACCAACATTCCCATTGTTATTGCTGCTTGCTCTGTGCTCCATAATATCTGTGAGAGTAAGGGGGAAGACGTTTATGGCGGGGTGGGAGGTTGAGGCAAATCGCCTGGTGTCCGATTTTGAGCAGCCAGACACTGGGCAATTAGAAGAGCACAGCAAGGCGTGCTGCGCATCAGAGAGGCTTTGAAAATCAGTTTCATGACTGGCCAGGCTTCAGTGTGACAGTTGCGTGTGTTTCTCCTTGATGCAAACCTGACCCCTTTGTTGATTTTAATTCCCTGTAAGCCAACCACCTTCCCCCCTTCGAAATAAAGTAACTATTGTTTTGAAACCATGCATTCTTTCTTTATTAATTAAAAAAAATGAGAATGGACAAGGTAGCCCGGGTGGGGTGGAGGAGGAGAGAAGGACAAGGCCACATGGCTTATTGTAGCCATGTTAAAAATCAAATTGTTTGAATGACAGCCTTCTGTTGCTTGGGCCATCCCTGGAGTGGAGTAGCTCGGTGCCTGGAGCTTCCCCCCCGGTTCTTCAGCGTTTCGGTGAGGAGACTATGGAACATGGGGAGGAGGGTAAGCGGTTATACAGTGGATGCAGCGGGGGGCTGGGCTCTTGTTGGCTTACCTGCAGCTCCAACAGATGCTTCATCATGTTCGTTTGCTCCCCCATTAGCCTAAGCATCGCATCCTGCCTCCACTCTTTGTGTTCACTTAGTTCTTTCCTGGCCTCTGCCGCTGAATGCCTCCATGCATTAAGCTGTGCCCTATCAGTGCAGGAGGGCTGCATGAGCTTGGAAATCATGTCATTGCGAGTGTGGTTTTTCCGTCTTCTAATCTGCGATAACTTCAGGGACGGAGATGATAGAGGGAGCGTAGAAACATTCTACACTCTACGATTCTGAGCGGATAGCATGGTCACCTGTGCTGCTGAGTTTGCCACGCTGACCAAACAGGAAATGAAATTCAGAAGTTCCTGGGGCTTTTCCTATGTACCTGGCTAGTGCATCGGAGTTCAAAGTGCTGTCCAGAGCGGTCACAATGGAGCACTCTGGGATAGCTCCTGGAAGCCAATACCATCAATTTGCGTCCACGCTACCCCAAATTTGACCCAGTAAGGTCGATTTTAGCACTACTCCCCTCGCCAGGGAGGAGTACAGAAGTCAATTTTAAGAGTCCTTTAAGTCAACAGAATGGGGTTGGTTGTGTGGACGCATCCATTTTAAAATCGACCTAACGCGGGTCAATTTGACCTAACCCCGTAGTGTAGACAAGAGCTAATTGGGGGAAAGGGGACAGTTGAGTGAGACGCTGGCTAAGGCCCTATAGCTGGGCTAACTTACCATCCAGCTTCCATGAGGAGAGCTGGGGACTACGGAGAGGGAATGGGAGGGGTCTCCCTGATGGTTGGCCACAGGGGATCAGGACCCGGCTCATTTTCTGCCCTCAGCTCCAGATCAGGTTGCTGCTGCTGCTTTTTGTCTGGTCAGCAGGGAGATAAGGGGTGGTACTGACAATGAGGTAATAAGGAGCTCTATCCCAGCCCACCTCATAGTATCTCCTGCAGGCTTAGGGGGGACACTGCAGCACCGGCTGGTGATTCGCTATGAAAAATCGGGGGAGGAGGGTGGCAGTTGACCCTCTGCCCCATAGCTAGTGATGCTCTGATGCCTTTTGTTTGGACTCAATATATCAAACACTCCTTATCAATAAAGGAAGGGAAAGTAAAGTGAGTGGGTCAATGGAAGTAAGGGTATCCTAAAACTGGGACTACTGCCAACTATATTCATTGGTCTCTGAGGTCAGCAACATTCATGTTTTTATGGACTCCAATATCACAGCCATGGAGCTACTGCTGGGAATTTTCTCTCAGCCTGCCCTTCGAAGAATACACTATGTAGCCCTTAACCTTCTGACCCAGCTGCATTCCATTCCAGGGTCTGATATCTGACATGCAGAAAGATAGATCTGGTGGCTGTTGGTACTTGAATTTTTAACCAGACCCTAGACAAAGCGAGCAGCTACATTTTATTGAAGAATCAGATGCAATCTCTTGTCTGAATTGTGTGAGAATTCACTATACTGCTAAAAGCAACATGTTAAATTTCCAATAAATTATTGGAGATTAAGAGATTTTTATTCATATCCTAAATAAAAAATACCCTAGGGGTATAAACCTAATATTGAAAGGAAAAACAGTACTTACTGAGATAAGCAGTGTATACATTTACTAGGTATGGAAAATATATAACGAAGTTATCCATAGAGAAACCAAGTTATAACTGTACACTGGCTGCTGAAGAAAAAACAAGTTCCTGCTTCCATTTTTCTGAATTCATTAGCAGATGCAGAAGGTCATGACAATATCACTGAACAATTGCTTTTAAAAAGGTAGGAGGAAGCCTTATATTAATCCTGGTGTCCTCGGATCTCTGTTCCATGCCTGGCAATGCAGCCAACACTATGATCCCAAGATTACTAATTGTTAAAACTGGTCAGAAAATATATTTGTCCTGTGAAAAATGTCGAGGTTCAAAAGTCACAAATCAGGCCTGAATATTAATATTTTGACATTTTTCATGAAATGAAATTCCACATTTTTTTCATTTTGGATCAAAATGTTTTGTTTTGATGAATTTGAAACATTTCATTTAACTTGAGACGCTCTACATTTTTAATATATATAAAAAATTTTCTAAACAAAATTGTTTCAAAGCAAAAAAATTCAAAACTTTTGTTCCAAAAATGTCAACACAGGAAACTGGAAAAATGCTTTGACAATACCATTACCCACCCCCGCCTCCCATGTCTAAAGTCAGTACATTGACTAAACCAATTTTTTCCCCACAAAATGGTATTATTGAGAGAAACCTGTTTGTTAGAATTTTACAACCAGCTCTACCAGTAATTCAGCTAGAATTTCTATGAATGGCATACATCCGCCTGTAGGAAGCTGAGATTTGAGCTTGCACCGCCTTCATCGGATAGCGGTATAAGTTAACAGGCAGAAGGATTATGAGCCAAATTCTGCCATCAGTTCAAGCTCATCGATTTCAATTAGGTTTCAGAGTAGCAGCCGTGTTAGTCTGTATCCGCAAAAAGAAAAGGAGTACTTGCGGCACCTTAGAGACTAACAAATTTATTTGAGCATAAGCTTTCGTGAGCTACAGCTCACTTCATTGGATGCATGCAGTGGAAAATGCAGTGGTGAGATTTATATACCCAGAGAACATGAAACAATGGGTGAAAGAATCAGCAAGATGTAGATATAACCTGGATGTGAGGATCTACAAAGAGATTTGAGTCAAAGATGATGATCAGATTGCAGGCTTGAAGGACCAGCAGGATGGTGGCGTTGTTCACCAGGATCGAGAAAAGAAGTAGTAGGTAGGGCTTTTGGGTGGGGGAGATTATGAACTCAGCGCTAGCCACATTGAGGTTGAGCTGATGACTAGACAACCAGGGAGTTTGAGATTATAGTTTGGACAGAAAGAGACAAGTTTGGAGTAGAGAGACAGAGCTGTGAGTCAGTAGTTGAATTTGTGTCTGTGGATGAGATTCTGCAGAGATAAAATTTCAATGAAGAGAAGGGGACCAAGGACCCAGCCTTCTGGAACCCCCACAGAAAGCTGGAAGGGGGAAATGAGGAGGCTCCTTTGAAGGACACACTGAAAGAGACTTGTCTGTCCTGTTGCTACACTAGCTTGGTGGTTGTCTGAAGTTCCTGATGCGCTAGTGGATTCTCCATTTTCACTGCCCCAGCTTGTTTTCAATCTACGTTGCATGAGTTGGGCACAAGCCAAAATCGGAGGAGTCACCAGTAATGCAAATGGACAGTCAGCTCACCTTACCCTCCGTATCAGTTAATTTGGGTAGGCAGGTGTTCGTTTGTATTTGCCAGAGAGTCAACTAGAGCTTTTCAACAAGCTTCCTCAATTATTGTGTAGATGGATAGAGAGAGAGGAAAGCATACACTAATCTTCCTCCAGAGCTCAGTGCTCATGTAGTGCTCTCATTTATTCTGCCTCTGAGTCACATTAGCTCTTCTACCCTTCCTTACAGATGACTTATGATGGTTTGTTTAGGCACACTGGCTGGAAACACATGTTGCTCCTTGGACTCGCTTTATTCCAGCTTCCTTTATATGGCTCCAGAGTAATACTGAAGCTCTTACAAAGCAAGTATCTTTGCCAGGAACTTGCTTGGGAGAATCACTTCACACAATGCAAAAATTATACCATTTCCTGACTAAATACTTGTATAACTTTCAGAGTAGCAGCCGTGTTAGTCTGTATCTGCAAAAAGAAAAGGAGTACTTGTGGCACCTTATAGACTAACCAATTTATTTGAGCATAAGCTTTTGTGAGCTACAGCTCACTTCATCAGATGCAAAATACAGTGGGGAGATTTATATACACAGAGAACACGAAACAATGGGTGTTACCATACACACTGAAAGAGAGTGATCACGTAAGGTGAGCTATTACCAGCAGGAGAGCGGGGGTGGGGAACCTTTTGTAGTGATAATCAAGGTGGGCCATTTCCAGCAGTTGACAAGAACGTCTAAGGAACAGCGGCAGAGGGTGGGGGGATAAACATGGGGAAATGGTTTTCCTTTGTGTAATGACCCATCCACTGCCAGGCTTTATTCAAGCCTAAGTTAATTGTATCCTGTTTGCAAATTAATTCGAATTCAGCAGTCTTTCGTTGGAGTGTTTTTGAAGTTTTTTTGTTGAAGAATTGCCACTTTTAGGTCTGTAATCGAGTGACCAAAGAGATTGAAGTGTTCTCTAACTGGTTTATGAATGTTATAATTCTTGACATCTGATTTGTGTCCATTTATTCTTTTACGTAGAGACTGTCCAGTTTGACCAATGTACATGGCAGAGGGGCATTGCTGGCACATGATGGCATATATTACATTGGTAAATGCACAGGTGAACGAGCCTCTGATAGTGTGGCTGATGTGATTAAGCCCTATGATGGTGTCCCCTGAATAGATATGTGGACACAGTTGGCACCGGGCTTTGTTGCAAGGATAGGTTCCTGGGTTAGTGGTTCTGTTGTGTAGTGTGTGGTTGCTGGTGAGTATTTGCTTCAGGTTGTGGGGCTGTCTGTAACCAAGGACTGGCCTGTCTCCCAAGATCTGTGAGAGTGATGGGTCGTCCTTCAGGATAGGTTGTAGATCCTTGATGATGCGTTGGAGAGGTTTTAGTTGGGGGCTGAAGGTGATGGCTAGTGACGTTCTGTTATTTTCTTTGTCGGGCCTGTCCTGTAGTAGGTAACTTCTGGGTACTCTTCTGGCTCTGTCCATCTGTTTCTTCACTTCAGCAGGTGGGTATTGTAGTTGTAAGAATGCTTGATAGAGATCTTGTAGGTGTTTGTCTCTATCTGAGGAGGTGGAGCAAATGCGGTTGTATCGTAGAGCTTAGCTGTAGACAATGGATCGTGTGGTGTGGTCTGGGTGAAAGCTGGAGGCATGTAGGTAGGCATAGCAGTCAGTAGGTTTCCGGTATAGGGTGGTGTTGATGTGACCATTGCTTATTAGCACCGTAGTGTCCAGGAAGTGGATCTCTTGTGTGGACCGGTCCAGGCTGAGGTTGATGGTGGGATGGAAATTGTTGAAATCATGGTGGAATTCCTCAAGGGCTTCTTTTCCATGGGTCCAGATGATGAAGATGTCATCAGTGTAGTGCAAGTAGAGTAGGGGCATTTGGGGACAAGAGCTGAGGAAGCGTTGTTCTAAGTCAGCCATAAAAATGTTGGCATACTGTGGGGCCATGCGGGTACCCATAGCAGTGCTGCTGATTTGAAGGTATACATTGTCCCCAAATGTGAAATAGTTATGGGTGAGGACAAAGTCACAAAGTTCAGCCACTAGGTTTGCCGTGACATTATCAGGGATACTGTTCCTGACGGCTTGTAGTCCATCTTTGTGTGGAATGTTGGTGTAGAGAGCTTCTATATCCATAGTGGCTAGGATGGTGTTTTCAGGAAGATCACCGATGGCTTATAGTTTCCTCAGGAAGTCAGTGGTGTCTCGAAGACAGCTGGTAGCGCTGGTAGCGTAGGGCCTGAGGCGGGAGTCTACGTAACCAGACAATCCTGCTGTCAGGGTGCCAGTGCCTGAGATGATGGGGCATCCAGGATTTCCAGGTTTATGGATCTTGAGTAGCAGATAGAATACCCCTCGTCGGTGTTCTAGGACTGTGTCTGTGCTGATATGTTCTTGTGCTTTTTCAGGGAGTTTCTTAAACAAATGGTGTCATTTCTTTCGGTAACCAGTGGGATCAAAGGGTAATGGCTTGTAGAAAGTCCGACCTATTCATGATGACTACAGCACCTCCTTTGTCAGCCTTTTTTATTATGATGTCAGAGTTGTTTCTGAGGCTGCGGATGGCATTGTGCTCTGCACGGCTGAGGTTATGGGGCAAGTGATGCTGCTTTTCCACAATTTCAGCCCGTGCACATCAGCGGAAGCATTCTATGTAGAAATCCAATCTGTTTCTACCTGCGGGAGGAGTCCACCCAGAATCCTTCTTTTTGTAGTCTTGGTAAGTCGGTCTCTGTGGGTTAGTATGTTGTTCAGAGGTGTGTTGGAAATATTCCTTGAGTCAGAGATGTCGAAAATAGGATTCTAGGTCACCATAGACCTGTGCTGGCAATAGCTCACCTTACCTGATCACTCTTGTTACAGTGTGTATGGTAACACTCTCATCATCCAGGTTCTCATCACCTCGTGTGTTGATTACTGGCCTCAACAAATGTAATCTGCCCTTCTTGTAGCCATTCAGAATGCTGCTGCAAAGATCTTTGCTTTGACCACATCATCTGTTTCTTTGAATGCCTCCACTGGCTCCCTCTTTTTTTTTTATTGCATCAAACCTAAGCTACTTGTCTTTATTTTAAAGGCCCTTCATGACCTCTCTCATTCAGTACCAAAAGATCAACTCTCACCACTAATCATCCCGACTCTAGCCACCATTGCCCACTTGTTACATTTTCAAACAAGCACTTTCAGGCTCTCTCCTGCTTCCCCTTCATTCTTCTTCTTCTTCAAATCTCCCTTAAGCTCTCCTTTGACATGATGCCTACAAAAAAAAGTAACAAAAAAGTAACCATGGTTAGGCTGCTGGTGTGTTGAGATCACAGCCCATCATACTGACCAAGTTTGTCTCATTGTTTTCTTGTACTCCCACTCTTTCTGTATCTGTGTATTCACTCTTGTCTTATACTTAGGTGGTAAGCTCTTTTTGGTCTGTGTTTGTACAGTGCCAAGCACAATGAGGTCTTGGTCCATGACTAAGAGCTCCTGGGCATTACAATAATATAAATTATAAAATAATAATGATGATGATGATCATGATAAAGGTCTGTTCCTTGGTACAGTCTGGAGAAAACTCAGGTGGGCCATGCAACTCATAAAAATATAAGAGCTACTTACGTTACCTTCCTATTATTCCTTCCTATGACCCTATCCAAGACACTAGGTATGTAGATTGCAGCATCGTTGTGATCCAACTGAAGTAAGCTGGCTATCCTCAGGTTTCCATAAGAAATGGAAAGGAATTTTTAGGAATAAAGCTTTAGGCTCTGATTCCACAACTGGATCCATTAGAGCAGACTTTTTGAATTCAATGGGGCTCTGCTTGACAATCCAGGAGTTTGGGGAACCCAAGGAAAGCAGGATCAGCCCCCAAATTAGTAATGCACTGAAAATGAGCATGAACATAACATTTAGGAAGATCGTCCCAATGACTGATTTTATAATTATTCATGGCACCCAGCATGAATTCTTTTGTTTTTTACTAATGGAATTTATTAATGTATTAATTTTTAAAGTGTGCTCTGAAAGAGAGTATAACGTGGATAGGGAATGCAGAAAGGGGGATGGAAATCCTTCAAAAGTGGCCAGAGAAATAATGATTTTTGTACATGAAAATGGTACTTGGTAGCACATAGTGTTGTGTAAGGGTTTTAACTTTAGACTCTGCTCTAACGATTTGCTCCAGGATGAAATTGTTACACCACATCTTTGGCTCTAGTTCAGTGTAATCAGTCAATGCACACTAATAAACCTCTAACGACATTTTCCAGAAGAGAAATAGCCAATACCTGCTAAAAATCCCCTTGCTCCCTCTGCCTTGCTGCTTTTTCCATCCAATATCCTGAGAGACTGTATTTACAGAAAGACTCCTCTCTTAAAAGATCTGAGGGCGCCACCATCCCTGTGAGCCTCATGTGCCTCCTTCCCAAGGAGACGATGGAAAGATCAGTTGTAACAGAGGTCTTCTGCCACCCCCACTTCCCTGCCTCTGCAGCCTGAAGCTGGTGCAATTGGGGCCCCTTGCGAGTGGCACTGCATGCCAGACTGGGAATGCACACTCCTGCAGCAACACTGGGCTGGTTCCACTGCAAGGCAGTAGGATTTGCACCATGTAGCACCATGGGAACCAAATTTATCCCAATGTATTTGGTGTACAGGCATACGGAATGTCAGAGTTGACCCTAGTTTCATCAGATATGAATGTGGCCCGTACTGTACACATGTCACAGAAATAATACTAGTATGTATCTAAGACCAGATTCTGTGAGGCACTGAGCTCCCTTGCCTCCCAAGGCCATCAATGGGAGTTGAGAGAACTCACCACCTCCCAGGTGGAACTTAGCATCTTTCAGGCTAAGGACCATACTTACACGGAACAATCTTTCAGAGTGTGATGCAAATACACGATTAACCTTCATTACAACAAAAAGGGCAATATGTGACTACAACAGATCTATAATAATAAAGCATTTGCCATATGGGTGAACTCCAGTTTTCACTGTCATTCCAGACAGTGGGAAATATAATTTCAAATGATCTTCTAGCACCCTGCGAGACTGATAGTGTTTGTGATGAGTGAAGTGGCAGAATAATTTCCTCTACACTCTAATGAATACCTAAGTTCCTCTTTGTTCTCCAGTAACGCATTGACAGATCTGTCTTTAAGGTGCAACGGAATCTTGAAAAACCCTTGTGCTAAGCATTATTTCTTATAAAAGAAAGGAATTTCTTTTCCACTTTGCATCTACTACACTCTATGGAGTGATACAATTTAAAATATTCCTGTCCCACAGATAGGCCACAATATAACCTGTAAAATCTTTACAAACCAGATTTTAGGGGCCATAAATCCTAATTATTAGTCCAGATGTTTCATCAGAGCAGAGGTCTGTGAAATGTAAGTGACTCAGTTTAATCATTTATGATTTTGTGAAGCTTCCATGCAAATGCACCATTTTCTGCAAAAATGTGAGACATTTTGAACAATGCATCAAAGTTAGGCACAGCATTGTGTTTCACTACATGGATGCCAGAAAACTTGTCAGTGCTTTTGCTGGAGCATTTTTTAATTTCAAGTTTTGCTGGTCGAATTTCATCACATTCAGCTCTGGCTAAGCTGAAGTCACATGCTGTTTCTTCACAATTCTGGATTGAAATCCATCCTGAATCCTCTTCTGGTTCCTGACACCCTGACCTCCCTCCTCTGCCCTGCCTCACCCTGCTTCTCATGCAGAGCACCAACCCCTACATCCTCCCTTAGGCCCACTGCCATATTACCCGAATTCCCCTGTTTCCCATGCAGACTCCCCTTCCTATTCCTGACACTCAGACTTCTCCCTTCTGCACCACTGCCTCAACTCTCCCTGTGAGCATGGGCTCAGCCCAAGCAGCATGATGGCTGTGTTGCACAGCAGCTCCCCGTGACTGTAATGGTTAGGGTCAGATGGGGCAACAGGGCCCCATCTGAGGAGGGCAAGATTCTCTCCCTCCTCCTGGGCTTGCACTCAGACCAATTTGGGGTGGTGGTGGTTCATGAGCCCAGGTGTCAGGACCAGGCCAAGCAGCAGTCACAGCAAACCTCCACAGTGATGCCACCATTACAGTTGTACATTCTGCAAGATGTTTTGCTTCCATGGAGTTAGAGCATCAGTGTAAGGATCTGAAGTTAGGGTCAGACTTAAATCAAAGGCCTAAAGAGGGCCTGTGTCATAAATATAAAGGGAAGGGTAAACCCCTTTGAAATCCCTCCTGGCCAGGGGAAAGCTCCTCTCACCTTTAAAGGGTTAAGAAGCTAAAGGTAACCTCGCTGGCACCTGACCAAAATGACCAATGAGGAGACAAGATACTTTCAAAAGCTGGGAGGAGGGAGAGAAACAAAGGGTCTGTGTGTCTGTCTATATGCTGGTTTCTGCTGGGGATAGACCAGGAATGGAGTCTTAGAACTTTTAGTAAGTAAGCTAGCTAGGTATGTGTTAGATTATGATTTCTTTAAATGGCTGAGAAAAGAATTGTCCTGAATAGAATAACTATTTCTGTCTGTGTATCTTTTCTGTAACTTAAGGTTTTGCCTAGAGGGGTTCTCTATGTTTTTGAATCTAATTACCCTGTAAGCTATCTACCATCCTGATTTTACCGGGGGGATTTATTTATTTCTATTTTTATTAAAAGTCTTCTTGTAAGAAAACTGAATGCTTTTTCATTGTTCTCAGATCCAAGGGTTTGGGTCTGTGGTCACCTATGCAAATTGGTGAGGCTTTTTATCCAACATTTCCCAGGAAAGGGGGGGTGCAAGTGTTGGGAGGATTGTTCATTGTTCTTAAGATCCAAGGGTCTGGGTCTGTAGTCACCTAGGCAAATTGGTGAGGCTTTTTACCAAACCTTGTCCAGGAAGTGGGGTGCAAGGTTTTGGGAAGTATTTTGGGGGAAAGACGCGTCCAAACAGCTCTTCCCCAGTAACCAGTATTAGTTTGGTGGTGGTAGCGGCCAATCCAAGGACAATGGGTGGAATACCTGTTTTTCATGCAGGTCCCCACATCTGTACCCTAGCGTTCAGAGTGGGGGAGGAACCTTGACAGCCTGATCCTGACACAAGCAGTGCTTACTCACCTAAGCCAGAGCACTGAAGTTAGTGGGAATACTGAGGTGAGTCAGAGTTTTCAGGATTAGGCTCAGGAACAGTAAAATGGACATTTCTATATATATATATATATATGAGAGAGAGAGATCAGGGATCGGCAACCTTTGGCACGCGGCCCGTCAGGGAAATCTGCTGGTGGGCCGGGATGGTTTGTTTACCTGCAGCATCCACAGGTTTGGCTGATCACAGCTCCCACTGGCCACAGTTCACCACTCCAGGCCAACGGGGGCTGTGGGAAGCAGCGGCCAGCACATCCCACGGCCCACGTCACTTCCCGCAGCCCCCATTGGCCTGGAATGGTGAACCCTGGCTAATGGGAGCTGCGGTCGGCCGAACCTGCAGACCTGCAGGTAAACAAACCATCTCGGCCTGCCAACAGATTTCCCTGGTGGGCCACATGTCAAAGGTTGCCGATCCCTGATATAGATATTCAGGGTCATGCGGGTGTAAATGAGGAAAGAGCTTGGACCACAATGGGCCAGATTTTTCTAAAAAGATATGGCCACTTCATGTAGGACCAAACTCCCACTGGAGAGCTGCTGGTTTCTGAGCTTTTTTGAAAATCTGGCCACTCCATTTCGGTGCTTCAATGGGAGTGGTTGGCCACTGAGCTCTGTTGAAAGTCTGGCCCAGTATGTCCCTCAGGACTGGAAACCCATTGATGGTTGTGCTGTGACGTTACAAGTTTGGAAATTTTTAGAACTGAAATAACCCAGAGCCTTCTGGATGGGGGAAGTCAGTTACAAATGTTTCTGAAAGCTGAGATATGAAATAGAAGTAAGTTAACTATTAATTACAAGTCAGGTTTGATAAAAGACAGAAAGTAACATGATTTCTTTTCTGACGCCTCCTCCCTCTGCAATTTAAAACTACTAGATTTGACTTTACTGCTGGAGGTATGTCAAAGGGTACAAAGGATTGTCAGAAAGAAATATCCTCCACATCACGAATATTGCAGAAATTAACCACTGACTGTTGCTCTACCTGCAGTCCAGCATGGGACAGTTTTAACTGTTTATTTTCTTAATGAATTTAGAATAGATTAATTTGAAAAATAGGACAGACTCAGCTTCAAAATTAGACATGGAAGTGTTAAGAGAAAAAGGAAAATGCCAAGATTAGACTTTTTGGCTGACTGCTCCCAATGCCCAGATCAAGAGGAGCAGTGAACACAAAATTAATTTAAAAAACTCCCTTAGTTTCATTCATACATGGCATGACCATCTGTAGATTGCTGAGCCTGCTCTGAGATTTTTTTAGGACCACCCTAATTTGAGCACTAGCCAACTATCCAAATTCCCAACAGACACATTCCCTTGTCCCAAATCTGTCTCAATAACAGATGTATTTGGATGCTGCTTTGTATGTACAAATAGTCTTCTTAAGAGCAGGTGACTGTGGCACTATTTTCCTTTTGGCGCCCCTTTTTTAATTTTCCATGATAGAAGTACTTCTGTGGGGTGTGTTACTGAAACAAGTTAATCTTTGAAACCTCTGTGGAAGCCTGCTCTAGAGAAGGGCAGCCTCACTTCTGCTGCTCCCACAACATAATATTTAACTAAGGGCTTGTCTACACTGGCAGTTTACAGAGCTGCAACTTTCTCGCTCAGGGGTGTGAAAACACCCCCCCCCCATCTGAGTGCAGAGAGTTTCAGTGCTGTAAAGCACCAGTGTAGACAATGCACCAGCACTGGGAGCTGTGCTATGCCCCTGTCAAGGTTCCTTCCCCACTCTGAACTCTAGGGTACAGATGTGGGGACCTGCATGAAAACCTCCTAAGCTTATCTTTACCAGCTTAGGTTAAAACTTCCCCAAGGTACAAATTAATTTTATCCTTTGCCCCTGGATTTCCACTGCCACCACCAAACTTTAGCTGGGTTTACTGGGAAACATAGTTTGGACACATCTTTCCCCCAAAATCCTCCCAACCCTTGCACCCCACTTCCTGGGGAAGGTTTGGTAAAAATCCTCACCAATTTGCATAGGTGACCACAGACCCAAACCCTTGGATCTGAGAACAATGAAAAAGCATTCAGTTTTCTTACAAGACAACTTTTAATAGAAGTAAAGGAATCACCTCTGTAAAATCAGGATGGTAGATACCTTACAGGGTAATTAGATTCAAAACATAGAGAATCCCTCTAGGCAAAACCTTAAGTTACAAAAAAGACACACAGACAGGAATAGTCATTCTATTCAGCACAGTTCTTTTCTCAGCCATTTAAAGAAATCATAATCTAACACATACCTAGCTAGATTACTTACTAAAAGTTCTAAGACTCCATTCCTGTTCTATTCCCGGCAAAAGCAGCATACAGGCAGACACAGACCCTTTGTTTCTCTCCCTCCTCCCAGCTTTTGAAAGTATCTTGTCTCCTCATTGGTCATTTTGGTCAGGTGCCAGCGAGGTTACCTTTAGAGGTAACCCTTTACAGGTGAGAGGAGTTTTCCTCTGGCCAGGAGGGATTTCAAAGGGGTTTACCCTTCCCTTTATATTTATGACAGCCCCTCATGGGGGTGGGTGTTTTAGAGCGCTGGGAGAACTCACTCCCAGCACTCTGCTGTGACCACACAAGGCACATTAAAGTGCTGCCATGGCATCGCTTTAACGTTGCCAGTGTAGACTAGCCCTAATCTTTCATTTGCAAATCTTCAATCCTGCACAGTGCACAAGTTACAATTAGTGATGCTCTGGCTAATGATTACATACACTTCAATCTCTCTGGTCACGCAATCACAGACATGAAGGTCGCTATCTTAAAACAAAAAAACTTCAAATCCAGACTCCAGCGAGAAACTGCTGAATTGGAATTCATTTGCAAATTGGATACTATTAATTTAGGCTTAAATAGAGACTGGGAGTGGCTAAGTCATTATGCAAGGTAGCCTGTTTCCTCTTGTTTTTTCCTACCCCCCCCCCCCCAGATGTTCTGGTTTAACTTGGATTTAAACTTGGAGAGTGGTCAGTTTAGATGAGCTATTACCAGCAGGAGAGTGAGTTTGTGTGTGTATGGGGGTGGGGGGGATGTGAGAAAACCTGGATCTATGCAGGAAATAGCCCGACTTGACTATGTAAAGAGTTGTCACTTTGGATGGGCTAGCACCAGCAGGAGAGTGAATTTGTGTGGGGGGGTGGAGGGTGAGAAAACCTGGATTTGTGCTGGAAATGGCCCACCTGTTGATCACTTTAGATAAGCTATTACCAGCAGGACAGTGGGGTGGGAGGAGGTATTGTTTCATATTCTCTGTGTGTATATAAAGTCTGCTGCAGTTTCCACGGTAAACATCTGATGAAGTGAGCTGTAGCTCACGAAAGCTCATGCTCAAATAAATTGGTTGGTCTCTAAGGTGCCACAAGTACTCCTTTTCTTTTTGCGAATACAGACTAACACGGCTGTTCCTCTGAATCCTTTTCTTTTTATCTACAATGGGAAGTGATCCTAATTGGGGACCAGACTGGGAGGGCTGTCTGTTGCCCCTGGGCCTAGAAACCTTCTTCCACATCCATATTTCCTGCTGTGGGGAGAGCTGCCACTAAATATCACTATGCAGCACTCCTCACCAGAAAAACTGGGGCAGTCCTATTGCTTTTAAGATCTCCTGTAACTGCGTACCCTGGAGTAGGATTTCCTCTTGAGTTCTTAACTTTTAAAATAGTTTAAAGAAATGAGCTGCCGCTGGCTTGAAGCAGTTAAGGAAGACCCCTAGCTAATTCCAGTGTTCCAAGCCCCTTTTCAATATTTCCCCTTTGAACATGCATACTTTGGAATCTACTGAACTGTTTTTCTTCACATGTGGATTGTTGGTCTATCTAAAGTTTCTGGCTTCATGATTTTATTAGTGAAGTGAACACAAAACATTTATTTTGGAACATATAAGCAAAGTATAGTTTTTCCTCCCATACACACAACCCAATAGTGGCTGAGCAGATGCAGCTCAATCCTTTACAACAATCTCTTTTGAGCAGAGACCACATATAAAAAAGAATTCCTCTCAACATGATTTTATTTCAGACAGTTATTAGCAATTGAAAATGGGGGATTGGAACAGAAACCTGAACACAGGCCTAATTGAGACGTTTGCTAGCTGTGAACAGTGTATGTATGTGTGTGTGTATATATATAATATAAATACAATAGTACAATTGTTTTGGAAGCTGAGAATGCCTCTGGTGAAACTATGTAGTGGTACATTCCACACAGAGAGGAATTAATTTCCTCAGCAGTGCTCCCTGCCCCTGTTGGCCTCAGCACTGAAGAAGAAAATTCTGGTCAGGACTCTCATCCACCACATTTCAATATATTGTACTACTGCTAAATTGCCATGCCCAAGGATTGAAAAATCCACTGTCATCTAATCTCCACTAGTGAACTGGACACTTTTTCTGATAAACAAAGAGCCACCCTAGCAGAGAAAGGTCTAACAAGATCCAACGGCTGGAAGTTGCAGCTAAACAAATTCAAACGAACAGTCAGAGTAATTAATCATTGGAACAATTTACCCAAGGTCATGGTGTATTCTTCATCATGGACAATTTTTAAATTAAGATTGGATGCTTTCCTAAAAGATCTGCTCTAGCAATTATTTTTTGGGGAAGTTCTACGGCTTGTGTTATACAGGAATCAGATTAGATGATCACAATGGTCCCTTCTGATATTGGACTCTATGAATAAATCATCAGTTTCCGAAGAATCTAAGTTTATGCCTAGCCCTTTTTGTTGGAAAGAAAAAACTTTCCAAATTTAAGCTGATTGAGTATTGTGTTCCTGAGTCTACAGACAGCTCCAGTGCCTGTGCTGCTGAAAAAACATTCGTGAGTTTCTCTTCTGATATTCAGATTCCTGTGGGCAATAGACAGTGTTATGAATCATGACAGTTTCATTCTGCTGTTGCTGAGCAAGTCGGAGAAGTGGCCCAGGAACTGTGGTTATTGTACCAGACTTCACTGTTGGCCCAACCTCTCTCCCAAATTTTATATCATCCTCAGTTAATAAATTTAGACTTCTGGCTAGTGGATTTACAAAATTTAAAGCTCTGGCCATGCCCATCAAGTATTAACATGCACCATGAGAGCATGTTTCATGCAAGCAGTGCAGTTGATTTCACAATATTAGGAAACTATCAGGATAGTACAACTTACTCATTTTTAGTTTGGTTTCTTGTAACATTGTCTAAAAGACATGTTTTCTCAGTGTACAGTATATATCTACAAGGGAACTATCTAGTTTCTTCCTAGTTGATCTCATCTCTATCTATTCCACAGTTCCCCCTGGATTAAGCAAAGCGGCAGTCTGCATGCCAAATTAGAAGTCATCTGTAACCCAAGTATTCTGTGATTAAAAATTACAGCACTGATATCCAAAACTAGATTTTAATAGCTGTTGTGATAAGAAGAGTGGTGTTATTGGATTACCAGCTTTGAATTAATTTTCATTATCTTTCTTTATTTTAATTAATTGTTTTTCCCATTCCTCCCTTCCTGTGCAGACAGTCCAACAAGATGAAAAGGACATTGAAAAGGGAAAAAAGAGAGCGAGAAAGGATAAATGGAATATAAGGCTGTAGAAGCAACAATTTGCTTAACTAAATGATGCCATATAAAGCTCTAAATTGAAGGAAGGAATTTGTCTTCTAAATAAATTGGACACACTAGAAGAGAAAGAATAAAAGGGCTGGACAATGCACCTTTGTGATCAGGCTGGAATTAATTTTTGGAATTACACCCTACAAAATTAAAACGCCATCCACCCGCCTCAATGGGTGGGAGAACATGATGGGGTTGGGGTGAAAGGGGACAGTCCCAGCAGTGAGGGAGGGAGACATTCACTGAGGGACACTAGGAAGCTCCTTTCTCCCCCTGGAGTCTCTGGCACCTATTGGCCATTTGGTGGGGAGGGGTGCTGATTGGCCAATGTCCCCCAGCTCCAGGGCTTCAACCCAGATTAGGGGCCACGTGGAACCTCTTTCAGCTCCTTTCCAGCAGCCAGACCCTATCCATCTCACACTATGAATGGGAATCACGTCTGACAGATGCTGCAGGTCTAGTCAATCACCCATTTGGGGGTCAGAAAGGAATTTTCTCCCACGGGCCAGTTGGCAGAGGACCAGGGAGTTTTTTCACCTTCCTCACAGCACCTTCAAGCAGGAATGCACTTAGTACATGACTGAGGTATTTGGTAATTCATTGCAACTAGCTTCCAGTTTTCAGTGTGATTAAAAGGATAAAATGAACCATTCCCGGAGGTAAAGATTTTGCTGATGGTCCTTGGGCTTGTGAGACAGGGTGAGACCTTGTGGCCCTCGCTAGTCAAGGTTTCCATCCTTCTGGCCCCTCTGCCCCCCTTCTGGGGTGGGGTTGGGGTTGAAGAGGTAGGACTCAAAGAGAGCTGACTTCTGTGGGTAAGCTGAGGAGAGTCTACTTGAGTTATGGGTTATATGGTGGCAGTTCAATAATCTCCACATTGGAATCACTTAAATGCCGGATATTGGAGAATATGGGTGATGGGTGGGTCATGCCCTTCCCCTGTGTTTAGGTTTAATAAAAGTTGTGGCCTGCTGTTTAAAATCCATCCAGGTAGCTGTTCTTATTTTGCAGCTGTATGTGGATCAATGCTACTTTGTATCCAGAACAGCTATGCACAATGTGGGGTTGTAGTGCAAATGCTGTGTTTAAAAATATATTGGCAGAAAAATCTTTAAAGGAAAAATGGAAGAACATAAGAGGAGGCAAGTGGAAAATGTGAAAACAAAGCTCAGTGAGTTATTGAGGGCATGTAAGAGAGTAAATGCCAAGGTAAAAATGCAAAAATGGGTATATCTGAAACCATTAGGTAAAGCTATGTTCCTTTTGAATGTGTTAAAGAGAGACATGGGGGAGTGCAGGGTAGGGTAATGGTCAGTGCAAGCCCACTGAAAAATAACATAGATGAGATCTTGAGAGAAGATATGGAAAAAGGTTAGGCACTGAATCAATCACATTTCTTAAATGAAGGATGCAAAACCAAAAAGCAGGCCCAGGTTTTATAGCAATTTGTTCTCTCCAAGACTGGACAGAAAGATGCTGGAATTTCCCGTCTCTAGAACCTCTCCTTGGCGAGCTACTGCAGTACCATTCTTAGGTACTCTCTTCTACATCTAAGCTTCCTGTAGTGTGCTCACCCAGTAAGACTTCCCCTCATACCAATTATATTATTTTTCTCTTCAAAACTTCAGTTCATCTATACTAGTTGAAATGTATTTAATAAATTACCTGTTACTAGTGTACCTAGAAAGTGCATCTCATACTTCAGATTAAGGAGTGTCTGATGCAAGAGAAGTTTAATATTTTTTGTCTATTGCTAGTACCTAGGAACAGCAGACAAGCATCAAATCTGGTTGTGCTGGCAACTGTATAGGCAAGTATTATAAATATAAAGGGAAGGGTAACCACCTTTCTGTAGACAGTGCTATAAAATCCCTCCTGGCCAGAGGCAACATACTGTTACCTGTAAAGGGTTAAGAAGCTCAGCTAACCTGGCTGGCACCTGACCCAAAGGACAATAGGGAACAAGATACTTTCAAATCTTGGGGGTGCGGGGTGGGGGAAGGCTTTTGTTTGTGCTCTTTGTTTACGTGTTTGTTCTCTCTTGGGACTGAGAGAGGCCAGACAGAAATCCATCTTCTCCAACTCATCCTAATCCAAGTCTCCAATATTGCAACCAGTATAGGTAAGCCAGGCAAGGCGGATAAGTTTATCTTTTGTTTTATGTGAATTTTCCCTGTGTTACGAGGGAGGTTTATTCCTCTTTTCTGTAACTTTAAGGTTTTGCCCAGAGGGGGATCCTCTGTGTTTTGAATCTGAATACCCTGTAAAGTATTTTCCATCCTGATTTTACAGAGGTGATTCTTTTTACCTTTTCTTTAATTAACATTCTTCTTTTAAGAACCTGATTGATTTTTCATTGTTCTTAAGATCCAAGGGTTTGTTTGTGTTCACTTGTACAAATTGGTGGGGATTATCATCAAGCCTTCCACAGGAAAGGAGATGTAGGGGTTGGGGGGATATTTTGGGGAAAGACGTCTCCAAGTGGTCTCTTTCCTTGTTTTGTTTAAAACGCTTGGTGGTGGCAGCATACTGTTCAAGGCCAAGGCAAAGTTTGTACCTTGGGGAAGGTTTTAACCTAAGCTGGTAAGAATAAGCTTAGGGGGTCTTTCATGCCAGTCTCCCCATCTGTATCCTAGAGTTCAGAGTGGGGAAGGAACCCTGACAGCAAACAACAAAGAAGGCTGTCCCTTAATTCAGATTGGTTAGAGTCTAGGGGATGAAATCCTGGCCCCACTGAAATCAAGGGGAAAATTCCCAAAGACTTTAATGGAGCTGGGATTTCACCCTAGGTGTCAGTCCAGATACAACAGTTGGAAAAAGCAAATGTGTGAAGGATATTCATAGATTCTAAGGTCAGAAGGGATCATTCTGATCATCTGATCTGACCTCCTGTATAGAACAGCCCATAGAACTTCCTCCAAAATAATTCCTAGAGCAGAGCTTTTAGAAAAACATCCAATTTAAAAATTGTCAGTGGTGGAGAATCCACCATGGTCCTTGGTAAATGGTTCCAATGATTAATTACTCTCACTGTTAAAAATATAGCTTTATTTCCAGTCTGAATTTGTCTAGCTTCAATTTCCAGCCATTGGATCTTGTTAAACCCATCTCTGCTAGACAGAAGAGCCCATTTTCAAATATTTGTTCCCTATGTAGGTTCTTATTGGCTGTAATCGAGTCACCCCTTAGCCTTCTCTTTGTAAGATAAATAGATTGAGCTTCTTGAGACTATCATTATAAGGCATGTTTTCTAATCTTCAGTCATTCTTGTGGCTCTTCTCTAAACTCTCTCCAATTTATCAAGACTCTTCTTGAATTGTAGGCACCAGAACCAGACACAATATTCCAGCAGCAGTCACACCAGTTCAAATACACAGGCAAAAGAACCTCTGTACTTCTACTCAAAATCCCCCAGTTTATGCATCCCAGAATTGCATTAGCACTTTTGGCCAGTGTCACACTGGGAGCTCATGATCAGCTGATGATCCACCATGACCCCCAAATCTTTTTCAGAATCACTGTGTCCCAGGATAGAGTCCTCCATCCTGTAAGTATGGCCCATATTCCTTGTTCCCAGATATACACTTTTAGCCTTATTAAAACAAATATTGTTTACTTGTGCCCAGTTTACCAAGTGATTTAGATCGCTCCAAATCAGTGACCTGTCCTCTTCTTTATTTAATACTCCCCCAATCTGTGTCATCTGTAAACTTTATCAGTGATAATTTTATGTTTTCTTCTAGGGCACTGATAAAGATGTTAAATAGAACAGGGCTTAGAAATGATCCCTGCAAGACCCCACTGGAAACAGGCCCTCTCTATGATGATCCCCCTTTTTAGTTACATTTTGAGACCTACCAGTAAACCAGTTTTTAATCCATTTAATGTGTACCATGTTAATTTTTCATTGTGCTAGTTTATTAATTAAAATGTTGTGCAATAACAAGTCAAATGCCTTACAGAAACCTAAGTATGTTAACACTATTATCTTGATCAACCAAACTTGCAATCTCATCACAAAAATATCCAATTAGTTTGACACGATCTATTTCTCATAAAACCAAGTTGAGATGCATTAATTATATTATCCTCCTTTAGTTCTTTATTAATTGAGTCTCATATCAGCATCTCCATTATCTTGCCTGGTTCAATGTCAGGCTGACAGGCCTATAATTAACCAGGTCATCCTGTTTAACTTTTTAAAAAATTGGCACAATGTTAGCTTTCTTCCAGTTTTCGGGAACTTCCCTAGTACACCAAGACTTATTGGAAATCAACATTAAATGGTCCAGCAAGTTCCTCAGCCAGCTCTTTAAAAACTCTTGGATGAAAGTTATCTGTACCTGGTACTTTAAAAATGTCTAACTTTAGTAGCTTCTGTTTAACATCCTGCAGAGATACTAGTAGAATATAAAAGTATGTTATAACCAGATGAGGAGACTACGTCATCTGTTTTTTCTCCTAATACAGAATAGAAATATTTATTGGACACTTTTGCCTTTTCTTTGTTATTATTGATATTTCTACCATTTCCATCTAGTAATGGACAAATACCATTGTCAGGATTCTTTTAGTTCCTAATATATTTTTAAGCTCCATCTTATTGGTCTTAACTCTGCAGGCCATAGATTTCAACTTGTGTTCCTTAACTTTTTATAAATTTTCTACAGTTCCTAATTTCTGATTCATATTCATTACTATCAATTTCCCATTTCTTCTATTTTTTTTATTTATTTTATATATATATATATACACACACACACACACACACATATATATACACACACACACACATACACACACTGCCTTTGCTTCCATTCTATACCAGAGTGGTTTTTTAAACAACACAGCCATCTTCCACAATTGTGGGATTATGACTTTTCAGGCATCTAGAAAGGTGCCATATACCCAAATACCATTCACACTTTTCCTGATTAAATTCTTCCTCCCAGCTCATTTGTCCCATAATTATTTTCATCTTTGTGAGATGGAGTGTGGAGTAACAAAATGAACAGAGTTTAGCAGAAAGATAGAAGTCTCAGCTCTCCAGTTGCCTCACCATTACCAGTTAATGGTTAGGAGATCATCATACACTTTATTGTTCTCCTTCTCCCCCAATCTTCCCACCCCTGCAGCTTAAAGTTGGCAAATGTAGGTATAATGATGCTTGGGTAAGCTGTGGACCAAACCCCAAATCTTAGAGCTGAACACTTATGATCTCTGGGGGATTCACGTATAGTTCCTAATTCTGTGAATATAGCCCGTGAATAGTAAGTTAATGAAGGGGAGATTTACAGGCAAAAGTATTGTGTCTTCACCAACATTAATTCAGGAAAGTCTTATGGCCTGTGTTATACAGCAGGTCAAACTAGATGACCACAATAGTCACTTCTGGCCTTATAATCTATAAATCTATGAAACACTAGCCCAAATCCTGCAAAGCTCTGAGCATTTTTAACTCCCATTGACTTAAATGGGAAGTTTTTCATCAACATCTTACAGGTGGCTTCTAGCATCTCATGGAATCAGACACATGTTGCCAGATATTAGGCACAAATTCACCTTTGTCACATAAAACCCAAGCACTGTGATTATATGCCAGTGTAGCCGTGAGGAATCCACCTCTGCAATCGAGGGCCAAGACAAAGAGCTGCAGTGTAGATTCTTGTAGCTACTTCTCTAGCCCATAAGCACAGAGAGTAGCTGCAACTCCACTGTCTGTGGCACTAAAAGCATTTGGATCCATGCCATTTGTAACCTCCAGCTCTACCTATTATCTGAACTGGGGTCATCCCAACACCACCTTGCATAGAATATCAGGGTTGGAAGGGACCTCAGGAGGTCACCTAGTCCAACTCCCTGCTCAAAGCAGGACCAATCCCCAACTAAATCATCCCAGCCAGGGCTTTGTCAAGCCTGACCTTAAAAGCTTCAAAGGAAGGAGATTCCACCACCTCCCTAGGTAACGCATTCCAGTCTTTCACCACCCTCCTAGTGAAAAAGTTTTTCCTAATATCCAACCTAAACCTCCCCTACTGCAACTTGAGACCACTACTCCTTGTTCTGTCATCAGCTACCACTGAGAACAGTCTAGATCCATCCTCTTTGGAACCCCCTTTCAGGTAGTTGAAAGCAGCTATCAAATCCCCCCTCATTCTTCTCTTCCGCAGACTAAACAATCCCAGTTCCCTCAGCCTCTCCTCATAACTCATGTGTTCCAGTCCCCTAATCATTTTTGTTGCCCTCCGCTGGACTCTTTCCAATTTTTCCACATCCTTCTTGTAGCGTGGGGCCCAAAACTGGACACAGTACTCCAGATGAGATCTCACCAATGTCGAATAGAGGGGAATGATCACATCCCTCGATCTGCTGGCAATGCCCCTACATATACATCCCAAAATGCCATTGGCCTTCTTGGCAGCAAGGGCACACTGTTGACTCATATCCAGCTTCTGCAGAAAAGGACCTAGGGGTTACAGTGGACAAGAACTGCTGCCGAGCCATTCGGTCCCTAGTCTGTAGCGGTGCATTGGATTCTTCCGTCCTAAGTGCAGGACACTGCACTTGTCCTTGTTGAACCTCATCAGATTTCTTTTGGCCCAGTCCTCTAATTTGTCTAGGTCCCTCTGTATCCTATCCCTACCCTGCAGCGTATCTACCTCTCCTCCCAGTTTAGTGTCATCTGCAAACTTGCTGAGGGTGCAATCCACACCATCCTCCAGATCGTTTATGAAGATATTGAACAAAACCGGCCCCAGGACTGACCCTTGGGGCACTCCACTTGATACCGGCTGCCAACTAGACATGGAGCCATTGATCACTACCTGTTGAGCCCGACAATCTAGCCAACTTTCTATCCACCTTATAGTCCATTCATCCAGCCCATATTTCTTTAACATAGGAGCCTGTGCAAAGCCATCATAGAGGTATGCAGAGAAATGTGGAGGACCACCTATGTGACTGCTCTGGCGATAGCTCTTTCCATACAGCCCTCACACTGGGTTTGAGCAGGGAACCTTCCAGAGGCCCTCTGCACCGGGGTCAATTTCCCCCAAATAGCAAAACTGGGGAATTCAGTTCAGTTTAAGTACTGCAGGGATCAATGATAAGGTAAGAACAGAACCAATGGCTGCAGAAGGAGTCTCATTCAGCCAACTCAGTAGGAAGGATGGCCACCCTGATACAAGACCTTGGTGCGAATTGAGTGTTGTTAATATTCTGTAATACAGCTCCATAGACATGTAAATAACTAACAGGAGACTTCCTGGGAAACTGAGAGGCATGCAGGGTCCTCATAGAATCATAGACTATCAGGGTTGGAAGGGACCTCAGGAGGTCATCTAGTCCATCCTCCCTAAAGGTCTGTAAGTTGGCACAGAAGGAATTGTGACAAAAGCAGTCACATGTCTCAGCAACAGGGGACTGAGCAGTGGACCAGAATATTGTGGGGCAGGGATTTTTACAATGCAGATGACCCATGGGGCTGTGTGTTATTCACCTGAGTTTAAAAGTTGCTTCACCTTACTCGATTGACTTGCATTAGAAAAAATGAAAAGAGAGCTGGAAACAGCTGTGCGCTTCCTTGTTTCTACATCTATTATAATTATTTCCCGGGATGGGTGAACACAACTATGTTATGACTTGAAACTAGGGATGTGACAAATCACTGATTTGGATTCAGGTTGTGCAAGAGTCCACTGACTCAAAAGATATTTGTTTTCATTGACTATTGCTCCAAGAAATGATGTGAATAAAAAAATCCTAGCTCTATATAATAGGCCTGATTTTCCAAGTGTGTTGAATACCCATAGCCCCCCCGGCACGACTCCAGCTGGAGATCTGGACGGTCAATACTTCTAAAAATCAGGCCCTCCATGTTTAGACAATACATTGCTAAAGAAAAACATTGCTAATATGGTAAACACCGATATACCAAAGTGAAAATCAATCCTTGAAATAGCACAAAAAATGCTACCTAGACACTATATACAAATTAAGGCCTCAAGTAAGGCTCAGCCCTGCACTGAGGGCGATGTGGAGACCTGTGGCTCCAGTGGAATCCTAGATGGCTTCCATTCCCAGCAGGGACATCCCTGTACAGTGATGAGTGAGCCTCAAAGGTGTCACTGGCCCAGTTCAGATGGGCACCCTATGTTTTTGATAGCTTGTCTGAACCAACTGGTACCATAGGTGCTGAAACTAGGGATGCTGGGGGGTGCAACACCCCTTGGCTTGAAGTGGTTTCCATTTTATATAGGGCTTACAGTTTGGTTCAATGGCTCTCAGTTCCCCTCCTTCCCACTAAACAAATTATTCCTCCAGTCTGGGAGTGCAAAGCTGTGCATGAAATCCAACATTAGGCTTTTTGTGAGGTTTCCAGTACTCTCAACTTCTGATAAGGACAAAAGTAGTTGGACAGCAGGCCCTCTAGCAGTATTTCAACATTTCTGCTGCCAGGGGAATCTTGCAGTTCAGATGCAAACAAAACAATCATAAAAATAAAAAAGACCACAACATTTTTTGAACCTAAGCGAAGGTTCAGTGTGAGTCTGAGTTCGTGCAACGCATTGAGGGGTGAGGCTACTTCTTATTTTGTCTTAATGGATGCTTACAAATATTCTACTGTGGGGGTCAGATCCTCAGCTAGTGTAAATAGGCATAGCTACAATGAAATAAATAGAACTGTGACTATTTACACCAGCCAAGACCTGGTCCAAGGACTTCTCTTCAGCTAAATCTATGCAATCTAATATTATATGTGAGTCTTTATAGCCACAATGACTCAGATTTACCCCAGCATTAACTGAGGACACCATACTGATCATGAACTTATTACAAGCAGATGGGCGAGGTAAGGGTAAAAGGCAACACTCTAATTACAATTACTTTGAATTCTCAGCTTTGTTAGACAGAAAACTTACATAATGACTTCACATCCATCAGCCAGGGGATTCAAAGTCACTTGCTGATGGATGTGAAGTCATTATGTAAGATGTCATTAAAAGACATGTAATCCCTATGGACTGAAGCTATCAAGGGTTGGGAGCTCACCCCTGACATCTGTTCATGAATAGAGGAAAGAGTGGATACAAGCTCTCGAGGGAAAGGAGATTTCTGCCACCATCTATTGGTGAACAGGGGAAAGAACAGAGAAAAGGTTCATTTGCATAAGCTTTCTACCCAGAAATCCTCCAAGTGACACACTGGGGAGTCACAATAGGATAGACTCCAAATGTGTGGGGTATGGGACTGAACTGCCAGAGAAAAATGGACGGAAAAGTGGCTTCTACCTTGTGACAAGGACTCTTCTCAAAGGTCCTATATGCCACTGATCGGCCTCCACTGAAGACTCTGTGAGGGGACAATGCACAGCTGACTCCATAATGGAAGATGATGTTGCAGAAGCTGAAGAGGGTAGTAGCAGAATTGCGTGAACTCTGGTGAGGCCCTCTCTACCCAACACCAATTAAACTGAAATCAGTACTGGTGGGTTAAGTGGCGGCACCTCAGGAATGGACCAGGCAGCATTTCCTTTAGGGGTTGGAGACAGGCCTGTCCAAGTGCACTTGCAGACTCTGGGACTGTGCTACTCACTGACACCAAACCGTAAATGGGGTGTAGCAGACGGGAAAGGGTGGAAGTGACAAGTTAAAGGACATTTGTTTATCAGACATTCACATCATCAGGTGGGAGACTAAATTAAAGGAATACTGCCAAAGATACCATGAGGGTGGGTGTTTTTCAAGTTGATGCTGTGTTCTGTTTCCCCCCATAAAGTCTTTGCTTGTTTCTTACACAGACTCAGTGCTTATGAGAGGGGAAAGTAGTACCTGTTAAGGGCACCCAGGAGAGGTTTAGTTTTATCCACGTGTCCGAGAGTGGGCTTGAGCCAGCATTGTGTGTTAATTTTAAGAAGAACCCCTACATATTTGAATGCAGCCTTTGTTGCTCCTGACAGAACATGGGTGGTCAAAGGGCTCCAGAAAACTGAGCCTTTTCCTAACACTGAAATATTTTTTTGTGTTGAAGCTCTTGGTTTCATTAGATTTGTTCTTCAAGGTAGTGACTCTGCTATTCAGTGTAGCATTGAGCATGTTGTTAGCATGCACCAAATAAGAATAATAATTAACAAGTGGGCATATGCTTTACTGAGGCTGGATGGGTATTGTCTCCTTTGTATGTTAAATCCTGCCCTCTGAGGAGTGGGGAGAGAAAGGAACAAGAGGTTCTAAAGTGGAACGAGAGACAGAATTCTGCAAAGAATGAATTCCTTTCTACTTTAGAGCTAGATTCTGATTTTAGGCACAGCTTGCACCAGCCTAGGAATAGTCCTGGGTCAGGCACTGTGTCCTGAGAGTCAGGCCTCGTAGCTGGAGCAGAGATCAAGCCAATGTGGGATTGGGACTGGGCAGAGGGAACTGCTGGAATTGAGATCTGGGGACAGGTCAGAGTCAGAACTGAGATCACAGTTCATGGACAAGCCAAAGCAGTAGGAGCCCAGGACTCTATCTGGAGTCCAGATAGAGGCCCAAGGTTGAAGCTGTGTGGTCAGAGTCCACGGGGGCCAGGAGGCAGAGACCAGGCTAGAGCTGGTCAGTAACAGGGATGGAGCAAAGTCAGAGTAGGGCAAGGACAAGACTAGAACAGGGCCTGGGCAAGGAACAGGGACTGGGTCAAGTGCAGGCTGGGAGTCTAGAGAGTCTGCTATTCTGCGAGGCAGCAGAAATGTCTTTGAACGGGTTGCATAGACTGATCTTGCAGCTTTGGAGGGGTTGGGGAAATACCTGGGCCTGGGGGTCAGCTGACCCAGTCTCTGCTCAGGGATAGGATGTTGTCATTTGCCTGAAGTCTGAGTCACTACCAACTCTTTGATAAGGGCAAGTCAGTGCAGCTGAGTTGTGGTCACTTGTCTGAGGGATGACTCACTGCAGCTCTGTCGGAGGGGCAGATGAGCAAGCAGCCCTGGTTTGTCTGTGCGTTTGCCTCACATCAGGTGGCATTACATTTAAGACACACATCTCTGAGTCACAAATTCTTCCCTGCTTCCTCTTTGCTTCTAGGGGTAAGGAGTTATAATTTACTGCTGGCCTAGACCACCAAAAAACGACTATTCCTTTCTAATGGCTCAGCTTTATTGGTCAGCAAGTATATGAGGTGGGTAGGTGTGGAGACAATGCTGCATCCATTCTCTGCCCCTCTACATACATCCACTTACTCCCTTCCTGGAGCAGGTATCACCCCTCTTACTCCAGCTCATCTGGGCCCCATGTTTCGATGGCCTATGTACAGCTGTAAAGAGGTTCTTACTCCTTTGCATGGGTATGGATTCCATGCCTGAATCCAGCTTTTAATGTTTTAAATACTTTATTGGGTTAAATGGAGAGAACCTGCTAATAAAAGAGGTTTCTTGGCTTTAGAACTGCATGTACTATTAAGCTTTTTTTGGTGAGATCCTGATCCTTGTGGGGAGGAGATGAAACACCAACACCACCTTGAACTCTCTATAGCAAATAGAAGGGTTTTTTTGCACTTCAGAGGTCTGTTGTTGTTTGCATGTCTCTCTCAGAAAACATTCATGTTAATACAGAACATTTCCCCTTTTAAGCACCCTGAAGCTGATTTCTCATCTATGAGGCTGTAAATTACTTTTAGAGGTTAATTGTAATGCAAATCTGCTCATCATGGGGTTCCAGCAGCCAGAAAAACGTGAAAATATTCCCTTCTCCAGAAGCAGAGGCACATAGGACAACTTTCCATTTCTAAAACCACTTTGAGAGGATTATATGCCATATGTTTTCTCAGACGTAGCACATTAAATGTAAGAAACCTCCATTAAATGCAGCGTTAAGGTTGCACAATTACAATGTAAAAATGTCAAGAAACGTAAATGTTAAAGCACTCACAGCAACGTTAATGGGCCCATTTTGCATCTCCTCTATATTGGATGCTATGCATTTAAAAATGTAGTGTCCAATTCTGCAACCCTTTTTCTTATGAATAGTTCTTACCCCTGCAGTAGCCCTGTTGACTCATATGTGTAAGATTTTCAGTATCAGCACCAAAACCAACAATATTCAGTTGCAAGGCATTCATTTAATAAGAAAAACAGGGACAGCAAACACTACGTGCTGTGGGTCAGATTGTGATGAAAATAGCAGATTTCAATGAATACATCTTGCAGTCTTCAATATATGTTTGCTATTAACAAACGTAATAGTTATTTCTTATGAGCTTTATTCAGGACAGATTCAGTTTATGCTAGATTCAATTTATGCTGCACCACTGATACTTCCTTCATCTCCTTGCTATTTCCAGGTGCATCGCTACTGAAAATATCCTACTCAACTCACTCTGGTCCCTCAATGCATGGCTTCAGTTGTACGGGGAAACTTTGCCTGAAACCACTATGGCTTATTGCTAAAAGCAGCCAAGTCAGCAGGCTTAGCTTAACCAAGGCAGGAGGGGAGGAGGGGGGTCTTTGGGTGCCACAAAGAGGGCAGCTTGACCCCACGTCCTTCCTGAAAAGAATTGTGTTGAAGTGGCTGATACATGCATTTTAGAAGAGCAGTTTGTGCCCCAGGAATGTCTATTGGGGGCCTCAAGGCTGCAAACTCTGGAAAAACCCACACCTGGTTAATCAGTAATCAGAAGGAACCTTTTGCTGGACCACTGAAACTGCTTGTAACAAGCTTTCTTTAAGGGACTTGTCTAATGTATAAATAAGGGGGGAAGTTTGAGGTAGTTGGACTCTTTTTGGACTCTCCCTCTGGATACATCTTGCAGTCCCCACCGGCAGACGGAAGATTTGGCCACCGGAAGCCTGCCGCTGTGCCACTCGAGAGCCCTCCTCAACTCTGGTAATTATCAAGGGTTGGGGGTGTTTTACTAACCTTTTGCGGACGTGTGTAGGTAAAGTTTAGCTTTAAGTGAAAGCACTTTTGCGTTGTCCTGTTTGTGCCAGCCATCTATCGGTTGGACGGCCTTCTCTCCCCTGCTTTATTTCCTGACACCACCTCGCACAGAGTAAAAGTGACCAAGAGCTTTGGGTTGAAAGAACCCCGGGTAACAGTCACCAATAGCACTACCCCTGTGAGCCACAGTGGGATGGACTGGCTCTGGCAAGCACTCACTCCTGCTAAGCTGTGCCTCACTGGGGTGGGGTGGGGGAGGCGGCGTGTGTCTGCAGGAGGCATTGTGCCCCAGTCAAAGGAGTACCACTTGTTTCATCTTTGTAGAGGCTAATGCCACAATTGAATCTAACCTTGTGGAGTCCTTGCACTTGGAGGAGCCTAGAGGAGTGCGTAAGGACTGCCATTTTGGCTAGACTCTAGATAGTGTTTAGAGGGCAGGTCTTTCTGCTCGCTACTTTTCCTCATGCAACTAGTAATAAAGAGTCTTTCTTAAGACAGCAGGACCAAGGTTAGTTGAGGGGCCTTGCATTACCTTGGCTGTCAACATTCCATCATGTTGCATATTCCTACAAACAGTAGATACTATAGTGAAGGGATGTAAAAACTCTGCTGGAATAGGAAGAGGACAGATTGTTTTTGGCTGTGTGGTTTTCTGCTTTTATGTTCTTATAAAAGTATTCTTAAAAGTCTTTAAACTTCAAGGTCAATATGAAATCAAGGTCCAACCGAGGGCCATGAGATGAGAAGCAGCAGAGCTGTCTTTTCATGTGCACTAGTGTAGCTAGTTTAGGGAGACAGTTCAAAAGATTTCAGCTGTGGTCATGAGCAAGCAGGGGACTATTAACATGCAAGCGTATGGTACTGATTTAGATGAAACTAAGCGATTTAGTATAGTACCTTGAAACTATAAAGAGCAACAAATTTCAGTGAGGTAACCACAAAATTTAAAGTGACAAAGGATTAGTTTATATACTATTATTACCCTTCACTAGAACATAATTTCTATCTTTTCTAATTTTGTAAGCAAATATAACCCTTCTCCTAGGCATTCCTTTTAACACTACAAAACAGAACTGGTTTGAGCCCCCACCCAGTAATCTGGGAAACCTTAACACCACCTTGGGCACATCTAAGAGGCAATACTTCACCACTCGCAAGCACTGAGTCTGTGTATAACAAAGGATAACTTTTATTAAAAGGGAAAGATAACCCAGCATTAATTTGGGAAAACGCCACAACCACATTCAAAAACATACAACTATAAACACATCTGACCTCAGAGTATGTTGGGCAGAGTCTATTTCCCACCTGGTGGTGGGAAAGTCCAGTGACCAAATATCCCTTTAACACATCACTCCCCCTCTCCCTATGCTGCACCCTACTCACAATTGGGGATCATGGGCTAGTGAAGACCTGAGGTTTGGAGATGCATTTATAGGGGTTCACCTCCCACCCGTGTGTGGGAGGCATTAAGCAATGCCTCTGCTGCTGCTACTGTTTCTCTCTGCCATGTTCTCAGGTTCCATCACTAACCATGGGCGGCAGGTGAACCCTAGGCCCCAGAGGTTAGTTCCTGGCCCAGCTTCTGCCTGAGGCCCACCACTCCCAGCAGACCCCAGAGCCTGCCCCTCCATCCGCCCAGGCCAACCGAGCACCCCCAGTCCACGAGCACCAGGTGGGCGGCATTCCCCCTCCCTGTCCCAAAGTGCCAGGCAGGTGGTGCACCCTGCCCAACCCCAGAGTGCCCCCCCCCCAAGCCCCAGAGTACAGGCCGGTCCCCATTACCCCCAGCCTGGGTCCCCAGCCACAGGGGGAAGAATCTTCCCCAGCACACTACTGGGAAGCAGGAAGGGGCTTGGAGGCAGAGCCTGGTCAGGGACATACAAGGCTGTTTGAGGAGGCTCAGCCTTCCATGGCCTTTGATACCTGCTACTCACATCACTAACCCAGCTCTTAGTGACTTCAGCAAGTAGACGGGAACCTCACTTCCAGCGCAATTGCTGTGTTACCTTTCACTGTAACACTGTCCCCACAAAAAGTCTAAGGCTGAATCCCTAGACCTGCTAAGCAGTCACATCAGCTCCAGGAACCACCAACCAGTAATAAGGACTCTGAACTGAGTCTAATTAACTCTATTTTTAAGCACTAGAGAGGAGCAGATAAAATGATGTCTAGAACTCTTTAGGCAATGTCCACAGCACCACATAGAAACACCCGTCTCCATCCACTTTTCACTTCATTTGGATTTGGCATCCCTATCCCAGCTTAGCAAGTGAGATTCAGTTTAGGGTGACCCCTCTCTCAGTCAGGGCATGTTAAGAACAGTTCTGCTACCCTTTACTCATACAATAAGGATAACACATCATTAACCCTGCATTCAAATAACTAGAGTGATTTGTAACCCAAAACCAGCCAAAATTGATCATTTTGGCAAAGCAGCTCCATGAGGCTGTGCACGTAGGCAGAGTAGGTGTGTCTATGCAAACATGGACTACTCCTGAAGTCTTTCATCCCCCGTGCTTCACTAGAAGTCATGGGAGAGCTCATTCAGACCATAGAATCATAGAATCATAGAATATAAGGGTTGGAAGGGACCCCAGAAGGTCATCTAGTCCAACCCCCTGCTCAAAGCAGGACCAATTCCCAGTTAAATCATCCCAGCCAGGGCTTTGTCAAGCCTGACCTTAAAAACCTCTAAGGAAGGAGATTCTACCACCTCCCTAGGTAACGCATTCCAGTGTTTCACCACCCTCTTAGTGAAAAAGTTTTTCCTAATATCCAATCTAAACCTCCCCCACTGTAACTTGAGACCATTACTCCTCGTTCTGTCATCTGATACCATTGAGAACAGTCTAGAGCCATCCTCTTTGGAACCCCCTTTCAGGTAGTTGAAAACAGCTATCAAATCCCCCCTCATTCTTCTCTTCTGCAGGCTAAACAATCCCAGCTCCCTCAGCCTCTCCTCATAACTCATATGTTCCAGACCCCTAATCATTTTTGTTGCCCTTCGCTGGACTCTCTCCAATTTATCCACATCCTTCTTGAAGTGTGGGGCCCAAAACTGGACACAGTACTCCAGATGAGGCCTCACCAATGTCGAATAGAGGGGAACGATCACGTCCCTCGATCTGCTCGCTATGCCCCTACTTATACATCCCAAAATGCCATTGGCCTTCTTGGCAACAAGGGCACACTGCTGACTCATATCCAGCTTCTCGTCCACTGTCACCCCTAGGTCCTTTTCCGCAGAACTGATGCCTAGCCATTCGGTCCCTAGTCTGTAGCTGTGCATTGGGTTCTTCCGTCCTAAGTGCAGGACCCTGCACTTATCCTTATTGAACCTCATCAGATTTCTTTTGGCCCAATCCTCCAATTTGTCTAGGTCCTTCTGTAATTTGTCTAGGTCCTTCTGTAATTTGTCTAGGTCCTTCTGTAGACCCTGCTTACACAGGCAATATGAACCCATTGTTAATCTTCAGGTATTAATACACAGAATTTTTTGAGTGCTCATAGCAATGGAAGATTCAAATAACTGAATTATAGGAAGGTAGCTTATCTACCAACTTATGGTCCCGTCAGATAATGATACCATCTAGGGCTCATGTGGAAATACTGGGTTTGTAATATGGAAGTTGTGCAGAGCATTGTATTTTCAGTGAAGTGAAGTGCCTAGAGCAATTGACAGATCATTTTTTATTTTTCCAATGTAAGAGGGTGCCTGTGTGTGGACATTATGGGAATTTCATCACCCCGACTGGCTCTCACCCACCAGCACTCAGGTCTTTTTTTCCAGAGTTGGGTATATACGCCACATTTTTGAAAGTGTCCACCAAATATGGTTGCCCAACAGCAGAGAGCAAGGGTCAGATTTTCTGAGGTGTTGAGTACCCAGAATTTCTGTTGAAGTCAATGGGCACTACGGTGCTTGGAACCTCTGAAAAATTGGAGTTTTAAGGGTATCTAAACTAATTCACTGTTTTCACTGCAGCCTCCAACTCCAAATTACACCTCAGTATTAACCTGCCTGAACAGGACGTCAAGCAGGTAACAACTGTCAAATACTTGGGAAACATCACAGACAGCGCCAGAGGATGCTCAAAAAATACAGACTTACAGCTGCTGCCGCCATGTCTCAGGCCCTTCAGTGGCCTCTGTGAAGATGTCATGACATCAAACTTGCTACAAAGCTGCAGATCTGTAGAACCCAGTGTGACAAAGCTCTGTCCTTGCCTCCGTGGGTCCCGCATTTCCTGACAGATTTTGCTAGCCTCAGAGGCTCACTGTGACCCTCCACATAACCCTTCTCTCTCTAGGGAGAAGGATCAGTCTACTGACCCATTGTCATCATAAGCCAACGAGGGTGGTGAGGAGAAGCTATCCTCCCTTGCACAGTCTCTGTTGTCTCCCAGTCTCAGTGATTAATCAGGGGGCAAGGGGCGGGTGGGGGGGGGGGGGGGAAGAGCCCAGGCCCACCCTCTACTCCAGGCTCCAGCCCAGGGACCCTAATAGTATCAGCTACGGTAGCTGACCTTTTAGAAACATGACATGTACAATTCCCTGGGCTACTTCCCCCACACAGTAGCCCTCACTTCCTCAAGCACCACTTCACCCTTACCTCAGGGCCTCCTTCCTTGTGCCTGATATGGTATGTACTACTCAGCCTCTCCAACAGCACAACTTCCTCCCACAGCTCCTGACATGCACACCCACCTGACTAACTGGGAGGCTTTTTACTAGTTTCAGCCAGCCCCTGATTGGCTTCAGGTGTCCCAGTCAACCTAGCCTTCTCCCTGCCTTCTGGAAAGTTCTTAATTGGCCCCAGGTGTCTTAATTGACCTGGGGCAGCTGCCATTTCACTTATCCTGGTACTAGGGATTTGTTTAGCCTGGAGCTAATATATCTATCTCCCACTACTTTTCCATAGCCATCTGGCCTTGCCCCGTCACACCAGATTATACCAACTTAATTGTACAGCAGTGAAATGTAGGTGCTGAGGAAGGCTGAAGATCACCAGATTGATATTTTCAGTTCTTGTTGTCTTCATCAGCTGCTTCAAAATAAGTAGCAGTACAAGATCAAAAATGAAGATATTTGAAGCTGAATCCCACAACCGCATTTGTTTGGTTTCAATGGCTTTCTCAGTACAGACATATGATATGACTGATGGAAGACAAATGAATTCCAAAGAGTGTTTACCAAGGACAAAAGCTACATTGCTGTCAGTCACATGGCTTCCAAAAGGTTCAGTGGTGCGATAAGATTGCCAGTGATGTACATAAACTGAATAACTAGCTAAGTCCTTAAGGCTAGAGATTGATCCAGGTGGCACTCAATCTGCAAGGAAGCTATGTCCCTTTGGGATTTGCCACGATGATGATGAGAAGGGGCTCTAAAGCTGGGTATCCAAAATCTGAGACACCTAAAAATCAGTGGACACTTTACAAAATGTGGTCCCTAATTAACAAAAATGAAATAATACCCTTTCCTACTGAATTTATTAAACCTGAAATCTGTTTTCACAGTAATTTCTGAAAGATACATCTTTCTGAATTTGAAGCTAATACATCATTCTGTGACTAAGTACACCTGGTGAAGTAAATCGTTTCTATTTAAAAGGAAAATGACTTATTTTATTATTCTTAACATTTACACACAAGTTGGAAGAAATCTTTAAAAGCGACCTTACAATATTAAACACCAAAGAAATCCCTTGGTAAACCAAGGGTGACCAGATCCATATGATTGGTATATGATGGATTAAGTGTCCTGTGAACTATGTTCAAACGTTGTGAGACAATAATGTAATGTTATGAAGATGGTATTTTACTATGACTCAATCACACAGAGCAAAGTAATCTTGAATGAGAGGAATTTACAACATAGCCTTTTAATGAGGTACTGAGCAGACTCAGATCCCTCAGAACCAATGAGACCTGCTCTATAAAAGAAAGTGAACTGGAAGCACTTACATTTAGTTTATGAGCATTACCCAGCATGGTTCCCAGAATTGCCCAGAAAGGAGAGACTCAGCAGCAGTTACAGCTGCTGCTATCAGCAACAGGAGGGCAGCAACAGGGTGGCATATAACAACTTTGCAATGAATGCATGTAATAAGGTTTATTTTGGTAGATTCATCAAAGTGTCAGTGTTTTTTAAATAATTGTTCAATACACGCTAAATACAGTGCATTTACTTCTTTGTCCTCAGGCCCAAATCCACAAAAGGACTTATGTTTTACAACACTTAGTGTTGCAGCACCCAGTGGAATCTGCAAATCCTGAATTAGATGCCTAGCCCTATAATTCAGGGGGGAAGATAGGAATCTAAAAATGCAATCCACAAAAGCCAGCAGTGTAGGCAGGAAGCTGCCTAAACTAGCCAATGGCAGATGCCAAGGAAGGGGATGTGGCAAGCCCCATCAATCTCAGGGGAGTTAGGCACCTTGGTCCGGGCCGGAGGGAAGTGCCTATCTCACTTGGGATCCACAGCAGGGAGAACCGTCTCCCAGAATCAGGCACCTAAGCTGTTTCTTCCAAGAATAGTGGTGGTGTATGCCTCACTCCACACAAAATGGCTGAGTGTGGGGTGGAGGAAAAGGAAGGTTTCCCTTATAACCTTTCACCCAGTGGTGAGGTTACTCACTCAGGATGTGGGAGACCCCCATTCAATTTCCCCACATACATGCACCCCGTGGTGAGCTGGAGCTCATGGGGTGAGGAGGGAACCAGTTGTTAAAATTTTGGCAGCTCATCACTGCATGCACCTGATGAGAAAGGGGTTTCCCACCTCTCAGGTGTGTGCCCTAACCACTGGAATGTAGTCATTCTCACTCTCACTCTCTCTTTCTCTCTGGCCTAACACATATTTAATTATTTATACATAGTGGAGCAACTGCAACTGGAAAGAATACCAGAATATGCCATAGTACAGTGGTTAGGGCACTCAACAGTTAGGGCACTTCTCATCAGGCAGAAGGGGGAATTGAATTGAAGTCTCCCACTTCAGTTCCTTTACCGCTCGACTAATAATAATAAAGGAGGTCCTCTTGTTCATTGTGGTATGGTGTTCGGTGTGCTCTGAGCATGCCAGCTTGGGTCCTGAGGTAGGTGGGTCCACATCTAGATTCACTTGGTTTCAGAATCCTGCTGAGGCTTAGGCATCAGATAGGTGCTAGTTTTCAGGACTGAGGATGCACATTGCTGCCTCAGAGGCAGAATCTTAGGCACCCTAGGGACTTTAATGGTGGAAATTTAGGCATGTCTGGGGTTAGATGGCAATTTAGCAGGGATTTTGAGAATCTGGAAATAAGGTGTAAATTTTTAATGGTGGGAGTAATTAACCATTGAAACAATTTACCAAGGGTCATGGTGGATTCTCCATCACTGATCATTTTAAAATCAATATTTGATGCTTCTCTAAAATGTATGCTCTAGAATTATGTTAAGGAAGTTCTATGGCAGTGTTATGCAGGAGGCCAGGCTAGATGATCACAATGGTCCATTCTGGCCTGAGAATCTATGAATCTCAGTAGCACGCAAAGGAGGACTTAGGCACCTAATGTGGGAGTTAGGTACCTATGTCTTTTTGTGGATCGAGGTCTCAGTAACTTTGCACATATGTGGAATTGTGTACAGGAGAATATAAAAATGACCATACTGGATCAGACCAATGGTCCATCTAGCCCAGTATCCTGTTTTCCAACAGTGGCTGGTACCATATGTTTCAGAGGGAGTGAACAGAACAGAGCAATTTATTGAGTGAGCCATTCTCTGTTGACCAGTCCCAGCTTCCAGCCATCAAAGGATTAGGGACACCCACAGTATTGGCTTGCAGCCTTGACCATCTTGGCTAATAGCCATTGATGGACCTATCCTCCGTGAACTTATCTAGCTCTTTTATGAACCTAGTTATACTTTTGGCCTTTTCAACATTCCCTGATAACAAGTTCCACAGGTTGACTGTGCATTGTGCAACGAAATACTTCCTTATGTTAGTTTTAAACTTGCTGCTTATTAATGTTATTGGGTGATCCCTGGTACTTCTGTTATGTGAAGGGGTAAATCACACTTCCTTATTCACTTTCTCCATATTCATGATTTTATAGACTCCGCTCTGCCGCCACCCCTCAGTTATCTTTTTTCCTAGCTGAACAGTCCCAGTCTTTATAATCTCTCCTCATATGGAATCTGTTCCACATCCCTAATCATTTTTGTTGCCCTTCTCTGTACTTTTTCCAATTCTAATATTTCTTTTTTGTGTGTTACTGAGCAACCAAATCAGCATGCAGTATTCAACGTGTGGACATATTTTCTGTTTTATTACCTATCCCTTTCCTAATGGTTCCTAACATTGTTAGCTTTTTTGACTGCTGCTGCACAATGAGCAGATGTTTTCAGAGAAATAGCCACAATGACTCCAAGATCTCTTTCTTGAGTGGCAACAGCTAATTTAGATCCCATTATTTGTATGTATAGTTGGGATTATGTTTTCCAATGTGCATTACATTGCATTTATTAACACTGAATTTCATCTGCCATTTTCTTGCCCCATCAGTCAGTTTTATGAGATTCTTTTGTAATTTCTTCGTAGACAGTTTTGCACCTATCTTGAGTAATTTTCTATCATCTGCAGACTTTGCCACCTCACTGTTATCTTTTTCCAAACCATTTATGAATATGTTGAACAGAACAGGTCCCAGTAGAGTTCTTTGGGGAACCCCACTATTTACCTCTCTCCATTCTGAAAACTGACTGTTTATTCTTACCTTTATTTCCTATCTTTAATCAGTTACTGATCCATGAGAGGACATCCTTCTTATCCCATGACTCCTTACTTTGTTTAAAAGCCTTTTGTGACAGACCTTGTCAAAGGCTTTCTGAAAATCCAAGTACACTACATCCACTGGATCACCCTTGTCCACATGTTTGTTGGCACCCGCAAAGAACTCCAATTGATAGAGGCATGATTTCCCTTTACAAAAAGTTGTGTTGACTCTTCCACAACATATTATGTTCATCTGTGTGTCTGATAATTCTTTTGTTTACTACAGTTTTAACCAATTTGCCTGGTTCTTAAGTCAGGCTTACCGGCCTGTGTCAGGATTGCCTCAGGAGCCTTTTTAAAAAATCGGTATCACATTAGCTATCCTCCAGTCATCTGGTACAGAGGCTGATTTAAATGATAGTTTACATACCATGATTACTAGTTCTGCAATTTTATATCTGAGTTCCTTCAGAACTCTTTGATGACTAGCATCTGGTCCTGGTGACTTATCATAGTTTAATTTATCAATTTGTTCCACAACTTCCTCTACTGGGACAGTTCCTCAGATTTGTCACCTAAAAAGAATAGCTCAGGTGTAGGAATCTCCCTCACATCCTCTGCAGAGACAACTGATGCAAAGAATTAATTTAGCTTCTGTGCAGCAGCCTTGTCTTCCTTGAGTGCTCCTTTGGCACCTCAGCTGTCTAGTGGCCCCACTGATTGTTTGGCAAACATCCTACTTCCGATGTACTTAAACTTTTTGCTGTTATAAACTTTTTGTTGTTTTTGAGTCTTTGGCTAGTTGCTCTTCAGTTCTTTTTGGCCTGCCTAATTATACTTTTACACTTGACTTACCAGGAGTTTATGCTCCTTTCTGTTTTCCTGAGTAGGATTTAACTTCCAATTTTTAAAGGATGTCTTTTTGCCTCTAAACACCTCTTTTACTCTGTTGTTTAGCCATGGTGGCGCTTTTTTGGTCCTCTTACTATATTATTAAATTTGGGGTATACATTTAATTTGAGCCTCTATTATGGTGTCTTTAAAAAGTTGCCATGCAACTTGCAGGCATTTCACTCTTGTGACAGTTCCTTTTAATTTCCATTTAACTAGCCTTCTCATTTCTGTGTATTTTCCTTTTTGAAGTTAAATGCTACAATGGTGGGTTTCTTTGGTATATTTCCCGCTACAAGGAGGTTAAATTTAATTACATTCTGGTCACAAAAACTGAGTGGTTCAGCTATATTTACTTCTTGGACCAGATCCTTTGTGACACTTAGGACTAAATCAAGGATTGCCTCTCCCTTTGTGGGTTCCAGGACTAGCTGCTCCAAGAAGCAGCCTTTTATGGTATCTAGAAAATTTATCTCCACATCCCATATTGAGGTGACATCTTTCCAGTCAATATGGGGATAGTTGAAATCCCCCATTATTACTGAGTTTTCTATTTGTGAAGCCTCTTTAATCTCCCTGAGCATTTCACGATCACCATCCTGGTCAGATGATCAGTAGTATATTTGTACTGCTATATTCTTATTATTCAAGCATGGAATTTGTGTCTATAGGGATTCTATGGTTTAGTTTGATTCATTTCAGTTTTTACTGTATATATGACTCTATGCTTTTTTCAGATATAGTGCCACTACCCCACCAACGTGACTATTCCTGTATATTTTATACCCCGATTCTACTGTGTCCCATTGAGTACCATTATTCCACCAAGTTTCTGTGATACCTATTATATCAATATCTTTATTTAATACAAGGCACTCAAGTTCACCCATCTTAGTATTTAGACTTCTTTCATTTGTATACAAAAACTTATAAAATTTGTCAGTATTTAGTTGCCTGCCTTCATGTGATGGAATTGAATGGGATTCTTTTTCATTTCACTGTTTCTCTTCAGTTCCTATCTGTACTTTATCAACTTCTATCCTCTCCTCTTTACTGGGATATAGAGTATCCCATTTAATAAATCCTCCTTTAAGGGATGTATCTGTCTGAACTACGTGCTCTTTCACACCTGTTGGCTTTTTTCCCAGGCCTTAGTTTAAAAACTCTCCTACAACCTTTCTAATTTTACATGCCAGCAATCTGGTTCTGTTTTGGTTTAAGTGGAGCCCATCCTTCCTCTATAGGCTCCTCCTTTCCCAAAAGATTTCCCAGTTCTTAATAAACCTAAATCCCTCCTCTGAACACAATCGTCTCATCCACACATTGAGACCCTGCAGTTCTGCCTGTCTAACTGGCCTTGCGCATAGAACTGGAAGCATTTTAGAGAATGCTACAGAGATTGGACTTTAATCTCTTACCTAGAAGCCTAAATTTGGCTGTCAAGACCTCTCTCCTATCCTTCCCTATGTCACTGGTACCAACATGTACCACAATCACTGATTCCTTTCCCACACTGCACATAAGTCTAGATCAGTGGTGGGCAACCTGTGGCCCATGGTCCCCATGCAGCCCATCAGGATAATCTGCTGGAGGGCCACCAGACTGTTTGTTTACATTTGCATGACTTCCCCAGCTCCCAGTGGCTGTGGTTCGCCGTTCCTGGTCAATGGGAGCTGCGGGAAGAGGCAGCCAGGCCCGCGCCGCTTTGCACTTGGCAGACAATTCACCATGTGATTCTCCCACTCATCACAAAGCCAGCTATCTATATTTCTAATAATCTAATCCCCCTTTACTATTACCTGTCTCTTACTAATAACAGGGGTCCCTCCCTCAGAGAGGTATCCTCAGTGTGAGAGGATACCCTGACATCACCTGGAAGGAGGGTCCCAACTATGGGATTATTTCCATCCACTCAAGTTTGATACCCTCCATTCCCAAGACTTTTATTGTGCTTAACAGCACAGAGGCTGTCAGACTGGAGGTGAGACCTCTCTACTGTGTCCCAGAATGTCTCATCTGTGTACCTCTCTAGTCCCTTAGTGTCCCTCCTCCACTTCAGCCAATCTGGTCTCAAGAGTCTGTATTCAGTCTCTGAGGGCCATGAGTTCCTTGCACTGAATACACATATACACCACTTTCCCATAAGGCAGATAATCGTACATGCTGCATTCAGTGAAATAAACTGAACAGCCCCCACTCTGATGCTGGACTTCTGCTGTATTATTGTTACTTGCAGGGGGTTGCGTTTGAATTTGCTCATTTATTTTTTGGGAGGTGGCATTTATTGATTTACGTTTAGAGAATTTGTTAGTTGTATCAACTCTCCCTCTCCTTCTCTAAACTCCATGGGAAAACTCCCCTTTTGCTAGCTCCTCTGGTTGCTTAGGAGCTGGCTTTTTAAATGCCTGAGTTAGCCTCATGCCCTCATCAAGGATTCCGAAGGGATTAGGGATCAAAGGATGGCAGGCTAGAGCCTTGTTAGGAATCTTTCAGCTTTACCTAGCAGGCTGCAAGACTCGGACTCAGCACACCCCCAAACAGGACACACTATAAACTTCAAGCAAGCAAGCACACAAACAACAAACTCACTCCAAGGTTCATGTAGTCGTTCGTCCTTCACCTGGAGAACTCCCTCACCAAACTCTCATTAGCTGCTACCATGCGCTAGCTCCATATGGTCTTCTCTGGTGTCACACTACCACACCTGCAGTCAGCAGAGTTGTTTAAACTGAAGTTTAAACAAATTCAAGGGTGCCCAGAGCAAATGACAGATGATCTTTCAATTTTGTACAAACTGAAAGAATTAATAAAATACTGAACTAGTGTCTGGAGACATATCTCCAATCTGTGAATTTCAGCTGATGTGGGAACATGAACTATGAATTTCTTGACTTGTGTGTGTGTGTAAAATATCAACCTGAACACTGTATAATGTAGTTTTTGTATTGAATATGCTGTATCATTCTAAAAATACTTGTGGAGAAAGAGGCACTATTAAATATCTAACAAGAAAAATAAAATATACAGAAGGTATTTTTCTTGGGTTTGGTCCACCAGAAGTCAATTTCTTCTAGGCCCAAGGTTGAGCCAAAAGCATTTGTCAGTTAAGTTCTTTATCTGAACAATTTTTATGACTTCCTATTCTAACTTATATTATTTAATCACTCAAGTTGGCAAGTACAAATATGCCATTTCTTTGCTAATACAGCATTTTTCTCTAACACTGTAGATGCCAAGTAGAATTGTAGGTTTGTTTATTTGTTAGTTTTTGTAAAATCTAAAGCAGTTTTGTAAGTTGGAAAAAAACAAAAGCTTGTTCTAATAAAAATATTGACTCTAACGCTTGACAGGATGGAACCCAAAGAAACGTTATACCCTGATTTTTCTTCCATTAGTTTAAATTTAGGGATTTTATAATTAAAGTGTGAAGGCTAACTTTATTTTGCTTATAAAATACATGTTTTTCCTTTTGTAGATTGTCAAAACTGAATACGTTCAGATTAGAACTGTCCTGTCAAAAGGAACGAGGCACTTCAGACAATGGGTATGGAACCTTTCACATCTAAGTAGCTGGTTTGAAACTTGGGACCAGGTCCAGCAAGTGCTTAACTTGCCAGTGTTTCTAATCACTTTTAAAGTTAAGCGTGTGCTTAAGTATTTGCTGAACTGCGGCCTAGCTCTGTAACTCAAGGATTACCATTTGATGGCATTGCAGAGGCCTATGAGAGTTAGTGGTCTCTGTCCAATATCTAGTCCACCCCCCCCCACCCAAACACTAATTAACTTCCTGGCTGGCAGTATCTGCAGAGAAACAAAAGGCAGAGGTGGGACTCCATTCTCTCTGTCTAAAGTTGTCCTTCCAGGTGAGGTTTGAGGCATGCCATGGGGCAGCACGGAGAAACTTCCATTGTCATGACCTAGGCGATAACAATATGCCTGTTCTGTGGATAAACAGAAGACTCCTATTGTCAGAGCTGACACTCTGGCACTTTCCAAAAGAAAATACGCTTTTTTTAAAAGATCAAAGGGAAACCTAAGAATATTCAATCCATGTTTAATAGCCACACAAAGAAATACATTTTTAAATTGAACAATACACTAAATTCTCCTTATATTTTCCTTTGCTTTCTTCCCAACACCGCTACGCTGATTATTTTCATGAAACTTATGTCAGCACCAAACTCCAGGATATCATGTTTATTCTCCAAGTGTTTCTACATAGTGCTCTGCACAAAGTAAAAGCTGTGCTCCCATCTGGCATAAATTAAGAACCATGCTTAGTTTCCCTGTGGCAAATACTCAAACAATACACATAATTTCTCCAACCCTGGCCACGCACCTGAGGGTTGCTTAGTCAGCACACAAAACATATTGTGGGTTGTGTGAGCCCAGCAAGATGCTTGTCTAGCTTCCATGATCACTTGAAACAGACCACAAAAACTTAAAGAATAGATGTCAGTCTACATATATAGGATATGTCTACACTGCATTGTAAATCTGGGTTTGTGGGACACAGGCTTGTGGACTACGTGTCTCCAAGCCTGTGTTTGAGTGTCCACACTGCATTGTAAACCTGGGCTTGCAATTGCTGGACCCAGATCTGACAGCCGTGCTAACACATCCATACTGCACTATGCAGACCATCTGAGCTGGGCCTGCAGCTTAAGCTATGTCTACACTGCAAAATGACAGGTCTTGGACCTGAGTCACAGCAGAACTCGAGTTCTGACCCACCTCCCCTAGCAGAGTCCTAGGACCCAGGTCCTCAATGCTTGCTGACCCAAGCCAGACTGATTTGTGTGTGGATGGAAGTGGATGCTTGAGCTCAAACCTGAGTCAGAGCCCAGGCATAGTGTGCAGTGTAGACTTGTCTTTAGTGAGAGTTGAAAAAGTTAATGGATAAACCCAGGAAAACAGGAATACATCTAGCATGAATGATCACTTGAAAATGTTTGTTTTCTCTTATTTGCCAGGCTGGTGAGAGTTTACTGTAGGGGCTTGAGCTTAATTAAAGTTGCCAGAGCATTTAAAATTGGCATTAAAAATAGGGCAGAACAACATAAGAAGAAAAAAAAGCATTCTGGAGAAGGAAGGATTCTGATGTCAGTATTCCAGTCATCTGTGCATTGAGAAATGTCAAGAATGGCACGTGTACCATAATGAGGAAACTGCAATGAGGCAACGTGCAAAAGTAAAGCCTACCAATTTATCTCCTACCAGCGAGGGATAGATCTATACAAAGCATCCTTGATACTTGTTGTTTAGTAAACCAGGTGTTACTTATAGAACTACACCGTACTTCTCATCTGTAGCTTAACCGTTGTCAGTAGGGGTGTCAAAGATACTAGGATCTGTGCCAGTGGAGCTAGTTCTACTAAGCTGAGGATCTATCCCAGATGATTTGTATTATTATTAATAATCAATTGCACTGCAGTACCCCTGAGGCCCCAGTGTGCAAAGCACTGTATGAATATATAATGAAAACATGGTGCTTACCCTAACATGCTTACAACATATGGAATTTGTGGGTTTTTCTCATTAGCATTTTTGAGTCTGTCAGGTTGCCTTTTATATAGCTAACACTAGATATGGTCTTAGGGAAGTTTTCAGTTCATGCCTGACTAAAATATGAGACGATCAGACCCTACATTTGTTTATCTCACCTGAGGGGACAAAAATCAAATTTAAATTTCAAGACGTGTGTTTGCCTAATGCCAAGGTATTTCTGTTTATTTGTGTTCCTGCAAAGCTGAAATGCACAGCCATTATAATTATGATTCTTGATATCAAGATTAACTTCTCCTAACTGAAGAACACGAGAGAAAATAAACAGAGCCCAGGGACACAAATAAACAGAAATACCTTGGCATTGTAAATGGATATTATGCTACATACTACTCACCTTTATCAGTGCAGGTGCACTAGCATCTTCTGGATAAGACATCTCCACTTTTAAAATAGTAATTGGTTAGTAGAATCATTGAAGTTGCCCTGAAGACACATGGGATAGATTCTGATCGGACCAAAGGTCAGTAGAGTTATTTTGGATCTACACTGAGGCAATCGAGATAAGCATCTGGTGTGCATAATTCTAAGCAAGGGCTTAAGGATCTTTCTGAGTTGATTCTATTGATACTTTGTTTTGTAAGTAGGGTTCTAGCAGACAAGCTGGCAGTGTTGTGTTAATGAAACTATTTGGAAGGTTGTGGGAAAACAACAGAAATTTATAAGTTCAAAGCTGAGCCACAATTTTCAGGAATGAGCTACTGGAAGTAGATGAAGATGCAGAAAGAAGATTGAACTCTTCTTTGTCTGCCATCATTTTATGCTGTCTGGGACACTGTATTGGGCACAGTTCTGCCATCCTCCCACGTCTTTTGTAGCGCTAAGTTTTCTCCCACAAGCATTCCCATCAATTTCAGTGAAACTGCTTGCAGAGTCAGGAATAGTGATAGTCAATGTGAGAAGCCTGCCAAAATCTAGCCCTTAGGTACTATATATTCCTCAGGCATAGTTCTCTTTGCATTTCCAGATTATCACCATTAAAGCAGGGATGCTTGAATGACCTCTTTAAACTTGAATCAAATAATCTACTTTTTTGTGTGAGGGAAAACATGATGCTTTCTAAGGCAGCCACATAAAACGTCCCCCACATCACAACAGAACTAAGGTGTCTTTCAAAGTCATGTCTTAAGGTGTTCAGTGTCTTTCTCAGAAGATTGATAATCTTTCATTTGAAGAATAAAGTTTCAAGCCCTTCTGGTTGCAAAGATAGCCTTTGCTCTGTAAATCAATGTATTGCTGTCTTATGTGCTGTGCTCCCAGAGAGCCTAAACTTGGAACCAACAGTGTGCTGTTTGCGTCCTTCATTTGTCTTAAGGGATAGGAACTTCCAAACCCATTATTAACCCTGAACATGGTAACGGTTTTAAGAAAATGGACCTAAAACTGAAAGGCCCAGCTAAAATTGTGGCACTCCAAGTGTGGGGGCATAAAGATGGGCGGTACTAGGAGCTGTGCTGTGAGGGGGTCAAGGTGGGTTAGATAATATCTTTTATTGGACCAACGTCTGCTGATGAAAGAGACAAGCTATCGAGCTACACAGAGCTGAGATGGTGTGGCAGGTTTCTTTTGTTGACCCTGCCTACTATCAGGTGCGGTGACAAGGGCTGGTCAGGAAATTTTCAACAACACATTTTTTGTCAGAAAATGCCAATTCTTCAAAAGCAAATATTTTTGTGGGAAATGGTTAGATATCACAAACGTTTCCTCAGGGATGGGGGGAGAAGAAAGAAAACAAGAGAAAAAAGGAGAGCGAGAGGAGCTCAACCTCTAGAATAGCCAATAACTGAGCTATTAGGGCCCTGATCTGGCATGTAGGAGACCCAAGTTCAAATTCCTCGTGCTGATTCAGGCTAGGGACTTATATCCAAGACTCCAACATCCCAAGTAAGTGCCTTAATCACTGGGCTATTGCCTATTCTGGGATGAAGCTCAAACTCTTCTGATGAAGCTGTTCCATTTTGTACAAATAGTTAAATATCCATTGTCCAGAAAGAAAGAGAGACTAGCGGTTAGCCCAGTGGTTAGACTCAGACTCAAGTTCCTGCTCTGAATCAGGCAAAGCAGGGATTCATATGTGGGTTTCTCATTGCCCAGGTGAGCGGCCTACCCATCAGGTTGCTGGCTACTTTGGAGGTGCATTTCTCTCTCTCTCTCTAAGGTTTGTCTCAGTTTGAACAGGATTTTTTTTTAATTTCAAAGTTTTGGGGGAGATGGGCAAACCATTTCCCAGCCAGTTCTAGCTGTGATCCTGAATAGAAATCCCAGCCAATTTCTGATTAACATGATAACGTGTTGTTTTTTATCCCTGTCTTGGGTATAAAGGTCATGCTAAAAGCTCTCTCTAGAGAGCTCCTGTAGGGAATCCTAGGAACAGCCTAGCTTGGGAAAGAAAACTTAGGCCTTCCTGATGTTCAGAGCATCAGCTCTCAGGGGATTTGTGGAGGAGCTTCCATAGGATCTGAAAAAGTAGTGGGAAGAACATGCCATGTCACCAGCCCAGATGCACTCAGTCTGGCTCTTTACCCTACGTGGTATTGGAAGGGATCATCAGGGTCTAAAATTGAAAAGCCAAGGTTCAAAAATACTAAAACAACACCATATATTTATCTGAAAAGTGCCTTACAAGCGTTATTAAATTAGTCATAGGTTGTCTCCTCTGTGTGGAGCTTTTATTTTCAAACCTGTTCATTTAATTATGAGGTACACCAGCCTTGTTAATTAAAAAAAAATAGCTATTTTGCATATCAAACAGTATTCAGGGGCCATATTCAGTCTTCAGTTACCCACAACGAAACCAACCTGGCATCATCACTAGCAACCAAGTGCAATCTGACCTCACTGCTTTTGCCACTTTTAAAAACTATATTTCCAAGATTATGTGAATTGCACCATTATTTTTACTATAAAGTTGCAAAAATAAAACTGCAACCTTCATAATAAAGTAAGTTCTGTAAAGAAATTGAAGAGTTCATATCTAAATTACCATAGCTATTGCCAACTCTATGTCCTCCCTCAGAGTTATCTGTTTGCTTTGACTTGGTTTGACTTGTATGGAAGTAACACTTATGCTCGGTCATGTTGATTCAATGAGATAACCAGCTCCCAAATCTCTTCTTCCTTCCTCTTGCTTTCATGTACTAAGTCATACCACCAGACACTAATTTCCTGCTAACACAGCAACAAGCTTTTGAGATGTCTTCATGTCAAGATGGCAATAATTCCACATGCCCGATGTTGACAATGACCCTCTTCCTCTTTGCAAATTGTACAATAGTCTTTGAGAGTCAGAGCCAGCTCAATTTATTAATCACCACTAAATTCCTTCTGCCCTGGGATAAGACTGTTTTACCATATACAGAAGCAAGTCTAATTTCTGCCTCAACTGTTTTACATTCACACTCATTGTGGTTTTGAGATTTCATTTACAGATTATTCACTGTAGAAACAGACTGCACAGAATGAGGAAAAGAACTTTATCTGAGAATACATTTCAATGGCTTACTAGACTGTAAAGACAGGGGTTTTGAATCTCAAATGATAAGTAATTGACTCAGAGGATTGTATACAATATTAATGTGTTATAAAAGTATATCAAGTAAGGTCTTTTATGAAACCTAATAATACACTAATAATAATTAATATAATTGTGCAATGTATGTATTAATACTATATGAGGAATTTTGGATACTCACTGATACTATACTTTGAAGTCTCTGACCAGACAAAGGGAGAAACAGATTTTCTCCCAAATAGGAGGGAAGGCAGCTATTTAATTCTACAGTGTGAATTAAACATTATGAAATCAAAACATTTACATACAAATCAGCAGAGGGATGGGAAGTCCACAGGAAGGGAAAACTAAGAGGTCATCTTTCATCTAGGGAGACAAGGGAGACCAGCACCTCGTACTTCTGTGGAAGGTGCTGACTGATGGGAAGTCAGCCAAGGATGGACAGAATAAAGATTGGTAAGAAATCTACTTTAAACCAAGACTGTAGATTAAGTTTTAGCCACGAGAAAGCATATTGTACTTTTATTTGCTTTTAACCATTTTTGTCTTTATCCCTTAAACTTACTTAAAACCTCTCTCTTTTTGTTAATAAAGTTGTTTTACTTTTAATCTAAACCAACCCAACATTGCATTTGTTAAATCCAGTTAAAGTAATAAACTGTGCTTTTGTCTTCTCTGAGTTGTCCAGGAGAGGGGTGGATACTGCAGGGCAGATGGTTTTGGGGAAATTCAGGACCAGAGTGTGTGTTGGTGTCACCCTGCAAATAGTAACCAAGGCTGGGGGAGACCAGGGTGGGGCCATTGTGTTGTAGGCAGGCTGCTGGGGTCAAAGCACTTTCACATAACACAAGAACCAGGGGTCACCCAATGAAATTAATAGGCAGTAGGTTTAAAGCAAACAAAAGGAAGTATTTCTTCACACAACATGCAGTCAACCTGTGGAATTTGTTGTCAGCAGATGTTGTGAAGGCCAAAAGTATAAAAGAATTTGATAAGTTTATTGATGATAGGTCCATCAATGGCTATTAGTCAAGATGGCCAGGGACGCAAGCCCAAGTTCTAGGTGTCCCTAATCTCTGACTGCTAGAAGTTGGGACTGGATGATATGGGGTGGATCACTTGATAAAGTGCCCTGTTCTGGCTACTCTCTCTGAAGCATCTGGCACCGCCCACTGTCAGAAGATAGATGGGCCACTGATTTGACCTAATATGGCTGTTATGTTTAATGCCTTTTATAGTAATGTCTAAAATACTTTCTGGAAAAACCCATTGAATTTCCCTGCACTTTAATGGGATTGTATCTGTTCTTTTTCTCCTCTCTCACGGTCTTGGATTCTTTTTGAAAAACAAAGTCTTTCAGAAAACTGAATGGTGCTAATATTTGTGACAGGATGACTCTACACTGCAGCAGCATTGACACCAGCCTTTCCCAAACTTCAATCATCCCATTCACATGGAGGTAAGATTTTTCATGTATTTTAAGGTTTGCTCCTGACTGCAAGTGTATTGTATGCATGTAGGCACACAATATGAATGAACACATGACAAAAGCTGCAGAAAACTCTCAAACTTTAAAAGCATGTCCCCCGTCCCACCCCCAGGTTTCCCAAAGGGGCAAAACAGTTTGCTGTAGCTCTACTCAAGAGCTAAATTAACATGTGCTTTCAAATACAGCACTTACCCTAAGGGAAAACATGTACAAAAATGAAGCAAACACAAATATCCATTACTGTACACATCTGCCTTTGAGAATTTAACAAAAAAAATACCCTTGTTCTCTACTAACAGTTAGGCTTTGGAATCTTTCCAAGCATAACAGTTATACATAGAGAACATTCTAAAATATGGTTTTTAAACAATTAAATAAGAACAAAGACTTTGGCAGGGTACCATTTACTTTGTACTTCATACCCCTGTGCCTGCTCCTGTTAGAATAATAAACACAGGGCACAGATGCCAGGCTGTAAGAGATATTTGTCCAGTGGGGACCTCTAGCTTCCTGGCATATTTGTCAGAAATTAGTTTTGGTGGGTTTGGAGTTGCCTTTTTGTCTGTCACATCAGTAAGTGTTTGCATTAGCCTATCTGGGTTGTTTGTGTTCTTCGTTTAACAGTGTTGCTTTTAAGCTATTTGCATATGTATTTGTATATGAAGTTAAGGTGCAAAGTAAATCCATGAAACCCCAGCTCCTGGCACATGTCCGCTCATTAACCTGACACATCCATTCCAGCACACATTCTGCTTTTTGTTCTGAATCAGGGGGATAAGCCATTTAACCCAGGGCCTGTGGTCTATGGAAATTACTTATGGATTGTATTTTTAGCAGTTGTTCCTACTATATCTCCTTGTAATTGTGAACACAAGGTCTGCCAAGATGGATTAGATCATTGGATTCATCTAGTCTGGCATCCTGCCTCTGGCAGCAGCCAATGGCTGATTTTTTAGAGGAGTGAAAACTCTCATAAAGTGCCTAGCCAGCTGTACTAGACTGTGTACTGAAGGAGATTCCTTCCTCATCCATGCACGTGATCAGTTTATATCCCAACACACTGGATTTGATGGAATATTCTATTTCCTACCATATGCTTTTAATTCAGATGTTTGACTTCCTTCTGAATCTCACAGGCTCAGTTAGAGGTGATCATTTCCTTTAAACAGGGTCCTGCTATTACTGTGGCCTAAGAAAAAATGGTTACTTACTTTCTTGTAACTAGAAAATGAGTATTTGTGGCACCTTAGAGACTAACAAATTTATTTTGTCTCTAAGGTGCCACCAGTACTCCTTTTCTTTTTGTGGATACAGACTAACACGGCTGCTACTCTGAAATTTCTTGTAACTGTTGTTCTTCGAGATGTGTTGTTAACGTCCATTCCACATTAGGTGTGCACACGCCGCATGCACGAGTGTCGGAAACTTTTTCCCTTAGCGGCTCCCGCCGTGCATATATACCCCCACTGGCCCGACCCCCTCCAGTTCCTTCTTGCCGGCGACTCCGACAGAGGGGTAGGAGGGTGGGTGGTGGAATGGACGTGAACAACACATCTCAAAGAACAACAGTTACGAGAAGGTAAGTAACCGTTTTTTCTTCTTTGAGTGCTTGTTCACTTCCATTCCACATTAGGTGAATCACAAGCTTACCTCTGGAGGAGGGTAGGAGTCATGGAACAACTGCTCGGAGGACTGCTCTGCCAACCACCGCGTCCTCTCTGGCCTGCTGGTTGTGAAGGTGTGCACCAAGGACCAGGTGGCTGCTCTGCAGATCTCCTGGATTTGGACCTGTGCCAGGAATGCCGTGGAAGTCGCCTGCACCCTGGTCTAGTAGGCTGTGACTGCCGGGGCTGGAACACCTGCGAGCTCATAGCACGTCCGGGTGCAGCTTGTAATCCAAGACGAAATCCGCTGTGCTGACACTGGGAGGCCTTTCATCCTCTTGGCTACAGCCACAAACAGCTGCACGGATTTCCGAAAGGGCTTGGTGTGCTCCAAATAGAATGCCAGCGCTCGACGCACATCCAAGGTGTGCAAGCTGTGGTGACTCGGGTCCGCATGGGGTTTCGGGAAGAACACCGCCAGACAAATGTCCTGGCCCAAATGGAATTGGGAGACCACCTTAGGGAGGAACTTGGAGTGCAGCTGGAACTGCACCTTGTCCTTGTACTGTATACGGCGGCTCAGAGGTGAGGGCCCTCAGTTCGGACACCCTTCTGGCCGAGGTAATGACAACCAGAAATGCCACCTTCCAGGAAAGGTGGAGGAGAGAACAAGAAGCGAGGGGCACGAAAGGGGGTCCCATGAGTTTAGAGAAGAATAGATTAAGGTTCCATGGAGGGACTGGTGGGCGGGAGTACGGGAACCCTCTCCAACCCTTTAAGGAACCGTCCCACCATTGGGTGGGAAAACACCGAGCCCCCTGAGAACCCCGGATGGAAGACGGAGGTGGCCGCCAGGTGCACTCTGAGTGAGGACGGGGCTAGCCCTTGCTGCTAGAGGTTCAGGAGGTACTCCAGGATGGCCTGCACTGGGGCCTGGCATGGTCGCACCTGTCGGGGTTCACAACAACATGAGAACCTTTTCCACTTGGCCATATAGGCCGCCCTGGTAAAGGGCTTTCTACTGTTAAGCAGAATCTGCTGCACAGGAAGGGAGCACTGGCTCTCCAGGGCGTTTCGCTACAGAGCGTCCACGCTGTCAGGTGCAGTGACTGTAGGTCAGGGTGGAGAAGCCGCCCACCGTCCTGTATAATGAGGTCCCAATTTAGGGGCAGGACTACTGGGGCCTCCATCGACAGCTCTAGGAGTGATGTGTACCAGTGCTGGCGGGCCCAGGCTGGGGCGATGAAGATCACCACTGCCCTATCCCTGCGCACCTTGAGTAGGACTTTGTGCACCAAGGCATACATCAAGCCTCCTCTCCACGGGATTGTAAACATGAGCGAGCTTGAGCTGAGGCCCTGGAACGAGCAGAACCGCGGGCACTGGGCATTGGCCCTGGTGGCAAACAGGTCTACCCGGGGAAACCCCCACCTCCGGAAGAGTGAAAGCACGAAGTCCACCCTGAACGTCCACTCGTGCAAGCAGTACGACCTACTGAGGGGGTCCGCCAGCTTGTTTTGTACCCCCGGGAGATAGGACGCCTCGAGGTGAATTGTATTGGCTATGCAAAGGTCTCAGAGGAGGAAAGCCTTGCAACAGAGTGGCAAGGAATGAGCCCTGCCCTGTTTGCTTATATAAAACACGGCAGTAGTGTTATCTGTCAGAACTGTCACGCTGTGGCCACTCAGAGTGGCATGAAAGGTCTGGCAGGTGAGATGAACCGCCCTGAGCTCCTTCACATTGATATGGAGCGACTGCTCTGCCCCAGACCACAACCTCTGCATCATGAGGTCCCTGAAGTGAGCCCCCCATCCGCGGTCTGACACGTCCATCATCAGCGTCAGGTCCGGTTGTGGTGCGGCAAAGGGGATGTCTTCACAAAACACAGGCTGGGACTGCCACCACAGCAGGGAGTCCAGCACATCCCTTGGGGCTGTCACTACCAAGTCCAGGGGGGTCCCTGCCTGGGCAGTACACCCGAGCGAGCCATGCCTGCAGAGTCCTGAGTCTCAGTCTGGCATGCCTGACCACGTGCATGCATGCTGACGTGTGGCCCAGCAGCTGCAGGCAGCACATGGCCGTTGTCATTGGAAACTGGCACAGGGAGGCCACCGCTTGCTGGATAGCTCAGAATTGGGATACTGGAAGGCTTGCCCTGGCCTGCATCGCGTCCAGGACCGCCCCTATGAATTCCACTCTCTTTGTGGGCACAAGCGTGGACTTGGGGTCGTTGACCAGGAGCTCCAGCTCGCGGAACAATCTCAGGGTCACCTCCACATGGCCCCGCACTTCTGCCTTGGATCAGCCCATCAGGAGCCAGTCGTCGAGGTACGGGTATACCCGGACCCTCTGGTTCTGTAAGAAGGCTGCCACCACCACCATGCATTTCGTGAACACCTGTGGGGCCGTGGCTAGACCGAACGGGAGAACTGCAAACTAGTAATGTTCTTTTGACTAGCTTTTGACACGGTCTCCCACAGTATTCTTGTCAGCAAGTTAAGGAAGTATGGGCTGGATGAATGCACTACAAGGTGGGTAGAAAGCTGGCTAGATTGTCGGGCTCAACGGGTAGTGATCAATGGCTCCATGTCTAGTTGGCAGCCGGTATCAAGTGGAGTACCCCAAGGGTCAGTCCTGGGGCCGGTTTTGTTCAATATCTTCATAAATGATCTGGAGGATGGTGTGGATTGCACTCTCAGCAAATTTGCAGATGATACTAAACTGGGAGGAGTGGTAGATACGCTGGAGGGGAGGGATAGGATACAGAAGGACCTAGACAAATTGGAGGATTGGGCCAAAAGAAATCTGATGAGGTTCAATAAGGATAAGTGCAGGGTCCTGCACTTAGGACGGAAGAACCCAATGCACAGCTACAGACTAGGGACCGAATGGCTAGGCAGCAGTTCTGCGGAAAAGGACCTAGGGGTGACAGTGGACGAGAAGCTGGATATGAGTCAGCAGTGTGCCCTTGTTGCCAAGAAGGCCAATGGCATTTTGGGATGTATAAGTAGGGGCATAGCGAGCAGATCGAGGGACGTGATCGTTCCCCTCTATTCGACATTGGTGAGGCCTCATCTGGAGTACTGTGTCCAGTTTTGGGCCCCACACTTCAAGAAGGATGTGGATAAATTGGAGAGAGTCCAGCGAAGGGCAACAAAAATGATTAGGGGACTGGAACACATGAGTTATGAGGAGAGGCTGAGGGAGCTGGGATTGTTTAGCCTGCAGAAGAGAAGAATGAGGGGGGATTTGATAGCTGCTTTCAACTACCTGAAAGGGGGTTCCAAAGAGGATGGCTCTAGACTGTTCTCAATGGTAGCAGATGACAGAACGAGGAGTAATGGTCTCAAGCTGCAGTGGGGGAGGTTTAGATTGGATATTAGGAAAAACTTTTTCACTAAGAGGGTGGTGAAACACTGGAATGCGTTACCTAGGGAGGTGGTAGAATCTCCTTCCTTAGAGGTTTTTAAGGTCAGGCTTGACAAAGCCCTGGCTGGGATGATTTAACTGGGAATTGGTCCTGCTTTGAGCAGGGGGTTGGACTAGATGACCTTCTGGGGTCCCTTCCAACCCTGATATTCTATGATTCTATGATTCTATGATTCTTGGCCCACAGTGAAGCGTAGGAACCGCCGATGTGCTGGGTGGATGGTGATATGGAAGTATGCCTTTTTCATGTCAAGGGCGGCGTACCAGCCTCCCGGATCCAGGGAAGGGATGATGGTGCCCGGAGAGACCATGCGGAACCGGGCCTTGACCAGGAACTTGTTGAGCTTTTACAGGTCTAAAATGGGATGAAGGCCCCCTTTGGCCTTGGGGATGAGGAAGTACCAGGAGTAGAACCCTTTCCCCCTTAGGCTGTGCGGCATCGCCTCTACCACCCCTGCCTCTAGCAGCGAGCGAACCTCCTTCTCTAGGAGATGTTCATGAGAGGGGTCCTTGAAGAGGGATGGGGAAGGCGGGATGGGAGGGGGGAGGGAGGCGAACTGCAGCTAGTACCTGTTCCACACCGTGCGTAAGACCCAACAGTCTGATGTAATGGTGCACCACGCACAGGAGAAACGGGACAGGCAGTTCAGGAAACAAAGGGAGTGACTGGTCTGGTATGCTGTCCTTGAGCGCACCTTCAGAAGCCTGGCTTAGTGCCTGGCTGGGGTTTGTGCTGGCCCTGGTTCTGGCCCGGCGCATTATTGCTACTGTTGTTGTTGCACCGTCCCAACAGCTACTCTAAAGGCTAAGGGACTGCTCTTCTACGAGAGAGAGAGAGAGAGAGAGAGAGAGAGAGGGGTTGTTCCAACACCGCCACGGATGGTAAGAAGGAACTGGAGGGGTCAGGCCGGCGGGCACACCATAGTGGCGCCACTCAGGGGGCCCCACTGACCCGAAGGGAGCCACTAAGGGGAAAAGTTTCCGACGCTCGTGCACACGGCGTGCGCACACCTAATGTGGAATGGACATGAACAAGCTCTCGAAGAAGAATAATCTTCATCCCTGATACCACTGGGGGTATGTCTACACAGCGAATAAAACCACATGGCTGGCCCATGCCAGCCTGTTCCGGCTCACGGGACTCAGGATGTGGGGCTGTTTCATTGATGTGTAGACTTTTGGGCTTGGGCTGGAGCTAGACTTCTGTGACCCTCCCACCCCACAAAGTCCTAGAGGCCGGGCTCCAGACTGAGTCCAGAAGTCTACACAGCAATGAAACAATCCCTCAGTCTGAACCCCACAAGCCTGTGTTGGCTGCCATGGTCCACCTGAGGGTTTTCTTTGCTGTGTAGACATACCCTAAGAGATGGCTTGAAACATTTCATTCTTGATTATCACCACCAATAATGGAATTAGGCCCCAGTTTTACATTTGTGCAATCCATTGTCTTTGCATAGGTATAACTGATTGGAACCTAGTGTAATCCTTCTGCCAGGTGTCAATGGCAACAACAATGGATGGGTTCAAAATATCTAGAGGTTCCTTTTCTAAAATAACTACAACAATAGCTCAAGTCACTACCCAGAGTTTTACTCACTTTTCAGTTGTAGGGGAAAAGAACTCTCCTTGGTGACCCTTAAGACGTGATTCATACCCACTTTCAATCACTTGAGTCTACTTTGGAATACAAAGCAAAAAAAATCTTCTATTGCAGAAATGGGATACAGACAAAAGAATATGGAAACTCAGTATGCACATTTAAATAAAGATTAAGAACACATTTGATCAATTCCCTTCCAGTCTCAATAAATGTCCAGTAGCTGGAAGACCAATAGCCTGATCACCACATCTCCACTCACCTGAAAGCCCACTCATGATTGGAATAAGTTACAAGTAGTAGCCAAGGCATCCAGGGGTGGCACTCCAGTCTGGTCTAGCTTAGGTCCTGTCAGATTTGCTCAGCCTGGTCCTACCCTGAGGTGCAGCCACCTGGCCCAGCTCTGTGATGCAACTTGTCCCAGCACTGAATGGGTCAAGGCTCTGGGAAATCAGCTTGGCTTACCTTTGCTGGCCTAGCCATGGAGTCCTTTCTGCCACCACTCAACTAGTCTGCTCTACACCGCTGTTCTAGGCAGTCCTCAGCAAGAATCAGCTCTGCTCTGTGAGTCCAGTCAGGTATCTTCATGGAGTCAACTCTGATCCCTGCCTTGCCACTGGTCTGGTCAAGCCTCATAGAGTACAGAATCTCTAAATGGGGGAACCCAGAGCTAAACTGAACCCTTGGGCACAGCCCCTACTCCTTGACATAGAATGCCTATTTCTACAACAGAGCACCATTATGCCTCTTTGCTGTGCCCAAGATTCAACCTTAGTTCACACCTGGTACCTTCCTGGTGACCCCTCACCCAAGGCATATTTAGCACAGTTTCTATGCCCTTTCATTAGACAATAAGAATAATTATTTATCACATATGTACTTAAAATTTAAACAAATTTTAACCAAAATAACAAAAACATACATGATAGAATTATGGGTTACAACATAGATGATGCTGGCCAGAGCTGACTTTTCCTCTTCTTTTCCATTCTTCTTCATCATTCTAGCCATTGGAGGTACATTAGTAAACAACCCTGCTGATGGAATACATGAAGGAACTGAATTCAGTTCTTACTCTCAGGGCTTGGTCCTGATCCTGTTAACTTGAACGGTGCAGGATCCAGCCTTTAAAACACAATCCTGTGTTGTGATCTGCACTGGCAGGCTGCAGAAACCAGAGAGAGCCATACTGATTTCCAGTCTGCTCACCCAGATGACAGTGTAAGTTGGGGATGCTAGCTATACCTTTGCTCGGCAGGGCTAACAGAAGTAAAAAGCAGTGAAAACTTGTTTTGGTCACTAATGTGAAGACGTGATTCTGGATACATGTGGAGAGCAGATTTGTTGATGAAGAAGGTGGCCTTTGGCATAGTTATTTTTCAGAGCAGAACACTAGAAATGGCTGTTTAACACTGCAATACTCAACAGAATGTCTCCTTAAAAATACATCATCACCTCCTCCTGTTAATCTTCACCATGAGGCCCAGTTTGATTTTCAGTGATTTAGTGAAAGATGGTGGCTTGTAACAATATTGTTTAATTGTGGGTTCTTTTCAGGTGTACATAAAGAACTGCCAAAGTGTTAGCTCTAAAGTTGTTTGCCTTCTATAGCCTCGTGGTAGAACTTCTCTTAGAACCTTCTCCATCCCTTCCTGCTTAGCTCCCTGCTCCAAAATTAAAAGAACACTAGACACATCTTCACCTCACTATTGATTTAAAATAACAGTACACACATCTACATACCTAGTACTTCCCATATTTACTACAATAGATACACCAATTTATTGGATTACCTGCAAGTTCTTAATTAGTTATCTAATGCAACTGGCCAGTGTTAAGTAGAACAACTGTAATTCCACCTACTATTTTGTTATGTTTAATTCCTTTTTGTGATCTTCAGAAGTCTCAGTATGGGGAAAGGCCTGGGCTCAATATGTAGTGATTTTTAGAGCCTGATCCCAAGTGAGGTGCCAGCTATGTTGAGTAGTCTCATTGACTAATAGGCACTGTACTTAGCAGTCAATGTTTGCAGTTTCAGGCATTTAATTTTTTTCAGCTGCATTCTGGATAATGTATTCTGGATTTTCTCTACTCTCTGGTTCTCCTCTTGATAGTTTGTAACAGAAGGAGAAGTGGGAGGGAGCTTTCTAGTTCCAGAGAATTCAAGAACACTAGAACTGAAATCCTGGCCCAATTGAATTGACTTCCATAGGGCCAGAATTTCACCCAAATTCTGCAACAAGTACAATACCTATTTCCCTAGGCATCAATATAGTGGCACAGAACTACAGTCATAGAATCATAGAATATCAGGGTTGGAAGGGACCTCAGGAGGTCATCTAGTCCAACCCTCTGCTCAAAGCAGGACCAATCCCCAATTAAATCATCCCAGCCAGGGCTTTGTCAAGCCTGACCTTAAAAACTTCTAAGGAAGGAGATTCTACCACCTCCCTAGGTAACGCATTCCAGTGTTTCACCACCCTCCTAGTGAAAAAGTTTTTCCTAATATCCAACCTAAACCTCAGTGATCCGGTTAACACACTCTTTTTGCAGATATATCCATATGGATTCAAAACAAGATCTTAAAACAAACAAAGATGAAAGAGAGAAACTCACAATACATAGAAGATTCCTTATGTAAAAATATACCAGGCTATTTAGCACACCATATAGCCTTCTCTAAGCTCCAAATTTCTATGTCAAGTAGAGATCTCCAAATATGTAGCTCTAGAAACTCTAAATGAAGACCTAATTAATATACTGGCTTTCTTTAGGGCAGGAACTGGTGCGTTCAGTTGGTACAAATGTATCCACTAGCAGCTCAAAAGGAAACTGGCACTCTGTATGGTTAGTGAATCCGACAAGGACATACTAATCTCCATGTAATATTCTGCATACAAGCAAGTAGTACCATAGAATAGAAGGGGTTACCAAGTCAATATATTGTATGTTCCCAAAGACAGATGACAATTTAATCCTCCCATCCTTCCTGGACAGATTTCAATAAGGCAGGAAATAACAGGAACTGGACTTTGCTGTTAGTTGTACGGAGTCCACAATTATTAATTTGTTATTATCAGCATCAGCATAATTATTATCAATTCATACTGCAGTAGCGCACAAAGGCCCCAATAAGGATTAGTGCCCCATTGTGTTGGGGTTGTACAATCATGCAAGGTGATGTGCTCTACCCCAAAGACTGGAGTTAGGGGGAAGGCTTTAGAAGTGACTTAAAGGAAGTAACTAGGTCGATAAGTGGCCAAGAAAGTCAATGAGAGTGGGAAAATAGTGCTGTGTGACCAGGAATATGGCAGTACTGAGGGAGAAGAACACAAAGATGTAATGATGAAAGTAGGCCTAGTCATAGGAGATCTTCCAGAGTTGATCAACATAATGAGAACAGGAGAAGAAGGGGATACTGGAAATGAGTCAGGCCGAGAGGGATGGAGCTGGCAGTGGGAAAGAGAGGCAGAAGAGTTAAGAGTGGAATAAATCTACAACACAGTCACACAGGATTGGCAGCAGAGGGCTAAAAACGGTAGAAAAGTGTGGACATTAAGTATAACAAGGATAATAATCATTATACCTAGGTCTCATACAGTAATTTTTCGCACGCATGTGCGGAATGAATTTGGTTATGTGCACCATTATGAAGGTGATGTGTGACACATCACCCCATATTGGTGCACATAACAAAATTCATGTGGCAGGGGTGGGGCCAAGGGTTTTGGAGTGGGAGGGTGCTCAGGGCTGGGGCAGAGGGTTTTGGGGGGTGAGGGCTCTGGCTGGGGGTGTGGGCTCTGGGGCGGAGCTGGGGATAAGGGGTTTGGGGTACAGGCTGCCCAAGGCTATGCGGGGGGAGAGGACTCCCCCCAGCTCTCTCTCCCCACAGCAGGATCTGGGCTCGGGGGGAGAGATGCCTCTCCCCCGGCCGCGGCAGGTATGGGCCAGGCTGGGTTGGGGCCAGGGGAGGGGCTCCTCTCCCCCAGCCGCAGCTGGTCTGGGCAGGGCTGGGTTGGGGCCAGGGGAGGGGGAGGGGTGACTCCCCCCTGGCTGTGGCAGGTCCAAGGCCAGTGGGGAGAGGCATCTCTCCCCGCCGCAGCCTTGAGTGCCTGCGCAGCACTTAATAGGCTGCTGTGCGGCCAAGCAGCCATGCATCTTAGAGGGAACTTAGGTCTTATATACTGCTTTTCACCCGTAGATCCCAGAGTGTTTACAAAGGAGTTCAGTATCATTATCTCCATGGGGAAACTGAGAGATAGGGAGGGAAGTAACTTGCCAACGGTCACCAGAAAAAGCAGTGACACAGCCAGCGTCTCTGGAGTCCCAGTCCAGCGCACTTGGTTATACTGCCTCCGATATTCAAGGGTTGGTGGTCACAGAGGAGTTGAAAGGGATGAGAAATGTGGAAGGAAATGAATTGGCAGCTTAGAGTGCAAGAACTCAGCCACATTAACTAACTAAAGACACCAAGTTTCACTATGATGCGGGACTTACGAGCTTAAGATGACAGATATCAGCCAGGCATGAAAAACGCCTTCTATCTTGTGTTGACTGGAAAGTGGGTCCCACTGCTTTTTGAAGCTGGACCTTATGGAATGCAGTCTGCTTTCAACTCCTTGGCATGACCGTTTGTTGAAGATTCTTAAGATACACCAACAGACTGAAAGTCACTGTTCTCTTTGTCATTGATTATCTCTGCGGAATGCCTCCTTTATGGCCCTTCTGGATACTGTGAGTTTCTATTTGACTCAGTCAGCTTTGAAGGAGGAGGAAAAGGATTGCTGATACTGATGTAAAGCTCAAAGCAAACATGGGACTACATTTTCAAAAGAGTTCAGCTCTGATTTAGGCACCTTTTGAAAAGTGCCCAGCACCTAGCAGTTGTAACATTTATGGTTAGATTTTCAAAATAGCTCAAGCACCCAACATGCCGAGATGTTATGAAAAATCTATCTGCAACTGTGAGTGCAGAAACAATGAGAAGCCTAAAAGCCATAACATATTCACCTGAAAAAAGCTCCAAATTCATTTGAAATTAGATTAAATTCTATGGCCTATGTTACACAGGAAGTCAAACTAGGTGATCAAATAAATTCCTTATGTCCTTACAAATCTATGAATCTACGAAACCAGTGACAACTACTAAAATACAAAAATATGGAAAGGGGAAAATGGTGCTGATTTTACTTTAAAATAGGGTAGAGCTATGCTGATCCTGTTTAGGGCTGTTTTCATTGGGTTTCTATGAAGCTTACACTATGAACTGTAGTATGCTATTTTGGACCCAATCCTACAACCCCTCTCTGCTACTATTTATTTCAATTGAAGTTCTGTGAAAGAAGGGTTTGCAGGACCAGGTTCTTTGTTAAAAAAATGCAACAAAACGAAACAAAATCCCTGCTGTTACTGGGTTTGTTTTGTTGTCAATAAAAATACTAATTTTAAACAGAAAGTTTCTAATTTATGAAAGATCTAAACGTTGGTGGTAGAGTTAAAGCTGTTTAACTAACCACCTAAGACTGTAGCCGTTTAAAGCGTCTCTATTTCTAATAAGAATGTCACACTTGAAGGAGTATTATTCTATTTTGTATCTGTCAGTATGAGATCTGGTGCCCCATGCCACAGGTTAAATGCACACAATGAAAATCTCTTTCCTGCCCACTGCCAGGTCTGTCATGCAGTACAATAGAAGTCCCCGAAAACACAATATGATTCAGAATATTTAGGCTATGGCTACGCAAGCAAAGTTCATTCAAAAATTATTTTCTTTCAGTCATCCCTGATATCCCCCATTTCAATTGCTCACTTACTGTATAGCTGTGTGGACACTTAAGGAAGTTGCAAAGCAATGCAGCCTATCTGGGACATGAAGGAATGTGGAGCAGGATAATCACAACATCATCAACCCAATTCTCCAAGGTGGCTGGCCAATAATGCTGTTCTAATTGAATAACTTATCCACAGCTATTTCCCCTGGGAGATCCTAAGGCTTAGCCTCTCTGTGTAGGCAGATGCTGTAGCATACACAATGAAACCTGTAATTTTCTCTCACCACTGGGCATGTTAACAGTGGGTTGTTTTTCCCTTTCTGCTATTCCATTAATATTTTATTTTAACTATTTTCCTTAAATCATTGTGTGCCATGAAGCAGAGGAGGAAGAAATCCATGCTACACATCATATCTCTTTTACAGCCAATTCACTGCTACACCATATTCATTGAAGTATCTCCTTTGCTAATTCAACAATTGTATATGTCATCATCAGGTGTGTGTAGAAAGGAAACTGTCACAATTACAACCACCGTACCTGAGTCATCATAGCCCTGACTTAATAAATAGCAGCCAAGCATACGAACAGTCTGCAAGTAGATTCCATACCCTGCAGTTCTTAAAAAAATGTGCATCAGTGAAGGTGCAGAGACCAGATTTCTGAGGCTGCAGGTGATCTCCCTTACGCCACCCTGGTCTGGCATTCTGGTCAACAAGTCTTCGCAATTTATTGTGGTCCCCTTATTCTTAAAATGTATAAGAGCAACAAAATCCTCATTAGCAAAGGTGGTTGAAAGGAAAATGAAGCCCAGGAGGCCAAGGCAGCAGAGACAGACCATCAGCAGCCTTAACAACATGACAGATGACAGCCCCAGAGGCAAATCCAGGACTGCCAGCAAACAGCCTGTAGAGTCTGCCAAAGATCCAGATGCAGCTACTGAAAAGATATTATCCTTAGCGTAGCATCTGGGTCTTGTTGTAGCCAACTATGCTTCATGTACTGTATGTCCTCAGTGTTGACCCCCACAACTATCGGGAGAGGTTGAAACAAGGAAGACAAGCTTTCATTCTATTAATGTTGTGTTTAAATATTGGTTGGATAAAGAACATGACAATCAAAACATCCATTTCTATAAAATATAATGATTAATTTGCATTTATAGTAGACATCTTGTGGGTATGTATATGCTGCTATTTTCCTCCCCCTACTCCCCAACTAAGAAAAAGACTTTCTTAGTTAGGCCAGGTGAACATTCCTTATTTGCAGCTATCATTGGGAAATATAGACATAGCCATTCAACCATCTCAAAGAAATACCAGCACCTTGTACATCTCCATGCAATGGAATATTGGCATAGAGTGGCAGTACTTTTTTGCTATAGAAAGGTACAATTCTTTCAAAACACTGAGATGACTAAATCACAAACATTTCAAAAGCTTGGCTTGTAGTACGAGACATCAAATAAGCCTTTGTCAAAGAATTGGTGTGACAATTAAAGTGACAACTAATGACATGCCATCTTGGAAAAGATAATTGCACCCATTGTTAGATACTTAGCAGGTCAGAATACATGCACATTCTTTCAACAGTGGCATTCATCCATTCATCCTGGCATCCTACTCTAAGTGCAGTATTGTGATGATAGAGTTATCATTTTTCCTTTCATGGAACTTAGGAACATTCTTTTTGTATGATTCTGCCCCATATAAAGCACTGCTTTTCAGCATACGAGAAATTAGCTTGGTCATGCAAAATAGAAATGAGGCTAATGAAAAGCATCTTTTAAGTTTATAGAGAGAAGAGTGAAAGAGGGGAAGGTTTTTTCTCCTTAATATATAAAATAATCAAAAAGAAATACCTTAAGAAGATGTTTCTGGTTGCGTTCCTTAGAATATATCGAGTGTTACAAATTATTAATCCTGAATAAAAATCTTCTTATCTTTATTCTCACTTTTACATAAAATCAGACCATATTGCCCCTTCCCACTCAGCAGGGCTGAGGTTACAACCATCAAAAACAATCTATTCAGGGAAAATGGGAAAGTTATGGGAGAGATGAGGTTTTTGCATAGCTCATACATACTTCTACAACTAATTGGCTAATCACTTTCTAATTAAACTATAAAGCCAGGTTTTTCAGTTATTTCTGGTTAAACACTAATGAGAGAGATAGAACACTCACTTGGGGCTTGCAGAGCCCCTCTTGGTGGTCCATAGAAAGCTGGTAGGTCAAACAATGCTGACTCCTCCAACTTCTTTCCATTCGCTTATACAAGCAATCAGACAGGAAGATCACACAAGCTTGCACAAAAGACAAACACCTACAAGATCCCTATCAAGCATTCTTACAACTACAGTACCCACCTGCTGAAGTGAAAAAACAGATTGACAGAGCCAGAAGAGTACCCAGAAGTCACTTACTACAGGACAGGCCCAACAAAGAAAATAACAGAATGCCACTAGCCATCACCTTCAGCCCCCAACTAAAACCTCTCCAACGCATCATCAAGGATCGACAACCTATCCTGAAGGATGACCCATCACTCCCACAGATCTTGGGAGACAGGCCAGTCCTTGCTTACAGACAGCCACCCCACCTGAAGCAAATACTTACCAGCAACCACACACCACACAACAGAACCACTAACCCAGGAACCTATCCTTGCAACAAAGCCCGTTGTCAACTGTGTCCACATATCTATATCATAGGGCCTAATCACATCAACCATACTATCAGAAGCTCGTTCACCTGCGCATCTACCAATGTGATATATGTCATCATGGGCCAGCAATGCCCCTCTGCCACATACATTGGTCAAACTGGACAGTCTCTACGTAAAAGAATAATGGACACAAATCAGACGTCAACAATTATAACATTCAAAAACCAGTTGGAGAACACTTCAATCTCTCTGGTCACTCGATTACAGACCTAAAAGTTGCAATTCTTCAACAAAAAACTTCAAAAACAGTCTCCAACGAGAGACTGCTGAATTGGAATTAATTTGCAAACTGGATACAATTAACTTAGGCTTGAATACAGACTGGGAGTGGATGGGTCATTACACAAAGTAAAACTATTTCCCCATGTTTATTCCCCCCCTCCACCCCCCACTGTTCCTCAGATGTTCTTGTCAACTGCTGGAAATGGCTCACCTTGATTATCACTACAAAAGGTTCCCCCCCACCCCCCCCGCTGGTAATAGCTCACCTTACCTGATCACTCTCGTTACAGTGTGTATGGTAACACCCATTGTTTCATGTTCTCTGTGTATATAAATCTCCCCACTGTATTTTCCCACGGTATCTTCTGAATGCATCCGATGAAGTGAGCTGTAGCTCACGAAAGCTTATGCTCAAATAAATTTGTTAGTCTCTAAGGTGCCACAAGTACTCCTTTTCTTTTTGCGAATACAGACTAACATGGCTGCTACTCTGAAACCTATCCTTAGAGATGTCTTTCACTGGAGTTAGCTGCACTTGGTCTGACTGAACAGAATCAGAGTGGATTAGCAGTGCTACAATTTAAAAACGAATTGTCTCCTTGAGATAAAAGCATATTAGAAAAATTGACCCATGTAAGTACACATTGGTACCAAGAAAATACCCAGAGATAAGATAAACTGAGCCATCTGCTACCTGAAAGCGTGGGCTGGATGTGTTGCTCTGCAAAAAAATTCCTACATAAAACAAACCTGTTAATAAATAGTCTGTAGTCACTCTCACTGCCTCCCTTCGTTAGTCTCATCCTTTTTATTTTTTATATGGGACCAGATGTGCAATCTGGGAAGTTTTCCAGATCCATTTTTTGGAAGTTAGTTTTCAACATCAACAATATGAGATGAGGTGCTTTTGCCTGAAATTATGTTATCAGCAACTCTGTAAACTAGAGTTGCATGAAAACTTTTGCACTTGAAGCAATACTTACAAAGTCTGGGCTTTTTTTTACAGTTCTTCACTAGGAGAAAATGTCTTGTGATTTCTTGACATCATTTTTCTAGGAGAAAAGACCCACTGTCTGGATTACAGCCCTGCCAACAGCAGAGCAGAACATATGGGCCCAGATTCACAAATGTGCCTAAGGCCCAGTTTTAGGTTCCACAAAATCCCTGCTTGGCTAAGCCTGAACTCTGTAGGCACCGAAACTCACTTGGTATCTAAATTTTCAAGATAAAAGTTCTTACGGGCCTATAATTCTGTCTCTGGCCATATTCACTATTGCCTCACTCCTGTTGCCCCGATGCCTAACCCCAGTTCTGATCCAGGTACCAGGGAAAGATAGATGGAAGAACACTGATCTCACCTGGAGTAAGTGTGCTCAGAGACCGCCTAATTCCCCACAAAACAGTCAGAAGGAGGTGCTCTCTTATAACCATTCACTTAGGATACACCTCTCTCATCGGCATTTCCTATTGGCTTAGGTGTCTGCCAACCTAGCACTGCAATGCCTACATCCCTTTATGGATTCAGACTGCAGGGCCTGAGCCAGCTTATACTGAAGTCAATGAGAGTTTTTCAACAGAGTTAATTTTAAGTTGGATTAGGTCAATAGTAAACATGTCTGGCTCACGATGCTCTGGTAAGACCAAACATGTCTCAGGCATAAACTTTACAATACACATTTTCTAAAAGCTTCTTTAGGGGCCTCCTTTTATTCCTCTCCTGATTCTGCATGATTATTTGGGGCCAAACTGCTGCTGGCCCCTCTGTGGAAAAGAACTATTGAACTTAATAGGGAGAAAAAGTATTAGGGTTCTATAGAAAAGTAGCAGAGTTCTATAGAAATTACACTAAAGACTGATAATGAGAATGATAACCAGGAACTGGATAGTTCAAAAAAAACCTGTGGGAATTTGTTGTAAGTTCCACAGGGCTGTCCCATAAAAAAGGATACTACCTTCTGCCATTTCTCAACTGGCACTTGTTAGGAGGCCATACCCTTAGGAGGCCATACCCTTCCGGCAAAACTTAGAGCAGCCCATAGCTTTCTTTAGCTCATGCAAGGGTCAGCTCACACAATCAGGGGATCATAATTATCTCCCTGACAGTTCCCACTCCCCTCAGCCCCTTCTCGTGCCCAGATTTTGGCACAGGAGAGAATCTACCTCCTTCTGCCCCAAAAATTCCAAGGTGATATCCTTAGTGTTCTATCCAAGGTTGTCAGTCAGATTTGGAATTATATATGTAGTAAAGGTAAAGCTCTCAAACTCTGCATAAATTACTCATGATTTTCAGTCCTAGAGATTCAATCAATATTATGTCCATGCTAGACTAAAATGGTATCTTCTAAAGAACTGGCAAAATGTCCTGGGATTTTTTTGTATACATAACAGTGTGATTAGAAGAAAAGCAGTCTGATGTATGTGTCAGGTGTATTATGGCCAGGGGAAATGTGTGTGTTTATGAAAGAGAGAATAATTTTATTTGTATAAACAAAATTGGAGAAAAGTATAGAGAGGAAAATACTATTGGGAAAAACAACAAACAAGATATAATTATAAGCTATAAGCAAAGGGACAAAACAAATAGTAATACTGACCTGTTTGAAGGTGATGCGATAAAACCTGACAAAAGCACATCATATCTGTCTGCCGGGTAAAGAATGCCAAATGGGTCATTACTTGGACAGTTTAGGGACTGATCCTGCAAATGTCTACATATTTGAATAGTTTACTAATGGAAGGAATCCCACAGAAGTCAATACTTTATAATCCTGTCACATTCCAGCATGCAATCCAGACCAGTGAGAGATTGTGCCACTGTCTAAGTGCCTCACAATGCTTTGCTGTTGTAGTTCCCAATCTGGGCTGCTCACAAACAGCCTAACAGCATGCAGCTCACACACTGAGTGTCTGTGAATAGTTACAGCCCTGGCCTAGCATCTCCGACCCCAGTAGCCTGTCAGCAACATTCTAGACACATCATGGCTTCCACCAGCCTAGGTTAATTCTTGCAGGGTGATCCCAATACACTCTCGGTCCTGATTTTTCCCCAGAACATGTGTTGTGCACTGTCCAGGCCTCTCCTGGGCAGTTCAGATATTAGAGGTCCGTTGGCCCTGGAAGGAGTCAATATGCAACAGTTTGCTACTTTAACTGGAGTTACCCAAACAGTTCAACCCTGGATTAATTTATATTAAAAATAAAAAAAGTTTATTAACTACAAAGAGATAGATTTTATGTGAGCACAAATATAGGGAATTAAAGTAGAAATGGTTACAATAGAAATAAAACATTTTCTAGCCCCTAAAGCATAACAAACTAGACTTGGTTCCAGGTTAAATCCTTAACACATGTTCCCAGCAACATTGCAAATCAAATTTTCATGTCAGAATCCCTCCTCAAGTCAAAAGGCTGGTTCCTTTATCTTCTGAGGAGAAAGAGAGCATATTCCCAGGATATCTTTGCCACGCACTTTTATAGTCCAATCCCGCTTTGAAGTAGGTTCTTCTGAGGATTACTTCTCAAAGCAAAGATTATTCAAACAGTAAAGGAGACAAGATGGAGTCTGGGGGTGAAGATGGCTCCATGTTCTTTCTTCTCCACTGTGTATGCTGAGATTTGCCTTGTCTCCCTCTTGCTGTTTCAAGGACCATATTTACTACTTATATGTAAATTGAGGTAAACACATATTCCTATGTTTAGGACAGATCTGTTTAACAACTTTGCCTAGTCAGAGCTGTGTGGGTTTGAACATGTGCTAATAAAATCATACAGGGGAAATTCATAACTCCACATATAATATTGCTACTTAGATTTCACCATGATATTATTAACCATCAAGTTATTACTTTTCAAATGATATATCACAAGGCATATTCTGTAAATAGATCATTACAATAGTGTGTAGAGTGAGAATATGTGCTTTTGGTCACATAAGAAAAGCCATACTCAGTCAGACCAATGGTCCATCTGCCCCAGTATTCTGTCCTCCGACAGAGGGGAATGCCTGGTGTTTCAGAGGGAATGAATAGAACAAGCAATCATTTAGTGATCCATCCCCTATCATCCACTTCCAGCTTCTGGCAATCAGAGATGAGGGACACTCAGACCATGAGGTTGCATCCCTGATCATCTTGACTAATAGCAACTGAAGAGCCTATCTTCCATGAACTTATCTAGTTCTATTTTTAATGCTGTTATAGTTTTGGCCTTCACAACATCCCCTGGCAACAAGTTCCACAGGTTGAGCATGAGTTGTGTGGAGAAATACTTTATTTTGTTTGTTTTAAACCTGCTGCCTATTAATTGCATTGGGTGACCTCCTGGTTCTTGTGTTATGAGAAGGAGTAAATAACACTTCCTTATTTACTTTTGCCACACCAGTTATGATTTTATAAACCTCTATTTCCTGTCTTAGTTGTCTCTTTTCCAAGCTGAAAAGTCCCAGTTTTTTTAATCCCTTCTCATATGGAAGCTGTTCCATACACTTAATCATTTCTGTTGCCCTTCTCTCTACCTTTTTCAATTCTAATATATCTTTCTGAGATGGGGTGACCAGAATGCAGTATTCAAGGTATAGGCATAGCATGTGTTTATACTGGGACATTACAATATTTTCTGCCATACTATCTACCCCTTTCCTAGTGGTTCCTAACATTCTGTTAGCTTGTTTGACTGCCGCTGCACATTGAGTGGATGTTTTCAGAGAACTATCCACAATGACTCTAAGATCTCTTTCTTGAGTGGTAACAGCTAATTTAGACCCCATCATTTTATATGTATAGTTGGCATTATGTTTTCCAATGTGCTTTCCTTTGCATTTATCATTTCTGAATTTCATCAGTCATTTTGTTGCCCAGTCACCCAGTTTCGTGAGATTGCTTTGTAACTCTTCACACTCTGCTTTGGACATAACTATTTTGAGTAATTTTGCATCTTCTGCAAATTTTCCCACCTCCCTGTTTACCCCTTTTTCCAGATTATTTATGAATATGTTCAACAGCACTAATCCCAATACAGATCCCTGGGGGACATCATTATTTGCCTCTCCCCATTCTGAAAATTGACCATTTATTCCTACCCCTTGTTTTCTGTCTTTTAACCAGTTACTGATCCATGAGAGGACCTTCCCTCTTATCCATGACTGCTAATTTTACTTAAGATTCTTTGGTGAGGGACCTTGTCAAAAGCTTGCTGAAAGTGCAAGTACACTACATCCACTGGATCATCCTTGTCCACATGTTTGTTGACACCCTCAAAAAATTCTGTTAGATTGGTGAGGCATGATCTCCCTTTACAAAAGGTAGATTGACTCTTCCCCTACAAATCATTATCCTCATTTAATACCAGGCACTGAAGTTCACCCTAGTATTTAGACTTCTAGCATTTGTATACAAGCATTTATAAAACTACTCCCAAAGACAGAGTCATGCAGGCATTTGCAGAATCAGAGCAGTGCTCTCACTTACAAGAAGGATGCTCCAGTGGATAGGGTACTAGCTGGAGACATGGGTTTGATTCCCTGCTCCAGTTCAGACTTGTATGAGGTTAGATAAATCACTTGCTTTAGTTCCCCATCTGTAAAGTGGGGATCATAGCATTTCCCTACCTCCCAGGAGTACTGAGAGAACAAATACTGTACAATGATGGAGATTCTCAGATACTACAGCGATGAGGTCCACATAAATATCTAACCAATAAAAAATGCTACTAGGTCACTTTGGACCTGAGCTAAAGCACATTAAAGACAGCGGAAAGACAGCCATTATTCTAAATGGGCTTTAGATCAGGCCCATAGTCAACATCTTTTGGGTTAAAAAATTGTGATCATTTCAGTTTAGGTGATTTTCACCCTCAAAATTTTGATTTTCTTACCAGCATATAGCAGAGTTCCCCCTGCCCCCAGTTGTTTCTATTCTTAAAAAGCTAAAAGTAAAATAAAATAAAAATAAGCAGGTACATTTTATCCGGAAGTCTTTAATTTACTCTATAAATATTTCATATTAGAAAAATTCAGACATTCATCCATTGATTCTGTAGGTCCACAATTTCTTACCCAGAATGTGCAACTAGGAAGAGGCATACCTAGAACTGTGTGAGTCTTAATGAAAACCCCAATCAGACAACACTCTTCTCTCCCTTGGGCCTTTGCTGCAAGCCTGAAACATAGTTCTGGTTCGCTACTGGGTCAATCTAGGCCAAGTTTCAGGCAAAATGCAGGGATTTGTTGTTTTGTTGTTTATGCCTTTCTTTGCTTCTTTATAAAGATTTATTTTCAGTTCCTTTTTTAACTTTAGATTGTTCAGATATTTTTCAAGCCTTCACTTCCCAATTTTGTATGAAAGACCTCAGAGGAAAAGGTGGAAATCAGAATCATAGAAGATTAGTGTTGGAAGAGACCTCAGGAGGTCATCTAGTCTAACCTCCAGCTCAAAGCAGGATGAATCCTAACTAAATCATCCCAGCCAGGGCTTTGTCAAGCTGGGCCTTAAAAACCTCTAACGATGGAGATTCCACCACCTCCCTTGGTAACCCATTCCAGTGCCTCCGAGTGAAACAGTGTTTCCTAATATCCAACCTAGACCTCCCGCACTGCAACTTGAGACCACAGCTCCTTGTTCTGTCATCTGCCACCCTTGAGAACAGCCGAGCTCCATCCTCTTTGGAACCCCCCTTCAGGTAGTTGAAGGCTGCTATCAAATCCTGCCTCACCCTTCTCTTCTGCAGACTAAACAAGCCCAATTCCCTCAGCCTCTCCTTGTAAGTCATGTGTCCCAGCCCCCTGACCATTTTCGTTGCCCTCTGCTGGACTCTCTCCAATTTGTCCACATACTTTCTGTAGGGAGGGGAGGGGGCCAAAACTGGCTGCAATACTCCAGATGTGGCCTCACCAGGAAATGTTTGAGATCTCTCTTCCCAAGTGTTTGTTAGACATTTGAGTGAAATTGTTAGCAAAAAAAAAAAAAATCAAAATGTTTTCATGAGTCTGATTAAAACAATCTCTTCTTTCTCAATTGCTCAGGTTTCAGTTTTTTATGATGACAGAATCCCACTAGATTTTCAGAAACCAACAGAGTCCTCTGGAAAAACAATGTAGACAAGACTTAATACTGCTATTATGAAAAACAAGCAAAATACTTTTAACATTTCAGCTCTTCGTTATGTATTGAAACTGAAATGACACCAGTTCAGCGCTCTCTCTTTTGCAGGTCACCTTTAAAGTAACAAACAGCAAAGCATACAAACAATGAGATAGCTAGGCATGCAAAAGGTAGAACTCTCTTTTGAGTAAAATAACCTGCAGATCTCCCTCCCACCGCCCCCGCATTTTTCCCAAATTATCATGCCTGTGCATGTCTATGTATAATTTAGTAGCCAGCATGATAAAAACTGCATTATCTTTAGTTGCTTTTGTCTTCATCCCTCCCATCCTTGATCTTTGCTTGTTGTCACCATTTGTCTAATCTACATTGTAAACTCTTAAGAACAAGCCTCAAATTTCTAAAAGGGCTAGTGACTTGGGGTGTCTCAGTGTGTGGCTGCTCAATGAGACATCTTGAAGGTATTTCATTTTCAGGAAGTGCTGGGCACCTACCCTCTGAAAGTCAGGCCCCTTTAACATTTTTCTCAACTTGGGAACTCAAAAATTGTGGCACCCAAAACCATAAGTCACTGCTGAAAATTTATCAAGTCTCTGTTTCTAGAGCATCATTGATGCTCACTGTGTAGAGCCACATGTTTGTTAAGCAACAATCATCTAATATGATGCAGATACTCAGATTGCTCTTGTTTTTTTCTACTGAATCTGTCATCTTACATTTTCCCTGGGTGCATGCATTTCCCTGGGTAGGAAGCTGGCTAGATTGTCGGGCTCAACGGGTAGTGATCAATGGCTCCATGTCTAGTTGGCAGCCGGTATCAAGTGGAGTGCCCCAAGGGTCGGTTATGGGGCTGGTTTTGTTCAATATCTTCATAAATGATCTGCAGGATGGTGTGGATTGCACTCTCAGCAAATTTGCGGATGATACTAAACTGGGAGGAGTGGTAGATACGCTGGAGGGGAGGGATAGGATACAGAAGGACCTAGACAAATTGGAGGATTGGGCCAAAAGAAATCTGATGAGGTTCAATAAGGATAAGTGCAGGGTCCTGCACTTAGGACGGAAGAACCCAATGCACCACTACAGACTAGGGACCGAATGGCTAGGCAGCAGTTCTGCGGAAAAGGACCTAGGGGTGACAGTGGACGAGAAGCTGGATATGAGTCAGCAGTGTGCCCTTGTTGCCAAGAAGGCCAATGGCATTTTGGGATGTATAAGTAGGGGCATAGCGAGCAGATCGAGGGACGTGATCGTTCCCCTCTATTCGACATTGGTGAGGCTTCATCTGGAGTACTGTGTCCAGTTTTGGGCCCCACACTACAAGAAGGATGTGGATAAATTGGAGAGAGTCCAGCGAAGGGCAACAAAAATGATTAGGGGTCTAGAACACATGACTTATGAGGAGAGGCTGAGGGAGCTGGGATTGTTTAGCCTGCAGAAGAGAAGAATGAGGGGGGATTTGATAGCTGCTTTCAACTACCTGAAAGGGGGTTCCAAAGAGGATGGCTCTAGACTGTTCTCAATGGTAGCAGATGACAGAACGAGGAGTAGTGGTCTCAAGTTGCAGTGGGGGAGGTTTAGATTGGATATTAGGAAAAACTTTTTCACTAAGAGGGTGGTGAAACACTGGAATGCGTTACCTAGGGAGGTGATAGAATCTCCTTCCTTAGAGGTTTTTAAGGTCAGGCTTGACAAAGCCCTGGCTGGGATGATTTAACTGGGAATTGGTCCTGTTTCGAGCAGGGGGTTGGACTAGATGACCTTCTGGGGTCCCTTCCAACCCTGATATTCTATGATTCTATGAAGCAAAAAGAGTGATGCATTGAGGAAAACAGGCTTGAAGATTCATGGGAAATAATTACTCAGGAACAGAGATTGTTGTTGTTTCTTTTCCAGATATATTCTGTGAAATTCAAGAGCTCACTGAACAATTCCCTTTGCCATAAAGAGGATCTTTCACCCCCTAGAGAGCTTTGTCAACTAATGCAGTCCTGCCTATGCATCCCCTCCAGGAGACTTAAGAAAAGCAGAAATCTTGAGCTGTGATGAATCACCTTGGTTGTTTTCTTATGTGATCCTAATATTCAACTCAGTGAAGCAGGATTTCTCCTGCCCCAGGCAAGGTGGCATGTACTTTCTGCTTCAGATTAAGGGACTGTTGAAAATTCTGGAGAGTAGACTGAATAACAGAGAGATCGTTCGGAAAACTTAATTACTGAAAGGTCAGATGAGCTCCTTTATCTTCAGATTATATTTTTTTAATTCAGAGATTCAATTTAGTAAGGAAAAAAAAAGAGGTAGGAAACCTACCTAACAATCAGGAACGTTGTTACGAAAAATACATTAAAGATTGTGTGATTCTCAGTTATTGTGATAACCGGAATAATAGGTACCTAAAATAGATAGACCTTTCAACTTTAACTGGCTCATTTCATCCATGAATGGGTCTTAGATCTCAAGCCTGTAATGAACTCAACATGAGTGGACACCTGTGCATGTGTGGATGACGTAGATTTTAATGGGGCTTGATGCTGAGGTCCACCTATGTTAAATTCATTGCAGGATTGGGGACCAAGGCTGAAGATTTCCCACGTTACTGCCAAATCTCTGTTTAAAAACTTTATTCCATAGTCTAACATTTGGCTATAATTAGAAATATTTATTATGTGTTCATCCCACAATGTGAAATGGAGATGCAGCGTGCCATAGCTCTGTATTTACACACAGAAAGGGGCATAGTTCCTGCCCCAAAGAGGCAATCTAAAGAAGACCAAACAGACATACAGTGAGACAGAGAGGAAAAGCGAATAGCAAACATGTAAGGCAGGGGTAGGCAACCTATGGCACATGTGCCAAAGGTGGCACGTGAGCTGATTTTCAGTGGCACTCACACTGCCCGGGTCCTGGCCACCAGTCCGGGGGGCTCTGCATTTTAATTTGATTTTAAATGAAGTTTCTTAAACATTTTAAAAATCTTATTTACTTTACATACAACAATAGTTTAGTTATATATTAAAGACTTATAGAAAGAGACCTTCTAAAAATGTTAAAATGTATTACTGGCACACAAAACCTTAAATTAGAGTGAATCAATGAAGACTCGGCACACCACTTCTGAAAGGTTGCCAACCCCTGACGTAAGGTATGACCAGAGGGTGATTGGCCATGTCCTATTAATACAAAGCTAATGACAACAACATTTTCCCCCCTAGAGTAGTTGATGTTACAGGAAAAAAAATATTGGGGGAAAAATACATTCAAAGTTCTCTGCTGCCTTTCGCAGAAGATGAGTGCAGTTTTAAACTGTGGCTTTATTGTTTGTTGGGAAAGTGACTGCCATGCAGGGACTGAAAACTGCAAGTTCTTTAGCATTGTCAGACATACTTTTGAAAAATTGAGCCATTTCCTGCTCAGGGGATTAGTTTAAACTTTTTTATAGCATTCGTTTTTGTGATTCTTTACTCCACTCTCTACTGCTGCTTCATCTTGTGTTTGCTTTATGAGGTTATTATTTTTTATACATAGCTCAAGTACAGTCTTTAATAGGCTCAGAGAGACAGGCATTTCAAAATCTAAATGTAATAAAAAGACAAAAAATTTATTAACAAGAAGAAATATGGTGAAAACCTTTTTGCTGCTTCAACGTTCAGCTCAGTTCCCAATGAAGTCAATAGAAAGATTCCTGTCAACTTATATGGAGATGGATTGGGTCCCTACTTAAGGAAATATTGTCAGTAATGGGGGCAGCTGTGATCTAGTGGTCTGAGGATAGTCAGAGTCAGAATACCTGGGTTCTATTCCTGTCTGTTCCATTGGAACAGATTTTGTTCATTCATTTTTACTCAGTCAGAAGTCCCATTGTAACTCATAGATTTTAAAGCCAAAAGGGACCATTGTGATCATCTAGTCTGACCTCCTACATAAGACAGGCTATGGATCTTCCCTTAATTAATTTCTATTTCAAGTCCGATAGTGGTAGTTGAACTAGAACATATCTTTTAGAAAAACGTCCAGTCTCGATTTCAGAATTCCTAGAGATGGAGAATCCACCATGACCCGTGGTATGTCTGATGGTTACATTCCCGCACTATTAAAAATGTGTACCTTATTTCCAGTCTGAATTTATCTAGCTTAAACTTCTAGCCACTGAATCTTGTTATAACTTTGTCTGCTAGATTACACAACCTTTATAATCAAATTTTTTATCCCCAGGGTTTTAGAGACTGAAGAAGTCACCCTTTAACTTTCTCTTTGTTTAAGCCAAATACTGTGAGAGACTCAAGGACCTCAGTGTAAGGCATGATTTCCAGTCCTTTAATCCAGCAGTTCCCAAACTTTTTTCCACCAATGACCCCTTTGGCATCTGACTAAATTTCCTTGACCCCTCTCATTTTTTATACATACATTTCATGTTACTATTATTTATTCTATTAGTTTAGTTTATTATTTAAAAAATATTTGGTAACTAAAATAAGACTTGCAAAGGAACCAAAAGTAAACAGTCGGCAATTATTACAAGACATCACATCACTCTTATTTTCACTTTAACTAAAATTATGTTTGTGGTGTAATCCTAAATGAACAAGTATCGGTGCTATCAGAACAGTGGTGCTGGAATGCTTTTTATAGTGGGCGTGCTGACAATCAGCAAAACTATCCCAAAACTTTTTAACTCCTGCCCCCTCCCTCCCCAACCCCAACCCCCCCCACCCCCCCGCCAGTTGAGGCCAGGAGCAAGGCTGTGTCTCCAGGATGGGGGGGACATGGACAGAGATAAGGGGTCCAAGGCTGGAGTCATGGCTGGGGGCAAGTGCAGGACCAGTAGAGGAGCCCTGCGTGCAGGACCGGCAGCCGGGAACCCTGCGTGCGGGGTTGGGAGCGGGGCCAGGTGCTGGGACCTCCAGGCATGGGGCCAGAAGCCATGATGCGGGACCCCACGTGCGTGGCTGGGAGTATGGCCGGCAGCTGGGACTACGCCTGCAGCCCAGGGCAGGGCTGGCAGCTGGGACCCCGTGCGCGCATTGGGCAGCTGGGATCCCACATAAAACCTGGGGGTGCTGCAGCACCCCCTATACCCCTACTTCCTGCACCTATGTATCAGAATGCCCCAGCCAGCGTGGGAATGCCCCTGTCAGTGTGATCATGCCATGTGAGATGCTACACTGTTCAGAGGATGCCATATTTGAGAACAAAATAGTGTCTTCCATGTGGCAAAAGTGCAAGAACACTGTTCTGGTGCATTATGGATCCACTGTAGAACACGTTCAAGGAACAGAACTCCATATAACCCATGGTGGACCCCCAAGGGTCCAGAGACCCCACTTTGGTAACCACTACTTTAATCTTTCATGTGGTTCTCCTTTAAACCTCTCTAATTTGTGAACATCCTTCTTGAATTGTGGACACCAGCACTGGACACAGTATGCCATCAGCGGCCACACCATTGCCAAATACAGAGGTAAAATAACCTCTCTATTCCTACTTGATATTCCCCTGTTTATATATCCAAGGATTGCATTAACTCTTTCTGCTACACTGTCATTACAAAAACTAATTTCCCCATACTGTTACTCACACTTTCTTGTCAACTGTTTGAAATGGGCCACCCTCATTACCAATACAAAAATGATTTTTCCTCCCTTGGTATTCTACTGTTAATTAAATTGCCTCGTTAGACTGACCCCCCCCCCCCACTTCGTAAGGCAACTCCCATCTTTTCATGTACTATGTATATATACCTGCTACTGTATTTTCCACACCATGCATCTGAAGAAGTGGGTTCTAGGCCCATGAAAGCTGATGCCCAAATAAATTTGTGATAGTGTTACTATCACACTAGGAGCTCATAGTCAGCTGGTTATCCACCATGATGCCCGTGTCTTTTTTTTTTTTTAGGTTCTCAGGATACTCCACCATTCTGTAAGGATGGTCAACATTCTTTTTTTCCTAGATGTATACATTTGCACTTGGTTGTATTAAAATGCATATTCATAGAATCATATAAATGTAGGCTTGGAAGAAACTCTGAGAGGTCATTTAGTCCACCCCAGCCCCACGCTGAGGCAGGGCTACCGATCCTTAGACTGTCTCTGACAAGCATTTGTCTAACCTGTTCTTAGAAATCTCCAATGACAGGGTTTCCTGGACCTCCTTTGGAAGCCGATTCCAGATCTTAACTACCCTTGTAGTTAGAAAGGTTCCCCTAATATCTAACCTAAATGTCCCTCGCTGCAGATTAGGCCAGTTACTTTTTGTCCTATCTTGAGTGGACATGGAGAACAACTGATCGCAGTCTCCTTTACATCAGCCCTTAACATATTTGAAGACTTATCAGGTTCCCTCACAGGTTTCTTTTCTCAAAACTAAACATTCCCATGTTTTTAACCTTTCCTCCGAGGTCAGCTTTTCTAAACTTTTCTATCATTTTTGTTGCTCTCCTCTGGACTCTCTCCCATTTGTCCACATCTTTCTTAAAGTGTGGTGCCCAACACTGGACACAGTATCCCAGCTGAAGCCTCACCAGTGCTTAAAAAAGTAGAACAATTATTTTCCGAGTCTTAGATGCAACGCTCCTATTAATACACCCAGAATATTAGCCCTTTTCACAACTGCACCACATTGTTGACTCATATTCAAATTGTGATCCACTATAACTGCCAGATTATTTTCAGCAGTACTACTGCCTATCCAGCTATTCCCCATTGTGTAGTTGTGCATTTATTTTTTCCTTCCTAAGTGTAGCACTTTGCACTTACCTTTATTGTATGTCATCTTTTTGATTTCAGACCAATTCTCCAAATTTTCAGGTTACTTTGAATTCTAAGCCTGTCCTCCAAAGTGCTTGCAACCCCTCCCAACTTGGTGTCATTGGCAAATTTTATAAGCATACTCTCCACTCCATTATCCAAGTCATTAGTGAAAATATTGAAGTGTACTGGATCCAGGACAGACCCCTGCATGACCCTACTATATACATCTTACCAGTTTGACAGCAAACCATTGATAAGTACTCACTGAGTACAGTTTTTCAATCAGTTGGCACCCACTTTATAGTAGTTTCATCTGCACCACATTTCCCTTGTTTGCTTGCGAGAATGTCATGTGGGATCATGTCAAAAGATTTACTATAAAAAAAGGTCAAGCTAAAACACATCTACAGCTTCCCTTTTATCTACTAGGCCAGTTATCCTGTTAAAGGAGGAAATTAGGTTGTTTGCTTGCACCCAATTTACCAAGCATTCTTGGTCACTGTATCGGTGACCTGTCCTATTCTTTACTTAACACTCCCCACAATCTGTGTCTCCTCTGCAAACTTTATCAGTAATGATTCTGTTTTCTTCCAGGTCATTAATGAAAATTTTGAATAGTGTAGGGCAAAGAACTGATCCCTGGGGTATGCCACTAATAACACATTTGCTCAGTGATGATTACCCATTTTATAATTACATTTTGAGACTCATCAGTTAGCCAGTTTTTAATCCTTTTAATGTGTGTCATAGTGATTTTCTATCACTGCAGTTTTTTAAAATCAAAATGACATGGTACCAAATCAAATGCCTTATAGAAGTCTAAGCAAAATACATCTACACTATTTACCTTTATCAATCAACCTTGTAATCTCATAAAAAATCAAGTTAGTTTGACCAGATCTATGTTAATTAACTATATTACCTTTCTTTACTTCATTAATTGAGTCCCATGTGGGCCATTCCATTATTTTGCCTCAGATCAATGTTGTGGTGATGGGCTTTTAATTAATTATAATTAAACAGGTCATCCTGTTTACTTTTTTTTGTTTCACTGGGTGTTGTAAGGTGCTGCTAAACTAGAGTTCATAGATTCATAGACTTTAAGGTCAGAAGGGACCATTATGATCGTCTAGTTAGAGAATTAGACTCAAGCATTCAATCTTCCTGTTCTTCATGTATCCCATTTGTAAAATGGGGATATTAATACTTACCTAGCTTTGTAAAGGAATTTGAGATCAATGAATAGAAAACACCATATAAGTGCAAAGTATTATATCTCTGTGTTATTATTGTTATGCTTAATGACAGCCATTTCAGTTTATGATAACCAGAGGATAATCACAAAATAACAATAAAAGAAAGATTAACATCTCAGGCGTATAGAACCTACATTTTTCAAACCTGTCTTACAGCGTGGACCACTAGTCAGGTTGGATATTATGGCAAGTTTCCAGGTCTTGAAGGCTTCAACTGATGGGGCTGTTCTTTGGAGCATTTTCTCCTTGTGGCAGGAACAATTGAAGGATGAACAATTAGATGGCTGCACTGCACTGAGCTGTGTGCACTGATTACTAGATTCTGCCTGACACAGAGGGATGTCACTGCCTGCAGTGGTATCTGCTCTTGTCACTATCAGCATTAAGCAGGTGACATTATGGAGGATGGAACTCAGCTGAGATGCCTACGGAGTTAAAGGGAGCTGGTTGAGGGGGGAAATTGATATAACTGACAACACCAACAACAAAAAGGCTGAAGTGTGTAAGCAAGCAAAAGAGGGGTGGGACTGTTGGAAGCGATGAAGTCAGTGTACCACAGCATGGCTACTGCAGCTGGATCAATTCTAAGATAAAAATAGCTGCTTGTATCCTCTGCCTCTGCAGTTCTAGTACATATGTCTCAGCTAGAGAGCCAGACAATGTAAATCTTCTTTCTTTTCCAAAATGAGAAAGAAACAGATCCCCAAACCAATCGGAGCTAAACAGGATGTGCAAGAAAATAATCTCTCTCTTTCTCTCTGCCCCACACTCCAATAATCCTAATGATATTGTTACCACTATTGTGTTACTTATGGTGTGTTTAAGGTAGTGCCCACAATGTGCCAGGGACTTCCCACACATTCCCTGCCCTGAGTTACTCACAGCCTAAGGACAGACAGAAATGCAGACAGAGGGTAAGGAAAGAGAGAAGAGCACATAGTGATTTTATATTTATGTAGCCTCTTTTATCCAAGAACTTTTACTGACATTAGTCTTAACTCCCATCCTGAAGGAGATTGGTAATTATTTTTTGTACCCATGTTTGGCTGGGTAAGGTAATGCCAGATTCTGATACCTTTATTGATGTTGAATGATACTTTACACCAGTTCCAGAGTAGTTCCAGGAAAGTAAATGAGAAGTACTTGTGGTGCAAGATGTAAGTGTTTCACAATCTGGCCCTTAGTGACTTGACCAAGGTCACACAGCAAGTCAGTGGCAGAGGTAGGTAATAACAATACTTCAGATGTACTGTAAAACAGTAATTGTTACCCAAAGAACTCAAAACATTCCACAAATGTGCAGCTTCAAAACTCTGCTATGAGTGCAGGAAGAGTGAGCTGAGGCAGAGCCTTCAGGACCTTCACTGAGGAAGAGGAAACATGAAATTCTGAGGGCAGAGCCCTTCAGCAATGACCATGTACCTGAACCCTGCTCCTGTGTAGACAGAGTCCAAAACCTCATCCCCCAAAGATAGATAGATAGATAGATAGATAGATAGATATAGGAGCCAGAGCACTGGGTTGGCTCCAAAATAGCATTGTCACTGTCAGATGGAGAGGAAGAATGCAGGGTGGCCAAAATCCTCCCATATCTCAGGGCAATACCATGACTGGGGGAGGAGGAGATGGGGCAGGGATGGCATCACCGCTCAGAACTCCCTTAAGCTCTCCATCTACCCACAAGAGACAATTCTGTCCATTTTCATCCCAGGTCCTTTCTCTGTCCTCTGCAGCACTGGAGGTTACTACAGCAACAGGGCTGCGGTGGCCTCTTCAAAAAGGAAGGAAGGCAAGGATACCAGAGGAATGGCTACATGCCTGGGGAGCTGATTGCACAGAGCTCCCTGCTCCTGTCACCATCCCTTGAGCTGCTGCAAAACCACTTTGCTCTGCATGCCTTTCTACACCATCCTTAGGACTAGTAAGGCTGTCCTTATGGAAAAGTCCCTATAGAATCTAAGAGGAATTAAGCTAATAGGGTTCTACAAAAATGAAAAAGGGTTGTACAGGAATGTCTCTTAAAGCCCTACATAATGTAATAAAGAAAGAAGTCTTTCCTATAGGATTTTTCTCAAACCATCCCATAGAATTGTATAGGAGAGAATGACTTTTTTTTTTTTACAATAAACTCTATAGGTTGGCTAAAGAACCTGTAGAAAGATTATCGTTTTTAGTAATTTCTAAAAAACGCTTTCATAAGACTGCCTCATATGTGGAAATAATGAACTAGTGCAGCCTTAATTTCCACTAACAGATTGGCCCTAAGTGACAAATCCAAGATCACACAACAAGTAAGTGACACAGTTGGAAATAATACCCACATCTCTGGATCCCAGTCCCAGACTTCAAACGAGAAACTCAAACTTGCTTCCTGCCACTTGGAAAATGGAGGGAAATTTGGTGAAGGAGACATAAGCAGGTAAAAATGAAATTGATTTTCAACCTCTCTGTATTATTTTAATGGTGTTCCAAAGAAAAGCTTCAGCTCTATCATTATAGTTCAATCAGAAGGCAAAATCCTCACTAAGGTAAAATTCTGACAGACCTATATATATATATATATATATATAATATAGCTGGAATATATGTGTGTGTAGTGGTGGGAGGGGGGCCAAAGAGTGGGATTGGGACAGAAAAGGAAAAGTTCACAAGGGACCTTCTCCAACCTTACATACCCTGTACAAATGTAGCCAGACTTCAAGAACCTGTCAGAAATGAAGTCACAGCCATATTGTGATGTGTGTGCCATGCCACAATGTGGCTTTTGAGTTATGGTGTCAAAGTGACACAATGTTTATGGAATGTGTGTTGTCACAATGAAAATGCTATACTCCCTAAGACTCAAGAATGTGGAGTGCTATGTATTTATTATTGGTAGGAGGCAGAACTGTAGTCCATAAAAAAAAAATCACTAGGGGATGGAGAGAGAAAATGAAATCCTCTCTGTGTTAATTTGTAAGAAACTGGCACATAAGAAAGGCCATACTAGGTCACACCAATGGTCCATCTAACCCAGTATCCTGTCTTTCGACAGTGGTCAAAGTGTAAGTAACTTGCCCAAGATCACACAGGCAACCTGTGGCAGAACTAGGCATTGAATGCTGATCTCCTGTATTTTAACACAGAACCTTAAACACTAGGCCAGCCCTGCTTTCTACATTGTGGATGAAGCAGGACTATGATGAGCATAGTTAAAAACCTGGACTAACCAGTTAATCAGGAGTTGTCTAGTTTAATACTTGTCTAAGACAAAGGGACAAACACTGAGCAAGTAATTCTGTGGCTATAAAAATACCTACCCGACCTGAGAACTTCCAATGCTATTGCTAGTCAATGAATCTGCATTATACAATACAGAAAGGCAAACCATAGACTGCAAACATCCAAATCCTTTGTTAACAATACTTAGCATTTATAAAATGCTTTACATCTGTGAAGTGCTGTACAAACATTAACTAATTGATCAGCTAACAGTTGGCAATTTAGTTCATCCCTAAAGAGGGGGTGAAAATAATGTGCATACGGAATAAGAATATAGTATGTCACAAAGGATGCTTCACTCCTGTATTCTATATTGTAAGTCACTCTACACACTAGTTATTCACAGCAATAATGGTAAAAGCACCTACATGAGTATATAACGTTGCAGAGAAGCCATGGCCATTTAGGACTTTAGGGTTGTCATTATGCTACATACTGTTCTAATTGTAGCATCATGGTGACTGGAAATAGAGTTTAGATCCTCCTGCTTGAAATGGACAGGTCCTCACTACTTAAGCTATATAAAAATCTCTTCAAACTCTACAAAAGTTTAAGGCAGAGGTTCTCAAACTGGTCTGAGGACCACCTGCAAGTGGCCCCTAGACAGCTGGCTGGTGACATCATATACTGTGTGCAGTGTTAGCCATTCAAATCCATTAAAATAAATGGGAGGAAAGGTAGTTCTCATGATAGTAAAGGGAAAAGTGGTCTACAATACAGAAGTATTGTACAACAACTCCCCTTTATGCAACACTTCACATGGAAGCACTGTCCAAAGTCCAGACATTAACAAGTAAAGGCTAATTACTGGAATTGTTGTTACAAAAGTCTGGTTCTCTCCATATAAAATGGAGTTGTAAAATACCATGAAAAGTTATGTGCCTGAGTCCTGTAAAGTCACTGGCTGTCCTTCCGTTGATCTCAGTGGGCTTTAGATCAGACTCCAAATATTGATACAAGTCAAAGCAATGACATGACTGTCATATTTTCAGGGGTCTGTGACAGGGTGCTTGATAGATCCGGGAAGTTCTAACCATCAGAGACTGCAGATGGGAAATAAGTGACAGATCCTGCAGCCTTTACTATTAAAAACAGTACCATTGACAGGGAGGGTTTTTTTTTAAAATTACCTTTTAAATTATCCATTTATGACACACTCACCACAGCAATATCTGAGCAACTGAACATCAAACAGGTATGTTAACATCAGACTAGGCCCATTAAATTGGATGTCCCACTGAGAGAACCAGCATTTTGAATAGCACATTATGCCACAAGAAGATCCACTGACACCAATGGGACTACTCATGGAGTAAGGCAATATTCACCACGAATAAAAGTATCAGAATCTGGCCATCACTAAATGGAGATACAGCACTAAGAGGTATCTCTAATAAGTCTTTTTAAATTTCTTTTTAAAAATGTGTATATATATTCTAGAAATGGGCCCAAACCAACCCCCCAGAGTTACTCCATCTGAACTTTGGGAAAGGCTCAGGTGTATGGAGAAGAACAATGGGGAAGGGTTAAAGCATTCTGGGTCCCTAAGCATAACTCACATGGGACTCTAAGTATACCAAAGCTCCCCCCAGACTTTGGGGACAGTTTTAGGAGACACCCTCATAAGAGACATCTGCTGTGCTGATGGTGGGGTCTGCCACTGTTCCTCTTTGGAAAGAGTAAGCCTCTCTCCCCTGCACCACTTCTGTTTGTCTTCATGTGAGATGAGGTCTGTCCCAGGGAAGGAGACTCCGCCTCTACCCAGCTGAGCAGAGGACTTGGGGAAGACACCTGCTGCATAGATAGTGGTAGTGAGCCCCACGCCTCAGACACAGTCTTCCGCTGGGGTGTATTGTATTATTTCAGATGGAATAAATTGACCAAAAGTGTTAACATAACCCAGTCATTGTCCAATCTTAAATAGTGTTAAACAAGATTCGGGGTTTGGTATACAGAGATCTCAGTCTGCTTAGTACCATGGCAAACACACCATTAAAAATCCTTTTAGTATTGTAAAGACACAGAGACGAAGGAACAACAGTTACAGCATTTGAAATGTAAAGTATTAAGTAAGGCATTCATTTTAACAGCATTTTTTGTCCCCTTTTGCTTTAGCTAGAGAGAGTTTTAGAAGGAAACCCCCCTGGTTTGACAGTCTCTTACCTGATAAAGTATACTTTGGGTTGCATTCACAGAGGCACAGCATGCAAGTCACGGGAGGCGTTAGTACTACTCTACTAGTGCTGATTGGGCCTCAGCTGGAGTACTGTGTCCAATTTTGGTCACCAATGTATAGAAAGGATGTAGAGAAACTGGAAAGAATCCAGAGATGAACGACAAAGATGATCAAAGGGATGGAATGCAAGCCATGAGCAAAGGCTGAAGGAACTGAATATGTTTAGTTTGGAAAAGAGGAGATTAAAGGGGGGACATGATAGCGGTCTTCGATTCCTTGAAAGGCTGCCATAAAAAAGATGGAGAAAAATTGTTCTCTCTTGCCACAGAGGGAAGGACAAGAGGTACTAGGTTCAAACTACAACACAGCAGATATTTAGATTAAACATCAAGAAAAACTTCCTAACTGTAAGAACAGTAGGAAAATGGAATAAACTGCCTAGGTAAGTCATGGACTCTCCTTCACTGGAGCTTTTCAAAAAGAGGCTGGATAGCCATCTGTCTTGGATGGTTTACATGCAACAAATCCTGCATCCTGGCAGGGGGTTAGACTGGGTGATCCTTAAGGTCCCTTATAATCCTATTCCTATGATTCTATTTTATGTATGCCATCTATGTATCAAAGACAGTAATAACTGTCATTTTGGGTAAAAGAGAAGTTAGTTGAGTTGAACTGGAGCTGCTGCTGTTAAAGTCTGATTCCATTTAATCTCAGATGGTGTTTGGGATTCAGGTAGAGCTAGTAGAGGTGGTGATGGCAACTGGGTCCCTCGGTTTGGTCAGGAAGTCTCTCAGAATTAGAATAACAAAAGCCCAGGATCCCAGGAGATGTTGGGAGTGGCAGCCATGGGAAAGACAGGATTTTAGCCCCAGCTCCACATGTCAGTTTGTAGTTTATATAATAATTTATCTGTTGTGTACAGCAAATCCTTTTATTACACCGTTTTGTTCATTTTGATCACCTTGCTGATATTAGGAAAATGTCAGCATATTAAAAAAATAAAACAAAGAGAGATGCTGAGTACTGCCATTATAGAAGATTACATGACAGTTGTTGAGATTATCATTGTCAACATTTGCTTCCTCTACGTGGACTGGTTCTGCCATGTTAGTAAAAGGGTGCCGGATGTAATCTATGGAAATATATGCTCCAAATGAGATCCCTGCATTCTTCATACTTATGCAATGGAGGAAAAAGAAGCCTAGTCTCAACTGACTATTCACAGCTGACCTCCAGAGGAAAGCATCACTGTTTTAGCTGTGTACATTATTTCTCTGCATTCACTTGGATAATTTATTGTTTTTCAGACCAATGAGATGAAGTTTATTAGCCAAGAAGGAATGGGGATTTCTCTGTGATAAGCCACAAGGTTTTAATTGGAAAAAAATCACCCCTGTGTATATCGTTTCTCTAAAACAATCCAAACCACTGTTGGGAGGATGGAAGAAGTACATGGTTAAGTACTCAAAATTCAAGGAAATGCCAAAGGGAAGACTGCACACAAGGGCCAGAACCTCAGTTAGGGAGCTATGGTGACTTACACCAAAGAACTTCAATGGAATTATGCCACTTTACAGCAGCTGAGTCTATCCCCACTGCTAATGCAAGACCAAGTATACCTAGACCAAGTATGCCAAAAAGAGTCATGGAAGTCATTTACAGGAAAAGTACAAAGCAGCAACTGGTGCCTATGACTCAAAGAGCTTCCCAATGCCAGCAGGGAAGGGGATCCCCACTCTGTAGCCATGAGTCTTAGTTGGCCTGACCAACTCAGTGTCCCTCAACTCACTATTGTCATAATCCATTTCTAAAAGGAGTTGTGTAATGTATCAAAGGTAAATTGGTAACACACTGGTCATTAATATTATTGCATGATGTATGTACAGGTGATATATGAAAAATTATAAATGTGCTGGAAATATGTTCTTAAATGTATTTTGTGGTATTTTGTCTAAGGCGGGGTGAGCCTCAGACCAAGGAATATGGTCGTGCCTGCTTGAATGTGTCTCAAATGAAAACTGAGACAAAAGACAATGAAAATATATTACATAAAAGATAGACAAAACCATCAAACACTAGTGAGTGGGGGAGAGAGCCACTTAGGTATCTTGACCAGGGGAGGAGACTTCAAAAATGAACATGGCAGCATATTCCTCAGGGACACAGCAAGCTGAACCCCCAGGGATTCAGGTTCCTGACTTTGAAAACTAAGATAAAGCTTTAAGGAGAAAAGCAGAGAGAAAACGCCATTTGGCATCCTTCACCTGAAGAGACACAGAAACTAAGTGGCCTGAGCTCTGTGTTGGATCCTGGCTAAGGACTGGAAAGCCATCCTGGAAGAACAACTGTGGTGAGAAAGCTGTTTTGAACAAAAGGCTCTAATTTGCTAACTTGGGTTTTAGTCTTAGAAGCGTATTTTATTTTTGTTTGTTTCTACCATTTCTATCTCAATGCCTTCTACTTGGTATCACTTAAATGCCTGCTCTTTGTTAATAAAAACGTAATCTTGTTTTATTACACAACCACCTCAGTGCCGTGTTTCAAACCAAAGAGTAAAATCCTCAGCAAACCAACAAGCTGGTGCTGTCTCTTAAAGGAGCAGCACACTTGATAAGGTTTTGAAAGTGCCACAGTGACAGGGTTGAGCGCTGCAGAGGAGACCGTTTTGGGGAGAATCAGGGCTGGAAGAGCTGTTGATGTCACCTGGTGGAAGCCAGGATGAGGTTATTGTGCTGGAAGCAGGCTGCTGGTGTCAGGGCTCTGAGCCAAAGCTGCACAACACAGAAGCACCGAGGATTACAGGACAGGCAGTGCCACAACCTCTTACTGGTCTCCCAGGTATCACAGAGTACCTAAACAACAGAGATTGTGTAAAACAGAGTAATAGTGACTATCTGCTGGTTTATGTAGGCCTCCTAAGCCTGCAATGTTGCTGACTGCCTTATTATTTGAATTGCGCCAAAGGAAGGCTGGGCAACATGCATGAGTGCAAAGTACAAAGAACACTCCTTTTAGCCCCCTTTTTGCTAGCAAAGCCCCCAGGAGCCTTTTCTCTGCCCCCTGAATTTCTCAAGTTCCTGCAGAGGTTTTGCCTCAGCTCCTTTGCACCTTTTCAAGATCTACAGGAGCTGAGGCAAGGGCTCATGTGGATTATTACACTCAGTGTGCAAAAGGGCCAAACCATGCAGACTTTGCAATAGGAGGGCTTTCTGTATTTCCTCCACTCCATCACTAGGCATAAGAATATGCAAATGTGTGATGTAAAAGCCTCCTTAAATTTTGCACCTCCTGACTCTTCAGTGCTTAACTGTGCAACCTTAATTGTTGTCTAAGTGAAATATGGTCAACTTCTAAAATATACTAATATATTAATAAATACATTCTCAATTTGGGTGAGGTAGAAATGCTTATCTTTGCCCTGTAGTCCTTTTGGTTGCACCCAGGCTGCTCATGCATTCACATTCTGATTAAATCTATCTAGGTCACACTCCTGATATTTTGACATTCGTGCTCTCTAGCCCAAGCTGTATATATTACCTTAAAAACTGACACTGGCATAGATTAGTGTGTTAGACTACCAAAAATTGAATTACTTCTCCACCCCACTGAATGTAGAACTGTTGTAAAATTTTAATCATTTCAGTTTGTTTTCTCACACGGCATGCATCTGTACTTAAGAGCCAGACTCCATCCACACATGCCCAAGGGTTGGTCCACCTCTTCCCTAGTACCCTTACACAGTAATTAAGCATAGTCCTTGAATTCCCTGATGTGGATACACGCTATGGTACAAGACAGAAAAGGACAAGGAGAGATAATGAAAGGGTGCTCTGCCTTCCACTGGCCTCCAGCTGCACCCCCTGAAGCAGTATAGCGGTAGCCGCATTCTCTGTGCGTGCTGGGAATCTCCCTGAGGTAGAATTCTTCCCAGAAGTTCAATACCAACTTATCCTGATCCTGCTGCTGCTGCTCTGTGCAGGCTGCTAGAATAATCAGAGGGCTGTTTTCACTTACGCTAGGCTACAATAGCTATGAGTGGTAGTAGATGATCAGTATAGTGTTGGGCTGTCCCAGCCATGTGTGATGGCCTTTGGGGTGAGGCGTGGGCAATCCAATGAATGAGGGATTGCTTTTATTGATGCCCTGTAACCTGGGGTTCCATACAATGCTTTGGGGCTGCAACTCCCAACCTGAGATGCTCACAGCCAGCCTACAAGCATGCAAGTCACACCCTGAGTGTCTGTATACTGTACAGCCTTGTGTACAGCCTCATGTCAGCTTCCACTAGCCGTGGTTACAACCAGCACGTTGACCCCAACACACTCCCAGTCCCAAATTTTTCCAAAACAATGTGATCTGTAATGAAACAAGGCCCGTTTGTACCTCTAAAGACACAAAAGCATATAACAGCTTATTAACTTAACTGGAGTCATTTCACCCTTCCATTTAAACAAAACACTGAGTTGGTTTACAGTCAAAATAAACCAAATGTATTAACAATAGGTCATAGTTTAAGTGATGCTAAGTAAAAGGCTTACAAGCAAATAAAAGTGAAAACATGCATCTAAAAGTCTAAAACAATTGAGCAAGGCAAAAGCTTTGTTCAAGATGTTTTTTCTCACCTGTATTCAGTTCCCAGAGACTTCAACCTGCTCTTGGTTGAAGGAAACATCTTTCTGAGTTGGCAAGAGCTCTGTTTTCTTATGTCTGTCTAGTGATGGATGCCAAAGATGGCTGCTGTCCTTGCTTATATCTCCCAGAGATCAATGACTTTGTTTCAAGAGGCAGGATGTCCTCATGCTGTTGTTTCTTTCCTGTGGGCTTCCCATCGCCCTGTATGGAAATAGGGTTTCCAATGTTTTGATTCCACCATGCTTAATTTACATAGGAGACGGGTAAATAGCTGCCTTCTCTCCTGTGTGGAAGAGAACCTGTTTGTCCCTGTTTGGCCGCAGACTTTAAAACATAATATCATTTTGTATCCACATTTCTTCATATACTGCTAATACATCAATTTCACAATTATATTAACACCAGTGTGTCATATGCTTTCAGAACAGACCTCACTATACACTTTTATAATATGGTAATGTTGTATAAAACCAGTTGATTCAATTGCTTACCATTTGAGATTCAGACCCCCCAGTCTTTATATATTAGTACACCTTTGAAATGGATTCTTCTGAGGGTAAACCCTCAAAGTAAATTTATTCAAGTTGTGAGGAAGGTGACATAGAGTCTGATGGTGAAGGAAGCTCCATGATCTTTCTTCCCCCACTTCTGTTTGCTGAAATGCAAACTGTTCTGTTTCCTACCATCTCCTCCCCTTGACGGTCCTGTTCACTGTTTATATGTAAATTGAGGTAAACACACATTCCTGTGTTTCGGACGGACCTGTTCAGCAACTGCCCTGACACACTTTAGTCATAATTCCAGCATATAGTCATAACTCAAAACATATTGTGTACATACATTATGCATGAATATTAATGATCAGTGATTTATTAGTTTTCATATGATGCCTCACAAGGTATATTTTGTGCAAAGATTATTACAATAGTGTGTAGAGATGCCTAGTGTCACACTGTGTCACTTTTAGTCTATTAGCATCAGAGAGGATGTGTGGTTTTAGAGTCCCTACCTCATCTCCATGCAGTGATTTCCCTACACCCCTCCTAAATTTCCCCAACACCCCCCCCCCCCAGTTTTGTGAACTAGTTACATGCCAATTTAGTGACTGTTTGGAAATTTGAATTGAAATTGAAACATTAATACACACTTTAAAAGCATATACAGTGTATGATAAAATATGTGTATCTGAAAAAGTATAACAGATTTGAAAAGTATGAACATAGACTAGCTTCTTTATACAGCTGTTGTTTTTTATGACAATGTCAGTGCATTCATTTCGGTGATGTTAGCCAACCTACAAATTTCAAATGATGATTTGTAAGCAAAGTCTAATTGAGCTCTCCCTGACAGCTAGTGATGAGCTGGGGCAAAAGGCTTCAGGACCAGATTGTATTTACATTCACACCTAATCTACCTAGGTATCCAGCAAACAGAGCTGTGTTGCCCAAGTGATAGATTTTGGGCTGGGATTGGGTTACAAAACACTTGAATGCGGGGTGGGGCGGTGGGGGTAGGAGAGAATGAAATGTTCCCGTTCTTATTGTATGAGTAAAGGGCAGTAGAACTGTACTTAGCCTGTGCTGATTGGGGGCATCAAGAGAGAGGGTGGGGACCTGTTTAAAGATAGAGCTGATTAGGCTCCATAGATAGTCTTTTGTTCTGTTAAGTGACCGCTGCAGCTGAAATCACTGATAATCAGGTCTAAGTGCTTACTTCTGCTGTGGAGACAGTGTTTCTGTGGAAAACACAGCCCAGACTGCACTAGCTGTGAGGTTCTCCCACTGAGAGCTGGGTGGAACCTCAAGAGGCCAACTCATAGAGGTCACAGTGGCAGGTTGCAGCAGAAGGTGACTGAGCAGGGCTACTGGCAACAGAGTGATGAAGTGAACGGTGGCACAATGAACAGCAGTGCCAGAGCGAACAGTGAGCAGCTGGAGGAACGAACAAGGTGCCTTCTTGCCCCCCACCTGGGAGGTGTACTCATGTGCAAGAACCTCTGAACTGAGTCTCCACTGACCAAGAACAACACCAGTGAGCGGGGTATGGTGGAGGGAAAAGTGAGCAGCATGTTAAATAAACATTTGTTTGTTGGACTATATTTTAGTGACTTTGCTCCAGAATGCTAAATTTGTGACTGGGAATGGAAACTTATATAAATATGTTTCTTAGTAGGCCAAGATTTTTAAAATGCATTATTTTCCAAGGTTGTTATCTCACATCATTGCTATCTTGAGAGGTCATTATGTTGGGGAGTTTCTGTACTAAACATTTTTATTATTATAATTAATTTTTACATAAGAATGGTCATACTGAGTCAGACCAATGGTCCATATAGCCCAGTATCCTGTCTTCTGACAGTGGTCAAGGCCAGGTGCTTCAGAGGGAATGAACAGAACAGGTAATCATCAAGTGATCCATCCCCTGTTGCCCATTCCCAGCTTCTGGCAAACAGGCTAGGGACACTCAGAGCATGGTGTTGCATCCCTCCCCGTCCTGGCTAATAGCCACTGATGGACCTATTCTCCAGGAATTTATCTAGTTCTTTTTTTAATGCTGTTATAGTTTTGGTCTTCACAGCATCCCCTGGCAAAGAGTTCCACGGGTTGACTTTATGTTGTGTGAAGAAGTACTTCCTTTTTTTTAAAAAACTTACTGCCTATTAATTTCATTGGGTGACTGCTAGTTCTTGTGTTATGTGAAGGATTAAATAACATTTCCTTATTCACTTTCTTCACACCAGTCAAGATTTTATAGACCTCTATCATATCCCCCCTTAGTTGTCTCTTTTCTAAGCTGAAAATTCCCAGTCATTTTAATCTCTCCTCCTGTTTCATACTTCTAATCATTTTAGTTGCCCGTCTCTGTACCTTTTCCAATTCCAATATATCTTTCTGGGATGGGGTGACCAGATCTGCACAAAGTATTCAAGGTGTGGGCATAGCATGTGTTTATATTGGGACACTACAATATTTTTTGCCATATTATCTACCCCTTTCCTAGTGGTTCCTAACATTCTGTTAGCTTGTTTGACTGCCGCTGCACATTGAGTGGATGTTTTCAGAGAACTATCCACAATGACTCTAAGATCTCTTTCTTGAGTGGTAACAGCTAACTTAGACCCCATCATTTTATATGTATAGTTGGCATTATGTTTTCCAATGTGCTTTCCTTTGCATTTATCATTTCTGAATTTCATCAGTCATTTTGTTGCCTAGTCACACAGTTTCGTGAGATTGCTTTGTAACTCTTCACACTCTGCTTTGGACATAACTATCTTGAATAGTTTTGTATCATCTGCAAATTTTGCCATCTCACTGTTTACCCATTTTTCCAGATCATTTATGAATATGTTGAACAGTAATGGTCCCAGTACCAACCCCTCAGGGATACCACTATTTATCTCTCTCCATTCTGAAAACTGGTAATTTATTCCTACCCTTTGTTTCCCATCTTTTAACCAGTTACTGATCCATGAGAGGACTTCCCTCTTATCCCATGATGGCTTACTTTTCAAAAGTCAATTTAAATTATTATTTTTTTTAAATAATTATATTTTTTTTAGAAATCTAGACCTGTTATGTGTTTTGGTGTAACTTGCAACATGTCATCTGAAGGTTCAAGTGGTATATCTACATCCGACCAGCCTGAAGCACAAATACAGCTACCTATTGAAGAAACAGTGTCTCCAAAACCTAAAGGCTGTTCCCAATGTTTGTCAGTCAAAGTGTTCCCATTTATTGAAGTTACAAAGGATGGCTACTGATGCACCTCTTGCAAGAAAGCTTACTAAGAAGGAAAGCTTCCCAATGCTATAATTGGTAAAAGTGGAGGAGCTTGGTTTGTCAAACCGATCAGCAAAGCCAATGCTGACAAACTACGTGAAAAGGCTGCAAAACACCAGGCCTCTGGAGTGCATCAACATGCAGAAAGCCTTATAAACCCACTTTCAAAGCCAATTTTAGAAGTACTTAATGAGGCTGTTAAGAATGCTGGAGACACATCTTGTCTAAATTTAGATGGGAAATTCTTCAGGGCAAGGACTGGTCTTTCCCTGTATTGGCACAGTGCCCTAGGACACTAGGTCTCCGATTGTGGGTGCTACCACGATAGAAATAATTAATATTTATGGTGTCATTTCCAGACAAAACAATGCAGTCATTTAGGGAAAGATGCCACAGTGTGGTGAGTCAATGTACCTAAAGAAACAGCAAATATTTTAGGGTGCTGGCTGGTATTTGCAGGTGACCAGCATTTTTAATTCTGATCCATGCAGATTCCACACTCCTGTATATTCATATATAATGGAAGTCATTTGAAAAAAAAAGTTTCCTGTTTGAAGCAATTTACTCCAACTTACTGCCATCTAATGAATGAAGTCCCCTTTACAATGCCCTTAGTTACAGGAAATTGTTGCAAATAAATACACCTTTTATAATGTGTTATTGTATTGCAGTACGAGGAACCTTTTAAGTTAATGTTTCAATCTTGATAAGATTGGCCACGCTTCAACCTGCTGTTAGTGACTGTAGAAATAAAGCAGCCGCTGTTGGCCTGGGAAAGGGTTTATTTGCATGGTCTCAAGTGATGTGGGCATCACTGTACTCCGCTGTGGCTTGGTGCTAGCAGTAACCTTGGGTTCAGAGACACCTGATCATTTTTCCTGGAAATAAATAACTTTCTCTGCTTTTCAGCTGGCTAATCCCTAACAATTCGAACTTCCTGCATTTGGATCAAAGCATTTTCTTTCCACGGACAAGACAAAAATACAGCAAGTGTGACACTTTGAAAAGATAACCTGAGTCGTCCTGTGTATCAGAACAATTGCTTGTTGTCACGTCTTGCTGGCCAACACAACTGCTTACTAACATACTAATTAGGTTGTAAGCTCTTTGGGAAAGGACAGTGGCTTCCTATAGATTGGGTATAAACATGAAAAGTAAAAAGGCAACATTTGTTGTACAAAGTCTCTCATCCACGCTGCTTTTTATGTTTTGACAGCACAGCTGTACAGACTGCTGCAACCAAAGCCTCACTGATGAGACAAATTCAGAAAACCTACCTAATAGCAATATTTCACCTTTACATAATGTGATATAAAAATAATGGATACAAGAAATAGCCAGTGAGTTAAAGCAAGTATATACTTACCTCCAGGGCGAGGCTGATGTCATGAACCTTTAGATTATCCTTCAACTAATGAATGGCAGCTGAGCCTTTTATATTACCTCATTCATCCTGGATAGTCATTCTTTATGTATCTACAGGAGAACCTCACTAATTAGTCCTAATGACTAAGAAATCCGTTGTAAGTAATTGAATGTTGTGAATTGGTAAAGGACAAAACACAATGAACCAGCAACACCTGAGTTTATTTATTTAAAAAATGGTAGTGTACATGATTAATCATATTTCATAGTGTATTAGAGAAGGTTCAGTAAAAATAATAGGGTCAGATTCTCACTTACATTACAGCCATTTTAGGCCACTCTGGCAGGGTAAAAGGGGTCATAAGATGGGCATAAATTAGTTTTACACCCACTCTGAGGGCCTTTTACCGTGTCAGAATAGTGTAAAGAGGCATGAGTGGTATGAGAATCAGGCCTCAATGAAGTCATAATATGAGATATATCTGCAACAATCTATGAAATCTTCACGGAGAAGTAAGGAGAGGGCTGCAATTTGGTGGGAATTATAAAGTGCTGTTCTACTGCGGTTTTATTTCCATAATGCAGAGGTTGTTGTTATTACTAAGTGTTGTTTGGGTTGTGGTACTACCATGGGGCCTTGTTGGTTATGCCTACACAGTTGCTATGAGTAAATCTTACAGCCTGGGTCAACAGACTTCTACTAGTGGGGCTTGGAGCTCTGAAGCTCACCCCCACAACCCTAAGCTTCAGACCCTGAACTCCACCATGAGCCAGATAGTCCACACTGCTATTTTTTGGGAGCTAGCGTGACCCCATTACTACACGTGTGTTGACTTGGGCTATGAGACCCACTCCCAGCAGATGTGTAGATATACCCATAGATGTCAGGGCTCCTGTGTGCTAGGCACTGTATAAACATGGTAAATAATCGTCCCTAGTCTAAAATACCTACTAAAGGAGAATATATAGCAGTGGGCAAAAAACAAAAAACAAAAAAACAACACAAACAAGTGGGTGAAGTGAGGGAGGGAAGACTGGGTAACAATAATAGCGGGACATTTTTGCATAGACTAGGTGTGTGTACACACACCATGTAGCCAATAATTCATTATTTAAAATGTTGGTTGAAAGTTTAGCAATAGCATGCCATAGATTCCCCTACCATCTGGGTACATTTAAATATCAAAATACCATTTCAAAAGTATAGGGAGTAAACTGCTTCTACTATTGTAGACCCTCTAATTCACTGTGCTTTCATGAAATCAATGGGACAGCTCACATACTTAAAGTTAACCATGAGCTTATGCACCATCCTGAACTACGATAGCAGCCCATTAGAGCACTTCATACAGATATTGGTGCTTGTCTATCCTACAGAAGTCAAATCCTACAGTGAAGGGTGTGGTGTAAAACCCTATACAGAATAGAATTACTATGTCAGACCTGATTACATTTTATTTTCTTCAAAGTTTTACCTGGCTTTGTACAGTTCTGCAAATAGATTCAGTTAGGAAATACATTCGCCCATTTACTATGATGTATTTATGAAGGAACTGAAAGCCTGACAACAGAGGGATGTTCTAACATTCTCTTGTTACCTGTGACTATTTTCTCTCTCACGTGTAGCTGATTATTTTGTGCTGTCTCTGGCAAACTAACTAGTCCGGGTGTGTCAACTTTGGAACAAAAGTTCACGTACATGGCTTCAAAATGTAGAAAGGGAAAGAGTTATCTGAACATTTTAGCATTGTGGCCCACTATATTTTCAGAAATAAGCTTTCCATCTAACAGGATGTTCAGTAGTGTTCAACCTGTATCTGCCTGATATCCCCCCTCTCTTCGTTTGGTGTTTATCACCCAGTAACAAGGATTTTCTGGCTTTTCATCTGCTGCACAGAGCAACTAAGAATTTACACAAGTTAATTGGCCTGATTTTCAAAAGCTCTGATTGCTCACAGCTCCAACAATAGTCACTATGTTTTCTGAATACACAACAGCACACTTGAAAATACAGGCTGGTCACATTATGATACAATCCTGCACAGCAGTCCTGTGATTATGAGGAGAGGCTGAGGGAACTGGGATTGTTTAGTCTTCAGAAGAGAAGAATGAGAGGAGATTTGATAGCTGCTTTCAACTACCTGAGAGGTAGTTCCAGAGAGGATGGTTCTAGACTATTCTCAGTGGTAGAAGAGGACAGAACAAGGAGTAATGGTCTCAAGTTGCAGTGGGGGAGGTTTAGGTTGGATATTAGGAAAAACTTCTTCACTAGGAGGGTGGTGAAACACTGGAATGCGTTACCTAGGGAGGTGGTAGAATCTCCTTCCTTAGAGGTTTTTAAGGTCAGGCTTGACAAAGCCCTGGCTGGGATAATTTAATTGGGGATTGGTCCTGCTTTGAGCAGGGGGTTGGACTAGATGACCTCCTGAGGTCCCTTCCAACCCTGATATTCTATGATTCTATGATTCACACTGTCCACAATTATAAGAAACATGCAGCCACTTGTGGCCATATGTAGTGACTAGATGACGTGCACCTGTTCACTAAGGACAATATTCTGGCCTTAAATACTTCCATGCAGCTCCTGTGGATTCAAAATGAAATCACTCTCCCACCATTAATTCTTCCCACTTCCAATGTGTGATGGTAGGCCTTTTGAGGGTAGGAGAATGAAGTCCAGTAGTTTACTATCAACCATTCTTTACTGGAGTCATGCCATTAAAGGATAACAAAATATGAAAAGGCAACCTGCATATCCGAGATTGCTACTTACGATATTCCTGTTACAGCTGCTAATCTCACAAGGAGGGAGAAGGAGAGGGAGAGAAAGAAAGAGAGAGAGGAATCCTTGCATAACTGAATGACTAGGAACAGGCTCTTAGAGTAGAGGCTCATTCTGCCAAGCTAAAATTCACAAAGGGCCCGATTAAAGTCAACAGAAGCTGTGTCATTTATTTGAGTGGGAATAGTGTTAAATCCAAAGTAGTCTTTGGTTCTGTTGTCCCATACGTGCATCATTCCTTCTGATTATTGCCTAGTTTGGTTGTCATTTATTTTTTTATTTTATGCCTTTTGAAACTGAAGGTCTTTTTTTAATTTTTGCTGGGGGTGGGTATTCATTATTACAGGAAATGGAATTCACTTTAGCTGTGTTTGTTCCTCTTTCATGATTACTTTCTCAGAGTTTTCTGGCAAATGAGTTTCATAGAAGGAATATTCATTGAAACAGTCACTTTTGGATAATATTTGCAAAAAACAAGTTTTGAACTCATAGAATGTGAGTGTTTGCACTGAAATCTTATATTCAGCCAGTCAGAGAACAAAATTATACCATGTGTCCAGTCAAAACTAAACAGTCGAGCTCAAATTCTCCATGTCTGATACCAAATACTGGCAATGAACTGCTCACACACAATTACTAGCCCAATAATTGTAGGCTGGAATTATTTGGTGAATAATACACTCAAGTAGTGCATGAACATAAGGAAGTTGTATGCTACTTGTGGACCAGACAAACCGCAAAAAGATGAATAAAATGTTTGCTATGAATTACACGAATCACTAGTTATTTTTCGCACATGCCTAGAAACATGGAGACAAGGCTCCCCATTGTTTTTCTCCATAAAAAATGTGTATACACATATATTTCTGGATATGCTGAATGGTGACAACCTTACATACACTTCAGAAAGGTACGCATGCCTGACACTGCGCCCACGGTCCAACACCCCAGCACAAAAGCTGTTTGATAGCAAGGAAAGTACCAGCAGCATTGTACTGTAGCTAATGGGAGTATTTTGAAGTTCATGACAGAATACCTGGCATCATTTGACACATTTAAACAATACAAACAGAACTTTCATATGTTTTTTTTTAACAGTTTTCAAAACTAGAATTGGGTCAAAAAGTTTGGCAGCTCACAAACAGGATTTTTGTACATTGGTATATACTATACATGAATCAGGAGGAGTTTTTTTAAATACTGTTTACGTTCACTCTTGAAAGTTTAAGCATAGACAGCGTCTGCTAGCTGACTGCTTCCTTTTCATCCAACCCGTTAATAAAAATAGATGAGGTGTCCAATGCATTTTTATCACAAAATCAGGCCAAGAATAAAAATTATCCTATAGTAGCAGATATACATGAGAGATGCCAATACCACCCTGCCTCTTCACAGCAACAGTGGGATTCAGGAGATGAGATGGATGATAGCTGTCCTTTCCACTATCAGAGCTACCACTGTCCTGGATTCAGCAAAGTAATGCTGAAAATTCTATTGGCAGTTCCTGCAGGGATGGCTTCAGAGCTCTGGGAACGGTGATAAAGATGGAGGGTGGGATTAAGATAAACCCACAGGGGGCAGACATGATGGGAAGGGTTGTATTTTCTCTTTTTGTAACATTTCCTGTGTTCTCATATTATTGAGACCTTGAGAACTAGTGCACTTTACCACTATCAGAAACAAAGACTAGAATGGCACATGGCCAAGGACCCCTGAGCAAAACAGGAAACTGCAGATGTCTGCAGGGTTTCTAGTGGTGTGAGAATCAGGAAACCTGGGTTCTATACCAGAGTCTGCCCTGACATGCTGTGTGACTCTGAACAAGTCACTTGCTGTTTCTGTGACTTAGTTTCCTCACTTGTAAAATGAGGATAATGGTACTTGTTCATCTTTGTAAATCACTTAGGGTTATGCACATCAAAAGCAATGAATTGTATGGGCCAAGTGCTGCTTACACTGGTATAAATGAGAAGAAAGTCAATAGAACTACAGATGTAAATAAATGTGGCAGAATCAGCCTTTATGTGTTGAACCTTCTGCATCTGTGGATTCTCCAGAATTAAGGTATTTCGTCATCCTTCCAGAAACAGTCTCCAGGACTGATGCGATGACAGCAGCCTTCACAGTACAGCATCCATTCTGAATTGCTGCCTTTGGAATAACTGAAAACAGCCTGGAGATTCTCAACCCATTTGTAATAGCATTAGAGCTGAGTGAAAAGATAGAATTACTACCACATGAGAAATTCCAATATCTCAGCATTCTTTTTTATCCTCAATCAGGATGAAAAGTTGAAACATCAAAATTTTTCTTAGAACAAAAAGTTCAGAAAACTGAATAAGTGTTTTGTTTTGTCATTTTTGACTGACATGTACCATTTTGATATTCCCAAATCGAAGTGATTTGTTCTGGTTTTCTGAACCCACCCTAAATTGTTTTGGTTTGAGTCACTTCATCACTGAACTGCATCTTTCGATGGTGCTACACTGCATCATGGGAATTGTAGTTCGGGTGCCAGATGCTCTCTTCTGAGCCAGGCTCGCTGGATGGACAACATCTCCTATGATGCACCCATGGTCATGTCACTGCCATGATACATCATGCAGCTCAGTTAGTTGGGAGACTACTTTGTGTCATGGGAGATGCAGTCCAGCGTGAACCCCAGGAGACAAGGCAGACATGAGATGCCGAAACTACAACTCCCATGAGGCAATGCAGCTACATAGGGAAATAAAGTTTAATGTTAAACTGACTCAAAATGAAATGTTTTAGGTCATTTCAACAAACCCAAAACAGAATAGCTGAAAAAGTGATCATATAAAAACTATAGGCCATTGATTCAAAGTCATATGTGAGAGCGTAGCCAGCAACTTATGGAGAATGTCACTGAAGCCATGAAAAAAAAAAAAGAAAGGATCAGTGCCTGTGTTAGTTCTGAGTGAGCTACCTATGGGTTACCTGTAGCCCTTGCTATACTGTGAGCAGAATTCATGCTGTACTGTTTCTCTTGCTCACCAGCATAGTTGCTAATATCATCAGATCTGTATTTCTATGGCTGGCCTCTCCTTGTATCTTTCTCCATACGCACACAAAAATCCATTCAGTCAGCTAACTGGATTCTCATCCCTGTGGAAACCAAAGGGGACAGAAATACAGTCTCTCATTTTGTTGTTGTGTCTCATCTCCTCACTCAGGCCCTAGTTTAGTAAAACATCCCTACTCAGGACAATAATGATCAACATTCTTAACATTAATCCTGTGCTTAACCCACACCAAAGACATGAATTAAGACGTACCAGAAATTTAGGTGGGTGCTGTCCTGAACTGAGGCTCCAGTCACTTGTGATCTTCTCTTGTTCTTTATTGTGGTCTGTTGGTCTCAACAAGTATAGTTATAGGAGCACATACACTAAATAATGTCCTTTCATGTAGATTGTAAGTGGATAATTCATCATTTTCCTTTATGTATTCAGTGAGTTAGAAAGCAAATTTTAAAAGATTCACTATGTATCTATGCAAATTTCCCCCAATGTAGGTTTCAGCTGAGTGCCTGAGGCAACAGAAAATTAAGACCCCATAGAAATCAAACGCACAGGCCTAGAAATAATAAAGATAAACAAAGTGTCCCTGATGGGAAGTCAACACAAAAATACAACATACAGACCAGCTTGCCAATTGCCTTAGATAATTAAATCACATTACCTCAGTACTCACTACAGTAAATACACAGTAGGGATACAGGAAATACTGCAAACATTGAGGTAACCTTGGCTATTTACCTAAGCCAACCATAGAACATTTTTAAGAGTGATTATGATAATAGATCAGACTTATTCCTGTGTCTAAAAGATACCAGATTCTTTCCTGAGAGAAATGATAGGCCAAGGTCATTATTAGCTTACACTAGTTCTGAATTGGGTCCAACATTCTAAAATAATCAGCTTTTACAACAATGGAAAAGTCAATTCAGGCTACCATATATCCCCTACTGGCCACATTTTGAGCATTTCTTATTAATGAGTGTAAGTACAATGTTGTAATCAATTATTGATATCTTGTTGCCCATGCCTGTGGAATGTAAACATTTTTCATTCCATCACAGCCACTAATCTGCTGAGGGATTTGTGTATGTTTGTTCAGAAAACCTATATCATGTAAAAGCCACTTATCATAGCGCAAAAAGGAAGGATACTGGTTACTGTCATTAATGAAAAGCCTCTCATTTTTATTCATAAATGCTCATGAGGTCTAATATCATGCTGTTCCACCTGGAACTTTTAAAAACACTTGTTTGGAGAAGTCTGCATTTGTTTACTGAAGTTTCATTTGTTTGGTTCCAAATGATTTCATTCCTAAAGTCTGTATTCTAGATGTGTGAATGGCATGCATGCAACTACTATACGTAATAAAAGCATTAGATATTTTCATTTTTATTTTAATTAGCTGGAAATCTTTATTTTGCTGTCATAGTATTTAATTGAAATATTACTGAAGTGATCTAGAAACACATTAATACAACTTCATTTCTCCCTTATAAGGCATTCTGTAGATCAATCAGTTTGGCCCTAATTCAGCAAAGCACTTAAGCAAAGGCTTAATTTTAAACATGAGTAGTCTTACTACAGTCAGTAATGACAAACATTGCAAATACATTAAGTACTGATTGTAAAAAGATCCATGTTGATATATAAAACTAAAGGAGCAACCAAGGTAGCTCTCTCAACCCAACAGAGATATTGTTTCTTCTACAGTATTTATTTGGACTTTCTCTCCTGCTGAAGACAGGAATTGTCAGAATCACACCAATGCTCTACCTAGTCCAGTATTCTGTTTCTGGCAGTGGTCAGTAAAATGCATCAGAACCCCCTCAGAGAATGATTTTGGAACAGTTTGCCAACATCAATTAGTAGCTGGCTTTTTATCTTAAGTAAGAAGGTTTACATCTCTTATTTTTAAAGGATATCTTATCTCATTGGCTACAGAAATGGCTAACCCTTTTACAAAAATCATATTAAGTTCTTGACCTCTGATGTCCAAGGGCAGTGAGTTCTATTGCTTAATTATGTATAATTTAAAAAAAGCAACTTTTTTTCTTTTCTTTCATCGATTCTTTTTTCTTGTATTATGAAAGAGGGTAAATAAAACTGTCCAATTTACCTTGTCTAAATCAATCATTATTTCTATGCTTTTATCATGTCCCCTCTTATTCATTTCTTCTCTAAATTAAGAAACCCCAGTCTTTTCAATCTCTCCCCATCCCTGTGGTCAGAAACAAGAATTCACCATGGAGTGCTAGAGTGGAGCTTAAATTTGCCAAATCTGTGCTTGTAAGAGTTAAAAGAAAGATTAAGAGAGAAGGAGATTTGGAAACAGACAGCATAATTAGTTAGACCCTTATGGATTATGTCAATGCACTGTAGATCCTAAGAAATACACAACATTGACATCAGTAAGTTCCATAATGATGTACAAAATACATATGCTCTGTAGCTGATGTAAAAGCAGACAAGTTGCTTTTCCTGAGCACTCTAACTATAATGAATTTAAGCATAGTTCATTTCTATAGATAACTGTACAGTACCAAACATTTTGGGGAAGCACCAAGTAATCCATTCCGGTAGCAAATGATTAATTTTGGGTTTTAGACATCCTCACCAACGCACCCCCTAGCAGCATTGTGTAGTGCAGAGCCACTCAGCCTCAGGTTTCCAACTGGTCTTCCACGGCTCCTCCCGGCCTCCAACACCTTCTGGGTTACAGTGACTTAGTCCTATAGTTAGGTCACTTCCAGTTCTGCTTCTTCTAGGGCACTCAAAGTCCAAAACAAGTATGAAGCAACACAAACTTAAACTCTTCCCTTTCCTCCAGGAGATCCTTCTCTCCCACAGCGACAGCCTCATGTCCGCGCTCTCTCTCCTCCAACTGACCAAGGCTCTTTTAACTCCCTTCCTGGAAGCTTGCCTTTTGCTCAATTCAAGGTGACTGGTCCTTTAATAGCCCATTACCTGGTACTTCCTTTGCATGAAGGCTTGTATGCCCCATTATGTTTGTTTACAATTTTTTGTTGTAATACACTCATGTATCAATAAGAACAAATTCAGAGCAATTACAGTGTAACTAGTGTTCAATATGATACCATACATATATCAAAAATCCAAATACATTATCATTTTAGATAAGCTATTACCAACAAGAGAGTAGGTGGGGGGGGGGAGGAGGAGAAAACCTGGATTTGTGCTGGAAATGGTCCACCTTGATTATCATACACATTGTAAGGAGAATAGCTTTCCAAGGGAAGCAGTGGGGGCAAAAGATCTATCTGGCTTTAAGATTAAACTCGATAAGTTTATGGAGGAGATGGTATGATGGGATAACATGGTTTTGGTAATTAAATATTCATGGTAAATAGGCCCAATGGCCTGTGATGGGTTATTAGATGGGGTAAGATCTGAGTTACGCAGGAAAGAATTTTCTGTAGTATCTGGCTGATGAATCTTGCCCATATGCTCAGGATTTAGCTGATTGCCATATTTGGGGTCGGGAAGGAATTTTCCTCCAGGGCAGATTGGAAGGCCTTGGAGGTTTTTCCCCTTCCTCTGTAGCATGGGGCACGGGTCACTTGCTGGAGGATTCTCTGCTCCTTGAAGTCTTTAAACTACGATTTGAGGACTTCAATAGCACAGATATAGGTGTGAGGGTTTTTTTTGTAGGAGTGGTGGGTGAAATTCTGTGGCCTGCGTTGTGCAGGAGGTCAGACTAGATGATCATAATGGTCCCTTCTGACCTAAATATCTATGAATCTATGAGTGATCATTTTAGATAAGCTATTACCAGCAGGAGAGTAGGGTGGGGGGAGAGAAAACCTTTTGTAGTGATAAACACCCATTTTTTCATGATTTGTGTGTATAAAAACATCTTCTGTATTTTCCACAGTATGCATCCGATGAAGTGAGCTGTAGCTCACGAAAGCTTATGCTCAAATAAATTGGTTAGTCTCTAAGGTGCCACAAGTACTCCTTTTCTTTTTGCGAATACAGACTAAACACGGCTGTTACTCTGAAACCTATCATGACTTTGTAACTACAGTCTATTCAGTGTTCCAGTAGTAAGAAGTGTGTCCAATAATTTCTAATTAGATGGATTTCATGTAACTATTTTCATGTGCCACAGTATCACTCTACCAAACTGCTCAGAGTCTGATGGCAGAAAACGTTTATCAATTAAGAGACAGATTTTCAAAAGAGCTCATCACTCAATTGCTCCCATTTAGGGTTGGGTTTTCTAAACCGTTCAGGTTCCACTTAGGCCACTTAATGAAGTGGCAAGATTTTCAGAAGTACTCAGCACAAATGATTTCCAGACCTCTTGGTGGGAGCTGCTGGGTGCTGAGCACTTTTCAAAAGTCTGGACACTTCACTTACATAGAAATCTTTTGAAAATCTTCCCTCAGATATGGAAGAAGAGGCCTTCAGAAAATCTGGCCTTAAGAATTAAATGTGTACACGCTTTGGCTACTGTGCACATAACCTTTGAATCTTGAAAGCAGCGAAACAAATTAGGGAACAAATCTGCCAGCACACCATGTTCAATATATGATGCACAGAGTTTCTTTATCTTCTTCAGAGCTTTATCTTCAGAGTGTTTCAAAGCCAGGCTATGCAAGGATTCACAACGGCCAGAATCATATCTGTACTGGTACCATCTGTTTGTGAAATAATTATTCCATTAATTAACTTCAAAATGGTAGTAAATATCAGAGATTGGTTGACCTAGTGTCATTTAGATGCTGATCCAGATGCCACCAGTGCTGGAATTCAGGCTTCAGACGTTGATTCAAAGTCTGCTCTGAATCTAGCATCAAAATCAAACTCAGGAGGATGTGTGCCTATGCATAGTTTCCAATATTTACACTTGTCTCATCCACTCACTCTTGTGGCCACCCCCCCAATCAAGACCTCTCTGCCAAAAGAGCACTTATTTTCCATTGATGGCTTCTGGGTGAGGGAACTCAGGCCTCCATCTTACTTTGGTCTTTCCACAGGGTTGCTTGCTGGCTGGTTCCCCACACAGCTCATTTTGGGGAGACTGCTAGCTCAGGCATCACCTCCACAATCTAGTAGGAATCTTCCAGCTAGGATTGGTTGGAAAACTGGGTTTCATTGAAACAAAAGTTTTCATGGGAAGTGTCTGCTTTCCACAGAAAAATGTTGACTTTTAATTGAAAGCAATTAAAAACTTCGGTTTTTTGTTTTTATCTGAAGCAGGAAATTTCAGCAAAAAGATAAAAGCTTTAGCCAAAAACTAAAATTTTTATATGGAAATGCCATTGTAGTGTTTCATGAGAGTGATAGTTCAGATGCTTCATGCCCTCCTATTCTCCTCCATGGCTTGGCTACCTGGCCACACTACACCACCCATAATGCAGAGCAGATATGGGACATGATCCTTTATGCAAGAGGGGAGACTATGGAAGATGTAGTTAAGCAAGGCAGCCCAATCAATAGAGGAGAATGGGGTATGAGATATCTGAACTACAGTTCCCAGGAGGCATGTGATGGCATTTCTGAATTTAAGTTTTCAATTTTCAGCCTAGACATTTTCAGCTTTTGATTTTTCACCAAAATGTCAAAAATTTCCATGGAAAATACCCATGAAAAAGATTTTTTCAACATTTTCATCAAAAACTTCCGTGGGAAACCAAACACAAACACTTCCTGACAAGGTCCACTTCCAAAGATAGTAGTTTGCTAAACTACATAGCCCTAATTAATCCCAAGAGAATACTCTTCCAAATCAACAGCTCTGAAATTCTAGAAACAGCAGTCAATGCTGAGAGCGGGGACCTGACTGTTCTACTTTCCACTGCTCCATGTATTTGTGTTTGCAAGTGTGCAGCATCTAGGCACCACTCTCTGAAGCCCCACAGTGGAGTAGGTGGAGATTGAGCCTGAACTGGAAGCCCCAGACTCTCAAGAGGCATCAAGGGGACATCAGTGATCCCTGAGAAGCCAAGGAAGAAAATGGAGGCCTGTGCAGCCCAAGAGGGGCTCCCACAAAAATCTGAAGGTATCAGGCCCTGGACAGAGCTGGAGACAGGGCTTGGGTGGGTTCAAAAATAACATAATGACAAACTGTGTGTGTTAAAACTTTGTTTTCCATTCTACTCGTGCATTGGATGGGACGCCCTAATTGGTTAAAGTTTCATCTCAGATTTTAACTACATTTATAACTGAGGAGGGGGATGTGAAAACCAGGCCTTCTGTGGGATTAAAACATTCTGATAATCATTACAAATACTATACAAATTATCTAGCAGAGTGGATTAATATCTAACCACAGTCTAGATGAAGTTACAGTTATGTCTTCTCAGAGCCTTGGGCTATGAGGCTAACTCTAATCAAAACTGATGTTTCAGCAGAAACAGTAGTAGCCATGCTAAAGAAAAACACTGTTTATATAAACAAACAGGGAAACAAACCACAGGATATAATTGCTGAAGACCACTGATATCTATGTGGAACATTTGAACAGTACATGTGTAAAATGTATTTGCAGTAGTCAAATATAAAATCACAAGTTCTTTTTTTTATATATTATGATTTGAAATACAGGGACCAAATCCTGGCCACCACTATAGCCCCTTTGTACTTCTTTTGCAATTTTTGTCAGAAGAGGCCTTGCAGCCATGAGCATCTGGGTGCTACTTACAGCCAGCCTTAGGATCAAGGCATTATAAAGGTCACATCAAGCCACACTGTCTTCCTGAAGCCCTGCCCTTCTCCCTTTTGCCATCCTGTGTTGAGCAGAGCTCAGCTAGAATGGAGGATTTGGGTCAAGATTTGTGCAGTGTATGTCAGCTCTCCCCCTCTGTTAGAAGATCATTATGAAACTATCTATAGAATAGCAGAGTTGGGAAGGACTAATTCATCACTCACACCAAGTACCATTAGATCATTGTTGCTAGGGAAAGTCACCCTGATTTCTGAGGAGGTTCAATATCATGTAGGAGAGTCTCAGAGCTTTAAAGAATTGTGCTGTTAGTTTGCTCACCTTTCTTATTGTACTTCTGAGCCAGCATTCTTCTGAGGGAAGAGAAAGAGGAGAGCATAATTTGAATGGATCTTCTCTGCTCTGTTAATATGGTAACATGCCACCTGGATGACATTTGAAAAAAAACACTATCCGGACAAGTTCTTTGCAAGCATTTTTGCAAATTCTGAATCACTTTTGGGTTGGGTTATTTTCATCTTTCTTGGTAATCTCTGTTTCATGAACATTTCTGTAAATGGGTTCATATGAATTTTTGAGGAGTGGCTGTACTTTATCTAAGTACTCATAGTCATGTAAAAATTAGGGTGTGTGTACACTAATTTGCTATTTATGCCAGAAGTGGTCATTCACTTTTTATAAAGTGTCCATCATTCAGTTTGGGAACAGAAATAATATCATGTGACATAGATGACCAACCACACACCATCAGTAGTGGATACTGAATAGTTGTACACACTGCCAAACTGAATAGTTCAGAAGCAACCTATAGAAAGAAATAGGTTCTTATTTAATGGCCTGTTACAAATAAACAATAGTTGATGTCTATTTGTGGATAATTCATGACCAGAAGACAAGACTGGATAAATCGTTCCCTTGGAGTTTGTCCAGCTCCAGTTTGATTCTTCAGAAAATTTTGACATTTCAGGGGAAAGAATCATTTAGAATCAGAATGAAAAGCCAAAAATTTTGAATTTTCTCATGAAATGAAAATTTTAAAAAAAATCTATTTGGGACTATTAAAATGTTTAGTTCTGAAACATTTTCTTTTGACTTCTAAATCATATTAAAATGGTATATATTATATACATAATAAATTATACCATAAATGAATTTAAACATTTTGTCTTTTTCCCTGTAAAACTTCTTGATTTCAATAAAACTGTATGTTTATGGCAAATTATTCTGTCAAAAAATTTAATCAGCCCTAGTTATGATAATGTGTGCATACATGTATAAATGAAGTTTCAATATTCAAGTGTTTGGGCCTCATCTTGCAAACCCTTCCATCAATAGTCACCCTATAGCAGAGGTTTTCAAAATTTTTTCATTTGCAGACCCCTACAAATTTTCAAATGGAGATGTGGACCTCTTTAGAAAACTTAGACCCAGATTGAAAACCACTATTCCATGGTACCAATAACCTTTTACGGACCCTTCAAACAGACCCTAAACCAAAAAGGTCTGTGAAGCACAGGTTGAAAAAACAAACAAACGGTTACTTACCTTCTTGTAATGTCACGGCAAACCTGGTAGCTGAACTTTGTGACTTTGTCCTCACCCATAACTATTTCACATTTGGAGACAATGTATACCTTCAAATCAGTAGCACTGCTATGGGTACCCGCATGGCCCCACAGTATGCCAACATTTTTATGGCTGACATAGAACAACGCTTCCTCAGCTCTCGTCCCCTAATGCCCCTACTCTACTAGCGCTACATTGATGACATTTTCATCATCTGGACCCATGGAAAAGAAGCCCTTGAGGAATTCCACCATGATTTCAACAATTTCCATCCCACCATCAACCTCAGCCTGGACCAGTCCACACAAGAGATCCACTTCCTGGACACTACGGTGCTAACAAGCAATGGTCACATAAACACCACCCTATACCGGAAACTTACTGACTGCTATTCCTACCTACATGCCTCCAGCTTTCATCCAGACCACACCACACGATCCATTGTCTACAGCCAAGCTCTACAATTCAACCGCATTTGCTCCAACCCCTCAGACAGAGACAAACACCTACAAGATCTCTATCAAGTGTTCTTACAACTACAATACCCACCTGCTGAAGTGAAGAAACAGATGGACAGAGCCAGAAGAGTACCCAGAAGTTACCTACTACAGGACAGGCCCAACAAAGAAAATAACAGAACGCCACTAGCCATCACCTTCAGCCCCCAACTAAAACCTCTCCAACGCATCATCAAGGATCTACAACCTATCCTGAAGGACGACCCATCACTCTCACAGATCTTGGGAGACAGGCCAGTTCTTGCTTACAGACAGCCCCCCAACCTGAAGCAAATACTCACCAGCAACCATACACCACACAACAGAACCACTACCCCAAGAACCTATCCTTGCAACAAAGCCCATTCCCAACTGTGTCCACATATCTATTCAGGGGACACCATCATAGGGCCTAATCACATTAGCCACACTATCAGAGGCTCGTTCACCTGCACATCTACCAATGTGATATATGCCATCATGTGCCAGCAACGCCCCTCTGCCATGTACATTGGCCAAACTGGACAGTCTCTACGTAAAAGAATAAATGGACACAAATCAGATGTCAAGAATTATAACATTCAAAAACCAGTCGGAGAACACATCAATCTCTTTGGTCACTCGATTACAGAGCTAAAAGTGGCAATTCTTCAACAAAAAAAACTTCAAAAAGACTCCAATGAGAGACTGCTGAATTTGAATTAATTCGCAAACTGGATACAATTAACTTAGGCTTGAATAAAGACTGGGAGTGGATGTGTCATTACACAAAGTAAAACTATTTTCCCATGTTTATCCCCCCCTCCCCCGGCTGTTCCTCAGATGTTCTTGTCAACTGCTGGAAATGGCCCACCTTGAATATCACTACAAAAGGTTTTCCCCCTCCCCCACTCTCCTGCTGGTAATAGCTCACCTTACCTGATCACTCTCATTACAGTGTGTATGGTAACACCCACTGTTTCATGTTCTCTGTGTATATAAATCTCCCCACTGTATTTTCCACTGAATGCGTCCGATGAAGTGAGCTGTAGCTCACGAAAGCTTATGCTCAAATAAATTTGTTAGTCTCTAAGGTGCCACAAGTCCTCTTTTTCTTCTCGTAAGTGTTATTCTTTGAGACGTGTTGTTCACGTCCATTCCACATTAGGTGTGCACGTGTCGCAAGCATGAGCGTCAGAAACTTTTTCCCTTAGCGGCTCCGGTTGGGCTGGCGGGGCCCCCTGAATGGCGCCACTGCACCGGGCATATATACCCCTGCCGCCCGACCCCCTCTGGTTCCTTTTTGCCAGCGACTCTGACAGAGGGGTAGGAGGGTGGGTGGTGGAATGGACATGAACAACACATCTCAAAGAACAACAGTTACGAGAAGGAAAGTAACCATTTTTTCTTCTTCGAGTGCTTGTTCATGGCCATTCCATATTAGGTGAATCACAAGCTTACCTCTGGAGGAGGGTAGGAGTCATGGAACAACTGATTGGAGGACCGCTCTGCCAACTGCCATGTCCTCTTTGGCCTGTTGGTTGACTGCCTAGTGGGTTGTGAAGGTGTGCACCAAGGACCAGGTGGCTGCTCTGCAGATCTCCTGGATCAGGACCTGTGCCAGGAAAGCCGTGGAAGTTGCTTGCGCCATGGTCGAGTGGGCTGTGACTGCCGGGCCAGAACACCTGTGAGCTCATAGCACGTCTGGATGCAGCTTGTAATCCAAGATGAGATCCGCTGCGTTGACACCGGGAGGCCTTTCATCATCTCGGCTACAGCCACGAACAGCTGCACAGATTTACGAAAGTGTTTGGTGCGCTCCAAATAGAACTCCAGCGCTCGACGGACATCCAGGGTGTGTAGGTTGCGGTGACTCATGTCCGTATGTGGTTTTGGAAAAAACACCAGCAGACAAATGTCCTGGCCCAAATGGAATTGCGAGACCACCTTAGGGAGGAACTTGGGGTGCGGTCGGAGCTGCACCTTATCCTTGTGAAACACTGTATACAATGGCTCAGAGGTGAGAGCCCTCAGCTCGGACACTCTTCTGGCCGAGGTAATGGCCACCAGAAATGCTACCTTCCAGGAAAGGTAATGGAGGGAGCAGGTAGTGAGGGGCTCAAACAGGGGTCCCATGAGCTTAGAGAGGACCAAGTTAAGGTTCCAAGGAGGGACTTTAAGGAACCGTCCCACCATTGGTTGGGAAAACACCAAGCCCCCCGAAAACCCCAGATGGAAGGCAGAGATGGCCACCAAGTACACTCTAAGTGAGGACGGGGCCAGCCCCTGCTGCTTGAGATGCAGGAGTTACTCGAGAATGGCTTGCACCGGGGCCTGGCATGGCTGCACCTGTCGGGTCTCACACCAACAGGAGAACCTTTCCACTTGGCCATATAGGTAGCCCTGGTAGAGGGTTTCCTACTGCCAAGCAGAATCTGCTGCACAGGAAGGGAGCACTGGCTCTCCAAGGTGGTTAGCCACAGAGCTTCCACGCCATCAGGAGTAGAGATTGCAGGTCGGGGTGGAGAAGCCGCCCACCGTCCTGCATGATGAGGTCCCAGTGTAGGGGCAGGACTACTGGGGCTTCCACTGACAGTTCTAGGAGTGTTGTGCAACAGTGCTGGCAGGGCCATGCCGGGACGATGTGGCCCACCATCGCCCTGTCCCTGCATACCTTGAGCAGGACCTGGTGTACCAAGGGGAGCACGGGAAACGCATACATCAAGCCCCCTCCCCACGTGATCGCAAACACGTCTGCGACTGAGCCTGGGCTGTGGCCCAGGAACAAACAGAATCGCGGGCACTAGGCGTTGGCCCTGGTGGCAAACAGGTCTACCCGGGGAAACCCTCACCTGAGGAAGACTGAACGCACGACGTCCACCCTGAGCATCCACTCGTGTATGCGATACAACCTGCTGAGGTAGTCCGCCAGCTCGTTTCGCACCCCTGGGAGATATGACACCTCGAGGAGAATGGCATGGGCTATACAAAAGTCCCAGAGGAGGAGAACCTCACGACAGAGCAGTGAGGAATGGGCCCTGCCCTGCTTGTTTATATAAAACATGGCAGTAGTGTTGTCTGTCAGAACTGTCACGCTGTGACCACTCAGAGTGGCGTGAAAGGTCTGGCAGGCGAGACGTACCGCCCTGAGCTCCTTCACATTGATATGGAGTGACCACTCTGCTCTGGACCACAAGCCCTGAGTCCTGAGGTCCCACAGGTGAGCCCCCCATCCGTGGTCTGATGTGTCCATCACCAGTGTCAGGTCTGGTTCTGGGGCAGCAAAGGGGATGCCTTCGCAAACCACAGGCTGGGACTGCCACCACAGCAGGGAGTCCAGCACATCCCTTGGGGCTGTCACTACCAAGTCCAGGGGGTCCCTGCCTTGGCGGTACACCCGAGCAAGCCACGCCTGCAGAGTCCTGAGTCTCAGTCTGGCATGCCTGACCAGGTGCGTGCATGCTGCCGTGTGCCCAGCAGCCGCAGGCAGCAGATGGCCGTTGTCATTGTAAACTGGTGCAGGGAGGCCACAGCTTGCTGGATAGCTCAGAATTGGGATACTGGAAGGCTTGCCCTGGCCTGCACCGCGTCCAGGACCGCCCCTATGAATTCCACTCTCTTTGTGGGCACAAGAGTGGACTTGGGGACGTTGATCAGGAGCCCGAGCTCGCGGAACAATCTCAGGGTCATCTCCACGTGGCCCCACACTTCTGCTTCAGTTCAAACCGCCAGGAGCCAATCGTCGAGGTACGGGTATACCTGGACCCTCTGCCTCTGTAAGAAAGCTGTGACCACCACCATGCACTTCATGAAGACCCATGGGGCCGCGGCTAGACCAAATGGGAGAACCACAAACTGGTAAGGTTCTTGGTGAAGCACAGGAACCGCTGATGTGCTGGGTGGATGGTGATATGGAAGTATGCGTCTTTCATGTCAAGGGCGGCATACCAGCCTCCCGGATCCAGGGAAGGGATGATGGTGCCTGGAGAGACCATGCGGAACCAGGCCTTGACCAGGAACTTGTTGAGCTTTTACAGGTCTAAAATGGGATGAAGGCCCCCTTTGGCCTTGGGGATGAGGAAGTACCGGGAGCAGAAACCTTTCCCCCTTAGGCTGTGCGGCACCACCTCCACCGCCCCCACCTCTAGCAGTGAGTGAACCTCCTTCTCTAGGAGATGCTCATGAGAGGGGTCCCTGAAGAGGGAAGGAGGGAGGGAAGTGAATTGTAGCAAGTACCCGTTCCGTTCTGTGCATAAGACCCAATGGTCCAACGTAATGCTGGACCACACACGGGAGAAACGGGCCAGGTTGTTCAGGAAACAAGGGGATGGATCCACTGACTGGTCTGATATGCTGTCCTCGAGCCCACCTTCAAAAGCCTGGCTTAGTGCCCGGCTGGGGTTTGTGCTGGCCCTGGTTCTGTTACTACTGTTGTTGTTGCACCGTCCCCTGTTATCCCTGCCTCGCCTATAGTAAGGCTCATGCCTCTGACGAGGCTGGTACTGGCGCTGAGGGGGAGGCTGCAGCTTAAAGGGCTTCCTCTGAGTCGCCGGGGTGTGCAAACCCAACAACTTGAGCGTAGCTCGCAAGTCCTTGAGGCTATGAAGCCTTGTGTCTGTCTGGTCCGAGAAGAGCCTGAACCCTTTGAAGGGGAGGTCCTGGAGTGTACTGGACCTCGGGCAGCAGGCTGGACTCCTGCAACCACGCCGAGCACCTCATGACCACCCCCAAAGCAATTGTTCTGGCCGCTGCGTCTGCTGAATCCAGGGAGGCCTGGAGAGAGGACTTAGCCACTGCCTTGCCCTCGTCAACCAGGGCCATAAACTCCTGTTGGGAACCTTGCGGGAGTTTCCTTAAACTTCCCCACCACTGCCCAGGAGTTGAAATTGTGCCTGTTGAGGAAGGCCTGGTGGTTCGCAATCCTCAACTGAAGGCCCCCAGATGAGTACACCTTTCTGCCAAAAAGGTCCAGGTGCTTTGCCTCCTTGGCCTTAGGTGCTGGGGCCTGTTGTCCATGGCGCTCCTTTTTGTTCACTGCCTGGACCACCAGGGAGCACGGACTTGGGTGGCAAAACAAGAATTTGTAGCCCTTTGATGGGGCAAAGTAATTGCGCTCCACACCCTTGGCTGTTGGAGCGCTGGAGGCCGGGGTCTGCCATATAGTCTAATAATTCGATTGGATGGTCTTAATGAGCGGGAGTGCTATTCTAGATGGACCTTCGGGGCTCAAAATGTCCACCATGGGGTCCTCCTGCTCAACCGTCTCCTCGGTCTGCAACCCCAAGTTCTGTGCAACCCTACGCAGTAGCTCCTGGCGGGCTCTGTGGTCTATGGGTAGAGGGCCGGACACTGCGGTTCCTGCCACCGCCTCATCCGGGGATGACGAGGAGGTTAGCAGCTGCTCAACCCCTTCTGGCTGGTCCTTCTGCTCCCCTTCTCCCGCGGGAGGGGTCTCCAGCTCAGGCTGGGGCAGGAGACCTCAGGGCAGCACCGGACTTGGTGCTGGTCTCTCCGGTTTACCCTGCGGGGATGCTGGAGGCCTGGATACTGTAGTTTCCGGTGCCGTCGGGCGTCGGTGGAGGGACCAGGACCACTGCACCGAGTAACTCGCTCAAGGAGTCCAGAAGGGCCAATGACCTGGCGGCCCCCATTGGGGGTGCCACCCTGTCTGAGGGTCCTTGCTGTCCGGAGCACGGTGTGAGTAACTGTAATGGCTGGAGTCAGCACCAGACTGCGGCAACCCTGACCGCAAAGGCCACAGCAGTGCCGACAATGTGTCGTCGGGAGGTTGATGAGCAGCTCCTAACGGAACGGGAGCGAGACCGGTACCGATATCCCTGGGACTGGGACCGGGATCTGCACCGGGACCGGGATCTGGACCGGCGAGGGCCGTCTCGACTCCTCCCAGTGCCGGTCTCTAATCGGTGCCGGGGAGCGTCATGCCTCTTCCGTTACTTCTTCGCGTCAATCCCCTCCCAGTACCGCGACTTCCTTCTGAGCCACGGGTAACTGGGAGTCTGCGGACGCGGAACTGGCCCAGGACCAACTCCGGGAGCGATGCCAGGACGGTGTCCTTGAATGGCACACCATTGCCAGCTTACCCCTCGACGGCACCTGTGGCATGGGTGCCGGAGGATTCTCCCTGTACGGGAGGGGGCTCGTCGCCGACAGCTCAGTGAGGTCCTCTGCCGCCTCAAAGGTGCCAGCTGATTCATTAAGTCCTCGAGCCCATCGTCCGCACTGAGCTCCCTTAGGCCTGGGCTCGGGGGGACCTGTGGTGCTGGAGCTGGTGGTGCCAGCACCAGTGCAGCCGCCTTCCCGCTCTTATCGGCGCTCGGGGCCTTGGAAGGCGCCGGCCTCCTATGCCGGGAACGTCGGCGCCTTCCTTTTGGCTGTGCCGCGGGGAGGACGAGCGGGGTCGGGACCTAGTCTGGCGCTGTGGGGCCGACAGTTTTCGCTGTTTAGCTGGTGCCGGGTCTCCCGACGGCTCCGGGGCACTACGCACCGAGGAAGCCGGAGCCAACGTCAGGTGCTCCGGGCCCGGTGGCTGCAATGTGGCTTCCATCAACAACTGCTTTAAACGGAAGTCCCGTTCTTTCTTTGTTCTTGGCTTGAACGCCTTGCAAATCTTACACCGCTCAGTTTGATGTTCCTCCCCAAGGCATCATAGGCGCGAGCTGTGGGGGTCACTAACTGGCATAGGTTTGCGGCACGTGGCACAAGCCTTAAACCTGTGGGCCGGCGGCATGCCCCACGGCCTGGGGCGGGTGCTGGAAGCCTCCAAGCACCTAATCACTTAAGTGTCTACAACAAAGGTATGCAAACTAACTGATAACAGCTATATATAAGAGAGAGTCTAAGGGACTGCTCTCATACAAGAGAGAGAGGTTGTTCCAACACCATCACGGATGGTAAGAAGGAACTGGAGGGGGTCAGGCGGCAGGGGTATATATACATGGCGCAGCGGCGCCCGACGCGAGCTGCTAAGGGAAAAAGTTTCCAATGCTCGTGCACGTGACGCACGCACACCTAATGTGGAATGGACGTGAACAAGCACTCGAAAAAGAACCACCGCCCTATAATAAATTGTAATCAATGGGATTCTATTGGAATAAAAATTACAGGATTGAACCATTTATTAGTTTCCTATTTTGACTAAGCAAGTGGAGATTTATTCACCAAGAAGATGTCTTTGCTTTTGACAGTAAAAATAGAGTTCAGTTCCAAACGAAGGGCACATGTTCATTTTGTTAGTGATCATAGTTGTTATGGATTTATGCAACTATGATTTATTACTCAAGCTGGTTGTAAAATGAAGGTTTCCCATCCTGGGGAAATTCTATTTTTTTGTCAAAAATCAGAAAACAAAAACAAAAACCTTTTCTGCAGAAAACAAACACTTTCACAAAAAATTCTTTGTTGAAAAACAATTTTCTGTTGAAAAAGAGTTTTGATGGAAAATTTTGACCAGACTTAGTTACCTTGTCTGTTTTTGCTTTCAGAAACACTGCTGGCCCTCCCTCTTTTCTCTGCTCTACCTGTAAGCACTATATTGAAAGATCCTTACAACTAGCCATCTTAGTTCAATACAAAAACTTTTAAAAATGTTTATTATTTTGACTTTATGTAGATACAAGACAAAATCACTGTTAAATTTTAAATTACAACACGGGAAAAATTAAAATGAAAACACCCTCTTTTTCCTACAGTCTAGATAATCTCTGGTGGAAAAAAACCTCAACAAAAAAGCAAAACAAAGCAAAGTTCATTACGTTGCTTGGAAACTCTATACTAAAAATATTACCAATTAAACACTGTAACATGTTCCAGAAGTTGATCTCAGTTGTGTATCACACCGTAACAGGGGTCTACTGGCCCTTAAAACCTGGAGAATGAAATCTCCAGGGCCATATTTTCCCATTCTAGTGGTTTTATTTTAAAGACAGACTTGTGGGACAGAGGAAACAAAGAAGTCCTGGGGTGGCAGTCTGTGGTTTTGGGGAAAAATCCAGGCTTCTGGTTCAGTCTAAGGCTCAGAACCAGAACCCTGAAGTGTAGGTGGACCGCAGCTCCCCATCACTCAGCCAGCCCCCCTCCAAGGAAATATAGTATCATGAACTGTGGGGATCTTTAAGTCACTACAGCAAGGCATATTGGGAAAGTGAGCAGGAAATAGGCAGCTTTCACCATAAACAGCATAATATGAATGCAACAGAGAATCTGGCCCACTGAATTTTTCAATGGATGCGTACTGTGGAAGACACCCTAAGCCTAAGAGCTAAGGTGAAACCACTAACTCAGTTTCTGTGTAGCCTCTTGAGGCTATCTAATTATATCTATATATAATTTAAAAAAACAACAAATCTCTGAAATTTAAAGGCAATGACAGCAGCAGAAGAAATAAAACCACAAGAAGCAATTCTTGGAATTGTCATAATTAAATTATAGCCATTATGAGGGTAAGTGGAAACAAACCTGCAAATCATCCCAGTACCAACCACTAAAATATAAGGTTTCTCCCTAACTCATTAATTTCCCTGCATTCATATTGCCAATTAGAATTAATTAGAAGGAATTATTAATCAGAAATTATTTTTCCATTATTGTATTGGAAAACAACATACTCCCTTTTAAAATAAAAATCTGCAATGACATTACAAATACTTTTATGTGATTTACAGTAATGGTAATCAATGTGAATAATTACTAAAAGATAAACACATATGACTAAGCACACTACTTAATAATGTTATTTAACATGTCTCTATTAGATGGCAATATCAGGGGCAGCGTCAGCCTCTTCCTGGTGGGGAGGGGGGCTGAGGTGGGATAAACAGAAAATTGAGGGGCTGTACCCCATAACCCCAAGGCCCTGCCCCTCTCTATGGCCCTGCTCCTCCTCAGGTAAGTGCCAGTCCCGCCTCCTCCTCTCTCTCCCCACACCCCAAGGCCCTGCCCCCTGGCCAGGTCGGAGTCCAGAAGCTGGAGCTAGGCAGTGTGAGGCATCTGCTGTGCTGGCTGGTGCCATGATGCAGGCGGCCGCAGCACTCCTTGGTCTCCTCCTGCAACTGTTGGTGCCCAGGACCCTGGGGCTGCAGGTGATCCTCATGTCCCTGCCATCCTTTGACTATTTGCAGCTGGTAACAGCTGCCTGGGAAGGAGGACCTTGCTCCAGGGCTGGCAGAGCCCTCAGGGAGCAGCAACTGCAGGGGACAGAGCCCAGGAGCCCAGGCCAGAGCAGGTCAGTCTAGACAACTGTGGGGAGCCCTGGAACCTAGACCTGTCCTGGGTGGCATTCCCCGGCTGGTGGGAAAATGGGCCAGGGGCTGCTCTCAGGCCCCCTGGTCTGCTGCCTGGACTTACTCCTCTGCTACTGCTGCCTTCAGAGCTGGGCACCTGGCCAGCAGCTGCCACTCTCTCCACTCTGCCTTCAGAGCTGGGTGGCCAGAGAGTGGTGGCTGCTACAGGGTGGCTACAGGGGAGCTATGGCAAATTTTGGGGTGGCTATACCCCCACAAGCACCCCAGTACCTCCCCTGACCAATATTGTTATTGAGGGGACTGATTTATAGAATTAATAGAAAGTATTTGTGGTGAAACTATTTGATGATTTGGTTAAACTTGGTTTTACAGGTTTAATGTTTTTGTTTGAAAAGACTGGGATGCGATAGGAGAGATGGTTAGCTTTAATGACCGAGAGTAACCTGAGTAGTTGCTCAAAAATGCCAAAACAAGTGAAGCACAGGCAAAAACTCATGTGCTGTGTATGTTAATAAGCCTTCCTTTTAAGACTTTTAATCTTAAAGATGGGGCTTAACAAAATATCAAGGTCAAATTAAGGGGTATGTACTACAGGCCTGTGCCCAGCGCTCCAGCTCCTTGAGTCTTGTGATTACATCAGAATCTCATATTTTAACTAGTAGGTTTCTAGTCCTCTTAGTTATGCAGAAAAGCTTGAAAATATGACCCAGTGTAAGCAATGCGGTGATGTCTGCCTGAGTTCCAAAAGAGTCAGGAACAACAGTTCTGAGAGGTGGAGACTGCCTCATGCATTCCAGTTAGGTGTTGATGCCAAGAATCACTGCTCTGAGGAGTTTCAGAGTAGCAGCCGTGTTAGTCTGTATCAGCAAAAAGTATAGGAGTACTTGTGGTACCTTAGAGACTAACAAATTTATTTGAGCATAAATTTATTTGAGCCCTCTGAGGAGGGCTCTGCTCTCACAGTTCCAGCTGGGGCCTCACCAGTTGGCAGCAACAGAGGAGGAGGAGAGAGTCTTGGGTGTGCGGGCTGATCACAGGATGACAACGAGCCACAAAAGTGATGCAGCTACTTAAAAGACAAATGTGATTCTAGGATATTTCAGGCAAAGCATTTCCAGTAGAGAAAGAGAAGTACTAGTGACATTGCAGAAGGCATTATTAAGACCTCATTTGGAATACTGTGCACAGTTCTGGTCACCCATGTTCAAGAAAGTTGAATTCAAACTGGAACAGGAGAAGAGCTATTAGGAAGATCAGGGGAATTAAGAGCCTATTGTATGAGAGGAGGCTAAAAGAATTTGGCTTGTCCAGAAGAGCAAAATGAAGGCTGACAGGGGATATGATTGTTCTCCATAAATATATCTGGGGAGTTGTGACTGGGTTTTCTGTGGGATTAAAACATTCTTATACTCTTTACAAATACTATATAAATTATTTAGCAGAGTGGAATAACATCTAACCACAGTCTATATGAAGTTATAGTTATGCTTTCTCAGAGCCCCCCGGGGCTATAAACCTAACTCCAATCAAAACTGGTGTTTGGCAAGAGAAGAGTGCAGGGGCGCCATCCACTCACATAAACAAATTCTCTTCAGTCACTGGGAAAACGTAATAGGGATCCACATAGGAGTAGGCTGTCTTCCCTTTGCCACTTTGGGAAAAGGGAGAAAATGTGGCTTCATGCCTTTCTGAGACATGAGGAGGTTCCCTTAATACACGGCCATGGTGCAGGAACAAGGCTGTAGAATGGGGTCATGGTTGCACCCATTTCATGTTGTGACTAGAAACCTGGGTTGCCAAATTTGACCCTGATGAAAATCCTGGATCTGGACACCCACAAATTTCAGAAAAGTTTGGCTCCTTATCTGAATTTTGTTCTTTAAAACTGTCATTACAACAGTCTCTAGAGGACAGTCCTTACTTAGCAAGGCTATCACTTGATGACATAATCAGCCTTTTCAATTTGTAAGGTAGGCTATCTATATATTACTTGGATCAATCAGCCCTCACAGAGAGAGCCGATCACAACACATCCGTCGTGTTGTTCTAGCTAGTCCTTCAGCACCCACTGTGGCCAGGCTGTCAGTAGCACCGGACATCCGGTCAGCATAGCACACCACAGCCTAGAACCCCTGAGCGATCCACCAGTCTCAGCCTCCCAAGTAGCTAGGATTACAGGAGCACGCCACAACACCCAACACATATTACCGCATTATTCATAATCCCTAGGGGTTCAGAAAGGAAATACAGTGTGAAAAAAGGAAGTGCTAGCTAGGAAAAGATCTTGTTAGGGAAATGATCTGCTGGGAAAACCAACTCACAATGAAGAATGTTAGTAGTGGAATTATTATTGGCAGATGCATGTTATGTAACTCTAGACACTAGATTCTATGGAAACAGCTTGCTCAAAATGTCAGGGTCTTTTGTCTTATTTTCTATGGAAATAGGGAGAGGAGCTGTAGTTACTGAGTTTGTTTTCTTTTTTCAAGAGCAGACATTTTTATAAAATATTTAATATTACAGTCCTGACCACTGTTAAGCAGAGTGAACAAGAGGCTGAGTATGGGAAACCACCGAGTTCTGGCAACAATAATGCACATTATGGATTCCAGACATTCATTAAATAGGGAAAGAGAAATTCACATTCTAGGATTTACAAATTCTCTGCCCATTCAAACAATGTTAATACAAAAATAGAACAAACTGGAGATGAAACTGTGCCTCTGTTGAGGCTAGAGGCTTGAAACCTGTCAAAGGGTGAACTTCAAATGGTATCTAGTAGCATTTGGGGATTGTGAATATCACAAAATCAGGCTCCTTCATTAAATTTGCAGAACTAGCAGAGGCCAAGAAGTGCAGTGATCTACAGATAAAATTTTAAATTAACAAAATATTTTCGAAAGTTCAAAAATTTTAGTTTTGGTTGACCCATTCAAACTGGTTCACTTACTTCTATGTGAGATGGAAACTTTGCCCCGTCTAGTCAAGCAAAGTTTGTGATAGATGCACAGTGTTAAGATACCTTATAACAAAGTATATATTTATATTTATTATACTGTATTTTATTCTATTCATATACAAATACATCTTTAATATCTATATACCTGCTAAAAGAAAGGAAGATGATGGAGAATCTGTGACAGAGTTATGGCCAATGATCAGCAAAGGAAAACAGGAAGCAAAGATTTAAGATGGCACAGGAGACATGCAAATGTTTCTCTGATTCTCTCTGTAACCATGGTGAACAACATATAGTGAAAAACCTCACACAGGTTTTACATCAGAGTAATTCCATTGGTTCAATTACTTTTGATTTATATCTAGTGAGTGAGAGATGAAACAAACTTAAGATGGAAAGAAAGTATTTCAGGTGGTACAACCATACATAAATGGGAGGAATTGGAATGAAACACATAAAAGTCAAATGAAATAGGAATATCAGGAAAACATTCCTAAGAAATAAGTAAGGCTATAGTAAAGATTTCCATGGAAATGGTGAAAGTGCCATTATTTGAGTAATTATGAGTAAAGTGAGAACTGGAAAAAGTACCTGGGAATATATGGTAGGAAGAATACTCCTGCAGTTTGCAGAAAAATGGTTCTGTCAGTGTTCAATGAGTCTGAAAAGGTGCTCTCTTTTATGGATAGGGGAATGGTTACAGAACATTTTGGTGTTTTCTGTATTTAGCCTGAGTTTTGAGGGAAAACACCCAAAAATCAGGGTCCACTTTATCATCAAATGCAATCATTTCTCTTCTTTCCACTATTCCATAAGGATTCTTTTTAAAAAATTGATTTCACATATTTGTAGAGTGTTTTCTAACTTAAAAAAACAGTTATTTCTTCCCACTATGGACCACAACAATGCCTCAAGGAATTTAGCCAGACAAAATGAGACAGATGTGTAAACCATATGGATGCCAAGGAAGTGGCTTGGTTTCCCAAACAATGACTGTGAAGGATGGAGGGGTGAGTGAACTGAGTCTTGGCTGGACTGATTGAGTTAGCAGAGTTCATTCTTTTATTCTTCTATAAGGAAAAGCTGACAATTGTTTATTCTAGTTCTCATACTTTAATGTATTGATTAGGGGAATAACTTACAATTTGCAAACTCTGTGATTGTATATTTATCACTCAGACACCCAGTTCAAAAGGATATTAAAGAAAAGATGTAGATTAAGATGAAGGAAACATGGGATTCTGTTTTTATTTTAACCTTTTATTGCCTACATTTTCAAAAAATACAGTAGTTAGTGATACCTCCAACTCGAGACACCTTAAGAGTACCTGATTTTCAGAGGGTAGATGCTTGCCACTTTCTGAAAACACAGGCTTCTACGAAGTTTCAAATTGAGATATCCCAAATCACGAGCCACTTTTGAGAATTCAGGCTTAAAAGCCTGAATATTATCTTTTATACTTATTGGTAACGTGGTTACTTAGCTACCTAGGCTTAATGAAATGAGAACATTCTTCCTTTAAATTTGTGTCACAACAAGCAGTGCCTAAAGCATATTTCTCATCGCTCATGTGTTAACCATGAGGTAAATGGTGCTGAAGTATGTCAAACTGAGGCAGTTCGATTATTTCATGGTAGCAGAATCCTTTCTGATAGGTCACAAATAAAGCAGTGCAATTCAAAAGAGGTGGACAATTTATAGTATGAGTGTCCTTCTGTTTATGAAGATTTTCAGAAAGAATCTAATGTAACCAATTTCTTGCCTTCGTTATCCCAAAAAAGTTACCTCATGGGCAACAGTAAAATGTATCATCATGACAAATTATATACTGAAACAGCTACAGTGGCGATCTATGAAGCATGGTCATTTTCACTCTAGTACAACTCAGAATTATGGCACACATGAACCAATACTTTCCTTCCTATGGCTTCAATGGAGTTACACCAAGGAAGAATTTGATCCCATATTTCTAATCTTTGTTGATTTAAGACCTTTTAAAAACATATAATCACAATTGCTGCCCAGTGCCTTAGTCACAAAGCCATCCTTCCTCTGTATATTTGTAGTATCATGCCTAGATCTAGGGCAATATAGTATCTAGCCCTCAGCACCTAGGAAGACAGAAATTTCTGACTATTGACTACATACAGTAAAAAAAAGAAAAGGAGGACTTGTGGCACCTTAGAGACTAACATGTTTATTTGAGCATAAGCTTTCGTGAGCTACAGTACGAGTACTCCTTTTCTTTTTTTGCAGACACAGACTAACACAGCTGCTACTCTGAAACCTATCTATATACAGTAAGAATCACAGGGAAATGAAGGAAGAAGATCATTTTTCTCACTGTCTTTCCCACTGCTCAGTACTGCCAGTCACTTACCATCTTTCTTGTACCTAAATTTCCCACCACATTTAGATACTGGAAAGGCAGGAGACTTAAAGCAGGACAACTAAAATGAGAGTGTGGCCTGTGAAGAGAGACTAATGCAGTACATCTAATATACTTGGACTTCAGTAAAGCATTTGATACAGTACCACGTGGGGAATTAGTTAAATTATGCAAGGTGGGGATTAACATAGGTACTGTAAGGTGGGTAAGGAAGTAGCTAACATGAAGAAGACAATGGATTGTGCTGAAAGGTGAACTATCAGACTGGCAGTAGGTTACTAGTAGAGTTGCTACAGACTCAGTCTTAAGACCAATCTTATTTAATATATTTATTAATGACCTTGGCACAAGAAGTGGGAGTATGCTAATGAAATTTGCTGATGATATAAAGTTGGAACACTTCATCAGTACAGAGGAGGATCAGATCATTATACAGGAAGATCTGGATGACCTTGAAGACTGGAATAACAGAAATGGGATGCAATTTAATAGTATAAAGTGATACACTTAGGGTCTAATTATAAGAATTTCTGCTATAAACTGAGGGCTCATTAGTTGGCAGTGAAAGAGGAGGAGGAGAGAGTCCTGGGTGTGTGGGCTGATCACAGGATGACAATGAGCCACAAATGTGATGCAGTTTCTAAAAAGGCAAATGTGATTCTAGGGTGTTTCAGACAAAGCATTTCCAGTAGAGAAAGAGAAGTACTAATGCCATTGTACAAGGCACTGGTAAAACCTCATTTGGAATACTGTGCACAGTTTTACTCACCCATGTTCAAGAAAGTTGAATTCAAACTGGAACAGGTGTAGAGAATAGCGATTTGGAGGATCAGGAGAATGAAGAGCCTGTCTTATGAGAGGAGGCTAAAAGAACTTGGTTTGCTTAGCTGAGCAAAATGAAGGCTGAGAAGGTATATGATTGCTCTCCATGAATAATCTGGGTCATTGTGACTGGGTCACCCCTACAGCACCCTTTGTGGCTCAGGAAGGCACCACTTGCTCAACAGGTCTCTGCTGGTAGGTCACTGTCTCTGCAAGATCCCAGGTAGCGGTGCTTGAACCCTCCTGCCAAGTCACATTTCACCCTTACCGGGTGTTAACGACCAAAGGAAATCAGGCTAAAAAATAAACAAATCCCACAACTCAAAACAGGGACATTCAGTAGGAACCCACCTCTCCCCAACCTCACTTCTATTACCAAAACATTAATTCTGCTGCCAATCACTCAGGGTCTGGTCATCCCTTCTAGCAGGAGCTCATTTGGCCAGCAAGCTAGCTCAGTCTCTGGGCTTCTTTTAACTCCCCTTTCCATGCCTGACATTTGCTGCAGGTGTAGCAGGGCCAACAGGGTCCACAGACTTCCATCCACCCTCATGGTGCCAGTGTGGGGTCCATCAGCCCCATCAGAGGGGTGCACACCAGGGTAAAGAGATGTTTAAAAGTTTATGTTGGCACAAGAACAAATCAGTCTGAACTGGCCATAAATAAATGTTGGGTGGAAATTAGAAGAAGGTTTCTAACCATTAGAGGAATGAAGTTCTGGACCAACCATCCCATAGGAGTTGTGGGGGGAAACAACTGAATTAGTTTTTAGAGAGAGAGAGAGTGAGAGAGAGCGTGACAAATTTATGAGTGCAACTGTATGATAGGGTTGCTTGTGCCAAATGAAGAGGGGAGAGTAGAGCTCAGCAGCACTGAGGGTCTTTTCTGGTTTCCATCTTATATTCCTAAAATGTCTTACTTCAGGGCTACTGCCAGTCACCTGCAAGAGTCAGGAAGGGATCCCCCCAATATATTCTGGACTCTACATCCCTGGGGGAACTTTCTAGTTTATGTCTTTTGTACTCCTAAAATTTCATGCTTCAGGGCTTCAACTGGCCAGTTGCAGGAAGGGATTTCCTGTCCCCCTCTCCCGACCAATATATTCTGGATTGGGTTTTTCGTTTGTTTATTTTTGTCTTTTGTCATCTCCTTTCTCTGACGTATCAGGGATGGCCACAGTGGGCAGGGTGGGCCAGTGCTTTGAGGTGGTCCTGAGAATTTTCTCCCTCAGGTGCTCAGCTGGCTGGTTCTTACTCACATGCTCAGGGTCTATCTGATCACCATATGTGGGGTAGGGAAGGAATTTCCCCCCAGACCAGATTGGCAGTGATCTTGGGGGTTTTTCACCTTCCTCTGCAGTGTATGCGGCGCAGATCACTTGCCAGAATTATCTGGGCATATCTCACTTTAGTGATTTCCCTGACATTGCAGGGGCCTCAGGCACTGGTGCACCCTAGTCCCTCCTGTTCTCTGCCTCTGTAGTTTAGTCTCCTATGGTTTGCAATACTTTGATCTAATTTTGGTATTTGGGTTTAGTGTGTGGGTACTGGATGGTGCTGGTGGCCTGTGATACACAGGTGGTCAGGCTACGTAATCTGATGGTCCATTCTGGCCATACATTCTTTTATTCTAAATTATGAATTAAAGCTCCGGTGCTGCAGTCTTGCATCGACAAAGTTCCCATTTGCAGACAGATTCTTTAGCAACCTCTCCTTTAAAATTCAAGGTATGTTAGGGAGTGTATTTTTTTAACCTTACCAGGAAGAATGAAATTACATATATAAGAAGCCTGGAGCTAAATGAAGTCTCTTCTAGGTCTGTAATCTGTAACTACGTAGGACAGACATTGATGACTAATTAACTTAATAACTAAAAGGAAAGTGGTGATGTGGAAAGTGAAGAGACTGTGAAACAAACTATGCTGGGGTACTGAGTTACATGGGTAAAAGAAAGTATGTCCCTGCAATTTCTAGAAAAACTCAGAACTAAAACTCTCAGCTGGGCGGATCCTCAGTTGGTGTAAATAGCAAGGCTCCATTAGCTTCAACAGAGATGTGCCCTTCAGTTTTCAGGTTATCTGCCCCCACACAGTGTATGTAACAGAATTTAAGGTACCAGATATACATCTAGATTCATAAGTGACCAATAAGTGAAATGTCAGAAATCTGACTCATGAGCCATATGTTTCACATGAGCTAAGGAAGACTAGACAGTTTGCACATGTTGGTTCTGTCTGAGAAGAACCCCCTTTTTCCTAGTTTGGAGGAGCATAGATCATGTGACTTTTAGCAGTAGTCAGCCCATGGCCACAGTAGTTCAGCATAGTCGTCTGTAAACACTGAGAGTCAGAGCTTAAAAATACCCGTCAACAAAGTACATGAAAAAAACCATGTGTGCCACTCCATTGTAAGGATGGTGTTAGTCTATCTCTCATTTCTTCTCTGCATGAGTCTGAGAGATACCACCATTCTCTCTAAGGGCCGGTCTACACTTAAAACATTGCACCATTGTAATGCTTTAATGAAGACGCTGTACTCCGACAGGAGAGCTCTCTCCCATCAGCATTGTTAATCCACCTCTGTGAGAGACAGTAGCTATGCTGGTGAGAGAGACTCTCTTGCTGACGTAGTGCTGCCTACTCCAGCACTTAGGTTGGTATAACTACATTGCTCAGGGGTGTGGATTTGGTGTGACGTAGTTATACCAAAGTAATTCTGTAGTGCAGATGTGCCCTAAACTTGCTCAGATGAATCAGTATGAAATTAATACTGTGATTCATCTTCTATATGAATCAAAATGTGTGATTCTCTAATCAAGAGTAGGTTTGTTACTAGTAGCACTAAATGCACCTATGGGATCTTTATGATCAAGGAACTTTAGCTTAGTTTTAGACCTTCTTGACAGAACAAGCAGCAATGGTCTCAAGTTGCAGTGCGGGAGCTCTAGATTGGATATTAGGAAAAACTGTTTCACTAGGAGGGTGGTGAAGCACTGGAATGGGTTACTTAGGGAGGTGGTGGAATCTCCATCCTTAGATGTTTTTAAGGCCCAGCTTGACAAAGCCCTGGCTGGGATGATTTAGTGAGGGTTGGTCCTGCTCTGAGCAGGGGGTCAGACTAGATGACCTCCTGAGGTCTCTTCCAACCCTAATCTGCTATGAGTCTATGAGTTCTCTAAGAGTATGTCTACACTGCAATTAAATACCCATGGCTGGCCTGTGTCAGCTGACTTGGGCTCAGAGGGCTAAGGCTGCAGGACTATAAAATTGTCGTGTAGATATTCAGGTTTGGGCTGGAGCACATGTTCTAGGACACTCTCCCCTTGCAGCATCCCAGAACTCGGTCTCCAGCCTAAGCCTGAGTATCTACACTGCAGTTTTACAGCCCTGTAGTCCAAGCCCTGGGAGCCCAAGTCAGCTGACATGGGCCAGCTGCGGGTATTTAATTGCAGCATAGATGTACTCTAAGAAGAGCCCTAAGCTAATATTTTCCAAGTTGGTTGCCTAAACTTGGTTCTAAAATCCATATTTAGGCACCTACATAGGCCTGGACTGATTTTTAGAGGTGTTGAACACCCACAAAGCTCACTAATTTCAGTAGGAATTGGGTGTGCTCCACACTTCTGCAAAGCAGTCCCTTTATATTCAGGCAACTAAATGTTGATTTGGGAGCCAATTTTAAGATATCCTTGTTGATTTTCCTACAACAGTGGTTCCCAAACTTGTTCCACCGCTTGAGCAGGGAAAGCCCCTGGCGGGCCAGGCCGGTTTGTTTACCTGCCGCGTCCGCAGGTTCGGCCAATCGTGGCTCCCAGTGGCCGCGGTTCGCTGCTCCAGGCCAATGGGAGCTGCTGGAAGTGACGGCCAGCACGTCCCTCAGCCCGTGCCGCTTCTAGCGGCTCCCATTGGCCTGGAGCAGGTGGCTCTTGCCAAGATAATGGACAATCAGGCAGGGGGAACCACATCCAATACCTCCCATCCTACTAAACACAGTTTAGTATTCTGATTTAGGGTTTGAACTCCATATTTATTTCGTTCTAAGCATCTATGCTCAGGTATTGCATCATCTGCTCCATGGTGTATAAAATCTTACAGTGTTTGGGAATCCCTGCAATATCTGGGCAGGCTGCAGGAGGGAGTTTTTCCTTTGACTCTTTATTTTCAGGCATTTGTCAGTTCCAAGATAGATCCCCTGGAGGTAAATTTTCAGACTGCTGCACTGGGAATTACTGTATGCATTCACACAATTATAACTCATTAACAATAATGGGAGTCACTTGCCTGCCTGCTTTCTCATGCATCATGATGAAATATGACCTCTTCATGTTAATTTAATAGTGCTAAAACATTAAGGGTTTTTTTGCTAAGCATCCATATAGGTGTATGGCTATATCTATACATAGCTTCATTATAACACTCAGGTACTACGGTATGAGCTTGGTATAAGAAAATATACAGAATAGATCATTAAAATAACATTGTAAACCTTCTATGGGGTTCCAGATGCTTTACATGTGTAAACGAATATTTTTATACATTCAGATTAAAATCTACTATGCAACTGCTCTGTTTCTCTTGTCTATAGTCCCTTGATAAAATTTGTAGTTTGTTATCTCACCATTAGTGCACAGAGAAAACACTGGACACTTGCAGACTTGACTTGATATTGCAGAAACCCTGGGTTTTTAATTAACACTGGCTTCTCCTGCATCTGTCAAGTCCCATTCAAATTTAGCGAGCTGAACACAGATGCTATACTATGGAAAAGAATGGGAGACAGAGAGGGAGAAAGAAAGCCAGCCTGGGTGTGTATTTGCTGTGTTGCCTAGCCAATGTATCCAGGACTTTTCTTGCCGCAGAGAGTCAGGTGTAACTGCTGTAGATGCAGAAAACTATATGAGAAGAATAGATTTCAGGACTATATTATATTATATCAAGGGCAAACAGCACCCAGAACCTTCAAATATAATTAAGTTTTTTTTTTAAATTGCCCTACACACAGAGTATACATTAAATGTTAATATATGAAATCAGAATCTTTAACAATGCGTATTATATATTTTCCTTTAGATAGAAAAATATGCAAGGGTATTATAGTCAATTGTGCTGAGGTTTATTGTGGTCACCACAGCATTGTAGCAGAAGTATTTAAGTAGACATTAGGTGCAGTCACGCAAAATAGGCTTTGGTGAAAATATCAAATCTATCAACTTTCCTTCTGTAGTCAAACAAAATATATATAATCTCTTGCATTCAAGTAAAATATATTTGAATGCAGACGGTATCTGCACCTACGTATATAGATATGAAGAACTATATCCATTCTAACATACATACACAATACAGAAGGAAAGCTGATTTTGTGCTATGGGGAGAACTAGCTTCTCAATCTCTTTTTTTATATTATATATATGTATCCAAAGACAATGATACAGTTGAGATCAGATAAGGTCTAGATTTTGCTTTAAGAATAGTATACTTTAAGAAGTGTACAAAACCTATGGAGACATTATGTTTTACTAACTGATCCTGCATTTTCTGGTGATTCTGGAAAAGGTTACATTCCTTACATTTAAAATAATTTTTGAATATTTGACATTTCCAGAACAGGTATAGCAGATTTAGAAACAAAAAAGGCTGATTGTGGATCTGTTGGTGATCAGCTACTTGTGAAAGTAAGGACTCACCACCAGCATAAATGGGGGTTGCCCAAGGGCAGTAGCAAGCATCAGATTGTCTTTCTGGAGTTCCATGCAGAAAAGCAAAAGGGCCATAAAATATTCAGGGCACACTTCACAAAGGAAGGTTTCAGAGTAGCAGCCGTGTTAGTCTGTATTCACAAAAAGAAAAGGAGTACTTGTGGCACCTTAGAGACTAACAAAATAAATTTGTTAGTCTCTAAGGTGCCAAAGTACTCCTTTTCTTTTCACAAAGGAAGTAGAAGGTTTAGAAGTGGAGAACTGATTACTGATACCTTAGGATTTTTTGATGTCATTAAATCCCAACTTTACAATTATTGAATAAAGAACTGGATATATTTTTATAACCAGAAAAAGCACACAATACATTTGCTAGGAAACACCCCTCCCCCCACATAATTTTTCCATAGTCACAGTACAAATTTTGTTCCTTATCAGTGAAATTTGGTCCTGTGGGAACTATGTGGGACCAAAGGATCATATGTTTCTACCATTCAGTAGAACTCTGTCCTAGTGATGTTTAGTGAGAAAAGGCTGTATTAACAGAGGAGCTCATCGTAATCAAGATGAACTTTTCTGGAGACAAATCTCATCCGTAATACTGATACATCTAGCTGTCACTCTGCTTCTAGACTATATGCTACCATAAGAGCATGTATTTCTTTACCAAATTTGGCAGACCACCCCATCACTGCTTTTTCTTTTTTCACTAATCTACCAAAGGTGCATTAGAGCATTCTCTTCAAGCTCAAAGACCTAATTCTGATCACTTTATTCACACAAGTAGCGAGTAAGGATAGCAGCATTTGGCTTCAGATGTATTAAAAATGCAATCATGGGATTCCTGGCTTAAAGCGTCGTGGACTTCCACATTAAACTTGCTCCTTGTACAAGTAAAAAAGTTCTCTCTCTCTTTCTCTCTCTGAGCCACAGACTCAACCAGAGATCGGATATTAAAACTGGGTTCTATCCTTTTTGTTCATCATTTGTAGTAATACAATTCTGCAATCTATCCAAAAAATTCTGCCCTGCTCCTCCTTTGAGGACCATGAGTCAACTTACTCCTTAGCAACCTTTAAACTACCTTATTATGTTCATTAGCACTGTTGTAATCCAAGCTATGTCAGTCTTTCCAATATAAACTTGTATTTTCATGGCTCTATGACTCTGCCATAAATATTTGCTCCAGGCTGAAAGGTCTCAGCATGGGAACACATTTTAATAAAATTTGGTCATTAGGTCATTTACAATTGATTGTGAGATGCTTTTGCTTGCATTCCTGTAATTTAAAACCCACTTTCTTTTTTAAATATGGAAACTATGGTTCATAACATGGTTATGTTAACAGATTTTTTTTTTACAGCATGTAGAAGTCATTGATACAACTGACCAAACTTTTGTTAGCCCACCTGCCAACTCCAACTAGGGAAGATTACTCTTCAGTGGTTCTGGTCTTTCTACTCAAGTTATTTGTGGATAATCACTCATCTGTCCTACGCTGTGTCATAGGATTATTGTCCTGATCAATATGTATTTTATGCAACTGGGAAAGATGGGTGGGTGACTTGGCCTGTGAGGGGGAGATGGCACTCCGCTCTCTCTCTCTTGCTCGTTTTTCAATCATTGCACAAAGCAAACCCCAAATGTTTCAACTCTCATCACAACGCCAGCCCAAAAAGCAGGGCGGAAAAAGGAAGAAAAATAAAGGGGGCAACTTTGATCTCAAGTTGTTTCTCACTGAAGTACATTTAATACTTTATTTTTCAATCTTGAAAAATTGAGTGTAATTCAAATTAAATGGATTACATTTGGTTATTTTACAGTGTTTTCCATGAGTTGGACACATGTAGAATTTTACCTAATTCAGAATTTTTCTGTATTACGTTCTCACGTTGAACCACGTTTTTCTTTGTTTCTTCTCACAAAATGACTGTGATGTTCTCCTGTCTCTCTGATACCATGTTATACTGAATCGCTACCAAGATTTTCCCTAAGATCACAATGATGCTGTTGTCTAATTTACCTAGTACCTGATCCAACTCCCATGAAAATCAGTGGCCTGCACTCTGTGCCAGGTCAATTTTCTGCTCAGTGCAGCAGAGTGTGAAGGCTACTGGGGAACTGGTTATAGATCCTTGATTTTCAGGGCTGATCTTGGTTGCCTGAGCTGCACAAAGGTGCTAGAACAAAATAGAAAATCTGTTCCGAGTCTTTCTATTGATTTAATGGGAGTCAGATTAACCCACTGGTTCTTGTTCCCTCCCATTATATTCATTTTATATTTGCCTTGAGTAAGGATAAAGCATTTATTGCGGATTGCAAGAGTCCTCAAATCCCACAGAAATCAATGGGAAATGATGGAATTCAGCCACTCCAAGAGGTGTTCAGAATGTTGCAGCATAAACCCCTTAGGCCCAATATTTTCCCCACTGGTTCCTTAAAGAGCATAAGAACGGCCATACTGGGTCAGACCAAAAGTCCATCTAGCCCAGTACCCTGTCTACCGACAGTGGCCAATGCCAGGTGCCCCAAAGGGAATGAGCAGAACAGATAATCAACAAGTGATCCATCCCCTGTCGCCCTTTCCCAGCTTCTAGAAAACAGAGGCCAGGGACACCATCCCTGCCCATCCTGGCTAACAGGCACTGATGGACCTATGAAGTGAGTGTGGCAGACTGATAATATCCCAAACATACCTTATGGAATTAAGATAAACTTTATTGAATTAAATTAAAACATTGAATTAGGGTTAAAACCTTTGGGTTCCGTTGTATTAAAAATGCAATTGTGTATGTGTACTGTATGCACCTTCTTCACTAAGGAGGGGAATGCTAATGTATTTCCTCAGTTATCAACCTTTTGAAGCCACGCCTGGGAAAGGTATGCACATACTAGTTCAACGTGCATTCTCCAGGGGCCAACAGACAAAATAAAAGGGGTGGGGCTAAGCTATTTATCCAAAAACTGGCTCATGGCCTTCTTTCTGATCCAGCAAATTGATAAGACCCCTGGTCCATAGACGGCCCCAATCCTTTGGGAAGGATTGGCAGGACTGGGCCTACTGAGGCCTCATAAGACTGAGTGCTTGTACTTAGGTGAAGCTGTGATGAACTTGTAGCCACAAGGAATCCCCTTTGGTGGGATGTTGAAGGACTGATCCTGCCAGAATCCATGTTAGGGTGGTGTTTGGTAAGCTTATTAGCGTGCCTGTAGGTTCTTCTATTGTTTTTTAACATGTTTTCTCCATAGTGCTTTTACTGTAACAAAGGTAAGGCTTGCATAGGAAGTGCTGTGTGCTACCTTATAACTGTAGCAATTAGACCCGTTAACCGTGTAAAGAAAAAGCAAGCAGGTTCTGTTTGGACAGCTTGTCTGTGCTGAAGATAACAGTGTAGACGAGGTACTGCAAAGCCTGTAAATCTGCTGGTTGGAAGGGAGAGGGATGCACTTCTCCACCCAAGACAGGCAACAGCTGGGAGCAGGAAGCTTGGGAGTGGATGCTCTTGCTGGACCACTGAGGAGAAATACAGGTGCAGTTGAGCTGAACTCTGACAGAGAGTTGATACTGTGAGTTTTTGCTGTTTGAGTTGCATCCAAAGTAAGCCGCTTATACAAGAGGGATACCAAAGCCAATGTGAAGGCTTTGTTCCCAGGCACTCTTTCAAACTCAGGCAATTTAGGAGGAGTTTAGAAACCTCAGCAACTGGTGAGGCAAAAGAACTTAAACGGCATTGAATTTTTGACTACATGCTACAATGTTAAAAATGTCAATCAATATTTTAAAAATAAACATTAGGGAAGGAAAGGAAGAAACTTCCATGTATAAAGTCCTTACCTTCACAAAAATGTATGTACTGGCAGTCTTGCAATAATAAAGAGAAATCTGAGGATTAGGATGTGAATCATGAGACATTCTGCTTCTGTAGTTCATTTCCAAACAGAAGGAGCCAATATAAACCCCATGGAGTTTATCATCTGATGCCAACAAATCCTGTTTATGAATTACAGATGCTGCAATAACACTTAGAAGTGTGGGGCCAGATTCTCACACTTGAGCAACATCAACATAGCTGCATTAAAAGTCAATGGAAATACACTGATTTACACTAGGTGGGGATCTGGCCCACTATCTCTTTAGGTACCAGTGTGGCTTGTGAATATGAGAATTTGCAAATGCTTTACAAATGACTACTTTTAAGGCTTCTTACATTTCTTTCACAATAAAGAACTATTTTACACCCTGACAACCTCAGATTTTTACATTGTGAAACAGATGGTCGAAGAGCACACACTGAGGTTCATATACATTTTGGTGAATCTGTTTTGCCTTGCTACATATTCTTGTGGTTATTTTGGCACTTGGCTTGGTGTGGTTCCTATGCTGTGAAATGCATTCCGTTGTTAAAACAGGAGGCAGTAGCATGGCAAACCGTGGATGCATTAGGTGTGTTTTGCTTGTTAAGATCACTTCCTTACATATGTTCCTGCCTGATACGCCACATTTAAAATAAAGTTCTATCAGTAATTATAAATAAGAACAAGGTAACTGTAAGCAAGTAAAGTTCCCATACTGCTCTGAAGGGAATTTACAGTCAGCATACGCACCAAACTTCCCCTCTGTGTGTGGTTTGCATTTACTGGTAGTTGAAACAATTACTCCACAGAATAAACTTCAGCTTACGCATTCTCCTCCAACATTGGATGTTCCCAGCTGACACCCTGTACCCTATTCCAGACCCTAGTTCTCTCTGTTTGGACAATTGTTTCCACACTTATCAGAATGATTCGGCAGAATTTACTCTATAACTTTATGCAGGGTTCGAACTGTTGCTGACCTGGCTGGTCAAGAGAAGAAATCTCTCACTGTGTAATGGCATCAGAAGTGTCTAATTCAACCTGAGGTTTGAAGTTAGTCCGTGTATCCTTCACCTCCCCATTGAACCCACCAAGTTTGCAGAACAGATGAATAGGAAGAATGTATCTTTTTTAAATGATAAAATTCTGCAAATATAAATGTATTTACTTTTTTTTTCATTAAACGGCCCTATAGGGTCTTATGCATAATTATAAATGTGGCCTTTTATAAACATCCAAAAATACACGGGCTTTCACTCCTCCTCTATTGCTGATTGCGTTCCTGGTAAGATGAACTGCAGTTTACAAATTATTGGTGTAAATTTGAGTGGAGTTTGCTTGCAGGATAATTTAGCAAACTAGCAGATCAATTAAAATTAGATTATGGACTGCTCTTACACAAAGTAATAAAGTATACAGCATCTGATACAAATCAAGTAATGCTATCAAAGCACAGGTTAAGTTCAATACTACAGAGTTCACTTCATTTAAAAATAGTTAAGTGATATTCACATGGCTCCTACAATATGCTAATAGAGTAGTCAAGGGTCTGAATCTAACTGAAAACTAGATTTAGGATTTTAAGTATAACACTTAGGGAGACATTGGTGTGAGAGTGCATGTTTGTCTGTGCATTGGAGTAGGCAGGAAAGTGGGAAAGAGGGCTGCATTATTTTGATTCAGACCACCACAAACCATATGGGTAGAATATCTTCCTTAAATTAACAGTAGAGACCATTGCTATGTTTCATTGGCCTAGCAACAAGAAAATTGGGACATTTCAGTCACTATCTTCCATTAATTTTCATGTAAATATCTATGCATCTTTAAACAAAAAAAGTGTAACTTTTCCACAAGAAAAATTAAAGTGTTAGCTAATTTGACATGTTCTCTATGAAAAGCACGTAAAATATATGTAACCCTTCTGCCCGTCAGAGTTGGCAGCAACAAGGGCCGGGTTCAATATCTAGGGGATCCATTCCAATAACACAATGCAAACCGGCTCGAGCCCCCACCCAGTGACCTGGGACAAATATATACCACCCCCGCTGGGCGCCTCCAAGAGGCAATACTTCCCCTCTCGCAAGCACATAGTCTGAGTGTAGCAAAAGCCTTTTAATAACAGAGAGAAACAATGTGACATTATGTTTGGGAAACACCACCAACAGGATTCATAACAAAACCCATGAGCAAAAACCCACCCCAAGCAAATTGGGGCATGCCCTTTTCCCTTTGGTTCTTGAGTCCAGCAACCCCAAATCACCCAAAGTCCCAAAAGTCCAATGCCCCAAAAGTCTCTGTCCCTGGTCAGGGCAGCCCCAGAGTTCGAAAGTTTATCTGCGGAGCTTTACCTCCCAACCTGGGTGGAAATGGGACAGGGGTAAGAGGCACCTTACATGATCTGAAGCTGACCGCCCCACGAACTCCTTCGCTCAGCTGCGCTCCGCTCCGCCAGCCGCCCCACGAACTCCTTCGCTCAGCTGCGCTCCGCTCCGCCAGCCGCCCCACGAACTCCTTCGCTCAGCTCCACGGCCCACAAGCAGCTCCTGCCATCCACAAACTGCTCCACCAGCCGGTCCGCAAGGCACTCCAGCCGGCCCGCCAACTGCTCCACAATATATCTTCCGGCTCCCCCACTACTTAACACAACACTCAGTGATTTCAGCTCTTAGGTGAATTCATCTTGTAGTAGGGGAGCCCCAGTGCTGGTGCACTGTCAGCCCAAAATGAGCTCAGCAGCCTATAACTAGACTTCTAATGAAATCAAAATTAGCTCTGATATTCTACAGTGGAGAGAGGAGGAAGTGCAATTAGCATGTAAAGCCCTCACCAAGGGGCCCATGCCACCAAGTATTAGTACTTGTCCCCAGCCTCTCTCCATTCACACAGTTTTGGAACCCATGACCCTTGCCTAGCGAGTGCTACTTAGTTGATGGAGAATCCCTCCATCATAACAAAAGGCCACGTACAGTTCCAAGCACAGTTCCCATAATCAGGGTAATAACAATTTATTCTTCCTGCCCCAATAACAGAGACACTGGGGATCCCACAGCAGCCAAAGTGACCATTTGGGCAGCTATGGTCTCATTCTAGGCATGGTGGGTGTGCCTATGCAAATGAGATCGGCCCCTGAAGTTCTTTTCCACAACTTGCCACACCTCACCACCAGATGTCAGGGTGGAGCTCATCCTGACACTGCTTACATATATTTAAAGTCACTGAACTTAAAATTGCTAAGATTTAATGATTGCTGTTCTAATGAATGTTCCACATCTGCCTTGCTTTGAGCTTCACACACAGCACTTGCGTGTGTTGCAATGTTTTACAGTTATTGTGACTTTTTATGCTGCTCGGCACTGAACAAACATATAATTAAAAGATAGTCCCTGTCCCAAAGATCTTATAATCTAAATATAAGACAAGACAACAGGTGGAACCAAGCAGACTGGGGACACACAGAAACAATGAGACAATGCTGGTAATCTTGTAGTCCCACTGAAACTTTTGGGGATTACTGACACAATAAATCTGCTGCAAAGGTAATGCAACATGAGGCAAGGCCACTTCAGACTACGGATTCTCATTGATGGGGATGTCAGAGCCCAGGGTGGGAGGAGAAAGCCCTGGCAGTATGTTTCTGTCAGAGCTGTGCTGCTGAGGAACTGGAAGGGGAAAGGGCACTAGAGCAGACACATAGGCATGGGTTCGATATGCAGATGGCCTCTGTTCCGAGTGGATTTCCTGAATTATCTGAGGATCTCAAGGTAGATGTGGGACCAATGTTCCCTCTAATTTTTGACAGGCCGTGTGCACAAAAAATTTCTTCTGTGCAAATTTTTGTGCGTGCGGTGTTTCGCCATGTGTACGGGGTTTAGGATCTGCGCACACGTGCACAGCTTAGAGGGAACAGTGTGTGGGATCAAGGGTAAAACCACAGCCCTTTCCTTTAAGGCAGGGGTGGACAACCTGAGCCTGAGAAGGAGCCAGAATTTACCAATGTACATTGCCAAAGAGCCATAGTAATACGTCAGCAGCCCCACATCACCTCCCATGTCCCGCTCCCAGCACCTCTCACCCACCGGCAGCCCTGCCGATCAGCGCTTCCCCCTCCCTCCCCGCACCTCCCAATCAGCTGTTTCGTGACATGCAGGAGGCTCCAGGGGGCTGACGGCATGGCAGGCTCAGGGGAGGGTGCAGGAAGAGGTGGAGTGGGGGCAGGGCCTGCGGCAGAGCCAGGGGTTGAGCAGTGAGCACCTCTGGGCACATTGGAAAGTTGGTGCCTGTAGCTCCAGCCCCGGAGTCGGTGCCTTTACAAGGAGCTGCATACTGACTTCTGAAGAGCCACATGTGGCTCCGGAGCCACAGGTTGTCCACCCCTGCTTTAAGGGGTTAAACCTTGCCCCACCTCCCTTTCCCACACTCCTGATTGAATGGTTTGGGGAACACGGTGTGAGGGGCACTTTAAGTATTCCTCCCCCCAGACTCCTTTCTCGCTGGTTTTACCAGGCATAGAGAATCCGCACCATTGACCTGCACGTTTCCATTACAAAAAGTGATTTATTAGAGGACAGCAAAGTAGCCTCACAAGACCCCTGTTCCTGAAAGGTACTGAACACCCTCAGCTCACCATGAAGCTAATGGGATTTGAAAACATTCACCTTTTAAAAGTGCTCTGCACCTCAGGGGCTAGGGCCCAAAATCTCATGGCTTCTAAAGAGGAATCACTTTAATTAATTAATTTAGTCAGTCTCCTCTGCCCCTCTCGGGCACTTACAGAAGTGAGCTACACTTTAGGCCAATTCATTCACTGAGAGAAACTTTGTTGTATTTGCATTTGGCCTGTTATTTTTCTATTTGACAATAAAGCCTACGTCTCCTGGTCTGATTAACCTGACACAGTTCTGCATGTGCCATAGCTTCTTATCTTCAGCCTCTCTATATGTATGGGACATTCTCTTTCCATGCCCCTAGAGTCATCCTAGAAGATTATTTTAACATTCACTGTGTTGATCTTATCACACAGCAAACATTTGTGTAATACAATGTAAGGAAACAAGTTTTCAAAGCCCTAAATAACCAGTAATTCAGCTGATAAGATGTAATGACAGAACCGCAGTGATACAGTCTTTTCTTGGAGAGCTTACTGATGAAGAACATAAAGTGCCTCTTATACTAATGCTCCCCAACAGAGTCCCACTAATCAGCATTTTTAAAGGGGAAAACAATGCAGTTGCAACCACTATCACTGGTTCCATTCACTGACCTTTCACTGAAACAATTAATTCCGCATCTTTTTTTTTTCCCCCACTATCAAGCTACCAGACAAGTTATTTGTCTTTTCTTTCTCACATCACTCCCTTTCAGTCCAGGTCTTTTCATCTCATGGCTTGTGGGACTACTATTTGTTCTTGGGCTTCTAACCTTTAATTCTCCTCCATCTCAAAAAGTGGAATATCTATTGTTGGTGTCCGAGTTTAATGCCTCCATATGTGTTTCCCTTAAAATTTCCTTCTCTTTCATCCCTATCCAAATCCAGTTAATCAGTGATCTACCTCCTAATGTTTTTTACTTAGCTTATCACTATGATACCTGATGACTTTATATCTCTCTACCGATGGTGCTCTTGTTCTCTATAGAGAAATAGGTATATCTTTCACACTGGACTGCCTTGATTTCCTTGGTAGATATTCTAAACACAGATCTCTCCATTCTCCTCCTCCACTCCCCACCCTGCTCTTTTTACCATCTGCAAGAGCTCACCTGCTTGCTTCATTAAGTTCACTGAACCCCAGTTACCTGGCTCAGCACTGGCTGCTCATTTGCAATCACTCACCAATCCGCAACTGCTCTCTCAGCCTCTCCCCCTGCAAAATAAGTTTCCAGAAAAAGCCTATTAAACAGATCCCCACCCCCAACCAGCTCTGAAACTGCCTTGCTCACCAAAGCAGCACTGGCTCTAGCCAGAACCACTCCACATAGAGGCTCTATACTTTCAAAAGCTCTATACTGACGCTAGGTTTGTAAACTTGCAGGAATCATTCAATGATTTCCCATCTACTGTTGACTTTTGAAGATGATTATCTACAGGACTGTGCCAAAGGAAACAGGTGCCATTTCATAGAAAAGGAAGGACAAAAACATGGAATATGGATCCCTCCATTATCAAATTACATCAGGCTAGTTACTCTGAGAGTAATAAAGAATGTTGAGAACAGAGCAGACCTAGTTTTCATTAAGAAGCCAGATCTGACATTACTGTATTCCTTTTAACAATCATATCTGCTCATTCACTCAGCTCAAAGTCCTTTTTATTACAATTTACTCTGTTTCTTCCTCACTTCCGTTAAAGTGGAACCATCCTGGAACTCACTTGTTCATCCTATGTTTTAAAATGGTAGCACTGCATATGCACCATACTCCAGAAGCAACTAAGATGGCAAGTGCTTTGAGTACCATGTTCAAAATGTTATTATAAATAAAACACAGAGGGGGCCAGATTCTGTCCCCTAGCTCTATCCCCTTTCTGCTACGATGGCAGCTCAAAGAAGATGGAGAGCTACCCTAACAGAGCAGATGCAGAATCATATAATCATGGAATATCAGGGTTGGAAGGGACCTCAGGAGGTCATCCCTGCTCAAAGCAGGACCAATCCCCAACTAAATCATCCCAGCCAGGGCTTTGTCAAGCCTGACCTTAAAAACCTCTAAGGAAGGAGGTTCCACCACCTCCCTAGGTAACCGATTCCAGTACTTCACCACCCTCCGAGTGAAAAAGTTATTCCTAATATCCAACCTAACCCTCCCCCGCTGCAACTTGAGACCATTACTCCTTGTTCTATCAGAAGAGGATTCCCTATCATGTAGAGCAGTGGTTCTCAAACTAGGGCCGCTGCTTGTTCAGCGAAAGCCCCTTGTGGTTCGGGCTGGTTTGTTTACCTGACTCGTCCGCAGGTTCAGCTGATAGCGGCTCCCACTGGCCACGGTTCACCCCTCTAGGCCAATGGGGGCTGCAGGAAGGGCAGCCAGCACATCCCTCGGCCTGCACTGCTTCCCGCAGTCCCCATTGGCCTGGAGCAGCGAACCGTGGCCAGGGGGAGCCACGATCAGCTGAACCTGCAGACGCGGCAGGTAAACAAACTGGCCCAGCCAGCCAAGGGCTTTCCCTGAACAAGCAGCGTTTGAGAGCCACTGATGTAGAGGATTCCTTTGCTGGCATTCATGGAGGGGCTTGGGACAGAACCAAAGTGCATCCCCATGTGAAGGAGCAGTTCCTAGGGGACCTCTATGCTGTAACATTGAGAAACCTAAAAGCTGCTCTATATTATTCTGGAAGCTGGTAACTGAGATCCACCTCCTCACCACTACTACACAAATACCCTGATCCTGCACCAAGTACAGCTCAGCCAGACTCAAGGATCTGGCCAGGAAATAATTGTCTATTAATAGCGTCTAATACACAGATTAAATAATATGATGTTGGAGTCACAACCATAAACATAAAACTGATTAAATTTAGAAACAGTTAGGAGAAGAGGGACATTTCAATATGAGTGCACAAAAATATCTGTTTAGTGATATGTGCCACTAGGATAAAACAATCTCTTATTAGCATTAACACTCACAAACCAAATCTGAAAGCTGACATAATAGTTCAGAAAATCAGTGAGCCAGCACAGACATAGTGTACACCCACCATCACTGAATTTCCATCTCACCTCTACCTGCTAATAAAAATGTTCCAATATCTTGTAATTCTGGGTCTTAATAGCTTCTGGCTGTAGAGAGAACAAAAGTGGGAGGCAGAAAAATGCAGCCCCATCTCCCATCCTAATACTTCATAGGCCTTAACAAGCACCCTGTTGATTTAAGAACGGTCACTCTGGATAGACATTTGGAAAAGGAATTCTGCAGTGTAATAAAATTAAGACACTGAGAAATTAAAGAAGCAAGCAGGCTTCAGAGAAAAGGACAGACAAGTGATGTCCACTTTCCTGACAAAAGTTTTACCAGGTATATAAGCCCAAAATGCCTCTATTAGCCCTGATAGCATCCAGCTGGAGTCTTTGTCCTGCTCACATATCACACAACCCCAGGCACTGGCTTTGGGCGATCTAGTTCCAGCTTCTCACACCTGGACCTTTTACAAATCCAGTGTAAGAACTTTTTCAAGATTTCTGGAAGGATTTTAAATTTTTTCCACAAAAGATGTATTGTCCCCGTTGGTGATTACACCATCCATTTGACTAATTATTTCCAAGCTGTGATGTAGTGTACTGTTTTATCCTGATGTACATCCCAAGGCGGACATTACATGGTTTGCTGAAGATAATGTTCCAGAAACAAATGGCTAAATACCAGTGATTTATTTTTTTCAAAAAGCCACTACACATAAACAGCCCCTGGAAGCCTGTGGAATTTTAATAAGACCAGTAAGAGTCAGATTAAATCATAGGTACCAGAGTCATGTGATGTCAGAATCTCTGCTTTTATTAACACTAACCAAGTAAGTCTCTAGCCCTCACAGTTCTGAAGAAAAGCCTAAAAATGTGACTCACATGTAACGGCCATGTTGATCCTGATGCTGGGTCTGCAGACAGCTTCCGGTTGAAGGTGGCACAGCAGATGAAAGAGCTGGTTAGGAAGTTGCCTGGCCCCATGCTCGAACATCAGAGCAGACCGTGTCCCTGGTATTCAGAGGCGGGGACCACTCTGCCTGAGGGACTACGTTGCTATGGTTTGGGAGGCCAGGTGCTCCCCACACACACAGCTGGAATGGAGGGAAAGAGGGTGACCACCATTGTTTCAGAGGGGAAGACGGCCCCTGGGCAGCTGGGGAAGGCAAAGGGAGTCCTCCCCTAGCCACTGCTGCTGTATCCTCTGGGTCACTGGGGAGACAAGGAAGCGATGCAATGAAGGGAAGCCAAGCTGCAGAAGGAAGAGGGAGGGGGGGCTGCTGGCTCCTGTGCTCTGCAGGAGGTGAGGGAGCCTCACACACTACTGCTTCTCCTAGTAACAGCTGGTAAAGGGAAACTGTGGGAGCCAGTCTGTAGCAGAACCACCTGAGCTGTGAGCTTGGCATCAGACTTAAATCGTTAACAATAAACTCAAGATTTGGCTGTCTGTGCCTTTAAACAAATAACTCTCAGTCATGGTGTTTAATTCAGGGCCCTGGGCTAATACTGACAAGCTCCTCACTCAGCATTGCTCTTCAGAGGAAGCAAGCAAGCCTTCTTAACTGCTCTGCTGGCTCCTTATTGGCCAGTGTCTCCTCCTGGCCTTTCTAGGCCTCTGGAGGACTAAGTGTCATTAGTAACCAGACCTGACTGGGTTTTCTTTAAGCAGGTGGTGTGAGGGCACTGATGCCTCCTGCAGAGGGCAGAGAGGTCCTGATAGCCCAGTCTCAGAGACCCAGCACCTAGCACACCAATCATGGGCTAAGGCAATGGTACAGGAGAACTCTCATGTGTGGTTGCCCATATTTGTCTTAATCCAGGTCTGAGATCGATACATAACAAAGAATGAGTGGCAAGAGCAAACCTGAGACTGTCCCTGAAAATGCATATACCCTGTGGCACCTTACCTTGCACTCAACACAAAAGTTTAGAGCGGGTGGAGGGAGGGCTCTATATGGATCAGAACTATCCATATAGAAGCACCAGCTGGGGGGGAAGGTTGTCTCCCCCCCATGCACTTTACCATCCATTGCCAAGGATTCCAGCATCTCTTTGTAGTAGATTTTTATCATTTCTTTCAAAATTTGTATGATGGAATTACTGCTTGTGAAAAGGGAAGGAATAACAACATTTAAGATTAAACCTTTTCATTTTGAAGTATTATTATTTTGATAATACTGAACTTGGTTATTTTATTCTGCCAATCCAACCTCTGAAATAATTTCTGCAGTAAAAGTGTTTTTAGTCGTTTCTTTCATTTTTACTGTCATTTAGGGCAGTGGTTCTCACAGCCAGTCCGCCGCTTGTTCAGGGAAAGCCCCTGCCGGGCCAGACCGCTTTGTTTACCTGCCGCGTCTGCAGGTTCGGCCGATCGCGGCTCCCACTGTCTGCGGTTCGCTGCTCCAGGCCAATGGGGGCTGCAGAAAGCAGTGCGAGCCGAGGGACGTGCTGGCCGCTCTTCCCGCAGCCCCCATTGGTCTGGAGCTGCAAACCGCGGCCAGTGGGAGCCGCGATCTGCCAAACCTGCAGACGCGGCAGGTAGACAAACCGGTCTGGCCTGGCAGGGGCTTTCCCTGAACAAGCAGCAGACCAGCTTTGAGAACCACTGATTTAGGTCATTTTGCTGAGCTAATATTGAAGCAATATTTCTTATGTTCTTGTGAACTATTTTTTTATTATAACCCCACTATAGAACAATTAATAATAGCAGTGGTACCTAAAAGGCATTTCATTACATATTTTTAAAATATTATTAATGAGACTTTAGAAAAAATAACAAACAACAACAAACAATCCAGTTCCTTTACTGGACTGGACAGGCTTCCAGCTAGACCAGTATTTTATGTACCATGGGCCAGTGGAAAATCTCCTACCATTGAAATATTGACGTACAGCACACACAAATATTTTCCTTCAAATTCGTAAGATGTTTGTTCAATGGAAACATTCAGATGCAAATCTATGAATAAAAAACTTAGTCAAGATTTATCCTGGCCCATGCTAGTATGACTAATTACTATGACTCCATTACTAGAATATATTATAAATAAATTTAGCAATACTATTTTAATCAATATTATTCCCTTTTACTACTTTCCATGGCCTAATATTTTTTTCATTTGGGACTAATTTATAATTAGGCTTGACAGATACTTAAAAAAATTATTTTGACAGATAATATTTTTTTTATTTTAAAGCATTTTTTCCAACTTTAATGTGTTTTAAATTTTCACAGTTGTGCAAAATTTTGTGTGTGTGTGTGTGTGAGAGAGAGAGAGAGAGAGAGAGAGAGAGAGAGAGACACACACAGACAGACAGTAAGAGGCGTCAGAGAATACTTAATTACAGTAGACCTGAGATTCAAAAAGTTGAAGTTTATAACTGTTAAAACACACATTGTCAACATTACATATCAAATATACAATGTAAATATCCTTAAATCAAACTCTAATAAGTTCTCAGTCAGCCTTGGTCTTACTTTGCCTATCTGTAAATTTCAATTATCAATAGAAATATTTTGTCAGTTTGTGTGTGCATAGTGAAATCAACATTTACTAACATTTAAAGATAAAAATCTAAATCCTTCCAAGTCTATTTATAATTTACTTGTCATGAACCAAGTCCTTATCATGACAGTCCATTTCAAAGGATGAATCACATCATTAATCAACAGTAATGAAAATAACTTGAGATTTACTTTGTGCACTCACTTTTTTGTTTCTAATGCATTTACCAATGAAAGCTGAGCTCAAATGTAGCTGGCTTGACTAAATCAAGGCCAGAGAGGTCAGGTGACTTGTCTAAGGTCATAGTGACTAAGCCTTTCTCTATTTTAGGAACATTTGGCTAAAATCCCCACTGTTACTCCCACCATTTCAGCTTCATTGTTAGTAACAATGTTGGAAGCACCGGCATTGACAAGACATCAGCAGCTGCTGGCATTGGAAGCAGCAGCTATGAGAGGAATTAAGCAACCAGGTATTTGAAACACCATCAGCCATCTGAAGCTCTGTCTCTACTTGTGCTCCTACTATTGCTGCTACGGATGGAGCTGAACTGGTGGGAGCAGAGGCTGGAAGTTTTAGCAAAAAAAAAAAAAAAAAAAAGGTAGCTGCAGCCTAAGTGGCTTAGGTAGTAGTTGAATGCCCTTGCCTCTGGTCTTCCAGCCCTTTTGCCATAAGTACTAGACCACTTTCTGATCCCAATTTGTTTTCTGACATAATAGAGTTCTTAAGTAATTACATTTTCCCTATTACTAGACCAACTTTCTGAAACCTTTTGAACTCCACATTAGTAAATAACTAGGAGCATTTCAGGACTCAAAATAAATTCATTTCATTGGGAGTAAAGAGGGAGAGGGGGTAAAAGAAGATGATGTGTGAAATTAGCCTTATTTCTATTATTTCTGCTATCTAATAATCCCTACAAAAGACGTAGTCTGTATCCATTAGCTCTTATTAGGATTGCATGTATATCATTGAAAACAGAATTTGGTTTCTAGGCTATAGAGCAAACCAGTCTTCACTCATACTGACTGATTCCTCAGGCAAAGTAGAAAATAATTTACCTCCTTCCCCTAACATCTATGTGTTTGGATTACTTTCCTCCTCATATATTAAGCTGGCATTTTTTTGAAGTTGAATTTCATTTTGTCATTTGCTTCCCATATTTATGACCTCTCTGGATCTCTTTGTATTATTTTCTCTCTTCACTAGCATTTGAAATTTAGCATCTTCTGCAAACTTCAGGAACAGATTCTTTTATCTCCCCTCTACTGTACCATTAACGGAGATGTTAACTATAATAGGTTGAACACCAGTCCCAATGGACTGTATTACACAATTCCAAAGCAATACATTTCTGTTTATCATTATCTTCAGTTTATGATCTTTCAGCCATTTTTGTAATTCATAGTGTCAGATCCCAGCCAACTTCAATTAACTTTGAGAGCAAGATTTCATGAGAGATAGTATAAAGTATTTCATTAAAACTCAAACCTATATATTGTTTAATTCTAATTTTTCAATGCTATCAACAACAAAACAAGCAATTGAGTTTATTAGGCAAGTTTGATTCTGTGACCCTGATTCAGCAAAGCGCTTCAGCACATGCATGAGTAATACTGACTTTATTACTGATTAGGGATGGGATTGTTTACATACTTAAAGTTATGTACACTCTTCAATGCTTTGTTGAATCAGGTCCTATATATTCATGATACTTATTCTAATATCACAAAAATTATGTAAGGTTTTTAAAGGAGAAAAAGGTATCAGTCATATTAACCAGGACTTTGCTACATTGCCAGCCAAATGAATGTGGAAGAAAGTATTTATGGCAGCCAGAGGGCTAAACATTCTAATTTGTCTATTTGCTTTTTTAAAAACTATTTCCTATGCAATAAGTTAAATGTAATAAATATTTACCAAAATGCAGGCATCTGTATTTTCCAGATTTGTGAATCTTTCACAATTTATACACTTCCATCATCACCACGCTCCTAACATATTGCATACCATATGCTTTCTTAACACCATATCTCCACACACATATCAACATTATTAAAATCTAATGCAAGAGTTTCTTCCATTTGGAAGGGGGCTTCTGGCATAAACAGTCTAAAAAAATCATAAGCAGACAGAGAAGACCTATTTAAAAATGTTTAGTTTGTTTATTAGAGAGACAAGGTGGGTAAGGTAATATCTTTTATTGGACCAACTTCTATTGGTGAGAAAGACAAGTTTTCAAGTTTACACAGATCTCTTCTTCAGGTCTGGGAAACTCTCTGAAGAGTGTCATGACTAAATACTAGGTTTGAACAGATCATTTAGCATGAGCAGTTAGCATATATTTCAAGGGACCATTCGAGGTGAAATGGTCCGTTAACACCCCTGCAGTCATGGGCAGCACATGCACCCCCTGTTTGGGGAGGCTATCCCCCATCCCACTTCTTCCGCCTGAGGCCCCACCCCCCACTCCGCCCCTTTCACCCTCCTGCTCTTGTCAGCCGGCCTGCCAGCACAGCCCTGAACCCCAGCCAGCACTCAGGCCAGCTGAGGTTCGTGGCTGCTCTGTCAGCACCTGGGGCAGTCCAGAGGAGCCCTAAGCCCTGGCCAGCCAACCAGAGTCAAGCCCTGAGCCCAGGACGCCCAGAGGAGTTTTAAGCCCCACCAAGGTTAGGCCCTGGGGCTGTGGCAGGGAGCATTAGCGGAGGTTTGGGGGGAGCGGGAGGGGGGGGCTTAGCTTCCCCCAGCCTCCATTACCCACCCCCCATGCCTCCAGTTATAAGGAAAGGGAGGGGCAGGGGGAGAAAGCAGTAGGGGTGAGGGGAGGGTTGTTACTGGGTTAGTGATTGTTGTAATAAGCCATTAATCCAGTGTCTTTATTCAGTCCATGAGTTTTAGTGTCTAGCAAAGTTATGAATTTACTCTCCCAGGCTCATATTTTGAAAGCGTTGTGCAGGTTTCCTTTGAGGATGTGTACTGACAGGTCAGATACAGTGATTGCTCTGTGAAAAGTGTTCACCGGCAGATGATACAATGTTTTTGTCTTTTATCATCTTCCTGTGTGAGTTCATTCGAGAGCATAGTGATTGTCTGGTTTCGCCCACATAGTTGCTATGTGTAATTTAGTGCATTGGATGAGATACACCACCTGTTGTGATAATTTGTGAATTGGTGGATTGACCAGGGAAAACTGGGTTAGCAATAAAAAGGAGAAACCATGTACCTTAGAAAGAAGATGGTTAACAAGGGATGCAAGAACAAGCAGCCATTCAATGAAATTGAAAGGTGGAACATTCAAAACTAATAAAATAAATACTTTTTCACACAACATGGGATTAAATTTTGGAACTCATTGCCACAGGAAGTTGTTGAGAACAAAATTTTAAAGATTCAAAAAGAGATTGGGTATTTATATGGGTATCCAGAATCTCCAGAGTTATCATAATTAATTATGGCAAAAATTATTAAAGGAATATACAGCTTTGTGCTTCAGGCTTAAATCAATATCAAATTATTAGAGACTAGGAATAGACCTAGATGGGGAGCAGACTGTGACACTGGTAAACCAAGTGTCTGCTCTGGCCAAGGCGGTAGGCGTTAGCTGAGAACTGACAAACTCATAGCTGGAAACCAAATCAACTCACCTGTATGTTAGTTTTGTTCAAAATAGATACTAATATTATAAGAATGTATTCAGTGTTTAGACCAGGGGCACGAGGGCCACATCTGGGTGGGGAAATTGTATGCAGGCCATGAATGTAGGGCTGGGGCAGGGGGTTGGGGTGCAGGAGGGAGTGCAGGGTGTGGGAGGGGTCCGGGGTGCAGGAAGGGGCTCAGGGCAAGGGGTTGGGGTTCAGGAAGGGTGCAGGCTCAGGGCAAGGGGTTGGGGTGTGGGGTGCAGGAGGGATTCAGGGTGTGGGCTCCGGGGTGGCAGTGGTGCGCAGCAGGGCTAAGGCAGGCTCCCTGCCTGCCCTAGCCCCACGCCGCTCCCAGAAGTGGCCAGCATGTTTGGCAGTGGCTCCGGGGGGTAGGGTGGAGTGGGGTGGAGCAGGCGGCTCTGCTGCATGCTGCCCTTGCCTGTAGGTACCACCCCCAAAACTTCCATTGGCCGTGTTTCCCCATTTCCGGCCAATGGGAGCTGCAGGAGGTGGTGCCTGCTGGTGAGAGCAGCGCACGGAACCCTCTGCCCCCCCTTCCCCTAGGGGCTGCAAGGGTGGATCACTTGATGATAACCTGTTATTTTCATTCCCCCTGGAGCACCTGGCATTGGCCACTGTCGGAAGACAAGATATGGGGCTAGATGGACCTTTGTTCTGACCCAGTATGGCCATTCTTATGTTCTTATGTGCTCAAGTACTGTCCTGAACTCAGAGCCAATGTGCTATAGTACTACTAAAGTATTCCAGCTCTCTACAGAGGGATCTGGAACTACACACAGAACACCAAGTATAAATAAGGTGTGCTAGATTTTGTCTGTGAAGAACTCGTATGACCCCCAACACTGTAGCTACTTACAGTCTTTAACATGCTATCCTCACACCACCGCGTGAGGTAGGGAAGTGTTGTTATCCTTTTACAGATGCGGAACTTAGGCCCTAGAGAGACTAAGGGTGGAATCCACAAACATTCTTAGGTGCCTAAGTTCAATTTTAAGATGCCTAAAGTCCCATTGTTAAATGTCACCATGATCCACAAAACTCCCATTTGGCTGCCACCGAACCCTGTAGGGGCCTAAACTTTCTCGACACCTATGTTTTTGCAGTAAAAGTTCCCTAGGTGCCTGTTTGTGCCTCTGAGTATAACCACTGCTGCTTCCCTCCAAGTGCCTGGATGTCTAAGCCTCAGTGCAATGCACGAACTGGGGAAAGATGGGTGTTCCTCTGCCTAAACCATATGTGGGGCCCAATCTGATAAGCATGCTCAGAGACTGCCTAACTCCCCAAAAAGCAGTGTGGGATTTGGGGGATGAGGAAGACCTCCCTTATATCCTTTAGCCCAGTGGTTATGGTACTCCGCCAGTGTCAAGAATGAGGGTCTGCAGCTGAGCCTGGGACTATTAGCTCAGTCTCTAGCCAGACTAATGAACAGAGCTGAACTACAACAAAACCACCTGACTCGCTAAGTAGAGCCAGTAGGCCTGCTTTTAAGCTGAGCAGCAGCAGCATGTCACTGGCTGCTCAATGCTGATGCCAGAAGCTACAATTACTAGTAAGCCTGCCTTGCCTCCCAGCCTTGCTCCTGTCCTGCTCTAGTTTGCTCCAGCTCTGCTCCTTGCCTGGTTTCTGACTCTGGCTCCAACCACTAGACCTGACTGTCACTACTCTGACCACTAGGCTTGACCACCCATACCGTTGCTGCTGACAGTTTGAGCAACCCCTGAAAGACAAAGAGAAGGGACAGGTTCTACTGCTGGGACAGCTCCCACTCGGGCTACCATCTCCTTATTGGAGTTCTGGGTCTGCTGGTTCAGCAGGGCACCCACGGTCATGGTGCTGCAGGAGTAGAATGTAGCACTGGAGGCACAGTCCACGTTGTCCATGACCCAGTCCTATCAAGAACTTTGCTGGACAAGTTTGGCAGTGACTACAGTTCAGTGGATTTTTAAACCAGTGCTGTCTCCTGTTCTTGTTGTGCCATCAGATGATTCCCGCTGACTGGTCGATGGTGGGGTTTATCATCAGTTTACTGACCAGAGAGGCATTGGCCTGGGCCTCTCCCCTGCTGGAGAAATCTAGCCTCCTTCTGGGCCTGTTAAAAGACTTTGTCTAAGCTATGGAGATGACTTTTGATGACCTAAGTCCCACTAACATGACAGAAGCTACACTCCAGGCACTGAGGCAGGGATCCTGCCAGTCACTAGCTATGCCACTGAATTTGAGTGCCTGGTGGGACACATTGGATGGAATGAGGCCATGCAATGCTATCACTTCCAGTTCAGCTCAAGTGATGAGATCGAGCGTGAGCTGGCATGGGTGGAACCCCAGGCTGGTCTGGATGCCTTGATTGAACTGTGTATCAAGATGGACGATCACCTATCAAAACACTGCCAAGAAAGGAGGATGGCTTCCCAGCCCCCCTCTGTCTCGACATTGTTGGCCAGAAAACTTTTCTGCATCCATCCTACAGCCTGAATCCTCACAGCTTGACGCAGACAGGCTCTGTCTCTCCAATGCAGAGACGAACCAATGTCAGGCATCAAGTCTATGTCTAGACTGTGGGGAACCTAAACACTTTGCCTCTGGCTGCCCTGTGAAGGTTTAATCTGCATCTCAGTTGGAAAATGCCAGGCCCCAGCCCCAATACAGGGGGCTGGACTGGGCTGGCATTCTTTCCTTCACCCTTGCTCATGACATCCACATGTATCTACTGATATTCTGATGGTGTCTACCAGTGCCCAATGTACCTCCAGCTTCCGCTCCATCTATGGCAACCCGCCAGATGTCAGAGGTCAGCCTGGAAGCACTAGTGGACTCAGACTTCTCCATTAATTTTGTGGCCTCAGACTTTGCTCAAATGCTTAAGATACCAACCCACTGCAAGGCTTTTCCCAAGTTAATAGATTCCACTGATGGACCGCTCCTCTCATCGGGCCCAATCACACAACAAACTGCCTTTGGAGGTCATCACACTTCAGGGCCATCGCAAGATCCTTCAGTTTGGTTTAGCCTGTGTCCCACATTTCCCAGTTAACCTTGGGATTTCCTGGGCTCATCACTCACAAGCCACACATCGACTAGGGAACACACACAGTGTTTTTTAGCTCACCATACTGTCAACAATCCTGCCTCTTCAAGCACAGTTCCAGGTTGGAGGTTCTCAATAGTCTGACCTCAGGTAAGTCTTGCACCCCTACGGATTCTAGGGTAAAGAGGGCTAGTGCAAGGGCACCCTTGTTATTTCCTATGGTCTCCCTAGCAGCTCTGGCAGTACCAGTGAAGTACCAAGACTTCTGATGTTTTTGATAAAAAGAAGGTTGACATCATACTGCCTCATTGTTGTTATGACTGCCCCTCAACCTCCAGCTAAGTGCAGATGTTCCCTTCAGGTGTATCTACTCTTTCTTGGAACCTGAGCTACAGGCTTTCTGAGACTTCCTGTAAGATAACCTTGAAAAGGGGCTCATTCATTGGTGACAGAGCCTTCCCAAGAGTGGGGGGGCCAGGGCCCCCACACCCTTGAGGTCCTGCCCCTCCTCTTCCCCCAAGGCCCGACCCCTGCCCTGTTTTTTCCCACAAAGGCCCTGCTCCCGGCCAAGCTGGAAGCTGGAGTGGGGATGGAGAGCCTGCCCCCCCACACACACCTGCAGATGGGGTGGGGCCAAAAGCCGGCCTCTGCCCACGTCCCTGCCCCCAAGGGCCCCTGCCCAGGGCATGTGGCAGGACCCAGACTCCACTCAGTTGGCCATGCAGCTCTTACCCCAACCCAGCTCCGGCCAGGGAGTAGGACCTCAGAGCCGCAGCCCAGCCATGGTAAGAGCCAAGCAGGCAGCTATGGGAAGCCATGGCATGGACCCTCCACTTGCCCTGGGCAGAGGCCTGGGAGTACAGAGACACAGCTCACAGGCCCCCCGGCACCATGGGCAGGTGGAGAGTCCACCACAGCTCCCCACAGCTGTCTGCATGACTCTTGCCATAGACGGGCTCCGGCTCTGAGGCCCTGCCCCACAGCCGGAGCCGGGTAGGGGTAAGAGCCACACAGGCAGCTGTGGGGAGTCAGCGTGGACCCTCCACCTCCATATGCCCTGGGTGGGGAAACCAATGTGTGATGATACGGGCTGGGGGCTGCTCTTGGGCCTCCTGCACTGCGGGCAGATGGAGGGTCTGTGAGGATCCCACAACTGCCCGGGCTCCCAGGCCCGGCTCCACCAGCTGCTAGCCTGGCCAGGGGGTGGGGCTTCAGGGGTAAAGGAAAGGAAGGGAGCAGGGTCCGCCATGGCAAAAAGTGGGAGAGCCATGGCCCCCTGATTCCCCTGTTCCATCGCCATTGGGCTCATCTATCCCTTCACATCCCTAGCAGGGACCCCAATTTTCTTGATGTCTAAGAAAAATGGCTCCCTGCACTCTTGTGCGGATTGTCAGGCTTTAAACAAGGTAACAATTTGAATGAATACTCCTTACCCCTCATGAACGAGGTCTTCGAGAGATTTTGCTCTGCCAAGATCTTCACTAAGCTGAACCTCTATGCGGCCTACAACCTGGTCCAGATTTGAGAAGGGGATGATTGAAAGACTGCATTCTGCATCTAATACAGGCATTTCGAATACCCAGTGATATCTTTCGGGCTGTGCAATGCTCCAGTGACATTCCAACACTTCCTTAATTATATCCTTAGAGATATGCTGGATCAATTTGTTGTTATATATCTTGACAATATCCTCATTTCTTCCCCAAAAACCAGGCCCTTCACAACCAATATACATGCTACATCTTGGAGAGACTCTTCCAAAGCCACGTCTATGTGTAACTCAAGTGTGAATTTGATCAGAACCCAGTTGAGTTCCTCGGATATATTATTTCCCCTGAGGAGCTAATGATGGATCAGCACAAGGTGGCTGCCATCAGTGAATGGGTGGCTCCAAGAAACTTGCAAGGGGTACAGTGATTCCTGGGCTTTGCCAACTTTTACCAGCATTTCATCAAGGGGGTTTCCTATCTGGTTGCCACAACGACAGCATTCCTGCACAAGGATGCCTGGTTCATCTGGTCATTGGAGGCTCAAATCTCTTTCTACAACCTCAGTACCTATCCTCACCCATCCAGGCCCTACCTGGCCATTTACAGAAGAAGCTGATGCACAAAACTTTGGTGTTGGGGCAGTGTTACTGCAAGAAACAGACCCCTTGTGATGATCTGTACCCCTCTGTTCATCCCTTTCACAGGATTACGATACATTTTATATAAAGTATGCCTTGTGAGGTACCATTTGAAAACTCATAATATGCTGTTCATTATTGTCCCGGTGAACTATTTGTGGTAACATTGTACGTAAAGTTATAAGATTCCTCTGTATGTTATTACTAAGACATGTTCCAAGTCTGGGGAACGGCCACAAACCAGTTCCCCAGAGACAAAAGACAAGATGACACCTCAGCCAGGTGTTAACAAAATCAAATGGCCACCTCGTTAAGTGGCCACTCTTTGGCAGAAAAGAGAGTGTGGGGTGGAAAAAAATCTACATCTTGACAAAGAAACAGCTTGGGATTCCCATCCACACAGACTTTGTCTGCTGAACCTCAGCTAAAGATGCTTCTCAAACAAGAGGAAGAACAGTAAGAAAGAAGAGCAGATGCCCCAAATCATCTCTCTCTACCCATGGCATCCACAACAGCTGAAGAACAAAGGAAGCAGCATTGTCCTGGGGGAGGGATACTGGCTGAAAGAAATTGAGCCAGTAAGACTGCTGAAACGTGATGAGAGAGACTTTGCTTTGAATTAACTTGGCCCGTTGTTAGGTATTAGATGCATTTTATTTTTAATTTTCTTGTAAACTGTTCTGATGCTTATATCTCATTACTTGTATTCATGTAAAATCTCCCTCTTTGTAGTTAATAAACTTGTTTTATTATTTATTCTAAACCAGTTGTGTTTAGATTGAAATGTTTGGGAAACTCCATTTGGGATAACAGGATTTGTGCATATCATTTTCTATTAATAAAATGATGTACTTTAGATAAGCTTGTATTGTCCAGAAGGGTGCTGGGCGATACAAGATGTACATTTCTGGGGAAAGCCCGAGTTTGGGAATTTGCTGGAGTTGCTCTGCAGTGTAATTCAAGAGGGGCTGGCTGCAGCACTTGTACACTATAACCAGGAGTAACTTACATGCTGAAGGCTATGTGGGAGTGGACCAGGAAAGGTAGCTCTCACAGGCAAGCAGTGTAAAAAGTACCCCAGGTTAGAGAGCTGAAGTGACACAGTGGTTCATCTGTCTAGATTGTACCCTAGGTATGTCATACACCCCCCCATAACCAACTCCACCCATGCACTTTTTAGTCCCATAAATTAAAATTTAGTCCACATAAATTTAGTCCACTCTGGTGGAAAGAAACTACAACACCTGGGATATAAAACTGTTAGCAATCAAGGCAGTGTTTGAAGAATGGCATCATATCCTTGAAAGTCAGCTTCCCAGTTCAGGTCCTTGCAGACCACAAGAACCCAGAATATCTCCATGTGGCCAGATATCTCAATTAGCATCAGATCCACTGGTCCTTCTTTTTTGCCCAGCATAACTTTTTGGTAACCTACCATCCAAGAGCCAGGAATTGAAAGGCAGATGAGTTGTCCTGCAATGATCAATATGTTGAGCCTGGCATAAAACCACTTTCCACGGTCCTCAAATCACCCAACTTTGTAAATGGAATAGTGGACAGAAGCCTGATGTCCTCCATTCAGTCCCTACTGCCTCATGATCTGTTCACCACTCAGATCCATCAAACCATGGATAATGTGGACATACAGTCCAACTCAGAGTTCTGGCTACAGGACAGGATCCTCTACTACAAGGAATGCAGTTATGTCCCAGAAGGACAGCCTAGACTCCAGATTTTAAAAATTTATCATGACAAACTGCTCGCCAGGCACTTTGGCTAGGCTAAAATGTGGGTCTTGAGTTTACAGAGATTTTGGTGGCCAGCTCTGAGCTCTTAAGTCAAGAAGTATGTAAAATCCTATGGCCTTTGTGCTTGAATCAAGAATCCATTAAGCCACTTGGTCTACTCCAACCCTTGCCCAGCCTGACCCAGATTTGGCCCTCTGTGTCTCTAGATTTTACCATGGAGCCCTGCTCTCATGGTTGCACATAGGCGCTAGTTCTGATCAACCTCCTGACCAAAGATATGCAGCGGGAAATGAAATGCACCAATTCCTACCTCCCAGGAAACAGCATACCTCTTTTTGGAAACGGTGTTCCAGTTCCACAGATTGCTGAGTGGTACTGAGTCAGATCAAGGCCCACAGTTCATCTCTTGCTTTTGGTGTGAATTTTTAAAACTTTTTGTCATAGACCCCCTTATCTCATTGGCGTATCACCCTTAGATTAACAGGCAGATTGAATGGGTCAATCAGACCCTTTAGCAATATCTCCGGTGCTTCCTGGACTACCTTCAAGATGATTGGGTGTCTCTGCTACTCTACATGGAGTTTTCATACAATAATGCAACTCATGCCTCCACACATTCTATGCCAACTATGGTTTACATCCATGCTTTCAGCCAACCATGCCCACAGGTTCCCCAGTACTTGTAGTGTTAGATCTGGTCACCGACCTGCACCAACTGCATAAGAACTCGGGGAACATTTATGGACCATTAAAGAAGCATATAAGCACTATGCCAACCAGAGCTGCTAGACCATCCTTGACCTCACCAAGGGGACATGGTCTTGCTGTTAACTTGGAACCTGAAATCACCTATCCATGAGCCAATTTGGATCACCAACTTAGCTCATTCCCAACCTTTGGAAAAATCACCCCGGTAATGTTCAAGTTGCAGCTACCTGAGTCATAGAAGAGTCATCTGGCATTCCATGTCTCCCTCCTCAAGCCCTACACAGAGAACCTATTCCTAGCTTTCTCCAACCCACGACCACTACCCATAGCTTACCAAGAGTAACAAGAATACTTGGTCCAGCAAATTTTTGACTCCCAGAAAGCTCATAGAATCATAGAATATCAGGGTTGAAAGGGACCTCAGGAGGTCATCTAGTCCAACTCCCTGCTCAAAGCAGGATCAATCCTCAACTAAATCATCCCAGCCAGGGCTTTGTCAAGCCTGACCTTAAAAGCTTCAAAGGAAGGAGATTCCACCACCTCCCTAGGTAACGCATTCCAGTGTTTCACCACCCTCCTAGTGAAAAAGTTTTTCCTAATATCCAACCTAAACCTCCCCCACTGCAACTTGAGACCATTACTCCTTGTTCGGTCATCTGCTACCACTGAGAACAGTCTAGAGCCATCCTCTTTGGAACCCCCTTTCAGGTAGTTGAAAGCAGCTATCAAATCGCCTCTCATTTTTCTCTTCCGCAGACTAAACAATCCCAGTTCCCTCAGCCTCTCCTCATAACTCATGTGTTCCAGTCCCCTAATCATTTTTGTTGCCCTCCGCTAGATTCTTTCCAATTTTTCCACATCCTTCTTGTAGTGTGGGGCCCAAAACTGGACACAGTACTCCAGATGAGGCCTCACCAATGTTGAATAGAGGGCAAAAAACACGTCCCTCGATCTGCTGGCAATGCCCCTACTTATACAGCCCAAAATGCCATTGGCCTTCTTGGCAACAAGGGCACACTGTTGACTCATATCCAGCTTCTCGTCCACTGTAACCCATAGGTCCTTTTCTGCAGAAATGCTGCCGAGCCATTCGGTCCCTAGTCTGTAGCGGTGCATGGGATTCTTCCGTCCTAAGTGCAGGACTCTGCACTTGTCCTTGTTGAAACTCATCAGATTTCTTTTGGCCCAATCCTCCAATTTGTCTAGAGCTCTCTGTATCCTATCCCTACCCTCCAGCGTATCTACCTCTCCTCCCAGTTTAGTGTCATCTGCAAACTTGCTGAGGGTGCAATCCACACCATCCTGCAGATTATTAATGAAGATATTGAACAAAACCAGCCCCAGGACCGACCCTTGGGGCACTCCGCTAGATACCGGCTGCCAACTAGACATGGAGCCATTGATCACTACCCATTGAGCCCGACAATCTAGCCAGCTTTCTATCCACCTTATAGTCCATTCACCAGCCCATACTTCTTTAACGTGCTGGCAAGAATACTGTGGGAGACCGTGTCAAAAGCTCTGCTAAAGTCAAGGAACAACACTTCCACTGCTTTCCTCTCATCCACAGAACCAGTTATCTCATCATAGAAGGCAATTAGATTAGTCAGGCATGACTTGCCCTTGGTGAATCCATGCTGACTGTTCCTGATCACTTTCCTCTCCTCTAAGTGCTTCAGAATTGATTCCTTGAGGACCTGCTCCATGATTTTTCCAGGGACTGAGGTGAGGCTGACTGGCCTGTAGTTCCCAGGATCCTCCTTCTTCCCTTTTTTAAAGATGGGCACTACATTAGCCTTTTTCCAGTCATCCGGGACTTCCCCCGATTGCCATGAGTTTTCAAAGATAATGGCCAATGGCTCTGCAATCACATCCGCCAACTCTTTTAGCACTCTCGGATGCAGCACATCCGGCCCCATGGACTTGTGCTTGTCCAGCTTTTTTAAATAGTCCTGAACCACTTCTTTCTCCACAGAGGGCTGGTCACCTCCTCCCCATGCTGTGCTGCCCAGTACAGTAGTCTGGAAGCTGACCTTGTTCATAAAGACAGAGGCAAAAAAAGCATTGAGTACATTAGCTTTTTCCACTTCCTCTGTCACTAGGTAGCCTCCCTCATTCAGTAAGGGGCCCACACTTTCCTTGACTTTCTTCTTGTTGCTAACATACCTTAAGAAACCCTTCTTGTTACGCTTAACATTTCTTGCTAGCTGCAACTCCAGGTGTGATTTGGCCTTCCTGATTTCACTCCTGCAGGCCCAAACAATATTTTTATACTCTTCCCTGGTCATTTGTCCAATCTTCCACTTCTTGTAAGCTTTTTTTTTGTGTTTAAGATCAGCAAGGATTTAATGAGTTAATATGTTTTATGCGGCCTTGGAGGTCTTGGTTTTCTGCAGTTTCCAGTGCTCAGTAATAGTCAGGTTCTTGAATCTGGCCAGAGAGATGATCATTTCACTAAGTGATATTATCAGCTGTTCGAGGATGTCTTTTTTGTCTCTTCACAGTGCACTGGTTGTTTTCTGTGCAGACACCACCATAGTTTACTGAGGATTTTATGAGTGGAAGCAGCTCAGATATTTGAGAAAAATGGAGGCGGAGTTACCAGGCACCTTGTCCTTATATGTATAAATATTTTATGCATGTGTACAAAAAATATCACAGAGAACAGTCTGAATATCCTCAGGCAGAAAATAGTCTGATTAATCCACATTGCCTTGCTCCATTACCAGTTTCTTCAAATGATCACGCAGATAAGATTCAGAGGCTCACTGATTATCTTTGTATGCCATAGGAATGTGAGAAACTTGAACTCCTGTTGACTGTCTATCCCTGGTAGAATATGCAGTATCTTGCATTGATTAAAATGTCCATGCATGTCATGTCATGTCATGATTCCTTGAATGTCCATGGTTGTCTGGGTCCACCGGCTACCTATGATTCTGAACCCTGCCCACTGTGTACGCACAAAGCCAGAGGTGCCTTTATTGACAAACATAATCCATGCTTTGATTTGCATGGGGCAGGGGCAGTGAGCATCCTCAGACATGTGGAGGTCTGCACTCCTCCTCAGAAGCCGTCCCTTGTCAGTACAAATTATCTCTCTCTTTCTCTGTCCAAGATTATTGAGCATCGTGTTAACAAATGACACAGGTTAAAAAACCAGGTGTTGTGTCTGGTTACACATTTTCAGTGGAAACTCACTTGTTGGAATTAGCCTGAAAATATTACTGGAAAGCACCTACATATTATGTGCAGGCTGCACCTTTATTTTTCCTGCAAAAATACCACATGCCCTCATGACCACAAGATTCAGCGACTGTGTTTCCCTTTTAGTAGAACTGACAGCAGAGTTCCTTTGCTGCTTACAGCTATCCATAATGCCAACTGCAGTAGCATGCCTGCTCTCATGGTTGAATACCCATGATCATGTTATCCCCCTGGTTTCTTTATGCTGGCTGCCTATCAAGTGAAGGACTGATTCATTGAGCCACTAGAACTCTTAATGGTGTAGGCCCTGGCTATATGCAAGACCGTCACCTCACCCCTGATTTGTATCAGGGCCCTGACGGAAATGTAACTTTAGGTCAACAGGTAGTCTACTTTGGTTGTGGTAGCTCCTACGGCATGAAACTCACTCTCCCTAGATATATGTCTAAGTTCAGCTTTCCTCGTCTTTCAAAAAAATCTGAAAACACGTTTTTTCCCAGTGGTATTTGCAGTTTTAATTACTGTCAGTTCCTGAGCAGCATCCCACTCTTTTTTGTTGAAGCCACATTATTTAGCTTTTCGAATATTCTGTTTTGATAGTGGCGGGATTTAACAGCATTGTAACTGGAATTGCTTGCTCAGTCTCCCAAGCACTTCAGCGGTGGCACTTCATAAATAAAATGACTACCCACTATTATATCCCTGTTATTATTTGAATTTTAAGGATACGATGATGCTTCCCCAAATTAATTTTTTATTTTTGTAAAAACTTGTAATGCTATTTATTCACACGCACCCCTCTCAAGAATGCACATATTACAATTCAAAGTTCACCTGAATATTTTGTATGGCTTTGGTAAAGATTTTGGGTGAGTCGTCTTTGCCATCCATACCCTAATCCATCTAGGATCTTACTGGCCAAAACTAGCACCCTGAATTGCTCTCAGATGCAGCTGGAAAGTTGTGTAATGTGTCTATACGGAGCTGACCCACTGGGAGAAGGCCTGCATTTAGCACTAGGCAAAGCTTTTAAGTAATCTTTAAAAGTAGCCCTGATAACATGAGACATTCTGTTTCACTGTTTCTAAGGTCAGGTCTACACTTAAAAGGCTGCAGTGCTTTAGTGAAGATGCTACCTATGCCAATGGTAGGGCTTCTCCCACTGGCATATGTAATCCACCTGTCAAGGCTGAATCCCCACTTGGAGTGCAGAAGGTGGGGGCCCGCAAGGATTCTAAAAATTAATATTGGCCACTCCAGGCTTGTATTAAACTCCCAAGGTTACAGCTTTTCTCTGATCGTGGCTTGGTAAACGCCACCACCACCAGTGGCGTAACTAGGGGGGGAGCGGCCGCTCCCCCACTAAGCAAAAGTGGCGCCTGGTCAATGTCTTGGCACCTTTTAAATTTTCCCCCGTTGAGAGAACAGGGGGAGCTTCCGATCCAAAAAAAAGGCGCCACCCGCTGCGGTGCTTTTACTCACCCGGCGGAGCTCCGGGTCTTCGGCGGCACCTCGGCGGCAGGACCTTCAGTGCCGAAGGCACCCGGAGCGAGTGAGGGCCCGCCGCTGGAGCGCCGCTGGGTGAGTAAAAGCACCGCAGCGGATGGCGCCTTTTTTTTTTTGGATCACTCCCCCTGGCTACGCAGCTGACCACCACCCAAATGCAAAAAAAAAAAAAAACAACCCTTGGACCCAGGAAGGAGCACCTGGGAATTCCTCCCTGTGGGGTACCCTCAAGCCCTTTCACCTCCTCACCCCCTCCAGGGAAGAGCTAAGAAAGAAAACAAAGGAAATTAGCTGTGCTACCAGCGAATCAAACAACGTGCACAAACCTCTTAGGACACCAAAAATCCAATCCTCTTCTTAAAAAAGGTAAATTTTATGAAAAACAGAAAGGAAAAATACACATCTGGAACTTAGGCTTTTGCTAGATTTTAAAAGAGCAATTCCAAAAAATTAAGCACCCAAACTAGCTTTCTTGGGGATTGAGTTTAAAGGTTACAAGCAAACAAAAGCATCAAGGGTTAGCACAGAGGAGATCCACAAGCCAAAATAAATAAACCTGATTGTGTCTAACTAAACATTCCCTATCCAAATACTTTCTTCTAGGTAATGGAAAATACTTTTTAATTCCTAGTTCAAACCTTACACAGCATTCCTGCTTATAGCATTGCTGCTCCGTGTCCCTCCAGCCCAAAGAACAACAGACAAAGGGAAAGTTTCTTTCCCAACTTTAAAAAGTTCTTTCTTCCCATCCGCTCTTTTGGTCAGGTGCCCATTCCTTTTCTTTTAGCTGTGGGCTTGTTAACCCTTTACGGGTAAAGAAAGCAGAGAACAGACACCAAGAGGGATTTTACAGCTAACTAGCTGTCTGGGTGTCCATAAGGGTGCTACCCCCTCCGCCGCTTCAGTTATCACACCACCTCCCTGAGAGGCAGTAGCTATGTCAATGGGAGAAGCCCTCCCTGTGACAAAGCACTTTCTACACTGGGAAATCGGATGGTATAATTGAATCACAGACGTAAGTTGCTAGCGTAGACAAAGTTTAAGAGATCTACCATTTAGAACTCTTGTGTTAAAATGTTTAGATTTAAATGTGTGATTAGGTAATATGAGAATGTTAGGCCCTGGTCCTGAAAACTATTCATTAACATGCATAGTTCCATCAGTTTAAAGGGGGGCTGGGGGGAAACAACCATTAATAAGACAAGAGAACCAACTGAGGTTGAAAAGTTCCACATTTATTCAAGAAGAATGCTCATTGACTTCAAGGGGTTTACTCATGAGAGTAAGGTCAATCCCTAAATTTATATCCACTTTTCATAATATAATGTGATCTGGGACTGTCACACCTAAATTAGCTTTGATTTTAATCCTTGATAGTTTTGTGACACTGAAGTTTCTTATCAGGGTTTACTCTATAAACCCTTGAATTTTTCCTATTATAAATGTAACATGCAATGTACAGCGACACTCAAACCAGAACCCCAGACCTTGGGAAATCCAGATTCAAATCCAGTCCTTGAAGTTTGAATCCATCTCTGTAATGGATCTGAACCAGAAGAATGAATCAAACATTCCTAACCTTTGAGAAGTTTCAAATTCTGATCTGAATCTGGATCTTAACTTCATGGTTTGGGTTATCTCTAATCTAATACAAAACATTTAGCTACAGAAGAATTTTCTATCAGATTCAAGGATTGTCTCATGTAGCCACCACAGAGTACAGTATGTGAGCATTCCTGAGCTATTGCCTCATGCCCAGGGTATGTTGTGAGTAATGGTTTTTAAAATGAAAGGCAAGTCTTTGCTGGAGACCTGGCATCATGCCACTATTCCAGAAACCATTAAAAATGGTCTTCTTGGAAAATTAATAAATAAAAAATCATTACTGCACACATTGCTAAATGCCACAATGTTCTGCTGTACAATCTAGCACTGTGGCAGGTTGGCTGAGGAGTGTGTGTATCCATTCTGAGTCTATGCTCTGTAAGCCTAAGTCTGGGTTTACATTATGTAAGTCTGCTGACTTCCTAGTTATTTCTGATTTACACTTATGTCAATGAAAGCAGATGCAGCCCCGCCTGCTTAGTTGATCCAGTCAGATGAATTGTCACATTTCTGAAATAGGCAAAAATTATTCTTCTTCTTATGAACAAGCAGTGGGATGGTGAGACTCCATAAACCTAGTAGGCCAAATATTAGGCCTCCCTGCCTTAGGTGTCCCTTTAATTTCTGTTGCCACCAGCCTCTGATAAAAGTCGTCACTTTCATTCCAAGACACAACAGTTTTACCATTAGCAAACATGGTGCACCTTTCCCCTGGCAACACAGATACACAGGCTACGATTTGTCAGCCTGCATTTAAACAAAAATCACTTCCAGTCCCAGCTGACAAGAACTGCCTATTTAACTCAGGCTCCTGCTGTTTCCCCATCAATCTCTCCATGGTTACAGCAGAAGCCTTCCTGTTTTTTTAACTCCATAAACTCCTCATGCTACTTCTCCCCTTTCAAATCCCCGTCTTCTTGGGCAAGTGAAAAGTCTTTAGCTTTGAGGGGTGTTCTGATCCCTTTTAATGTCTATTTTTTATTTTAAATTTAAGAACTGCCTGGCCACTGCTGCCCGTGCCATCATTCCACTGCAGCACTCAGTTGTCTTCCTGGGAAACTGTATATACATGCAATGATTGGAGCCAGGCTCGCGTCAGGCACAGTGAGCTTGACCGCCTCTTCATTTTTGCTACATGCCTAGTAGTGAGTTACACTGCTACACATAAGACAAACGTTAGCTCCCTTTTGCAATGAAAAGAAAACCTTTACTGGATATCTGGCTGTGTGCCTGTGTGCCCTGGTCCATGCAATAGGTGCTTTGGATAATGCTTGTGGAAGAACAGACTGGATTCATATCATACAACATGTGCTTGTTCTAAAAGAACACATGGCAAATGTATTGCCGATATGGAATTCCGAGAGGGGAACATTATGTGACTAATGCCCTAATCCAGAAGGTAATAGAAAGGGTACTTCGCATTCACATCCAGCCAGGTATATTGTCTCAGTTTTCTTACTCTGGAAGGAAATGAGATTCAGTGAGCATTTTGCATTTCTACCCTAATGAGAAATAATCTGGGGGAGAAAATAATTCTTGAATATCATGCGTTATTGCTTTCTTCCAGATGGACTCAGCTGAGCTTTTGGCTTTTCTCAAAGTGGCCAGAAAAATCTAAAGAGTCAAACTGATGGTAAACTTAGAGCCTTCCTAAATAAATTCATACAGCTGCTCCCAAGTTGCTAAGATGTAAAGGAACAAGGACACTGAAATCAGTGGAAGTTGGGAGCCTAAATACCTTTGTGGATCTGGACCTGAATGACAAATATACTTTAATATGCTCCCTAAATGCCCTAGAAATGACTCAGAAATAAAGAGAAGATATAAAAATCATAATGTTTTGATATTTTATTAGAATCTCAGCTATAAAGACAGATACGTGAGTGGGAATACTGCATGATTTACAATATGGAAGATGTGACTGATTGCAGTTTTTACAAGTGATTATTGTGCATTTCTCTATGGTCCTGACATATAAACAGAGACACTAGCTTTGCTCTGCAAAAACAGGTGACTAAATTTAGTGAGCACAGGGAAATCCTGTCTAGTGCGCACATGCTCTTTGAAAATGGAAAACTTCTCTTTGGAGCCATATATGCACTGATTTTATTCAATACATGCATTGAGGATAGTATATGGCCCAAGCCTGACAGACTTGCAAGCTTGGAAAAGTGTGACTGAAGAAAGTAGTTAATACTATGTTTGCTGCCTTTCCTGTTCTTGCTTCACGCTAGCCTAGAAAGTTAGCTCTTACGTTTTAGAGGCTCATTTCATGCCCTCCCCTCTTGTCCAGGTAGCAAAGTGCTACTGCTAGTTTTTGAACATTTCAAACCACACCCTGCCCAATTCTCTCTTCTTTCATTATTTTCCCTTGACCCAACTGGAGGTGTATTATAAGAGAAAGTAAGATGTAATTGAAGCTTATGCCTTTGTGCACCTCAAGCTGTACATTTTAAATATACCTCAACCTACAACATATACATGAAATGTAGGCACAGTTGCAGGGTAATTCTAATATACAGTGCATCTAAACAATAAAATTAGATGCACTGTATATTAGAATTAGATGCAGCTCAGAAAGCAATTAGATGCAGCTCAGAAAGCATCAGGCCTCTGACTTAGTGTCTCCCTCATTTCTTGGTCTTCAAGCTTGATTATATTAAACATCTCCCCACCCAACAACTTTAATAAAAACATGGAAAATGCTACATAGAGAAATAACCCAGCCCCAGATTGCCCATTCACTGAGAGACCCTCATGGGCCAGAGAGCAAGCAAAGTCCTTGAAATTGTCCTCATGCAGCTCTGTGTGAATTTTCTCCTTAAAGGGAAGGAGTTGGCAGATATTAGCTGAATCCTGATGATTCATGGGAAAGGCTCCCCTTAGGACCATGTAGGTGCCATCCATTCAGCTTCTGCCTCTGCTTGCTGGCTCCTTTACCACCTGGCAGCATGTAGCACCTGCAAAAGCCATTTTTCCATTGACTAGGCCCCCTGTGGCTGCTCAGTGATAGCCAGAGAGGACACTGGTGGATAATACAGCTCTTAGAATTTGCCTGAAAACACAGCAAGATAAACAAGGAGAGTGCAATGGACTGTGGCCAGTCCCATGCTCCTGCTGCTTGCTCCACAACTAAAAGTCAGCAGAGCCCCTTATAGAGTCGAGACAGGAGTCTCCTACACTACTATGCAGAGGAGGTGGTCTTGTCCTCAACTGAGAAAGACCTTATGATCCAGATTCCTACTCTCCTGTGAGAGTTCAGTTCTGTAGAGACAATGGTTACTCTGCATGAGGCCAAACATTATCTGTCAGTCTTCAAGGAAGCATGCAAGTCAGAACTGAAATCCATTCTGTTTCCCACAGCAGAAAATGTACACAGCCTTGAGTCTCATTTGTTTACATTCATTGGCTATTAGATCATTAGAATGTATTTGCAGAGGCTGAGCTGTTTTCCACAGATATTCAGAAAAGAAAGAAGGCAAAAGGACATTTCCAAGAGGCAACAAAGGATGTGAACTTTAAAAGATCTGAAATGTTTTTTTTAATTATATCAAATGGTTACTGCGGAAATGCCAATAACACCATCATCCCTACCACTGCAGCCCTAATTCGGAGCTCACATACATGGGCTGGACACCAGCACAACTCCTCTGACTGCAGTGGAGTAACTCCTGACATGCACAGAGCAGAAGCAGGACTTGACTGACTAGTGTAAAGACTACAACATAAGAAAATAAGAATGGCCATACTGGGTCCTTCATCCTCCAAACTGGGCGGTGATTTGAGTCTGATACTTTAACCGCTACAGAGATCACCAAAAAAGCAAGCTGAATACTCATTCCCCACCCTCCCACCTTCTAAGTGGCAGAGGTGTTGAAAATGGGCACCCCAGTAAGATAAACCAGGGCCATGCAAAAACCCTCTGCTGTGAATTCACGTGCTTTGGGTGAACTTTTACTGGCAGTTTCACTTCCCCTGTGTTCCTAGCCCCAAGATGCACTGGATGGAAATGTTGGTTTTATATGAACGCTGAGAATACATGCTAGTTTGATCATGAAACCAGCCGCTTTGCCATAGCCCTGAGACACCCCCACCAACACATATCCTTCACTTCTCACACAGTGATATTTTCAGCTGGCAGCCAGCTTCACGCTTCTCTTCTGCCAGGATCTTCAGAGCACCAGCCTGTCTATCCCCAATTCAGACTTGTAACTAGGAAATGCTGCTCTTGTCTCAAAGCAGTTTTAAAAAGACCATTTACTTTGTACTGGCGCCCGATGTATCCCAAAATGTACTACACAGTCATGAGGAATCCTTGCTCACATTCAGACTTTTGAATGCTTAATCAGAGCTTGTTCAAACTACCCCACCTTTTCCAGTTTGAAACATTGGTCCAAAACCACCACAAAGCCCCTTTTCTCCCAGTGCATCTGCACTTATGTTTCAGACTCCAGTAGAACAATACATCAGCAGTGCAGAGGTTGGTGAAAGTGAAAATGTTACATGACATTTTTCAAACCTCAAAAACAGCCTAATTCACATTTGGGGAAAACCTGAATCAGTTCTTATTGTATCTGAACCTAGAAGTCCAAACAAAACAGCACATATGTAGCGCCCCCTCTCCACCCGGTTATCTTCTTTAATGCCAATCTGCTTACAGGCTTTGATGGACAGGTCTGGGTTCTTCTGGATCCCACCACCCATTCAGCAGGGTGTATCTTTATTTTTTCCTATTAATTTATTTGGTAGTGCCTTCACCCCCCTTGCTCCTTCCTGGCAGGGTCACCAGGGCAGCTTGGGAGGAAAATTCTCACCACAGTGTAATCCCCACTTACTTGCCAGATAGTTGGAGACTTCCAAGAAATAACACAAACACATACAATATATTCAACACAATAATTATATTAAAACAGGAGACAAATATAATTTAACAGGGTAAAACACTATTTTTAGGTTCACCACTGCCCACACTGCTAATACCTGTGACTTGATGTAGCAAATGTAAAATTAGTGTCCCATTGGTACGCGTACTTTGTTGGGGCCCTTGATGACCTATGACCACAAAATTCTTCTCTGCAGTGATTTAGCAGTGTGGCTGACTGGGTTCAGTACAGCCCAAAAGACTCAAAAGTGGGAGAAGGTGCTAACTCCCTCCACAGGTTTAATATGCAGCAGGTTATAAAATCCCCAAACCCTTACTCCCTGGCTTGAGGACAAAGTTCAGGGAGTAAGGGGTCCCCAAAACAAACTCTCTAACTAAAAGATGGTGCACTCACAAACTCCATGAATGATCCTTGGGTTCAGAGATGACTCTGGACTCCTCAGTCACTGGAGAGGGGCTGATCTCTGCTGGCAGGGATCCTCCTCAGGCAGGAATTGGGCTGCGTCGGTCCCAGGATTTCCCCTCACCACAAAGGGGTGCAGGGCTGAAGGTGTAGATTACACAACTACACTAACATCCAAATGGTAGCCTCCTAGCCTAGCCTCCATTCATTCACTCAGCAGGCAGCTCCCTGGACTAGCAGCCAGAGCAGAGCTGACCATGTGGTGACTGGTCTCACCTAGGGAGCTGGAGGGTGAACTCAGCCTGGCTGGGAAGTTTCCCAGCAAACACTACAAATTGTGAATCATCAGCAGGGAAGGAAAAACCCAGGGGAGGGATCTGCTGTCAGGTCGCTAGAGACCTGTTCTCGGGGGAACCCTGCATGCAGTCCTCGGACTTACCAGCTCCCCATGCAGCCAATCCTGCCCTTGCCCTGGCTGGCTCCACAGTGACTCAAAAATGGCTTCTCCCCTTTCCTGAACTCCCTGGGAAGGGCATCTCACTCCCTATTGGTTGCCAGGCAGACTCTGAGTCTGCCTTGGCTCCCCCTCCCTACCAGGAGCTGCCAGCAGACAGAGGAATCTAGGTAATCTTAAAATGCAGCTGTTACCCCGCAGAACGAAACATATAAACTATTTTAATCATTGTTCTTAAGCTAAGATAAGAAGTAAGGACAACAACAAGAACAACTCTTGGCTGTTTCTGAAAGAAAAAACCTCCATCCTCATTCCTTAAATGTAGACACTCATTCTAATTTGTTCAAGGATGAATGGGAAAGTATACATGTTAGAATATAGATATTCAGACCTGTCTGTAAAGGCCTATACTTTAAGAATTTAGGTGTATGTTTATCATTTAGCTAGTTATAGAGGTATAAAAGAAAGCATCAAAATCACTGTCTGCCCGTGTAAGGTCCTTCTCTTACTGTGACCGTCTGAGGCCCTGTTCTTAGGCCAATGGAGTTACCTTTGGCTAAGCAGCGGAGGCAGCCATAAGCTGGGAAGCGACCGGTCACCTCCTCACATTCCAAACTAGTCACATTGAAATAAGGTGCTATTGGGCTGTTAGGAATACAATCCTGTCCTGATAGTGCCTATCGCCTCCAGATCAAGGGAAGAGCCTAGAAGATATAAAAGGAAATGGGTACGTCTACACTACCCGCTGGATCAGCGGGTAGTGATCGATCTATCTGGGATTGATTTATCATGTCTAGTGTAGACATGATACATTGATCCCCGATCACTCTGCCATCGACTCCTGTACTCAACCGCGGCAAGAGGCGGCAGCAGAGTCGATGGGGGAGCAGCGGCAGTTGACCCTGCGCTGTGAGGACGCGAGGTAAATTGACCTAAAATACGTCGACTTCAGCTACGCTATTCTCGTAGCTGAAGTTGCATATCTTAGGCCGATCTCCCCACCAGTGCGGACCAGGCCTCAGTTTGATTGAATCCTGTCTGGCAAGAACTCACTTATCAATAGCTGGGATATGAAATCCTCACTTCTGTGTTGTTCTATCACTGTAGTCTCCACTTCCCTATTGTTTGTCTGTATAATCTGTGTCTGGTTCTCTAACAGTTTCTGTCTGCTGTATAATTAATTTTGTTGGGTGTAAACCAATTAAGGTGGTGGGATATAATTGGTTAGATAATCATGTTACAGTATGTTAGGATTGGTTAGTTAAATTTCAGTAAAATGATTGGTTAAGGTATAGCTAAGCAAAACTCACATTTTACTATATAGTCTGCAGTCAATCAGGAAGTAGGGGGGGGAATGGGAACAGGGAATGGGGGTGGGGAAATTGGAATCATGTTTTACTCTGGAGGGGGAATGGGAATAGGGAATGGGAACAGGGTCACAGGTGTAAGGCTCTGTGGTGTCAGAGCTGGGAAGGGGGACACTAAGGAAGGAAATTGGAATCATTGCTTGCTGGAAGTTCACCCCAATAAACATTGAATTGTTTGCACCTTCGGACTGCGGGTATTGTTGCTCTCTGTTCATGCAAAAAGGACCAGGGAAGTAAGCGGGTGAAGGAATAAGCCCTCTAACAACACAGTTCAGCATATGAGTGTTTTAACATGCCATACACTCAATCCTGCTGTCTCTTATAATTCTCCCTTCCACTTTCATTGTGGATCCAGTTACCTGTACATTATACTCTGTGTTAATGCCTTTTTTTGTAATAATATATTATATCATAATTGGGGTTTAGCTTAGGACTTCAAAACAAATCTCAGAATTTTTTCACATTTTGCATATCAGATCACCATGAAAGCAATCAGTCTAAGGCAGGTGGAAAATATGACATTCTAGAAGGTGCTTGGGGCATGATTCCCTAGAAAATCAAGATATATTGGTGCATTGTCTATGGATGAAGCAGTAGACAGGTTTATGTTTTAAACTGAGAGTGCTTGATTGCAAAATTAAGCCAGGCAGGCAGAAGATTCTTCCTGGTTTCCAAAAGGTGCAATTTTTGTTTTCAGTGTCTTTTTATCTTTATGCAACACAATTATTTTCTACCTCTCAGCTGGAGGTTGCAGCTTCTTTGTGATGCTAATCCTGGCTGAAGCTTTTATTCTTCAACTTGTCTGGAGTCAAAAAAGCCCCCGGGGCGATGTAAATTCAATGGTCCTAAGAAACATGTCCATCTCAGGAACTGACACACCATGAAAGGCAGATTCTCTATGCTTTGTCTGTAGGGAAAATATCCCATACCTGGACCAATGTGAACAAAAGAAAATGTGATTGGACAAAGAAGCTCGTCATATTAAAACAGATATTCAAACAGGTTATTTTACTGAGAAGCAACGTTTACAATAACAGAAATGGAAGTTCTTGCCAAGCTGTCGGAAGAGGGTGTTTCCACAGCTATTTTCTGCAGGTTTCAGAGAATCTGCAATCCCTCTTGCCTGCTTGCAGCAGCCTCTACCTCTAACTTCTCCCTCTATATATCTTTTCAAGGAGCATATGGTAGATGGTATTACTCAGCTAACAGATGTGTCTTTATGATGCCTATGATTTGTACTGTGCATGCAGGGGACTAGAAGTATATAAATGGAGTTTGGTAGCACTTGATAAGGTCATTATACTGGCTATTTTTGTTGTGTGTCAGGAAACTGGTGGACTAAGAGAACCTAGAGCCATATATCTGACAAAGACCACGTTTTTATATGTTGAGTACTGTAGATTGGCTGTTAAGACTGTCTGATTTATTACCTTTTTTACAGGCCCTCTGCTATGCTTGCACAATGGGTACCTTGGCAGTCCCTTTCATTATTATCCCATAATGGAGTATTTATGATACCACTGTTGACTCATGGAGACATATTTTACATCTCTGCATAGTAAGTTAAAAATCTGGAGAGACATGAGTTTAGTGTCAAGGAATAATAAAATAGGTTTGGTTACAATTACCCCAATGTGATCTCTGACTATGCTAGCAATAACCAAAGCGAAGGAAAAAATGTAAAATTACAAGTCTTCAAGCAGCCTGAGAAACAAATATTGTGTCAGTGAGTGATATCTCACAATGAGGCATGGTAATAGGGTTTTGTGGATACTGCAAACCATGATAGATACTGTAACCTTGTAAGGAAATGGATATTTTCTCTTTTAATTACATTAGGCCTGATTCTACTCTCATCGGGGTAACTCCATTGGCCTAAGCAGAATTACTCCCGTTTTACACCAGTTTTAGTGGGAGAGAATTAGGCCCATCAACTGTGATGTCTAATATTCTTCTCACTATGTGTATAAACATAAAACAATGCCCCACTACCCATCAGTTGAAAAGCAGATTTCTTTCTGACTGAGTTGTGATTGCTATTTTGGTTTTGGGAACTCTGAATTACTTCTCACTGCGTTTCTCTGGGGACTGACCTGTTTAGATTTAATTTAACTATGTTTATATATAACTGTGAAGATAATGTATGTAGATTATAAAGTAGCGTTCTTATGTTGCAGAAATTAAGTTATGTTTCTTTATCATTGTCAGATTTTTATTAAGTTTATTCCTTCTGTACTTTTGGACTTAGTTGTATTTCCTTGCTGAAAATTCTCAGTGATTGAATTCTGGGTATCCATGTGCTTTTCTATTGGAGTTTGGTGGTTTTTTTAGGCACTGTAATAAACTCTAGCCCACCCAAAGGTTCACTAAAACTCTAACCCCCCCCCCCCCAATCAAGTGAGAAGCATTACTAAGTGTGAAATACTAGTTTACCACAAGAGGTGTTATCTCCTTCCCAACAAAAGAAGGTCTACAGCCACCAGACAAGCCATTGTGAACAAAACCATTTGTTTGCTTCCCCCACAGCCCTGCAGAGGGTAGGTGCCCAAGCCCTTCTCCCATCACAGCTTGAACGCTAGGGGAAGGGAATAAGAAGGCCTGTTAAGGAGAACTTCTCCTATACTGCTTGAACTCTGAGAGGTGACGATTTCTAAACATAAATAAGAAGACCCCAAATGTTAACAAAGGTTAGCCCTAAAAACATATAAAGTTTGCTTATTATAAAAGTTTCTATTATCATTTGGAATTTAAGACTGTAACTCACTTGTGTGTGTGCTACCTGCTTTAACCTTGTAAATAACTCATTTTCCTAGTTAATCAATCCTTAGTTTGTTTGCTTTAGGATTGTCTATCAGTATTGCCTTTGGGAGATCTACGCTGCAAATTGACCTGGGGTAAGGGACTGGCCCTTTGGGACCGGGAGTAACCTGAATATTTTGTGATCTTTGGTGTAAAATGATCATCTATCAGACAGGCATGCTTGCTGGGTGGCAAGATAGACTGGAGTGCCTAAAGGGACTGGCTGTGACTCCATGGTAAGGCTGTTATAGTACTTTGGGAGTTCACACTTGTTACTGGGCTGGTGAAATCTAATTCTAGAATATACAACCAGCCTGGGGCTTGTGGCCTGACCCTTGACTGTCTGCCCCGAGGTTGGCACTCACGTTCGACAGCGTGACAGCATCCTTCTTGCGACAATGTTGGCACACAGGGCAGAAACCAATCTCTTCCATTCCTCTGTCATTAGCTGCTGCTTCTATCTGCTCTATGCTGTTGAGACTGACTGTTCTGCCCTCCCTGCTAAGAGTTCTTCTTAAGTTTTCTCTTAGGTGGCCTCATGTCCTCACATGAGTTAGTTTTCATCTCACTGCTTCAAGCTGTGTGTTGGCATTTGGAGTACATGCCCAAAATGTGTCCAATTCTTCCTTCTAATTCTAGTGAAGATAAGCTGCTGGTGGTGATTTCTCGGATCTTTGTCAGCAATAAAGTTTCTCCATCCAATGCCCAGAATCTTTCATCGGCATTTATTTTCAAAGGCAACTAGTTTTCTGTGTAACATTTTAATAGCTCTCAAGCGCTCACAGCCACATGTTAGCACTATGATGAACTAAGTTGAAAATTCAGTTTTGCTTTGGTGCTGTATATGTTTGATTTCCATACATTGTTGACTTTTGTGAATGCCTTTCCTATCCCTGACGTCACCTCTTTCTTGAGGCTCTCTTTGCTACAGTTATTTCATGCTTCTCATCAATGAGGCCTGTCTTGTGCTCTCTTTCAGTCATCCAACCCCTGAATGTTGCTTTTGATCTGAGGGAACCAAGGGCCGGATCTTGAAAGTTATTTAGGCACCTAAAAATGCAGATAAGCTTTTCTGTAAATACTACTAGGCACTTAAATAACTTTAAAACACTAGCCTAAATGACCATCAGAGCTCAATTAAAGTCAGTGTCCTGATCCTCCAGCCCCCATATGCATAAGTGCTCCTCAGTATGAGCAGAGGTTGTGTGCAAGTTTAGGGGATATTCTTCAATATAATTGCAAATGTGTTAGGCTGCTTGTATAGGGAAGCTACAACTTTTGTTGTCTTGTGCAGATATTAGGGATCAAGCTATATTCTAGTTAGTTCCAACACTGCAATAAAAGATACAGTAAAACAATGGATTTAAATGACTCATTAGCTCTACATGATTCACGCTTCAACCACTTCAAAGGGACTGTTCTTCAGGAGAGTTTTCTAGTCTATCAGCCTGCCATTGAAATACCACCATTTTTCCATTCACCTTGCCAGATCATCAGAGAGCACCCTATGTGCCTTGTTATTTAATATCCACAAGAGTAATAGGACTCTGGAGTAGGCCACACACTCAGGTTTCAGTGTAAAAGTAAAGTATCCTTGGAAAGTGCTCTTTTGTTTAGGCATTTCATCATGTGATGTCCCATGAGAGAGGTTTTGCTGTCAAGAGAATACCTGAAACATCATTTCATTTAACCTACAAGACAGCTACTATGATCAGTTCCAGGCCAGCTATTGTTATCACCACTCTACAATAGAACATGAACCTGAGTTTTTAAACAAAATCATTGCACTGTATCAAAGATACTCTATATGTGTTTCTGTTTGTCACACAGGGAGTTAAGCTAGTTAATAAAATACTTAATGATTAATAAACATTTAATAGTAATTTCCATTTTCAGTGTGTTATGCCAAAATTAACTAAGACACTAATGTAGTAGATGTTTCATAGACATGAACTATAACATGTACAATTTTTTGCAGCTTATAAATGGTGCTAAACACTAATACAGTATGGTGTATTAATTCTATATATTATAATACAGTACATTATTAAGATGACTATTACTACTTGTTTTCCCCTTTTTTATTCCTTGGGTTACACTAAATATTGAACTTAAATTCAGTGATCATGCTATATTTGAAGGATTCCTATAATTTTTCTTTATATTGCTTAACCTATGCTTATATATAGACATAGAAAATAAAACTTAGCATTCCAGCATAGTTACCAAACTTATCCATTTCCACAAGCCTTAAGTTATGGTAAATACAATGTGTATTATTTTACAATGCTATAATTACCAGAGAATCAATTGTAGTAATACCTAGTTCTTATATAGTGCTTTTCATCAGTAGATCTCAAAGCACTTTACGAAGGAGGGCAGCATCATTAGTCCTATTTTACAGATGGAGAAACTGCAGCACACAGAGGTGAAGTGATTTGCCCAAGGTTACCCAGCAGATCAGTAGCAACACTGGGAATAGAACACAGGTTTCTTGAGCATCCACTTGTGTTCTAGCCCATTTAGCAAGAGGCATGACCCTTTTGGAAGGTCGTGTGTTCTTAAACATATTGCACCTGAAATCAATGAGAAGGAAGGTTATTGCAGACACTGCCATGTTTGAGTTTTTTTGGAACATTTAATTTTGCATGATTTTTTCTCAGAAATAGTATAATAATGTTAAGCCAAAGCAAATTCAAAGATATCTGTGGCCATTGCTTTATGCAAGTAACCCCCCGCCCCATTCATCAGTCATACAGGTCAGATTATTATGCAGCATTTATGTGTAGCAATTTTAAACTAAAATTTTCACTGGTGTGGCTGCTTATAGTAGAGAGGTTCTATTGTTAGTATTATAGAAAGGTTTTTTTTTTTTTTAAACAGCAGAGAGGAGACCAGGGAAGAAAAAAGAACTTTCTTCTAAGCATTCTGTCCATTAATAATTGAAAGTTCTTACAATGACCTGAACTAGATCAAGTTTCTGAAAAATAACCTGTGGTGTTGCTTCCCCAACAAACAACAGCTGTCTCTGTGTCACCTGTGGAAGTCTGACAATGTCTGGCACCCAGGCTGTTCCCCTGCTGCAGGAGGGGCATATTTCTTTTGGCACTCAGAGTCCATGAAAATTAGAGTATCCCCATAAGTTAATTTTTCTCTGTGAAGAAAATGTTTACGGCACATTAAAGACAAGTAGCGTCATTTGAAGGCTTTCTCAACAACATAGAACAAGAGCCTGCAATTCAATTGGCATCATATGACTTTGCATGAATTTGATCAAAGATAAACATACACTGGATTTTTTTAATGTGTAACGAATGCAGAGGTTGACTGCATTATGATGCCAAAATATTAGAACAGCACTTTGCATCTGACATGAGTGTGAATGTAACTTTGCTGTACTTAACTACTCAAATACTACATGAGGATTTCCTATATAGTATTGCAATTGGAATAATAAAATTAATAAATGAAAAGTTTTTATTCTGGACATAGAACTGAACTTTTACTAGAGATAGAAACATCACCGGGGGGGGGGGTGTGAACAGATGTGTGCTAATTACTGATTATTGATCAGTATCCCAAAATATGGCCCATGTATTGGCTTTCTGAGATGGTGTCTTGGTCCCATAACAGATATTACCTCACCCCCCTAGCTTACATCCGACAGACCAACTTCTATTGGTGAGACAGACAAGCTTTTGAGTTTAATAGACCTCTACAGACGCTTCCCCATAGATAAATACAGTGCCAACACTAGTGATTGGAAGCCATTAAGCCTGAATAGTTCTAACTACCCATACAATGATGCAGCATCACAGAAATGTTCAGCTAGATGGTCTGAACAAAAGCAGATTCTGAAAAAACAGTCTGAGGGCTGGGCTACGCTGAAAAATGACATCAGCACAGCCCTGAGAGATGTCGTTAAGCCAACCTAACCACAGTATAGACAGTGCTAGGTCAACACAAGAATTCTTCCCCCTAGCTAGTTACTGCCTCTTGGGGAGGTGGATTACCTACAGTGAAGAAGAATCCCTCCCAGCGCTGTAGTGTATACACTGAAACTCTACAGCAGTGCAGCTGCAGCCCTGTAGCTGTGCCCCTGTAGCATTTAAGGCTATGTACACACTACCACTTATGTTGGTATAACTTATGTCACTCGGGGGTGTGAATAAGCTACACCGACCTAAGCGCCGTTGGGGACAGTGCTATCTCAGCAGGAGAGCTTCTGCTGCCGACATAGCTACCACTGCTCGTAGGAGCTGGAGTAATTAAATCAACAGGAGAGCTCTCTCCCATCGGCTTAGAGCATCTGCACTAGAAGCACTTCAGTGGTGCGGCTGCATCGGTGCAGCTGCGCTGCTATAGGCTCCGGCTATACTACAGAGCTTAAGTGTAGCCATTTTCTGAGGCAGAAGGAAGATGACATACTTGGACCCTTTAAAAAAGGACATTTAGCAATACAGTAATTGGGCCTAGATATGCACAGACAGCTGATGCAAGCTTGGAGAAAACCCAGCATCCCTGTGATAGAGGAAACAGACCGGGGAGGGAGAAGAATTTCTGGGAGACACACTGAGACCAGAGTGTCTCCTAAGAACTCCGTGTCTTCCTAAAAGAATCTAAGTTGGTTTTTCTGTTCTTGTAACTTAAGAAAACTTCACTTGAAGTGACACATAAGTGTAGATGAAACTAAATACTTGGGGTGTGGGGGGGTGTTTGTTGTAGTAAAATCCTTTTTTCCTCTAATACTCTGTTCCAGTTGCCAAATAAAAATATCCTTGTTTTAAGAAGGCTGTTAGTCACTATATCCCAGATCACATGTTCCCCAGGGGATGAAATGCAGGTTCCTGAAACCCCGTTGGACATGCAAGGTGATGAACAGTTCTTATACACTGGGTGCTGTAACCAGATGCTGGTCCGAGAGTGGAAGAATCACACGATTTCACCTGAAGGCAAGTAAGGGCAAGAGATAGGTGATGGGTGCTGGGCTACTGGTGGTTAGTTCACTGGGTCCCAGCTCTCCCCCATCCCCATCCCTTGCAGCCATCACTCCAGCACTTTGATAGTTCACCTTTCAATAGAGACAGGGCTTACAGAGTGTTTATCCTTGCTTCTTCTCTGAGTGGGGAGGTTATGTCCTTTCCACAGAAAGGATCGTTGGCAGGGGAGCCTGGGCCCTCACTCTCCACCAGGCTCCAATCCAAGGCCCTATGAAAGGCAGTGATATCAAACATCCCAAAGTACTTTGCATCTGCCTCCCTGGCACTTCCTACCACTTGCTTCCCACAAGGCCTCAAAGTCCTTCACTTAAAGTCCAACAGAAAATAAAAAATACAACTGAATCTTCAGTCTAGCTGGACTCAGCTGATAGCCTTCCTTCCTTGCAGGCTAGCCACAGCTTACATTGGCCCACGTTCCTGGGTTGCAGTCCCGCTCTGTTTTGTTACACTCTCCCTCAGTTCAGGGTTTCAAGCAGGCTGCAGTCCCTGATCAACCCCCACTTACAGTCAGGTTTCAGAGTGGTAGCTGTGTTAGTCTGTATCAGCAGGAAAACAAACAAACAAAAAATGAGGAGTACTTGTGGCACCTTAGAGCTAACAAATTTATTTGGGCATAAGCTTTCATGGGCTAAAACCCACTTCATCGGATGTATGCAGTGGAAAATACAGTAGCAAAATAGATATGCACAGAGAACATGAAAAAATGGGTGTTGCCATACCATACTGTAACAAGAGCAAATCAATCAATTAAGGTGGGCAGCAGAAAAAAAACTTTTGTAGGGATAATCGGGATGGCCCATTTCAAACAGTTGACAAGAAGGTGTGAGTAACAACATGGGAAAAAATTAGCATGGTATTTGCTTCAGGTTGGGGGGCTGTCTGTACAGATCTTGGGAGACAGGCCAGTCCTCGCTTACAGGCAGCCCCGCAACCTGAAGCAAATACTCTCCAGCAACCACAAACCACACAACAGAACCACTAAGCCAGGAACCTCTCCTTGCAACAAAGCCCGTTGCCAACTGTGTCCACATATCTATTCAGGGGACACCATCATAGGGCCTAATCACATCAGCCACACCATAAGAGGCTCATTCACCTGCACATCTACCAAAGTGATATATGCCATCATGTGCCAACAATGCCCCTCTGCCCTGTACATTGGCCAAACTGGACAGTCTCTACACAAAAGAATAAATGGATACAAATCAGACATCAAGAATTATAACATTCAAAAACCAGTCAGAGAACACTTCAACCTCCCTGGTCACTCAATTTCAGACCTAAAAGTCACAACTGGAAAAAGGCTAATGTAGTGCCCATCTTTAAAAAAGGGAAGAAGGAGGATCCTGGGAACTACAGGCCAGTCAGCCTCACCTCAGTCCCTGGAAAAATCATGGAGCAGGTCCTCAAGGAATCAATTCTGAAGCACTTAGAGGAGAGGAAAGTGATCAGGAACAGTCAGCATGGATTCACCAAGGGCAAGTCATGTCTGACTAATCTAATTGCCTTCTATGACGACATTCATAGATTCATAGATATTTAGGTCAGAAGGGACCATTATGATCATCTAGTCTGACCTCCTGCACAATGCAGGCCACAGAATTTCACCCACCACTCCTACAAAAAAACCCTCACACCTATATCTGTGCTATTGAAGTCCTCAAATCGTAGTTTAAAGATTTCAAGGAGCAGAGAATCCTCCAGCAAGTGACCCGTGCCCCATGCTACAGAGGAAGGCGAATAACTGATTCTGTGGATGAAGGGAAAGCAGTGGACGTGTTGTTCCTTGACTTTAGCAAAGCTTTTGACACTGTCTCCCACAGTATTCTTGCCAGCAAGTTAAAGAAGATTGGGCTGGATGAATGGACTATAAGGTGGATAGAAAGCTGGCTAGATTGTCGGGCTCAACAGCTAGTGATCAATGGCTCCATGTCTAGTTGGCAGCCGGTATCAAGTGGAGTGCCCCAAGGGTCGGTCCTAGGGCCTTGTTGTTCAATATCTTCATAAATGATCTGGAGGATAGTGTGGATTGCACCCTCAGCAAATTTGCAGACGACACTAAACTGGGAGGAGAGGTAGATACACTGGAGGGCAGGGATAGGATACAGAGGGACCTAGACAAATTGGAGGATTGGGCCAAAAGAAATCTGATGAGGTTTAACAAGGACAAGAGCAGAGTTCTGCACTTAGGACGGAAGAATCTAATGCACCGCTACAGACTAGGGACCGAATGGCTCGGCAGCAGTTCTGCAGAAAAGGACCTAGGGGTTACAGTGGACAAGAAGCTGGATATGAGACAGCAGTGTGCCCTTGTTTACAAGAAGGCCAATGGCATTTTGGGCTGTATAAGTAGGGGCATTGCCAGCAGATCGAGGGACGTGATCGTTCCCCTCTATTCAACACTGGTGAGGCCTCATCTGGAGTACTGTGTCCAGTTTTGGGCCCCACACTACAAGAAGGATGTGGAAAAATTGGAAAGAGACCAGCGGAGGGCAACAAAAATGGTTAGGGGACTGGAACACATGACTTATGAGGAGAGGCTGAGGGAACTGGGGATGTTTAGTCTACAGAAGAGAAGAATGAGGGGGGATTTGATAGCTGCTTTCAACTACCTGAAAGGGGGTTCCAAAGAGGATGGCTCTAGACTGTTCTCAGTGGTAGCAGATGACAGAACAAGGAGTAATGGTCTCAAGTTGCAGTGGGGGAGATTTAGGTTGGATATTAGGAAAAATGTTTTCAATAGGAGGATGGCGAAACACTGGAGTGCGTTACCTAGGGAGGTGGTGGAATCTCCTTCCTTAGAAGTTTTTAAGGTCAGGCTTGACAAAGCCCTGGCTGGGATGATTTAATTGGGGATCGGTCCTGCTTTGAGCAGGGGGAGGACTAGATGACCTCCTGAGGTCCCTTTCAACCCTGATATTCTATGATTCTATGAATTCTCCAATGAAAAAAACTTCAAAAACAGACTCCAACAAGAAACTGCAGAATTGGAATTAGTTCGTGAATTGGACACCATTAAATTAAGCTTGAATAAAGACTGGGAGTGGATGGGTCATTACACAAAGTAAAACTATTTCCCCATGCTATTTTTCCCCCCTACTATTCTCAGCCCAAGAGAGAAAGCTCGCAACTACCTTTCCCCTGGGTCTCCTCTCTGAACCCCTCTTCTCAGGCTGGTGGTAGCTGCTGCTTGCAGGCTCCTCCCTTCCAGCAAGGGCTTCTGCTGTGCTCTTATTCAGGAGCTCACAGGATAGGTCTGTCCTCCTATCCTGTTTGCCCCCCTTCAGAGCTGTCTGGCTCCATTTAAGTTCCTCCTCCTGCTGGAGCAGGCTCTTCCCAGAACTGCTCCTTTACCTCTTCTGTGTCAATGTGAAGTTCATATACCCCACTGCACTGTCACCTGATGTTGTGGACTTGGAGAGACCAAAAAGGGTAGGAAAGTACAGGTAGCCCTGCAACCTACACCAGAATCGGCAACCTTTGGCATGTGGTCCATCAGGGAAATCTGCTGGCGGGCCACGATGGATTGTTTACCTGCAGCGTCCACAGGTTCAGCTGATCGCATCTCCCACTGGCCACGGTTTGCCGTTCCAGGCCAATGGGGGCTGCGGGAAGTGGCGCGAGCCAAGAGATGTGCTGGCCACCACTTCCCGCAGCCCCCATTGGCCTGGAATGGCAAACTGTGGCCAGTGGGAGCTGCGATTGGCCGAACCTGCGGATGTTGAAGGTAAACAAACAGCCTACCAGTGGATTTCCCTGATGGGCTGCATGCCAAAGGTTGCCAATCCCTGACCTAGACAATAGGACTTTGGTTTTGAAATCCTTACTTGGGCTAACCTCCCAAATCAATAACAGTTTTAACTGAACAAATACTGAATAAGAACATCAAGACTGGGCTGTCAGTGGTATTTTGGGTCATGTTTGTTCCTGGTACAGAGGTGGGTGAGCCCCTTTTTTAGATTGTAAATCCTATGGGGTTGGGGCTGTCTCTTACTATGTGTTTGTACCATACCTAGTTAATAGTCGTATGGGTCTGCTATCTTCATTGTCCCTCTTCAGGAAAAGAAATCCATATGGCTATTCTGTATCATATATGTTGCTTTATCAGCTATATGAAACATGTTTGATTGAACACCTCTCTGAAGACAGTAACATCCTCCTAATTTATTACAAAGTAACTCCCCCCCCCCTTTTTTTTTCTTTTTTTTCTGTGAACAGCTGTGTGGCCATGCATAGCATCAATCCCATGAAAAACCTGCAGTTCAAACATTACAAACACACATTTTTATCATGTAACTGACAGGCATTAGAAAGCTCCCAGGTAGCATACTTGCCAACTACTATTTATTCATTTTTAGCCAACAGGCAGTCTTTCCATGATATCCTGAAAATCCCACAGACTATACATATTTCATTGTAACTTGTCAGCATGTACTGTAACCCAGAGTGCTTGAAATAAAATAAGAGCCAAGAGCCTTAAAGTGAAACTGCTGTTAAGTTCAAAGCGCAAGCTAAAAAGATACATTTTTCAGGTTAGTCTGAATGGAAGCAAATTCTAGCCAGTTCAGTGGGAATGTACAGCAGACGAAGAAACTTAACTCAAGTTCCTAAATAAATCTAAAGTCCGAAGAAGGAATCTTAAAGTTTATAAAGAATAAGCAAGTTAATAGTATAAAAAGCATCTTTAATGATACTACCTCTTTTGGCCAAACGGCATGTAGAAGAGGGCGAGAGAGTGGGGACCTTCCACTAAGTGAACCAAAATGAAAACAGACCCAGCATAACTGTAACAGATCCAAGACTGAACAACTCAGAAAAGTAACAGATACAAGAGAATGACCAAGATAATGTACACAAAGAACAAAAGCCAACGATAAGATTCTGACAACCATTCTGTAATGAAACTAGTTTTCTCATTTTAGATTTAGCATTAGCACTACTGTCTAGTCCTATACCTTGCCTCTTCAGCATAAGGACAAGCCTTTAGGAAATGAAGATACAATCAGAGGTTGGGGGAATGCACTCACTATGTTGTTATAGACATGTCACCCATATAGTACAGTATACTCTGTCATGCTAATGGGCTGAAATTTAATTTTGAGCAGAGGGCCAGCAAAGGACCTATGCACCACTTATATTGGACTAAAATGTTGCATAGACCCTGTGGTAGTCATAACCACTGGGTGTATTTCACCCATAATGCATAATGTTACAAACTTTCTTACACAGATTCTCTAATGTTGTTTCTTCTCACGTTTTCCAAGCACACAAGCTGTTGGAAGGTACATCTGGAAAGATTTCATCTGTAACTCTCTGTGGCTATGGTTTCCCAGGCAGCAATAATGACTGGTGAGGACTAGGTTTTAACTGAGTAACTCTCTTACAGGAGAAAATGGAATTCTATATCGTGGAACTTCTGGGAAACTAAGGACATAATGAACACCAAAATGGACTCTCCATACATGCAAGAAAAAAAGGCAAGTGTGGCTAGCAGGCACAAACACTGCTGCTAGCTAGTACAATTACAACTGGAGGATCAGATTGGTGGAAATGGATCAGACTCCTTCATTGTCTTCCACCCCATTGGTGTCTAACTCTGTCCATCGTTTCTAGACATCAACTCCACTAGTATGGCAACAGACTTACTGGCCTCCTCAACAACAACTGAGCCCATCCCAGTTTTTCTGTGCCGCTCTTCCAGCTGGTAAGTTAGAGTTAATGATCCCAGAACTAGATATAATACTGCTCCGTGAAGCAAAAAGGAGACCTGGCGGTATTTGTCTAAGAGATTCTTTGATACAGCATTATATGCCTATTATAATTGCTGGCATAGAAAAGCTGAAGTGGATGGCAGAAAAAAAGACAAAACTGTCCTTTCTGACAACTAGATGGGTGGCTGTATGTGGAACAGTTGGCAGGCACGTCTCAAGAATCAATAAAGAATACTACAAAACATATCAAGTTAAATGATGGATCAAATTAAAATTGATGTAACTCCACTGACTTTAGTGGGGACATAATATGGATGCAATTGTTTTAGTGACTTTATGAGAACTGCATAACCAAGTAAATGCAACTCTTGGTAACTTTGTGTACTTCTGATTTTAACATGCATAAATTAATTAGATTGGTTGTACTATTGTAACTTAGTTCCTGTGAAATTGTCTATTTGTCTGTTACCCTAATGCTCTCAATCTGCTGCGCTGTATTTATTCTTGAGGGGACTGAGGCAGGAGACGAGGGACAAACACATAGGGGAAAGTTGTGGGGCACCAGAGGCTCAGCTGCGATGTGCTTATTAATTCTGTGAACATTTCCCTCTGCTCAGATCTTGCCATTAGTGTGGAATTCTAGTAACAGCACTACATGAGTTTATTTACTTACATTTTTATTTATTTTGATTTTTAAAATTGTATTGATTCAGCACTCTAAGCCCATAAACACATATTAGAATGAAAAAAATAGACCTTTTCCCAAAAGCAATAAATAGCAAACTGTCCCAAATACCATGATCTCACCTCTTACAAACACACAGCTCTCCTCTCACCTCCACTCAGCTTCTCTGCCACTCACCCAGGAAAAGCCTGGTGGAACAAAGGAGCCTTGTAACATGACCTGAAAGTCAATGGATTTGGGTTCTGAGAAACCAAAGTAGGAAGTAAATTCCACAACTGAACCTTCCACTGAAAATGGCCTGATTGGAGGCCCCTCATGAATAAACCAAGTGAGAAAAGGGCTTAAATCAACCTACAGGGCATTGACACAAAAACTTTTTAGTGTAAGAGGGTCCTGTGCTTCATAGGCCAACACACTTATTGGGAACTTGGGGTGGGGAGGAGAAGGAATACTCAGGGGAAAGAGTGGGTCCTATAGGAAGCTAAGGATCACCCAAGTTCAGCCTGGCACTGCTCAGCTCTTTGTTCAACATTCATTTCTGCCTGGCTCTGTCAATATGCATTGCCTTGCAACATAGTGGCTGATCCTCAAAACTGACTACTACTGCCCCTCCTTCACTCTGAATACCAGACACTAAATAAATGAGGTCACAGATGATATTTCTACCGGCATTTGCAACGCATATTCAAATTCTGCAAGATAAATGTTCCATCGCATCCTGTGCAAAGTCTACTGAAAGCCACTGAACAATACAATACATATGGAAAATATGGTGGCTATCTGGTCCCCTTCCAAGTAATTCAATGAGTCACCATGGTAACCCTGTTTCAATTTAGACCTAAGGCACATGCATGGCCCCAGATTTCTGGCTCACTGGTGTTAAGCTTGCTCACTGAATGCATAATCATCTCCTAGAGGCTACTAACAAATTCCAGATTGTAATAAATTTGCTCTAGTAAAGCCACAGATTCACTGGTATCTGCCAGGTTTCCAGCATGATAACTACTGTATTTCCTTTTATATAAAGGGCACAAAGAGAATCACTGGGTGCCTGATGAGCAGTTGGTTTGTCTGGGCGTAATGTTTCAGAAATGGATTTGGATGCAAAGAAATATAAGCCAGTTTCCATGACCATCAACCTACTGCAAAAGTCACAATAAAAACTTGGGATTCTATCTCAAAGAAACAAATTCGTTTCCACTTCCTCTGTAAACACTATATGAAAATGAGGACACAACTGTGTTTTTAATATCAGGGATTGTATAAAATATTGCAGCTGCAACCCGAGTGCCACCACTTTGTCCCAGGATTTCTGCCAAACCAGGAGGCTGTTCAGTTGTAATTAACATTTCTCATCCCAGTATCCTTGTTGTTGAGTCCCAATGTAGTCTCAAGTACAGCTGCCTGCTACAGTAGTTCATTATGAACAGAGGACCTCCACTGACTCTTTCCTTCTGCTCTACTTTTCACTTTCTTCAAAAGAATCACACAGTTCCCCTTTTGCCAGGCTTTGTGTGGTAGCTTTGTCATTGCTTACTCAATGATCTGCAGATTGTGTTTTCGGCTTGATCCTTTTTTAGCTTCATTGCCTTTAGGAAGTCTTTTATCTTTTGTTTAGATCTGCTGGACTTCATTTCTTCCTGGATTCATTCCACCTTAAGCTGTATTTCCATCACCCCTGTTATTAGTCCATTCAGTTTGGTGCTTCGATTAGCCAGATAAGATTCGGCCATGTTTCACTTTGGCTCTTCTGAAATCATTTGGCATGACTTCTCCTGAGTTTCTTGGAGCCACAGTGCAAACTAAGTGGAACGCTAAATGATTACAATTTAAGTAATGACGTGAGCAAGTGTTTTCAGGCTACATTATATAAAATGGGCAGCATGAACCACAATGATAAGCTAGTATGAGAGTTATTTAGAAAAGTACATTCTTCAGTTAAGTTCCTCTGTAATCACTAATAAATCAAATTATTTTTAAATAAAAATCAATTATTATATTTCTAATATATTAGTTCACCTTTTTGTCTCCTCTTGTCAGTAACAACATTCAAAATTGAGGCACAATCCCTCATTTATTGTCCACTCAAATTCCCCATTGACTTCAGTGTTAATTTAGGATGAGCAAAGAAAGGGACCTTAAGTGTTCCATTATGAGTCCAAGATTCAGTCACATTTTATGCAAACACCTACAGAGAGGAAGAAAGAAATGGTGAATCACACTAATGATTTATTAATAAAGCTTGTGATCATATTGTCTATTATAATTTTCTGAAACACATCTCTCTGTTATCTACTTGTCCAAAAGTTTTTGCACATGCAAATTCTATTGCTTGTTGTTCATGAAAATCTGGACCTTACCTGTGTGCACATGATACATGAAGTTCCTGGACTCTTAGCTGTGTGCATCCTCAAAGTTCCATATTTAGAAAGAGAGAATGAGGCAGATAAATTATACCCATATTTTCACCAAAACCAATCATAACAAACCCAAAGAAAGAAAATATTATTCTGCTTTACCACGACTTCTCATTTCCTCTTCAGCAATGTGCCTCATATTTCAGGCATGTTTGTAAAACAGTATAGAAAGACAAGGTGGATGAGGTAATATCATGTATTGGCCATATTCTGTTGGTGAGAGAGACAAGCTTTTGAGCCACACAGAGCTCTTCTTCAGGGAACAACATAGCTACAACTACGCTGCTTAACACAGTATGACATTTTATACAGTAACAGCTCTCTCAGATATTATTGTTTATATATTTGATTGATGCTAGGAGATGGGCTTTCCTTACACTAATAGGGCAATTGCTGCAAGAGTCCTCCTTGGTATCATGAAATAAGTTTTCTCAATAGCAATGTTCAGATTTTTTTTAAATGGCAAATTTGGCAGCAGTTGAACATTCATCCTTAGTGCAAAGTGCTCAGTTTGCAAAACATTCTCCTAATAACTTACCATGAGAAACAGACAAGAAAAGACAGTTTTGAACCCATGGAGAAAGTCTAAGAGTAAAGTGACAGACACAAAATAAGAAGGAAACTTCCTGGATGAAGAGAACATCGGGACAGGTTCTATTCTCAGTTACTCCAATTTTGCATGGATGTAGCTAAGAATAGAACTTGGTCCAATATGGTTTCCTGGAGTTAAAGTTAGGCAGAATTTGACTTATAGGTCTAAATATCTGAATATCTGAATTCCTGCCTTAAGCCATAATGGATTCTACTCAGGGATCAACAATGTTTGGGGAAACTGACCTTAAAGTGCAAGACGAGGTATTAAACATTTATTTTTACCCTAGAAGACTTTATCCATGAGAAAAAATCTCCGAACAGGAAGAGACAAAAATATACAGAGATGTGCAGCAAAGGTCTGTCACTAAATAGAGAATGAGATGACTGAAGTTTTACGGCAGCACATCTCATCACCTATGGGATTTCTAGTTAATCAGGCTCATCAATCCCAGTCATGAACAACTGAGACCCCTTTGAAGTCCAAGCTATGCAACCATCTTAGAGATACATCTCTTAATGAGCAGCTAACATTACTCAGAGAAGTTAAGTACAGTAGTCTAAAACTACCTCAGTATCCCAAACATTTTGATTTCTTGGAGACATAGCTTTTCCTAGGTTAGCTGCTTTATCAGTTTAAAAAGCATCTTTTCTTTTGACTGACAAGAAAGAAGAGGTGAATTTAAGGTTTGCCTGTTAAAGATCTAAGACTCTGTATAATCCCATGGGTCAAAAAGTTCAGAACGATACACTTTAAACATTTTGTTTTCCATCAAAAATGCATTCCTTGTGCATTGTTGTTCTACAGTCTGGAATATGAAATAGGGGGGAAAGAGAATCTCTTCTGAAAAACTCAGAGTGGAGTCTGATAAGCATTTTCTGATTTTATATCATCTGCTAGGGAGACTTCTTACAGATTCAATACAATCATATCTGCACAAATGAAGATTTTTCTAACAACACAGACACCAATCCTGCAATTAGATTCATGTGGGAGAGCTACTATGCCCACCCAGGGCCCCAGTGAAATCAGTGGGGCTCTGGTCAGGTACAGCATCCCAATCTACACAGATCTCTTTGTGGGATCAAGGCTGTGCTAGTCACATGAAATAGAAATCATGAGTGAAGGATACAACTCAACGGATAGTAGAAAAAAATTGTCTCTTTTTTCCCTGTCATTTTGCTTGAAATGATTCAGCCCTGCTGAAAGCAATGAGTAGGAATCAGAAACATTTATGAGCTAAGGACCCAACAGTGTCTGAAGGCATTAAGATCTTTCATATTTCTTGTTCAAATCAGAGTGCCTGTCACTCTCCTTTGAAGCAGCTGTTCATAGAGCACTCAGTGGTCTCAGAGAAAAGGCTTTTTTTAATTTTATAAATATAACAAACAACATTCAAATATGAGATGACTCAGCTGAAATTTTTGACAGTATAACAAGTTATTCCAAGGCTCATTTTCCTTCTGGCCCCCACAAACAATTTCTTCTTGACAAGGAAAACAGGTGCCAAATCTCACTGGATGGAATATTTACACAAAAATATAGCTCAGCATTTACTGAAACCAATTGTAGTTCCCAACCTTTCATATTTTGAGAGAAGAGTCTATAATCACTCAGACTTTTTCCAGAAAATCTGTTCTTAGGAAACAGGATTATTGAAAGTCAACTCTTTTTCTTGGGCTTTTTTCTTTAAATCTATTTAAAATTGCTCAAAAAGAAAAATACAGTACTTAATTACTAATAATATGGAATTAAATTTTTAATAATGGTTACTATTGGAACTCCACTTTTTTTGGCCTTTGTGAAGGGTGGCTGTTTAATACAGAGTGAGGGTATAAAAAGACACCTTTCACTTATGCACATCGAGCTTTATAAAGTGCTTAAGTGATGAATGGGCAAATAAGCTATAACTCTAATTTGCTACATTGATGCTCTTTGCTCCAGCAATACAAAAATTTGAAGTTCAACAGGAGAGAAGTCACAAAGGCCAAAGTAGCAAAGACCAAAATCTGATGCTTCACCTTGGGGTAGGTCTACACTCAAAATCCTACAGCAGCGCATCTTCTGCACTGCAGCTACACCTCTCTAATGCTTCAGTGTAGACTTTCACTACAGCAAGAGGAGGGTTGTCCCATTGCTGTAGATAATCCTCCTCCACGAGAGGCAGTTGATGGAAGAATTCTTCTGTCAACCTAGCGCTGTATATATCAGGATTTAGGTCAGCTTAAATATGACCCTCAGGGGTGTAGATTTTTCACATCCCTGAGAGATGTAGGTGTGCCGTTGTAATTTTTCAGTGTAAACCGGTCTTTGGAGTAGCCTCCTACCAACCAAAATACACATGCTATTACACCAATGGCTGAAAAAGAAATGTGAGTGAATGAATTAAAATAAATATTACCTGAAATATACAAACCAACATGTTGCCACATGTTTGGAATTAAGCACATGCATGATGGTTGGTCTACACTATAAAAATTACACACCAATATAACTATTGACAGGTTCTTGATGATCACTTTAGATAAGCTATTACCAGCAGGACAGTGGGGTGGGAGGAGGTATTGTTTTATGATCTCTGTGTGTATATAAAGTCTGCTGCAGTTTCCACGGTATGCATCCGATGAAGTGAGCTGTAGCTCACGAAAGCTCATGCTCAAATAAATTGGTTAGTCTCTAAGGTGCCACAAGTACTCCTTTTCTTTTTGCAATATAACTATGTCACTTAGTGGTATGATATTTTACCAATATAATTATAGTGGTGCAAGTTCTAGCATGGACACAGTTATATCAGAATAAAGGGCCCTTATACTGATGTAGTTATTCCCTTTCCATATGGAAATAGCTACACTGGTATAACTGCAAAGAGGTTGTACAGCTTTAACTATCCCAACAGTACAGTTAAAGTGGTACACATTTCTAGGGGAGAGAAGGCCTAAGACTTTGCAAGAAAGAGGCTTAAGTCCATGTCTACACTATAGGTGGTACAGCAGTACAGCTGCGGCATTGTAGCGATGCCCCTGTTAGTGCCATAGTGTAGATGCTTCCAGTATTGACAGGAGGAGTTTTTTCATTGATGTAGGTAATCCACTTCCCCAAGCAGTGGTAGCGAGGTCAACAGAAGAATTCTTTTGTTGACCTAGCCAAGTCTACACCAGTAGTTAGGTTGGCTTAACTGTGGTGCTCAGGGGTGTGAATTTTCTACCCCTCTGAGCAACATAGCAAGGTCAATCTACGCTTTAAATGGAGAACAGGCCTCAAGGCTTAGCAAAGGAAATTATGTGACTAAAGCAATCTTTCTGGTCTATTACTAAGTTAAAAAAAAATTGTTGAGCCATACTTTACATTAATTTCACACACACACACAGCTTGGTGTGTTTATTCTCCAGAGTTTATTTTGTGTCTGTCAAGTATAATACATTTTTAATGTTCAATTAAATGTTATGATAAAAAATACATAAGCATGGTGTCACATCATTCTAAACTTTCCCATTACGCAGTAAATTCCTATTTTATTTGCAGTTATTTCAAATAGCAGTTTTACTAATTATAATGAACTAATTAATGAAATATGTTAATGAAAAGTACTAAGCTTCATCTCTGTCCAGTGAAAAACTATTTGTGTGAAAAATGAATTGTTATATGGCTAATTTCATTTTAAAATGTGTATTAAAATCAAATGAAATGTGTTACTGTCATTGATTACACCATCTTGAAGGGAATAGTAGTACATTCTGCAGCTAGTCTGGCGCTTGACTGGGCCTGATGTGTAGACAGGTGGATGGTGGAAGCTCTCCTTGCAATTGTATGGCCCACATAACAGTCAGGGAAAATGTATGGCCTTTGTGCTAGGAAGCACTCTGAACTCCCTACCTACTTGCCCAGGACACAGAACACCTCATAGGAGACAGAGCTAAAACTCTACCCAATCTACATTCTGAGCATTCCAGAGCTCCCTTTTGAATGGTGCCACTCCGCACTACCTCAAATAAATTGGTTAGTCTCTAAGGTGCCACAAGTGCTCCTTTTCTTTTTATGGCCTATAAGGCACACTTGAGCCTATGATGAGCACGTTTTTTATGTTGGGATTAAAGGGTCAAATCCAGTACTTAATTTGCGCGAGGGCTGAGCCCCGGCACCTATAAACTTGGCAGTTCATAGCTCCAGCACTTCTGGGCTTGCTGAATCAGTTATGAATGTAAAAAAATTTCTTGAGCCCCAGCACCTCCGTTATTGCAAATTAAGCACTGGTCAAATCCTCTACTACCCACACAAGCAAACTTCTTTAATAATCACCATCTATACTTCTATAGTGTCATTAAGATGAGAATTTCAGTGTTTTACAAACTTTAATTAATCAGAATTCTGGCGGGTAGGATATATTGTAAGTGCTGAGGTAAATTTTTTTTTATTTTTGATAAATTGTTTTTTGCCTAAAAATGCATTTATCAAGCCCCAGAACTATTTGTCAAATTAGCTCAACACAGTTTCAACTGGTACTTTTTTCCTAAAAGAATTGAAATGTTTCATCTTGACCATTTTTAAATGTTTCATTTAAAAAAAGTCAAAATATTTTGTTTCTACTTTTTGAATCACAACAGCATTTCAGTTTCAGCTATGGCAAATTAAAAAAGAGACAAAAACGGTGAAAGACATCTGAAAAAACGGAATCAAAAAAACACACACACAATTTTGATTCAAATAAAACATTTTGGTGGCCTCAAAACAAATCCAACCCCTCTCTGAAAAATAAAATATTTTGAGTTGACTCAAAACATATCAGCTGATTTGAAATATTTTTGTCAAGCTTATTAATTTAATGAAAAAAATTGTTTTTGGTTCAAAATCAAGCCAGATTTTTTTTTTCCAGTTTATCTGGCAAACTGAAAAATAAATTAGCCATGTTGCTCCAGCTCCATAGCTAAGACAATGACACGGGGAGTAAGGGTGGGGAGAGTGGGAGGGAGGCAGACTGCATGACAAGTTTATGTACTCACTGAAAAATGCAGTCTCAGTCAGAAGCCTTTTTTTAAACTTCATTTTTCTGAAATAAGAAAAAATAAGATACATATTTATGTGATTGTTCAGTATAACAAATATTCAAGCATTTAAAAAAATTCAAAGATTCAGAAATATAAAAGTATAGCTCTTAACATGAAACAAAGACTGTAACATAAAGTCTGTTCACAAAACTAAAATTAAAGTCTTCTTGGCTAATGTTGTCTGAATTCTTCTGCAAAGATATCCAGGTTCAGTTCTGAAGTTAAATCACTTTCATATGACAGGAGAATTAGCTTTCTCTTTCTTTCATGGGTCATGCTCATCCTTCGGTCTGACAAAATTCTTTTCAAACAAGAAAAGGAATTCTCACAAGCTGCAGTCAATGCTCCAAATAATAAGACCACATACAATACTATGAAATATACTATTTCAAAAATACATGGGAAAGTCTCATTTAATTCCTTTAAAGCACCTAGAACGACTTCAGATTCCTTGAAATTTCTCTTATATGTTAGTGGTTTAAATACAGCCATTTCAACTTTCACTTTCTAGATATCTAATCCAAGCAAGCCAAAAAGTGCACACTGATTTCAAGAAGTCTGGAGAGCTGGTGGAATAGACTGCTGATGAGTTTGTGTGTAATTTAGAGTTCGTCTCAGAAAATCTCCTTTGCAATTCACTACTGGTTTTATCAATCAATTCATGGTAAATCTGGGACCACTGATGCTCATTTACACTTTGGGATCCTGGTAAGTGCTCAATGACTATAGAGTCTTGAAATTTTGGGGGCAATACCTTGGCTCTTTTGGTGGCCCATCTTAATGTTGGTACTTCATCACATGTACCTTTCAAAACAAGGTGCTTGGAAAAAATCTCTGAGAAAAAACCTTCAAACATCTCTCTCTTGTTGAAAGAAAAGGAGTACTTGTGGCACCTTAGAGACTAACAAATTTATCTGAGCATAAGCTTTCGTGAGCTACAGCTCACTTCATTGGATGCATTCGATGAAGTGAGCTGTAGCTCACGAAAGCTTATGCTCAAATAAATGTGTTAGTCTCTAAGGTGCCACAAGTACTCCTTTTCTTTTTGCGAATACAGACTAACACGGCTGCTGCTCTGAAACCTCTCTTGTTGAAGTTCTTCACAGGCAACAGTACCCAATTCAATTCCTTTAGCAAGGTGCATTAGTTCCTTTTGAAGATCATTGTTCACAGGAGCAAAAACTTTCAAAATTGTTTTCATAATTCCTAAGAACAAGAATTTGGATGATTCTGTAACTTCCAACAGCCCTCTTGCTTCAAGCTTTGAGTATTCCAACCATGACCGATACATGTACCACTTTTCACTAAGACAACACAGTACACGTCCAATTATTTTTTAGGAAAATTAATTTCCAGTTGAGTTGGTTTGTGAGTTCCAAGATCAAATGTATCAATGAATCATTCTTGTATATAACCTCACAATGTTCTTTATTATCTTCTGAATTAGATGGTGAGGTTGACTGAGTCTCTTTATGACATGGACGAATCACAAATTTGTCCATTTTGAAAACTATTTGTAGCTCCTGCTTCATCATGGAGGGGCCTGGTGCCATAGGCCAGCATGGTGTTGTCCTATCATAGGGTATCACTGTAGCATAGTAGGATACATAAACTGATGCTTTTATGCAGAGGCCAAGATACAGATGTTCAAGGGAGTCTGGGAGAAAGCAAACCTGCTTTACTGTGAGCCCAGCCAATAGGAGAGATCTGGAACCAGGTGATACCTACCCACACCCCTAACCTCCTGCTGGGGTCAGGGGAAGGGTAGGTCTTCTCTTTCACTCCTTTTCTGGGGGGATTCTACAGCTGGCAGTGCCTCCAGTCTTATTGGGAGGGTAAGGGAGGGGTTCCAGTGTTATGATACCTTCGTCTGAAGAACAAAAGTCTTTCAAGCAAGCCTCTGAGGCTGCTTTCCTGACTCCCCAAACACAAGAAGCTTAATCTCCATTCAAAAGGGAATGTATTGGAGTGAAGGAAAAGCAAAGCAAAATAGCAACAGGATTTAACAATCCACAGTTGCTGAGTGAGATGGTACTCACAACCCTGTTATCAGTCAATCTAGGTATTCCACTTGACTATCTGTAATAGCATCACAGTCCCTAGACAGTCCTCGTAAGGCTTCTTCTGGGCTCTAGAGGAACATTCCAGTTCTGGTTCGTCCATCCACATTCTTCCTCCTGTCCCTCAATTTAAAAGGAACTCTCACTTCTTCACTCTCCTTCTTTTCCCTTCAGTCAGGGAGGCAGAATCTGGTCACAGAAATTCCACCATAGAACACTGTGTCCCCACTTTCCTACTTTATAAGCCTCCTTGCAGAGGCCGTCTCTGCAGACACTTTCTTACACTTTTATTATAGCAGCAATGTAATGCAGATTCCACACTTCACATCACTGAAACATAGCCAATATCATTCCCACCCACCCAGGCCCTGCCTGCTACCAGAATTGTGACTATCAGGAACATCTCAGGAACTCAAACTAAGAAAATGGGAGGAAAAACTGGAAACACACCCAGATCACTAAAAATACACTTAACACTAAAACTATACTGAGCATAATTTAATCTTTATTTGATGATTCAGAAGGCACTTCAGGATCTTGCAGTGCCTCAGCGTCATCATTATCAACATCAATTATCATGGTAGATTAGAAGGTGTAGGAGATTGGGCTGAATCTGAAATGACCCTATGACACACCCTGGAAGCTGCTTTTTTGAATAAATCCCTGATATCAGCTTGCTTATTTGTCTTCTGCCTCTTTTGCATAAAAGTAGAATGCAGAAAGTGAAATTTTATAACCCCCTGGGTAGTATACTAGTCCCAGTTACTAACTTGAAGATTTATATTGGGAGATATCAGAAATGCCAGTTAATAGAGGTTTCTGGTTGATCAAGTGCTGCATAACACAACTTTTACTGTATTTTGGGGAAGATTACAGTCACCTGGGATAGGAAGACAGGACCAACTTGCATTTAATTTTAGAAACAATAGTTCGTTTTCTTTTTCTTATTTGCAATGGACGGCTAACTGCAATAAATGCTGCAAAGCCAGAAAATAATTCAGGGAAAGAAAAAAATAAAACCAAGCAAAAAGATAGTCTCAGTATGATTTTGAAAGAGAGAATAAAAGGTTATATTTATTTGTACCAATGTTTCCATACCACTTGAAACAAGTTTCCAGGATTGGGGCCAAATATTATAAACTCAGAGACAGATAACACACTCTCTGGTGACTGTGGCCCTAATGAGATTTGCCTGACTGGAGAGGCTGACTAACAGATGAACATAGCAGGCTATTTTATTGTAGTGTTGATAAATAAGATCAGCTAGAACAGGCAGAAAAACAGAAAACCAATATTTTCATGGTTTATCTTCCATGTAATATAAGTATCTGTCACACAAAGTTATATCTGCAAAGGGACAATATTAATTTGTGCTCCTTATTCCAAAATCAAGAAATGTTTTCTGAAATTATCTTGCTCATTCTATCTTTAGGTTTTCACAGTCACCAATCCCTGCTGAAATGAATTTAAGTTCGCTACCTAGCCAAATAGTGCCTTTACTATGAGAGGAAGAAATAAAGAGTCCTATTTTCCCCTTTCTTTTTATTCGATGACACTATGAAACACAAAGACACTCTCAGTTTAGACACAAAGGTCTGTGGGCACAAAAGGCACCTAAATCTGAGTTTAAGCACAAAAATCCTAGTTTTAGGCTCCACTGCAATTCACAAAACTCCTGCTGGGGCCAGAACTTACTCAGAGCCTAAGTTTTTGCAGTAAAAGTTTCCTTCAGCATCTATGTTTCTGCCTTTGAATATGCACACTGCTGCCTCCCTCCCAGCAAAGCCCCAGAGAGAGTACCAAACTCAGAGGAAGACAGGTGTTTGATTGTGCATTGGGCCTGATCCAGTAGGCGTGCTCAGAGGCCACCTACCAGATTGGCCTCTCAGGCAAGTTCATGCAAAACAGTAGGGGTGGGAAGAAAGGCACCCTCCCTCATAACCTTCAGCCCAGTGATTAGAGTACTTACCCAGGAAGGAGGAGGCATCCAGGTCACATCCCCACCCTGCCTGAGAAGGAATTTGAATAGTGATTTGCCAACTCAGTGCCCTAGCCACTGGTCTATGGGTAAGAATAAGATTTTGTCATGCATATTTTTAGTAAAAGTCACAGACAGGTCATAGGCAATAAAGAATAATTAATGGAAGCCTGTGACCTATCCATGACTTTTACTAAAAATATGCATGACAAAATGGGGTCCTCACACCTCCCATGGGGGGCCCCAACTTGGAGCTGCATGGTCCCCCTACTGCCTGTGGCTTGGAGCTGTGGGGTCCCATAGCTAGGAGCTCCAGGAGCCCCAGCTGCCCACAGCAGCCTGGAGCTCTGGGGCACCCCTGCCACCGACAGAAGCCTGGATCTCCAGGGCACCCCTACTGCCCACAGTGGCTGGGAGCTCCAGGGTCCCCACACAGGCTGGGAGCTTTGGGATCCCCCCACCTCCCACAGGGCCTGGGAACTGCAGAGCATCCCTGCCATCCACGGCGGCTTGGCGCTCCTGCCCCCCCTTCCTCCCCCCACTGGCAGAGGCTGGGAGCTCTGGGATACCCCTGCCACCTGTGATGGCTGGGAGCTCCAGGGCACCCTGCCACCCATGGTGGCCAGGAACTGTGGGGTACCCCTGCCATCCGTGATTGCCAGGAGGTCTAGTGTACCCCCACCACCCATGGGGCTGCAGAGCATCCCCACCACTGCCTGCAGAGGCTCGTAGCTGCCAGGCCCCAGCCATGCTGGCAGTGGCCCGGAGCTGTGGGGTTCCCCACTCCCCTGCAGCGGCTTAGAGCTGCGGGGTCCCCTAAATCCCATGGTGCCTCAGAGCTTTGGGGCCACCACAGGTGCTGGGGTACCCTGCAGCTCCCAGGCACCGTGGGCTGAAGTCACGGAGGTCTCTGGAAGTCACGGAATCCGTGACTTCCATGACCTCCGGGACAAAATTATAACCCTAGTTATTGGATATTTTCATATGGGGCTCCCTTAGTCTCTCGTATTGAAGTTGCTTCACTGTAGATAACTAATTAAAAAGTCATGAAGGGAAAGCAGTGGATGTGTTGTTCCTTGACTTTAGCAAAGCTTTTGACACTGTCTCCCACAGTATTCTTGCCAACAAGTTAAAGAAGTATGGGCTGGATGAATGGACTATAAGGTGGATAGAAAGCTGGCTAGTTTGTCGGGCTCAACGGGTAGTGATCAATGGCTCCATGCCTAGTTGGCAGCTGGTATCAAGTGGAGTGCCCCAAGGGTCGGTCCTGGGGCTGGTTTTGTTCAATATCTTCATAAATGATCTGCAGGATGGTGTGGATTGCACCCTCAGCAAGTTTGCAGATGACACTAAACTGGGAGGAGAGGTAAATATGCTGGAGGGTAGGGATAGGATACAGAGGGACCTAGACAAATTGGAGGATTGGGCCAAAAGAAATCTGATGAAGTTCAACAACGACAAGTGCAGAGTCCTGCACTTAGGACAGAAGAATCCAATGCACCGCTACAGATAGGGACTGAATGGCTCGGCAGCAGGTCTGCAGAAAAGGACCTAGGGGTTACAGTGGACAAGAAGCTGGATATGCGTCAACAGTGTGCCCTTGTTGCCAAGAAGGCCAATGGCATTTTGGGCTGTATAAGTAGGGGCATTGCCAGCAGATCGAGGGACGTGATCGTTCCCCTCTATTCAACACTGGTGAGGCCTCATCTGGAGTACTGTGTCCAGTTTTGGGCCCCACACTACAAGAAGGATGTGGAAAAACTGGAAAGAGTCCAGCCGAGGGCAAAAAAAATGATTAGGGGACTGGAACACATGACTTATGAGGAGAGACTGAGGGAACTGGGGATGTTTAGTCTACAGAAGAGAAGAATGAGGGGGGATTTGATAGCTGCTTTCAACTACCTGAAAGGGGGTTCCAAAGAGGATGGCTCTAGACTGTTCTCAGTGGTAGCAGATGACAGAACAAGAAGTAACAAGTAGTAACAAGTAGATTCAAGTTGCAGTGGGGGAGATTTAGGTTGGATATTAGGAAAAACTTTTTCACTAGGAGGGTGGTGAAACACTGGAATGTGTTACCTAGGGAGGTGGTGGAATCTCCTTCCTTAGAAGTTTTTAAGGTCAGGCTTCACAAAGACCTGGACGGGATGATTTAGTTGGGGATTGGTCCTGCTTTGAGCAGGGGGTTGGACTAGATGACCTCCTGAGTCCCTTCCAACCCTGATATTCTATGATTCTATGATTCAAGGGAGAAGAAGGCTTGGATTCTGGTGCTCCCCAGTTCTGGGTTTGTGCTCTAACCACCGGGCTATCACATCATTCACATGCTTGTGCTTTCTCTCTGTGGCCCAAAGGACTCTTCAAGGATTTAGCTTCAACAGGAGAGACTGAGGGAGCCCCATATCAGAATATCCCATAGCCCAGTGATTAGTGCATGCACTTGAGAGGTGTCAAATCCCTCTTGAAATCCCTTCTCCCCCTTAGGCAAAGGGGAGGATCTGAACACTGGTCTCCCACATCCTAGATTAGTACTCTAACCACTGTGATGAAAATTATGAGGGGAAGGGGAGAAGCTGCAACAAAAACAGCATACATGCCTAACTCTAAAGGGGGGCTCCTTACTGTGAATCACAAGCAGAGGTGTGTACCTCCCTGCAGTATGGACTTCAGTGCCTATCTCTGAGGCTATGTTTACACTACCGCGGTAAGTCGACCTACGCTACGCAACTCCAGCTACATGAATAATGTAGCTGGAGTCAATGTATCTTAGGTCAAGTTACCATGGGGTCTACACTGTGGGGGGGGGGGTCGACAGGAGAAACTCTCCCATTGATTTACCTTACTCTTCTTGTTCAAGGTAGAGTACAGGGGTTGACTGGAGAGCGATCTGCTGTTGATTGCTAAATCGACTGCCCGTGGATCAATCTCAGAGCGTCTATCTGGGCTGTAGTGTAGACCTGTCCTCAGAGAGGTGTGAGGCTTAGCACACACCCCTCTCCTCAGCATCTGCTATTGGCTGGCTTAGGGGGCTCCCTGCCTAGCAGGCTGGCTTTTGTGAATTGCAATTTTAAGTCACTCTTCCCATTCATTATATAGGTAGCCCAGTGCCAAACACAGGCTTTGTGAATCTCAATGTCTTCCTGTTTCACAATACCTTTATCCTTCTGTGCATTCAGGTCAGAGCACTTTACCAAATATTAATAGCCAGAAGTAGCAGAAGCTAATGTGGTTAAAGTACAGAAGTAAAGAACTACAGCCAGGATAAACACAAAGCATTTCAAACAATTAAAGATTGTGCAAAACAGAAAGATTGGGTGGATTGAAGAAAGCACCTACTGTAACAAATAAACAAAAATGATTAGTAGAGCAAAGAAGGACAGAAGTATTTTTAAGTATGTAAGCAGTCAGCAAGGGTGAAAAAAACATTTTGTCCTCTTAAGCATGATAGTGGGAAATTAGTGCCAGTGGATAAAGAAGTAACATTAAAAACATTAAATAATCACTTTGGATCTGTCTTAAGAATTGAAGAGGCTGGAGATTTGCCTAAATCAGGGATCAGATTTACAGGGATAATAGACAAGGAATTAGAAAATGTGCAGACAACATTAGAATTGGTTACAACAAGGTCAGAGACACTTAACACTGAAAGACACTAGATCCAGATAATGCAGAGCACATGAGGATACTGAGAAAAGAGACGAAGCCGCTCTGGTAGAGGTTTCACAAGTTCAGGCACTGAGGGCTTATCTACACTTTAAAGGCTGCAGCAGGGCAGCTGCATCACTGTAGCTGTGCTGTTGTAGCGATTCAGTGAAGATGCTCCCTACGCCGATGGGAGGCCTTCTCCGGTCACCCAGGGCCGGCTCCAGGCACCAGAGTTCCAAGCAGGTGCTTGCGGCAGCAATTAGAAAGGGGCGGCAGTGTTTCCACGGTGGCAACAATTCAGCGGCAGCCCCTCTGTCCCGCCGGCCATGGCGGCAAATCAGTGGCAGCTTCCCCCTTTTGCCGTCTGTGGCGGCAGTTTTTTTCACTGCTTTGGGTGGCAAAAACTGTAGAGCCAGCCCTGCCATCAGCATAGGCAATCCACCTCCCCGAGAGGCAGTAGCTATATTGACGGGAGAAGACTTTCCGCCAACATAGCACGGTCTACACCTGGAGTTAGGTCAGTATAACTGTGTTGTTCGGGGGTGTGGATTTTTCACACCTCTCAGCAACGTAGTTATACCAACATAAGTTGCTAGTGTAGACCAAGCCTAAGAGAAATATCCTGTGGGATGTGAAAAAAGGTCAACACTGTGGACAGCTCAGTGAAAACTTATGTTTAATGTGCGTCAGTCAAACAAATAAACAAACAACCTGTTAAGATTCACAAGGAATTGGATGGATAATAATACCAAAAACATTACAAAACCATTATAAAAAGTGAATAGTATGTCCTCAACTGGAATATTTTGTTCAATAGTGATCACCCTATCTCAAAAAGGACGTAGCAGAAACAGAAGTTGTTCAGAAATAGCAACACAAATGATGAGACACAGAAAAGCGTTCTTATGATGAGAGATGGAAAAAACTGGGATTATTTACTTGCACACACCACACAATAGCTTTCAAAACTCTTTGCCATCTGATACTATTAAGGACTAGAGCTTAGCAGGATTCAAAAAAGGGTTACTATTTGAATAGATAACAAGAACATCCAAAGTTGCAACCACAGAAACAAATAATAATAAAAAATACTATAAGAAAGAAAAAAGGTTTGAAGGGGATATAAACGCTCATGCTTCAGGATACAAGCCAGTCTCTAAATGGGTGCTAGAAAGAAGCTTTCCTTGTGAGTGGTTTTTCCCTGTCTACCTAACTGTTCATTGCACCTTACTCTGAGGCATCTGGTATTTTGAGACAGGATAGTGAACCACTTGTCTGATCCAGTCCAGTCTGTTTGTATGGATGTATTATCTTTGTATCTAAAGTTATGAATATTAACTATAAACCTGTATTTCAAATGTGTTGCTCCTGGGGTAATATCCATAAGGTAGTTTGCATCCAGTCTGGTCAGCACTTTTTGAATGGACTATTCAAATTGATGGCCCATTAACAAACACAATGGGCCTGTCATAAATATAAAGGGAAGGGTAACCACCTTTCTGTATACAGAACTATAAAATCCCTCCTGGCCAGAGGCAAAACCCTTTCACCTGTAAAAGGTTAAGAAGCTAAGATAACCTCACTGGCACCTGATCAAAATGACCAATGAGGAGACAAGTTACTTTCAAAGCTGGAGTGGGGGGGAATACAGGGTCTGTCTGTCTGTGTGATGCTTTTGCCGGAAACAGACCAGGAATGCTCTTCAGAACTCTTGAAAAAAGTTAGTTAGCAATCTAGCTAGAAATGCGTGAGATTTTATTTTGTTTAATGGCTGGTAAAATAGCTGTGCTGAATGGAATGTATATTCTTGTTTTTGTGTCTTTTTGTAACTTAAGGTTTTGCCTAGAGCGATTCTCTATGTTTTGAACCTGATCACCCTGTAAAGTAGTTACCATCCTGATTTTACAGAGGTGATTCTTTTACTTTTTCTTTAATTAAAATTCTTCTTTTAAGAACCTGATTGCTTTTTCATTGTTTTTAAGATCCAAGGGTTTGGGCCTGTGTTCACCTATGCAAATTGGTGAGGATTTTTATCAAGCCTTCCCCAGGGTGTAGGGCTTGGGGGGATATTTTTGGGGGAAGACGTCTCCAAGTCGGCTCTTTCCCTGTTCTTTGTTTAACATGCTTGGTGGTGGCAGCATAGGGTTCAAGGACAAGGCAAAGTTTGTACCTTGAGGAAGGTTTTAACCTAAGCTGGTAAGAATAAGCTTAGGGGGTCTTTCATGCAGGTCCCCACCTCTGTACCCTAGAGTTCAGAGTGGGGAAGGAACCTTGACAAGGCCATAAAAGAAGCTTATTCCCACCACATTGGCCTTCCCGAGGACGTTTTAGCCAGAATATGTGGTTTAGCTCCTGCTCATTGAAGCATGCAAGGGCATGTGACTTGCTCATGTAACCCTGGACTCCATCTTGTACCTGTAATTCTCCACAAACTAAGAGTGAGAGCATCCCGTCCACGTGGGAGAAAGTATAAAAGGCCCTGGAAGCAAATTCATTGTACCTCTTGCCTGCACATATATCTGGACTATGGATTTACACTAAAGGGAGCATTTCAGTCAATGGACTGAGGACCTTTCAATCTTTTGGAAGTCACCGAGACTTAACAAGCCAGCAGTTTATTCCATCGCTGCTTCAAACCTGATACAAGAACTTTGCAATGATTGTATGTATTTGATTCCTTGACCATTTTAACTCTCTCTTCTTTCTTTTCTCTTATAAATAAACTTTTAGATATTAGATAGTAAAGGACTGGCAACAGCATGAGTATTGGAAAAGAGCTGAGTTATGTATTGACCTGGCTATGTGGCTGATCTTCTGAGATTAGAAGAACCCTTTGTTTGATTAAATTGATTTTAAATAACCACTCATCATTAAATCTAGTGTCTGGGTGGTGAAACAAGGGCTGAGATACCTAAGGAGGCTGCATTTCTGACTTCTTGTTAATCAGTGTGGTGAGACAGAAGTTAGCTTTTGTAACTGGTTTGGTGTATCTTATGGAAGAATAACCACCAGTTTGGTGTGTGTATGTCTCATTTCTCAGCAGTTTGTCCTGAATTTGGGTTTCTCAGCTGTGACCCACTGAGGCATGGTGACACTGTCATAGATCATTGGTCTGTGACCAATTGTTAACGTCTGTGGCTTAATTGTGACTGGGTAACCCCTTCCTCTGTCAGCCATTAAAGAAGGCTGCAGGAAAGGTCTTGTCCTGTTTACACACACACAGGTGCAAGGGTATCCTTGCAATGATGCTTTCATTTCCTGCAATGTCATCCCTAATCACTGCCTTCCTGTTTGTAAGTTATTTTACCTGTAGTTTTGTGCTGGCTGTCAAAGTACAGCTGCATTATATGTTTTGCCTTGTACCACTGGACCGTTCAATTTCACACTTATCTTTCATTCATCCATGGCAATAATACCTTGCCTTTGTATAGTCACTGTCACAGCTTGTTCATGTTGTATCCAGTATAATACTTTGTTTCACAGCCATAGGGGTTGTCCTAGCTGCTAAAGCTGGATGAAAAGGAAGAGATGGATGAGGTAATTCACCTTCTCAGATGCTCACTAGCTGGGAGGCTTAAAGTGAGTAGCATGTATAGTCTGTTTCCAAAACCACTGCCAATGTAAAGAGATGCAAAATCTATGGCATTGACTTTTGTTACATTTGGCAATTGGCTTGTCAGGATTGTTACTGATCCATTTTATCATCATTTTGAATGTTTCTCCAACACCATGCTGCCTTGACAATGTGCTACTCTGTCTGCCTCATCTGCTCCCTTACACAGTTCTTTGAATGTTTCCACTGGCCTTGACTTAAATAGTTATAGTGTGCAAGGGGCTAATGGAACTTATTGGAACTGAATAGGGTATCTGTCTTTGGCCCATTCCTCCTGATCTAGTTTCTATGTTCTACAAATTCCCTTTCCTACCTCCCTTACTGTAGTAGTGATGATCTGATGGACACTGCATAGATGTCTCTCTTACAGAATATTTTGGAGTACTGTATAGTCTCCATTTATTTGCCTCTCCAAGCAATAGATTACATTGCTGCTGTATTCATCTTAAAAACTCACACAGATATGCTAGTGTTCATTTTCTGGTAGTAGGGAAATGGGTCACATGGGAAGGAATAAAAATTGTGCACCAACTTTCTGAATGCTATTTGGCTTTATTTTTCAGTCCCTTTCACTGCCAGATTTTTTTTTCAGACCCAGTAAACTTCTGTGACATTTTAAAAAAACAACTTTCCTTCTTTTGAATTAGGAAAAGATTGCCAACAAGTATTGTGACTGTTACTCAGGATTACTTAATGACTTTACCATCATGATTTATCTACATCAATGTGAAACAGAGAGACAGAGCTTGATATGAAGAACAATTCAAACCATTTATAAGGAAAAAGTGACATTTTTACATTTGTCAATTTAGATTTATAAATGGCAGTCAAAGTTCACTGCAGGTCAATGTATCTTAATAACTAGTAACTGAAAACAAAATATGTTCCAAGGTGAAAAGTCATGCAAGATGTTTATTGGGGGAAGGGCTAAGGCATGAGAACGAGAATGCTTCATTTAAATTAAAGAAGAAAAACAGCGATCTGGGTTGTTAGAAAAACAGAATGTAAACGAGATACCTTTCCTGCCAGGAATGGGGGGAACTGATTTGCACAAAATAAGAAGCTGTATGAAACTCAAACTGATCCTAAACTAAATCTTTCTTATGGTTTGAAAAGGCATATTTGAGTTTGTTTGTTTGTTTCATTTTTGTGCCCCTCTATACTTCCTGGTTCTGCTCAATACAGAAGTAAAAGCTCTACAATACTAAGGCCGGGTTCTGAATCTCTTACTCACACTGATGAATAGTTAATCACTTGATCAGGTTCACTGGCTTCACCTATGTGAGCAAGTTGTTCACACAGTCTGGCTCGATAAAAACAGCTGTTTTGTCGGGTTTCCACCCACCATGGAAGTGCTGAAAATCTCATGGGAAAGTGTGTCTGACAGAGGCTATGGAATATTCAAATTCTTGTCATATATAAAAAAAACAAAGAATTTGAATATTCCATAGCCATGTAAAACAAATATCTTTATAGCTTGTAAATGATTGTATTCCTGACTAAATGGGTAAGATAAGGAATGCTTCCTGCAGGAATAAAAGAATGTGGGGGAGGGGTAATTAATACAAATCCCTATACTGAAACATATACAGATAAGAAGTCTTTCAAAGTTTCACCCTCCCTGGAGAAGAAGCACCATGACTGATTTGGCCTGGTTCAAAAGGCAAAAGATGGCAAAGGACTTGAAACTATATAAAATGACAGCCCTGATTCTTGCGAGAAAAATACAGACATCTGGGAACTGACAGGCATGAGGCTGTGACCAATAGAAACAGGCCCTACAGGAGGTCTGCACATGGAAAATGGGTGACACTTGGTGTGATAAATGAAGGTGGGGTAGCTCCCTTTTATGGACACCCAGCCAACCAGTTAGCTACAAAATCCCTGTTAGTAGCTATTCTCTACTTGCTTTACCTGTAAAGGGTTAAAAAAGCCCATAGGTAAAAGAAAGAGAGCAGGCACCTGACCCAAAGAGCCAATGGAGGGCTAGAACTTTTTAAAATTGGGAAAAAACTTTCCCTTTGTCTGTTGTTGTTGTTCTCTGGAGAGCGGAGACACAGAGCAGCAATGCTGTAAGCAGCTTTAAAACCAGGTATGAAAAAGCATCAATTCATTCCTTGAATCTACTTATCTGAAACCCCAGATATGTAGGTAAATCAGGGAATGTATAGGAAGACGCAATTAGGGTTATTTCTTTTATTTCTTAGTGGCTTGTGGACTCCTCAAGATGCTTTTGTTTTGCTTGTAACCTTTAAGCTGGACCTCAAGAAGGTTATTCTTTATGTTTAATTTTTGTAAGTGGGTTTTTTAAATCTAGAAAAAGCCTAAGTTCCAGATGTATTTTCTTTCTTTTTGTTTTTAATAAAATTTACTTTTTTTGAGAACAGGATTGGATTTTTGGTGTCCTAAGAGGTTGGTGCACATGTTTTTAATTAGCTGGTAGCAACAGCCGATTTCTCATGTTTTCCTTTCGCAGCTCTTCCCCAGAGGGGGTGGTGAAAGGGTTTGAGAGTACCCCACAGGAAGGAATTCCCAAGTGCACCTTCTTGGGTTCCCAGGAGTTTTGCATTTGTAGGGTGGCTGCATCTACCCAACCAAGGTCAGAGAAAAACTGTAACCTTGGGAGTTTAATACGAGCCTGGAGTGGCCAGTATTAATTTTTAGAATCCTTACAGGCCCCCACCTTCTACACTCAAAGTGCCAGAGCGGGGAATCAGCCTTGACACCTGATAAGCTAGGCATGTGTATAAGCCGTTTGTTGTTTTTAAGATATGTTTTCTCAAAATTATTTTATTCTGAATAAATACTACTTTGCTTTATGAAAATGTGCTGGTCATTGCCCCTGCAAGGACAAAATTATAGGTGCTGAACTAAAGTCAGACCTGCTGAGAAGATCGTAGCGCATTGCAGGTGTCTGTAGCCTAAGGCTCTGATCTGGAGCGAGAGAATTGTGGCAGTCTGCCCCAAGAAAGAGGATGGTGAGAGCCCTGGGAGCTAAGTAGGGTGTCCTCGAGGACACCACGAGGGGGTCAGAGCTGCATTTACTCCAGGAACTGTAACAGCCTGATCTCCTGGGACTTCAGTCTCAATTTACAAACCCAAGCTGTATAGATACATAGATTTTTAAGAACAGAAGGGACCATTAGATCATCTAATCTGACCTTCTGTATGACATATGACATAGAATTTAACCTAATTACCCCTGCATTGAACCCAACAACTTGTGTTTGGCTAAAGCATATCTTCCAGTCTTAATCTGAAGACATCAAGATATGGAAAATCCGTGTCTTCCCTTGGTGATTTGTTCCAATGGTTAATCACCTTCACTGTTAAAAATGTGTGTCTGCTTTCTAATTTGAATTTGTCTGCCTTTCCTGTTCAGCTATTGATTCTTGTTATGCCTTTCTCTGCTAGATTCAAGCAATCTTCAGAACCTGGTATTTTCTCCCCATGAAGGTACTTACACACTGTAATCAAGTCACTTATCAATCTTCTTTTTAATACACTAAGCAGACTGAACTCTTTACGTCTCTCCCTGAAAGGCGTTTTTGCCAGCCCTCAAATCTTTTTTGTAGCTCTTTCCTGCACCCTGTCCAAATGTTCGCTAACCCAAATAGCTGAGATGAGAAGACTCTTTTGTATGTTTAGCCCAGCTGAACCTTTTAAGGTTTACCCATCACTAACTGTGGCTTTGTGAGTCAGTGGCTAGGCTTCACCTGGTCTGTGTGAAGTGACAGCTTGCAGATGTTAAAAGAAAAGGCAAAATATAATATGTCCTGTGGAAATAGAATGTTAAGAGACTATTGGATACATTGGTATCGGAGAAAGGTCTTCCACTTTTGACTGGTAAATTAGAGGAGGTTTAGAGAAGAGCCAGGAGAATGGAAAACATGACCTGTAGGGACAGACTCAAGGAGCACAATCTATTTAGCTTAACAAAAAGACAGTTAAGAGGTGACTTGATTACAGTTTATGAGGTCCTACATGGAGAACCAAAAATTGACAGTGGACACTTCAGTCTAACAGGCAAACATGTAACAAGATCCAAAGACTGGAAGTTGAAGCTACACGAATTCAGATTGGGACTAAGGTGCCCATTTTTAACAGTAAATGTCATCTTGAGTGTATCACAGGTTGATAACAGTAAGCGTAATTAACCATTGGAACACCTTACCAAGGGTTGTGGTGGATTCTCTATCACTAGCAATTTTTAAGTCAAGATTAGATATTTCTCTAAAAGATATGCTCTAGTTCAAACAGGAATTAATTCAGGGATGTTCCTGTGGCCTGTGTTAGACAGGAGGTCAGACTAGATGTTCATAGTGATCTCTTCTGGCCTTAGAATCTAAGAATCTATTAACTACAAGTTACCCCTAAACTAAATAACTTGCATCAAGAAAGAGGTCCTAGATGGGAAACCTCATCACAAAGGAAGGTGGGTAACTTTCCCAGAAAACTCCAATGGATTGTATGAAATTGAGGAATTAAGAAGGACAAGCTGCTTCTTAAGAAAACGTTCTCCTCCCATCTGAGCTGCGAATGAATAGCTTCTCTTAGAAAAGTCACTGAGGAGACAACCAAAAAGGTAGAAAGGGTGACTTATTTGAAGTTTGGTATGGAATGAAGTGCTAATTAATCTGAGCAATTCTTCACATTGTGGAAAAGAAATAAACTTGAGTGATTTAGGAGCAATATTGACTCATGTAAAGAGATGTGAAAGAAGGTACAAAGAATAGACATTTAAGTAAGAAGGCATGGAGCAGTCAAACCTTTTATCCCCTTAGATGTGGAATGGGAAGCAGAATAAAAAAAGCACATAGAGATAGTCTACCAGATAGTAAGCAAAGATACAGCTTCCAAGGATTCTTTCACTCTTAAAGATTTAGTCTTATAGAAGTTTTAGGACTGATATGATCTTGCAATTTCCTTCACCTCCCGCAGTGGCTGCGTTGCAGGGAGGTGTGGTGTGAGACAGAAGCTGGGGGAATAGGATATCAGTGTTAACCAGTGATACCAGTGTCAACAGTGTTCTTGGGGTGGAAAGGCTGCCTGTTGCCAGCTGCAAGGAAAGCTGATGGACCAGCACCTCTCCATACATGTCTCGTATGTACATGGTAAGACACACATCTACTCAACAGCGGAGGCAAAGCTAGGGGTGTGGGGCCAGAGACATCAGCTACATGTCAGGGTAGTCAAGGATTTTCCATGGCCAATGATGCTAGGAAGAGACTAGTGGCACACTAAAGACTAACAGATTTATTTGGGCATAAGCTTTCATGGGCTAGACTAGCCCACAAAAGCTTATGCCCAAATAAATCTGTTAGTCTTTAAGGTGCCACCAGACTCCTCGTTGTTTTTTGTGGATACAGACTAACACGGCTACCCCGATAGGAAGCCTTGATGCAGAGGAAAATAGCACAAAAGCTGGTGGTGAGGAAAGGTGTCGTGAACCCAGAGCGACAGCCTAGGACAGAGAGAACCAACAGTCACTCAGAAAAGAAGTGGAGGGAGCTGGAATTTTGAGTTGAAATAGCTGCAAGGGGCCTATTTCAATATAGGCTTTCTGGGCCCCATTTTCTACCCTCTCTTCATCTTGATGGTTATGCATACCTATGTGGTGAATATTCAGATTGGAATCATGGAATATTTGCATTAATCTGTTTTTTCCACTACACTTTTGTGCAGTAAAGGAGCATATGGACCTTGGTTATATTTGTAAATATGATGGGTCCAATCATGAACCAGTGTAAATTAGGAATAACTCCACTGAAATCAGACCAAGGTAACATAATTTCACCCTTTATCTTTCTGTTGCTGACTTTCCGTCCCCTAATTTGGCTTGATCAAAGAACTACTAGAGTACAAGCCTCAAACAAACTAGTTTAATTGATTCTGCATGAAATAGGGTTGCCAGGTGTCCAGTTTTTGACTGGAACACCCGATCGAAAAGGGTCCCTCGTGGCTCTGGTCACCACTGCCGATTGGGCCATTAAAAGTCCAGTCGGTGGTGCTAAGGCAGGCTAGTCCCTGCCTGTCCTGGCACCGTACTGTGCCCTGGAAGCAGCCAGCAGGTCTGGCTCCTGAGTGGGACGGGGGTCCACAGGGCTCCGTATGCTGCCCCTGCTCCACATTCCCATTAGCCAGAGCCCTCACCCCCTCCCTCACCCCAACCCCCTGCCCCAGTCCAGTGAAAGTGAGTGAGGGTGGAGGAGGCCAAGCCACCACGGTGGGAGAATGTAGCGAGCAGTATCTCAGGGAAGGGGTGGGGCCTCGAAGGGGATGAGGGCTAGGGTGTTAGGTTTTGGGTGATTAGAAAGTTGGCAACCCTAGCATGAAATTTAAATCAATACATGTTTTTAAATTTTACACTTGGTGCTGTATCTATGTTTTGTTGAACTTAGACTTATGGAAAATATTTTGTCAGAGACAAGCATGAAATGAAAAAGTGTGAAATGGCCTAATGTCTCTACTTTGTCATTTTAAATAACAATAAGACTTTCAATTATCCCCTAGTAGAGAATTAATAAAAGCTGTCTATAATGTCATAACAGACAGGACAACATTGTTACATCAAGGTATAAAGCACCTGAGTGCTTTCTGATGACCAAAGAAATCTATGTTCATTCTGCAAGGTTTCCCACACACCAAAATGGTATGAATGGCATATGTTACTTGTATAATTAAAATCTGATTATATTATAATGTAGAAATTAACTTTCTGCAAGTGCCTCATTATTTCCTGTTTCATCTGCCAAATGCAAGTAAATTTTATTGTGTGAGTGAATTAAGTCAAGACATGCTACCAGATTGTTATCCTGAACAGAACTCATTTAGTGATGTGTTTCATTCTTAAAATATGTACAGATGGCTGTGCTAAATGAGACATAATAAATGTTCATTTTGCTGTAGATCACAACTCATTTATAAATAAAAACAATCTTGATAATGTTTGGAGCCTGATTCTGGTCTCTTCTGCAATGATTTTATAGTAGAGTAATATTACTGACTTCGGTGGATGTATCTCCCATTTGCACTAGTGCAAATGAGATCAGTATTGGGCTCCTTGTGATCAGGAGCAGTTCCATGTATATAAAACTTGGTAGGTTTCAGAGTAGCAGCCATGTTAGTCTGTATTCGCAAAAAGAAAAGGAGTACTTGTGGCACCTTAGAGACTAACCAATTTATTTGAGCATAAGCTTTCGAGAGCTACAGCTCACTTCATCGGATGCATAAAGTGGAAAATACAGTGAGGAGATTTATATACACACAGACCATGAAAAAATGGGTGTTTATCATACACATTGTAAGGAGAGTGATCACTTAATTTGAGCTATTACCAGCAGGAGAGTGGGGTGGGGGGAGAGAAAACCTTTTGAAGTGATAATCAAGGTGGGCCATTTCCAGCACATTTCCAGGAGTTAACAAGAACGTCTGAGGGCGAAGGAATAAACAAGGGGAAATAGTTTTACTTTGTATAATGATTCAACCACTCCCAGTCTCTATTCAAGCCTAAATTAATTGTATCCAATTTGCAAATTAATTCCAATTCAGCAGTCTTTCTTTGGAGTCTGTTTTTGAAGATTTTTTGTTGAAGAATAGTCACTTTTAGGTCAGAAATCGAGTGACCAGAGAGATTGAAGTGTTCTCCGACTGGTTTATGAATGTTATAATTCTTGACATCTGATTTGTGTCCATTTATTCTTTTACGTAGAGACTGTCCAGTTTGACCAATGTACATGGCAGAGGGGCATTGCTGGCACATGATGGCATATATCACATTGGTTGATGTGCAGGTAAGCGAGCCTCTGATTGTGTGGCTGATGTGATTAGGCCCTATGATGGTGTCCCCTGAATAGATATGTGGGCACAGTTGGCAACAGGCTTTGTTGCAAGGATAGGTTAGTGGGTTAGTGGTTCTGTTGTGTGGTTGCTGGTGAGTATTTGCTTCAGGTTGGGGGGCTGTCTGTAGGCAAGGACTGGCCTGTCTTCCAGGTTCTCTCTCCCCCCACCCCACTCTCCTGCTAGTAATAGCTCATCGTAAGTGATCACTCTCCTTACAATGTGTATGATAAACACCCATTTTTTAAATGGTCTGTGTGTATATAAATCTCCTCACTGTATTTTCCACTTTATGCATCCAATGAAGTGAGCTGTAGCTCACGAAAGCTTATGCTCAAAGAAAACTTGGTAGTGAATTAAAAATATTCCTTCAGGTCAAGTCTCCCACTGAAGTCAAAAAAGCCTATTTAGAGGCCTCAGGACTGGGCCTGGAATTGCCAAGAATTCCACAATGTTGTAAAGTCCAATACAGGACTAAAATTTGCTACTCAGCCAGAATGTAATGTTATTTAATGCTTTTAAATTTTACTTTGCAGTTGTCAAATGACCTTTTCACATAAAGGAGCTTCTAATATTCTGAGATGTTTTTCCCCATTCTGGTTCCCATGATGTCATGCAACACAATACCAGCATTACATAATTTGTGGCCTGTCTTGCCTCCCTTAGGTACGCCACATGAGGGCCACATCAGTGAATGTAAATTCCATTTTCACTGACAGAAAGCCAGTTCATAAATGATAGATACCTTCATTTTTCTTGAGCCTTTTTTCCTCCTCAATGTCAACTGACCAACCATTTTCAAAGAATTGATTGCTAACTGGTGAGCTAGAGAGAAGCAAATAAGCTTAACTACTCAATCTATTAAAACATATCTAGCACTCATGTGAGCATTTAGTGCAGTCTGAAGGATGAAAACCAGAGTGTTCAATGTAGAATGAAAAATTATTGCATTGTGACATACCTTTGCAACATTGACTAGATAGCAAAAAAAAAAAAAACAAAAAACAAAAAACTCTACAATTAAAAATATATATACAGTATGTGGGTAATAGGGTGCCCCTTTTGCCCCTGTGTATCTAGCCTCTGCTTCTCACAGATTTAGGGACACTCCAAGCTGGTGCAACTTCCGTGCTCTTTATTTGTGTCAGTTTCCTACTACATCAGGTATCGGCAACCTCTGGCACGCAGCCCGCCAAGGTAAGCCCCCGAGGTTTACCTGCCGTGTCCACAGGTTCAGCCGATTTCCAGCTCCCTCTGGCTGCAGTTTGCCGCTCCAGGCCAATGGGGGCTGCTGGAAGTGGCGTGGGCTGCGGGATGCCAAAGTTGCCGATTCCTGTACTATATACGTGCTATTTACAATAGCTTGGCCTAGCACAGGCCTTGTCAACAACAGCACCTACCTCTCCCTGAGCCTCCTGATCTCCACCCCCTTTTCACTTAGTTCCTCCCAGCCTTATAGCTCCTGCCTAATGAGACTGGCAGGAGCAGTCAGTGATTAGGTAAACCTAGGCTAATTTACCCAGCCCCAGCCAGGGGAAATGGGCTGGGGCTGGAGTGGCAGGAGCTGATTGAGCCTTCCCCAGCAGCATCCTGCCACAATGTGATTACATTCTGATTCAACCCTTGACTAAAATATTATACATTTCATACACGTAAACAATATTGTGACGTTGCACTCTATATGATTTTATGAAAGTATGCTGATGAGTGTGAACACATGAAAGAGACTGGACAGAATAAAAGAGCATTTGGTGGCAACTGTCATGAGTTGGTAAAAAGGACACAAGGTAATGTCCATTTGCTAATCTGTAGCAAAGAGAGCTCCATCATGTAACTAAAATATACTTCATGCAAAAGGTCTCTTGGGATTATTACAAAGTTTATAATCTACTGAGTGTGGTCATTCTATTTGTATAAATGTATCACTCTTGTATCTGAAACTAGAAATATGAAATATAACTGAGGGTCTATTGTAATTATGTCAAGTGTGGGCCATTAATGGTGGTTTGGAATCTTGATGGCTCCCATCAACCAGGACAACTGACTGTGGATGGCTCTGTTTGCAAGCAGGCCTCCCTGTGAGTCAGGCTGGGAGGAATGAAGGATTGGGGTCTCACAGGACATGTGATCATGTCACCTGAACTGGAATCCATCTTTAACCTGGTGTTTTTCCATTGAGAAGGAGGGGTGGAAACGCAGAGGGACAAAGGATTCCCACCTTATGCAAAAGATATATAAGTGGGTGGAACAGAACAAGGGAGGCAGCCATTATGAGAAATCCCCTAGCTACCACCTGAGCTGGAACAAGGGCTGTACCAGGGGAAAGGATTGTGCCCAGACTAGGAAGGCGCCCAGTCTGTGAAAGAAACTTATTGAAACATCTCTGAGGGGGAGATTTTATCTGTATTCAGTTTTATTACTGTATTAGACTTAGACTTGAATGTTTTGTTTTATTTTGCTTGGTAATTCACTTTCTTCTGTCTGCTATTACTTGGAACCACTTAAATCCTACTTTCTGTATTTAATAAAATCAATTTTTACTTATTAATTAACCCAGAGTGTTAGGGGGCTTATTCCTTGACCCACTTACTTCCCTGGTCCTTCTCGCATGAACAGAGAGCAACAATACCCAAAGTCCAAAGAATTCGATGTTTATTGGGGTGAACTTCCAGCAAGCATGATTCCAGTTTCCTTCCTTAGTGTCCCCCTTCCCAGCTCTGACACCACAGAGCCTTACACCTGTGTCCCTATTCCCATTCCTGCCCTTAGCCAAACATGATTCCAATTTCCCCACCCCATTCCCTGTTCCCATTTCCCCCTTTAGCAAAACATGATTCCAATTTCCTTACCCCCATTCCCTGTTCCCATTTCTCACACACCCACCCACCCCCACTTCCTGATTGACTGCAGACTATATAGTAAAACTTGAGTTCTATACCTTAGCTATACCTTAACCAATCATTTTCCTGAAATTTGACTAACCAATCCTAACATATTGTAACATGATTATGTAACCAATTATATCCCACCACCTTAATTAGTTTACACCCAGCAAAATTAATTATACAGCAGACAGAAACAATCACAGAACCAGACAGAGATTATACAGACAAACAATAGCAAAGTGGGAACTATAATGACAAAACAATACAAAAGTGAGGATTTCACATCCAACCTATTGATAAGTGAGTTCTTGCCAGATAGGATGCTATCAAACTAAGTTTCCTTTTACATTTTCTAGGCACTTCCCTTTCTCTGGAGGTGATAGGCATTATCAGGACAGGATTGTATTCCTAACAGCCCAATAGCACCTTATTTCAATGTGACTAGTTTGGAATGTGAGGAGGTGACCGGTCGCTTCCCAGCTTATGGCTGCCTCTGCTGCTTTACTTGAAACCACTTAAATCCTACTTTCTGTATTTAATAAAATCAATTTTTACTTATTAATTAACCCAGAGTATGTATTAATACCGGGAGGGGGGGCAAACAGCTGTGCACATCTCTCTATCAGTGTTATAGAGGGCAAACAACTTCTGAGTTTACCCTCTATAAGCTTTATACAGGGTAAAACGGATTTATTTGGGGTTTGGACTCCATTGGGAGTTGGACATCTGAGTGTCAAAGACAGGAACATTTCTTAAACTGCTTTCAATTAAGTCTGCAGCTTTGGGGCACGTGGTTCAGACCCTGGGTCTGTGTTGGAGCAGACTGGCGTGTCTGGCTCAACAGACAGGGTGCTGGAGTTCCAAGCTGGCAGGGAAAGCAGGGGCAGAAGTAGTCTTGGCACATCAGTTGGCAGCCCCCAGCGGGTTTCGTGATCCAACTCGTCACAAATATTTAAAATGTTTCTTTCAAAATTATCTAATTTCATTTGTATAAAGTTTCTGTTGAGAGCAGCATCTTCATACGACATTTGAGGTCCTTTTAAAACGTAAGGTAATAAACACTAGCATGTCAATCTATTTTAGTCAGGCACCTAAAATATTAATCAACAAGATGCCTGTATGGTGAAGTATAGACACTGGGGCCAGGTCCTCAGCTGATGTAAGTGGGTATAGCTCCGTTGACCTGAATGACGAAGTATTCAGTATACATGTCCCACATCCTTGGCTGCCCCAGGAACTGCTCAAACTTTCTTCTTTTAGTGTACCCACTCTGTATCATTTATTCAAATCCCTTCTACCACCACTTATACATTTCATCACAATAGTCCTAATTCCTATAACCTTCAGCCCTGGCAGAAAAAGAGCTCTCCCTTACTTGGGATCTCCTTTGCTCCAGACACAGCTAGTGTTGTCCTCCCACCCTAACACTGCCTTCTTGCCTTTTATCAAGATAGTCAGCCAGTTAATTCCTTCACTCACCCAGCCTCCCTATCTGATTAGTTCCCTATTTCCTCAATCAGCCATCATTGGGGAAACTGAGGTTACAGTGATCAGGGTGCTGACTCATCTGTCAGGCCTCAGCACTTTGTCACAGGGACTTATGCTTATTTATACCAGCTAAGGATCTGGCCTAATTCTGTTGTTAGGGTTTTAACAGTTTCCATGTAACTTTATTTTTCATATGGTCTTTATGTGGTGTGTGTTGTGACTATTTAGAACCACATTCAGGGTAGCCACTATGAGGCATATAGAGTAAGGAGGTAAGAGTCTGTGTGAATAGGAAATAGAGTCTGGCATTCACCCAGATTGTTGTGTCCTGGGTCTCTAATCTGTATATTTTCATATGAGATTGTTATGTTTGCAGAGCTATAACTAAAAGTTGATAACACTTCCAATATAAGCCCCTCTTCTAGAATGAGAGCAACCAGTGAGAAAGACTCACCCCTTCCAGACTCTTTGCCTTTTTCCACTCCTTCTCTCACCCCAGGAAGTTGTATAGGAAACTCCATGAGATTCACCTCATTGAGTTTTCCTGCCACTCTGGTCCCCTGTTGTACTTGCCCCGCCCTGACCCCCACCCTGCTGCCACCCACACACACACGGGAGGGAGCGTTATGGCATGTCTTAAAATATTCTGCACATATGCATATTAATGTAAACATTACTCTGAACTATAGTATCTATGGACACAATAGTAAAGGAACCCTTGAAAGCCACCACTGCAAAGTTCTACCTCTAGAAGAGATGCAGCACAGACCTTGCAGCCCAGGGGGAGAGGAAGCTAAAGTGATTTTAAGAGACTTTTGCACCCTTCCAATGCTGGGCTACTGTGGAGGGTGGAAAGGTCCTGCAGAGTAACTGAGACAGCCCTGGTAGCCTAAGTGACAGTAGCCTCCCTGGGCTACTTTATGGGCAAAAGCACTACCCCAAATTTCGACCGTGCTGTGTGCTTTGGCCCAGCCCCCACCACACCCCCTACACCAACAGCTGATGAGGGGTCACTCAGAGGGGAGCCTTATGGCTGTCTTCCACAGTTTCCCCTGTCTTGATAAGAGCCTTTTAAGAGCCCCTTTATGCCACTCTGGCCTTTTTTACATGGCTTAAAAAGGAGAAAGTGGAACTGAGAATCTCACACATTATCTCCATAATATGGACTGATATGCTGCACCAAAGAAACCATTATGAGATAGTCTGTCAAAGATCTGTACAAGGTCTTCATGTTTCAGACAGATACATTACCTACAGCTGTGACAAAAAACTCACACTTGATAAATTGATTTTAAAAAGTTTGTTTGCAAAATGTGAAGGATTTAGCATTTAAAACTGATGTTCAAAACCATGTATGGGATCTGAATCCCATGGCAATCTAAAAAAATCCCCTAAAAATGTTTTTACTGTGGCCTGAAATGACTTCAACAGGCTAAAAAAGCGTGATCAGTTTGTGTATCCCTCCCTGACTAAAACAGATTAACTGGAAGCTAATAAGCCAGATCCTCAGCTGGCATAAATCACCAGTGAAGCCTAAATCTTGCCTGTTTGAGACTGATTTTTTTTTTAATACCTCTTGGGTTTGCATGACTCCACCATTCTCAGATTCAATCTGGTCATTTTGGAGTGGCAGAATGGAGTGTCTCTCAGCTTCCTCATGGATAGTGCCATCCTAAGCTGACCGTTGTATTCCCCTCAACTACTCTACATCTACCAGTGGTCACTGGTGATAGCTGAAACATCCATAAAGCTTGTTTTTAAACATTTCCCACTAACCTACAAGTCATTAGCAATAGCATATCACTTACTGTGGTCTTCCCAGGAGAATGTCCTTGCTTTAATTGATTGACTGCATATTTAACTTTATTGGAAGTAATGCTTTCTCATGGATGTCAGACAACTAATTTCTTCAATTATTTCTATATCAGTGTCTTTCTTTTCTTGTATTACTGTCATTGACTACAAAAAACCTTCTAATATTACTTATCTCCAAGCATAGTTAACTTGATTCCCTCTCCTGTTCAATAAAAATTATCTTGTGTTCTATTTGACACACTTTTTTCAGCATATATTGTTTTATATAATTGGCCCTGGATTCATTTCTATTTTTTCTTAGCCTTCTTCTCTTCATTAGCTTGGTTTGCTTATGTTTTACCTTCTAAATAAATGTGCTGTGATTTGTACTAACAATATACAGCAATTTAAATTAAATTATTCAGACTGCATGTGTCAACTTCCTTTCTTTCCCACACAATATATTATTTCAATAGCTACTTGTGGTGTCCATTCTTTTCTTTACACAGAACTCCAGCTCTGACCTGTAGGAATTAAATTAATTCTTTAGTCCTTTCTTCAGAAACTTTTACGGGTAGTACTTAAATTTCCCAGTTTTACATGAGATATATAGCTAAGTTTACTGCAACCTACCATGTTAATTCCCTTTACTAACTAATTGTGCAAGTATGGATGTTGTTTTCTTGCAAACGCTTACCTAAGATAACTGAGAAGTTTAAAGGCCAACTGCTGTATTTCCAGTTCTTATTCCAAGTAAACAGTAGTAATTTTCTCTCTCATTCCTGGCAGAAACAAAATGAAAACTTTTCTCACTGCTGAAGGAGGGTGGGGAATCACTTTATTTATCTAAGGTGTCATAAGTGCATTGACAAAGCTGCAGTAATTGCCAGTGTTGCCTCCACAATAATTTGATTCATTTATGACGCTCATTCAGTTTTGCTGGAAATTTTCCCACCTGCTTTTCCCTAGCTATTTCATCTGCAAAAATGACATTATTATTAGAGAGCATGTCCATCATAAATGCCAAATTGCTTTTCTTCTCTCTCCTCTTATGTATGTAGACTTTCAAGTAAGTGCTATTCATTTTTGTAAGCATTGCATCTATTCTATATTGAATTATAGAATTCCTAGCCATAGTATTTCTTTTGCTCCATTCATACTGTCACTCAATTCCTCTCTTCAGAGAGAAATCATAGTCTTGTTGTTCAGGCTCAAGACTGAAATACAAGAGACATGAGTTCTTTTCTGAGCTCTGATCCAGTTTCATGCATTACTTTAGGCAAGTAATTTAACCACTCTGTGCCTCAGTTTCCTCATTTGGAAAATGAAGATTAAAATGCTTACTTACTGGGTCACAGTGATACTAAATTTATTAATATTTATAAAATGCATGGAGATCCCAATGTAAAACAATGAGTGCAATATTAGTCATGATCAAATATTCCTACTTAATAATTCCTAATAATCATTTACTTCACAGACTGTGGAGGGAAAATGGATGATGGGTAAAACTCGTACATCATTCCTCTTATTCTGGCCTTGCTTAATATTGTGAATATTAAAGATATTTATTTTGTAACCATAAAACATTGTTGTTCTGTATTCTTTATACTGCCTTCATTTTATGCCAACCCTGTTATAATTATTCCTCTTCTATCAGCCTTGCTGATCTCTCGCCGAAATCAAAGCTGTCCCACTGAATACGTTTAAATTCTTCCCACAGCAATTCAGGAAAATATTGACAATCCACCTGTTCAGAAACAGAAATCAGATTCCGCAAGCATCGAAGTTTCTGGCACAAGAAGTCACATCTGAATCCCAATGAAGAGAGAAGATTTTCCATGGCTACCAGTACAGAGCTCATATTGGTCCTAGAAGTATTCACCCATAGACAGATTCTGTTAAACTTCCACATGTTGATTTCAGTGGAAGCACTGGTGGAGTAAGGTATTCCTCCTGAATAAAAAGTAGCAAAATCCTCCCCTTAACACCACGATTGACTGCTTACTTCCAGGCTCAAAAGCATCATTTACTTCTCTTGGGAAAATGTGTTTTATATGTTTAAATTCAGAGGGTTTTAATGTACTTTATGTACCAAAAGAGTCTGCATGTCACCTGGCTCCTTGTTCGGACCAGTTAAGGGTGGGACCAGCAGGTTTTTGTTGGTTTGTTTGTTTTATACTTGGATTTAATCCACATAGGTTTCTGAGACAGGTCCATTAATTTTGCTTGAAAACAGTTCAGGGTGGTCTACGCACAATTTCTTCCACTGATTTCATTATAGAAACTTAGAAACCAATATAGTTAAATCATTACAAAACTGTATGTAGGGAGTTCCCTTTTATAACTCAATAATATAACCACTAAAGATAGAGACAGAAGAATAATTAATGTAGTTACTTGCTGTCAAGGTTCCTCCCCCACTCTGAACTCTAGGGTACAGATGTGGGGACCTGCATGAAAAACCTCCTAAGCTTATCTTTACCAGCTTAGGTCAAAACTTCCCCAAGGTACAAAATATTCCACCCGTTGTCCTTGGACTGGCCGCTACCACCACCAAACTAATACTGGTTACTGGGGAAGAGCTGTTTGGACGCGTCCTTCCCCCCAAAATACTTCCCAAAACCTTGCACCCCACTTCCTGGACAAGGTTTGGTAAAAAGCCTCACCAATTTGCCTAGGTGACTACAGACCCAGACCCTTGGATCTTAAGAACAATGAACAATCCTCCCAACACTTGCACCCCCCCTTTCCTGGGAAATGTTGGATAAAAAGCCTCACCAATTTGCATAGGTGACCACAGACCCAAACCCTTGGATCTGAGAACAATGAAAAAGCATTCAGTTTTTTACAAGAAGACTTTTAATAAAAAATAGAAGTAAATAGAAATAAAGAAATCCCCCCTGTAAAATCAGGATGGTAGATATCTTACAGGGTAATTAGATTCAAAAACATAGAGAACCCCTCAAGGCAAAACCTTAAGTTACAAAAAAGATACACAGACAGAAATAGTTATTCTATTCAGCACAATTCTTTTCTCAGCCATTTAAAGAAATCATAATCTAACACATACCTAGCTAGATTACTTACTAAAAGTTCTAAGACTCCATTCCTGTTCTGTCCCTGGCAAGAGCAGCATACAGACAGACACAGACCCTTTGTTTCTCTCCCTCCTCCCAGCTTTTGAAAGTATCTTGTCTCCTCATTGGTCATTTTGGTCAGGTGCCAGCGAGGTTACCTTTAGCTTCTTAACCCTTTACAGGTGAGAGGAGCTTTCCCCTGGCCAGGAGGGATTTCAAAGGGGTTTACCCTTCCCTTTATATTTATGACACTTGCATTCACTCTTTACTAGGTCATTTACCAGAACTGAACTTTTAGTACATGGGAAAAGTACCTAGAGCCCAGAATGGGCGGTTTGTAATGTAATGGATATGTTTAAATAAACAAGATGAATCATTTTCCAGTAGCCTAATTTTCAAAGTTTTAGTCTTTCCAAATAATGAAAGCCCCCTTACATTTCATAGTAATGCCAGAATTGCTTTATCTTCTGATTTTGGCCCAAACTACCATGGCGCATTCCTTCCAAGACTGGGATTGCATTGTCTGTTTTCTCCATTTCTGAGGAGGATATCAGTCATGTCATTCTTTGCCAAGCTCTTTTGGAGCTTTCCAGGAATAAATGGAACTCGGATCTCTAGAAATCCTGGCTCCTCTTTCCACCAGAGATGCTGAGGAAACTGAACTTGATGGGGAATTTAATGTATAACTCACCTCAAATACTTGTGGAAAGTGCAGTGTTATCAGATGAGTTGACAGTTCCTGCTTCCAAAACCCTGAAGCAGCTTTGCTAATGATATTTTGTACAGTAGAATCGGCATATTAGAGTCATATTGTCCTGCCTGTTCATTTTCTGATTTTCATTTTAACAGCATTCAGTCTTTAATAATGCATAGTATTGTGGTGGGAAAAAACATTATCAGCTATATTACCCAACACACTGTTTTGTTACTCAGTGATATCTAAACCTAAATTAGTCTGATTAAAGCTGGCCAAATTATTGATTGCAAATAATATTTTCTTTGAATTTGGCCCGTTTTGTTGCAAATGTTCACCAAATAATTTTTGCAAACAAATTTCAGCCAATAAATTGTTCAGATCAACTATTCTGTATTCCTGGGGTGGGAATAGTAATCTAGTCACATGCTTCTGTTCCCACTCTCTGACTGGATGACTGAATTTTTAAAGAAGCACATAAACTAACATACACGTCCACTATGAAGTTCTGAGTGAATAATTATACATGCTAAAATTAATGAAACTTCTGGGATTTGCAAGTATTTCCCTGAATATCCAGCTGCTGATGCTTCAAACAATGAACCAAGCATGCTGCTTTTAGTCACAAATCACATTTTGTATCTAGCAGTCAGCTCTGTCTTGTCTTAAAATTATGAGCAGTTTTCTGAAAGTTGTGGAGACCATATCTTCTTCCCTTCATGCGATATGGTTTATCTCCTTCTTGTCTTGTCTGTGCTCCCTGTACCACTGGTCCCGTAGATAGTGCTTTGGACTAGGACTCAGAAGACTTGTGTTTTATGTGTTCCTAATTTGGCTGCTGGCCTGCTGTGCCAGCCTGTGCAAGTCAAGTTGTCTCTGTTTAGACTGGAAATTCCCTGGGAAAGGGTCTGACTCTTACTATATGTTCGTACCACCCCGCTGAAACTGGGCCTCCAAGTGCTACTGCAATGCAAATTATTAATAATAGCTGTCTGTGAAATACACAAATGGAGAAAAACCTACCCTTTGACTCTTTAAAAACATTACACTGGAAAGGGGGCATGAATTATAGTATCCAGTGTCAGATGAAAACACTTTGCATTCACTTTAAGGTTCTTCTACAGTACCAGAGTAAATGAGAATCAGATGCCAAAAGCTTGGCCTGCTTTTATGCCGCTGTCTCCATTGCAGATGGAGCAGTTCGTAAAGGCCAACCTGTACCTGTATTTCACTTTGTACAGGCATCATCTGAAGAAAAAAAAAAAGGCCCCTGAGCAGAACCGTGTCTCATACCTCCATAAGGCAGAGCGCAAATAGGTTCCTGTGTGCTACCAACACTGACTCCCACGCTGGGAGATGCTTCTTATGATTTGTCAGTCTTCCTTTCAGTCACCTGTGGAGAGTGGCGGACCCATTAGTATGGATTACCGGAGCTACTCACTGAACAAAATTAGATTTTCATACACACTGGGGGTTATGACTGAAGAAAAATAGAATTCAAGATCAATGCGCAAGCTGAATGTCTCTTGGAAATGTGTATTGTTAATCTCTTTTGTATAAGATACAGGGATATGAATTCAATATTATTAATCAAGTTTATTGTGGTAACACCTAAGGATATTGAAGATTTGAGCCCCATGGTGCTAGGCAGTGTATAGACAGAGGAAATAAACAACAAATAAAAACCTACATTATGAAAATATTAACTCTGACAGATTATTTGCCTAAGTATGAACAGTAAGATCCAGGCATGGTCGTAATGTAAAAGTGAAAAGAAGGTAAGTAAAACAGAAATCAAGGGCTGAACCAGATTCCACTGAAGTCATTAAGAGTTTTGTCATTGATTTCAGTAGGAGCAGGTTTTAGCCCCCAAACCAGCAGCCAGCCCTATTGTAACTAAATGGTAGTTGTACAACTTAGTTGTCCAGTATGATGACACTTTAATTTGTCTGCTTACAAGACTTTGAAAAGTGAAATGCCAGTAAATAAGAGGCCTTTCATGTTTGCAACCTCTCAGAGGGGGTTGGGTAGTGGTGTGTAATGTTCCATCAGGGCATATATTTCAAATACATAAAATTAGTCTATTTGGTTAGAAACAATGCAGAAAGAGAAGAAGAAAAATCCTTTTACAAAAAGATAACAAAGAGCAACACTACTGGTTTTGCATTTACTCTTTGCTTGAATCCCTAGCAATAAATAATTTAATCTAATAAAGCTATCAAAGTCACTGAAACCATAAATCACCATTTTTACAGTGTACATCGAAGCATCTTTTTTACTGCTCCAGTGTTTTGAATTAACTGAATAAAACTTAAAAGCATTCCCCTAGAGATTCACAAGAGGGTTGGGCTTGGCCTTTGTAAACAAAATCGGATATTGTCATAAAAATGTGCTTCCAGCTGCGTCGGGGAAACTATCATCCATACAAATCTCAAAGAGTTTCTCTTAAAATGTGAACTTGTGGCCTTCATTGCAGAGAGAAGAAAAACAGAGACAAAGAGAGTCGGGACCCTAGTGTTTGTCTTTTCCCAGCAATGGGAAACAGAAAATTTTTTTTTGGTGCAGGAGGGGTGTCAGGAAAGGTAAGGAGGGGTATAACTGGGGAGGGAAGGGGATTTTGCCTACTCTCAACAACCTGTGAAATATCAGTCATTGTCAGTTAGGACACTATAATAAGTGACTCAGATTTTTAAATGACAGAATTTAATAAATTCAGGGTTATAAACTTCAAGCTCATAAAAGTCTATTACTATCATAATAAGCAATTGTGTTTATTACATATGCAAAGAAGTGTACAAACATGAGCTAATTATTCCTCTTCAGAGGTAGGTAAGCAAGAATTCATGTCCCCATTTTACAGGTGGGAAAGCGGAAGCAGAGGAAGTGATTTTTCCCCAGGCAATGTGGAAGCAAGGTAGCAGCAGACTCAACTTAGAACTTAAGATATCCCAAATCCTAAATTGTGTTTGTTCCCCCAGCCTGCTTAGTCTTTTACTCAAACAGATCTCTCTTTGCCATACGATAATCAGGGAGACTTCTGACACTAAGAGATTTAGCTGTCCATTCCTAAAATGGAGCTATCTAATAACAGGACCCCATGCTGCTCCTACTGAAATTTAGAGTTTCAAAATGAGCAGGATCAGACCAAAGGATGCAAAGCAATTTGGAATGTCAGTATAACTACAACAATCAGACCCAACATATCCGCTCCCTATTCTAAATCTCATTTTTCTACTTCATCTGATTCCCCAACCCCCCCCCCTCCATTTTCTTCCTGGCCTGATGTGGAGGTGGAAAACTGAATGAAAATAAACCAACTCCTGCTTGTATCACTCACCTGTGTAGTCCTACTGGAGTCAATAAGATTACTCAGTGGAGAAGATGTATTTAGGATTATTAACTTCCCTTGTTTTCAGTAAAGCTGAGAGCTCTTGGGAAAACACATCTACAGAGCAAGACTTTTTTTCAGTCAAAAGTCACCAAATGTCACCTAAAACTTTCCAGACAGTTTAATTTTCTTCATGAAAATAGTGCCATTTTCGTATAACATCAGCGTGAAAGGAGATACATTTTAAAAAGACACGACTATCTGCTGGGTAGATCCATGCTAGCGGGTCTGCCAGCTGCTTGAACAGCTTTCTACTCAGGATCATTGCGCCCCATCTTAAGGAGTAGCACTACAGCTGTTATCGGGCAACACAGCAACCAGGTAGTGGGTCGGGAATAGAACAGCCACAGTGTGTAGCCCTGCCCTGGGAGGATTTTACCTGCCTCTGGAGATACCTGAGGTTATTTTATTTAATTATTATGCATGTTGGCACCATTTACATAGCTTGCCATGCCAATAACGTCTCATTGACTTGAAAAACTGCATCGCAACATACAGGCTTTTTGTGCAAGGTTTGTCCCAGCGGCTCCTAAAGTACTGGGCATTGGAATGTGGTTCTAAACATTGCAGGGTTCACAAATATGTAATATTTAAACTATAAAGAATGTTTGCTGTAAAATAGAAGCCAACCTATTTATTTATGACTTACAGAGAAAACTTGGAGGGACCACAAACAGATTTTTGGGGAAAGAATATCTCTACCCTCCAGCTTGAAAGAGTTTTGGATAGTCAGATGTGAGAGTCTGGAGAGGTTAGAAGGTCTTGGCACTAGAACCTGGAGGCTACTGGATGTGGGAAAGATGGCACGTCTCAGAGGTTAGTCACATGTATGTGGGGTCAGGATATGCCAGACACAAGACATTCTGAGAGCAACTTCAGTTGTCATTTTGCAAGTCTGGGATTCCCAGAGCATTCACAGACATTCATGGTAGTAGGCCCAAAATCTCTACTGTGGAAACAGATTCATTTTATTTTAAATGGACAGCTTCTACAAATAATCTTAAGCCTTTTCTTCCACCAGGAAGTAATTTACCTGATTCCCACTTAATGCAACACTGAGTAAATAGTATCATGTATTCCTTTGTTCTACCCTACCTTAGCTATACAGTTCCTTCCAAGCCTCATTTTAAGCCTTGACTAAGAAATACAGCTATTTTCCCCCTCAATGGATCCACATTTTCCTTCAGTTAACAGATACAGTGCCTGATCCTTTCCCCATTGAAGCCATAAACATTCCCCCATTTACACAAGGGAGAGCAGAATTGGGCTTTTGGTTCATATTTAAATAAAACACTATTCATAGTGATTTTTCCAAGACTGGCTGATTGTCACTCTGCATTGACTTCAATGGATGGCTCCAGCCTGGGAGTTGCAGGCTGCCAAACCAGAACCTTCACCATCCTCAGCAACAGTGGCACTCTCTCTGAGAAAAGAAAAGGAGTACTTGTGGCACCTTAGAGACTAACCAATTTATTTGAGCATGAGCTTTCGTGAGCTACAGCTCACTTCATCAGATGTATACCGTGGAAACTGCAGCAGACTTTATATACACACAGAGAATATGAAACAATACCTCCTCCCACCCCACTGTCCTGCTGGTAATAGCTTATCTAAAGTGATCAACAGGTGGGCCATTTCCAGCACAAATCCAGGTTTTCTCACCCTCCACCCCCCCACACAAATTCACTCTCCTGCTGGTGCTAGCCCATCCAAAGTGACAACTCTTTACATAATCAAGTCGGGCTATTTCCTGCATAGATCCAGGTTTTCTCACATCCCCCCCACCCCCATACACACACAAACTCACTCTCCTGCTGGTAATAGCTCATCTAAACTGACCACTCTCCAAGTTTAAATCCAAGTTAAACCAGAACATCTGGGGGGGGGGGGGTAGGAAAAAACAAGAGGAAACAGGCTACCTTGCATAATGACTTAGCCACTCCCAGTCTCTATTTAAGCCTAAATTAATAGTATAGGCTTAAATAGAGACTGGGAGTGGCTAAGTCATTATGCAAGGTAGCCTGTTTCCTCTTGTTTTTTCCTACCCCCCCCCCCAGATGTTCTGGTTTAACTTGGATTTAAACTGCTTTAATGAATTTGACCCTTGCAGCTGACACTTTCTTTGTTTCATCATCATGAAAATGCTTAATTCAAGACTAGATGTTTTCATAGATTCATAGATATTTAGGCCAGAAGGGACCATTATGATCATCTAGTCTGACCTCCTGCACAATGCAGGCCACAGAATTTCACCCACCACTCCTAAAAAAGACCTCACACCTATATCTGTGCTATTGAAGTCCTCAAATTGTAGTTTGAAGACCTCAAGGAGCAGAGAATCCTCCAGCAAGTGACCCGTGCCCCATGCTACAGAGGAAGGCGAAAAACCTCCAGGGCCTTCCAATCTGCCCTGGAGGAAAATTCCTTCCCGACCCCAAATATGGCGATCAGCTAAACCCTGAGCATATGGGCAAGATTCATCAGCCAGATACTACAGAAAATTCTTTCCCGGGTAACTTGGATCTTACCCCATCTAAAAACCCATCACAGGCCATTGGGCCTATTTACCATGAATATTTAATTACCAAAACCATGTTATCCCATCATACCATCTCCTCCATAAACTTATCGAGTTTAATCTTAAAGCAAGATAGATCTTTTGCCCCCACTACTTCCCTCGGAAGGCTATTCCAAAACTTCACTCCTCTGATGGTTAGAAACCTTCGTCTAATTTCTAATCTAAATTTCCTAGTGGCCAGTTTATATCCATTTGTTCTTGTGTCCACATTGGTACTGAGTTTAAATAATTCCTGTCCCTCTCTGGTATTTATCCCTCTGATATATTTATAGAGAGCAATCATATCTCCCCTCAACCTTCTTTTAGTTAGGCTAAACAAGCCAAGCTCCCTGAGTCTCCTTTCATAAGACAAGTTTTCCATTCCTCGGATCATCCCAGTAGCCCTTCTCTGTACCTGTTCCAGTTTGAATTCATCCTTCTTAAACATGGGAGACCAGAACTGCACACAGTATTCCAGGTGAGGTCTCACCAGTGCCTTATATAATGGTACTAAAACCTCCTTATCCCTACTGGAAATACCTCTCCTGATGCATCCCAAGATGACATTAGCTTTTTTCACAGCTATATCACATTGGCAGCTCATAGTCATCCTATGATCAACCAATACTCCAAGGTCCTTTTCCTCCTCCGTTACTTCTAGTTGATGCGTCCCTAGCTTATAACTAAAATTCTTGTTATTAATCCCTAAATGCATGACCTTACACTTCTCACTATTAAATTTCATCCTATTCCTATTACTCCAGTTTACAAGGTCATCCAGATCCTCCTGTAGGGTATCCCTGTCCTTCTCTAAATTAGCAATACCTCCCAGCTTTGTATCATCTGCAAACTTTATTAGCACACTCCCACTTTTTGTGCCCAGGTCAGTAATAAAAAGATTAAATAAGATTGGTCCCAAAACTGATCCTTGAGGAACTCCACTGGTAACCTCCCTCCAACTTGACAGTTCACCTTTCAGTAGGACCCGTTGTAGTCTCCCCTTTAACCAATTCCCTATCCACCTTTCAATTTTCCTATTGATGCCCATCTTGTCCAATTTAACTAATAATTCCCCATGTGGCACAGTATCAAACGCCTTACTAAAATCTAAGTAAATTAGATCCACTGCGTTTCCTTTATCTAAAAAATCTGTTACTCTCTCAAAGAAGGAGATCAGGTTGGTTTGGCACGATCTACCTTTTGTAAAACCATGTTGTATTTTGTCCCATTTACCATTGACTTCAATGTCCTTAACTACCTTCTCCTTCAAAATTTTTTCCAAGACCTTGCATACTACAGATGTCAAACTAACAGGCCTATAATTACTTGGATCACTTTTTTTCCCTTTCTTAAAAATAGGAACTATGTTAGCAATTCTCCAATCATACGGTACAACCCCTGAGTTTACAGATTCATTAAAAATTCTTGCTAATGGGCTTGCAATTTCTTGTGCCAATTCTTTTAATATTCTTGGATTAATAAATGATGATGGATCTATGACTGGAATATTGGTATAGAGGGGTATAACTTTTGTAGGAAAGACAGGCAGGATAAAAAGAAAGGAGGTGTTGCATTATGCATCAAGAATATAGACATTTGTTCTGAGGGCCAGAAAGAGGTGAGAAAGTCTCTGGGTAAAGATAAAAGGAGAAAAATAGTAGTGACGGGGTCTACTATAAACCACCAAATTAGGAAGAAGAGGTGGATGAGGCATTTCTAGAACAAACAACTAAAATATCCAAAACACAAGACCTGGTAGTAATGGGGAACTTTAACTACCAAGATGTCTGTTGGAAAAACACAATTTCCAGTAAATTGTTGGAATGTACTGGGGACAACTTATTGTTTCAGAAAGTGGAGGAAGTAACCAAGGAGAACAGCCATTTTAGACTTGATTCTGAACAGCAAAGAGGAATGGGTTGCAAATCTGAAAGTGGAAGGCAATTTGGGTGAAAATGATCATTAAGGCTAAGATTTTGTCACAGATATTTTTAATAAAAGTCACAGAAAAGGTCACAGGCAATAAAGAAAAATTCTCAGAAGCCTGTGACCTGTCCCTGACTTTTACTAAAAATATCCATGACAAAATTGGAAGCTGCTGGGCAGCTGCAGGGCCAGCTGGGAACTCTGGGGGCCCCCACCAACTGAGTGGTGGCTCAGAGCTTGCTGGGGTCCTCCTGCCACCTGCAGTAGCAGGGAGCTCTGTGGGTTCCCCTGCTGCCCGCTGGGGCCGGGGGCTGTGGGGAGCTCCAGAGGTTCCCCACCATCTGCAGCGGCTGGGAGCTGTGGAATACCCCTTCCACCCACAGCGGCTCGGAGCTCAGGGGCCCTGCCGCCTCAGGCGGTGGGGATAACCTGCAGCTCCCAGCCGCCAGGGGCTGCAGTAACGGAGGTCTTTGGAAGTCATGGAATCTGTGATTTCCATGAGCTCCATGACAACATCGTAGCCTTAGTGATCATGAAATGATGACTTCATTATTCTAAGGAAAGGAATGAGTGAGAGCAGCAGAAGAAGGACAATGGACTTAAAAAAAAAGTAGACTTTAACAAACTTAAAGAACTGGTAGGTAAAGTCCCATGGGAAGGAAATATAAGGGACAGAGGAATTCAGGAGAACTGGCAATTTCCTCAAGAAGAGGATATTAAATTCACAACAGAAAACTATCCCAATACAAAGGAAGAGTAGGAGGAATAGTAAGAAACCAATATGACTACATCAGGACCTCTTTAATGACCTGAATATCAAAAAGGAACCCTACAAAAAGAGAAAACACTGACAAATTGCTAAGGAGCGGTACAAAAGGATAGCACAAGCATGTAGGAACAAAATCAGAAAGGCTAAGGCACAAAACTTAGCAAGGGACATAAAAGGCAATGAGAAGAAGTTTTTCAGTACATTAGAAGCAAGAGAAAGATGAAGGAAAGTGTAAGGACTCTATTTAGCGCGGAAGAAGAGCAATAGCTTATGACATCAAAGAAGGCTGAGGTGTTTAATGCCTATTTTGCTTTAGTCGTCACTAGAAAAGGTTAATAGTGACCAGATACTCAATACAATTAATATTAACAACAAAGAGTAAGGAACAGAAGCCAAAAAAGGGAAAGAATAAGTTAAAGAATATTTGGATAAGTTAGATGTATTCAAGTTGGCAGGACCTGATGAAATTCATCCTAGGGTACATAAGGACCTAGCTGAAGCAATCTCAGAACCATTAGCAATTATCTTCCAGAACTCATGGAGGATGGCTGAGGTCCCAGAGGACTGGAGAAGGGAAAACATAGTGCCTATCTTTAAAAAGGGAAGCAATAATGGCCCAGGGAATTATAAACCTGTCAGCCTAACTTTGATACCTGGAAAAACACTGGTTGAGAAAAGGGCTGGACGTTGCAAAGCACACTGTTTTGTGGAAATTCAGGACTGGAAGTGTGGTTGGAGTCATTCCTACATGAGGTAACTGGGTGATTGACCGCAGCAGCCTGTCTACAACACAACAGCCCCGCTCTGGTCTCTGAGTGCTGAACCAGAGCTACAAAGCACACAGACTCGAGATATTGCATGCTTGTCTGTTGGTTGTCTGTGTCCAGGCTGTGAGCCACAGCAGCAGAACATTTATGGGTTATGTGGCCATTACAGGAGTGAGTGGGTAAGGTTTTGTAGCCTGCAATGTGCAGGAGGTCAGACTAGATGATAATGATGGTCCCTTCTGACCTTAAAGTCTATTAGTCTATTTCAGGCACCCAATGTTATCGGGAAGGCAGTGATCTACCCCTTACTGGTCTCGATTGCTACCCAGAATATGACAGTTAGACAAACATCTGTCAGGGATAGTGTAAGTGTACTTGATTCTGTCTCTGCACAAGAGGCTGGGACTATCCTTTAGTTCAAGTGGGAATTAATTCAGGGAACTTCTGGGGCCTGTGCTATACGCAAAGTAGGGCTAGATGATCACAATGGTCCCTTCTGGCTTTATAGTGTATGCATGAATCTATGAGTCATTCCTGTGAAACTCAGCTATAAAGGGACATCACAATCCCTTGACAAGAAAAGTTCATTTAGAATTCTTGGTCTAGTGCCACAGACAGCATTAAATATGAACACCAATATCTTGGAATTAAAGCATTGTTCTCTGGGAAACCAATGTAGTGAGCCCTGGGTAGATAGCATTAAACTTTACTTGTAATAAGAAAGGCATAACACATTATCACTGCCTTATAGCGCTGAGTCAAGTATTCTTCCTGAACTGTGTACTTCCTTGACAACTGCTGAGCAAACGCTCTTGGCCAAGGTTGAAATCATGCATTGATGCTGCAAGATTTTGAAAATTATTTCCTCTTGAATCACCTCCATTTTAGTTGGACCTAATATGAAAGATCAAAGTACTTATCCAGACACTGGATAGTTGGAAGATGATATTGTCAGCTGTAGATTAGAATGGTAGGTATAGCAGCTTGCTTACCTTTGGCACTCAAATTGCACAATGTCTCCTAATAGCTTCATATGTATGTAGAATTGGACAAGGATTGAACGCTGTGGTACTCTAAGGACAAGGCTTTTGGTGAGGAGGAGCAGCTCCTTATCACAAACCTGTGGAGTTGAATACAATGAATGGAGAGGAATGAGCAAAGTCATCTGAGAGCAGTTTCCTGGATTCCCTCTTTATTGAAGATGATCTCAAAGTACCTGTTGGATCACAGGTGACTGATGAAGAAAGTAGGTAGATCCAGCATAATTTGTATGGCTGCTTTACCATTGTCCATATAATAAGGAGAACATTCACCAATATGACAAGAGCTGTCCTTACAATAAAACACAACAAAAGTAGTTTAACAGAATAATCATGAGACTTCATTGTGAATCATGTGATTATATTATTGTAACCTTTCTCCAACTCTTCTTCTCCCTCCCCTTTATTGTTTGTTTGTATATGATCTTGCCTCACTCTTTCATGTCTGAATGCAGACTATAAGCTCTACGGGGCAGGAACCATGCATTTACTTGTCTCTGTGAACCATCTCACACCCTTTGGGGCCTTAAAATAGTAAATAATGATAGTAATCAGAACTGAAGCCTAACTGAGAGCAGTGTGGGATACTAGTAACAATTAGATGCTGCTAGGGATCATTTGCCATGAATGATGTTGCCCAAGAACGGAAGATATGAGATGGGGTTGCTAGCGAGATAGTTGAAGTCCTTCAATGTTTCTGAGAATTGGTCAGACTATCGCATGCTTTGGGAGATTACTTTCCTTGACATGGGAGTTTATAACATCAGTGAGAAGCAAGCTAAGGTTTTTTTCATTTGCTTTCATTACCCAGGAAGCTGGAAGAATCTGACTCATGTGTGAGCTAGACTTCTTTTTGTGCTTTCAGTGCCTTATATTGTGTGATTGGTTCAATATTAAAGGTGGTGTGAAGCAGAGTGGTGCTTTGGTCAATATGCATATTTATATAGTGTATATATTTAGATTTATATGATAATTAATTATTAAACATACTTTGTAAAAAGGCTAAAAATAGATTATTGTGAAGTGCTTTATGGAGCTGGTGTGAAGGGCACTGCACACATCCCATTTGGAATTGGTTATACATACAGTGCTGTAGTCTCTGTAGGTTACACAAGATTTAGACAAGGTTTATTCACAACTGCCCTTGATAGGTTTTGTTCTTCTTGTTTCATAGTGTTGAAATAAATCTAGAACCAAACATTAATTTTAATGAATAGTGCATCAACCATTTATTTTAATACTTTGCATATCATCAGAATTTTGACTAACAGATTATTCTTTAGTTTAGTATGTAATACTACTTGTATATTATACTTTGTAAATAGCAACATATACTATTTAGGTCCCAGTTGTGTAAAGTACATTGCACCATGACACAACTACTTAGAATAAGACAAGGAATCCATTTTAATCTATGAGGGGAACATACTGTAACTTGGTAGAAAGAAGTTATCCAAACTGAAATTTAGCAAAAACACCAAGACAAAAAATGACTTGTGGATGAGCCAAAAGATGATCCCTCCAACACAACAGATTCACTAATGTCAATATTCACTAATGACTCAAAAGAGAAGTGTGGCACTTTCTGAATCACGAGAACCACATCCTACAACACCCAAGCTTTTACTTGGAGGTCTTTTTTCCATGCAATGTCTTACTCCAATTTCCAAAGACAGCAAAGGGTGATCTTACAGTCCTTCTTGCTTCATTTGTGAGATCTGAGGACATCAAAGCCCCAGGTGGGGTGGCTGTAGGAAAGAATCTTTAGAAATGTTCGGTTTGTTCAACACACACATCCTTTGGCGTTAGCTTGTTCTGGGCAGTACCACATAGTGCTTTATAATTAGAATCTGCTTAGATAGTGCTTTATCCTTAAATTACCTCATCTATAAAATGTTCAAATACCCACACCCATAACTGAAAAGATCCAAAAGATTCCCTGTACTAGAAGCCATATTGTATAGAAAATGTAGGCCTCTTCCTCAATAAGTACACTAAAGAAAATATGTATACATAATATTTGACTATATAAAATATATTAATGTAAAATGTTTTAGTCCTTCTCATCTAATTTAACTCCCTGCTCAACTAGCATAGGCATTTCAAAAAGCTTCTCTTTTAAAAATTATATTTTTAGTAATGCTTCAGATTAAAAATGTATTTCATCCCCAGGTTTGTTCACCCAATCCATATTACTATTAACATTATAGAACAAAAAATATTTTCAAAATGGCATTTGTCTGTGGAATTCACATACTGAAGTATAGTTATTTCCTCAAAACAGTTTGTGAAGATGTTTGTTTGTTATTTAAAATCTTTTTAAAGGGGAGCAAATCAGTTTTCCTTTGTTGTTGTTGATTTTTTTGTGTTGAACTGTATGCTATCATTCCTGTGTATGTCTCAACCAGGATAAAAGTAGAGAGTTTGTCTTTTTTTCTGAACTTCAATGTTTCCATGCATTCCCTCGAGATGAATCACCTTCCCAACCATTCCCTAGACCAGTGCTCAGACTTTCCTAGCATGAGGCACTTGTTCGGGGAGAGCTTCTCTCATGGAACATCTCCTTTTCATGTGCCCCAAGCTGTGCCATCCCTGTTACAACTACGGTACCTGGTAAATTAGCAAAAGTGTATCAACTTTATTAAACCTGAAAACCAAATAAGTGATTTTTCCTCAGTAATTAATCCCCAAGTCTTTTCCTTTTCGCTCCCCATTATTCTTTTTATTGAGAGTGGGGCCACACTGAGCGCACATATATTGAAAGCAATAGGCATAAGCTCTTTGGTGCAGGGACTAAGTCAATGGACCAATGACAATTCACACTAGCCGAGGCTCTACCCCTAGATACACAAGGTAGACAAAGGATGGGAGGAGAAACAAAGGAACAGAGAGGTAAAGTGACTTGCCCAAAGTCAGAGCTGGGAATAGAATCAATGTCCCTTGATGCAAAGTCTAGTGCCCTATCAACTGGATAATAGCTGCTCCTTTCTTCATTGCCCTCAAACATTTTCTTGGCTCTAACCCTGCTATGGTTATTTGCTTTTCTCCTCCTGTTATGATTACAATGGCTATGGTCCCAATTATACCCCCGCAGATATATTAACCTGCATATTTCCAGCTAGAATTTCATTTTGTTGTTATAATTAGAATATTATTTTTAGTGTTACTTTGTGAATCTTAAAGGACATTCCTCCTCTTTTTACCCATAGACAAAGACTTGCCACTGCAGGAACCATCTATGTGATGAGATTAGGCAAATGATGTTTAGGTTTATACAATAACTAAATCATAAGAAAAAAGTGTCTGTGATGACAACCACATAGTTTTAAACAAGAGTCAGATTTCAACATTTATAAGCTTTATGTGCTGTTCCATCTCTGGTAAATTTAAAGAGGGTTACCATACGTTGAATACAAAATGATTGCAACTTGCACCTGGAAGTTAATGTACCTTGAAAAAGAATACTTACAGATAATATAATATCATTCACTGAGGACTGAAAAGAGTTGGACTTTTTAAAAACATGTTTCCATTTTTAAGTCCATTGAGAGCTAAGAGTTTCTAGGTTTGCTTAATATAGTGAGCACCTAAAACAGAAGAAAATGTCCTGAAGGTGCAATAGTTTACACACAACATCATTAGTCTCCTAAGAGCTGTTCATTAAACTGATGTATTTTTACAATCATCTCAATCACTTCTCTAACAAGTTCATTTTCAAATGCTAGAGGTGTAAAGAAATCTACCTTAGTTAAGGTACTTCCTCAATAAAGAAAAAATAGGGGGTTAATTATTTAAGCAGTTGATTAATAGGGGAGTATATTTCCTGGTAATTAATGATGAGCTGGTTGAAGGCCCAAGACAAATTAAGACCTCAAATCACACATTAACAGTCATTAATTTCCAGGAAATGCCTGACCTGGAAGTGCAGGTCTGCTCTAACCAGGCATTTCTAATGCACCCATCACTTAAAATCTATTTCATTTAATTTGTAATGCTCCTGTTTTCAGAGGTAGATGTAATATACTGCTATTATATAGTTTGCTGTTCTGGCCATCCTGAAGGAAAATGAGACAGATAAAAGAAAATAGACATACTATTAAGAGTTATTAACACTAACAATGCACTAAACCTTACAAGTAGCTCTGTACTGAAGCACTCCAACACAGAAAGGCTAAGTTCACCCCACATCTCTCAGATCAGAAGTATTTTCCCTTCTGAACCAACATGTCTTGCTCTTTGTTTTGCCTTCACCCTGTTTTTAGTTGATCAGTAAGGACTGAACCTCTCCTACCTCTTACCCATTTTGTGGGGCACACATACAAGTTTGGCCTATCTGCTGATATTTATCCATATATCTGCAGGCGTGCTTCTAAGTGTAGGTCTACACAGCAAAGAAAAACCTGCAGCTGGTCCATGGGTTTGTGGGGCTTGGGCTGCGGGGCTGTTTCATTGCTGTGTAGACGTCTGGGCTCAGGCTGGTGCCAAAGCTCTGTGACCCTCCTTCCCCACAGGGTCCTATAGCACAGGCTTCATCCCAAAAGTCTACACAGCAATGGAACAGCCCTGCAGCCTGAGTCCCATGAGCCTGAGTCAGCTGGCACAGGCCAGCCATGGGTTTTTCTTTGCTGTGTAGACATACCCTCAGACTGTGATGTTGTCAGTAAGGCTCATTAGAAAACAACTCTGTTTTGTCACAAATTTCCAGATCTTTGAGATTTGTTTCTATTCTGATGAGGAATGAAATTGAGACATTTAGGGAAAAAAATTGTGAAAAAATGAGCAATAGCTGACAACCATGCTAGAAGGTCAGTCAGTCTCTCCTGCTGGAGCTGTTCCACACTGTGTAAATAATTTAAATATTCAATGGGCCAAAAAAAGAGAGAATTGCTCTACAGATTGATGGCTATGGTGCTCCTCTGAGCTGTGGGAGACCCAACTTCAAGTTCCTATTCCAAATCAGAGACTTGATCCTGGGTCTCCCATCTCTCTCTCTCTCACTCACTCACCAGAAATTCCTTCTTGGACCTGAGGAAAAGTTCATCAAACTAGATATGTTCCTATGAAACATTTTGGCTTCACCTAAATGACATTTATTGATGGAACTTCAACAAAAAAAATTCAGCCCTCTCTAGTTTTCAATTCTCCTGAGCTAAATGTCGTCTGACCTGGTCAGCAAGTGTATTGGAGACTTCCAAAAGAAAACTCTGTGTGCTCCAAGAAGTGGTGTTAGTGATTTAAGTAAGTGGAACTTGTTCATTTAATACTGAACCCAGAACAGGCTAAGGAAGAATTCCGCTCAACTTCTCTACATTTCCAGCTACTTGTCCTGAAATCTGTGTGACAGGGGAGAGATTGCCCTACCTGACTTTCAGCAAGGACAGGGTTGACTGCCTGGGTCAGACCAGAGTAAGAAGGCAGGGCAGTTATTCTTTTGTATTATCTATATTGCAGTAGTGTCTGTATGCCTCAGCCTGAATTGCAGCTTCATTGTGCTTGGTGCTATAGCCCGTGTACTGAAACCTTAATCAGGCTCTCAGAGGGAGTACCGAAAATTCTGTGAAATCTAGCCAATTAGGGAACGCCTTTAGGAAGACAGTGCTCTACACCCACTTGTCAAATGGCTTAGTTCTAACCAAAGCAGTTTTTTCCCTTCCTGTTTGTTTTCTAATTACGTAAATTTCTTTCCCGGTCTTTTTTTAATTGGGGGTTGGGAGAAGGATTAGTTTGTTACAAAACTTTAAAACCTCAGGAAAAATCCTTGAGCAGGAAGACTTATTGACTCAAGCACTGTTTGTTGTTGAAACAAGTGATCCAGCACCTTACACTTTTTATATTACTGGGCATATTTAATAGATACCCCTTTGTTTTCTAAGATTGTTTGAATTTCATTAGTGGGTGCTGTAATTCCTACATGCACTCTGTAGAGCATCTAGGGTGAAAAGTGTTACAGTAGATCAGTCTAGCTGATTCATATAAGTTTGTCTCCTGGCCCTATTTTCTGTTTTGAGTCAGGAGACTGACTTCACACAGATTTTGACACACACTTCTACTTTTCCCATTATAGACATTTTGTCTTATTTGTATCCGGCAGAGTCATGTTCAGTGTGGCTAGAAGGAGGTATTGCAGTGTCTCATCATGGAAGGTCACTGAAGAACAGGCCAAACAAGCTTCCTTATCCAATCCCTGCCAGTTTTCAGTTGAATCCAGAAGAATATATGGAACTATATTTCTAGACCTAGTAGCAACATGCATATGAGAAGGAAGCATACTTGCCTTAACCCTGAACAAAGGATATAAACGGTCATTTTCTTTAGCTGTAGATAAAAATAAAAGATTCTCAAATTTGCTTTTTAAAAAAAAAATCAAGTATATGATCTAGAGGAAAAAAATTAAAAGTCCTTAGGCTCTTAAGTCACATTTTTAAAAGTGTCTTTCGTGCTATGAACCCTAAATCTGATTGAAAGTTGATAGGAATTAGGTTCCTAAATCACTTTGGACAAGACTGTCAGTGGCATTTAGGTACTGAAAGATGCAGATAGGTGCCTAGTGGGATTTTTAAAAGTGCCCAAGCAGGTTAGGTGTCTAATCCCATTAATTTCATTGGTGCTTTCTGATCTGTCTAACCAGTGGTTTTCAGATGCTACCTTCAATTATATCACATAAGAAAAAGTTAGGATTTTGTCACCTATTACATTAATTTTCCTAGTTCTACTTCTATGAGAAACTCTCACTAGCTTATGGATGAAATTTTCAAGAGCACTTAAATGACAGACTCCTAAGTGCCTACTTCACTTGTGAAAATGGGATGTAAGGTCCCAAGTCACTTAGGCACTTTTGCAATGTTACCTTAGGACTGTAGTGAGTGTCTTCAATGCACTCAGAATACTCATTGTTTCCCCCTATTCTTAAGGTCCTTCTCTTTTGCTTTTAGGATGAAATTTTTGCTATCAAGTAAATTATATTAAGACAAAAAGCTGGCCCCTCCGAACAGTTTTGCAATACTGTCATTACTCACAGGCATATGGAACACAAGAACATATTTTTAATATCATTCCAGGACATCAAGCCGCTGAGTCAACAGTGTGCCCTTGTTGCCAAGAAGGCCAATGGCATTTTGGAATGTATATGTAGGGGCATTGCCAGCAGATCGAGGGACGTGATCGTTCCCCTCTATTTGACGTTGGTGAGGCCTCATCTGGAGTACTGTGTCCAGTTTTGGGCCCCACACTACAAGAAGGATGTGGAAAAATTGGAAAGAGTCCAGCGGAGGGCAACAAAAATGATTAGGGGTCTGGAACACATGACTTATGAGGAGAGGCTGAGGGAACTGGGATTGTTTAGTCTGCAGAAGAGAAGAATGAGGGGGGATTTGGTAGCTGCTTTCAACTACCTGAGAGGGGGTTCCAAAGAGAATGGCTCTAGACTGTTCTCAGTGGTAGTAGATGACAGAACAAGGAGTAATGATCTCAAGTTGCAGTGTGGGAGGTTTAGGTTGGATATTAGGAAAAACTTTTTCACTAGGAGGGTGGTGAAACACTGGAATGCGTTACCTAGGAAAGTGGTGGAATCTCCTTCCTTTGAAGTTTTTAAGGTCAGGCTTGACAAAGCCCTGGCTGGGATGATTTAGTTGGGGATTGGTCCTGCTTTGAGCAGGGGGTTGGACTAGATGACCTCCTGAGGTCCCTTCCAACCCTGATATTCTACGATTCTATGAACGTGAAACTACCATTGAAAGAGTATTGTCAGTGGTGTGGTTCAGTTCCTGCGAATTCCATCCTCTAGAGCGGTACATTTTTGGGCACTAGGACTGAGAAACATGACGTTAACTACATATAGTGCAAGAGAATGAGTATCAAAATCCATACTTTGTTCATTCCCCATGGCTGGAGGTTCCCAAATATTATAAGCTCTTTGGGGCAAAGACCATCTTTTTGTTCTGTGTTTGTGTAGTACCTAGCATAATGGGATCCTGGCCCAGACGGGGGCACCAAAGCACTACCACAATACAAATAAATAATAATACAAGAATGGCTACAATATTTCCAATTTGATTGGCCAAAATTATCTAAACACCGGCACATGATTTCTGATATAAAATAATATTGGAACTGTGGAGTACTCTGTGGCTTTGCAGTTTCAAATCCATAGTCATTACCTCAAGTATGGTTCAGACCCCTTCTCTATGGAATGAAGCTACCACTGCTCACTAGGTAGCTCACTTTTCTTCTCACAAGGGTATGGTAGGAACCCTTAAATATTGTACTATATTCCAGTGGTTCTCAAGCAGAGGTCCAGGGTGCCTTGGGAGGACACGAGCAGGTTTCAGGGGGGGCCACCAAGCAGGGCCAGCATCAGACTTGCTGAGGCCCAGGGCAGAAAGCTGAATCTCCACCTCCTGGGGCTGAAGTTTGGGGCCCCAAGCCCAGCCACCCAGATCTGAAGCTGAAGCCTGAGCAATGTAGCTTCACGAGGCCCCCTGTGGCATGGGACCCCAGGCAATTGCCCTGCTTCCTATCCCCTAACGCCAGCCCTGGCTTTTATATGCAGGAAACCAGTTGTTGTGGCACAGGTGGGCTGTGGAGTTTTTAATAGCATATTGGAGAGGGGCTCAGAAAGAAAAAGATTGAGAACCCCTTCTATATTCAAAGGTTCTACAATTGCCAGCTGAATTCTCCATTGAAGGGAATTTTGCTGTAAATGATAGAACCTTTCAAAACTGAGGAACCACTGTAGGAAAGTGAGTGGAAAAGTGCTAATGGCTCAAGTTTCATTTGTGCCGCAACAAGAAAGTATGACAGGGTAATAATTTTAGAGCTCCGTAGTTTAAAAGCATCAGAGAGACCACATGGTATAAAGAGTTAGATTTGTATCAAGTCTTATGCCCAAATGTGAGTTTACCATTGATTTATAAGTAGAGCCATGTATGACCGTGTGCTGCTTGTAATCTGTTATGCACTGGGCAATTTGGGTCAACTGTTGTTCACTATCAACTTTTCTAAGTAGAGAATGGACAGTCAAAAGCATGTAAGTGCTTATTTCAGCATGTTCAATTGCGATTGATTTTGCCGACTCACATTCCACCATTCTACAATACATTATATAAAGTGATATGTTTAGCAAAAGATATTCTCTCCCCTATTCTGTACAAAAGTCCTGGCAAGAAATAGAGAACCATACAACAGAACATACCAGAATCTATGCCCCCTTGTTTAAAGTAGTAACAATCAAATCACAGGATATTTCCTTGGCTGGATGGGAGAGTTGAAGGACTGATATACAGCTAAGGTCCATTAGCCCCAATCGGTCATTAATTCTCCAGGAACTGCCCTTTGCAAAAGTGATATACATAAACATGAGTGATAATAAAAGGGCAGGTTTCGTACATGTCCCAAATCTCTAACCTAAAAAAGAAAAATCCATTTGCTAGGTATGTATAACAGTATTGTTATTTTTAAATCAAATTTCCAAATTAAACAATTTTTTCATGTAAACTTCCCCTCCCACCCATCGTATTTTCTGCTTTTGCTCATTCTGCAGTGCAAACTTGTTTTCACACTTGAATGGTTAAACAAATATCTCCAAGGTGTTTGGCTATCAAAGTCTATTAATGTTTTTCTTCTTGTTTTCTGTTTCCATGTTGACAGCCCCTGCCAAAAGCAACCTTTAGAAAATGCTAACGTGGGTGGCAAACTGCTAATTTTTCCACATGCAATTAGGGTGTCAGACACTCGCACAAAATTGGTCACTTTTTTCGCACAAAAACATTTGCAACAGCAATATTCCATGGGCACTCACTGCACAGCTGATGGAAATGTGACAATTTTTAGTCTGATTTTTGCTGAGGAGGGCTTTGTCTTCATTGTCAAAAAAGGGTCTGTTTTTGAACACGGGATAACTAACATGAATTAGCTGTCCTACAGTAAAACTCCAGTGAAGACAAGGCTCTGTAGTTTTTACTGCAAGGTAGCTAAATGAGGTCAATGCTATACCCACCCCGTGGTTCATCCCATGGTAAAACTACAGTGCCTTGACTCCTCGAGGAATTTACAGAGGGATAGCTAGCATATGTTAGTTATCTGAAAAAACCCTCCACCTTTTTAGCAGTGAATAAGTAGCCACAGATTCCCAAGTCATCTATCCGCAATGTTCTCTCTACATTTAGTAACTCATGGCTAGTGGCTTACATTCTTCACATCTATGAACTGTTTGCCTGGATGGTAGGAGTAGAGAGTGAATCAAGTGTTTATGAAAGGATGAAGCTGCTCCAGGCTTCCCCTGCCAAATTTAAAGTGAACTCCACGACAAACTGGTTCTTGCAATCCTTAGGTTGATCCTATCATCCTACCAACTTACAGGAGGGTCATGCCCCCAAGGAAGCTGCATTTGAGTGAATCAATTTCTTAGTGTTTTCCACAAATAAGTTACGACCTTGACTCCACAAACTTTAAAAAGGCCAAGTTATATTTACATCTTACATTCAGTTTCTCTAGAGAGCTTCCAGCATCTTCCTGCTTGCCCTTTCACTTCTGGCCAGGCCGGCTATCTTCCAACATAATCACAGAAAGTTGATTTACTCATGCCACATATGCACTTAGCCCTGGAACTTAAGATGATGGATAACTTTAAGGATGCTAAGGATCCTAACATCTAACAAATTACTTTATAGTAATGTGATGTTCCAATTATGGAAACTTTGTTGATACATGCATCTGACGAAGTGGGTATTCACCCACGAAAGCTTATGCTCCAATACATCTGTTAGTCTATAAGGTGCCACAGGACTCTTGGCCACTTTTGTTGATACAGATGACACTAAGCCTCCAGTGGAACCCCAGGACCCACATGGGTCTTAAGGATTCTGCAGGGTTTAAGGCTGATTCCCTTTTGCCCCACAGAGAAATTTCTCCATGGAAAAAGGTGGATGGAACTTCCTGGCAGAAACCTTACGGAGGTTTCTTCTCTCCCCACTCCCTTCCTGCAGGTTTCCCCATGGGAGTGCATGATGTGGCATCTATGTAATTGATAAATTATTTAATTAACATATTGCAGAGATTTTGTACATTACGAAAGAATCACTTGATTTAGTTGCAGCAAATAATTTTAAAAACCTATTGCAGGAAATGCTTTTCAGAAAACCTCATAATCAATATAGAAGAAAGAAATTACTGAGAATACCGGGTTTTGAATATATCCACCTTTCCTCAAATTTTCTTGCTTCACTGTTTTCTAGTGCCAAACTGGGAATAAATTAAGCAAACCACTGAAATTTTCTACCACCAATTTATGATTGGGAATGAGTAAAACAGTTTAATTACAATAAGAAACCCTTGTCTTATTGAGCCAAACCTCAAGTGAGCCATTTTAGACATTTAGGAAAGGTCAGTTAACGAACCAGATCCCAACATGGCTTTCTATTGCCATTTCAAATCTGGAGATAAAGTCTTATGATGTTTTCACAGCTCTGTCTAATCCAATTCATTCCAAATCAGTATAGTTATACCAAACATTATTAATGGTCACTTATATATCCCCATTTCCTTACTTCTCAGCACTCATTCACTTGTGAAGTCAAACAGACTATGTCAACAATCTCACTTGAAAAGCTTCCTGAGATATGGGGCATAGCATAAGAGGATGAAGTGTCATTGAACTGTGCCCATTTTCATTTACATGGAATTTGGTGTGGAAGATTAAACTTAAATTGAGTTCCTTTTTTCTCTTAAATTGAAAGAGCTTCCATTGATTCCACCAACCCAGCTGCCTGCCTGTAGCATTCAACTATGTTAACTTCTTGGGTTTTTTTTCCCCTTTACAGAGAACAGAATACATTATATTCTACTGTGGAAGAATATTCTACTTCAGAAATTTCAATTCTTTGATTTAAATCTTTAGCTATGACCAGAAAGGCTGCATGGAACTTCCATGGGCAAGGAGTTAAAAAGATATTCAAGATCAGAATTAGTGAGAATTTCCACTCAGTCAGTAGACTTCAGCTTGGTCTTTAGACTTCAGCTTGGTCTCTATTCCAACACATCTCTATTCCAACACTTGGTCTCTATTCCAACATCATTCTCCCCTCACTTACACCAGCATATTTCCATTGTGCACAGCATCCCTGAGCTACAACAGGTACTTCCATTTGACCAATTAAGAGAGTGGGGCTATAAAAGATATGGGAGACCAGTAACAGGGAGAACCAGTGAGTTAGGGCTGCATTGAGAGGAGATGATTGGCAGGAGAGGACAGTTACCAGAGCCAGAAGGTAACCCCGCAAGCCAGAGATCCAAGGCTGAAGGTAGGAGGAGCAGCAGCAGCAACAGAAGGAGGTGCCTGTTGGTTCTGACCCACAGAGCTGAAGTCAAGGGAGCAGTGGAGGCAGGGTGTGGTGGATGATCCCAGTGTGGGATAGTGGGACATCATGCTATGGAATTCTAAGGACAAGATGCATTAGGATAATAAATGGACTACGCTGGGGACTTCTGCACTGTATGTTTTAAAAACAAATTGGCCCTCACTAGGAGGGGTATTCTTCAAGCAAGAAAGGCTGGACTATTTCTGGACTCTGAAGGAGGGAAACTAAGGCAGATGCACATCGTACCACAGAATGGTACTCCAGTTGGGGCCACCCTTTGACACATTGACTTCAGTGGAGTTATTCCTTATTGACAGAAGTGAAAGGAGAATCAGGCCCATAATCTACAGAAGCTTCTTTTTCTATTGCTCCCTGCTTCTTTTTAGTCTCTTCGCAACACAGTGCAACTCACTTGCTCTAGCAGTTACTATATAGCAATTACTAGAGCAATCAATCAAATCTTTGAAAGCGAATAACTTAAACTCTTGAACCTGATTAACTGTTTTCTGACCCTGGGTTTACTAGAGGTTAGAATGATAGATTCCTTAAAGTGATAACACACCTTTGCTTTTCCAAAATGCAATTTATCTGTAGTAAGTGAACTTTGCAACAAAGAAAAATATAATCCAGCCTAATAAAAATCTAATGGTACATGGCAGAGTAAGTGAAAGGTGTAGGGAGTACCTGTGATTCATAGTATTACTTACAGGCATAGTATTACTTACAGAAATGTAAAGAAAGCTTAGAGAGCTATCTAAGGCAATGGCTAACAGACTGGACAAGTCTTAGGCTGACTGTGAAAGAATATGATGACAGCGTTTAAAACATTTCATTTCCCTCACTTCAGATTTTGAATTATGAATTTAAGAAGATTAATTAAAGGATTTGCTCTGAGATAAATTTCTCTCTAAATCTTCTGATCCACTCTGAACCTATGAATAAATACTACCCTTGCCATAATTAAATAAACCTATTCTGTTGCCTCATACTTAGTCAGCAATAAATGGCTCCAGTATGATTCAAACTGTGTAAATGACACCCTGGATATATGGATTTCCTTAATAACAATGTAATTATTTACACCACTGGTTAATATTCAGTCTAAGATGCTGCAAACAAAAGCTGTTCATGTGCTTTACAGAAGAGTTTTCCATCTGAAAAACTATTTGCCAAAGCACAAGCATGACCGTAAACATCCAACTAAAATGAAATTATTTCCACTTGTTATGAGACAGCATGGAATGACAGATTAAAGTTATGATTGAAAGCCATTTTGGTGGCTTCCAGTCTTATGTTGAGGCCAGATTCTCTCAGATCTGGACAGGAACTGAGAGAGTCATTTCTAGTTCACATATCTCCATCCACTCCAGCAACCAACTACTTGCTCTAACATTCCAGAGAGGTTTTGAGCGTGAATGAGGGTTTCTGTGAGGAGGATTACAAACATGCTGGGACCTGTAATGCTCTCAAAATGAACAGTGGATGGAGATCTAAAACAGTGGAAAGAGCCTCTGCTTGACAGATGACAGTTAAACTGAAAGTGATTGTCACCAAATCATATGATGTGTTCTTTGTAGTACTGTAGTGTGACATCCAGTCAGGTACAATACAGACCTATAAGTAACTATGTCACCTCTGCCCTCTAAACAGGGGTGCCCTTTAGCCTGCTTTGCTGCTGTAGCCTCCCACCTGGACTGCTCACAAACAGCCGCCAGCGTGCAAGTTACTCCCAGCTATATCTGTGCATGTGCTGCAGTAAGTCAGCCAGCCAAACGTTGGCTCTTACCAGCTTTGGTTATATTGCAGGCTGGTAAGAGCCAACATACTCCCAGTCTTAGATTTCCTCCCAGAAATGTATGTCCTGTACTGCCCAGTTCTCTCCTTGACAATACAAGTTTGTATAAAGTTTGTTATTGCTTTAACAGAAGTAATATACACATAACTTGCACCCAAAATGGAGTTTCCCAAACACTTCAATTTAAACAACTTGGATTAGATAAAACAAGTTTATGTAGCTACAAAGAGAGATTTTAAGTGAGTACAAGTAATGAGGCACACAAGTCAGAACTAGTTACAAGAAAACAAAGTTTAAATGCAGCTGGTGCCAAATTTAAATTATATCAGATTCAAGCAAAGTTTCTCACAGTATGCTTTCAGAAATCATATTGACCAAACTTCTGAGGTCAGGATTCCTTCTCCAGTCCAACGCATGCTTCGTTTGTTGTTTCTGGTGCCATGAATGCAGTGGACAGGGAGAGAGAGAGAGAGAGGAGAGTATCTTGGAGTGTTTGTCCCTGCTTTTTATACTGTCAGTCCCCCTCTTGAAAAACATTTCCAGCTGAGATTCAGGAGACAAAAAGGCTATGTGGAAGAGTGTTCCCTGCTGCTTTTCCTCACCTATTTGAGCTTCCTTTGTTTTCATTCCTGCTTGATGACTCTGTTTAGTGCTTAAATGCAAATTAAGCAAAGCACACATTCCTTTGTTTGAGACCGACCTGTTTGCCAACCTGGGTTTGGAACATGTGTTAAGATGGAATGGAATGTGTTAAGATACAGTGGAATCTTATAACTTCGTATACAATGTTGCCACACACATTTTATAGGACAATAATGACCAGCAAGTTATGAGCTTTCCAATGGTACCTCACAAGGCATACGTTGTACAAAGATTATTATAGTGGTGGGTAGGTGCGGACACAGGGGTACATTCTGTCACACATAGTGCCTAGGACCCCTAGTTCTAGCCCCTGGTTTGTGTTACACCATTTGTTTCTAGATTGAAGCACCCAGTATTTCTTCCCCATGTCGCTACTTATAGACTAATCAGGTCACCTGTTAACCTTCTCTTTGTTAAGCTAAATAAACTGAGCTTGTTGACTATCACTAGAAGGCATGTTTTCTAATCCTTTAATCATTCTCATGGCTCTTCTCTGACTCATCTCCAATGTATCAACATCCTTCTTGAATTGTGGGCACCAGAAATGTACATAGTATTCCAGCAGGAGTTGTAACAGAGATTAAATCATCTCTACTCCTACTAGAGATTTCCCTGTCTATTCATCCAAGGATTGTATTGGTCTTTTGTGCCACAGTGTTGTACTGGGAGCTGGCTATTCACTATGATGCCCAAATCTTTTTCAGAAACACTGCTTCCCAGGATAGAGTCCACCATCCTGTATGTATGGCCTACATTCTTTATTCCTAGCTGTATACATTTACAGTTAGCTGTATTTTAAAAAGCATATTGTTTACTTGTGCCATCTTACCAAGCAATCCAGATCATTTTGAACCAGTGACCTGTTCTCTTCATTATTTACGACTCTCCCAATTTTTGCATCGTCTGCAAACTTTGTCAGTGATGGTTTTATGTTTTTTTCCTGGTCATTAATAAAAATGTTAAATAGCATAGTGTCAAGAACAAATCTCTATGGGATCCCACTAGAAACACACCCATTTGATGACTTCTCCTTTACAATTATATTTTGAGACCTATCGATTAGCCAGTTTTTAATAAATTTAATATGTACCATAATGATCATATACCAAATGAGGAGATTAGAAGGCGTACAGAGGTGACCAATGTAGTGCAGGCAATGTACAATGCAAAGCCGAGATGGGAGGGTCATGTAGTCTTCAGGCAAGACAATAGGTGGATAACTCACATCAGTGACAGCCCAGAGACCACAAGGTCCGCTGGACAGATCGAAAACGCACTAAGCTGATAAAACTCTTTGGCCAGAAATGGAAAGAACATGCTTGCAATAAAAGAGAATGGTGTGGCATTCGTGGAGGGACAGATGAGGACAAGTCAGACAAAGGTGATAATGATTTTAGATCTTCCTTGTTTTTTAATCAAAATGTTGTGTGATACCATGATATCAGAAATCTAAATATATTACTTACTGTTGCCTTTAGCAACCAAATATGTAATCTCATCAAAAAAAGATATCAAGTTAGTTTGATAGGATCTATTTTCCATAAACACATGTTGATTGTCATGAATTATATTACCTTCCTTTAATTCTTTATGAATAGTCCCATATCATTTGCTCCCTTATCTTGCCCAGATCAATGTCAGACAGTCAGACCTATAATTACCCAGTCATCCCATTTACCCTTTTTAAATATTTGGACAACATTAGCTTTCTCCCAGTCTTCTGGAACTTCCCCAGTGTTCTAAGACTAAAAATTGAAAAATCAACATTAACAGCTCCTCATCCAGCTCATTTAAAACTCTAAGTTGCAAGTTATCCAGATCTGCTTATTTAAAAATGTCTAACTTTAGTAAACATTTAGCTGCTATTTAACTTGCTCCCGAGAAGAACTGAATGTTATAATATGATAAGACGACATCATTTGTTTTGGTCCCTGTAGAGAGGGTTCATCAGGGTCATCCCTCTCCAGGGCAGCGGGGAACCACACTACCTTCCTTAGTCCTTTCACGGCCCCTTGGGGAATCAGTCAGGCGCAGGAGTCCTGGCTCAAGCCGTCCGGCAGGGGCTGAGCACACACAGGTAACAATTAACAGATAACTAGCCCAGGCCTTGGGTCAGGTCAGGTCAGGGCAATAAAGAGTCACAGCTCAGGCCCTTAGGCAGGGCTGAGCAAACACAGGGAACAATTAGCAGTTAATAAGCCCAGGCCCTGGGTCAGGGCGGGGCAGTGAAGTGTCCAAGGCTCAGACCCTCAGGCAGGGGCTGAGCAAACACAGGTAAATAGCACAGCCAGGCTTCAGGCTCCAAGCGACCTGGGAGAGGGGGGAGACTGCCACCCACATGTTGGGTGGCAGAGGAGAATGCAGGCCCTCCCACTCGTCTGCGTCCTAGCCCGGGGCCCTGGCAGTGGCCAAAAGTCCGCTGCTGTGTCAGTGGGGATTCTGGCCGCAACACACTGACATGGTGTCAAGGTTCCTCCCCCACTCTGAACTCTAGGGTACAGATGTGGGGACCTGCATGAAAAACCTCCTAAGCTTATCTTTACCAGCTTAGGTCAAAACTTCCCCAAGGTATAAAATATTCCACCCGTTGTCCTTGGACTGGCCGCTACCACCACCAAACTAATACTGGTTACTGGGGAAGAGCTGTTTGGACGCGTCCTTCCCCCCAAAATACTTCCCAAAACCTTGCACCCCACTTTCTGGACAAGGTTTGGTAAAAAGCCTCACCAATTTGCCTAGGTGACTACAAACCCAGACCCTTGGATCTTAAGAACAATGAACAATCCTCCCAACACTTGCACCCCCCCTTTCCTGGGAAATGTTGGATAAAAAGCCTCACCAATTTGCATAGGTGACCACAGACCCAAACCCTTGGATCTGAGAACAATGAAAAAGCATTCAGTTTCTTACAAGAAGACTTTTAATAAAAATAGAAGTAAATAGAAATGAAGAAATCCCCCCTGTAAAATCAGGATGGTAGATATCTTACAGGGTAATTAGATTCAAAAACATAGAGAACCCCTCTAGGCAAAACCTTAAGTTACAAAAAAGATACACAGACAGAAATAGTTATTCTATTCAGCACAATGCTTTTCTCAGCCATTTAAAGAAATCATAATTAACACATACCTAGCTAGATTACTTACTAAAAGTTCTAAGACTCCATTCCTGGTCTATCCCTGGCAGAAACCAGCATATAGACAGACACACAGACCCTTTGTTTCTCTCCCTCCTCCCAGCTTTTGAAAGTATCTTGTCTCCTCATTGGTCATTTTGGTCAGGTGCCAGCGAGGTTACCTTTAGCTTCTTAACCCTTTACAGGTGAGAGGAGCTTTCCCCTGGCCAGGAAGGATTTCAAAGGGGTTTACCCTTCCCTTTATATTTATGACACATGGGTTCCGGCAGTGTTGCAGCCAGATTCAGGTCAGCTGCCCCCGGGCTGCTTCCCAACTCCCACTCTGGAGGTACCTGGGTCAAGATGGGGTCCTCGGGGGGTCAATCACCATTGGATCCTCGGGGTAGCTGGCAAGGGGAAGGCTCGGTGACTCTCCCACACGCTGGTCCATGTTGAATATCGGCCGGTCAGGCCAGTCTCCAGGTCCGCTGCTGGTTGCTCCCGGGAGCTGGGTCAGAGGTGTCTGGCCTCTCCAGCAGCTGTCTCTCGAGTGAGCTCTGGGATTGAGCTCTTATACTTCCTGTCCGGCCTCTGACCTTCTGGGGGGGTGGCCTTAGAGTGCTCAGGCCCAACCCACTCTAGTGTCCGGCAGAGCTCATCCCTCTCCAGGGCACCGGGGAACCCCACTGCCTCCCTACAGTCCCAAAATATAGAACAGAAATATTTACTGAACACTTCTGCCTTTTCTGCCTCATAATTCTACCATTTGCATCTAGTAATGGGCCAGTATCATTGCTAGGATTATTTTTTTCCTAATGTGCTTAAACTCCTTTTTATTGTCCTTAACTCTGCTGTCCATAGATTTCTTCATGTGTCCCTTCTCAATTTTCTACATTTCCTAGCTTCTGATTTCTATGCATTACTATCAAAGTTCCCCTTTCTTTCATTTGATACATTTTTTTCTCTCTCTCTCTAGTAACTGCCTTCACTTCTGGTCTAAAACAGGCTGTTTGTTTTTTTTAACCAACATAGCTTTCTTCCTTGATTTTGGGATTGTGGCTTTTGGGGCATTTACTAAAGTATTCTTAAACAATTCCCAATTATCTTTCACATTTTCTGATTAAATTCTTCCTCCGAACTGATTTGGCTCATAATTGTTTTCAGCTTTGTGAAATTGGCCCTTTTAAAGCACCAAGTACATATATCATTGGTCTGTGATCAACTCATGATCACTTGTCCCTAAGTTACCATTAATTTTTAAAAAGAAAAGGAGTACTTGTGGCACCTTAGAGACTAGTATTCCTTTTCTTTTTGCGGATACAGACTACAACGGCTGCTACTCTGAAACCTGTCATTAATTTTTAGTTCCTCTATACCTTTCAAGATGAGGTTTAATATAGAATTTCCCCATGCTAGATGCAACACTGACAGCAGACTAACTTTGTGTGGACCCTGCTAATGCATATAAAAAGTTTGTTAATGATCTTTGATCTGGTCCTCTGAAACTGGACGAGACCAAAGCATATTAATTCACTACTAATGTATGTCAGCAGGGTCCACATGTACAGTTAGTCTATGGCAGGGTCATGCAGGGTAGATTTACATCCCAGCTTGCCACAAACAAATTGTTCATGTAAACAAGCCCTTGGTATAAGACAAGAGATAACTGATGAATACAGACAGATGGCGGATTACAAGGAAACAATAAGACACCATTAGTCAGCATGATCAGCAGTGGTCACAGCACAACAGCCGCCGAACTGTAGTCCAGTTGTTTTGTGGCAAAAGAGGGTTTGAAACAGGATGATGAGTTAGATTTATGGATGTTTATGGGGAGCTCCTCTGAAGCATGAGGGACAACATGGGAAAAACACAAAGGTGCTTGTTTTGACCATTTACAAAGTGGAAGATGTAACTGACATCATGGGCTGATCAGAGTCAGGAGTTGACATGTTCAATAGGGAATGAGGAATGACAGGTAAGGTGGGGATAGGCCAAGAAGGGCCTTGAAAGTGAAAACAAGTAGTTTATGGCTGATGTAATAGAAAAGAGGGAGCCAGTGGAGGCACAAGTGCCGACTTTCCAATGTGCTGGGGATGGGGGGGTACTCGACCCCCCCTCTGCCCCAGGCCCCACTCCCACTCCACCCCTTCCCCAAGGCCCCACCCCACCTCCGCCCTGCCTCTTCCCTCCCTGTTCTGCTCCCTCCCTCGCTCGGGGTGTGTCCTCACTCCTCCCCCTCCTTTCCAGAGCCTCCTGCATGCCATAAAATAGCTGACAGTGGTGGGCAGGAGGCACTGGGAGGGAGGGGAAGATGCTGATCAGCAGGGCCTGCAGACAGGCAGGAGGCGCTGTGGGGAGGTGCTGCTGGTGGGTGCTCAAAACACACCATTTTTCCCCATAGGTGTTCCAGCCCCAAAGCACCCACAGAGTCAGCACCTGTGGGTGGAGGGATTCAAAGAGAGGTGGTGACAACCAAAGTGAGGCGGTCAGAGCATATTTGCTGCAGAATTCTGAATGGATGAGAAGGGAAAGGTTGCATGTGTGAAGGCCAGAGAGAAGGACGTTGCACTAACAAAGATGATGAGAGCCTGGAGGAGAGTGTTAGCTGTGTATGGATAGAAAGACTGTATCTTAGAGATGTTATGCAGAAAGAATCCGCAAGACTTAAATATAGCCTGGATGTGAGAACCCAGAGAAAGGTCCAAATCAAACATGATGCCCAGGTTACAGGCCTGAGTGACAGGCTGGGTGTTGTTGTTATACAGTATCGAGAAGGGAGATAGGGAGGTGGGCTTGGAGGAGAGATTAGGAGTTCTTGAGGTTTAGCTTATGACCATGAGGAGATGTCAGACAGACCAAGATTTGAGTTTGGACAAAAGGGAAAAGATCTGGAGTAGACAGGTGGATCTGTATATCACCAACATAAAGATGGTGGTTGAATTTGTGTTTGTGGTAAGATTACTCAAAGATAAGGTGCAGGGGGAGATGAGAAAGGGGACCAAGGATAGAGCTTTGTGGAACCCACAGAGTTGGAGTAGGGATGAGAGGGATCTTCCAGAGGACACACTGAAAGAATGATTGGAGGAGTAGGAGGAGAACCAGGAGAGGCCAGTCACAGAAGCCAAGGGAGGACAAGATTTCAAGACAAGAAGCATAGTCAACTGTGTTGAAGGCAACTAACAGATCAGGGAACACAAGGATGGAGTACTGAATTTGAGGAAGAGGTCATTATAGCTTTTGAGAAGAGCAGTTTCAGCAGAGCGCAAGTGATGGAAGCCAGAATGGAGAGGGTCTACTTACTCACGTAACTGCAGGAGAGGAACTCCAGACACAGCGACTGTAGACAGCATGTCCAATGAGCTTAGAAATGAAAGAGAGAAGGGACTTTAATGTGAGAAGTGATTGAGTGGAATTGATCAAACACTCACAAACTATGTAGCTATGTAGCTTCTGATTCCAAGTATTGTTATTGATAATTTGGGGAAGAAAGCAAGCAGCATGAGGTCAAGCTCAAACTAGGAAAGCACAACCTTCATGAAGAGAGATTTCCTATTTATAACCTCCTTGATGGCTTGACACTGAGGATATCTAGAGAATATGGAAAGTGGACAGTTCTTAGATAATGAGACAGAGAAATGGCAAAATGACCACTTTAGAAAACTGTTCTTGATGCACATTTAAAAGCCCATGGCTTGTTGACAATTGTAGGTAATCACAGATTCATTAGTGAATTGGGAAGCAGCAGAACTGTAATTTAGTTCAATTTCCACAGCACAGGTGCCAATGTACAATCTCTAATAACCTTTGCTTCAAAGCAATCTTACCGGCTATTTTTTTTTAGGGTTGTAGGTTCTTCTCCCTGGAACCCAATGAAATGGATTTTAATACCTTGTGGGACCCAAAAGCCCTTCCACAAAGCCCCCTCTCAGACATTCTCTATTCTAATTGCCAATAGATATGTTTGTTTAACAGGCTGCAGCACCAAGTGAGATGAAGCATCTCGTTTCCCAGAGCATTGCAGGCTAACAGAAAACAGAAGTAATGTCCAATACGTTACATTAGATAATTAGCATAAGCTTATGCAGTTAATCAAAATCAATAAAAGCAATATGTAGCAAAAATGAGCAGACTCAAGCATTTGAACTGAGAATAATATAGTTTTAAAATTGCCAAATTATAATTAAGCATGATCAATATAATGTAGGAGACATTTGACCAAGATTTGATTTGCATCTGGGAGTCTTGTTGATGTGAAATATTGTGCAGACTTGACTCCAGATATGAAATTATCCTTATTGGATGGTGGGTTGTTGTTTTTTTCAACAGTGGTGTTTTAACACAGTGATTAGACCGGATGGAATATAAATCTTTCTTTCTTTCTTTTTTTTAAAACCTATTTCCTTTCAAATTCCAGTTTCCATAACAACTTGATTTCACTGTTTTTTGTTAAACCATCTTTTCTATATCACACCTAGAACTTTTTGTTAGTTAACTAAAACAGATTGCATTTATCACTAATTATTTGCTGTCAAAAAACATTCAACATCTTTTTTTTTTTGGTAATGCTTTTCATTTGGCATGTTAAGTATCAGGAATAAATAGACAGAATGATCATATAAACTTCCTCCAAAACAATAAAACAGAAGGACTCCCAGCAGAAAGCTTGAGAATCTCATACCACATTTACACAGACTTCTAATGATATTTTTAAAGGACATTTCTTTCCATGAAAATTAAATAGTGGTGGTAATTTCACAACATTAGAGGTTTGTATATCTGTCCCTCTTGTTTAAATGGCCAATTCAAATTTTCTTTTATGATAACAACATAAAATCATATTGCAATAAAATACCTTCCCTTTGGTTTCCTTTTTCTATTGTTTAACATCTATTTGACTATTGTCAGGAAGAGACGAAAGACAGTGGGAGGTGTGATAAGTTAATATCAGGGAAGAAGGCGCTACCTAGCAACATTTCTCTGGAAACAAAATCTCATTTGTCAAGCAACTCTAAAACAGGGGCTACATTGCCCAAGGGATTGACAATACCATACAGAGCTTTTCACCAGTAAGTCACTGATATAAATCTTATTCAGGTCAGCAGAAACTGAACATTGTTACCATCTGACAGATGTACAGTGACCTGTATGAACTGAGCTGATGGTCTTGATCCAGTTCGGAGTGGGGGAGGTGTCTGCATCACAATTAACACTAAGCCCTGGTCTACACTAGGACTTTAGGTCGAATGTAGCAGCGTTAAATCGATGTAAACCTGCACCCGTCCACACAATGAAGCCCTTTATTTCAACTTAAAGGGCTCTTAAAATCAATTTCCTTACTCCACCCCTGACAAGTGGATTAGCGCTTAAATCGACGTTGCCGGCTCGAATTTGGGGTACTGTGGACACAATTCGATGGTATTGGCCTCCGGGAGCTATCCCAGAGTGCTCCATTCTGACCGCTCTGGACAGCACTCTCAACTCAGATGCACTGGCCAGGTAGACAGGAAAAGAACCGCGAACTTTTGAATCTCATTTCCTGTTTGGCCAGCGTGGCAAGCTGCAGGTGACCATGCAGAGCTCATCAGCACAGGTGACCATGATGGAGTCCCAGAATCGCAAAAGAGCTCCAGCATGGACCGAACGGGAGGTACGGGATCTGATCGCTGTTTGGGGAGAGGAATCCGTGCTATCAGAACTCCGTTCCAGTTTTCGAAATGCCAAAACCTTTGTGAAAATCTCCCAGGGCATGAAGGACAGAGGCCATAACAGGGACCCGAAGCAGTGCCGCGTGAAACTGAAGGAGCTGAGGCAAGCCTACCAGAAAACCAGAGAGGCGAACAGCCGCTCTGGGTCAGAGCCCCAAACATGCCGCTTCTATGATGAGCTGCATGCCATTTTAGGGGGTTCAGCCACCACTACCCCAGCCGTGTTGTTTGACTCCTTCAATGGAGATGGAGGCAATACGGAAGCAGGTTTTGGGGACGAAGAAGATGAGGAGGAGGAGGAGGTTGTAGATAGCTCACAGCAAGCAAGCGGAGAAACCGGTTTTCCCGACAGCCAGGAACTGTTTCTCACCCTAGACCTGGAGCCAGTACCCCCTGAACCCACCCAAGGCTGCCTCCTGGACCCAGCAGGCGGAGAAGGGACCTCTGGTGAGTGTACCTTTTAAAATACTATACATGGTTTAAAAGCAAGCATGTGAAAGGATTACTTTGCCCTGGCATTTGCGGTTCTCCTAGATGTAGTCCTAAAGCCTTTGCAAAAGGTTTCTGGGGAGGGCAGCCTTATTGCGTCCTTCATGGTAGGACACTTTACCACTCCAGGCCAGTAACACGTACTCGGGAATCATTGTACAACAAAGCATTGCAGTGTATGTTTGCTGGCATTCAAACAACATCCGTTCTTTATCTCTCTGTGTTATCCTCAGGAGAGTGAGATATAATTCATGGTCACCTGGTTGAAATAGAGTGCTTTTCTTCAGGGGACACTCAGAGGAGCCCATTCCTGCTGGGCTGTTTGCCTGTGGCTAAACAGAAATGTTCCCCGCTGTTAGCCACAGGGAGGGGGGAAGGTTGAGGGGGTAGTCACGTGGTGGGAGGAGGCAAAATGCGACCTTGTAACGAAAGCACATGTGCTATGTATGTAATGTTAACAGCAAGGTTTACCCTGAAAGAGTGTAGCCACTGTTTTATAAAATGTGTCTTTTTAAATACCGCTGTCCCTTTTTTTTTCTCCACCAGCTGCATGTGTTTCAATTATCACAGGATCTTCTCCTTCCCAGAGGCTAGTGAAGCTTAGAAAGAAGAAAAAACGCACTCGCGATGAAATGTTCTCCGAGCTCATGCTGTCCTCCCACACTGACAGAGCACAGACGAATGCGTGGAGGCAAATAATGTCAGAGTACAGGAAAGCACAAAATGACCAGGAGGAGAGGTGGCGGGCTGAAGAGAGTAAGTGGCGGGCTGAAGACAGGGCTGAAGCTCAAATGTGGCGGCAGCGTGATGAGAGGAGGCAGGATTCAATGCTGAGGCTGCTGCAGGACCAAACCAGTATGCTCCAGTGTATGGTTGAGCTGCAGCAAAGGCAGCTGGAGCACAGACTGCCACTGCAGCCCCTCTGTAACCAACCGCCCTCCTCCCCAAGTTCCATAGCCTCCACACCCAGACGCCCAAGAACGCGGTGGGGGGGCCTCCGGCCAACCAGCCACTCCACCACAGAGGATTGCCCAAAAAAAAGAAGGCTGTCATTCAATAAATTTTAAAGTTGTAAACTTTTAAAGTGCTGTGCTTAAAGTGCTGTGTGGCATTTTCCTTCCCTCCTCCACCACCCCTCCTGGGCTACCTTGGTAGTCATCCCCCTATTTCTGTGATGAATGAATAAAGAATGCATGAATGTGAAGCAACAATGACTTTATTGCCTCTGCAAGCGGTGATTGAAGGGAGGAGGGGCGGGTGGTTAGCTTACAGGGAAGTAGAGTGAACAAAGGGGCGGGGGGTTTCATCAAGGAGAAACAAACAGAACTTTCACACCGTAGCCTGGCCAGTCATGAAACTGGTTTTCAAAGCTTCTCTGATGCGTACCGCGCCCTCCTGTGCTCTTCTAACCGCCCTGGTGTCTGGCTGCGCGTAACCAGCAGCCAGGCGATTTGCCTCAACCTCCCACCCCGCCATAAACGTCTCCCCCTTACTCTCACAGATATTGTGGAGCACACAGCAAGCAGTAATAACAGTGGGAATATTGGTTTCGCTGAGGTCTAAGCGAGTCAGTAAACTGCGCCAGCGCGCCTTTAAACGTCCAAATGCACATTCTACCACCATTCTGCACTTGCTCAGCCTGTAGTTGAACTACTCCTTACTACTGTCCAGGCTGCCTGTGTACGGCTTCATGAGCCATGGCATTAAGGGGTAGGCTGGGTCCCCAAGGATACATATAGGCATTTCAACATCCCCAACAGTTATTTTCTGGTCTGGGAATAAAGTCCCTTCCTGCAGCTTTTGAAACAGACCAGAGTTCCTGAAGATGCGAGCATCATGCACCTTTCCCGGCCATCCCACGTTGATGTTGGTGAAACGTCCCTTGTGATCCACCAGAGCTTGCAGCACTATCGAAAAGTACCCCTTGCGGTTTACGTACTCGGCGGCTTGGTGCTCTGGTGCCAAGATAGGGATATGGGTTCCATCTATAGCCCCACCACAGTTAGGGAATCCCATTGCAGCAAAGCCATCCACTATGACCTGCACATTTCCCAGGGTCACTACCCTTGATATCAGCAGATCTTTGATTGCGTGGGCTACTTGCATCACAGCAGCCCCCACAGTAGATTTGCCCACTCCAAATTGATTCCCAACTGACCGGTAGCTGTCTGGCGTTGCAAGCTTCCACAGGGCTATCGCCACTCGCTTCTCAACTGTGAGGGCTGCTCTCATCTTGGTATTCATGCGCTTCAGGGCAGGGGAAAGCAAGTCACAAAGTTCCATGAAAGTGCCCTTACGCATGCGACAGACCTGCAACACTATGCGGTCCCACCAGTCTGTGCTTGTTTCCCGAGCCCAGAATAGGCGTTCCACAGCATGAACCTGCCCCATTAGCACCATGATGCATGCATTGTCAGGGCCCATGCTTTCAGAGAAATCTGTGTCCATGTCCTGATCACTCACGTGACCGCGCTGACGTCGCCTCCTCGCCCGGTATCGCTTTGCCAGGTTCTGGTGCTGCATATACTGCTGGATAATGCGTGTGGTGTTTAATGTGCTCCTAATTGCCAAAGTGAGCTGAGCGGCCTCCATGCTTGCCTTGGTATGGCGTCCGCACAGAAAAAAGGCGCGGAACGATTGTCTGCCGTTGCTCTGACGGAGGGAGGGGCGACTGACGACACGGCTTACAGGGTTGGCTTCAGGGAGCTAAAATCAACAAAGGGGGTGCCTGTACATCAAGGAGTATTTCAGGCAGGACTTCACGGAGGGTTCCAATAAGAAATGGTGCACCTAAGTTATTGTTCTTATTGGAACAAGGAGGTTAGCCTGGCCTCTGACTGATACATGCCTAGATTTACCTCGCTGCACCTTCTCTGTGAGTGACTGCAGTGTGACCTAGAGGAATGAGTCCCCTAGACAGGGGAGGAGGCAAATGAGTACAAAACAAATCTGGTCTATTTCTTGTTTTGACCCACTCCATCTATCTTTTACATCTTTGGCTGGCAGCAGACGGTGCAGAAGGACTGCATGCCATCCACATCTCATGGCTGCTCGGCAGAAGATGGTACAGTACGACTGCTAGCCATCCCCATCTCTTGCCTGCCTGGCAGAAGATGGTACAGTACGACTGCTAGCAGTCCGTATCGCCTGCCCGCTCACCATAAGACGGTTCAATAGGACTGACTGCAGGACTAAAGAGAATGACCTGGTCAAGTCACTCCAAATTTAGTCCCTGCGCCCATGTCTGCCCAGGCGCTCCCAGCCGACGTGGCCAGGAGCACCTCGGACATGACGAGGACGACTACCAATCGTATTGCACCGTCTGCTGCCAGAAGGCAATGGGTTGCTGCTACTGTGCAGCAAAGCCGTACCGCGTCTGCCAGCACCCAGGAGACATAGGGTGACGGTTACCTGAGCGGGCTCCATGCTTGCCATGGTATGGCGTCTGCACAGGTAACTCAGGAAAAAAGGCGCGAAATGATTGTCTGCCCTTGGTTTCACGGAGGGAGGGAGGGAACGGGGGCCTGACGATACGTACCCAGAACCACCCGCGACAATGTTTTAGCCCCATCAGAGTGCTCCATTGTGACTGCTCTGGACAGCACTCTCAGATGCCCGATTGTTTGCCGTTGCTCTGACGCCGGGAGGGGCGCTTACAGGGTTGGCTTCAGGGAGCTAAAATCAACAAAGGGGGTGGCTTTACATCTAGGAGTATTTCAGGCAGGACTTCACGGAGGGTTCCAATAAGAAATGGTACACCTAAGTTATTGTCCTTATTGGAACAAGAAGGTTAGCCTGGCCTCTGATTGATACATGGCTAGATTTACCTCGCTGCACCTTCTCTGTGAGTGACTGCAGTGTGATCTAGAAGAATAAGTCCCCTAGACAGGGGAGGGGGGGAAGCAAATGAGTACAAAACAAATCTGGTCTATTTCTTGTTTTGATCCACTCCATCTATCTTTTACATCTTTGGCAGGCAGCAGACGGTGCAGACGGACTGTATGCCATCCACATCTCATGGCTGCTCGGCAGAAGATGGTACAGTACGACTGCTAGCAGTCCGTATCGCCTGCCCGCTCACCATAAGACGGTTCAATAGGACTGACTGCAGGCAGGACTAAAGAGAATGACCTGGTCAAGTCACTCCAAATTTAGTCCCTGCACCCATGTCTGCCCAGGCGCTCCCAGCCGACGTGGCCAGGAGCACCTCGGACATGACGATGACAGCTACCAGTCGTACTGTACCGTCTGCTGCCACAAGGCAAGGGGTTGCTGCTACTGTGTAGCAATGCCGTACCGCGTCTGCCAGCACCCAGGAGACATAGGGTGACGGTTACCTGAGCGGGCTCCATGCTTGCAGTGGTATGGCGTCTGCACAGGTAACTCAGGAAAAAAGGCGCGAAATGATTGTCTGCCCTTGCTTTCACGGAGGGAGGGAGGGAACGGGGGCCTGACGATATGTACCCAGAACCACCCGCGACAATGTTTTAGCCCCATCAGGCATTGGGATCTCAACCCAGAATTCCAATGGGCAGCGGAGACTGCGGGAACTGTGGGATAGCTACCCACAGTGCAACGCTCCGGAAGTCGACTCTAGCCTCGGTACTGTGGAAGCGCTCCGCCGAGTTAATGCACTTAATGCACTTAGAGCATTTTCTGTGGGGACACACACACTCGAATATATAAAACCGATTTCTAAAAAACCAACTTCTATAAATTCGACCTTATTCCGTAGTGTAGACATACCCTAAGTGGTACCCTTATTGTTGATTGCAGCAAGGAGACTTAAGGACTGAATAGGTGGCAGACTGAGGCTGGATCCCATGCCTACTGTGATTTGGAGCTATAGGCAGGTGTCACTAGACCTTCCCCCACAAGTTTATGGTCTATGATATTTTTATGTTAAAAGTATTTGTTCATTATAATAATCCCGAGTATCCCCCACAAATGTATTTACATCCCCCACAGATGTCCCTCTGCTGGGGTATGACATTTTCTCATGAAATGTCCACAGGATGTTTCCCAGATCCATTCTTCTGAATAACCAGGTTTGGGTTTCTGTTTTTCTCTGTACCCTGTTTACAACTGTAAAGTTTCTTTGGAAAGTGTAGCCATACAAGAGCTGTCCCACGTTCCCATCTCCTTACTTTCAGGGTGATTGGGTTGGTGATTAACCACCCTTCAAATGTTTGTCTCAGGTGTAAAAGGGCAACCTTTAACCCAATTCTTGAAAGAGATAAGATATAATCCACTTTTCAGAGGTCATCTGCTAAATCCATAGATGACTCTGCTACAACCCCCAAATACAGTCTGGTTGTTTAGCTCAAGCAATTCATGCCTTCATTTCTTGAAGGCCCTAGTTCTATCACTAGTGTTGGTCAAGATTTTGCAACATAAGTGGGGGCTTGTGCTAGATTTGAACTGCTTAGGAAAAATTCCTCTATCCAGAAGAAGCATGTGAGAGATGTCCCCTGCTGTGCCTGATCCAGAATATATGGGCCTGTTGTAAATCCTGGCTCTTTAGTTCAAGTTATAGAGCTTTCAACTCTGGAGGTCCCTTGCTCATTCTCCAATGCTAGCCAAGATGGCAACTATTACAAAGCTTCTCCCCCGCCCCATCCAGTAATGTCATTTTAATCTTGTTTCCTTCTTATATCACCATAAGTTAGATAGATTAAACCTGATCTGTCACAGACCATTAATACTTTAACTGTAACTGTTATATACTTGAACAAATTACAAGCAAGACTAGTGACATCTGAAAGAAATTTTCTTCAATCAGAGGATTCAAATGAAGATAGTTAACAGATAGTATTTATTGGTTAAAAATTTAAGTGATCTTCAAAAATCCATAAAATACAGCATTTTCCTTTTAGGAAGTTCCCAGGGAGAAGCAATTCCAAAGGACTAAAAAGCTGAAATATAGAGATATGCAGTTACTGAATTACCTGCATCACGAATACTTTTAAAGATGAATCCCATAGTCTTTCAGCTGTGTATGCTCAACAGGCAAAATACCTCTTGAGGTTCTAGGAGGGAAAAAAAAAAACATATATATATATATATATATATATATATATGCATACATTTATCTTTTGTCAATTGCTTCTTCATGCTAGTGACATGTTGATAATCCATTTTGTTGCTCCATGGGAGACTGATATTCTGACACACAGGTTTGTACTAGAGGTGAAAGAGTACTTTACATATCATTTTGAAAATGCTCGATTATCATGGGATTGAAAGAAGGGAAAGGGTTACTAGGTCATCCCACTCCTAACGGTACAGACTACAGTTCAAAGGCTTGATTTTTTTCCTTTTGCAACTGAACCAGTTGAGGTTAAGTTCTATTAGAAACACTGTCTCTTTAAGGCTGATTAGAGGAGGAAGTCCAATGTTTGAGAGTTCACTCCTCTAGATAACCAATTTCATTCTAGTATTAGGCCTACATGGCTGAGGGGCTGTGACAGTTTGGGTAATCTGTCTATAGAAACTTATGAATTCCATTTGATTTTATGAACTCTACTGCTGACTATAGAAGCAGGGATTAAATCTTCCCTGTATTGGTAACACAGGTATTGTCTGAATGAGACTTGGTTTAATGGGTGCCGATTCTGTGGGTGCTCTGGGGCTGGACCACCCATGAGGAGAAAATGGTGGGTGCTAAGCACCCACCGGCGCACCCCTATCAGCTCCCCTTCTGCCCCCCAGTGTTTGCCGCCCACCGGCAACCCCGCTGATCAGCACCTCCTCTTCCAACCCCGAGGAGCAAGGGCAAGGCATGTTGGGGGGAGGGGCTGAACAGGACCGGAAGAGGCAGGGCAGGGTAGAGTGGGGGCAATGCCTGAGGTAGAGCCAGGGCTTGAGCATCCCCTGGCACACTGGAAAGTCGGCACCTGTGCTTGGTCTACACTATGAAAATCCACATCCTTGAGCAATGTAGTTACACTGACCTAACCCTTCTGGTGTAGGCCATGCTATGTTCACTGGAGGGCTTCTTCTGTTGACATAGCTAGTACCTCTTGAGGAGGTGGAATACCTAAGCCGAAGGGAGATGCCTTCCTGTCTGTGTAGGTAGCATCTTCACTGAGGCTTTGTCTACGCTGGCAAGTTTCTGCGCAGCAAGGCAACTTTCTGTGTTGTAACTCCAGAGGCGCACACACTGCCAAGCCACAAAGTGCTCAGAAACTGCGCAGTTGCAGCGCTGAAAAAAACCCAACCCCGACGAGAGGCGTAGAGCTTTCTGCGCTGGCAGTACAGTGCTGCGGTGCCACTGTAGACAACGTGGTCAATTAGAGGGCTGTGACTGGCCTCTGGGAGGGGTCCCAGAGTGCCTGTTCTCGCCTCTGTGGTAATAGTTTTGAACTCTTCTGCCCAGCCCTCAGGTGACCAACCATGAGCTGCACCCCTTAAATTCCTTGGGAATTTTGAAAGTCCCCTTCCTGTTTGCTCGGTGACGCGTGCAGTGGTCTCAGTGCATCTTTCCAGGTGGTCATGCTTGCTCCATGCACCAGGCGATCCCCCACTTGGAGCAATGCTGAGCTGCTGGATCTCATCAGCATTTGGGGAGAGGAGGCTGTCCAGTCCCAGCTGCACTCCAGCTGTAAGAGTTATGATACCTACGGACAGATTTCACGATGCATGACAGAAAGAGGCCATGACCTGGACACACTGCAGTGCAGGGTCAAAGTGAAGGAGCTGCAGAACGCCTACCACAAGGTGCAGGAGGCAAACCGCTGCTCCGGTGCTGCGTCCACGAGCTGCTGGTTCTAAAAAGAGCGGGATACGATACTCTGTGGTGACCCCACCTCCACTGCGAAGGCCACCGTGGATACTTCAGTGGCTCGTGTGCCAGTCGAGAGTGGACTGAGCCAGGAGGAGGAAATCGAGGATGTGGAGGGAGACCCAGAGGCAGAGGACGACTCAGAGGCCAGAGATGCAAGCAGCCAGGAGCTCTTCTCTACCCCGGAGGAGGCTAGCCAGTTACAGCTGTCAGAGCTTGGCAAAGCGCAAACAGGAGAGGAGGCCCCTGATAAGTGCCTTTAATTCTGGGAATCATTGAAGCGAGTTGATGGGGGCAGGAGGGTTGCAGAAAGCAGGCTAGGGTCTGTGTGATGCATGTACCACCACATGCCTAGTCTGAGCAGCGGAACAGAGTGTTGATTGACTCCCTCACTTCATGGGAATCTGCCTCAGAGATCTCCACGAAATTCTCATGGTGATACTTGGCAATCCGCTGCCACAGGTTCTTTGGCAGAGCTGCTTTGTTTCTTGCCCCATCAAGGGTAACTTTCCCATGTTACTTTGCCATCACGGAGGGTGGGGGAGAGGGGGAACCATTGCTGCACAGAGGTGAGCTGCATAAGGGCCAAGGCAGAAGCCACAGGCTTGGAGAAGACCCTCCCTTGATTCCTGGCTCACCCTCAGCAGCAAGATATCTTCCATAATGAACACAGCCTGTGGAAAATGTGGGAACAGTAATGATTATAAGTGCTGGCCCCCTACAGTGCTGGCTTTCCCCAACAGCCACATGCCCAGTGTATAGTGCAGTCCTGGAACACTGATTTCCCCTGCCCCTGTGGTTACTTGCCATTTTGGGGGTCTTGTGGCTCATGTGTGCTTGCCTGGAGTCAGCCAGTTAGTGATAGGTATGTGAATAATGGTTGTGTTTTAAATCACTGAATCAGTGGTCTGTGTGTTGCAAACAACACTGCTTCTGTAAAATGTTGCATTTTGGCTTCACAGGTAGGACCTTGGGAGCCCAGCTTTCCTCTTTGTTATCGCTGACTGAACAGCTGCGCAGAATTAGAAAGCGGCCACGAAGAACTAAAGAGGACTTTCTGTGTGATGTCATGATGCACGCCGCAGCTGAAAAACAAGAACTGAAGGAGCAGCGGGACAGTGAGAAGAGGGAGAATGTGGCGCACCAGAACAAAGCCACGGAGCGGCTCTTAAACGTTATGGAGCACCAAGTGGACACGCTCCAGGTGTTACTAGCACTGCAAACCGAGCAGTTCGGTGCCTGCCGTCCCCTGCAGCCTCTGTCACAAAACTCTTTCCTATGTGCCCCCCAGACACCACCAACACACTCTTATCAACCTCCTGGCTCCAGTCTGTACCTGCTGCATTCCAATTCTCCCTCATCACAGTCCAGCACTGTGGAGTCCCACTGCACTCAACACTCATCCCTCTGCAATTTGGCTCTGCTGCACTATACTCCAAAGGAGAAGGTTGGATATGATATCTGGACATACACAAATCTTTAACCATTCCAGGACCCCACCTCCTCCTGGGACCCTCCCTTCCCCCATCCCCTTCAGTCCTGATGTGTTTTTTTGTTTGTCTCTCTCCACTGGTTGTTGTTTTTTAATAAAAGAATTGTTTTGGTTTGAAAGAAATCTTTATTCCATTAATTGAAAGCAAACAGAGCCCTACAAAGCAACATGCAATTTTCTTAAACCTTCATAGTGCATTATCTGCACCAAACACAATCACCTCCTAGCATTACAAGCACTGCATTCTGCAGCATAGCAACAAATATTAGTGTCTTTCAGCTTCAAATTGCTGTCTCAAGGCATCCCTGATCCTGTGCCCCTCTACTAGCGCTGGTCTCTGGCTGTTCAAATTCAGCCTCCAGTTGCTGAGCCTCAGTGGTCCAGCCCTGAGCGAAGCTTTCACCCTTCCCTTCACAAATATTATGGAGCGTATAGCACACAGCTATAAGCACAGGAATATTGTCATCAGCCAGGTCCAGCCTCCTTAAGGGCCTTTAAACGGCCAAGAGCACACTCAACAGTCATTCTGCACTTGCTCAGCCGGTTGCTGAACCACTCCTTGCTGCTGTCAAGTTGCCCCATGTATGGCTTCATAAGCCATGGTATTAAGGGGTAGGCAGGGTCTCCCAGGATCACAATGGGCATTTCGACTTCCCCTACGGTGAACTTCTGGTATGGGAAGAAAGTTCCTGCAAGCAGCTTCCTGAAAAGGCCAGTGTTCTGAAAGATGCATGCAATATGCACCTTTTTGGATCAACCTGCGTTAATGTCTGTGAAATGCCCATGGTGATCCACAAGCGCCTGGAGAATCATCGAGAAATACCCCTACCAATTTATGTACTCAGTGGCTAGGTGGTCTGGTGCCAGAATTGGAATGTGCGTGCCATCTATTGCCCCTCCACCGTTAGGAAAGCCCACTTGTGCAAAGCCATCCACAATGTCCTGCACGTTGCCCAGAGTCACAGTCTTTCGAAGCAGGATGCAATTAATGGCCCTGCACACTTCCATCAACACAAGGCCAACAGTCAACTTTCCCACTCCGAAATGGTTAGTGACCGATCGGTAGCAATCTGGAGTAGCCAGCCTCCATAGTGCAATCGCCACGTGCTTCTCCAATGGCAGGGCAGCTCTCATTCTCCTGTCCTTGAGCCACATGGCTGGGGCAAGCTCATCACACAGTCCCATGAATGTGGTTTTGCCACAAGCAATCTTGTGTTGTAGCTACAATGCGTGGCGAGATCAATGTCGAACTGCTCTTGTGTTTGTAGTTTTAGGAATAACTCCACTGCTACTTGTGACATGTTAGTGAGGGTGAGCAGCATATTGGTCAACAATGCGGGATCCATTCCAGCAGACTGAAGAGGCAGAGCGTACAGTACACAAACCATTGAAAGATGGCTCCAAATGCAGATGGAAGGACAGGAATTGCAGGGATATGAAGTAATGCATCATGAGGCATTAGGACAGGACCCAGGATGCCCCTCTGCCTTCCCACAACTCTTAGCGGCAGAAGAGAAAGAGGTGCTCTTTGGGCTAGCTGCCCAGAGTGCACCGCTCCGAATATCTCTGCAAGTGCCGCAACTGTGAACACACTATTGCACAGGCAGCTGACAGTGTGACCACACAACAGCGGTTTCCCTTCAGTGCGCTCCACAGCACTGGAATTCTGCCAGTGTAGACATAAGTGCTACAACTGCGTGGCTGCAATGCTGTAAGTGTAGACACAGCCTCAGAAACAGAGTCATCGACAACTGAATAGCTGTGCCCTAGCAAGGCAAAAGTGGCTACAAAGAAGCCATTAACTGTTAACGACCCTCTGTCTGCAATCAAACAGAGCAGAATTGGGGAAAACCCCAGTGGAAGGACAGAAGGAACACAAGGTGTCAGACACTGCTTTGAAAAGAGATGCTATCTTGCACATCATTGCCAGAATGAGGAGACTGAGCAGGAGGTGCCCTGAACCCAAAGAGTTTTCAGGAGTGGGGAGGAAACTTAAGGAGGGAATTGCATGCAGATGTTTGTTATTTTTCCTTAACTCTCCTATCCTTTTTAAACCATTAAAGTTCTTTTTCAAAGCCTGTGCGTTCTTTACTTAATATATTATGTGGTGCCCAACAAGTTAAACTCCCTCACACAGACTACATTGCAGATAACACTCTGTGGGGTCTCTGTCCCCACCTCCAATGGAGCCATTTTGGGAATGGGTGAGTGGTCAGGCAAGGGACAGGGCATTCTCTCCTACCCCCATGCACCAGTCAGCACACCTGGAATAGACCCATAACAAATTACTTCCCTTTTGAGCAAAGAGAGAGCGAAGGAGGGAATTATGATTCTCAGACTCACTCCCTGGTCTGCTGCTGGGATAAAGTAGTTATGTGCTGCCCCTTGCTAAGGAGTAAACTCTCAGTTTCTCCCACAGAGAGAATTTCAAATTGTAGCCAATTGTGAAATTTACTTTTCATATTGTGTAGGCTAGTGCAAACTGTGACTCACACCTTATACAATCAAAATAGAATCAAATTTAACTTCCAGAAACTATCCAGTCATATGAGCTCAGAATATGCTTTTAAATCTCAAGCACTAAATGGTCACAGAAAGCAAACACAAAAGGATATGTCTGCATCTCAAATTAATATTCCTGGACAATATTTCCCACTATTTGCTCAACTTTAATATGTAATCATTTTACATTTATATATATAGTACTTTGTATCTTACACTTTAGCAAGGGCTAACAGAATTACTAAGAGCCCATATAATAAAGAGATAGGTAATCCTTGCTCATACATCAAACTGACATCAAAGAGAGTTAATATACATAGGCAAAGAAGGGAAAAGAGATCTTTAAATATTAAAATTAACACAAGAAATATTCCCAAAGTATATACATCACTGCAGTACTGAATTGGTCAGGAAAAATATTGTGAAAGCCAAAAAGCATTTATATTGAATCTCTCTGTATAATAAGATTTGTGCTTCTGAGCATCTGTGTAGGTGGTGAATCTTATAATTCTATCATAGCTAATTTTAACATAAATATCTTAAAATATTATCTTGCCTCAGACAGAAGATGCTATTTTTGTTCTGGTTTAGACACTTACACCAACTCAAGTTTTTCACAATGAGGATTTTCTCCTGCTTTTTTATCATAAATTCTCTTAGTTTAATTCTTTCACCTGGCTGTGACAGGGTTTATTTTAATGTTCAACCCTACTCATAAAGAATTCATTTCGTATTCAAGCTTCAGCCACACATTTCCTTTGGGATTCTATTGTTAGTTAATATTAATGTTCACTTAAAAGGAAGCACTGCCCTATTGTTTCACATTTACTAAATGTGAAATTCTAGCCCTCCAAAAGGTAGGTCAGGTTGATGTGACACTACATCTCTTTGTCCTGAGGGGTGGAGACTGAACCTTGCAGCTGCCAGACAGAGTTGGGGAATCTGATCTCACTGCCTGACTCTGTGAGCTGCAGGATTCTAATCATCCAAGCAGGCAGGAATTCACCTAGGCAGTTCAGCTGGTAGGAGCCCATCTGAAAGAGAAAGATAATCATTACTGTCATCCCAGAAACATGAAGGTCTTCCTAGCCGACAGAAATAAATTCTAGTGGCACCATGAGCATAGCCCATTGAAAGGAGAATTGTGATTTGTAAAATGTTGTGGGAGCAACAGAGCAGATTTAAATCAAAATCAGTGGTGTCTGATTATTTGATAACTATTTTTGAAAGAAAATTGCTAGGCTTTTTGCATATCAAGATAACTTAAAAATCAGGCTGATGCACTAGCTCTATACATTGAAACAGAGTTCAATTGAAATAGCTTTCACCCCAGAAAGCAGTTTATAAATGCTTGGCAAGAACAAAGAAGATTTGATACCAGCATATCCACGTGCTTGACTGGATTATGATTGAAGTTGAAATAACATCTTTCACTGACAGGATCAGATCAAGAATCCACTTCGATACCACAGAAAGAGAAAAACAGACAAAGAACAGAGCCAGGCATAAAGCATACAGTGACCTTTGGCCTGAAATAATCTCCTTTTTGTGGCTTCAGGTGCACATACAAGTATGTGAAAGAAAGAAGGGTTTCAGGATTTTTTTTATGTTTGTATGAATTTGATGCTTATGGAATGGAGCAAAACTGCCAGTGACTTTCCTCCCTGCCACTGCTAATAAATAGCTAACTTTAGTACATCCCACAATTTGCAAATGTATTTATTTGGCTTATGCAATCCAGTCAAGCCACAGCATTCTTATCAACAATGTTCAAGGCATGAAGACCTCCAGGAAGTTGAGTCATTTTGCAGTCCTCAACGATGTGTGTCATGGTTTGTGGCGCCTACATTGACATAGTGGACTGTCTCTATAACCACAACCAAGGCAGAATGCAAAACATCATACCCACTCAGCTAGCATTAACTTTTGCATGGAATCCACATGCAAAAGCCATTGGTGGTGTGACAACATGCATTCCCCCTAACCAGCATTGCCTCCTATATGGTGGAGCTTCTGTGAAGTTGAGAGAAAGAGGCCCTCAGTAATACAGAGGTGACATTTCCCTACTTTGGTGCTCTCTGAGAGTGAGTCCATAGGATTTTCATCCTCTTCAACCATGGAGAGAGACAGGATAATTTGTGCCTATTTTAAGTAACAGTAGCCTGAGACCATATATACTCTTATTCATTTGTGGACCCCTAAAAAATTTTGAATGGACGTGTAGACCCCTTCGAAATCTTAGACAGTCTGATGACATCGAGGGGTCCGTGGACCAGAGATTGAAAACCACTTATTTAAAGCATCATCTGCCTTTCACAAGATAATTTATGGCATCATTTGCTTTCCCACCCATGATTTCCTCCAATTAGGTAATATTATTTATTTCCTAGACCTTATGGTCCATAAATTAAGATTCCCTGGTAGTGGGTTTGCACTTCAGACTATTACCACCACAGAATCAGCCCATAATTACCATTATTCCAACAGTTTGATTCTGTACAACTACACAAGGTCTCTCCGCACCCTCCCATTCCCCTTTGTACATCAAATAAAAACATGTTGCTATATTTGCTCAGCGCTGACAAAACATCTTGGTCTCTCAAGTCCATCAGGCTTTATACCACAGCCCCTTTAGTTTTTAGAAGCACATGTTGTTTTCAGACTCCTATGTTAATAGTCACCAGAGAGCAGAGCCTTCCTTAATTATAAAGTAAGAGATTGCAAGAAACTGGGGGTTTGTCTTTACACTTTCCCTTTTCTTTTAATTGAATTTCTCAGAAAGGGACATTGACCTCAATCAGATTTCTGGAAGGGCCCATGAGATGGACATCTAATCAATCTTTTGTGGCTCAGGGAGTTTATATTTGTATTCAAGAGACAGCACCTCCTTGCCCTAGGGATAGATGCAGGCTGTATCTCCATGGTATCATTACTTACTGATGTTTGCTACCCACTATCAATTAGCACTGGAGTTTCATCCAGTTAGGTTTTTTTTTTTTTAATGGCAATAGTATCTGCTTCTGAGTAGTCCATTTGTGATATGTAAATAGGGATGATTTCTTGTTGGCAGGGGAGAGAGCAACAGCTATGGCTAGAAAAGAGCATCTGAAGTCTACACAATTGACAATAAGTTCATGCCTGATCACACTGAACAAAGATAGCAAAAGCAGCACCAAATCTACATGTAAATATTCATTTTCTGAACTCTGACTAAAGCACACAGTTCTCAGCACCTTTAGACAGCAGCAGCTCTCACCCTCTTACTGTTAATCCTAAACCCCCGTTATGTTAGAGGTGCCTTTCAAAGTCAAACCTCAGGCAGGTAGCCAGAAGTATAATGTAAAAAAAAAATGTAAAATGTAATGTAATGTAAAAAGGGTGCAAATGGAATCTCACCCTGCCTGAGGTTCTCTGTCCCAACAAAAGAGTGTCCTCACACCCATGCACTTCATGGTAAAAGAACCAGTGCCTTCAAGACAAAGGTTGTACAGTGAGGCCAGGGATAAGCATGGAAGTTACTTGATGAAGTACGTCTAATGATTTGGCTAGGAGGGGCTGCAGTAGGTTATATTATTACTGGAAGAAGATCTCATCCTCATCTTATCATCACCCTTACCTTATTTATTGCTCATGCAAGAGTAGGAGCAAAAAAAAAATGGCAGCTAGCTCTATTACAATCTCTGATCATCACTTTGTATTGATTTTCAAATAAACCACGTAGGGTATGTTTACACAGCCTGGAGCAGCGAGTCTCAGACCCAGATCAACAGACTTAGGCTCGTGAGGCTCATGCTACGGCACTAAAATCAGCTGTGTAGACATTTCAGTTTGCGCTGGAGCTCAGGTTCTGAAGCCCACCCACCTCCCTAAGTTTTACAGCCAGAGCTCAAGTGGCTTTAGAGCTATTTTTGGTGCTGTAGCAGGAGCCACACAAGCCCACGTCTGTCTGCCCAGGCTCTGAGACTTGCTGCGGCAGGCTGTCCCTCACTGTGTAGAGGTACTTCTAGAAAACAAGCTTGAGTTACAACACTCTTCCAGTCCAAGTGCGGGCCTCTGCAAAAAGGCTGCTGATTGCATCAATTGGTGTGGTTCAATGGCCACCGTTAATCAGTTACCACTTATCCCCATTTCTATTCCAGTTACTTTTATAATGATGCAATATTCCACTATGCGTTATTTAGAATAGGGTAGAATTGTCCTTAGATCCTGCTGGGTGGATAAATGTTGACTTTTTAATGGTAATATTGGAGTTTGAAAATATGGATTAGCTTTCACTCAGAGCTGGACTGAGTACACCAAGTTAATTTCACATAGTAGTATTAATTTATTGTACTACCAACTGTAACTGTCATTCAGACATTTATCATGGCATTCTTCAATAAGCTAAGTTTCTTTCGTCTCCCATTGTTGTTACCATTTGTAACATGGCAAACAGTATCAGTGACATACATATCATCAAACAGAATAGATATGTAGGTGTCACTCTACCTAGCCTGCTAAGTACCCATCAAAATTAAAAGAAAAACAACTGATAAACCTTTGATCAATCTTGTCATTAAGTGAGACCTTCCTGTAGGGTATTGTTTAATATTGATCCACAAGTATAGTCAATTAGTTGACTATTCCTTTTAATCAATAGTATTGTTAGAATATTCACACACACACACGAAAGCGTATGAGTTTATATTAAGCCACATCATTTTTGCATTTCCACTGCATTTGCCTCAGATCAGATTGTGTCAAGTACATATAATCAGTTAGAGTAATACTGATGCAATCTGATGTGACATGATTCCAGCCATTTGTGCTGGTAGAATCTCACTATTCAGAATTATTTTCACAGGTATTTGCCATGCACAGGTGAGTGTGGGTGAAGGGAAAGAAGAGTGTACAAGAAACCTCCCTCATGCCCTGGTGCAGCTTGCTCAATGACCTGTCCCAATTGTAGCCCCTGTGCTCAGGGGAACACAGAGACTGCTCTTCATGGAAGATACACAGTGCCCAAAGCAGAAAGGAGGAGGCAGAGCCTTGATCTCAGTGCACCCCCAACAGGAAGAACTAATAGCATTACCCCAAAGGATCTATTTACAGCAGGTATTTGCATGAGCTTTATCACCACTTTATTTTAGGGGCAAACTGCATCATCACATTGGATCACTCAAGAAGAGGCTGTGCCTCAGTGAGGCACAATCCCTTCCCAAACTCCTTACACAGCAGCATATCTCCACTCTATCCATTACTCTGCCAGTAGCTAACGGCCAGAGGTTGGCCATATGAAAGGAGAATTTGAACTAGCATTTTAGAAAACAGGAATTATATGTATCCCATTAGAACTTTCATGGCTAAAGCATATAAGTCTCTAGTCAGACGAAGGGATATTTCCCTTACTCATGTGTAGATGTGGGTAGTTGATATTTTTAGATTCTTGCCCAGAACAAATGAGAGAACTGTTTGTCTCTTTCCTTTTCTCTACAATCTTTCTCAAGAGAATGTTGCACAAAATATTTATTCTTCATATATGGTTGAGTTATGATGATATATACAGTAAGACTTTGGTTTTCCTGCATTGTGTGGTTTCATTAACTATTCATTTCATTCCAACTGCTTCTCTATCTAAAATGGTCCCCTTTTTACTACTTTCAAGATTGTTTCCCCTAATCAGAATGTCAAGAAGGTCCTTTATATTATGGGACACTGAAAACATTAAAGTGTGAGAGCATATTACTGGCCATAATTCACATGAACAATGAGCATAAAAATTCTGATGCCTTGTTCTCATGACAAAAGCCGTAATCAAAACTTTATTATCTGTAGGATTTTTGTACACCTTTCTTGCTAAGAAAAACATTTTTGAGTACTAACTTTATAGACTTTAGGGTGACCCTTTTTTAAAGGGACAGTCCTGTTTTTTGGGACTTTTTCTTATATAGGAGCCTATTAACCCCCCCCCCCCCCTCCCGTTTTTTCACAGTTGCTATCTGGTCACCCTAATAGAATCATAGAATATCAGGGTTGGAAGGGACCTCAGGAGGTCATCTAGTCCAACCCTGATGTGTCTATAGTGAGAGGTACATTTGTATAAGTACATCCCTTTCCTGTGGGTACAAATTGCACCTGCTAAATGAATTGTGATACAAACTAGGTTGCTCGAGGCACAGATATTCAGGCTTGCACATGAAGTTCAATTATGCGTGCAAAACTGCAGGCACAAATGTTTTGGGCACAACTAGACCCTGCAAAAGAAAGCCTAGCCTTTTGAAAGTTTGTTCCTGTGTGCCACCTGTCCATTATCGAGTCCAGCTCTCTAGAAAGGGTGGGAGGAAATTCACCTGAAACTAATATATATAACCAAAACAATCATTTATTGTTTTTATTACTAATAAAAATAGGGAATACTCAAACTGAATTGATAATATTCATTAAGTTTTGTATTCGAGAACAATAAGCACAGTCATTGCAATCACTATGGCACATAGATAATGAAAATTATGAATAAAAAATGGACAATATTTACTGTATTCTACAAAAAGAAAAATGGATAAATAGGGAAGAGAGAAAAAGCAGGCATCTTTTCCCTCTTTCCTAGCCCTACACCAGAAGAAACATCCTGAACTATTCCAATTTGTCCGTGTTGCTTTCTAAACCACAATTCATACTCTTTGCCTTTCACCATAATACCTCACTGTCAACCCTCTTTCTTTCACAAAACTGAAGCTGGTCACATCCGCATCCAGACAAAAAGTCAAAAGTTAAGCTTCTTTACGTGTTTTTAAGAGTCCACCCCCATCAATCCAAGGAAATCCCTTGTATGGGAAGAAACAAAAGGCTTGCCTTCAGATGTTCTTCACTCTTTTTTGTGAAGAGGGTAATCTCTTGTGTCATCTTTATTTCTTCTCCTAAGTGATGTATAAGTAAGCACACAAAATACTCAAACAGCCTCATCGGTTATCCACTTACACTACAAATACAGTGTCAAGTGTGAGAGAGTGCCACCTTCCTGATGTCTGACAGACTCAGAACATTCCTAATAGATGGGTTAAAAAGGTGATATGATCAAATCTGGACCAATTTGTCCTCGCTTCATACAACTGATCTTTCTGGGGAAAAGTACAAACATATATAACATCAGTGTACTTATGTTTTTCTGAGGGCACATGTTTTTTTCAGTGGTGGAGTATTCATCTTCTAACGCAAATATTTAATCCAGTTGTACCTTTTTTAAATGCCAACACTGAAGTCCAGCTCTCATAAATACCTACGTGATAATAATGCAGTGTATGAGCAAGAGGAAAACATTGGTAAGGGAATACATTTCAGTTTGATAAAATATTATGTATGGTGGGTACAGTTTTCAAAACATTATGTCCCATTTTAGTCACTCAGGGCCAGAATTTTAACAGGATTTAGGTGGCTAGTAGGATTTTTAAAAGCACCTACCTACATCTTAAAGCACCTAAATATCTTTTAACATCTGGCCCTTAGGAGCCAGGGTGCCATTAACTTTCAACAGGACTTGGACACCTAAGTGCCCAAGTCACTGTTGAAAATGAGATTTAAGCTCTTAAGTCACTTAAGCACTTTTGAAAATGTTACTTATAGTGCTTTTCATCATTCACTCTACAGATGATGTACAGCAACATGAAAATGCAGCCACCAGCTGATGTATAACACACAGGGAAATTTTGGACAGTGAGACCAAGGCAGGCTCCCCTGCTATTCAGAAAACTGCCATGCATGTTTTAAAGTCCATGAGATAACCTGGCCCAGTGTAATATTGACCAAATATAGCCCTGTATTATTTTTCTTATTCTCCTGGCAAGTTTCCACTGTGGGTGATGACATTCTGGCAACCCAGACTGCACAGCAGTTTTAATGGGTGGTAACACTCTTCTTCATTTCTAAAGTCCTGTATGTTGGTGCTGTGCACTATTAAAGATCTACCACATTCAAACCCAAAGGTGCTTTGCAGTGGTGAGAGAAGTGATCCCTATATCTATATATCTATATATATATCTATAGATATGTAATTCGTGCCTGGGGATTTCAGCTAGAAAGCTATTATATGAACATAAGTTATTGGATCTAGTTTTGACTCTCTAGGCTTCTGGATCATGGAGAATCTCTAGGACTCCAGGAGTCATTGAGGGAGCCATTTTGCCTATATTATGCACATACAACTCTGAGCCAAAAAGTGCTAGCCAGCTCTCTTTCCTCGGGCTCATAAGTACAGCCAGCCACCAGTGTCCTGGTAATTAAAGTATCTTTGTGCACTTCTGCTCTCCTGTAGCACACTTCTGCAGGGTCAGCCATCATCCAGCCCAGGGCCATTAGTAGCAGTATATTGCTACCCAGAGAGTGGTCCAGGGTTAATGGGATTGAAAACAATGAAGAATTAAAATATGTTTGCCTAAAATGATTAAAATATTTAAACACACAACATGTGCATAGGGAAGAAAGTCTTCTGTGTTCATTATGTTCAGTCTTATACTGCACTGTGAATATACTCTCCTCCCAGATTTCACTAAAGCATTTGAAGACATCCAACTTAAATTCATTAATTAATTCGAGTTCACCTTGAACTTGCTATAAACCAGCGGTGGGCAACCTGTGGCCCGCAGGCTGCATGCGGCCCATCAGGGTAATCTACTGGTGGGCCGCCAAACAGTTTGTTTACATTTGCACTGCTATCCGCAGCTCCCAGTGAACAGTGAACTGCGGCCACTGGGACCTGCGGGTAGCAGTGCAAATGGAAACAAACAGTCTGGCGGCCCGCCAGTGGATTACTCTGATGGGCCACATGTGGCCTGTGGACCGCAAATTGCCTACCACTGCTATAAACACTTTAGAATAAATGATAAGGTGTAGTTAACAAGATACTGTCATGGATATTAATAAAACTGAGTGCTAAAAGCCAAAGACATCTTGGCCCCAGAGTCACATGTGTTGGTGAAAAAAACACTTTACAGCAAGGGGGTGCATTAATCCTCATCATTCCTTCATTGTAATAATCATAACCTGCAGCACTGTATAAATTAGAAGTGAAACTTATTAATGGGAAGAATGTGGAAAGCCCCTTTGAGCTCAGTGATGAGATTGTTTCCTTTCTGTATTTAAGATAAAGACTTACAATATTACACAAGTTAGAAAAATAATGGTAGGGGTGATGCCATAGTCTAAAATGATCATCTTATGCTGTGAATGTGTGCTTTGAGACAAAATTTTAGCACAAGGCCCCTGGCACGGCAAATTGAAGTCATCTCAGTTTGTCATTATGCTTACTACAATTTTATTTGAAGCATTGCTTCATTTTCCTGCATGGGACGTGCAGACATGCTAGCTAGCCCAGTAATACAACTTTTAAGTTCACTTCAAGAAAGGAACTTTTTCCTATCAAATGCAAAACATGAATCTCTAACCTACTCGGGTTCACCCCTGGCAAATATTTTTTTTCACAAGCCTAAAACAATAAGGCCAACATTTTCAAAGTCAAGCCACTTTTATTTAGATGCCTACATTTTAAGTTAGGAAATCTACAGATAGGTTTGAAAATTCAGTCCCTTAGCAGACATATGTTTATTCCCTTGCTAATATTTAAACACTCCTTTAACAGGGTAATCTGCCCCTTTAATAGTCCTGGAGGGCAGGAAGCAGCAAGAGATGCCCAGCAGACAGGTGCTGGGAATCAGCTGACACAGCTGATTAGCCCATCAAGACTGGACCACACTCAGCTGGACAATATAAAGGAGAACTCTACTCCATTGGGGTGGAGGTTGGGAATTAGGAGAGAGGATACTCTCTGGTAACCAGAGCAGGCAGACCCTCCCTATGGAGCCCCCTGGGATTGGAAAGGGCTACCAGAGGACCTGCATCTGAATCCCTAACCAGATTGTTTGTTTACTTTTTGCACACTTTTTTCTTTGTGAAAACAATAAACAGAGCCCTGAAGAAAGGGACAGACCTCTAATTTGGGCATGGTTGACTGTCCATCCCCAGCTGGTGAGTAGAGCCACCAGTGTAACCCCCCCCCCCAACCCCCACTCCTTATACAATGGTGTCTTGTTGTGCTAAATTTAATCAGAAGTCAACTATGCGTACTCCATGGGATTTCCAACATGCAGCACAAAATGTCCAAACCTGCTATGACAAGATATGGCAGATGGGGAATCAGGAGGGTGCACTGAAGATAGGTGGATGAGTAGAGTTGGTAAAATAGTGTTTAAAAAAAAGTAGGGCTGTCAGTTAATTGCAGTCAACTCATGCAATTAACTCAAAAATTAATTGTGATTAATTGCTGTTTTAATTGCATTGTTAAACAAGTGACTACCAATTGAAATGTATTAAATATTTTGGATATTTTTCTACATTTTCATATATATCTTGTATTCTGTGTTGTAATTGAAATCAAAATGTATATTTTGATTACAAATATTTGCACTGTAAAAATGATAAACAGAAGAAATAGTATTTTTACTTCACCTCATACAAGTACTGTAGTGCAATCTCTCTTTATCATGAAAGTGCAACTTACATAACTGCACTCAAAAACAAAATAATATAAAACGTCAGAAGCTACAAGTCCACACAGTCCTACTTTTTGTTCAGCCAATCACTAAGACTGATTACTTGTTTACATTTACGGGAGATAATGCTGCCCTCTTCTTATTTACAATGTCACCAAAAGTGAGAACAGGCATTTGCATGGCACTTTTATAGCCAGCATTGCAAGGTATTTATGTGCCAGATATGCTAAACATTCATATGCCCCTTCATGCTTCGGCCACCATTCCAGAGGACATGCTTCCATGCTGATGACACTAGTTAAAAAAATAATGCGTTGATTAAATTTGTGACTGAACTCCTTGGGAGAGAATTGTATGTCCCCTGCTCTGTTTTACCTGCATTCTGCCATATATCTCATGTTATAGCAGTCTCAGATGATGACCCAGCACAAGTTGTTCATTTTAAGAACACTTTCACTGCAGATTTCACAAAACACAAAGAAGGTACCAATGTGAGATTTCTAAAGATAGCTACAGCACATGACCCAAGATTTAAGAATCTGAAATGTCTTCCAAAATCTGAGGTAGGCAGCATGATTTCGGAGGTCTTAAAAGAACAACACTCTGATGCGGAAACTACAGAACCCAAACCACCAAAAAAGAAAATCAACTTTCTGCTGGTGGCATCTGACTCAGATAATGAAAATGAACATGCATTGGTCCGCACTGCTTTGGATGGTTTTCGAGCAGAACCTATCATCAACATGGACTCATGTCCCCTGGAATGGTGGTTGAAGCATGCACATCTGGCACACAAATATCTTGTGATGCTGGCTACAACAGTGCCATGAGAACACCTGTTCTCACTTTCAGGTGACTTTGTAAACAAGAAGAGGGCAGCATTATCTCCTGCAAATATAAACAAACTTGTTTGTCTGAGCAATTTGCTGAACTAGAAGTAAGACTGAGTGGACTTGTTTTATTTTTGAATACAGTCTTTTTGTACATAATTCTATATTTGGAAGTTCAAATTTCATGATAAAGAGATTGCATTACAGTACTTGTATTAGGTCAATTGAAAAATACTATTTTTTATCTTTTTACAGTGCAAATATTTTAATAAAAATAAATATAAAGTGAGCACTGTACACTTTGTATTCTGTGTTGTAACTGAAATCAACATATTTGAAAATGTAGAAAACATCCAAAAATATTTAAATAAATGGTATTCTATTATTGTTTAACGGTGCGATTAATCATGATTATTTTTTTTAATTGCTTGACAGCCCTAAAAAAAAAAAAAGTCATTTATGTGTATAAGCCCTGTGTTCAGTTCAAGAGCCATGGTGATCTAAGTGGATAAGGGAGTGGGAAAGGCACCTTTAGGGTTAGAGTTCCTATAGCGGTAGCGATTATGGTGAAACAATAAACACTAACTAGTTACATCAGCTCGTCTTAACCCTTGTCGATCTTAGTTACAGCCTGGGTATGGAACAGAGACTGCATTGGTAGATGACCTCCTCCTGGAAATGGATGAAGATCAGTTGTCCATGCTGAGATTGTCTTTGATACCACAGATTATGAGGTTGATCAAAGGGGGATGGATGGGGCTGCTTGGAATTGACTTTGTTCCCTCCTTGCAGCACATTCTCAAAGGGTAGTGGTGGGAACCTGCTCTGGGCATGCACTCCTGTGATGTTCTGCAGGTGATCTTAACATCTTTCTTGTTCAACATGTATATGGCGTCACTGGGAGAATAATTGAGGAGACATGGGCTGTGATGTTTTCAATACGTTGATAACACAACTTTACTTACCATTTCATCTGACTCATCCAAAACAGTTAAGGTTCTTATTCAGTGTCTGGGTGAGACTGGGCCATAGAGGAGAGCTAGTTCACTGATGCTAAATTCTGACAAGAGTAAAATGATATTATATGGTTGGGGGAAGCAACTACAGAATATGCTCCCTTTACTGAGAATCTGGATGAATCATTTGTTGGTCAGGTTCATAACCTAGCTGGATTGCCAGGCCTTACTTGAACCTGTAAGGTAGCTGCAATAGTCAGGTCAGCTTTTTATCATTTATGTAAAGCCAGGAGGCTGTGACATTGCTGTCAGGTGCAGACCTTGCAACTGTCACCCCCAAATTAAACTACTGAGATGAGCCCAATGCAGGGATGCCCCCTAAATCCATCCACAAACTGAAACTAGCACAGAATGTAGTGGGTTGATTGGTAAGTAGAGTTTCTCACCACAGACATCTTAAACCTTTTCTCCACAATCTGCACCTGTTTCCTGTGGGTTTCTGGGTGACATTTAAGGTGTTTGTTTTGACTTATAAAGACCTAAATGGCTTAGGATCTATCTGCCTGAGAGACTGCCTCTCTCCATAACAGCAGAGATCAGCAGACACACTTGAATTGCATACCCTCCTGGTGTGCACAGGAAGGGGCTTCTGGCATAGCACTATCCGTGAGGGCCCCATAGCCTTGGAATTCACTCTCTCCTTTGGTCTGAAATAACCCAGGCCTGATGGCCATCAGGGCACATTGCAAGGCTCATCTTTTTGCTCAGAAATAAACTGTAAGATTGGGCAATTGTGGGAGGGGATGAGGGATCTGAGTTTTTAATTTGCTTGGCTGACTGGAGATGGGGTGTATTAAATTGTACTGCTGCACTTAGGGTATTCTTACTGTATTTTTTATTTGAACCAAGGGTGCCTAAAAGCATTTGAGTAGTGCCTTTTTTTGCATTTCCATAAATCTAAATATGTAAAACCATTGGAGTTGTGCCTGAATACCCCAAATGAGATTGGGGACCCATTGTGCTAGGTAGCATACATGCACTTACTAAGAGACAGTCCCTGTCCCAAAAAGCTTACAATCTAAATTGACAAGACAGACAAAGCAAGGAGGAATTATTATTAGCCTGAAATATACAGGGCAGAACTGAGATACAGAGAAATTTGTGACTTGATGGGGGTCACAAAAGAACTGTAGGGCAGAGGCAGAAACTGAACTGAGGGCCCCTGAGTCCACTTCTGATGGCTGAACTTCTTAAGTCACCCTTTCCCATAATCTGTCAAGTCATTAAAAATTAACACATTTCATTACTTCCATCAGGGTTGTGACTGCAACCATCCTTGGAAATAGTATCTCAAAGATATTTTTTGGACAAACATTTCCACAGAGTAAGTTTAACAGTATTTCTGTAACAAGTCTTTCAAAAGCAACAGGGGAACAGAAGTAAACTGTCAACAACCAGCAACCTTGTACAAGTGAAAGGCAACTAAATTAAAATGTTCAATGTACTGTAGCTTAAACAGAAACTCAGCAAGTCTAGGGATCAAGGGCTAGCAGTTCATGGAATGGCAAGCAGCCAATAGAAGAAAGACCATCTTACCTAGTAGTCCTAAATAAGAAGCACAAATGGAAAAAGGTGCTGCACACAGAAATCCAGGCAGCAAACATATTGACAGGAAACACAATTCTAGACAAGCAGAGAAAACACTGGGAAAACTAGAAGAAAGCAAGAATTTGGATAACTGCTTCCCTCCTCCAAACAACAGCAAAGAGCAGCCCAGCTTTGCTCTCCTAGTGCCTGATTGCCTTTCACTCTTTGAGTATCCTATACTAAGACCAAAGACAATCTCAGTCCCTGTGTGCAGGGGAGTTCAGGAAACTCTCCCTCTCTCTCACCCTGGGGGTCAGGAGAGGACAATCACCTCAAAGAAGGTGGGGAGGAAGTGGATGGAGGGATACAGAAAGGACCACTAAAAGAAAAGGAGGACTTGTGGCACCTTAGAGACTAATAAATTTATTTGAGCATAAGTTTTCCATGAGCTACAGCTCACTTCATCGGATGCATTCAGTGGAAAATACAGTGGGGAGATTTATATACACAGAGAACATGAAACAATGGATGTTACCATACACACTGTGAGGAGAGTGATCAGGTAAGGTGAGCTATTACCAGGAGAAGAGTGGGGGGAAAAACCTTTTGTAGTGATAATTAAGGTCGGCCATTTCCAACAGTTGACAAGAACATCTGAGGAACAGTGGGGGCGGGGGGGCGGAGGGGAGATAAACATGGGGAAATAGTTTTACTTTGTGTCCAACACCATAGAGGACCTTATGATTAGAGACACTATGGGATAGAACGACTGCCCCTGTTCCTTTGAGCCTGACTTATCAACAAGGGGTCCAATTCATGGTGCCTGCATCCTTTTTGCACCAGCATAGAGGGCACAAAGGGTCCACAAAGCAGCCAGACATGCCCACCGGGGCATACCTTAGTGCAAAAACCCTCTGCTGGCTTTGTGCCAAATCCCATCAAAGACCCCATGTGCACAAACTGGCTAGGGGTATTCTGGCATGGATTAGGGCCAATAGGAACTATTACAACAGGCATGCGACTTAGAACCATCTAACCTGCTCAGAGGTCCAAGCAGATCCCTAGTGGTCCCTGTGCTCATTTCTCCATCAGTTCAGGGCTGAATTCTCCCCGACCCCCAAAGGAAAGTTAATATGACCTCTGTACATGTTTTTACATGATTTCTACTTAAGTGAATGTGTTGAATTCTTGAAAGAAGGGTGTTGTGTTTCTTGTCCTGTTTTTATTTGTTTGTTCTTGGTGGCCCTTGAAATGCTCCTGGATGCACATGGTCTTTGTGAAATAAAAGCATATTTCCTCACAATGAGATGCGCTGTGTTCTGCAACAGAGTGGAGGCAAAATACTCTCCCCAACAGAAGAAAGGAAAGAAAACAACTCCATTGCTCAAAGAAAATTCTTAGCTGGTAATACAATTCAGGCTTATTCCCAACCTACATTCAAGTAGGATATGACAATGAATTACAAGTATTTCTAAGACGCAGCATCTGCTTATATATATAATCCATAAAAGGCTTCCAAATGCCCTTAAATGAATCCTCAATTTTCAATAAATTTGAGTCCTAAATAAATCCTCTTTTCCTTAATCTAAACGCAATCTTCTTATAATGGCTTGATCTCAGTAATGACAGGTTTCAGAGTAGCAGCCGTGTTAGTCTGTATTCGCAAAAAGAAAAGGAGTACTAGTGGCACCTTAGAGACTAACCAATTTATTTGAGCATAAGCTTTCGTGAGCTACAGAAGTGAGCTGTAGCTCACAAAAGCTTATGCTCAAATAAATTGGTTAGTCTCTAAGTTGCCACTAGTATTCCTTTTCTTTTTGATCACAGTAAGAAACTCCATTCTTCTTCTTTGCAAGGAGAGAATGGGAGGCAAAGTAAAGAGGGAAAAAGAAAATTAACTCAGTTTGTACGTTTTTGCCTTTTTTTCTAAATTAAATAATGCATAATGATTTATCAGAAGTTCATGTAGCCTCCAAGGATGGTATAGCATTATAATGGTAGATTTTTTGCTCCATATCTGCATTCACTTTCCACAGAATAAATGTCACCTTAAGGTGCGAGACAGGAGTTAGGCCCCAAACTTTGATAATGGTAGAATTTTACACCCAATTTGCACAGATGAAAATAATTACACTTAAGTGTAAGGCAATAGAAAGTGAGAACCTTTTTCCTGGTACTCACAACTATATATGAATTCATGTTTCAGTTGGTGGCATTCTTCCCTCTGAATCAGTATTAAACCTATATATTAACATACCATTAGTGAGGAAATTATTGCTAGAAATATATAAAAGTTTCAGATTACTCCTGTATACTAAGTTTCAGAGTAGCAGCCATGTTAGTCTGTATCCTTTTCTCTCTCTCTTTTTTTTTTTTTTTTTTTTTGGTGTATACTAAAGATTTCATGTTACTTTTACAATTATGTTACTAACTCTGGTTTTCTGAACTCAGATAACTATGTTCAGCCTCGCTAAAATCCACATTTCATTCCTCACTTCCTCTCAAATTGTTGCAGAGTGTTTTGCTATGCACCAACACATTACTACATGTCACCCCAGAAGTAGCTGCATTTCTGTAGTGAATTAAATTATTCCTGTTTGAAATCAGGCAAAAACAAAACATTGGGGTCAAATATCCACAAACTGTGGAGAAACTGAGATTCAAACTGAACTTTGCAGCCAGCTCCTACAGATCTGGAAAAAGAAAAAGAAAAGAAAAACATTCCAGAATTTAACAGCCCCAAAATTGTGGGAAGTTTGTAACAAGTGTCTCACGCCACCTCTAAGGAGAACTGGATGGAAGGGTAGGAAAGTATTTAGCAATCTTTTGGGATGAAAGGTGCTCTAAGAAGAGTCAGAAGCAACACAGCCTTTCCCATTAGGGGTAGAATTAAGTTACTGGATAAATAAGAGCATTTTGGGAAACCAGGGTTTTCCAAGATAAATTACTGGAAAGGCTAAGCACATTGACTGTAAGTATTCCACTATTTTAGCTTTAATTACACCTGAGCTGTACAATGGGGAGCTCCTTGGGGCAGTGGGCAAGGAATCCTTCCATCGTACAGTAGACCTTTTTGGTGGCAATGACAGCAGCCTAATACCACCTTACTACCTCTTTTGCACCCCTCTCTAGCAGGGGGGAAGTGACTAATGGATACCCACTTGTCACAGGATGCTCTATTCACTGTCAGAGCATCTCCTTGTGGCCATATCTGGGGATTAACTCCACCAGTCTGATGTCCCTCTACTGCGGTTGCTCAGGCCATCTCTCTCTCTGGTCCTCTCAAGTTTAACTGGTCCCACTTGGTGGGTTGGCCCTCCAGCTGGGTCACTGTAGTTTTCCCTTCCAGGGGCGTGTGTGGGAACATCAAAATCTCTCAGGAACCATTGTCCCAGGCAGTCTTCCCATTCATGGCCCTTTAACAGTGCTACTTCCCCAGTGGTTGGTAGGGAACCCCAGGACCACTAGATTCCAGCCCAGGGACCCTACAACAAGCAGTCATGGTCTGCACAGTCCCAGCCCATAATGTTGTATCCCTAGGCTACTTACTGCCTCCACTTACTCTGGAAGTAACTGCAGCCTCAATCCCTGCAACCTCTATCAAAGCTCAGCTACTGGGCATTATACAAGCCCCTTCTGTTCCTCTCCAGATGAGCTTCATCTCTAATTAATCCTCATTGATCCCTGGCTCCTCCACCAGGGGCAGTTTAGGCAGTTAATTGGCCCACCTAGCCACCTTAACCCCTTCAGGCCTTCTGTGGTGTAGATATCCCCCAGTGGATCCAGTTGCACTGCCCCTTCCCTGTACCCAGTCCTCTTCCCTAGTGCAGTGCAGGAAGGCATCTCACACCTCAGCTCTAGGTGTGCAGAAGATGATTTCTTAGTCCCGCAGTCACCTATAATAAGGTCCTCCACACTCATAGGGTAGAGGGAGGGCATATAGAACCTCTATAGAACCTGTCTCTGATAAGAGTCCATTAGCAGTTAAGATTATTTTCCCCATGATGAGGCAGACTGAGTCTCAAATTAGCCTCAGTCTTTCTGCAGTTCCAGGTAGCCATATACTTCAGCCAGCCTTGCTTAGTGGTCTGAAATAACAGTGACTGAAAACAGGCTTCTTTCAAAATGAAATAAAAGTTTCAGAGTTCAAGCCATTTTCTAACTGCTCTACCATGTAACTACCAGTAAAGAAACAGCTATATTGGAAACTACAACACAAGCATTTCATTGCTTTTCCTCTGTTGTTGTGCAGTTATACTGATAGTAGAAAATCACAGCCAGGCCTCTGGAAAGCTTGTAATTCCATTCATGAAAATATGCCAGTTTTCTAAACCTTTAGCAATTTCAAGTGTTGAATTGCCAGAACTGTTGCTGGTACATGTATTTCACAGACTTCCATTGTGACATATAAAGAAAAGGAGGACTTGTGGCACCTTAGAGACTAACCAATTTATTTGAGTATAAGCTTTCGTGAGCTACATTCAGTATTTTCCACTGAATGCATCCGATGAAGTGAGCTGTAGCTCACGAAAGCTTATGCTCAAATAAATTGGTTAGTCTCTAAGGTGCCACAAGTCCTCCTTTTCTTTTTGTGAATACAGACTAACACGGCTGCTACTCTGAAACCTGTCATTGTGACATATGATTGTCTCCAGGCAGGGAATGAGCAGCAAGAATGTTAAGTGGTTTGCTTTCACCTTAGGCATATAGGTAACTGGCAAACAAACTTCATACCAAAGGGTTTCTAGGGAAGGCACACAGTACCAGCAAGGCCCTATCTCACTGAAGCGTTACATTGTGACTAGAGCAGGGTGAAGCTGTCAAAATCCACCTTGAACTCAATTAAACTTCAAAGTTCATTGTGCTAGAGTTCATTTTATTTAACTTGTTTTGTTACTTAACAGATATATTCAGTCTGAAGTGCAAATTCCTATTTCACAAAATAATCTGGAAAATGGTGTTTATCGAGTTGCAAATATATGTGTCCTCTGATTTCTTCCAAGCTAAACTTTCCAGTCCTTGTGAAAGAAACCACCTTAAGCCACCCCCATGAAGTGAGCCATAACAATGGCTATCCTTGTGGTATTGATGAATAGGCTACTGCTGCAAGAAGAACTGGGAAGGGCAGAGGCAGGGCCCACTCCACCCTCTACCACGTTGGCTAGCAGAGCTGGGCAGCCAGGAGAAGCATATGGTTCATCCCTCTGAAGGAAAGTAAAAACATGGAGCACCTCTCACACAACTAAGAGCTCAGGAGACACTTGAGCCCCCAGACAAGAATGATTAAAGAACTAGAAAGCATGCCTTATAGTGATAGACTCAAAGAGTTCAGTTTATTTAGTTTAACAAAGAGACGATTAAGGGGTGACTTGATTACAGTCTAGAAGTACCTACATGGGGAACAAATATTTAATAATATGCTCTTCAGTCAAGCAGAGAAAGGTATAATACAATCCATAAGGCTACAATTTAGTCACAGAAGTCATGGTACACCTACTGCCTAAGGCAGCAGTGCCCCCAAGCTTCCAGCCGCTGTGGGCAAGGGGGTACCCCACAGCTCCAGCAGCATGGGGGATCCCTGCAGCTCCCTGGCTCCCTTGGGCAGCAGGGGGGACCCCCAAGCTACCCACAGTGACCAGTGGCAGGGGGATCCCCAAGCTTCCCGATCACCGCTGGCAGCAGGGGAACCCCCACAGTGCCCGGGCTGCCGTGGGTGGCATGGGGGACCACAGCAGCTCCCCAGCCATGGGTGGCATGGGGGATCCCTGCAGCTCCCCAGCTGCTGAAGGGGGACCCTGCAGCTCCCAGCCATCCAGCATCTGCCCAGCCCCTTCCTATTTTATCATGGATATTATTAGTAAAATCAGAGGCAGGTCATGGGTTTCCGTTAATATTTCTTTATTGCCTGTGACCTGTGCATGACTTTTACTAAAAATATCCATGATAAAATCTTAGCCTTAACAATACAATGCCTGGAAGTTGAAGCTAGACAAATTTCAGACTGGAAATAAGTATAAATTTTTAACAGTGAGAGTAATTCACCATTGGAACAATTTAGCAAGAGTCGTGGTGGATTGTGAAAATTGTTAAATCAAGATTGGATGTATTTCTAAAAGATCTGCTCTAGAAATTATTTTGGGGAAGTTCTATGGACTGTGTTGTACAGGGTTCAGACTAGATGATCACAATGGTCCCTTTTGGTCTTGGAATCTGTGAATCTACACAGGGTGTAGGTTAAAAGGGACCTGGTTCTATAACTGCTCTCCAGAAAAGAGAAAAATGCAGATATGGATATTTATTTCCTATTGTGATGGATTAGTGCCATGTCCGTATGTTAATGTTGATTTTCAATAAGTGTTGGAACACTGGGGAAGTTCCAGAGGACTCAAAGAAAGCTAGAATTCTGCCAATATTTTAAAAGAATAAATGGGGTGACCCAGGTAATTATAGGCCTGTTGGCCTGACATCAATCCTGGAGAAAATAATGGAGCAGCTGATACGGGACTCAATTAATAAAGAATTAAAGGAGGGCGATATACTTACAGCCAGTCATCATGAGTATATGTAAAACCAGCTTGATCATTAGTGACAAAGTTTGCAGATGATACAGAGGGTAGGACTACACTGCAATCAGAGATGTGATTGCAGCGCATGGAAGTATACCTCAGCTCTTGTGCAAGTACCAACAGCAGTGACGCCATGACAGCAAAGATTAGTGCAGGCCAAATTCCCAGGTACATATCATAGGTCTTGGAGGGGGCTTGTACAGCCCACACTGGATTCCAGACTGCTGCAGCTTCACTGCTATTGGTACTCCCGTTCACTAGATTAAAACCAGCTTGGCTATATCTATACGTGCTTCAATCAAACTGCTGACTGCAGTGTAGCCATACCCCAAAACTGGAGGAGTGGTAAATAAGGAAGAGGACAGGTCACTGGTACAGAGTGATTTGGATCGCTTGCCAAGCTGGGTGCAAGCAAATGTGTTTCAACACAGCCAAATGTAGCTTATATATTTAGGCACAAAGAATGCTGGTCATACTTACAGAATGGCGGACTCTATCCAGGGAAGCAGTGACTGAAAAAGACTTGAGCATCATAGTGGACAACCAGCTGAACATGAGCTCCCAATACAGCATTGTGGCCAAAAAGCTAATGCAATCCTTGGATGCATAACCTGGGGAATCTTGAGTATGCGTGAGGCAGTTATATTATTATATATAGTATTTGGCACTGGTGTGACCACTGTTGGAATATTGTGTCCAGTTCTGATGTCCACATTTCAAGAAGGATGTTAATAAATTGGAGAGGGTTCAGAGAAGAGCCACGAGAATGATTAAAGGATTAGAAAACATGGTTTAGAGTGAAAGACTTAAGGAAATCAATCTGAAGGTTAAGGGCTGATTTGATCACAGTCTATACGTTACCTACATGACACTCAGAAATTTAATCGTAGAGTCTCTTCAGTCAAGCCAACAAAGGTATTACAAGATCCAATGGCTGGAAGTTGAGGTAAATTCGTAGTAGAAATAAGGTGCAAATTTTTAACACTGATGGTAGTTAACCATTGGAACAACTTACTAAAGGCCGTGGTGGATTCTCCATCAGTTTAATTTTTTTAATGAAGATAGGACATTTTCTAAAGAATATCCTCTAATTCAAAAAGGAATCAATTCCTGGAATTCTATGGCCTATGTTATGTAGGTTAGACTAGATCAGGGATTGGCACCTTCGGAACGCAGCCCGCCAGGGTAAGCCCCCTGGCGGGCCAGGCCGGTTTGTTTACCTGCCGTGTCCACAGGTTTGGCCATTCGCAGCTCCCACTGGCTGCGGTTCGCTGCTCCAGGCCAATGGGGGCTGCGGGAAGCAGCAGCCAGCACATCCCTCGGCTCGCACCGCTTCCTGCAGCCCCCATTGGCCTGGAGTGGCGGACCACGGCCAGCAGGAGCTGCGATCGGCTGAACTTGCAGACGTGGCAGGTAAACAAACCTTCCCGGCCCACCAGGGGTTTTACCCTTGCGGGCCATGGGCCAAAAGTTGCTGATCCCTGGACTAGATGATTACAATGGTCCCTTCTGGCTTTATTATCTGTATCAGTCTTCAAAATCAATTTTGTTTTATGAATGTCATTTAGATTGTAAATTGTGATATGCCTTTACTTTTGCCTTTTAATCTCCATATTGGACTGGGATACCGATAAGATGTTAGCAGAGACTCTGTGTACCCTCAGCATAGGGCTAACAATGGAGAGCATTCAGGAGTCATTATTCTGGATGGTCTTCCATTCAGATGGAAGCACCCTACAATAATGAGCAGGCTGCAGCCCAGAAGGAACCAGTTTTCCTAATCTGGATTTTAGATGGGCTCTAACCAAGTGACAAATCATCTGACAAAGAATTTGGAGCCCCAAGGGTTGGGGGGGAGGGAAATCACCTGACAGAGGGGGCTGGAACTTTATAAAAGGACAAATTCTGCTCATAGCAGGAGCTCTCTTGCAGCAACCAGAACAAGAAGGCAAGAATGGGCAGGAGGAGGATGACCGTCCCACGCCACTGAAAGGACTGACCAAAATCCAAAGGGCTCTCAGAGTGGTGAGGATACTGGAGAGAGGGTTTTGTATGCAGGCTTGTGTTATTTTTCCAGAAATCTTTATGTCTCATGTTCTTTGTCTTTGAGTAAAGTGTGATTGATTTAAAATTCCTTTGCAAAGTCTCTGTGTTACTTTCTTTAACTGTCACAAAGTCCCCAAAGGGTGAAACAGTAAGATGGAAGAGTCCACAGCTCCCGTAGAAATCTGGGGAGTGTAAAATAGCTACTGGGGATGCTTGGGAGAAACATCACTATTCAGGGCCTGTAAGTTTACTGCAGAGTTCCATATCTCAGGAAGGAATGCTAGACATAGTATCTGTACCATGACAGTGTGCCTGCAGATTCAGAGGCAAAGACAGAGCATGGACTCTACCCTGTCCCAGCCAACCAAAGAGCACATGAGATTCAGCAGGTGAACCCAAACACCAGAGTCTTGTGAATGTCCAGCAGGAGGAGTTCAGATAAGGCTGTAATACCTATTAATTTAGGACCAAGTTTTCAGAAGCATCCCCTAATTCTGGATGTTTTAGTTTTTGGCTGCCTAACTTAAGAAACCTAGGCCCTGATTTTCAGAAGTGCTGATCACCTACAATTTCACTCAACTTGAAATGGAGGCCCCAGGAAGAATTCTTTGGAGAGGAAGAAGCAGTAATCTTGTTCTGTACCCAGCCAGCTGCTAGCCTGCCATGACCCAACTCACAGGAGCACTGGAAAGGAAAAGTGATTGTTCTCTTCAGCCAAATTAGGATGGGCCCAAAGGTGAGAGGGCTCTTTGCAGCCTCCCCTTCTTGTGCAGTCACACAGGAACCAGCCAGTTTGACCCTTAAAGTACTCTGAGCTAGGGCTGATGGGCCTGAGAACTATAAAGAAGGGGCTTCTCTTAAAGGGCAAATGATACGCTGCAATGCTTATCCTCCCTTTCTTAGGACTCCATATTACTCCCATTGTAGTCAATGGAAGTTTTACCATTTTTAATGGGAGCAGGAGCAGGCATTTGTCTCTTATAGATTTTTAAGGCCAGAAGGGACCCTTAGATCATCTAGTCTGACCTTCTTTATTACGCAGCCATAACATTTCACAGTCCAATAACTTGTATTTGACTAAAGCATATCATCCAGAAAGGCAGCCAGGCTTGATTTGAAAACTTCAAGAAACAGAGAATCTGCCCCCTCCAATGGTTAAACACCTCACTCTTAAAAGTGTACCTTTTACTACCTTATTTCAGATCTGAATTTGGTTTGGTCTCACTGGACTTGTCTTGCTCTCTAGCTATCGCAATGATCCCATGTCCTACATATTCCTGTTGCAGTTTACATGGTAGCCACTGTTTAGCAAGATCTTATTTTGCAGCTTCCCACACTGATTGTTAGATCTTTGTGAAACAGCAAAATTTTGTTCAAAATATTTTATGAAATTTTCCAATTTTGTTTTGCACTTGGTAAACATAAATGTTTGCATGTTTATGAAATTTCATATAGATGGTGACTTGGTAGCAAAAAGAAAGTTCATATAGTTCAGCAGTAAAAACAATAGAGATTAGCTGCTCCAACCCAGATTTTCCTCGTTTGTATTTTTGTTTTGCATTGTTCTTTCTCCGAGGATTTAATTTTTAATTTCCTCATTTAATTGTATAGGCCACATCCTGATCCTGAGATCGTGAATAGCATAACATGTATAACTTTCACCAAGACTATCTGACCCTATTTTATTAATCGGTGTGTGACAAGGCTATTTCAATGTATTTTCATATTTTTCGTGCACTTGTCTACCTTCTAAACGGCTTTGGTGGAAAAAGAAAAATTCTCTCTGACATACACACCGACAAGCATCATCCCTGGAGTCAGATTTTATGACCAAGTTATCAGTTCCTGAAACTAGGTCATAAATAATGATGTTATAGCACCCTTAGCATTTACATTGTAATTAAGATCTGCTTTCATAGTGGAGAAAAGAAAGACTCAGCACTAGGTTTTCTAAGAATCTGTCTTAGGGTTCTCAGGAATAAAACATACCAAAATTGTTCATGATAAACATTAGAAAAGATGATAAGAGAGTATCATAAAGCTGAATACTATTGTTCAGCACTAAGAAAAAAGAATAGCAAGAAGTCAAGATATCTGAGGTCATAGGAAAGTCGATAGAGTTTTTCCTATAACTTGTCAGTTGCATGTGATGAAAATAAACCATTGGCTAAGGAAAGTAATATAATTACCTTTTCACTCATTTGACTGCTGCCAAACATACAGGGCCAAGTAGAAGAGCTGGTTGGAAATTATCTGACAAATTAGTTTTCAGTCAGAGAATGCAAATTTGTCAAAATCAAAACGTTTTGTAGAAACTGTTTGATTTTGACAAAGATCCAGTGGAACCCAGGTGCATTTCAAAACCTGCCCAGTTTCCCGGCTGGTTCTTCGGCAGCCAACCATGTGGGCTGTTCAGGAGACAAGATCTGGAAGCCTTGGGATTGCCTTCTCCCAAGTTCTAAGGCTTCTGACTCATTTGGCACTCCTCTGGTTTCCCTGGCTCCACATCAGCCTGTCAGACAGGATTTTGTTTCAATAATATCAAGATGAACCTGTTTGATTTTTCAAAACATTTTATATTCTGATTTGTGGAGAATTTTGACATTTTTTTTGTTCCAAATCCGAACGAAACCAAAACTTTGAAATTCTGGAGTCCTCTCCAAAATATAAATACTATTCTGTGTGCAGCTTTACTAAGTATATCACATTGCTGATTTATTTCATAGATTCCAAGGCCAAAAGTGACTGTTTTGATAACACATGCCATAGAACTTCCCCAAAATAATTCCTAGAGTGTATCTTTTGGAAAAATATTGCATCCTGATTTCAAAATTGCCAGTGATAGAGAATACACCATGACTCTTGGTAAATTGTTTCAACGGTTAATTACCCTCACTGTTAAAAATGTACTGCCTTATTTTCAGTCTGAATGTGTCTAGCTTCAACTTCCTGTGATTGGATTGTGTTATACTTTTCTCTGCTCCGGGCCGGTTTGTTTACCTGCCGCATCCACAGGTTCGGCAGATCGTGGCTCCCAGTGGCCACGGTTCACTGCTCCAGGCCAATGGGAGCTGCTGGAAGCGGCAGCTAGTACATCCCTCAGCCCGCGCCGCTTCCAGCAGCTCCCATTGGCCTGGAGCAGCGAACCGCGGCCACTGGGAGCCGCGATCGGCCAAACCTGCGGACGCGGCAGGTAAACAAACCGGCCCGGCCTGCCAGGGTCTTTCCCTGCACAAGCAGCGGAGTGAGTTTGGGAACCACTGATCTATAATCTTCCTGACCTTCAAAGTGAACACATTCCACATAAATCCACAAGTTACATTTTTTTAAAAATTTCCAATATATGGTATGAGTGCTGTTTTATTTGTCTTACAGGAGTGTAGAAGAGCATCTAAAATATTTTTTTTAATTCATATATTATGTTAAACCCAAGTCCCACAGATTACTCCTCTTAAATTAATAGTAAGAGTTTTTTTATATTAATTTAGATGTAACAAATGAGCCAAAGATGTTATCATAACCCAGTCGTTGTCCAACATTAAACATTGTTAAACAAGGCTTTTGTTAAATAGAGACATCAACCTGCTTAATACCCTGGCAAACACACCGTTAAAAATCCTTTTAACATTTTATTAAAGATAATGAAAAGGAAGAACAGTTAAAACATTTGCAATGTAAAGTATTAAATAAGTCTTTCATCTTAACAGCATACCTTGTTCCTTTTCCCTTTGGCTGGAGACAGTTTTTAGAAGGAAAAACATCCTTGTTTGACATTCTCTTAGATGGTATCAAAGATGGTAATAACTGTCCTTTTGAGGAAAAGAGACAAATTAGGTGAGATTAACAGGAGCTGTTTTTGTTAAAGTCAGATTCTGTTTCATCTCCGGTGGTATTTGGGATTCAGCCAGAGCTGGTAGAGGTGGCAATGTCATCTGGGTCCCTCTCTCTGGTTCAGCCTGGATCAGGATCTCTCAGGATCCCAGAAAAAAATGGAGGTGGCAGTCATGATAGTGAAGCTCACACCAGTGGCCAATATTTCTCTCAAAGTCTCTTTCTTTAAGACCCACAAAGGGAATGGTGTCCATCCATTAGGCATAGTTTCCAATACACCCATTTTGGTTCATTGATTTCTGGTTCCACACTTTTCTTGTTTACCAGGCGTGATCTTAACGCAGTCCTTGAGTTATATCAGTAGGCCTTTTTGTTTGGACAAAGTCAGTCTGTCCCCCTTTCATACCTTTTCCCATCAATATTTGTTATTATAGATTGTTGCGACATCTTAAGAACTTTCACATACTGTTGACAGTTGTGTTCACAATTAGGGTAAATGTGTAGGCCCAGTTATTACAACAAGTCTTAAAAGAAGAGAAGCCAGATCTGGAAGAATTCAAACGGTGTGTATCAATGAAGAAAATTAACCCCTCCTTAAGAACTCTGTGGAAGCCCCTCAAGTGCAAGCTCCATAGGGTATAGGCTCTAGGAGTATTTAGAGATGGGGCTCAGAAGCAGCATGTCTCCCTTCTGCAGCCTCCTCTCCACACTCTGCAGATATCTGAATGGGGGCTAATGATGCTGTAAATTGAAACAGCAGCTGAGCACTGGCAGTATACTGGATTCCAGCCATGCCCCATTTCCTCTGGCCTTGACCCTTATGCTGGCAGCAGTCAGGGGATGGCATAGAGAGCCTCCACAATGGCCCTATACTACTAGAGGATTCCCTCGGTTTAAGAACAATTTCTGTGGGCACAATAATGCACAAAAGCTATGCCTCATCCCAGGAACTGGCTGAAAGATCCATTATTAATTAATAAGGGGAAAAACACAGGTGAGAAGATCAATTAGAAGAGCAACATTATAACAATTTCAAAACATTGAAAAAGCATAGAAAGAACAAAAGCCAGACAGGTAGAGTGGTAATTATATATCAATTAATCAAATGAGTATAAGAAAGAAGAGTCCTGGTGGGATGCTGCATTGGCATGTAAGCCATCGTACATCAAGAGCGGACTGTACTCTGTTACATACAGTAATTGCATTTGCTCAGTTCAAACAGAGCCAAATAGATTTAATTACATTTTTTTAATTGCTTCTAGGCAGAGTCTTTGAACATTAAAAATAGTTCTGGACTGAAACTTGTAGTCTAGTTAGAAACTGCTAAAAATAGTGGTTTCTAACACAAACCACTGGCAGAAGTTTAATTACCACTGCAGTATCAGCACCAGTATGGTATGAGTAAATGGTATCCTGGGAATACTTAGAAATGAAAAAAGAAGGTAGGAAAAAGGGGCAAGGTAACCTTCCCAAATATGATTCAGGTAGGGGTCCTACTGCTGAATTCTCAGATTTGTTGATGTTTATGTACACAAGGGAATGTTCTAAAGTTTCATTTAACATATTATTTCTGCAAATTGTGCAATTTTTCTTTCACTATGTTGATTTGTGCCAGCTAGAAAAAGAAGAGCCAGACCTTAGCTAACTAAATGATTATAAGATTCTGTGCTTTTGTTCAGCAAAGCCAACTTTTTGTGAGTATAAGCATTACAGCTCATTTCAGTCACATCCAGAGAATTCTGCCAATGGCTAACAGATATAAGTTGGGATTGTGCAGTACAAGTCGCAGTCTCCAGAGAAACTGCCAGGATGAGGAACTAAATCAAGTATATCATTTTCAACCCATCTCTTTTCCAATATTTTAAGACTGCTGTAATGCAAAACAGATTTTCCTTTTGCAGAGTATCGACTATCATTTTGTGTGACTCAGACACATTCCATCTGTGATTCTAAAGACATAAAAAATATTTCTGGAATAAGATAAGGTTCCCAAGAGGTTTGCATGACCATGTGAGTAACCTTTACCCAAAGTCTTAAAAACACTATTACATTTTTTTCTCCTATGCTTGTAACGAGTTTGACTCTCCAATGGATCAAGTGAAGGTGACGCTTGAAGACTGCTGGAATTACTGGGTGAATTCCTAAGGCTTGTGATATGCAGAAGGCCATGCTAGATCATAGTGGCCCCTTCTAACCTTAACATCTATGAAGAAAAGAGGACACAGAGACAGAAAGCTTTTGTACAAACAGGTGTGTATTTATTATAGCAGAGATGCACTAAGATACTTCAAGTATTGTATTTAAAATAAAACAGAGGCATGGATTATTAGAAGGATAAATAATGCATACATTTATAATAGGCTACTATCAGTTTACTGCCTCTAACCACATATTTGGATTCCTAGACTGGGGACATTAGAAATTATCCTCATGTCTCTGGGGAAAAAAAGAGCTTCTGTTGCAATTGTTCTCAAAATGGCAGGCCATTAGACTGCATTGTAGGAGATTTGTTTTCAGACAAGTTGTTAGCCTATAAAGACTCCAAGCTTCTCCAAAGCAGTTTCTTGAATACTTGCACTATACCAACATTAAGGAACACAGACCCAAGTTAGAAAGGGTGGATTATGTGACTTTACGCCAACACCAAGAGAAAGAAGATTACATCTGTAAATAATGAGCTAATGTATCCTGTTGGCATCAAAAACTGCCAGTTCTCTTATGTGCTTAACCATTTCATTATTTATCATCTGAACCACTCACAGGATACTTCAAAATGTTTAAGCTAAAAGTAGAACTAAGCAAATCATTCAGTGAATAGTTTACTTAAAAAATTTAGCCTCTTCTTTTTTCCTCAGATTTATTCATTATTTGAATGTATTTTCCTTCTCTTCCTCCCCCGCCGGCCCCACAAATTTATTACTCAACAGAATGAAGTTTCTGGACAAGGGGGAACACATGAAGAAAGCAGTGTATGACAGCGGTTTCCCGACACATAACCTGATTCCTATAATGTTTCAATCTACTGGAGAAAAAGCTCTTCCAAGGTAATGAAAGCAGAGATAGGGTTAATTGGAGTTAGTCCCAGGGATGAATTTGGCTATACATTTTTATTCATTTGTTGTAAGGACCTCCTCAAAACAACAAAAATGCTCCATTCAGTTCTCCCCCTGGGTAGGTTACACAGCAGAATCTCTTTGGAGAGCCAACACTAAGACCTTACAGCAGTAGGTAACATAAAAACAAAGGGAGCTCTTCATGGACACAAGAGGGCCCTAAGAAAGGAAATTGCACCTACTGTAGCAGTAGTCTGCTTTTCTTGTCTAAGATACATAGCAAGATGCTGATTGTCACCATGCCTCAGTGGGTCATGGCTAAGAGTGGCGAATTCAGGACCAACTGCTAAGAAATAGGGCAGACTCACCCCAAACTGGTGGTTATTCTATCATTAGGTATACCAAGCCAGTAACAAAAGTGAACACCACACTGGTTAACAAAAAGCCAAAAATGCAGTCTCCTTAGCCACCAGAACCATCCAGACACTGGACTATATGATATGTGGTTACTGAAAACCAATCAGATATAGGGTCCTTCCAGTCGCAGGAGATCAGACACTTAGCCAGGTCAATATATAACTCAGATCTTACCCAATAATCACACTCATGCCAATCCCTTAGTAACCAAAAATTAAAGGTTTAATAAGAAAAGAAAAGAGAAGAAAAGAAAAGAAAAAAGTTATAAATGGTTAACAGATCATATATGTGAGTTTTCAGTGTTCATAGATCAGGATCATAGCAGTGATGGAATAAACTGCTAGTTTGCAAAAGTGTCTCTGGAAATTACCCAAGTATATTGGAGGTCATCAGTCCTTGTTCAAAACTTCCTATTCGAAATCCAGTCCAGATATATGAAGCAGAAAATGAAGACAAAATAGAGATATCTCTGTGGTCCTTTTATATCCTTTGTCTCAGACAAAGCTCACAGTCTCTGTTTGTGGAAAGTTACTGGTCCAAGATGGAGTCCAGGGTCACATGAGCATATCACATTCCTTTACATGCTTTCATGAATCACGGGGCAGTCATATTTTTTCTGAGATGTCCACATGAATGTTTACTGGGTGGGATGAGTTTCTTCTATGGCCCGCTGTTAGAGTGAAGTGTCCTTAATGGGCCATCAACACATTGCTGTCTAGCCTTGATGTAAATCTTATCTGGTGGGTATGTTACCCAGGAATACAACACATGTATAAGATACAAGTCTACGGCCAACATTCATAACTTCAGATACAAAGATGATACATGCATATACACAGGATAATCGTACTTTGCAAATCATAACTTTTCCATTAACAACTTACATGATATACTTCGTACAAGATTTGTTGCAATTGTATAACAGTGGTAGCAACAATGATAAAAATGGTCATATTAAATCATACAGCTTCACACTGATATACCACTATCAAATTGTGAGATTGGACTTCTCATATTTTCCTGGGCAATTTTACTTAGAAACCATATCATGAAGCATTCCTTTAAAGTAAAATTCAATGGTAGTGCTGAGAACCAGCAAAAGGGCCTCTCCATCTGCATTAGAGCTGAGTTGGGAGGAGATGTGCAGGTGGAGAAGCCAAACAAAGTGCACATAGGAAATCTACACACTGGCCCTGCATGAGATGGAGAGGAAATGAAGATGGCGACAGGCAGAAGGAAGGCCTGAGAATGGGCCATGGGAATATTATGGACACATATTCAGTGGCCACAGCACACCACGCACTTGGCACAAAATGGCTGGAGCCACTACTACGGAGAGAGACTATCCATTGAAACAGCCGCTGCACTGGAGGATGCACTGAACCCCCTCATCCTGTCCCCAGGGTGTGGAGAGTGGATTTCCCCTCTGCAATCCACCCACACCTCACTTGCACAGAGCACAACACAGGTTTGATTAGGGTGAAATTAATTTAACCTTCAGACAGTGGTTTCCACTGGTACCCAGGTAAAATGCTGAATATGAGAGCAAACTTACAAGTTAGGGAATTTGGTCACACTCCTGATTCTCAGCACCAGAGCTGACAGCACGTTTCTAATGACATTTAGTCACCCTTTCAGAAACTTCTTTTCAAAGACGGTAATTCATGGAGAAGCTGATATAGACAAGTACGTTATGAAGCATTTCAGCAGACCAAACAGAACCCTCTACTTTTGTAAATACTGTTTCAGAAAGACAGGTCGGTATATTTGTGACAGAGGGACCTCTTGGCAAAGTGTCCTTTGTTCTTTGCTGTTGGAATTAATAATATTAGAAACTAATATTAATATGGGAGTCCACAGACACCAATTTAACCATAAATTCCTTTATTAAGTCTAAATGCCAAATAGTATTTCATACAATTGCTCTAAACTTGCCTGACAGCCTAAAAATAAGCAGTCTCTACATCCAATACAATAACAAAGTGTTCATAAGCATCTGACCAGTATACTTACAGCAGGCCAGACCTAGGGGAAACCATCTCTTCCTGGCATGCTCCAGCATGATCAGGTAAGATGTGACAAAGAACCCTAAATCCATAACTCTTTTTTATACTCTTCCACAAACAAAGATGCCAAAGCCAATTACCACTTTAGCGAACAACTAATTTAAGGCAGTTTGCCCTAATTTTCCATTTTAATCCAGATAAGATTTACAATCTCCTTTCTCCAAAGGTTTCTCCTCTTTATCTCTTCCCCTCCTTCCTGCTGACCAACAGCTTTTTCATCACACCTGGGTTCACACTGGCTTTACTTTTAAGATGACACTGGTATCCAAGGTGGGAAGGTCCCCGCTGGCACTTTTTAAGACAGATTCTTTTTTATTTTATTTAAAACCAAACGCTGTCACCCCTATCGGTCAGAGGCCTTCTTTGTAGAAACTTCTCCTTATCTCAGACATTATTTTTTGAACCGGACATCCTCCCTACTCCATTCCCTCTGGCCTTATAACTCATTATTTTCAAGGCCTTCCTTCTACTTGCTAGTCATGGCCTTTCTTTACAACACATAAATTTTCTTCACCAAACTTAAGCTAACTCTAATTCTTATTTATTCTACACTTGCAAACAGCTCTCACCTCAAACCTGACAAATCTCTACACCAAACACATCTTACAGGATATTTATCCATAAAGAGTAACCTGTATGCAGGGGCGGCTCTACTGATTTTGCTGCCCCAAGCAGTCACCGCCAAATTGCCACCGCCAGAACAGCGGCCGAGGTGCCGCCGAATTGGCTCCAGCCCCAGAAGAGCAGCGGGGCTGCCGCTGAATTGCCGCCACGGGACACAGACTGCTGCCCCATTCTCATTGCCACCCCACGCACCTGCTTGGAAAGCTGGTGCCTGGAGTTGGCCCTGCCTGTATGCTATCTACAGAAAGCTCATACAAGATGTATGTATGGGTAATATTTAAGTAATAATGTATTTATATTAAAAGATTTATGGACTTGGAGTAGAAATTAGTCACCAGAAAGCAATGTGTCTCAGTGATGAGCCATTCAAACATGAGGAAGTTGTCATCCCTCCATAGTCAGCCACTGAGGTAATGCCACGTTCTATTGTCTATCCTTGCCACAGTCAATGGAAAACCATCAGAGACAGCGAACAATTGAAACCACTTGAAGGTAGAAAAGAAACTCTGTAACAAGGCAGGGGTTTGCTATGTTTGTGAATGGAAACAAAAGATTGTTTTGAGTATAACCGATTGCAGGGAAAGGCAGTTTAGATCCATTCAATGAGGAAAAATCCTCAGGGGGGTGAGGGCGGGCAGTGCTTACATGAATGTTTAGATCCTGATTATTAAGAAACAAGCCAGATCTGCAATCAACTGAACTTTGTGGCGGGAGGGGAATCTACTTTATTAAATAAAAAAGATAGCTATGGATAAGTGTAGACCCAGGTTCACATTTGAGCAATTTGTTTTTGTGCTGTAACCACTTGTTTCCACTGCTCTCTCTTGTTTCTGGCTAAATATTTATTCTTTCTTAAATAAACCTACTTTTAATATACATGCTCACAAGTTTGTTGTATTATTTTCAGGAGCTGTGGTGTAAGATGAAATTGCCAAAATGGGGTACACTGCAGCTTTAGGTGCTGAGAATCTGGCATTTCTATGAGTAGCCGGTGTCAGGGGCTAGATATCACAAGGGAATTATTCCAAGTGACTAAGGGGCTGGGGTTCACCTGTTGTTAACCTGCAAGGCGAAGGAAGGGCTGGCATAAGCCCACAGGAGAGTGCTGGGTGGCTGAAAGGAAGACAGTGTCAGGGAGCTGACACCCAGCTACCACAAGAAAGATTCCCTCTCACTAGAGGCAGGGGATAACAAAGTGACTCACAATACTGGGTACCCTGAGAATCATCAGAACATTACACAAACATTTTGGCTTCAACCAAGTTTTTAAATATAGAACTTTGAAGCTGTGTGTGTATTATTCTCAATTATCTCTGTTGTGCAGACTTTGGTTAGAATCTTTTATCTGACAATAGCAACTTGACAGTACTTATCTTCACTAATCTAAACTGAATTAATGCTTTGGAGACCATTTTGGCTCACCTTGCTAAGTGTGTGCATGGTATAGTTCACTAGCCATAACTTTAGTATAATTAGATTAGATGCATGAATACTCTGAAGATTTGTCCTGTCTCCTTACACGGAGTTTCCTGTAACTCTCTGACCAAAGCTGTGTGTCATAGCAGCATTCCCACACAAGCCAGCAGATCACAGGTCTGCAGCTAACCACTGAGTAGAATTAACAGATAAAACTATTTAATTCTACAAACATCCTTAAAGAAACAACATGTTGTATGTTTGTTAGACAAACATCTCCCAGTCTACTATGTACTTAGGGAGCTCTTTCTTGAATTCCATAATATGATAAGGTTCCTAATAAGGTTTCTTAAGTACTGGGTCCCTGCTGGCATATCAGTTACTGCAAAATTGTCTGATTGAGTTACCGCTAGAGCTGGACCCTCTTGTTCTTCCCCAGAACTCATGAGCAAGCCTGTCTGGTCTCAATACAGCTTTAAGACAGCTGCGACCTGCCTTCTCTTCTCTGGGTGACCCCGGTCTAATCCAGCTCCTCCTTCCTATGCAGCCCTAGTTTGGACTGGTTTCACACATGACAACTCCACTTCCTAGTTTAGAACCTTGCTGCAGTGGCTGCCCTTCCAGCATGGTGGGCAAGAGAAGCCTGCATTCATTCACCTTACAGCAGAGTCACACTAATGCAACTAGCTGCCTGTTTGTAGATGAAGAACCTCTCATTGCAAGTCCAGTTAGCACAAGCCATGGCTGAGGTGCTGGCCCTACATGAGCTGCTGGCTTGGTCACAGACCCACTCACACACAACTTATATCAGAAGTACTGACCCTCTGAGAGCTTCTTTGTGCATCACAAGGAGAGGCAGCTGCCCTGAGGACCTGGGCAGAGCACTCCCCTCCTGAGCAGGGCCCTGCAGTTCTACTACCCGAACAATTTGATGAGGACTTCCAGAAATCTCCAGGTTTCCTAAGTCAGTGTTGGCTGCTCGTCCTGCCATATCCCCAAACATGCCCCACAGACCAAGCAAAGGGGAGACAAGTGATTAGCCTGCTCAGGAGAGAAGTACTAGATCTGTTCTAACAGAGGGGAGGACCAAACAGCCCAGTACTCTCCAACTGGGATGACTTCCTTTGAGAATTGTTGCCCATCTTTGATGACCCACACCATGCCCACTCAGCAGAGGCTACCCTCCAGAAGTTTAGGCAAGGGCTCGCTTAGCCACATGCCACCCATTTCTAACAACTGGTGACTGATGTCAAGTGGAATGAGGCAGTGCAACTATACCAGTTCTGGTGAGGTCTCAGGAAAGAGGTAAAAGACAAGCTGCCTCATGTAGAGAACCCTATCTGACTCAATGCCTTCACTGATTTCATCCTTCATATTGACACCCAGCTGTGCAAGTGAAAGGAGGATAGAAAGGGAGGCCCAGTGCTGCCACACCTACCTACTGCTCCCACTCCAGTGGAACCAACCCCTGAACTGATGCAGGTAGATCTAGGTGGCAAACATTTGATCCTGGAGGAAAAGGAATGTCACTGGCAATTTAACCTCTGTTTCTACTGTAAAGTGTTGGGAAACACCCTCACTTCCTCACCATCCAGACCAACATTGGGCAACGGACCAACCCAGGCCCATTTAGGGGGTACCACCTGGGCATCTCTGGGTGCCCAGCCCCTAGCTAGTTTCCCCACCTTGAAAAAGAACAACCCAAACTACATAGAACCTCTCCACACTTACAGATACCACTGCAATTGTGCAGCCTCAGGGAAGTTAGGTTGATTCCCCTGCAGTTAGCAATGATCGACTCTGGCACTGCCAACAATTTTTGGAGCCTGGGGCAAAGACCCCATATGGACAAATATACACCATGTCCAAACGAGAGCTGGAAGCACTGCACACCAATATCTAAGAAAATCTTGAGAAGAGCTTCATCTATCAATCTACCTCCCCAGCAGGAAGCCAAGTCCTTTTTGTGTGGAAGAAGGATCAGTCGCTGTGCCTTTGTGTGGACTATTGAGCCCTAAATCAGGTCACAATCTGCAACCAGTATCCTCTGTCTCTGAACACAAAATTACTAGATCACGTGCAAACAGCCAGGATCTTCATGAAGCTAGACCTTTGGGGAATTTAAGAACCAGGCACAAGTGGAAAAAAACACCTTTTGTATCCAGTGCAGACATTCTGAATGCTTAGTAATGCCATTTGGCTTAACCAATGTCCCCACAACTTTCTGTGAATGACATGGTCAGGGACATATTGGATCAATGTGTTATCAGTCGTCTCAATGATATCCCAGTGTTCTCAGAGAACCCAGAAAAACACTGTTGTCATGGCCAATCTATTCTAGAAAGGCTGTGGAAGCATGGGCTGTTTGCCACATTGGAAAAATGCCTCTTTGCCTAGTCTTCATCGAATTTTTGGGCTACATCATCTCCTAAATAATTCTCTTATTGGAGCAACTTATCAAGATCTTATTCCATTCATCTTGAAGGAGGACCCCCTCACCTGGGGACCACTTTCCAAGTGCTCAGGGACCCAGCTAAACCACTCCAATCATGATGGATTAGTGTATTTCAATGTCTGTCCCTCCAGGCCCCCCCGCCTTGAGATACAACATCTTTGTCGTGATGCCCCAGTAGCAGGACATTTTGGTCATCGTAACACTTCACACACAGTCTCCCACTTTTTCTACTGGCCCTGCCTGAAGGCCGACATTCAAGCCTATCCAGCCTATCCAGCATACCTTAAGGAACTTAAGGACCAGCTAGAGAACATGACGAGAGCTTAAAAGTAGTATGCCAACAAGGGGTGCCAGAAGGCTTTGGCCCTCTCCATAAGCCAGAAAATCAGGCTCACTTTGAAGCTTCTTCTGTCCAGTAGACCCTCCCACAAACTGGACGAGCTGTGCCAGAAAGTCAGCTCAGTTGCTTTCAGATTACAGCTTCCCCAATACATTGAGCCTAAAACCCTACACTGAGAAACACTTCTCTGCCCAGACTAACTCCTCCACCCTTAGATTGTGAAGACTATGGGGTGCATGCCATCCTCTATTCCAAATGCACGCAAGGATGCCTGTACTACCTTGTAGATGGGGATGCATATAGACCCAAAAAGCGTACTTGGGAACCTGCCTCCCATGTGCATGCCCCCAACTTGGTAGGAGAGATTTGTGAGAGTCATCCGGACAAGCCTGGCCCAGTTCCATCCTGAAAAGGAAGGACCTGAAGAGGGGGTGATGTAAGAATCTATAAAGCAGGGTCTGTAGTGGTTGAGGCAGGCATCATTTCCTCATTGCCATGAAGCACCCATGGAAGTTGCCACCAAGAGGTACTGAGAGGTACTGCAGGAAGTTGCGCCCTACGGGGCATGTGTGACAGCCCTCCATGATTCCCTTAGTAGCTGGTACTCGCCATATAAACCAGGAAGACATTTCTGGGATGCAGACATTAAGCAATGCAGACCTCCAGTGTGCACTTACACACCACACACTGCTCCTCACTGTGACTCGCCTGGTGTCCAGACTTCTGGCTCTCAACCTAGGCTTGGCTCCTGACCCTGATCCTGGTTTACTTACTACTGACTCCAGTGAAAGACCCTGGCCCAGCCTGACCCTGATTCTTGCTGCACGCTCTTAAATTGGTAACAGTCTCTGACTTTGCGGTTTTGAGCTGGCCTGATCCCGGATTGATTTCGGATCTTCGGCTCCAATACTGAGCAACTCACTCTGTGCTCACAGGTTTCCCACAAGCTAGCCCTGAAAATGATTAGCTTTAATCATATTAGCAGTTCCATACGGAAAGTTCTTTGCTGGAGTGGGACCTGTTTTTTAACAGCATTTCCCCCCCGGGTGACTTCAAGGCCAGCAGAATCAAACCTTGTGTCTTTATGGGATAATAAACTACCCACTTGCTTATGTAATGTTACTGTCCCCTCTTCGTGGGGTCTCTGGCATGCTGTGGTCACCAACCTTAAAACAGCCCTTGAAGGTAGCACATTCTGTACCTCTACTCAGGCTGGAGGTGCTTCAGGTTAGGCCTTCAGGCTCTAGCACCTGCTGAGTCCCAAATAGCGTTCAACCAACTGTCATGCTCCTCCCAGAGCCCCCAAACACCATATTGCTGAGACCCACTCCTTGTCAACTGTCCTTCCAGCAGCCACAGAACTTCCCCCCCCCCCCGCCCTCTTCAGGCAAGCTATCTCCCTCCTGAGCAGAAGAAAGAAAGCAGCAGCAGGTTTGCCCCAAGCAGATTCATTACACTCGCCTTTGCTGATCTACTATTGAGCAAATTCATCCCACACAATAACAGGAAGGGCTGAATTCTGCATTTGGATTCACACACACACACATATCCAATTGGAGTCAAAGGGGCCTCTCTCTGGACCCACAACAGTCAGTCTGATTCAATGCGTTATGTGACCAGATGTGGAAGTTCATCCCTAAATCACAGCAATAAAAATAGTCATAATTAATCATTGAGAAATAAAACTAATCCTCAGTGTTTAATGCAATAAATTTTCAAAATGTCACTCTAATGTTAACTGGAAAATGACTATGAAATTTAAAGTAAAAATTAAACTCCACTCTACTTGTGAACAGATTAGGGTGGGGGTTGTTTTGGTGGGTTAAGTGTTTAATAAGATTTTTGTGGTTACAGAACATCAGGAGGTCTGGTGTGACCCATGGTTATTATTGGCATTACACAGGTACCTTCTCCCACTGTGTTAATATACACAATGTGTGGGGGAGGATTCCTGCATATATCTATATTAAACTATAGGTTACCAGAATCCCTATGATTGGCAACCACAAAACCCTCTCCACATGATTCCACACATCCATTATTCCTGCTTCATCATTCAAGTCACAATGTGTGTGGCTGAAGAAGGCTGACTGACTCTGAATAGTGCACAAATGTACCAAGAGAAATAGATATTGCTAACTATGTCATCTTTCCAAAATGGTAGAATATTTCTTCCAGAATCCATAAGGGACTGAAATCATCTGGTGAATACTGATAATTACTTTCAGAAGGGAGTTCTCAGCACTAGTACCAAGTTCTTCAGTTCAGCTATGTCTGTAAGACAAACTGTCATTGCAATAGATTAGCAGAGCCACTGACGTGCCACAAAGTAGTATGTTCAGACTCAAAAGTTGGAAAGTTACTTCCACTTGAAATTCTGACTGGGTTTATCCTGTCCCAGTTAGCGTTTTCCCCAAACCCACTCATTCCTTTTCCATGAAATAAAGAGGACACAAGAGCCGGACCTTGAATGCAACAGAAAGCGCACACAGATTCTCTCTCTTAACCCTGAGTAGTCTGGGGTCCCCCTTCCATATTCCTCTGGGGGTGTACAAACAGGATGGGAAGGAGGCAGAGCCACGGCTCCACAGCCCTTCCCCTGCCCCCCCCCCCCAACATAACTGGCCTCAGAGATGCGGAAGTAAGCGGTGTGTAAAAGAAGCATCTGTGGGCACACGTGCTTTGCCTGGGCCAGCCCAGTTCTGTACCAGCCCTTACTACTGTCTGTGCCTAAACAGCTCGATCAAACCCTTATTCTGCACATGGTCTATTTTTTTCTCCCTGAATGGAACAGAGAGACAATGTAATCTGATAACTCTGTTCATTTCCTTTGGGAGCTCCCCACTGCTGGCCCCCAATCTGCCACTCCTGCTTTCTTGCCTCTCTTTTCTCCCTCAAGCTATCAAGGGTGGGATTTTAGGCACATTGGAAAATCCAGTCCTTAATGCAATATAATAATTGATATTAAAAAAAACAAACGTATGATATCTAAAAGCTACATGCACAATTCAAATAAAGAAAACAGGAACTAACAGGGTGTGTCTACAATAGCTTAGGTCATGAATATTTACTGTTGTTAACCCCCACCCTTCTCCTGACACCATCACCCTTCTGCACCCTTTGTTCAATATCTTTTGGTGTCCTAGACCTAATTTAGGGCCTGTTCCTGCAGACCTTACTCACTGTGTGCATTCTTACTCATCTGAGTAGTTCTACTGATGTCATTGGGACTGTTCATATAAGTAAGTGTTTGTGGGCTTGGACCCTTAGGGTATGTCTACACTGCATTGTAAACTCAGGTGTGTGGGTCTTGTGCTTGTGGACTTGTTGTTTCCAAGCCCACCCAGACCTGGGTTTACAATTGCTAGACCCAAGTCTCACCACTCTGCTAATGCATCCATACTGCACTACACAGACATATTGATTCAGGTCTGTGGCTTGCACTGCATCATTCACACTGCAGAATGACAGGGCTTGGACAGGAGTCTCAGCAGGACTCAGGCTCAGATGGGTGGGTCCTAGGACCTCAGTCCTGAGTGCTTGCAGACCCACATCAAATAGATCTATGTATGGATGGTGGGGAGGTTAAGCTCCAACCCGAGTCTGAGCTTGGGTTCAGAATGCAGTATAGACATATCCTAAGGGTATATCTACAAAGCAACTAGACACCCGTGGCTGGCCCATGTCAGCCAACTTGGGCTCATGGGGCTTGGGCTGCTGGGATCAGTGGCACATTAGCCACTGGGCCCATGGGGCCCGACCCAGGGGCCCCAGCCAACTGGGGGACCCTGCAGCACCCCCCCACACACACACCCCTTTCCCAGCAGAAGCTGTGGGACAGGGGAAGCTCGCCCAGCAACCCTTGACACTGTCCCAAGCAAAAGCTGCAGGGAAGGGGAAGCCCTCCAAGCAGCCTCCCACCCCCTTCTCCAGCAGAGGAATCCCCCAACGCCCCGACCCATACAGGTCCCTGGCAGAAGCCATGGGGTGGCAGGGCAAGCCCCTGCACCCAACCCCGCTTTCCGGCAGAAGGGCCAGGCAGGGTGGGAGAAGCTCCAGTCCCCTGACCCTGGTCCCCTGCAGAAGCATGGGGGTGGTGGGGGAAGCCCCAGCACCTGGACCCCCACCGCAGCCTTGGGACTGGAGAAGCTCTCACTCTGCACTGCAGCCCCGGCGCCATGGCACAGGGACAGAGCTTCTCCGGTCTTGGGGCCACCATGGAGTAGGGGAGAGAAAGGAAGATACAGGTTGTGGGGTGAATGGGAGGGGAACCTGGATGGAACAGGGGCGGGGCCCTCAGGAAGGGGCAGAAAGGGGTGGGGTGTGGGTGGAGCCATGGGCCTAGGGCCCCAGGAAACCTTAAACCGCCTCTGGCTGGGATGTTTCATTGCTGTGTAGACATCAGGGGTTCGGCTACAGCCCAAACTCTGGGACCCTCCCACTTCTCAAAGTCCTAGAACCCAGGCTCCAGCCCGAGCCCAGAAGTCTCCACAGCAATGAAATAGCCTGCAGCTTGAGCCCCGGGAGCCTGAGCTGGCTAGCACAGGCCAGTCATGAGTGTCTGGTTGCTGTATAGACAAACCCTCAGATTCCAAGTTCCTGGGTGTAGTCTGACAAGTAAAGCTGGAGAAAGAGGGTCAGGATTCAGAAAGGAGGACACTGAAGGCTCAGAACACAAGCTGGCACAAAACTTCTAAAACACACTGTAGATCATTTAACACAGACCTCTCAGCTTGCTTAAAGACCTCTTTCCTACAATTCTGCCAGCCGACAGTAGCACTTGTTGCTAATGAAAAGCCGGGGAAGGGGGCTCCCATTTTCACTGTGACTTGCAGGGCATAGCAGATTTTTTTAAAAAAAAAATCAAATAAAAAATAAAGAAGATAGTGACTTTCAATTTTTCTTTTTTTTTTTCATTTAAAAATTTGCATCTAACAACGTGATGAAACTTTATCAACTGAGCGGTGTGTCCTTCCATTGATGAACGTTAAATCTAGCTAACTGCATCAATCCCTTAGGAACTAAAGGGAGACTACTCTACAGCAGCAGCAGGGCAGGAGCTGATAAACCACAGCATCTTTGCCTCAGCTTGTCCGCATCCTCATTAGGGCTCTTAGCACCAAAGAGGGATATGTCTCTTTAAGAGGACATCCCTTTGCATCAGTCAGGACAAACCACATCAGATTTAGGGCTAGAGGGTCCTCACCCTGCACTAATGCCTGTGGAGTGAACTGGCTGCAGGCTTTGGTATGAAATGTGTATTTATATATTTCTCAAGACACCTACTTGCTAAGACAGGCATTTTTGCTATGAAACAAATAAAAAGCATTTTGTTTGCACTAGAACTTTCACATGCCTTGACCTTTATATTGTAAATCTTTTATGCAAAGTTATGGAGAAGAATTGGATCGTTTTCTTCCATTACAAAGTCATACATTTTTAAACTCACAGCATGTAGGCAGCCACTGTCATGTAACAATGGGAAACTGATACTATATCCACTGATGCATAAATCTCCAGAGTGCACACAGCAGAAAGAAAGCCGTAGACCCTGAAATAAAAAGTATATCCCAAATCCTACAAAAGAGCACTTGGGAAAACATGTCAGTAACCTTCTTTCTTATCCCTTCCTACTTCCTGTCCTACAACTTCACCTAATTCCTCCTAAAACATTGCTTTTGTCCAACAGGCATTACCCATGGAATCACCAAAGTTCACCGACCCTGTTTCAAAAGGCAGGAAGGCTTCCAGGGAGTGCAAACTCCATCCTCCCTTGTGATTAAATGGCCATCTTCTCCCACTTCCTCACCTGATGGCTTTGTTTACCATACTTGTAAATGTGCTTTCCTTTATCTTTGGGTCTCACCTTGGTTAGTTTACATTGGAGACACAGTCAAGCCAGTGAAACATGCTTTTCTCTAGGTCAGCCTGGGCTTAGGCACTGCCTGCCAAGCACACTTTAGGAACGTATTTCCAGCACACACCAAAATTCTTTATACATCACCCATACATACGTCACTCAATAGTATTCTTGACCAGCCTGTTACCAGTTTGCATATTACACCTAACATGACATCTGTAAGATACAGATTATGACAAGAATGAGTTGGGGCAATGAGTGTGTCAGGTCTGATGAGAGTTACAGTATGGTGTGGCCTCTGCCAGTTGGCACTGAGGGGCTCCCTGGGTCAGATTAGAGGGCCATTTTCACAGCTGGCACAAATGGACGTAACTCCAGTGGTGAATTTGGCCTCTCGTCTTGATGCAGGAAAAGAGAATAAGGAAGCCAGTCTGTAAAACTGAGAATGTTCTAAACAAACCAACAAACAAAAATAAACATAAATATGACCATGTAAACCAGTGGTTCCCAAACTTGTTCCGACGCTTGTGCAGGGAAAGCCCCTGGCGGGCCGGCCGGTTTGTTTCCCTGTTGCGTCCGCAGGTTCAGCGGATCGCGGCTCCCAGTAGCTCCCACTGGCCTGGAGCACCGAACTGCGGCCACTGGGAGCTGCGACTGGCCAAACCACTGAGGTAAACCAATAGATCTAACCACTTTCCAATTGAGCAACACAAATATATAGTAATCATAGTTGGAAGTTTTCTCCAGTATTATAGATCCATCCTTAGCAATAACATTTTGGTGTTATTCGTCAGTTTCTAGTCCTAACTAGTTACTGTAGAAGTTTGGTAGAACACAGCTGTATCAGTACCAGGAGATCTTTTTCATTGTTAATTGGGAAATACAGAGAACCTGACCAATCCAGTTTATAAAAAGCAGGTACATTCTAATATTTTCTTGCTGGTCCAAATTTGGCAGTACTATATTTCCTGCTGATTTCAATAGGAGCTGCACCCTAAGGCTAAATGTGATCTCCATGGTCCAGTTCTGATCTGACCAAATAATCATTTTACAGCAGTGTAACTCCACTGAATCCAGTATAACCCCAGTTGAATTACTCCTGATTTACCACAGTATTATTGAGAACAGAATCAGGATCACTGTATCCAAGCATGCTGAAATGCACTGATTCATTCACTGACTCATAGAGTTTAAGGCCTGTAGGGACCATTAGATCATCTAATCAGATCTGTATAGTACAGGCCCTTAAATTTTACCCAGTTACATCTGTTTTGAGCCCAATTATTTGCATTTGGCTAAAGCATTTCCTTCAGACCCCTGACAACTTTTTGTGGCTCTTTTCTGTAACCTCTCCAATTTTTCAACATGTTTTTTAAAATGTTGCCACGAGAGCCATATGAAGTATTCTAGTGTTAGTCTCACCAATGCCTTAGACAGAGGGGAAAACGTCACCTCCCAACTCCTACTTATCAGTCCCTTGTTTTTCCATCCAAAGGATCCCTTTTTGCCACAGCATGACAATGGGAGCTCTTGCTGAGTTGCTTGTTCACTATGACCTCTCAAACCCTTTTCAGAGTCACAAAGAGGGGCGCTATCTCCTAGAAAGCAGTGGGAATAGTTTGCCTGATTCTTTTTGTCTTGTAGTGTTTTGTATTCCCTGAGGTTAATACACCACCCTACATCACCCCTAGTCATGAAAATGGTTTTAGAAAGAAATTTCCCAGTGCACTAAAGTATGATTGGCCTTTTTGGACCAGATGTAATTAATATTTTTTGCGGAAATTTTTTTAAAAAATTGTTTGTATTTTACATTTATCCAAATTTCACACCAAAACTGTGTGCGTTTTGTGTGTAAAACTAATGAAAAACTGGGGGAAACATAGTTACTGTATTTTAAAACCATTTTTGGTTAAAATTTTCAATTTGCAGTTTTTATTGAAAGAGTCATTTTTTCCTGAAAACTGAAAAGGTCACTGATGATGATTTTTTTTTCTGTGAAAATCTGTACACAGAATATGCAAGAGAGGTACACACTGTGAGTAGCAAACATCCAATCCAGAGCAAAGAGGAGAATTTTTCTCATTGACAGAAAAAATCTAGGAAAAGAGTGAACATTTCAAGGATACCAACCCATTTATATCCATTTTACAGTGCTTTCCATTTTCTTTCTTGTAAGCAGAGCTCATCCTTCCATCTCACATTCCCTTGTTTAACGTGCTCAAACAATTTAAGTTACTCATATACACTGATGGGTTCTGAATTGTTTGCAGCCACTTCGGCAATAAGATCTAGGCAGCACTGCGGGCAGCTCAATGAAGGCTTCTGTGCAGTGTGTCACAGCAGTCAAAAAGGCAAATAAGCTGTTCCCTTATTAATGTCGATGTGACCAAACAGAATATAATATGGAAAATCTCCTTAGAAAACCCTCCCAAAATCTATTCATGAAGCTACCTCCTTTACTTTCATATCCTCCCTAAAATCTCTCTTCTGCTGTCTTGCCTATGAGACATAGGAGAGGAAAGATAACAATTTCCCCTCTCTTTCCACAAGAACAATACTAAGAGGATGTTCACATGCCATGCTGAGTAAGTGTGTGATATTCTACCCCAATCATTTGTCTGTTAGTGACCCTCTCTTGGTGCCTGATTAAAACCCCATTGAAATCAGTGGGAATCTGATAGCAGTTCTATGGTAGGTACATACAGCTTGCATGCCATCCACTGTATAAAGGTCTAATTACCAGTTTTGGGTCAGGACGTGGCTCTAGACTATGTCACCAGGACAATCTCCTCCAATAATACCTGTAAAGTTACAGAGTTATGGAAAAAGAAAAGGAGGACTTGTGGCACCTTAGAGACTAACAAATTTATTTGAGCATAAGCTTTCGTGAGCTACAGCTCACTTCATCAGATGCATTCAGTGGAAAATACAGGGGAGATTTATATACACAGAGAACACGAAACAATGGGTGTTACCATACACACTGTAAGGAGAGTGATCAGGTGAGCTATTACCAGCGGGAGAGTGGGGTTGGGGCGGGAACCTTTTGTAGTGATAATCAAGGTGGGCCACTTCCAGCAGTTGACAAGAACATGTGAGGAACAGTGTGTGTGTGTGGGGGGGGGGGGAATAAACATGGGGAAATAGTTTGACTTTGTGTAATGACACATCCACTCCCAGTCTTTATTCAAGCCTAATTTAATGGTGTCCAGTTTGCAAATTAATTCCAATTCAGCAGTTTCTTGTTGGAGTCTGTTTTTGAAGTTTTTTTGTTGAAGAATTGCCACTTTTAGGTCTGTAATCAAGTGAACAAAGAGACTGAAGTGTTCTCCGACTGGTTTTTGAATGTTATAATTCTTGACATCTGATTTGTGTTCATTTATTCTTTTACGTAGAGACTGTCCAATTTGGCCAATGTACATGGCAGAGGGGCATTGCTGACACTTGATGGCATATATCACATTGGTAGATGTGCAGGTGAACGAGCCTCTGATAGTGTGGCTGATGTGATTAGGCCTTATGATGGTGTCCCCTGAATAGATATGTGGACACAGTTGGCAACGGACTTTGTTGCAAGGATAGGTTCCTGGGTTAGTGGTTTTGTTCTGTGGTGTGTGGTTGCTGGTGAGTATTTGCTTCAGGTTGGGGGGCTGTCTGTAGGCAAGGACTGGCCTGTCCTGAGTGATGGGTTGTCCTTCAGGATAGGTTGTAGATCCTTGATGATGCATTGCAGAGGTTTTAGTTGGGGCCTGAAGGTGATGGCTAGTGGCATTCTGTTATTTTCTGTGTTGGGCCTGTCCTGTAGTAGGTAACTTCTGGGTACTCTTCTGGCTCTGTCAATCTGTTTCTTCACTTCAGCAGGTGGGTATTGTAGTTGTAAGAACGCTTGATAGAGATCTTGTAGGTGTTTGTCTCTGTCTGAGGGGTTGGAGCAAATGCGGTTGTATTGTAGAGCTTGCCTGTAGACAATGGATTGTGTGGTGTGGTCTGGATGAAAGCTGGAGGCATGTAGGTAAGCACAGCGGTCAGTAAGTTTCCAGTATAGGGTGGTGTTTATGTGACCATTGCTTATTAGCACCGTATTGTCCAGGAAGTGGCTCTCTTGTGTGGACTGGTCCAGGCAGAGGTTGATGGTGGGGTGGAAATTGTTGAAATCATGGTGGAATTCCTCAAGGGCTTCTTTTCCATGGGTCCAGAGGATGAAGATGTCATCAGTGTAGCGCAAGTAGAGTAGGGGCATTAGGGGACGAGAGCTGAGGAAGCGTTGTTCTAAGTCAGCCATAAAAATGTTGGCATACTGTGGGGCCATGCGGGTACCCATAGCAGTGCCGCTGATTTGAAGGTATACATTGTCCCCAAATGTGAAATAGTTGTGGGTGGGGACAAAGTCACAAAGTTCAGCCACCAGGTTTGCCGTGACATTATCGGGGATACTGTTCCTGATGGCTTGTAGTCCATCTTTGTGTGGAATGTTGGTGTAGAGGGCTTCTATATCCATAGTGGCCAGGAGGGTGTTTTCACGAAGATCACCGATGGATTGTAGTTTCCACAGGAAGTCAGTGGTGCCTCGAAGATAGCTGGGAGTGCTGGTAGCGTAGGGCCTGAGGAGAGAGTCCACATAGCCAGACAATCCTGCTGTCAGGGTGCCAATGCCTGAGATGATGGGGCGTCCAGGATTTCCAGGTTTATGGATCTTGGGTAGTAGATAGAACCCTGACCAGATGTATTCTATTTCACATTTGGAGACAATGTATATTAGAAAGAGTTGCTACCTCTGAGGATGGTTTTTTCTCTCTGGCCTTGTTCTTGGGAATAAAACAGGATGAAGTGCAGAATGGATCACTTAATTTATTTCAAGGTGCTGGTAGTGGAGATGAGTGTGTGTGGAAGACAGTACTTTTTTTGTAGCAGATCCTTCTCTATTTCCTCCCCACTTTTTCATACTTCCCACGCTCCTTCTTTTAGAGATCACATATAAGGGCACTACCTTACCAGTCACTTTTCTATTTTCACCAGTCCAGTGAAAGAGATATTAAGTGTATTTCCACTTCTGTCCCATGACTCTTCCCTTGATGAAGCACAACAATAATATCATGGCAAATGGAACAAAAGAGAAGCAGTGGGGTCACGATACTTGCAGGAATGGAACTAAAGGTAAGACAGCTGAAGGATGGGTAGGAGCAGATAGGGGCAGCAGTAGCTAGGAGGTGCTAGCTGCATTACTGCAGTAATTACAGTAGCTGCATCTTTGGAGGTGCTACGGCTGCTATTACTTTCTCTGAAGAGGAGGTAATCCTCCCGCAAGTGCTACTACCTCATAAAAAAATTGTATTACCCAATTCACAGTGGTCATGTCCCATGACTTTTTTTTATGTCTTGCTGTCACACATCCCACCTACACTTGGCAGCTGGTTCTCAAAGTTATATACAGTAAACCCTATGTAACCACATTGACACTTTGGACCCAGAATCCTGAACCCAGTACTACAGTGTATCTTCCTGAGAGGCTGTTGTCTTCACCGCAGAGTTAACTGGAGTTATTGACACTCAAGTGAGTGTTGCCACACTGCAAAACAATATTCACTGCACAGAGTGACAGTATTTGCAACTCTGACTAGGTGTGCTGACACTGTAGTTTATACCTCAAGCCATCCAGCAAAGAAAATAAAACATAGTAGCCCCACCCTAACCTTCAAGTGACTAAAATCACACATTAATTTAAATTAACAAGTTCAAAATGAGTGCAGCACCTAACTAGTCTTGCAACTTGAACTTGGGTTAACTAGGGGAAAAGTACAGTCATCAGCAAGTGCAGTGCTGAGCACAGGTTCAGTTAAATCTGGCCACACTGCCTGCAAAGCAAATTTTTTGCATCTAACGTAGCCCTTTTGAACTCTTCACAAATCATTAGTGATAGCTGCTTTCAACTACCTGAAAGGGGGTTCCAAAGAGGATGGCTCTAGACTGTTCTCAATGGTAGCAGATGACAGAATGAGGAGTAATGGTCTCAAGTTGCAGTGGGGGAGGTTTAGATTGGATATTAGGAAAAACTTTTTCACTATGAGGGTGGTGAAACACTGGAATGCGTTACCTAGGGAGGTGGTAGAATCTCCTTCCTTAGAGGTTTTTAAGGTCAGGCTTGACAAAGCCCTGGCTGGGATGATTTAACTGGGAATTGGTCCTGCTTTGAGCAGGGGGTTGGACTGGATGGCCTTCTGGGGTCCCTTCCAACCCTGATATTCTATGATTCTATGATTGAACAGTTCAAGTTTCCACAAGCCAGGTTTCTGGTTTGAATACTTGTAGTTACACTTAAAAATCACTTTCAGGGAACATACTGTGATCATTGCCCTAAAAAGTCATTGTTTTGGCAAACATTCCTGCCAGTCAGCTCCTGTGCTAAAATTTCTGCAGAAAGCAAAGGCAAGGGGTCTCACAAAACAGACAGATAAACTGACCCTGCTTGGAACCTACTCATGCTTACGCCCTAATGGGATCCTCAAAGTAGGTGTTCTCTCACCTATCTCCCCTGTGGGGCTACACTTTCTTAGAGGTTAGCTACAGATTGCTGCCCCAAAACACAGCGAAGGAGAAGGTGCCACTTGGTTTTACCCAAAAGCCTAGTGGTTAGCGCACTCTTGGTGCTAAACTGCTGCTTCCCTAGATTACTTCTTACCAGCTCACTTCTCCTATAGAGAAAAGTAAAGACATTAAACAAAATAAATCAAAAGTACATGTCAGAACTTCTGAGTGTCAAGAGTGCCTTTTCTCAGCAGGTCTGGTAGAGCCACAATAGGCAGAGATCCCAGGCAGCTGGACCTCCAGAACTGCTCCCTCCAACCAGCTAAGAGAGCAGATCTATTCATCTCCACTGGCTGCCTGCTACTAAGCTGGTCTGGTCTCTTTTGGAGCTCCTCCTTCAGGCCATACTTGATTTGCAGGTGTGCCAGGGGTTGGGGTAGGGGTTACTTGGGCTCAGTGTCACTCCTTAACCCCTTGCTTTCACTGCTAAATTCAGAAGCAGCCACATAAACAACATTTTCAGGCCTCTCCCTTTAAAGCTGGGGGGAAGGAGAAGTAGGGAAGGACATCTCCATGTTACAAGCCAAAGGACTGTCCCATCTCTCCAACCTCTGCTAAATCTTGGGAGCCCCTATTCATCCAAACCCATATTCTAAGCAGGGTCCAACAACCCCAAGCTTACAACCTCTCCTCAAAGCAAGGCCCAGCAACTCATCACCACCCAGCCTTCATCAGAGCAGACCAGTAGGCTTCCAGACTAATACCCAAAGAAGGGCCCAACCATTTGAGGCTTCTCTAAGCTTGGAAATAATAAGCAGACTCATCATCCAGCAGGACAATGAGTGCTTTGGTTTAGCTCAAAGATGTCCTGATGATTTCCAGTTATCTTCTTCTCGTGTTGCCTTACAGAGTTATGAGGGCACTGACAGGCCAATTTAAAAAACAAACAGCAGGTCAGGGTCACATTGTGAAAATAACATTACTAAGTGAACAATTGTTCAAATTTGTTTAATGAGCCCATTTCAAAGAATTCCCAGTTAACATGTCACAGATTAATGAAGTGATTTGGTTAACACTTCAGACAGTTGGTTCCTTCTTATTTTCATTTTTCCCAAAAGCACAATAATACCTTTTTATCTTTCTGGTGCTAACACTTTTGCTTAGCACACATTTGTTGCCAGGCATAAAAGGTTTTAATCAAGAAATGATTGATAACCATGGTTAAACACATCATTAGCCTAATGACACACAAAACTATATAGGAGAGTTGCTAATTTATGTACAAGTTTATTCCTTAAAGAGGAGCAGACGTTTTAAGTCCAAATCAGTTTGTCACCCTCTTTATGGATTTATTCTTCTGACGGACGCGCTAACACAAACCACTGAACTGCTCATGACTCTGCATAGCTGAAGAAACAATCAATGGTGTAGCAGCAAACTAAGACCAGGACAGGCATCGCTGAATGCAAAGAGTGTCATGCAAACATTTCACCCACAACAAGTTTGCCCATGTGTTAGGTCAAGTGTGGAATAGACCAATAACAGCATCCGTGACTGAGACTCTGAGGTGCTATGATAACACAAATAAATAATAATTCATAGACTATCCAATAAGCATGATGTAGCATAAGCTGTGACATTTGTAGTAACAACAATACATTTTATTACTGGCGTTTCAAAGCTTATGGTTCACAGTCAAGATGTATTTCTATTGAGAACTGCAGAATTCTAGGCGCCCGGGGGGTATTCACTTCCTCCACTTGCCCCTATGGCACTGGAACCCAGATTAATTCCAGTTTGGCTAACTATATCTATTAGTATATTTTTTAAGGTCATCGAAGATGACCAGAGCATTTGATGATGACCTTTTATGGTGGTTTAACAGTCACATAAATATAAACTTCAGCATGAAAAGGACATTTTTAAAAGCCCCTTCTAATGTATTGGACCATTTTTTCATGTTGTATATGGCTTTTGCAAATTTAAAAATAGATCAAAGCTTTAGATTGGCCTCAATCTTCAAGTGAAATAGAGTGAGGTTAAATATGGCAGAAATATGTTTGGACAAAGAAAGGTCAGGACTGAGCGTGTCCTGAATTTTCTAACAGAAGAAATGGCCAAGAGATCTCTCACCAAATTTCAAACCAGGGAACCTTGTAGCTGGATTAAGCGAAAGTCTATTTTTGGCCATTCAGGACTACATCTCAGACGGACCCTTCAGACAAAAAGAGACAGCAATGACAGAATCTAAAAAAAAAGGGAAAAAAAGCGAACAAACATGGGTGGAATAAGAAAAGAAGTCAAAAGCATAATGTCTCTTAATGTCTCCTGCCACCAACATTTAGGTAACACTTTGCTCTTCTCAAGCATTCCAGTTGTGGATCTCAAAGAATTTTACAAACATAACATTCACTAAGGACCAGTTTGTGGGTGGCCTTCATATTGGTTTACAAGTGGAGGAAGAGGAAAGGAATCTTCTTCCTCTGCCAAGACCACCTCAAATAAGGGAGATCACAATTCCAGTCCTTTTGTTCCCTTAGCACAAAGACTGCCCCACTGGCTTTAGCCACCCCGAAGAAGTGGAAAGGAACGGGGAAGAGGTAGGACCATTTACTCCATCAGATAAGAGGTAAAAAGCAGAGTAATAGAGTAAGAGAATAATACAGTAATAATAAAAAGATAAACGTATCGTTCTGATTCCCTATTTGAAATATTTTACACTTCCTACAAACAAAAGAAAAAATAAAAGGAAGATTGGGCTTGCCATTCCTGATGTTACTAATAAAGTCAAGTGGGGAGAAATTCCTCAAAAATCACAAGAGATATCCACAGATATTCAGACTTTCCTCATACATCATAAAGACGCAAAATAGGCACCAGTAACAATTAAAAATCTGGAAGTTGCTATTTTATCCTTTCCTGAAGAATAATTCTTTAGACAAGAATAGTCACAGTCATTGCAGTCTAGTAATGATACAGAATATTCCTGCATTTAAAGTAATTCTTCTGAAGGGTGAGTATTTGTTATCCTAACCTGGGCTTTTGAATCCACAACGGCACACATGGTTGAATCATATATGGTTATCTCTTTCTTAGCTGCAAGGTAGGATCTATGGAAACAAAGTAACTATGATAGAAAACAAAAAGCAGAGTAATAGAGTAAGAGAATAATACAATAATAATAAAAAATAGAAAAGTACAGTTCAGATTCACAGTCGACTCACCAGGGGAAAAACGTCAGAACAAATACACCACCCATATAAATATGGAAAATAATGGTAAAATTATCTGAATATGTCACTAGTGCCTATTATTATGGCAGCTAAGTGCTTTAATTACAGAAAAATGATACACAAAACCAAACAGAATCAGCTAATCAAATGTTAAACAAAATAAATGCATCTTGCATCAAGCCCCAAAGGTCACTAGCCTTAAGCTTGAAGATTGCAAGTGGGGTGAGTTCCAAAAAGAAGTGACTTTTTGAAAGAAAAAGCCCTGCCATTAGCTATGGAGGGTTCAAATTTAGGACCCAGTCCTGCAAACACTTATTACCTACCAGGCATCGTAATCTATTCCATGAGTAATCCCACTGAAGTCAATGAGTTCCAGTGAAGAATCCAATAGGAATCTAACTCCATCTTTGTTACTTTTAGACTTAAATATGCTCTACTTAGGGCTATGTCTTAAACAGCACTGCAAAATTCTACTCACCCACTTGGCCACGGGAAGAAGTTCATTTTCACAGGTGAGTAAAACATAATTATTTTCTTTTTCTATTTCTAGCCCATAAGTATCAATAACAAGCACTCCCCAGCCAGCCTTAACTGGTAAAGAAAGCACTCAGAAGTAGGCAGGCAGATGGGGCAGGTACATTAGGCCAGGCTTCTAAGATGACATTAGGGAAGCATTTAAAAATACTTATGAAAACTTTCTCATCCACCCTTTACAATGATGCCTGGAGATAATGAAAAAACTAAATGATATTTTACTCACTCATCAACGTAAACTGCTTGTTCTGGGTAACTGGGCAAGTAGAATTTTGCAGGGCTACTATAGGGGTAGCCTAAGTAGAGGGCACACTGCTACACTCCAGAACTGAGCTAAAACAGTTTCAGGGCTGTGTAAACCATGAAACCTGATTTTTGTAGTAACTAAGCCTGAAGGTAATAAAGATGGTATTAGTTCACCACACATAAAAATGGCGAAAGTATCTTGGTCATCTGTAGATGGTGAAAAGCATGTGCCACAGTTATGGGGCTAGCTGCACCTCTGGCCCCTTTTTGGTCTCTTCACGTAATAGGCTTCTTGTCCTTACCTGCCTTAGAGTGGAATCACTCAGCTCTTTCACTGAGACTGGGGTCTGGCTACTCCCTGTGTATCCCAACTGCTTATTACTCTGAAGGTCCAGCTGGGTTTTAGCAACTGTGTGTCTTCTCTTTAGGAACCTGTGACCAGTGATATAGCGACCAGCAGCCTTTTTAAAACAAAGTTGTTGTTTTATTTAGCAGTTGGAACAAAGCTTTCGAGGTTTAAAAACAACAAGCAGCTGCCTGCACACATACTCAGTCTCATCTAAGTTTAGACTTCAGTACAGCTCGTTTAGATGGGCTTTCCTTTAAAGTTACAGGAAGAGAACAGAACGAAATGTTGGGAAACTGTAATGAATTGTGTCAGTCAAATATATATATTAAACAATGTTGGAGAAATGAATTAGATAGATAGATAATAGCGAGATATAAAGGGATTTTTGCTTTTGTGCGTGTCCCTGCTGATGCTACACTCCAGAACTGAGCTAAAACAGCTTCAGGGCTGTGTAAACCATGAAACCTGATTTTTGTACCTTACTTTGTAAAACCTGGGCCTGTGTAAATAGCAGGGTGAAAGAGAGGGTCATGAGGGAATTATCAACTTCAGGTGCCCCCCATGACAAGCTAACAAGCAAAAACCCCAGGCCACAAGTAAGATAAGAGCAACTGGATGGATCCAGGGGGATTAACAGCAGAGAATAGATGATAGAAGTAGACAGATAAAAGTATATTTCAGTAGGCAAAGCAAAGTTAGCTTAGGTTAGTTATTGTGATTTACACATAAAAATGTTTAGTCGGGGGTTTAGAATGGGTAAGTACACAAATGAGGATGGGTAACTGAGTCTGCGCAAAGTTACAAAACAAAGTATAAAAGGCAACAAGATTGTGATTGACAACAAGAGAGTGGAGAAGGCACAGGGGAAGAACATATCACAGACCAGAGCTTTGAAAAAAGTCTTCCTGTCCCCAGGAGAGGTAATTTAATCAATTACTTTTCTTGTCTTACCTGTTTTTGCATGTACATGTAATTTATAGGCAGTAACAGCATTGTCTTAAAACATACAAAATAAAGGCTACAAGAAACTGTTTAAGCTGAAACTGGTGCGGATTTCATTTGTCAACCAACACAACTTACAGTCTTTAAAGAGGCCACGCTTCTTTTGGGACCAAACCTGGTCTCAGTTTGTCTCCCAGAATCTGGCTCTTCTTTCTCAGGAAAACTAGGTTTTCTGAAAGTCCCCACCTACAGTGGGTGTGTCTGGGCCCAATTACATTAGTGCTAAATGGTCTTTGTTACAAGTCTTCCTTCTGCCTCAGAATGGTTTTTCCCAATCTGCCAGCCAGGCCACCTAGGTGAATGCCCCATGATTGTTGTTTCATTGTTCATTGTTAGTTAGACCATCCAGCTTTATGATCACTGTTCTTGTAAATGAAACACACTGTGGGCGAGGAAGTTGAAACTGTCTGCTCCCCACTGAGAGTCTAAGGCCTTAGTCTCCACTGCCACTTTACAGCACTGAAACTTTCTCGCCTGGGGTGTGAAAAAAACACACCCCTGTGCTATGCAAGTTTCAGTGCTGTAAAGTGGCAGTGGAGACAGTGCACCAGCCCTGGGAGTGTGGGGTGGGTTTTTTACAAGAGCTCTCTCCCAGCGCTGGTGCCGTGACTACACAGCAACGGTAAAGCGCTGCCGCAGCATCAAATCCAATACATAAACCACATTTTGCGATGCCCTTCAATAATCCTTACTGCACATCCCTACATTTTTCACAGCAGACCTGTCACTGGTGCACTCTGGGGATTCAGGAGCAATGAATGGATCCAATAAGAGACCTTCTCAGGCCCAGCCATGTTGTGAACCATTTTGGCAAAAAATGGCCAAACTCTTAAAAATTCACACTCAACAACGGCACCGACATAGCCTCTTCCTGTTCCTCCACTAAACATCGCATCCAACAGCCACGTCCCTTTCACCCAGATCGGTATCTCAACCAGACAGTGGTTTCAGTCTGTTCTTTGGTTTGCAAGACATTGGACCCTAAAAAAACGTTGTAAATGTAGGACTTATAAAACACGCCAGAGCTAAACCTCCCATTAAGTGTAACATTCAATCTCTGCTTTTACAAGATCCACATTTGGAGGAAGAGAGGGAAACATTTTTGTGGTAGGTTCTTAAGAAGAAAAGGTCAGTTGACAGCTCTTCAGAGGTTTGAAATGTTAGAAGCAGATCCCGTGACAATTAGTGGGCAGAGTTCAGGTGAGGAGCATGTCAAAGGTAGAAAATAAATGCAGTTTATTTCATGGTTTCACAGTTTATACGGAGAAAGAAAGACATTCTACATGTATATCACATACTGTTCAGCTCTCAATGTTTCACCATGAATGGGAAATGAAATATATAGGCTCTTTGCTGTGCTAAGGAATTTTTTTTCCCTTTTTTTCTTTTTGCCATTAAATAACTTATTTTTACATTAATAGTAAATGGAAATGGAAATTTTTATTCTTGTGCTGGTTCAGTCTACTTTAATCCATTTATTTTTCTAAACTATACTTCCAGAGAAAAGTATATGGAGCTTATTGAGATTTGTGAGTCTGGAAAGAAAATGTGGCTCTTAAAGAAATTATGATTTTCATCAGCCCCATCAAGCTTTTTTATTTGGTTTTTGGAGCAATGAGGGTAGAAGGAAATTATTTGCCAGCTGGCCTCTTTCCTCTTCCTGAATTACACACCCTACTCACAGCACAAACGTTTTCTTTTAGTTTCAAAAATGGTGTCTTCTTCAGTGCTACAATAGTTGTTTCATAAAAAGATCTACTAGGGTAAGTGCTGTTTTTGTTTTATTTTTGCTACTGAACTTTACCAACAGATGGCTCAGAAATGTACACTTCTGGAGAACTAGCTGGTCAATACACCAGTGAGAAGAATTTGGTTCAGACACCCAGACTTGTTAATGGCTGAAGAGGGAGCTTAAAATGTGGTTCAGTTTTTTGTGATTTTTGGCATGTTGGCTGGATAATGTCAGGCTATGCTGCCTCAGGTTTCAAATCAGTAGTGATATTTGTCATAGGTGGGATCTGAACATGTACAGGATGCCAGATGTCTACAGCCACAGGTAGCTTGGTAAGCACTATTTTCTTAATTTTACATAAGAGTAAGTGAGGCCCAGAAAGGTTAAGTACCTTGACTTTGGAGGACCATGGTCTGGTGGATTAAGCAGAGTACTAAGAATTGAGACTCTGGACCTCACATGATGTAAAACAACATAGCTGGGAGGTACAGTCATTTACACAAGGTAAGGATATGGCCCAGAGGTGCTAATCCTGGTTCTGAAACTCATTTGATGTGTCCCCTTGAGTATATCACTTAATCTCTACGATCCTTAGCTTTCTGCATCAGCAAAATGAAATCAATGATCATTTAACTGTGTTGTGAGTCCCACCTAAATATTATTTATGAAGTGTTTTATACATGCAAAGTACTTTAAAGTGAGTTAGTGGTAGATATGAGACTAGATCCTCCTAGCTCCTGTACTTGTAATCATTTGTCTTGGGCAGGTATAGCCCCCTCCTCTGGCTCCTTTTTTTCAAAATGTGGTTGTGAACTTCCATGCTTTCGGGGTTCTCACTAGTGTGATTGTGGAAAATATTCTATATGCAACTTTGTCCAGAAGTTAGGTAAAATTGACCCAATGGCGCATAAGTTTTGTGAACTTGAAAGTAGTTAAATTGTATAAAAAATGACTAACAATTCACTCAGCTCCACGTGAAAGGTCAGAATACAAATCTATCTTGCTTTCTCCTCATTTCACCAAATGCGATTTTATCAAGAGTGGGATTGATCAAAGTGAGAAGAATGTTCAGTAAATAGATGTCTTAATCTTCTTTTTTCAGACTGTAGATTATAGCTGACCTGTACTTACTGGCATGCTTTATTCAATTAAGGGTATTCAAGGGTAAGTTTATTGAATTCCCCAATTGTTTTTTAACTTGCTGTTTAAGATGCCTAAGAAGAGACATTATGATCTGTGTAAAATATTCAGAGTATGACTTTCTACTGAGACAGGCCTAGACAGCTCCTAACTGTCCAGGCAAAGCAAAGCATCAATAATTCTTAGAGGAAGTAAGAAGAGGATTACTACAGGGGCAATTGCTTCAAGAAGAATTCTAAAGGGACTTTTTGTGGAGAAAAAGCAATCCCCAAAACAGAGCTAAGCATCCCAAAACTCAGTTGTCAGGAATTAACTCAAAACTAAACATTCTGCTATTCACGCCTCATATCTTCGGGGGGATATGAAATGAAGAAATGGTACAAACATTTGGTTTTATACTCCCCCTCTCTTCACTAAAATAGGTTACTGTGCCTTGTCTCATGGAGACATTGACCTGACTCTAGCCTTCACTAAAACTATACACTGTTTTAGCGCTTCACATATGTGATTCCCCAGGAGAGGTTTATAACGTTGAAGTGTGTACTTTATATATAGGGTTATAGGAATAGCTGCAAGTATACCTGTTACATTTCTAGCTTTAAAATGTTCGGAGGACCCCTGAGTGTACTCCAGATAAAGCCTAGGGTGTAGTTTTAAACATTGCTGATCTAATTATGAATTGTTTTTTCATGCAGTTGAGCAAGAGCTGGAATACAGAACTGAGCCATCTGCACAGCTGGCCAGGTGGGGGGAGGCAAAGACAATGAGGATTCCATATGACCTTCTGCATAGCTGACTTGCAAATGCTCTGGGACCCTCGGCAAGACCCACCCTGCTATAGAAAAAAATCTAGAGGGCTGTCTTCCTACTTCTCACCACCAGTTATGTAGTTCAAATCCCAGTGGCCACAATGGCAGAGAATTGTGGACAAAAGCAAAAGATGAGGAGGATACAACATGGAGTGGATGAGAGAGAAATGGTACAATTGGAAATTGTATAATTTCTCTGTAATGTCATGTTTCTCTTTTGGCCAACACCTCATCCAAAGAAATCTGATCTCATAGTATCTTAAACAAAGATTTATTGGCTGATAGCAGAATCTGTGGGTGTGTGAAAAACCTGACAAATATCTTAAGAATTTATTTATGGCTGCAAATATCATATCCATATGGGAAAGTTCATTTGCCTTGAACTTTATACAGACATTGAAGAAGCTGTTACTGATTTAATAGTCTGCGGGAATAAAAAGCAAAACTAAAAAAAACCAACCACACATAACGGGAGAAAAGCTAATTACGATAATAAGAACAGGACATGAATAATTCCATCAAAAACCATTATTTACTTCTCTTCCTATATCATGATTTTTCCCCAGCCACAATACCCTGTTCATTAGGAGATAATTATCTTTAGTGTGGAGCAGACTATAAATGCACTGTTTAAACCAAGAGCAGAAGAAATTAGTGTTACATTTCTTGTCAAAAATATTATTTTACTGATATAGGATTACTGTATTACATCTAACAGGTTGCTAGACACAGAAGTAAGACTGCACATTTGGTAATAATTCAAAATGATTTCATTAAGTAATTGATAGATTCAGCTAAGTGGATTTTTCTGGTTAGGCTTTGCATTCCAGGCTATTTATTGGGTCATCTCTACACTACAAACTTCGGGTGATGCAAGTTAGATGCAGTAAAGCTGCTGCAGTTAATATATTGCTTGTGCACACGCATACTAGGCTGCTTGTGCTTTGCATACTCACCAGGAGTGCTTGTGTCGATGCAAAATGTGGTACACCATGAGTAGGAATCCCAGTGTACCATGCCTTTTGGTGGATTTTTGCAATATTTTGTGGGCTACAAATGAGTCATGCTGGGAACTAGGGGTCAGGTTCCCCTCATGCAACTTTCCTCATCCCATAATATGATCCATATCCAATAATTTTCATTTCTTTTTTAAAATTCTCACAAACCCACACAGCACTTGTTACTGCCCACCATCTCTGACAGAAGCATGGAGCCTGCATAACTCTGCACTATTGTCATGAATCTTGCAAACACAGGACAAATGATCCTCTGGTATTTGCAGAGTCGCAGGAAGCACCACCATAACGGGGCACATGACGATGTCTTCAAGGAGAGATTGCTAAGGTACATAGTGAAAACCAATTCAAGGTTGTTGGTGGTATTCATGGAGCTGTTGCAGACAGTGCAGACAGAAGACAGTCTCTTCTGGCCTCAAGAAATGAGCACTGATGAGTGGAATTGCATCACAATGCAGATTTGGGACAACGAGCAGTGGGGGCAGAACTTTTGGATGCAACAAGCCACACTCCTAGATCTCTGTGCTGAGCTTGCCCCAGCCCTCCAGAGCACAGACACCATAATGAGTGCTGCATTGGCAGTTGAGAAGTGAGCGGCAAGCATACTGTAGAAGCTTGTAACATCAGATTGGGACCAGTCAGTGGGAAATCAATTTGGAGTTAGAAAATCCATGCTTGGGGCCATTGTCATGCAAGTGTCCAGGGCCATTAATCATATCCTGCTATGCAGGACTGTGACTCTTGGCAGTGTGGATAGATTTGCAGCTATGGGGTTCCTCAACTGTGGTTGGGTGATAGATGGTCATCCACATCCCTATTTTGGTCCCAGCCCACCTTGCAACAGAGTACATCACCAATGTGGGCTGGTCAGGGAAGTTTCATGATGTTTGTGTTTTTAAAAACACAGGACTGTTCAGAAAGCTGCAAGCAGGGACATTCTTTCCTGGTCAGTGGATTACCATTGGTGATGTTGAAATGCCAGTAGTGATCCTGGGGACCCAGGCTCTCCCTTGCTCCCCTGGCTCATGATGCTAGACAGTGGCCATCTCTACAGCATCAGAGTGCAGAATTACAGCTGAATGTGCTTTCAGCAAACTAAAGGGATGCTGGCAGTGTTTACTCACTAAATTAAATCTCATTGAGAAAAACATCTTAATGGTTATAGCTGCCTGTTGTACCCTGCATAATATCTGTGAGGCTGCCAGGGTGGAGAGCAGAGGTGGAGCAGCCAGCCAGACACAAAGGCTATTAGAAAGGCTCAATGCAGAGCTATGCAGCTGAGGGAAGCCTTGAAAGAGCTCCTGAACAGTCAGCCACAGTAATAAGAACAGGAGTGCTTGTGACACCTTAGAGACTAACAACTTTATTAGAGCATAAGCTTTCATCGGCTACAGCCCACTTCATCGGATGCATAGAATGGAACATATAGTAAGAAGAAATATATATTCTATGCATCTGATGAAGTGAGCTGTAGCTCACAAAAGCTTATGCTCTAATAAATGTGTTAGTCTCTAAGGTGCCACAAGTCCTCCTGTTCTTTTTGCGGATACAGACTGACACGGCTGCTACTCTGAAGCCACAGTAATGTGCTGTGCTGGGCAATGCTTTAGCTGGCTCTGAAGTTTTAGGGGTTGTTAGGAACTGCATAATGCTTTCTGTACATTTATGAATATCATAGACTTTTAATGAACCTATAAATTTATGTGTGCTTACTGTACATTTATGATTATTACAATATGTGTTGCACTGAACCTATGAGTTCTGTGGTCCTGTTCAATTACAATTGCTGGGTGCTTTTGGTAGTGCTCGGCATTCTGCAGTATATGTTATGAAGTAATAAAGATGAAATTATTTGCAAAAAAATGTATTGCGTAACAAAACTGCAAAGAATAATGTGCAATTAAAAACCAATATAGTGCCAAGTTATAAAATAAATTGATGGAACAGAACTGTTAAATTAGAACACCAGTAAACATTTGTGTCCATTTCAGTGCATTTCTGCCAAACGTACACCAACAGAGGGTCTCACAGGTCAGTGTATGTGACTCTGTGGTTTTCCTTACAGTCCCCTAGGGAGGAATGGGAGGGGTAGGGATGCAGCTCCTGATGACACATAGAATGTTGGGTGCTGTAGCAAGCTGCTGAAATGGAGTCTCCATTGAGTGCAAGGGGAGGCAAACTTATGACTGTTGGATCTGCAGGTCAACAAGAGTCTGCAGTATTTGTGTTTGCTACCTGAAAAGTCCCAAAATGTCCTGGTGCATCTTCCTCTCCTTTTCCAGCTGGGACACCTGGGCCTTTCTACTATCCGCTTTTGCCTTCTCCAAGCTGTTTGCTATATTCACTCTCAAAGCCCTCTGTTCAAGGTCCAATGAAGTACTGGCTTGCAGGATCTCACTGAACATGTCCTCCCTAGCCTGCTTCTTTCTCCTCCACGTCAGGGTCAGGTGTTCTGCAGGTGTAGCAAGAGCACCCCTCAAGGCCACAATGGCACCAGCTACAGATAAAACAGACAGATGTAGCACTGTGTTTATAGTCACAGCAGAGAGAGAAAGATAAGTTTCAGAACTCTCTTCCCTTACTCCCATAAAAATGTAAAATCAGACATGCTTATTGAAACTTGAGCTTTGGAGTGCCTGTGCACAGCACCTCTCTCCAGCCCCAGCCACGGTGAGTAAGGCACACCAGGGGCACGGGTGGGAAGGGAACTGTTTGGTTGCACAAAAAAATTGGGCCCTATTTCCATGGATACAAGTACAGGGCAATGGCACTGAGTGCTGGCATTTTTTCCGACAGGATGTGGTAATTTTAGCTGATATCTTGCTTCTGAGAGTAATGAAAGCACAGAGCACAGCTGCTACTGGTGTCCCAAAGCTGCCCAGGCATGTATGCTGCTAGCTTGTTTTACTGCAACAGTGTCTGCTGAAGTCATCACAGAATAACATGGAAATGTGTCCTATTGCATAGTAAAAGAAATAGGGCAGCAATCCCCAGAAACCTTTGGGAGGGGTTTGCAGAGTATCACCATGAAGGTTTCACTGAGATCTCTCAGGAGGATACAAGGGACAATCCTATGAACATAAACAAGCTGCTCTGCATAGCCCCCGCCCCCATCCCCCCGAGCACCTAATCATAATGATAATTCATTCATTAGGGGAATGAAAAAGCAGATAACAGCTCTACCTCTGTTTGTTGTACCTCTACCTCTTCTTGTACAAGTAAATCCATGAAAGGCAGATACCTGTGCACTGCTAACTTGCAGCTGAGCCAGATGCCATCTTCACATTTGAACTTTTTTAAGGGAGAATACATGCACACACTTATCCAAAGTGCCTTCCCCTGGATCGGGCTTGTCTGTGCTCAACTGGTGGGACTGGCTAGACTGTGGTGGAGTCTCAAAAAGACCCAGACTTGCAGCAAAGACCCATACTCCACCCCCTACATGACCCTCCTCCTCTTCTTCCTCCTCACTGCTCATGGCAGTGATCTCTGTCTCAAGGCTCTATCACAGTATCCATAGTGTTCTGTGAGATGCTGGTGAGGTCTTCACAAAGTTTGGCACACAGCTTGTAAAAGCGGTAAGTCTGCAGATCGGCACCAGCCTCCCTGGCTTTCTGGTATGCCTCCTGCAGTTCCTTATTGTCATGCGGCACTGCTGCACTCTGTCATACTCCTTCACCTGCATCTCTTATGCAATCTTGATATAAGTATCCATGTTTTCATGACTGGTCTGTAGCTGTGCCTGCAGAGTCCTCTCTCCTCACAGGCCCAGGAGATCCAATATCTCCTGTCTAATCCAGGTAGGTGCACATCTAGACCCTGTAGCCAGCATGGTCAATTGGGGAATTGTGCACAAGGGAGAGTTGCTAGGTGTGCTCATCAAGCTGGGTAATCAGGGAAAGGCCTTTCAAAAATATGGGTGGGGCTTAAAGGGGAGGGTGGCTTCTGATCTCACTGACCCCTGGGCTGTGGAATTCACAACTGTGACCAGAGAAGTCATTGTTGGGTATTGTGGAGACTATTAAGGTCAACACAGGACACACAGTGTCTATACTCACAGTGTCAATCCCAATATGTTGACCACAGCTCAACACTGTTCAAGGAGGTGGGGTTACTGCATCACAGTAATGGGGTGCTTACATCATCAGGAGACAAATTTGAGTGTAGACACATGCATAAATAGTAGTAGACCAGGCCTTACTGTTAACATACCGAAAGCAGCACCAACAAGAACCATGTTTTTTCTTACTTCACCTTCACTGCTCTCTCTCCCTTTGCACATACTGGGAGCATCTAAGTAACATGCCTTGCTTCTCACTTGAGATTAAAAGATAAAATTCACAATAATTAATACTAAGCTATCTTCTTAGCAATTAGAACTGGACAAACATTAATTAATCCTCATAAAACCTGTGCAAGGCAGGTAATTAATGATCATGGTCCCCATTTTACTGATGAGGAAATTCAAAGGGAGGTAAGGTGACATTCCCAGCACCAAACAGCAAGTCAGTGCCAAAATCCCAATTGTCCACTCTGTGGTAATTCCTCTATTTCAGGCTCTCTCTATATATTATAATTCTAGGCTGCCACATGTCCTTGCAAATATTGTGTGCTCCCATAAAGGAGACCAAACTTCAGTTCTTGTGTTCTGGGCTACAATCAGCATGGCTCAGATACTGGCATGGAAGGAAAAACCGTACATTAGTCACTGGTGACCCTCTGCCAAACAAAGCGTGTGACCATGGTGGACTCTAAAGAGCATTGTGTCTGCTGGATTGATGTTAGCCGTAATATGTGTAGTGTTTTGGGACTGAGTAGCATTCCCTTAAATTGGAGCGGGTTCAGAGAAGAGCCACGAGAATGATTCATAGATTCATAGATACTAAGGTCAGAAGGGACCATTATGGTCATCTAGTCTGACCTCCTGCACAACGCAGGCCACAGAATCTCACCCACCCACTCCTGCGAAAAACTTCACCTATGTCTGAGCTATTGAAGTCCTCAAATCGTGGTTTAAAGACTTCAAGGAGCAGAGAATCCTCCAGCAAGTGACCCATGCCCAATGCTACAGAGGAAGGCAAAAAACCTCCAGGGCCTCTTCCAATCTGCCCTGGAGGAAAATTCCTTCCCGACCCGAAATATGGCGATCAGCTAAACCCTGAGCATATGGGCAAGATTCACCAGCTATGGGCAATGATTAAAGGATTAGAAAACATCCCTTATAATAACACACTCAAAGAGCTCAACCTATTAACTTAAGATGATTAAGAGGTGACTTGATTGTAGTCTATAAGTATCTACACAAATTTTTAATTCAATCAAGCAGAGAAAGGTATAAGACGATCCAATGGCTGGAAGTTGAAACTAGACAAATTCAGACTGGAAACAAGGTGTACATTTTTAATGGTGAGAATAATTAACCAATGGAACAATTTACCAAGGGAGACTCCTGGTGGATTCTCCATCACTGACAATGTTTAAATCAAGACTGGATGTATTTCTAAAAAGCTATGCTTTAGGAATTATTTTGGGGAAGTTCTGTGGCCTATGCTATACAGGAGGTCAGACTAGATGATCACAATGGTTCCTTCTGACCTTGGAATCTATGAAGTAGTTTGTGAGCCTGCTAGTGGCCCTCACTGTGTTCTATGTTTCAGAAGCCCCTATAAACATATCTCTCTCAGGATAAAGTTAGCTTACAGCACAAGATTCTAAATTTTCTATTGGTCTATAGGAGTGCAGTGAATGCTACCATAAATCAGATGCCAGCAATGTTGTGCAGGACATGATTTAAGGTCTTTCCTGGTCTTGTTAAAACCTAATCTAATGAAGCACATTCTTAAGAAATATATGCTCCAATGGCTACAAACTGATGCATCCAACTGCACAGTTTTCACAGAGGAGGAAAAGTCTGAATAAAAGGCTTTCAAAATAATTCATGGAAACCTGGAGTGATTATAACACAGATCAGAGTCCTCTGTCTGATAGGATAGAAGTGGCACCAAACATGTCCTGAAGACAATGTGTAAACCAGCTTTTAAGAACAAGTTCTGCAGGATGTTCTACACCATTGATGCTTATTGAAAATATGGAGGCTACAGTACAGCCACAGACCATGACATGTGATAGTACCAGGGAGCCTCAGGTCCCCATTTCTACTGCAAGTGACCCTAACTCTATAGAGCTGGAACATATAGCTGATTCAGCTACACCAGAAAGTACAGTTACTATTGTGATGCCTATGAGACATTATCCAGAGAGAAGGCATAACCCACTGCTCAGACAATTTGTACCATGTTGCATATTTAACTATAATAATACATTGTAACTTTTTAAAAATTGATTTCATTTTACAGCCAGGAGAATGTAGTGTATAGGAATTGGGTAGTGTCCCTTTAAATAGTTTGAGTCCTCTTGTTGCCCTCCCTGTCTTCTATGTTGAAGCCACCAGTTCCCTGCCAGAACTGCAATCAGTGTTTGTAGTTAGGCCTTGCACATTGCATATAGTTAGTAAACATGGTTATTTTGACCGCACCAGTCCTGTGTGGTTCCTGCATATTATGTTGGCAGTCTATGAGCAAAAGACAACAATATGGAACCTTTCAGTTTTAAAGAGAAAAATGGAGGAAAGCACTGTTAATGCATTTTAGGCCAAACTCCTTGGAACTACTGGTTTAGTTGTTAACAGAGCGTTCTCAAGTCAGTTTTGCAGCATGGCTTAAGAGTGTGTAACACACACACACACACACATGTTATAAATCTACTTATACATAAGTTAGATTTTAAAATATTCAGAATATTATTTTAAAAAATCCCTATCCCTAATTTCAGCTCTCTGTTTTGTCTCTTTCCCACCCACTTGCAAATTTGCTGTTTTCACACTGGCATTTGAATTTAGAAATAGTAATAGTCATTAAGCAAAAGTAATGTGTAGTAATCCCTTTACCATAGACTTTCTAAATCCTTTATTCCCACAGGTTCGCAGAAGCCCAGTGCTGTAAAGTTAGGATATGCTCCTTATTTGAAGGATTAAAGGATTTGAAAGATGTGTCTTTTTTCTCAACAGCACAGTATGTAAAACGTCCTAGATATTTTTGCAGAACTGCTTTCTTCTCTCTCTTGCACAGTAAAGGATGACAGACCTACAGAAAGTTCCCTATAAAACAGAACAATGGGAAGGACAATGTAAACTGTTGCATCATTTCTCTGCCTGTCTCAAGTTATTTTTAATGGGAAACATCCTGAAGTGCTTAGGACACCTTCTGAGTTTTAATGCAGACAAAATTCCCACTGAAGCCAGTGGGAGTCTGCCTAAGTAAGTACTGAGTAAAAAGAGGGGTAAAATCATCCCCACCCTCTTGAAAGAGGACTAGGTGGAGGGAGGGGGCGGGGAATCTGTTAGAGTCTACTAATGCTGATTTCCACAGATTGTTCTGTTAGGGAGGTGGAGTTTGTCCCAACCCTTTGGGGAATGAGTAGGGAATGAGGAGTTGTTCTGTAGAATTAATGGACCTTGGGAATCCAGTGGCGATCAGAGCCCTCCATGTGGAGTCACTATGCCTCAGCATTGGTTCGGTCAGCCAGGCCTGGCACTACTGGGGGTGGGAGGAAGGGGTGCAAAAGAGACATTTCCTCCCTCGGCAATCTTCAAGGGCCCTCAAATTATTATCAGAAAGGCCAAAATATGTACCGTGTTAACCTGTGGAACAGCAGCAGATTGGAGAGTCTTCATCCTTTATCTACATTACAAATAGAATCATAGAATCATAGAATATCAGGGTTGGAAGGGACCTCAGGAGGTCATCTAGTCCAACCCCCTGCTCAAAAGCAGGACCCATACCCAATTAAATCATCCCAGCCAGGGCTTTGTCAAGCCTGACCTTAAAAACTTCTAAGGAAGGAGATTCCACCACCTCCCTAGGCAACGCATTCCAGTGTTTCACCACCCTCCTAGTGAAAAAGTTTTTCCTAATATCCAATCTAAACCTCCCCCACTGCAACTTGAGACCATTACTCCTTGTCCTGTCCTCTTCCACCACTGAGAATAGTCTAGAACCATCCTCTCTGGAACTACCTCTCAGGTAGTTGAAAGCAGCTATCAAATCCCCCCTCATTCTTCTCTTCTGCAGACTAAACAATCCCAGTTCCCTCAGCCTCTCCTCATAAGTCATGTGTTCCAGACCCCTAATCATTTTTGTTGCCCTTCGCTGGACTCTCTCCAATTTATCCACATCCTTCTTGTAGTGTGGGGCCCAAAACTGGACACAGTACTCCAGATGAGGCCTCACCAATGTCGAATAGAGGGGGACGATCACGTCCCTCGATCTGCTCGCTATGCCCCTACTTATACATCCCAAAATGCCATTGGCCTTCTTGGCAACAAGGGCACACTGCTGGCTCATATCCAGCTTCTCGTCCACTGTCACCCCTAGGTCCTTTTCCGCAGAACTGCTGCCTAGCCATTCGGTCCCTAGTCTGTAGCTGTGCATTGGGTTCTTCCGTCCTAAGTGCAGGACCCTGCACTTATCCTTATTGAACCTCATCAGATTTCTTTTGGCCCAATCCTCCAATTTGTCTAGGTCCCTCTGTATCCTATCCCTGCCCTCCAGCATATCTACCACTCCTCCCAGTTTAGTATCATCCGCAAATTTGCTGAGAGTGCAATCCACACCATCCTCCAGATCATTTATGAAGATATTGAACAAAACCGGCCACAGGACCGACCCCTGGGGCACTCCACTTGACACCGGCTGCCAGCTAGACATGGAGCCATTGATCACTACCCGTTGAGCCCGACAATCTAGCCAACTTTCTACCCACCTTATAGTGCATTCATCCAGCCCATACTTCCTTAACTTGCTGACAAGAATACTGTGGGAGACTGTGTCAAAAGCTTTGCTAAAGTCAAGATACAATACATCCACTGCTTTCCCTTCATCCACAGAACCAGTAATCTCATCATAGAAGGCAATTAAATTAGTCAGGCATGACCTTCCCTTGGTGAATCCATGCTGACTGTTCCTGATCACTTTCCTCTCATGTAAGTGCTTCAGGATTGATTCTTTGAGGACCTGCTCCATGATTTTTCCGGGGACTGAAGTGAGGCTTACTGGCCTGTAGTTTCCAGGATCCTCCTTCTTCCCTTTTTTAAAGATGGGCACTACATTAGCCTTTTTCCAGTCATCCGGGACTTCCCCCGTTCGCCACGAGTTTTCAAAGATAATGGCCAATGGCTCTGCAATCACAGCCGCCAGTTCCTTTAGCACTCTTGGATGCAGCTCATCCGGCCCCCTGGACTTGTGCACGTCCAGTTTTTCTAAATAGTCCCTAACCACCTCTTTCTCCACAGAGGGCTGGCCATCTATTCCCCATGTTGTGATGCCCAGCACAGCAGTCTGGGAGCTGACCTTGTTCGTGAAGACAGAGGCAAAAAAAGCATTGAGTACATTAGCTTTTTCCACATCCTCCGTCACTAGGTTGCCTCCATCATTCATTAAGGGGCCCACACTTTCCTTGGCTTTCTTCTTGTTGCCAACATACCTGAAGAAACCCTTCTTGTTACTCTTAACATCTCTCGCTAGCTGCAGCTCCAGGTGCGATTTGGCCCTCCTAATTTCATTCCTACATGCCCGAGCAATATTTTTATACTGTTCCCTGGTCATATGTCCAACCTTCCACTTCTTGTAAGCTTCTTTTTTATGCTTAAGATCTGCTAGGATTTCACCGTTAAGCCAAGCTGGTCACCTGCCATACTTACTATTCTTTCGACACATCGGGATGGTTTGTCCCTGTAACCTCAACAGGGATTCCTTGAAATACAGCCAGCTCTCCTGGACTCCTTTCCCCTTCATGTTAGTCCCCCAGGGGATCCTACCCATCCGTTCCCTGAGGGAGTCGAAGTCTGCTTTCCTGAAGTCCAGGGTCCGTATCCTGCTGCTTACCTTTCTTCCCTGTGTCAGGATCCTGAACTCAACCAACTCATGGTCACTCATGGCCTCCCAGATTCCCATCCACTTTTGCTTCCCCTACTAATTCTTCCCGGTTTGTGAGCAGCAGGTCAAGAAAAGCTCCCCCCCCTACTTGGCTCCTCTAGCACTTGCACCAGGAAATTGTCCCCTACGCTTTCCAAAAACTTCCTGGATTGTCTATGCACCACTGTACTGCTCTCCCAGCAGATATCAGGAAAATTAAAGTCACCCATGAGAACCAGGGCATGCGATCTAGTAGCTTCCGTGAGCTGCCGGAAGAAAGCCTCATCCACCTCATCCCCCTGGTCCGGTGGTCTATAGCAGACTCCCACCACTACATCACACCTGTTGCTCACACTTCTAAACTTAATCCAGAGACACTCAGGTTTTTCTGCAGTATCATACCGGAGCTCTGAGCAATCATACTGCTCCCTTACATACAGTGCTACTCCCCCACCTTTTCTGCCCTGCCTGTCCTTCCTGAACAGTTTATAACCATCCATGACAGTACTCCAGTCATGTGAGTTATCCCACCAAGTCTCTGTTATTCCAATCACGTCATAATTCCTTGACATCACCAGGACCTCCAGTTCTCCCTGCTTGTTTCCAAGGCTTTGTGCATTCGTATATAAGCACTTGAGATAACCTGCTGATCGCCCCTCAAATCACAGCAAAACGCTGCCACAGTAGCCAAATTTGACTTTTTAAAAGATTTTCCAGGGGTATAACTAGCCTCTGGACTCCTGGAAGCGTGTTTGTTTTCTAAATAGTGACATCCAGGGGCCCCAAAATTGCCCCACTAGTAATGGGACCCTAGAACCAGCCCTGCTGGTGGCCCTTGCTTAGCTATTCCCCTGCCAGGGCTGCTCATTGGATCCAGAGTTCTGGCATGCCCACTGGAAACCCAGTTTCACCTCACAGTGTGGGCTCTGTGGAAAAATGAATTCTGCATTATGTTGTATTAATCTTTTAAGCAATTCCCAGTTGGCTGCTGTGCACCCTGCACAAATTCACTCTTTGCACACACGCACTCTCTCAACCCCGCAGAGGTCCTCCAAGCAAACTGGAAATGTGTGAATGGGTAAGGGAGGAAATACAAGGTGGCCTTAATCCATCTTTGCATTTCCTTAATCTTGCACTGTCAAACCCCTAGACTGGTCCTCAGCATAAATTAGAGCAGCCTGAAGGCTACTGTAATCTATACTAGCTGCCAACAACACTCAAGGACCATTCTGGTAGCCAGGGATCACCAGGGCACAAAAGTGCCTCAATCATACCACTTTCCGTCAGTCTCACCACCATATCGACACTCATGATGTGAAGGCTTTCAGAGCTGCTATACCACCTGAAGATTCCCCTATACAGGGGGATCCATCCAGCAACCTGCTAGGCCAGACTTACGTCCAGTTGGTGCCATCAGAGTGGCAAAAAATGTCTGGCCCATAAAGCCATATTCTGCCATAAGAAGCATAGACATGGCTCCCCCTGAATGTAATGGGAGCTAGTCATACATATTTCAGGTCAGAATCTATTCCCTCCAATTCGCAACAGAACCTTCTCCATGTGTTTTGTCATTTGTTCCTATTTTGTCCTCTGTGACTTGAATAGCAATTCTGATTATGATGTGAATATTAATGGTGTGAAATTTGTCTAGCTACCTGTCTCTATATTTGATGACAATAGTCTTTTTAGAGGTAGCTAATTCCGAATTTGGAACGGAATCTGGAAAAGAATTTTGTTCCCATTTAAGCACATACCTGCTACAGGTGCTGTTAGCTGTTCAAAATATTGAAACGTCTTCAGGTAATTATTTTCCTCTTTGCTGTGATTCTGGCTTGTTAAACTTAAGTCCCCGAGATTGTTAGGTTCCTGCCCCCCCAATTCTGATATCAGAGATTTACGGTTGCTTTTCTGAGGGAAGGACACATCCCAAAGCCCTTGAGAGGAGGGATGGTCTTGTGGTTAAGGCAGTGGACATAGATCAAATCATGGCTCTGCCACAGATTTCCCAAAGTTCCCATGTGACCACAGGCAAATTTTTTAGGGCCAGATTTTCAAAGTTAATTAGGTACCTAAAGATGCACATAGGCACTTAGTGGGATTTTCAAAAGCATCCAGGCTGGTTAGGCACCTAAGTCCCATGATTTCAGTAGGAGCATAAAAGAAAATACTCACCTCTGGAGCACCCTTTGGTGGCCTGGTATGGAAAGGCAGTTATATCTCTGCCTCAGTCTCCCCTCATGGACTTTCAGTAAGTTCAATGAGGCTAGTATACAGGTTAACAATGCCCCTTTAGGGGTCCAGTTTATTTAATCAACTGCCAGATATAAACAAGCCTTCTCCTTCTGTGGTAAATCCTTAGGCTTCTCCACTGCCTGGAGCTCGGCAGCATCTCCACTGACTCAGGGTATCACCCAGTCTTCCCTGCCTGAACAGCTTTGTAGTGTATCTCAAGTTTTCTCTCTTTGTGTTCTGGGAGATGTTGCTCTCTCCAGGAGCTCTTGCTCTGCAGGGAGGCACCAGTGGAAGTAGCTTATTAGCCAGCTCCCCGAGGAGTTCTTTCCCCAGGAGCTTCTTCTCTGTACTCTGGGCTTCTGCCTAAGCCCTCATAACCCTTTATAAAGCTCAGATGTTCCTTAACTAAACTTAACTACTCCTATGTTCCGATACAAGTTCTGACACTGAAAGATCACATCCAGAAATATATAAACCTTAACTGCCCAGGCAGTCTCTGGTGACTTTCAGCTAGCAGCCATGGTAGCAAGTTTAAAGAGCAATAAGTTATAACCTTGCAGGTGGCCAGTGTCACACATGATGTCATTTAACAATAGTACAGCCATTTCCAGCTGGAAACTAGAAAATGAAAAGATTAGTCAAAAAATTTTTGTTTGCAGTACAACAGAGCTTACATATGTTGAAAGACATATTTCTCATCATGTTTCAGAGTAGCAGCCATGTTAGTCTGTATCCGCAAAAGGAAAAGGAGTACTTGTGGCACCTTAGAGATGAACAAATTTATTTGAGCATAAGCTTTTGTGGGCTACAACCCACTTCATAGGATGCATAGAATGGAACATATAGTAAGAAGATATATATATCTTATATATCTAGATATAGATATAGATATAGATATAGATATAGATATACACACACACACTCACACATACAGAGAATATGAAAAGGTGGAGTAAGAGGCTAATTAATTAAGATGAGCTATTATCAGCAGGAGAAAAAAACTTTTGTAGTGTGTGACGGGGCAAGGCCAGCTGGCTATAGAAAAGTAGTGGGAGATAGATATATTAGCTCCAAGCTAAACAAATCCCTGGTACCAGGATAAGTGAAATGGCAGCTGCTCCAGGTCAATTAAGACACCTGGGGCCAATTAAGAACTTTCCAGAAGGCAGGGAGAAGGCTTGGTTGATTGGGACACCTGAAGTCAATCAAGGGCTGGCTGAAACTAGTTAAAAGCCTCCCAGTTAGTCAGGTGGGTGTGCATGTCAGGAGCTGTGGGAGGAAGTTGTGCTGTTGGAGAGGCTGAGTAGTACACACCATATCAGGCACAAGGAAGGAAGCCCTGAGGTAAAGGTGAAGTGGAGCCTGAGGAAGTGAGGGCTGCTGTGGGGGACGTAGCCCAGGGAATTGTACATATTATGTTTCTAAAAGGTCAGCTACCATAGCTGATACTATTAGGGTCCCTGGGCTGGAGCCCGGAGTAGAGGGAGGGCCCGTGCTCCCACCAACCTTTGCCCCCTGATTAATCACTGAGACTGGGAGACAACAGAAACTGTGCAAGGAAGGATAACTTCTTCTCACCTCCCTTGCTGGCTTATGATGAAAATGGCTCAGTAGACTGTGACCCTTGTCTCCAGAGAGAGAAGGGTTACGTGCAGGGTCACAGTGAGCCTCTGAGGCTAGTGAAATCCACCAGGAAACGCGGGACCCACAGAGGCAAGGACAGAGCTTTGTCACAAGTGATAATCAAGATAATCATTTTTGAATGTTATGATTCCTGATATCAGTTTATGTCCAAACCACACAACAAAAACACTAACCAAGGAACCTATCCTCGTAACAAAGCCCGATGCCAACTCTGTCCACATATTTATTCAAGTGACACCATCATAGGACCTAATCACATTCAACATGCCATCAGGGCCTCATTCACCTGCACATCTACCAATGTGATATATGCCATCATGTGCCAACAATGCCCCTCTGCCATGTACATTGGACAAACCGGACAGTTTCTATGCAAAAGAATAAGTGGACACAAATCTGACATCAGGAATCATAACATTCAAAAACCAGTAGGAGAACACTTCAACCGCTCTGGCCACTCAGTAAAAGATTTAAGGGTGGCAATTTTGCAACAGAAAAGCTTCAGAAACAGACTCCAATGAGAAACTGCTGAGCTTGAATTAATATGGAAACTAGATACCATTAACTTGGGTCTGAATAGAGACTGGAAGTGGCTGAGTCATTACACATATTGAATCTATTTCCCCATGTTAAGTATCCTCACACCTTCTTGTCAATTGTCTAAATGGGCCATCTTGATTATCACTACAAAAGTTTTTTTTCTCCTGCTGATAATAGCTCATCTTAATGAATTAACCTCTGACTCCACCTTTTCATATTCTCTGTATGTATATATATATCTTCTTACTATATGTTCCATTCTATGCATCCGATGAAGTGAGCTGTAGCCCACAAAAGCTTATGCTCAAATAAATTGGTTAGTCTCTAAGGTGCCACAAGTCCTCCTGTTCTTCTCACCATGTGAGCTTTTGAAAGGTTATGCCAACCAAAATCAGAGCAGCTTTCTATTAATGGAGTTGGTATTCCTAGATGGAACTGTCTAACTTAGTCACAAAACCTGACATTTCAAAATGAAATTCCGCCATTAAAAAGATTTTCAATGAAAAATTCCATCAAAAATTTGAAATTTGTGAAAATTTTCACCAGCTCTAATGACTTTGCACTTATGAGCATTTCTCAGCTCCACATTTTTTACACCTTTTACAGGAGAGGTTAAGTATTATTCCCATTATACAGATGAGGAACCTGAAAGAAAAGTGCCCAGAAGTTATTTCACCCATCCCACTCATATGATTTCCTGGTTTACAAAAGCTAGTGCTAGGCTTGTATTTGAACATAGAGTCCCTTGCTTTCAGTCCCACTTTTAGTCAACTGGAAAACACTGCCTGTTGACACCGTGTCACAGAGCAAGACAGAAGCAGAGCTACAGACACAACTCTTAACTTCAAGTCCAGCTCTCTGATCATTGGACCATGATGTCTCCTGTTGCTATGTCTCTGTTTGCAACAAGAGGCAAGATCCAGTCTCATTTTATTTTACTATTTGTGGGCAAATTAAATATTATTTTCACGTGTTCAGCTTTATGTAGGAGGCAGACAACATTTAAAAACGTGTTTCTCCCTAGTACAGTACTCAGGTTTGCAGTTTCCAGTTTGCTCTCCCTGCAGTTGACTGGCAGGCTTATTCCTTTTACTGATTTGAAAACGTTATTAAACTCGAGAGAGCTGCACACTTCATAGCTTCTGTAAAATGAGTGCATTGCACCAGGATTGGTTCTAGGGGTGGAAGAGCAAGGCAGATGCACAAGGCAGATGCGCACGGTGGGGTGCGCAGCCCTAACCTCCCCAGCATCAGCAGGGTGGGCTGTGCGGCCCCAACCTCCCCAGTCCCAGAGCATGGGTAGGGCAGGCTGTGTGTCTGTAGCTTCCCCAGCCGCAGAGTGCCAAGAGGGTGGGCTGTGCAGCCCTAGCAGCCCCAGAGCAACGGAAGGGTGGGTGGCATACGGCCCCAGCTTTCCCAGCCCCAGAGCGCGAGGAGGGTGGGAGGTGCAGCTCAAGCCTGGGTCCCCCCAGGAGACTGGAGCTGTGCCAAGTGGAAGCAGGATGGGGCAGGGCATGGGCAGGGCTATACCTGGCTGTTTCAGGAGGCACTGCCTACCTCAGCCTATGATACCCGCCGTCCATGCAGCTGGATACAGACTTCATACCCAGCTGGGGAACAGCAACAACACAATGTATTTTGGCCACTCACTGTCCTTGACCCCCACACACCCCATCCCTGTACCCAACACACCTTCTACACCAGACTGAGTGGAAGGAAGTGTATGCTGAGGTCTTCCCAAAATGAAGGAATTACCATCAGGGGATTTGCATCTAGTTTCCAACCCCTTTGCGTTGGAAAGGGACAAAAATCTGTCCCACAAAGTCTTAATTTAAGGTGACTCAGTGTACCCTGTCACTTGCTACATTTATTTGAATACTAATTTATTTGAAATTTTTAATGCCATCAAGATTAAACATCTGTATTTTCATAGTCTTTGTATCTTGGCCCCACAAGCTTTTCTGTTCTGATAGAGTGAAGATCTGATTTCACAGCTGTCAGTAACTTACAGACTCTGTTATTTAAGTCTTTCTCCTCCCCACCCCACCCTGAGAAACTGTTCATTACAGTCTTAACAAGCACTCGCTTAGTAACACAAAGCTAAGGACAAGTTAATGTTGTTATAAATTAGTCGTTATGTTAAATGATCAGTTTTCACAGTACAGTATTATTGCTTTATCGACTCCTACTTAAAGATTTATCTCCATATTGTGCTTACAGGCCACACAGGTGTAATGCAGGTGGGTGTAGTTCAGTTTATGCTTCTTTTTATGTTTAACTGTATTACAAACCTGTCGTGAACAGAAGAGAAAAAAAGCTGGGGCCACATGAATGAGAATGCAAGAGCCCAGCTACTGTATGGAGGTGATCAGCAGGATAGTATCAAGTTGGCTGTGGAGGGAGGAGAACACACATCCTCCTCTTCCCCCTCCCATGGTTGCCTCTGTGTTATTGTTCTGCAAGTCAGTTATATTACTGCCACTTGACAGCTCATTTTCCTGCATGAGAGCCAGTTTCAGCTCTCACTACACCAGCATGCATGCTAGAGGAGCTCCGAATTATATACTGGTGTGACTGAGAACAGCCTCAGAGTTTTAAATCCCCAAACTCACCCTGGGAACATAGTCAAATTGTGCTACCCTGATCCATGCAGCGAGGGGCCCCTTCATGTGCAGATCTCTTCCCTTCTGTGTGGAAGAGGAGTCATTCATCCTCCCCTGTGACAGCACTGTCCCTTCCCCTGAATCCTGCAGAGGGTGCTCCATAGGCTGGGATCTGGGGGGGAGGAAGGAGATTGAACAGGCAGGGAAGGTAGCGCACTGTCTTGCAGTGATTGGAGGTGGGGCAATGGATGTACATTGTCCCTCCATTAATTCTGCAGAGATGATTTGGGAAAGGAATAGAGCCCGGGGGAAGAGAGGGCAAGTCCCAAAGGCAGCCAAGTCCAGAGGAGTTCCGGAAAGTGCAGTGGTGCAGAATAGTTTGCTCCAGAGCCAGTGTAGAGGCACAGAACCTTTTCAGAGATGTCTCTGGCCTCCTATGGATCCTCTAGGATATGCAAAGGTGCCAGAGGATCTGCAGGGTTGGGTCCTGACGATCATTTTGGGAAAGGAGAGCAAACCATATTTTCCCAGCTAATGGAAGGTGAAAGAAATTGGACAGGGAAATCATCACTAAGTTTTCCTCCCATTAGCCCACTCCTGTGGGTTTCACTATGTGAGAGGATGGTCCAGACCTTGCCTTCTTCTTCTTTTCATCCCAGAGTACTTTTACATGCAGGGGGAGCTATACAGCATTGCCATTCATTCCTGTCCATGGCTTATTTCTCCATTAAGCCCAGCCTAGTTATGTCCCTGCATACAATGTCCTGCCATCTAGTCAGTGGCCGACACTTCAGAGTAGCACCCTGAAACCGGCATATTGTCATACTGTCATATAATTATAATATGGTTTCTACAAAGTATCGCTTGTGACATATCATTTTAAAAGTCTTGATCTGTTGAACATTAATATCCTGTTGGATTGTATGTGCTATCATCATATGTGAAGTTATGAAGTATTTCTGTATGTGTCACTAAAATATGTTGTGAGATAGGGAACACCCACAACCAGCTTTTCAGGTACAACAATGGAGTAGCCAGGCAGCAGTTAATGGATCATCAACATCCATTAAGGAAAGAATACACTATCCCAGAAACTGTATACAATGGAGACTTCTCAGAAAGAATATGTATGCAGTGGAGACTGCTTGACCAGTGGGGACTGACTGACCTGCATGTCACAGCATTGACCTTTCCAGCAAGCTGGAAGAAAGTATAAAGGAGGAGAAGTGACATCATCACTTGGCCTCTACCCCTGCCTCCCAAACTCAACACCTGGAAGAAATCTCTGGAGGACAAAGACTTTGAACTGGGGAAGGGTGGTCCTGAGCTGGAATGCAGTGTCAGCCTGTCTATTGAGGATCTGTGACCTGTTTGTACCATCTGTCAGGGTGAGACACTGTTTGATTCAAATCCTGTTAAGTTTGTAGAACTTAGACTGAGAACTTATTTTTATTTCTTAGGTAACCAACTTTGATTTCTATGCTTGCTACTTATAATCATTTAAAATCTATCTTTCTATAGTTAAAAACACATTTTATATTTTACCTAAAACAGTGTGTTTTGACTGAAATGCTTGGGAAATCTCAGCTCAGTTTACAAAGGCTAGTATGTGTCCACTCATACTGAGGGAGTGGCAAACTGGATAATGAATTTACACTTGCCAGGCTTCTTACCAGTGCAAGACGGTACATTTCTGGGGTGCAAGACTGGTGAGTTGGGGGGAATTGGCTGGAGCCTCTCTATTGTTGGTTGATGAGGGCTAGGAGATCATTCATGTAACTAAATTGGGTGCGTCTCTGCCTGTGGATGGCTGTGTAAGTGCATTAGCTACCAGAGGTTTGGAACTTGACATCAGCATCTAAGTGTGAGAGGCAACCCAGGTTGTTGGGTTTGAGGGTCTCAGGAATCCCACAGTCAAGGTTGCACCACATGGACCCTGTCATAGGCCTCTAGTTCAGACTGACCTTGCTTGTGTTTGCATTATTTTCTTTGGCATCCTATCCTCTGCGTTCTGCAATGTCCCCACCATCAAAATTTTTTTGATTGTAGCAAATCCTGTACTCCAATGTTTTTATGTAATACATTCCTTCTAACTTCCTTATTTGTCTTGAAATTATTCCACTTAACACTTGTTATCTTTCAAAGAATTCTCATCTCTACTGTCTTCACCCTTCTGATATCTGTTTCATTCAATGCAGTGGTTTTCAGGTAATGGCTGTTAGTACACTGGTTTAGTTAGTACATTTTCACTTTGGTACCAAACAATGTTTTTAATCAGCCCATAATTTCTTCAATTTCTGTGCAGAACTTGTAAGGCACATCTCCATTTAACCTCATCCTTGATGGAACTGTCGGTACTGGTCAAGCTTCCGAGGTATACATAAGATCATACTTGTTCTATGACTTCATTGCTGCTGCATTTCAACACTTTGTCCATTATGCCTTTTCAAGATGCAACCACTTCAAGTTCTTGGCATTATTTGTAAGGCCAAGTTGACTACCCCAATTTTTCCAAGGTAGCAAAGGGTATCATCATTAATTCAAACATGCCTGCCAGTTGTACAATGTCATCTGCATAAGTTTATGAGCTTAGCTCTAGATCACCCAAAGTCATACCCTCCAACTCATCTAAAAGTCCTAATGTCCAATTTAAGAGCATGATGAAAAGTGACTGCCATTCCCCTTTGTCTCACACCAAATTTCAACTTGAAGCAGTTGATTAATTTTCCACCAATTTTTATGGCATTGCAGGAATCTTCAATTTTTATAATTGCAAATATCTTATTTGGAACTCCAAATAATTTTGCTTCTTTCAAACCAGATCAAATATCTTTGTGAAGTCGATGAAAACAGCAAACATCTTTAATGCCCATTTTTGCTTTCCACCCCACCCCTCATCAACTGTCGGATTGTGAACATTTGATCAGTGCAACTTTGGCCTGGCCTCAAGCCACACTGTTCCTTGCCTACTAGTTCCTCTAAAACTGGCCATAATTTGTTGACAATTACTTTTATCATGATTTTCCTGGATATGACAATAAGCTTATACCTCTATAATTATATGGATTGGCAGGATCTTCCCTTCCCATCCCATCCCATCCCATTAAGCTTTTAGCATTTTAGAAGCCAAATGTGAACAAAATAAGTTGGGAGAATATGTGAACTTCATGAAATGCTGGTTTTTCAGGGTACTGTATCTTGGGAACCCCTTGGTTGAATGACCCCAAATGTGGCTCAAATTGCTAGACAGCCTCTCACTGAGACACAACAGATTTCAAAGCAATCGAAGTACCTGTGATGATATTAGAGCACTTGGAAGAACTGAGCTTTAAACAGAATAATATTGTAGACCTTTACTATAGTAGACCTGACTGTCCACTATAATGCTGAAAGGGGAGATATTTTAGCAGGGACAGAGGAAGGATGGAGAGAAGGGGCTCTACATATCCACCACAGGAGACTCAGAGATGTGTGAAGTTACCCATTCATCTTAATGAGATGTTGTCCGCTGAATGAGAACACCTAGTGGAGATCAAGAGCGATAAGGTGGCTGAGGTAATATATTGTATAGGATCAACTTCTGTTGGTGAGAGAGACAAACTTTCGAGCTAATATCCTGGGGCCGACATGGCTACAACACTGCATACAATGGAGATGAATACAGCCTGACAGCTGCTTACCCCATTGCAAAAAAAGAGACCCATAGCAGCAAGTTTCAGAGCATGACTCAACTTTGCCAAGTTCATGTATTGAACACTGGAACTGAGGCTCTGAAACCTGGTGAGGCGAGAGAGTCTCAGAGCCCAAGTTCCAGCCTGAGGGGGAATGTCTACACTGACATTTTTAGCCCCATAGGGTGAGCCCCGTAAGCCTGAATCAGCTGAGCCAGACTCTGAGACTCTATGCTGCAGGTCTTTCTTTTCTTTTCTTTTCTTTTCTTTTCCAAGGTAGCCATAACCAGAGTGTTCATAGTGCATGCTCCCAGTATGCCTGTTCTCAGCTTCACTCCCAGAGGGGTAGGGCTTCCCCAGATCTCATCTCCCATGAGAAGGGTAGGGAAATGAGCTGATGCACCACTCCATCAGGCAGAGAACCCCAGATATCACAAAAGGGTGTGGGGACAAGGGTTCAGAAAACTCTTGAGGGACTAGGCCCCCATATCTTAGCTGACATGACAGAGAAGGGAGAGGGGCTCTGACCTCCCCTACACATGCAGGGCTTCCAGATCCTAGCATATATGCAAAGGTAGAGAGAGTAGGCTCAGAATCACCAAGAGAGGCAGCTTCTCCAGATCCTGGCACAAACATGGGAGGGGAGACTGTAAGGCTGACAGGTGTCCCTGCCCCTATTCTTCCTGCCATGCACCTCCATGTCCCCCTCCCAGTGGCCCACCTCTTTCCTTCCCTCCCCCAAACCACCCTCCCACCCATTCCCATTTATCCCCTTCCTCATAATGTCCCACTTGCTGCAGCCCCAAACCTCTCTAGTCCCCACTCCTCTGCTTCCTAATTCCCACTCTCCACTTAGCGAAGGGATAGTGGGTGCCATGCACTCCCCGGGGGTAATCCTTAAACAAGTGAGACCTTTTTGTCAGGATCAGACCCATTGTTCAATCCATAGATCTGGGCAAAAATACGTTGGTAGAATATGTCAACTTTAAGAAAAGCTGGGGCTGTGGGGGTCAGGGAGATGTCTCTCAGGATCCCTTGGTCAAATGATCCCATATTTGGCTCACTAACCATACCCCATACTCCTATGAGGCACACCAAATTTCAAGGCAATCCGAGTAACCATAAAGATTTTAGAGAGTTGAGCTTTAAACAGAAAGCTCATTTAAACCTTAACTAAACTAAACCTGATGGTCCATTATCATGAGGCTGCTTTAAAGAGCAAAAAGAAAAGGCCAACTGAATAGGGAAGGTGGACTATGAAGCCAACAGGCAAGAGAGTTTGAGCAGCAGGCCTGGTCCTCATCTCACTTACACCAGCATAAACAAGGAGTAACTCTGCTGGAGCCAATGGTGTACACTTGTGTATACAAGTGGACAACTAGACCCTTTATAGCTATTTTAAGGAAGTCTGAAAAATGGGTATTTTGGACATAAATGCAGTTACACACCCAATTACGGTGGTATTTACATCAGGAAATGCATAAGTGATAGCCAACAGATCAAAGCAGATTACCTAGTAAATAAACAAAAATGCAAACTAAGCCTAAGATATTAGAATGATAGAATATAAATTAGCAAATTCTCACCCTGGCTGATGATACAAGCAGGCTTGCAGATTCTCAAGGCCCAAGCTGCACTTGTGTTGCAGCTTGAGATCCCCAAGTTTTCATACACTGGATAGAAAACCCTTTAGCCTGGGTCCAGCACTTCCCCCAGTTCAGTCTTTTTGTTCCTTAGGTGTTTCCAGGAGTTTTCTTGTGTCGGGAGTGACGAAACACTGATGATGTCACTCCCTGCCTTATATAGCTTTAGCATATGGTGGGAACCCTTTGTTCCAAACTTGGTTCCCAGATCAGTTTGTGAAAAAATACAGACATCACAAAATGGAATCCAGAGTCATATCTTGCTGAGTCATAGTAGCCATTATTTACAGGCTGTCTGGAGCATTCTCAGGAAGGCTTAAGAAGTGGGGGATTCTCCTAAGGCTTATTGTTTTTCCTAATGCTCCATTACCTTGAATAGGCCCTTCACAGCTGGCTATCTAGACTGGGAGCATTTTGCCTAGTGCGTGTCGCCCAGGTGTAACTACATTTGAAATACAGATACATAATCAATATTCATAACTTCAGATTCAAAAACGATATGTGCATAATTTTTTCAATGACATCTTACATGCCCCGCCTTGTACAAAATGCATTATAATTATGGCATAATCATATCATAATAATTTCACTATGAAGAATATGGAGTGCAGTGTCATACATACCACTTCTGGATGTATATGAAGATTTTTAATCAAGTTATCACAAGGTCAAGAGTTGTGGTATTATTAAAATGTCATGGTAGTCAGGACAAAAGACATAGCAATCATTCTTTAAGTAAGGATGAAATTAGCTCCACTGAACTGGCTCCTTCTTTCCTAGGCAGAGCTACTGTTCATATTCATTTTGTGGTTGTTTCTTTTTCCATTGATGCATTTAATCCTAGCCACAGGGGAAGAAATCATAAAGAGGAGAGAAAAAACAAATATTGTTAAACTTTATTTAAATTGATGCTTCAAAGTGTTTCAAAGGATGACGGTATCTTCAGTAACAAACCTCCATTGTGATGCTAAAACCATACCCCAGCCATGAAAATTGTGGATACTGTCTTAAATCAGGATGAATTAAAAAGTTCCAAAGAATAGAAGATAAAAATAACTTATAGCAGTTTGTATACATTCTTATGTCAACAACATATAAAAGATCACTAACAAAAAAACAATAGCCTGATTGATTAATGAAGTTACAGTGGTTTATTCTGTTCTCACTCAGTTGTTTATCAGATTCGTGACCAGAATATGCCTTGTGTCTGGCTGGGATAAGCCAAGTGACCGACTTGTTGGTTGGCAGATGTTGTTCCTAGTTAGGCTGTTTCATTCTTTAGACTGCCAGCAAGACAAAATTTATACATTCAAGCTAGACTTAGTCTCAATATTCACATCTCTGAACCTGAATATGGCAGACTAACAATATCCTGTAATATCCTGAACAAACCTTATGAAAATAAGATAAACTTTATTGAATGAAGTTAAATCTTATTGAATTAGGGTTGATACCTTTGGGGTACATTGTATTAAAAATGCAATTGTGTATCTTATCATGTCATTGTATGTTCCTTCTTTAGTAGGAGAGGGATGCTAATGTAGTTATCAGCCCTTTGAAGTCACCCCCTGAAGATGTTGGCATGTACTAATTCAAACTGCATTCTCTAGGGACCAACAGACAAAGAAAGGATTCTTGGATAAAGAGCCTGGTTTTAAACAGGCTCAGGGCCTTCTTCCTGATCCAGCAAATTGGGGCCCTTTTGGAAGGGTTGGAAGGACTGGGCCTACTGAGGCCTCCTAGGAGTGAATGCTTGTTCTGAACTAAATATGTGATAAACTTGTAACCATAAGGAATCGCCTTGGGTGGGCATTTGAGGGACTGTTCCTGCCAGAGCCCATGATAGGGTTGGGATGATGTCTGTAAGCTTATTAGCATATGTGTGGGCTCTTTTATTGTTTTTAAATCTGTTTTCTCTCTACTGTTTTTTTTAACTTTAAGAATAAAATAGGCTTGCATAGAAAGAATTGTGTGGTAACTTACAACCGTGGGCAATCGCTCTTATCGATCTCTGAAGAGAAAGCAAGCAGGTGTGCTTGGGCAGCCTGTCTCTGCTGGGAATAACACAGTGAAGGCAGCAGGCAGGGAACTGTGCAGCCTGAAAGGCCTTGGTCAGAAGCTGTGTCAGACACAGGTCTCCAACCAAGCGAGGCAACAGCTTGGGAGCTGGAAGGCAAGAGCAGATGCCCTTGCTGGACCACTGAGGGGAAATACAGTGCAGTTGTCCTGAACTGTGACACTGAGCATCACAAGCAGCAATGTACGATGACAAGATGGAAGCTACAGCTCAGTACAATAGAAACATCTCTCTCTGTGGCAGTTAATTGGCTTGTGTCTGAAAGTAAAACCAAACACTTGCTACCCTTTCTGTATTACAATATATACAGTGAAAGTGCTTAACTATATTCAATTTGCAGTTAACCAACTTCAGTATACGCAATATTTAAACTATTTCCTACAGTATGGAAAAGTACAAGGATTTAAGATAAAGGATGTACATGCCTAAGCTGAGTAGCTATGTAATCAAGTTGCTCTAGCTCTCTTCTTCTTCCATCAACCCATTCTTTACCCCGCCCCCCATCACATTTTGTCAGCCTCATTCATGTCAAGTCCCATAGATTTTAAGATCAGAAGGGACCATCATGATCACCTAGTCTGACCTCCTGCACATTGCAGGCCACAGAACCTCACCCACCAACTCCTGTAACAGACCCAGAACCTCCAGCTAGATACTGAAGTCCTCAAATCATAATTTAAATAAGTTACAGAGAATCCACCATTTACACTAGTTTAAACCTGCAAAAATACCAGGGTCTCTGCCAATCTGACCAGGAGGAAAATTCCTTCCTGAACCCAAATATGGTGATCAGTTGGACCCTTAGCATGTGTGTAAGACCCACCAGCAAGACACCTGGACAGAATTCTCTGAAGTAACTCAGAGCCCTCCCCATCTATATCCCATCACTGACAGGTGAAGATATTACCAGACACAGATCGGCTACATGCCATTGTAGGCAGACGCATCATACCATCCCCTTCATAAATGTATCAAGCTCAGTCTTGAAGCCAGTTAGGTTTTTTGCCCCCATTACTGTGCTTGGAGGGCTGTTCCAAAACTTCACTCCTCTGATGGTTAGAAATCTTCATCTAATTTCAAGCATAAACATGTTGATGGCCAGTTTATATCCATTTGTTCTGGTGCCTGTAGTAAAGAAAGAGAGCCTGGAGCATTGGGCATGTTGCAAGATTTGAGGCCTGAGCCAGAGGCTCTGAACCAAAGTCAGGCCATGTAGTAAAACAGATACTTACAAATCCACTGTCCGGTACATGAAGTTGACATAGTTGTTGTTAAATTACTAGGAATTAGATATTGATGTAAATATATTCCAGTTAGTATAGATACATTTTAATCTAATACAAGATCAGATGGTTTGACAAGATGATGCATAGGGAAGTTTTGTCCAAAATATCAGGAAGAAGGGGAGGTAACAAGCAGATGTCATGAAATAAATAAGGTGGTGTGTAACTTGTGTATTCTAGTTGTTTGCCTCAGCCTATAAATGTCAGGGTACTTCACCTTAACCCTTTGTCCAGCCTAAGGGGTAGTGGAAAGTCCTGCTGCCGGCTGAGCTGAGTCCATTGTAATGAGCATACATGTGTTAATGTAGACATTGACCCCAGGAGCTAGTACTGTGGTTCACTGACAATAAACCTGGCCAAGCACCTTCACCACTGAACCGTGCCCTGTGGTCTTCCTTTATAAGTAGCATTGAGGTCTGCCGAATTAATGTGCCGCACTATCTACCAATAACATCGGAGCCCCAAGGAGAAAAGCTGTGGGCAGCCTAAACAGCACTTCCAAGGCAACAATATTCCAGCCTCCAGCACTTAACCACATTGGGTAGTACTATCGAGGTCTGCTGAACCAGCTATCTACACAGAGCTGGGACAGCATAGGGAAAGAACACACACACACACACAATTTACAACAGAATCCACACTGACACTTAACTTAAATAACTCCTTTCTCTCCCTGTTATTTATCCCTCTGATGTGTTTATAGAGAGCAATCATATCTCCCCTCAGCCTTCTTTTGGTTAGGCTAAACAAGCCAAACTCTTTGAGTCTTTGAGTCTTTTTGCGGATGATACTAAACTGGGAGGAGTGGTAGATACGCTGGAGGGGAGGGATAGGATACAGAAGGACCTAGACAAATTGGAGGATTGGGCCAAAAGAAATCTGATGAGGTTCAATAAGGATAAGTGCAGGGTCCTGCACTTAGGACGGAAGAACCCAATGCACAGCTACAGACTAGGGACCGAATGGCTAGGCAGCAGTTCTGCGGAAAAGGACCTAGGGGTGACAGTGGACGAGAAGCTGGATATGAGTCAGCAGTGTGCCCTTGTTGCCAAGAAGGCCAATGGCATTTTGGGATGTATAAGTAGGGGCATAGCGAGCAGATCGAGGGACGTGATCGTTCCCCTCTATTCGACATTGGTGAGGCCTCATCTGGAGTACTGTGTCCAGTTTTGGGCCCCACACTTCAAGAAGGATGTGGATAAATTGGAGAGAGTCCAGCGAAGGGCAACAAAAATGATTAGGGGTCTGGAACACATGAGTTATGAGGAGAGGCTGAGGGAGCTGGGATTGTTTAGCCTGCAGAAGAGAAGAATGAGGGGGGATTTGATAGCTGCTTTCAACTACCTGAAAGGGGGTTCCAAAGAGGATGGCTCTAGACTGTTCTCAATGGTATCAGATGACAGAACGAGGAGTAATGGTCTCAAGCTGCAGTGGGGGAGGTTTAGATTGGATATTAGGAAAAACTTTTTCACTATGAGGGTGGTGAAACACTGGAATGCATTACCTAGGGAGGTGGTAGAATCTCCTTCCTTAGAGGTTTTTAAGGTCAGGCTTGACAAAGCCCTGGCTGGGATGATTTAACTGGGAATTGGTCCTGCTTTGAGCAGGGGGTTGGACTAGATGACCTTCTGGGGTCCCTTCCAACCCTTATATTCTATGATTCTATGATTCTATGATTCATAAGGTAGGTTTTCCATTCCTCTGATCATTCTAGTAGCCCTTCTCTGCACCTGTTCAGTGTGATTCATCTTTCTTAAAGATGGGAGACCAGAATTGCACACACTAATCCAGAAGAGGTCTCACCAATGCCTTGTATACAGATACTAACACTTCCCTGTCTCTACTGGAAATACTTCTCCTCATACATCTTAGGACTGCATTAGCTTTTTCACAACTGCAACACACTGGTGGCTCAGTCATCCAGTGGTCAACCAATACACTCAGATCTTTCTCCTCCTCTGTCACTTTCAACTGATAATTCCCCATTTTACAGCAAAATTTCTTGTTGTTAGTCCCTAAGTACATGACCTTGATTTTGCACTATTACATTTCTAGCATTATCTTCTAGAACGTTCTTCTGGCAGCCTGGCTCCTCATATTATAGTGTACCTCACCTAGGGCTATTTTTTATGTTTTACACCATTGTTCACTGAATATGAGGTTGAAATTATATGCTGTATCTCCAGGAGCCCAGGGGAAGAGAACAAAAGGGTATCTTTATGTCACCTTTGTGCCCTCAGGATTCTGGAGGCTTCTCATTGCTCTAATCTACAACCTGAGCCTTAGGAAATCGCCACAGATCCCCAAGTTACAGTCCTTCCCCTAGAGTCCCCTTTGCTGGGATTTGCAGGGGCTAGGAAGAATCCCACCATGGGGCTGCCTTGCATGTGGCATCCAGAGGCCAGATTGGGGGACAGAATCTGTCCCAGAAACACTGGTAAAGACACAGAATGTGAGCCTGCAAGCTGACAAAAATGAAATAAAATAATAAATAACAAAAAAGAATAGGAAGGTTCACATGGACTAGTTTCTCACAGGCATGTGCCCTAGACTTGCTCAGCCTTTTAACCCTATTACAGTAGCTGCTGTAATCTGAAAGGGAAATGCTGTGAGAGAGAGAGAGAGAGAGTCCATGTTGAGATGGCAGCTGATCCTGAACAAAGTCTTGAAACACCAGGGGCTAAAGCTTTCACAGACTAAAAGAGTTTCATACATTTTAAAAAAAAGAGTTGTTTTTTCCCCTTCAACCCCCTTCACAACTGCTTTTGCAGGGGGTAGGGAAACTCTAGCTCTGCATTATTTTTATGGCAATGAATTTGCCATGATGTCATGTTCTCAAAGCAATGGGGGGATTTTTCCACCACTCTGCTGCAGCTCTTATTCTACCTGTATGTAGAGAAATATTTTTCTCTGCTCTTTTGGCCAGTAAAGTCACCCACTACTCTCCTGCATTGAATAGATTGGGTGTTAAATTACCCACTGCAGATGATTTAATAGCTATGGCTTATTCTGGAGGACTTCTAAATTGATTTAAAAAGTCATCCAAAGGCATTTTTCACCTGTAAATTTCTATATTAACCTAGCCAAAGGCTTGTGGGTCTGCTGAAATTTCTGAGGTACATGGCCTCTAACATCCCCTTGCAAAGAGAAAAATAAAACCTCATCCACTATATTAGATAGGAGTAGAAACTTGGAAGCCTATCCTTCATCTCCTAAGACCTGTCAAATAAGGAGCCTCTTGGTGAAACCTTGGAAATGCAGAGTTTGAGGAAAGTTGTTTTTAATAGACTGATCCAACACAAACTACATACAATCATTCACAGTGATAACTAATGACAATCACTCCTCTGGCTACACCTTGGTTTATAAGAGCTGTGACAAGGTGGGGACACCCAATCCAGTAAGTTTACCCTGTCCTTTGAGCTGCCCTCTGTCTCTAGGCAGTGAGACCTAAGGGCTAAAGTCAATAGGGTTTGCAGGGCAGCAAGGCCTAGCAACCAGAGTCAAGAGAGTTTTCCTCCAGGTTGGACTGTATGGCCTAGTGGCCAGTTGGGGTATGTGGGCTGCAAACTGGGGAAAGGGGTGGCAGCCAGGGTAGGGGGACTCAGGCTTTCCCTGCTCCACCGGATCCCAGCCCAGAGTGCCTGCCACTGAGTCAGCAGGGATCCATCTGCAACACGCTGACTATCATCGGGACAATGGCTAGAGTCCCCAGGCTGCTTCCTCCTGTGATACTCATGGTGGTGGTCTGTGCATCTTTGGGGTCTCCGGGTTCCTCTGCCAGTGCCACTCCCTATAGCTCAGACCTCCCTAGGGCATCCACAGGTAGCTGGATGCCTTCTTGGGTCTCGGTGCATTTGACTTCCTCGGTCTGGAATTCCAGCTGCTCCCAAGCAGGAGCCAACAAGGAGTATCCTTCCTCTCTGGCAGTCAGCCCAGACTGAGCTGGGCTGCTCACTCTTATACTGGTGCTACATCTTCAGCGTTCCCAGTAGGAACCTGGAAGTGTGGCTTCTTCAGCCCACAGTGAGGAGTTAACCCTTCCCCATCCAGTGAAGAGTGAGTTCACCCCATCACAAGAGAGCATATTGATTAATAACTGTCTCAATTTGAGTTCACCCTAAAAATATCAACTGAAAAGGCCAGATCATCTGTTGGTCTAAATCAGGGTAGCCAGTTTACACCAGATGAAGAGCTAAGATAAAATCTCTTTATACTTGTCTTAGAACCCATCAAAGCCCAGTCTTTGAACTAGAGTGAATTGAAAAATAGGGTTTCTTCCCCTTCCCAAAAAGATTTGACAAAAGCATGTTTTTCTCATTTTCATTGCAATTTTCCATGGCAAATATTAACTTTTCAGTGATATATTGAAAATCAAACACATTTTGGCTGAAAACCAAAAATGTTTTGGTTTTGGGGTGTTTGGTTTTTTGACAAAACATCAAAATTTCCCCTAAGAAGCAGACACCTTTAATGAAAAATTTTCTTTAGTTGAAAACCCAATTTTCTGTTGAAAAACAGTTTATACAAAAAAGTCCGAAAAACCTTAGTTTAGACTCTACCATACAAACTGCACTTTAATAGTCCACCAAATCAAAAATTATGTGTAAGTAAGTCCTTTGCTTTTAAACTGTCATCTGTTCCTTCAAATAGTTAACTCATAGTTACAGTGGGGATGCAAAATATAATAGTTAAGTCTGGTGTGTGAGCTTTCTTTTCTTACTTTCAAATATCAATAGTATTTTTTTTAAATATTTTAAGACTACATGGAAAAGAATGAGGGTGTGCTGAGTAGAGTTGGAAATTCTGATATTAGAAGTGCTCTAAATGCATCATTCAAATCATTTTTGTATGAAAAAATGGCCTTTATTGAGATTTTGTTTAACAGAAAATTTTCATTTCTTTCAAAATTTTCTAGTTTTTTTGTAGAAAAAAGCAAACATTTCAGTTTTTAAAAAATTGAATCATTTCTAGCTTTTAATACAAAAACAGGTAAATTTCTGTGAAGATTTGAAAACACTCACACACACACACATTTTTCTTCTTTGGAAATTCTTTGCGTAGAATCTATTTTCCTATGAGCTGTAGTTTATGTACAGATTGTTCTTTTTAAATGAACTGTATGAATTGGTATGTGTCAGAACTGCATTTTTTGTTGTATTAATATATTTATTTGGATTGAGGGGAAATGTAGAGAGTAAAAACAATGATAGAGTGAAGATATTTAGGCAGATTCTGTGCCCCATTCCATTCATTTTGTGCTGCTCACCTGTGATTGCCCTGCCAATTCTCTGTCCCCCTATCTGCAGCCTCAGAGCAGGGAGTACATCAGGGCAGAGAGGGGGTGTGGTTGGAACCATCCCCAGCTGGTGTTCGGTCCCTTGGGGACCTTTGCCAGCTGGCTCCAGTTAGAGTAGCATCCTGGCTGTTCTAACCCAGGGCAGAGAGTCAGGACTGGTGGTAGAGAATCAGGGAGATGTAACTGGCTCCCGGATAGCACCCTGGATGCAGTACAAGATGTGGCCCTTTGTCTCAGTAAGATGCTGTTTTATACCCTCTTCTCAAGTATTGTTTCCAGGTTCTATGATACTTTAATATTTTGGATACTTGCTATAATTGTCACCATATCTATGAACCACTAACATTTATTTTTTATTTTTTTAGAAAAAGCTGTCTTCTGTTTGCCGCTACAATTTATGCCATTTGGGCATGTAACTTTCTGATAGGAACAAAGAATGTAGGGCATAATTACAGAGTGGGAGACGCTGTCCTGGGAAACAGTGACTCTGAAAAAGTTGTGGGGTCATAGTGGATAATACAGCATTGTCACATAAATTTCACAATAATATTATTGACCAGTGTGTTATTTGTTTTCAAATGATATCTTACAAGACATATGTTGTACAAATATCATTATAGTACCAAGTAGGGTGTGTATATGAGGTATCTTGGGTCACAGATGCATAAATAGGAGAATATCAACAAGGAATAAAGAGGTTATTTTATCTCTGTATTTGTCACTGGTGCAACTGCTGCTGGAATGCTGTGTCTGGTTCTGGTGTCCACAATTCAAGAAGAATGTTGATAAATTAGAGAGGGTTCAGAGAAGAGCCACAAGAATGATTAAAGGATTAGAAAACATGCTTTACATTCATAGGCTCAAAAAGTTTAATCTATTTAGTTTAACAAAGAGATGGTTAAGGGGAGACAATTACAGTCTATAAATACCTACATGAGGAACAAATATCTAATAATGGGCTCTTCAATCTAGCAGAGAAAGATATAACAGAATCCAGTGGCTGGAAGTTGAAGCTAGACAAATTCAGACTAGAAATGAAGTGTAAATTATTGACAGTGATAGTAATTAACCATTGGAGCAACTTACCAAGGGTCATGGTAGATTTTCCACCACTGATAATTTTTTAAAATCAAGATTGGATGTTTTTTTTTCTAAAAGATCTGCTCTAGGAATTATTCTGGGAAGTTCTATGGCCTATGCTATGCAGGAGGTTAGAGTAGATGAACACAGTGGTCTCTTCTGGCCTTTGATTCTATGATATTCAGGTGCAGTCAGGTGAGCAAACATATGAGACATTCATTGTTAATTCTTCCCACAAAAATGAGGATGCAAAAAAGGGGAAGGAGGGAAAGAGATGAGTTAAGGCTGAAAATCATACCTTACATATAGTTTTCCTTATATATAGTTTTATATATACCATTTGAGTGATAGTGATTGTGACATAAATGGCAATATCCTGCAATAAATTTAAATCAATAAACATTTTCAAGGGTAAATAACTTTGGAGTCCATTGTATTAAATATATTGAATTATGGTTATGTATTATTGAGGGCCTGGATGATCAAAGGACTAAATTGAACAATGTGGCAGAAAAGAATGATCTTTTGGGACAATATCTATGAAGTGGAATTCCTTGGAAACATCTCAGGGGAGGTGAATGCAAACCCCTTCCACTGGTTATTGATAAATGCAACCTTTTGAAACTGTACCCAGAGAAGAGAAGAATTGTCTGTAATCACCTGGTTCCTAAAGTTTGGAGCTTAAAGGCCCAAGCTATGTAAGGAAACAGGCAGATTTATGCAGTCTGGGTGCTTGTTCTGAGCTGAGGCTGCTATGAACTTGTAACCACAGAAAAACCCTTGGGTGTTCTGACACTGGCAAACCAGCTGACCTGTATATGACCCATAACAATTTAACAAGAGCTATTACAATTGTATCAGGACAATTCACTTGTATGTGAATTTCAAAGGGATATATTAGACCAGAAATCACTAACTCATTCATTTGTAGGAATAGAAATCAACGGTAGATGTTTGTCTGTGTACCTGTATCCCAGCGATCGGCAACCTTTGGCATGCGGCCCATCAGGGAAAGCTGCTGGCGGGCCAGGACAGTTTGTTTACCTGCAACATCCGCAGGTTGGGCCAATCGCAGCTCCCACTGGCTGCGATTCACTGTTCCAGGCCAATGGGGGCTGCAGGAAGCGGCGTGGGCCAGGCCACCTCTTCCCAGCCAAAGGTTGCAGATCCCTGCTGTATCCAGTTAGAAGTTTACCAATGTAACCAAATTAACTTTTAGATGCTAAATCCTTTTCATGTCTTAATTGTCTTACATTATGTATGTGACTGTGCTCAGTTAATCTTAGGATCAAAGATGTGAGACACAGCGGGAAACTAATAATATCTACATTATCTTCAGCTTATCTATCCCTGTTATAATGAATGACCGGCTGTTGCCTTATGTAGATGAGTGTAATTAAATTACCTATGTATGCTTAAAGAACAGGAGTACTTGTGGCACCTTAGAGACTAACAAATCTATTAGAGCATAAGCTTTCGTGAGCTACAACCCACTTCATCGGATGCATAGAATGGAACATATAGTAAAATATATATATATATATATATATATATATATATATATATATATATATATACACACACATACAGATAAGTTGGAAGTTACCATACAAACTGTGAGAGGCTAATTAATTAAGATGAGCTATTATCAGCAGGAGAAAAAAACTTTTGTAGTGATAATCAAGATGGCCCATTTAGACAATTGACAAGAAGGTGTGGGGATACTTAACTTAAGGAAATAGCTTCAATATGTGTAGTGACCCAGCCACTCCCAGTCTCTATTCAAATCCAAGTTAATGGTATCTAGTTTGCATATTAACTCAAGCTCAGCAGTTTCTCATTGGAGTGTGTTTTTGAAGTTTTTTGTTTCAAAATTGCTACCCTTAAATCTTTTACTGAGTGGCCAGAGCGGTTGAAGTGTTCTCCTACTGGTTTTTGAATGTTATGATTCCTGATGTCAGATTTGTGTCCATTTATTCTTTTGCGTAGAGACTGTCCGGTTTGGCCAATGTGCATGGCAGAGGGGCATTGTTGGCACATGATGGCATATATCACATTGGTAGATGTGCAGGTGATGGTGTGGCTAATGTGATTAGGTCCTATTATGGTGTCACTTGAATAAATATGTGAACAGAGTTGGCATCAGGCTTTGTTGCAAGGATAGGTTCCTGGGTTAGTGGTTTTATTGTGGTTGCTAGTGAGTATTTGCTTCAGGTTGCGGGGCTGTCTGTAAGCAAGGACTGGTCTGTCTCCCAAGATCTGTGAGAGTGATGGGTCGTCCTTCAGGATAGGTTGTAGATCTTTGATGATGCATTGGAGAGGTTTTAGTTGGGGGCTGAAGGTGACGGCTAGTGGCGTTCTGTTATTTTCTTTGTTGGGCCTGTCCTGTAGTAGGTGACTATTCGGTACTCTTCTGGCTCTGTCAATCTGTTTTTTCACTTCAGCAGGTGCGTATTGTAGTTTTAAGAATGCTTGATAGAGATCTTGTAGGTGTTTGTCTCTGTCTGAGGGATTGGAACAAATGTGGTTGTATCGCAGAGCTTGGCTGTAGATGATGGATCGTGTGGTGTGTCCTGGATGGAAGCTGGAGGCATGTAGGTAAGTATAGTGGTCAGTAGGTTTCCAGTATAGGATAGTGTTTATGTGACCATTGCTTATTAGCACAGTAGTGTCCAGGAAATGGACCGCTTGTGTGGATTGGTCTAGGCTGAGGTTGATCGTGGGATGGAAATTGTTGAAATCACGGTGGACTTCCTCAAGGGCTTCTTTTCCAGGGGTCCAGAGGATGAAGATGTCATCGATGTAGCGCAAGTAGAGTAGGGGCATTAGGGGATGAGAGCTAAGGAAGCGTTGTCTAAGTCAGCCATAAAAATATTAGCATACTGTGGAGCCATGCGGGTATCCATAGCAGTGCCACTGACTTGAAGGTATATATTGTCCCCAAATGTGAAATAGTTGTGGGTGAGGACAAAGTCACAAAGGTCAGCCACCGGGTTTGCCGTGACATTATCGGGGACACTGTTCCTGACGGCTTACAGTCCATCTTTGTGTGGAATGTTGGTGTAAAGGGCTTCTACATCCATAGTGGCCAGGAGGGTGTTTTCTGGAAGATCACCGATGGATTGTAGTTTCCTCAGGAAGTCAGTGGTGCCTCGAAGATAGCTGGGAGTGCTGGTAGCATAGGGCCTGAGGAGAGAGTCCACATAGCCAGACAATCCTGCTGTCAGGGTGCCAATGCCTGAGATGATGGGGCATCCAGGATTCCCAGGTTTATGGATCTTGGGAAGCAGATAGAATACCTCTGGTTGGGGTTCTAAGCATGTGTCTGCACAGATCTGTTCCTGTGCTTTTTTAGGGAGTTTCTTGAGCAGATGGTGTAGTTTCTTTTGGTAATCCTCAGTGGCATCAGAAGATAATGGCCTGTAGAATTTGGAGTTAGAGAGCTGCCTAGCAGCCTCTTGTTCATATTCCAACTTATTCATGATGACGACAGCACCTCCTTTATCAGCCTTTTTGATTATGATGTCAGAGTTGTTCCTAAGGCTGTTGATGGTGTTGTGTTCAGTACGGCTGAGGTTATGGGGCAAGTAATGCTACTTTTCCAAAATTTCAGCCCGTGCACGTTGACGGAAGCAATCTATGTAGAAGTCCAGCCTGTTGTTTCAACCTTCAGGAGGAGTCCACGCAGAATCCTTCTTTTTGTAGTGTTGGTAGGAAGGATTCTGTGGATTAGTATGTTGTTCAGAGGTGTGTTGGAAATATTCTTTGAGTCTGAGATGTAGAAAGTAGGATTCTAGGTCACCACAGAACTGTATCATGTTCGTGGGCCTGGAGGGACAAAAGGAGAGGCCCCAAGATAGGACAGACTCTTCTGCCGGGCTAAGAGTATAGCTGGAAAGATTAACAATATTGTTGGGTGGGTTAAAGGAACCACTGTTACGGCCCCTTGTGGCATGTAGTAGTTTAGATAGTTTAGTGTCCTTTTTCCTTTGTAGAGAAGCAAAGTTTGTGTTGTAAATGGCTTGTCTAGTTTTTGTAAAACCTATCCATGAGGAAGTTTGTGTGGAAGGTAGGTTTTTTATGAGAGTATCCAGTTTTGAGCTTGAATTAATATGCAAATTAGATACCATTAACTTGGGTTTGAATAGAGACTGGGAGGTGCTGGGTCATTACACATATTGAATCTATTTCCTTAAGTTAAGTATCCCCACACCTTCTCATCAACTGTCTAAATGGACCATCTTGATTATCACTGCAAAAGTTTTTTTCTCCTGCTGATAATAGCTCATCTTAACGAATTAGCCTCTCACAGTTTGTAAGGTAACTTCCAATTTATCTGTATATATAGAGAGAGTCTTAGTCTTTCCTTGCATTTTACAAGGTATGCGAAGTATCTACTTGGAGATCCCAGCCCTATAGCTTGGATCTTTTCCTGTTTAAAGTTCAGCAGACTAGTGACATACATATATATATATCTAACTATTTGTTCCATTCTATGCATCCGATGAAGTTGGCTGTAGCCCACGAAAGCTTATGCTCTAATAAATTTGTTAGTCTCTAAGGTGCCACAAGTACTCCTGTTCTTTTTGCAGATAGAGACTAACATGGCTGCTACTCTGAAACCTGTATGTATGCATAGGAAATTAAATGTTAACTTCAAAGTGGTGGATGAGTATGTGCTCAACAAAGAAGAATTCTCAGTCATGTACTGTTCTCAAAATACTTGACAGCCTGCTTCATCTATAAAAGTGAAACCTCTGGCCTGATCCTACATCTCTAGTCTGCTGAACTTTAAACAGGAAAAGATCCAAGCCGTAGGGCTGGGATCTCCAAGTGGATACTTGGCATACCTTGTAAAATGCAAGGAAAGACTAAGACTCTATATCTAAGCTGCACTTGGATTCTAACCTTTTGGGGTGATTCCAGAGAGACTTTTGCAAGAAAACAGACTCATCCATCACTGCTACAAATCTGATCTTCGGATGATGTCTGCCAAGGGGGTTCATTGGTGAGTTTTTAAGTGACTGAGAAGCCGAATTCTTGCCCTGCAGATTTTCCCACAGAAATGACAGGTGTAATCTTGGAGGAGACATAGTTGTTGGCTGGACAGTATTCTTGTAGTATTCTTGTCAGCAAGTTAAAGAAGTATGGGCTGAATGAATGCACTATAAGGTGGGTAGAAAGTTGGCTAGATTGTCGGGCTCAACGGGTAGTGATCAATGGCTCCATGTCTAGTTGGCAGCCGGTGTCAAGTGGAGTGCCCCAGGGGTCGGTCCTGGGGCCAATTTGTTCAATATCTTCATAAATGATCTGGAGAATAGTGTGGATTGCACTCTCAGCAAATTTGCGGATGATACTAAACTGGGAGGAGTGGTAGATATGCTGGAGGGCAGGGATAGGATACAGAGGGACCTAGACAAATTGGAGGATTGGGCCAAAAGAAATCTGATGAGGTTCAATAAGGATAAGTGCAGGGTCCTGCACTTAGGATGGAAGAACCCAATGCACAGCTACAGACTAGGGACCGAATGGCTAGGCAGCAGTTCTGCAGAAAAGGACCTAGGGGTGACAGTGGACGAGAAGCTGGATATGAGTCAGCAGTGTGCCCTTGTTGCCAAGAAGGCCAATGGCATTTTGGGATGTATAAGTAGGGGCATAGCGAGCAGATCGAGGGATGTGATCGTCCCCCTCTATTCGACATTGGTGAGGCCTCATCTGGAGTACTGTGTCCAGTTTTGGGCCCCACACTACAAGAAGGATGTGGATAAATTGGAGAGAGTCCAGCAAAGGGCAACAAAAATGATTAGGGGTCTGGAACACATGACTTATGAGGAGAGGCTGAGGGAACTGGGATTGTTTAGTCTGCAGAAGAGAAGAATGAGGGGGGATTTGATAGCCGCTTTCAACTACCTGAGAGGTGATTCCAGAGAGGATGGTTCTAGACTGTTCTCAGTGGTAGCAGATGACAGAACAAGGAGTAATGGTCTCAAGTTGCAGTGGGGGAGGTTTAGGTTGGATATTAGGAAAAACTTTTTCACTAGGAGGGTGGTGAAACACTGGAATGTGTTACCTAGGGAGGTGGTAGAATCTCCTTCCTTAGAAGTTTTTAAGGTCAGGCTTGACAAAGCCCTGGCTGGCGTGATTTAATTGGGGATTGGTCCTGCTTTGAGCAGGGGGTTGGACTAGATGACCTCCTGAGGTCCCTTCCAACCCTGATATTCTATGATTCTATGGACTATTGTGCCCTTTCTTTCCTCCTTTGTTGCTTCTCTGTCTCATGAGCACATCTGTTCTCCTACAAGTGAGCTGTGGCTTTCTGCATGGTGTGGCGCCACTGTGTTCCATTCAGAACATACTTGTGGAACAGAACAAATCTGATATAAGGAATTTGTAATGTATATAATCTTTTAACAATTCAATAACTCTCTTCTTTTCTTTTATTAATAAATCTTTATTTGGTTTACTAAGGATTGGCTGACAACATGATGTTGAGGTAAGAGCTGAAATATATATTGACCTGATGGTGTGTCTGGTCCTTTGGGACAGTTAGAACCTCACATATAGTGAATTGGGTTTTCAGTAACCTCTCACTATATTAGACCAATTTGTTTGGATGGGAACAAAGGGCTGGAATGCCTAAAGGGGACTGTGTTTGGCTTCTTGTTAGCCAGTGTGGTGCTACAGAAGCTCTTTTGTTACTGGTTTGGTGAATCTAATTATAGAATGAACCACCAGTTTGCGGGGATTATCTACCTTGTTTCTTGACGTCTGCCTTGAGGTGGAGTTCTCAGTGTGGTCTATTCCAGGCACCGGTCACAAAGGGTTCAAAGAACTGACTCCAACCAGAGCCCTGGTTGGAGCTGGGAGGTGATCTCTGGTAAGAACATAAGAACAGCCATACTGGTTCAGACCAAACGTCCATCTAGCCAGGCATCCTGTCTTCTGACAGTGGCCAATGCCAGATGCTTCAGAGGGAATGAAGAGAACAGGTTATGATCCATCCCATGTTGCCCATTCCAGCTTTTGGCAAAGAGAGGCTAGGGACACTTCAGAGCATGGTTTTGCATCCCTGCCCATCCTGGCTAATAGCCATTGATGGACTAATCCTCCATGGACTTATCTCGTTCTTTTTTTAAACCTAAGCTTATTAGCATACCTGTAGGTTCTTTTATTGTTTTTAAATATGTTTTCTCTGTAATGCCTTCACCTTAATAATAAATGTACTTGCTTAGAAGGGCTGTGTGGTAACTTGAAACTGCAGGCAATTAAAATGTTCATAGCCTTCAGAGAGAAAGCAAAGCATAGACAATGGCCTGTTTAAACAGTCAGGTTTCCTGGGGAAATCACAGTGTATACTGTGAACTGTGCAGTCTGGAAAATAAAACAGTAAGGAAGGAGAGAGACACAGGTCTCTTCCCAGAGATGAGATAGCTGAGAAGCTGGGAGCCTAGAGTGGACCAGTGGGGAGAAAATACAGGTGCAGTTGCCCTGAACTGTGATAGGGATGTCTATGTGACAGACTGCAAAGCAATGTAATAAATGGAAGTTATAATTCACAGCTGACTACTTCGGCTCACTAATCCATATTTCCAGGACTACTTCTAACATACCAAACCTCTTTCCAGCTTTAAGCAGTCATTTAGTAAAAATCTGTTTTTTGTTTTTTTGGGGGGTTGGTTTGTTTAAGATTCCCCCAAATGTGGGTTTTCTTCAATAATATTACACCTTCTGGAGGCCAGGAATGGGCAACAACATTTCGTTCTGGAACAGTTACATGTTTAAAGCCTGGTATGTCATGACACAACAGGGCTGCAAACTTGAACTTTACCCCCATAAGAAATTCAGGAATCTCCCTTTCTAATGGTTTTAGACTTTTGTTCCTAATCCTGATTCCACATATCATAAGGTTCAGGACCTAAAAATCAGTGTCGTTCTGTATGGAAAGGCTGGCTTAGCTTAAGTAATTATTAAAGGTTTCTAGGTTTCTAAAAATATATTGGTTATAATTTGTCTTCCCAGTCTTTGACTCTTATACAGCTGGACTCATGGTACCAAGGAAGCCCAGAGTTGGTGAGATACTAAACAGAGTACTCTCTCAAACTTTTGTAAAATATTATTCTGTAAAATGTCTGGCATACACAGACTATATGATGGTGTGCAGCACTCATTTGGGATGACTTGGTAACCCACTGGTAACTTCACCAACTTCATCAGACCATCATGTAAAATATATTAAATCTGTTTTTTCACCCAAAACTCAAATCCAGCCAACTGCAAGAACACTTTAACAGCAATATTACATAATAGTTAAAGACAGAAAATTAAGAATAAGGTATAAAGCTGCAGATTTATAAGCAGTGTCTTATTTTGCCAGCAAGGTTACTTGGAACTCTCCCACTTCTGAAATTAAAAAAAACTACGTTCTTTACCCTGCTCCACCCTTCTGAAATAATTTCATAAGGCCTACCATTTACCATAAAATCAATAATGGGACCAAGCTTGTTAGGCAAGGTAACCAGATAGAGGTGTAATTAAACAGAGCTAGTTGAGAGTTTCTCCCTACTCATTTTCCAAAAGCCATCTGAAGCAAGTTAAAATAAATCTGACAAGATGGCATGAAATAGTGACTGCCCTGTATTCTGCCAGCATTCCTGGAAACATAGCTCATAAAACACACTAACTCCTATAAAAGCCTTCAAGGGTCCAATAAGGGACAGAGAAATTAATCTTTTCTTGATTTTCATCTGTTTTACTTCAGTGATGAAACCATATTCCTTCTATTCTTCTACAAGATAAGAATTCTTATTCAAAGAGGACCTGATTCTGCAACCCAGTCTTGTCGAGTAGCTCTTCAATGGGATTTCAGTGGGATAGTTCACATAAGAACATACCATTCAACATGAATAAGAGTTGCAGAATTGAACTTTCAGCTTTTGTTACTGCTGTTGTCATTTGCAAGCTGGCAATCACCTGGAATTTGAACTGTCAAGGAAAACATTTTTTTATCCCTAGTTCAGCAATCCTCTAGAGACTGCATGCCATGCCAGCTTAGGGCAGCCTTTGCTTGACCTAAAAGACGCATAACAATAATATGCTATCCTGTACAAAAATAATACAGGACAGGGCAGTTCACTATTAGAGTATGAGCAAACAGAAATTTGAAAGACTGCATTGCACAAAGCTGCCAAAATCCATCTTCTCGTCTACTGTTAAAAAACAAACTGGTGTCATTACATAAAGGGCTCCTTTTTGGAGGTCATGTGAGCATTTCCTGACATTTCATCCATCATAGAAGGAATATTGTCATACATTAGAGAGTTTTCTCCATAGTTCTTTTTTTAAAAAGTAAATATTACATCCTAAAAGCAGACATGAATTATGACCTGATGTACTGTGTGATAAACTGGGAAATATCTTTATATGTAATGAATATTGTTATGTTCACAGCATACACAGAGATGTTAGATAAAAACAGAACATATTCTTGCTGGAAGGTAGCAATATAGCACTACTTTATTTCTTAGAATTCAGAATAATAACACAAAAGAACCAAAAACCCAGACACACACAAAGCAGGCTGCTCCCTAAAAAAGCTAGACACAACTCACCCTACCTTACTCTAGGCTAGCTCTCTTCAACCCCCAAACTAATGTAGAGAATCATCTGCATACTGAGGACAGCATACTACTTCTCTGTTCAACTCTGGTGAGATGACACCTAAAATACTGAATTTTATTTTGTTCACCTCAGTCCCAGAGCACTGTAGAGAAAAAGTAAGGAGTTCAAAGAAGAGCAAAGGATGATATTTACCTGTGTGTTTGTACAGCACCTAACACAATAGGGTCCTGATCCTGATCAAGACTACGGCTATCTCAACAGTAAATCGTGGATTCAATTTATTTTCACTGTCTCTTCTCTAATTCTTTTGGTGTTCACAACATTGAAACTGACTAGAATGAACTTTTGGTGCTAATGTGTGTGTCATACAGGATACAGTTTAATAGAAATTCACCTTTTGTTTAGCAATAATAAATATTTATTACATATAAGCAGCACATGATATTTTGCATTTTTATTTATAATCTCATCAAGCATTTATATAGTTATTATAAGTACATATTTTTATTTAGTTAACAGCCTAGAAGACTATGTGTAAGTCTTAGCTTTCTAGCCCAATTCTCTCCCTTTTTAATGGTACATAACAGATATTTAATATCCCCAAAGAGTACACATCACTCTATATTTTGGGCTAAGCATCTCAACATCCCACATTACTGATTTGTGCTATTTTTTCCATTACTGAATTCCAAATCACCACCTAGAATGGACTCCATTGCACAGACATGAATAGCTGTTAATGGATAAGTGATTTACATTCTACCACAAGAGTGAGTGAGCATCACATCAATGAATCAAAGTGTGTCCAAGAAAAAAATATGGCATACATTACAAACATATTATCATAAAGCTAACCTGATCAGTGAATATTTGACACTTCCAAGCAGCCTGCACCAGTACCACTTCCAGTGAGAGCCACTCCACTCCAGCAGAAGTTAGAGGGGATGGCTGGGTCAGAACTGTTGGGCCACTTCAAGAAGCACCTTGTGCTGCATTTCAGGAGGAGTTGATCCAAGTTCAAGAGAAAGTAGAAATGTAAGAGGAAAGTAAAATATGAGATGAAAGAAAAGAGAACAGGAGATGATCCACAACAGAGTGGGAGAGGCTTCATTTTTTAAATATGGAACCCTAAACTACAGATAAATAAATAAAGCTATGGGCCTATAATCTGACATGTTGATGTTGTTGGACCTCTCGCACTTTCATATGCTCCCTCATGGCCAAGTGTTTGATAACAGTGGCCTTGCCTCAGTTTCCCTTTTGGTATCAATTCCAAAATGTGGCCTATAAAGCTCAGCCTCACTTTATGACTCCAGCCCTCTTCCTAGGTCAGTTGAGTCCCCACCCCCTTTCAGAGTAATAAGGGGTCTCACCCCCAGGTCCTAAGGGTCTTGTGATAGGCCTCCAATCACTAATCCTGATGGACACTTGGCTATTGCTATTTTGGTCCCATCTGTTAAGAGAATCTATGGAAAACGCCAAAGCAACAGTTGTTCCTGTTACCATTGTTATAACTATTAGCATATCTCAGCATATCTGAGGCTGAGGAATGCTTGGTCAATATGAAGACCAGATTGTGTTAACACTTAAGGTGTAGGCTATTCAGGTCAGAGTTCAGACACACAAGTGGATCAATGTGGTGAGGCTCACATTGCTGCTGCCTAGGATATACCAGTTTAGTGGATAAGCTGAGGACTACAGTTTCCAGCACTATCATCATAGGGGCAGCAAGACTGTATGCAAAACTTGGGGCAGGGACCATCTTTTTGTTCTGCATTTGCACAGTGCCTAGCACAATGGGGTCGTGGTCCATGATTGGGGCTCCAAGGCACTATGCTAATACAAATCATAAATAATAAATATTAATAATATTTAGCCATCATCTTACTCCTTTAAGGCTTCTGCAGATCTGGATTAGGCTTCAAGAAATTTCAAGCAAATTTTTGTCATCAGTCATATTGAAACTCTTGACTGATAACAAGAGTAATGCCAGATCATCACTGTACATTTGTCTCTATTTGTGTGTGTGTGTGTTTGCATAGCTATTCAGATGAGAAGAAACAAGGCAAGGACACTAAATTAAGTGCTATTCAGTTGATTTTGTTTTGTACAATCCATTTAAGCACCGTTCACATTATACATTCCAGAAACTATTGTGTTCAGATCAGTCAAGGGTCTAATAAATATATGCTATCTTTTAATAATCTGTGAACAAGATGGATAAATCTGCTAGCAACTTTAAATCTGTCTGAAGCTCAAAACCTGTTTATATGAAGGTTCATGTACTTTGGCTTTGAGAAGAGTATCTACAATCTGGTTTTTAGAAATGCACTCATTGATTACTTCCATGTAGTATACGACTTCTGTATTGAGACAGTGCAACTTTTATAAACTTTGTTCTCTAATATATTCTTTACACAATTGACTGGAACCTTGTATGTATAATTGCTCAACCTATTATTAAGAGTGCAACACAAAACTATGACATGCATTTACGCAGTGAAGAGGAATTTTTTTCTTAAGCCTTTATTATACTTCATTTAAAAAAGCTCTAACTACAATTGAAAAACTAGGGCTCCAATAAAAATGACAACACAAATCAAACAAATAGATATTTGCCATAAAGGTATCACTGGGATCAATTCAGCAGAATAAGGCTTCAAAATAACTGTAATAAACAACATGTAAGACACACAAAGAATGTCCATTGATAAACTGCACTACAATTTTAATTAATATTATCTTACAAAATTGTGAGTTTCTATCTGAAGTACTTTGATTAAGGTCCATCTTCACTTAAGTAACAGATATGCTATATTTCATGCTTAGATAGCGGTGCGGCTGTCAAGGTAACATGTTCTTGCCTTTCCCCAAATGTTCTTATTTAAAACAAACAAAAAAAACCCTGCATTTCCTCAATGAATATCTCCAGCCAAGACACTAATTTATTTTCAAAGGTTGTTAGGTTCATTTTCTGATGCTAATATCCCTCAGTGGCTACACAGAACCAATAACAGGGTGAGTAACAGAATAACGTTTATAGTGATCTTATCTGTCACACCCTATGTTCTTTGAATATATATAATGCTGATTTTACTATTCCTTCTTATTAGATGAATTTATATTCGGCATAGAAATTATATTATAGCCTCTTAACCAAGTGCTTTTGCTATTTAGATGAACTATATAACACATTGTATGCCTGCAGAATAATAATGTGATAAATATTTGCCAGTGTGAGGCTGTTAAAAAGGATAATGTCAAATAAGCTATTTTCATTCTTTGGTAAGATGTTATAAGAAGTTCGGGGAACCCAAAAGTAATTTCTCAATTTTGAAAAGACATTTAGTGCTATGCAGTATTCACTTGGTACACCTCCTTTGCCACCTCCCATTCCTTCTCTGTTTCACTGTCCTAAAAAAAGGCCTATTTGACCCCTCTTCCTCTCTAACCATAGAACCATTTTCAGTCTCCTTCCCTCCAGATTTCCAGACTGAGGTGTCATGTGGTTGGGAAAATAGGGTTTGCAATATAGAGGCTATTTCTGTCTGTGAGCTCAATACAGAAGCTCAACTTTTCATTTATGAACAAGGCCAGTTTTTCATCTCCAACATATTCAGAAGCTTCAATCGTCTCTTTCAGGTGGGAACATTGTCTTGGTGAACTGTGCCATGGAAGCTTTAAGAGGGATTACTATATTGCTTTTTCTTTGGGGAAATCCTAAAAATCACTTCCAGTGGAATCAAGAAAATTAGAACACTGAGACGGTTCAAGTTTGGAGAAACAAGTATCAACCCTGTGTTGCATAAGAGAAAAATGAAGATTTCCTGGACAGACATGAGGATGTGCTTCTGCAGGCACAACATTCTGAAGAATCAGAGCAGGCTGTGCAGTGGGGATAGAAGGACACTGAAGAAAATTGGCCGCATGTGACCTCCTGGAGAAGAAAGAGGAGCATCCATGTACCAGCAATGCAGATACAGATGAGTAACCATTTTCATGTTCTCTCCACAGGTACTAATGAGGAGAGTGGTCTAGATGATACATCTGAGGGAAGGGAGCAGAGGAGGCTCCACCGATTAGAAGGCATGAGATGCACTGTTCTAGGGATGGGGGTTCCATGACCAGCACTCTCAAGAGAAGGAGGTGGGTGGTGGTGGTTGGGAAAGCCCTCCTAAGGGGGACTGAGTCATCTATCTGCTGTCCCGACCGGAAAAGCCAAGAAGTGTGCTGCTTGCCAGGAGTTAGGATTCACGATGTGACAGAGAGACTGCCGAGACTCATCAAACCCTCGGATCACTACCCCTTCCTGCTTCTCCACGTGGGCACCAATGATACTGTCAAGAATGACCTTGAGTGTATCACTGCAGGCTACATGGCTCTGGGAAGAAGGATAAAGGAGTTTGAGGCGCAAGTGGTGTTCTCATTCATCCTCCCTGTGGAAGGAAAAGGTCCAGGTAGAGACCATCGAATCATGGAAGTCAATGAATGGCTATGCAGGTGGTGTTGGAGAGAAGGCTTTGGATTTTTTGACCTTGGGATGGTGTTCCAAGAAGAAGAATTGCTAGGCAGAGATGGGCTCCACCTAATGAAGAGAGGGAAGAGCATCTTTGCAAGCAGGCTGGCTAACCTAGTGTGAAGGGCTTTAAACTAGGTTCACCGGGGGATGGATACCAAAGCCCTGAAGTAAGTGGGGAAGTGGGATACCAGGAGAAAGCACAAGCAAGAGAGCGCAAGAGGAAAGCAGGACAATCAGCAAATTATCTTCAGTGCCTGTACACAAATGCAAGAAGCCTGGGAAACAAGCAGGGAGAACTGGAAGTCCTGGCACAGTCAAGGAATTATGATGTGATTGGAATAACAGAGACTTGGTGGGATAACTCACATAACTGGAGTACTGTCATGGATGGATATAAACTGGGAGGACAGGCAGGGCAGAAAAGGTGGGGGAGTTGCACTGTATGTGTAACCCCCAAGGAGATTACATGGATTCCTGGGGCTCTGTCTGTTGGCAGCTCAGAGAGAGGCATGCTGTCCTTGGTAGGGAGGGGGAGCCAAGGCAGACTCAGAGTCTGCCCAGCAACCAATAGGGAGTGAGAGGCCCTCTCAGGGAGAAGCCATTTTGTAGTCAGTCTGGAGCCAGCTAGGGAAAGGGCAGGACTGGCTGTGTGGGGAGCTGGTGAGTCCCAGGCCTGTATGCAGGGTACCCCCTGAGACCTGGCCTCTAGCGACCTGACAACAGATCCCTCCGCTGGGTTTTTCCTTCCCCACTGATGATTCCCAATTTGTAGCGTTTGCTGGGAAACTTCCCAGCCAGGCTGAGTTCACCCTCCAGCTTCCTAGGTGAGACCAGTCACCACATGGTCAGCTCTGCTCTGGCTGCTAGTCCAGAGAAGCTGCCTGCTGAGCATGTGACTGGAGGCTAGGCTAGGAGGCTACCGTTTGGAGGCTAGTGTAGTTGTGTAATCTGCACCTTGAGCCCCCTTTGTGGTGAGGGGAAATCCTGGGACCGACGCAGCCCAATTCCTGCCTGAGGAGGATCCCTGCCAGCAGAGAGCAGCCCCTCTGCAGTGACTGAGGAGTCCAGAGTCATCTTCGAATCTGAGGATCATTCATGGAGTTTGTGAGTGCACCATCTTTTAGTTAGTTAGTCAGGGAATTTGTTTTGGGGACCCACTACTCCCTGAACTGTGTCCTCAAGCCAGGGAGTAAGGGTTTGAGGATTTTATAGCCTGCTGCATATTACATCTGTGGAGGGATTTACCACCTTCTCCCACTTGTGAGTCCTTTGGGCTGTACTGAACCCAGTCAGCCACGCTGCTAAACCACTGCAGAGAAGAATTTTATGGTTATAGGTCATCAAGAGCCCCAGTAAAGTACGCGTATCAACAGGACACTAATTTTACATTTGCTACATCAAGTCACGGGTATTTTCAGTGTGGGCACCGGTTTTACCCTGTTATGTTGTATTTGTCTCCTGTTTAATATAATTATTATGTTGAATATATTTTTATGTGTTTGTGTTATTTCTTGGAAGTCTCCAAGTAAGTGGGGCCAGTAAGTGGGGATTACTCTGTAGCTAGAATTTTCCGCCCACGCTGCCCTGGTGACCCTGCCAGGAAAGAGCAAGGGGGGTGGAGGCACCGCCAAATGATTTCATAGGAAAAAAAGAAAGAAGATACACCCCGCTGAGTGGGTGGCAGGATCCAAAAGAACCCAGACCTGTCCATCAAAACCTGTAAGTGGATTGGCATTAAAGGAGGTAACCAGGTGGAGAGGGGACACTACATTGGAGGCACAGCTGGGATCCCATCTTTTAAACTCAGACGTTAAATACACCTCTGCTGTCTTCCTGGGAAATTAAGTAAATTCCCAGTATGGATTACCAGAAGAGGCTTGTAACTTGGTGTGAGCTGGAGCGAGCTGACCCTGAACACCACTTCCTGCTCACTAATGTACCCACTGAATGGGAAGTTAGACAAATTGAAGATTGAGGAACATGATCGTTCCCCTCTATTCAACATTGGTGAGGCCTCATCTGGAGTACTATGTCCAGCTTTGGGCCCCATACTACAAGAAGGATGTGGAAAAACTGGAAAACGTCCAGCGGAGGGCAGCAAAAATGATTAGGGTACTGGAACACATGACTTATGAGGAGAGGCTGAGGGAACTGGAATTGTTTAGACTGTGGAAGAGAAGAATGAGGGGGGGATTTGATAGCTGCTTTCAACTACCTGAAAGGGGGTTCCAAAGAGGATGGATCTAGACTGTTCTCAGTGGTCGTAGATGACAGAACAAGGAGTAATGGTCTCAAGTTGCAGTGGGGGAGGTTTAGGTTGGATATTAGGAAAAACTTTTTCACTAGGAGGGTGGTGAAACACTGGAATGCGTTACCTAGGTAGGTGTGGAATCTCCTTCCTTAGAAGTCTTTAAGTCAGGCTTGACAAAGCCCTGTCTGGGATGATTTAGTTGGGGATTGGTCCTGCTTTGAGCAGGGGGTTGGACTAGATGACCTCCTGAGGTCCCTTTCAACCCTGATATTCTATGATTCTATGATTCTGTGATAAGATGAGATTGCTAATGTTAAAGAATGGGGAACCTGTGTGGTTCAGAGTCAGATGCAAGCAAAAGGGGAAGCTACTTTATCCCTTCTTGTAGAGAGCAAGATTATACTGTCTACTCTAGTGACTCCCCATGTAATTCTGCCAGATGGAGAGGATGGATGGAAGGTGACCATACAAGCACAATCACGTTTTCCCTTCCCATCTGCCCCACCATCTGAAACTATCAATTTTCAGTCCAAATTGGGGGACTTCCTTAGGCAGGAAGGGAAGACCATGACTGAATTAAGGACTCTTTTGGGAAGTAGTCCTGTGCCTCTTCCCAGTTTTACGGACCAAATAATTTTTGCTATGGGACAAGCAATAGGGGAGTCCATAAAGACAGCATATGAATCGGGCCCTTCCAGAAAGCTGAAGTTCTTTTCAGGTATTAAACCAGTGCCTGTAGGGGAAGATGACTATGACACTTGGAGGCATCAACTAAATCAGGTGTTGCAGGAATGGCAATGTAGTGATGCTGAAAAGAGGAAATGTGTAGCAGAAAGCCTGCGAAGACCTGCAGGGAATGTAATCTGTGCATTAAAAGCCAGCAAGCCTGTTGCCACTGTTGATGACTAAGTGGATTGGCATTAAATGAAGTAACCAGGTAAAGAGGGGGGCACTACATGTGGAAGAGAGCAATATGACTGCTCAGAGCTCCAGTATGAAACTGCAGAAAAACCTGAGAGACTCTGGATTAAGTTTAGAAGTGTGAGCAACAAGTGTGATGTTGTGGTGGGAGTCTGCTATAGACCACCAGATGAGGGGGATGAGGTGGACAAGGCTTTTTCAGGCAACTAACAGAAGTTACTAGATCACAGATGCTGGTTCTCATGGGGGACTTCAATCACCCCAATATCTGCTGGGAGAGCAATACAGCAGTGCACAGACAATTGAGGAATTTTTTGGAAAATGTAGGGGACAATTTCCTGGTGCAAGTGCTGGAGGAACCAACTAGGGCCAGAGTTCTTGACCTGCTGCTCACAAAGAGGGAAGAATTAGTAGGGGAAGCAAAAGTGGATGGGAACCTGGGAGGCAGTGACCATGAGATGGTCAAGTTCAGGATCCTGACACAAGGAAGAAAGGAGAGCAGCAGAATACGGACCCTGGACTTCAGAAAAGCAGCCTTTGACTCCCTCAGGGAACTGATGGGTAGGAACCCCTGGAGAATAATATGAATGCTACTGTTCTGGGCTCTATGAACCCCTCTAAAATAGATAAATATCATTCCCATCTCAGATGAGTGTCAGGAGACTTTACAAATGTTATATAGTTAAGTCTCATTTTTGCAAAGTATTTTTAGAACTGGTCACTGGCAGAGATTAGGAAAAAAACCTCGGGAGGTCCTAGCTCCAAGCTGTGCACTTCAGTTGCTGAATACATATGCCAGCCAGGCAGCTGTTGATCAAAACCATCCAAAGTGTGGAAAACATTTACTGCCTAATTTTGTTAAAATGCTTTGCAAATGTGAAAACTGGTGCATGAAATGCTATGTTTTGGTGGAAGTTTCAACAGGTCAGTCCATTCCACTGAAAGAAAACATTTTGCTATGAATATTTTCCGCAGCTCTAGGAGTGACATGACGTCTCACAGGGCCAAGTGAAAAGCCATCATAGGCCATGAAAAGAGGTTGGAAGGAGCTATTCAAAGCAATTCTCTGGAGGCCTAGAGAAGCCCTGAGCCAAGAGATAAATCAGGCTTGCAGGAAGGCAGCCTCAGGGAAGCTGCAGCAGGAAGGAGGGCAGGAGAGCAGATAAGGGAACTCAGCGTGCATTAGACAGAAAGAATCTGGGGAACCTAGCATAGCAGCCATAAACATACAGACACACACACTGTATAAAAATTAGTATGGACTATGAATCAAACACATTGCAGAAATCTTCACCTGTTCAAAGAGCACATCCATAGTGCAGCAGTTCTCAGTGGGGTCATCAGGGCTGGCATTCGACTTGCTGGAGCCTCAGGCTGAAGCCGAAGCTTGAGCCTCGCAGCCCAGGGCCAAAGATGAAGCCTGAGGGCTTCAGCTCTAGGTGGTGAGGCTCAGGTTACAAGCCCCTGCATGGAGCTGAAGCCCTTGGGCTTTGCCTTCCCTCAGGACAGCAGGGCTCAGGCTTCAATCCACCCTCCTGGGGTTGTGTAGTAATTTGTGTGGTCAGAAGGGGGTTGTGGTGCAATGAAGTTTGAGAATCCCTGGCACAGTGGATTCTTCGGTGTGCTGAGAATCAGTCTTAACTGACATTTTGTAATATGGAGTTTGCACTTTTTTACATGTGAGAGAAAGACACATACATGGTAGCTGTTCTATTAGATGCACTTTTCCTTTAAATAGTAATGCACATGCACCACATCTTGTTCTAGGCATGAGCACTGGATGCCAGAAATGCAAATGAGCATCTGCCCTTCCCAGCCCTTATTTTGGGTTTTACATAGTTGGGAGAATCTTTCGACCTTAGAGCATATTTATTCTTTGATTTCTTTTGGAAAACAGTGTGCAGCCTGGGTAAACACTGACAAGGGAATTGAGCCAAACTTTGTCTACAAAGCATTTTGTTACTCTAGTTTTCAATAAGATTTACAGCAGTGTTTTTGTAAACAGGCATGCTCCCTGATGAATCACTTCCATCCCACACAACAAAACTGAAACCAGTGAATGTCCCATCCCACTTCCAGATTCAACCTGTTCAATTGTTTGCCCAAATCACAATGATGATCTGTGCAAGCTCCTGAACAGTTCAGGCTGTCAAATGCATTCAGTGCAATCCCACTTACAGTAGGCCCAATTCTCAACTCAGACCAGTTTCAGACTAATTTCAATGGAGTTATTCCTGATTGACAGCAGTACCTAAGAGCAGAATCAGACCCAACATTTCCATAGTCAAGCAAAGAGAGTACTCTCTGTTACATCACTCTGCCTTACCAGTAAACATTTGAAAAAGCTTCATTTAGCAAGTTATTTAAAATCTTCCCCTTTAATAAGAATGCTGATATCCTCCCCCTTGAAGGTGAGGCTATGTAGATTAGTGATTGAAGCCTGAGCCTAGGAGTCAGGAATCTTTGGTTTGAATCCCAGGTCTGTCATATATTCTTTTTGTGACCTTGGACTGCAGACATCAGGCAGTGCTCACCTCCCGAAGCCAACTCTGCTCCCTGACATGCGCTTCTGGAACGTGCAATTTCTAGGTTCCATGGGTGAAATCTTGGCTCCACTGAAGTCAATGGGGGTTTGCTATTAACATCAAGAGGGCCAGGATTTCATCTCATGGTTCTTGTCTTTGACAGAGGCTGGAAACACAGAAGCTGTAAGCCCCCTCCTCATTCTTTTTCTGTCCCCCATCCAGTGGCGCCAATTAGAGTGGGTTGTGGAAGTGGTGAATGCCCCCACAAGGTTTTTGCACTTGCTCACATTTCCATAGGCCACAGAGATGCGGGGTAGGGAGGGGGGCGAAGGGGCATGGCCTGATCACTTTTAAGAAGAGTTCCTGTACTAAATCAGCATGGTTGCTGACAGAGCAGTCCAAAAGCACTGCTCTAGCTGCTTCGTCACAACATCACTGAAATTTGACCAGGCCTCCACCTCCCCCCCCACCCCCCACCCATACAAATGGACGGGTGGCCAAGCCAAATTTCAGTGAGTGTCATTGTGACCTGGTGTACAGGATCACAAGGCGACTCAAATTATGCGCGGCTATTCCTCCATTCAGATGGAAGGGTGTTCAGGCCAAATGGTGTTGCAGCCTGGTGCATGGGATATCTGTTCTTGTAGGGTGGAGTGCAGAGGAGTCTACAAAGAACTCAACTCCTGGCAAGAGAAGGGAGGCTGGAAGGGAGATGAGCAGAGACTGCAACAGAGTCCCTGCCGGTGGAGGTAGTGGGGACCAGAATTTGCTCCGCCCCCAAGAAATATCTCAGTTGGTGACACGGCTCCCATCCCGCTCTCTCCCTTCCGCCAAGGTCACCAAGAGGGAAGCAGTGCCCTGATGGTCCCAGTCCAACAGAGTGGCACTTCCCTCCACTAGACCTTAGCAGACCTGTCAATTACAGAAGGTGCCGAACCACATCAGACCCCAGAGCCTTCTCTGTGACCTACCCCTTTCAGTTCAATGCTCTTCTTGTGACCCACCCAGCTCTGCCACACAACTCCTTCACTGCCTTTTGGAATTACCAGAACTCAAGCATTGAAAACTTTAAGTGCAATTGCTTTGTAACTAAAAAAATTTTACGCACTAGGTGATTTACGTTTCAATTGCAAAGTGTCTGGTGGAGATCCAGACTATTCTGATAAACATTGTTATATAGAGAACAGGGTGCATTTCTTCAGCATCTCTCTATAATGGTGAGGGGGGCTGTGTTATCTGGGCGGGGAAAGGAGTTCAATCTAAAGGACATATGCTGAAAGTCAGTAGTAAAACGACCTTGGAGTTAGAAAATTATCATCTAAAATTTTTCAAACAAACAAAAAATTACATCCAAGAGAACATATTATATAAAACCACATTCTGATGGATAAAAATGAATTGATCAATTCAATAAAAATTTGTGATTCCAAATTCTCACTTCCACCTTGTCCATATGCATTAGGATACAGTATATAACTACATAGTCATATACTACTTTTTCAGTGCACAGGAGGGATGCTTAAGGGGGCAGAATTAAGGGTGCACAGGATAATAAAAATCATGCACTTCCTAACTTGCAAGTTCTTGACTTTTGCAAACTAATTAATTTTTTGCTAGAGTAGCTTTTCATCTGTAATGTTCACATATGTACCGTTGATATAGCACTCCTGTAACATTGTGTACCCCATTGGAAAGCTGAGTAGCTGCCTTTTCCAATGGCATAAAGTTCCCATATCTAGCTCTGCAGAATTTCAAGATATCTGATATTAAACCTATTACTGGTCCAGGATTGAATATTGTCTGTGCGGTGTGCTTTGAGCCAACATTATTTTTGAGGGGATTATAGGGATTCTACATTTGGAGGAATTAAGAAAATATTTGTGGTAAATAGATTTCTTTATAAAAAATGGCAGACATTGGAAGTTTTTCAGAAGTAGAGAATGTTCAAAGCAGTGCCAGAGGAGATGCATTAGTTGGCAGATTATAGGTGAGGCTGTCAAATGTGCATGATAAGTGCAATGTATCCCTACCTAACTGATAAATTTATGGATGTTGACACCAGTATATATTTATGTCAAACAGTCTTTGAAGGTAGTCAAATAAGGACATTTCCTCTAACAGGTTTATTTCCCTTGTAATCTTAGTAAATATCATGGGAAGAGGGAATCTGTTAGTGCTACAATAATTGTCAAAATTAAATACATATTCTGTTTTGTTTCTGGGTGAGTGTGCTTAATACAGTTACTGAAAAGATTCCAGGCAGCAGAGAATAGATAGAGGAGGAGTAGTTTGTAAGTTTATAGACCTAGATCAGGGGTTCCCAAACTTGGTTTGTGGCTTGTTCAGGGTAAGCCCCTGGCGGGCCACGAGATGCTTTGTTTACCTGAGTGTCCGTAGGTACGGCCGCTCGCAGCTCCTAGTGGCCGCGGTTCACCATTCCCAGCCAACGGGAGCTGCGAGAAGCGGCGCAGGCCGGGCCACCGCTTTCCTCAGCTCCCATTGGCTGGGAACAGCGAACCACAGCCACTGGGAGCTGTGAGTGGCCGCACCTGCAGACGCTCAGGTAAACAAAGTGTCTCACGGCCTGCGAGGGGCTTACCCTGAACAAGCCACAAACCAAGTTTGGGAACCCCTGAGATAGATAGACTCCTGCAGGCTTTTTGGCCTAGAAAAGTTTAATAAAATTAAAAAGAGCACAGAGTGCTTTACATGCATTCTATAAAAAGGTTTGACTCATACAAGTCTATTCATTTTCTCTGTATGTATGCATCGCTTGCTATGTGTTGGAATACACGGGATAGCTGATAAGAGAAGTCCTAAGTACTGAATAATAGATAACTGAAAAACCAACACTTAAATTCTGTAAGACTTTGGGGAAGAGAAAATCAATTTCATTTCATTCAAAAAATATTATAATAGATTTTCTGCTGAGGTAAACTAATCCTAACCATTAGCATCATAATGTCTCTATTTTCTTAAGGCTTTGTTTCTCTGAGTCATAAAACGAAAGGCTGCTGTATCATTTTCTTCCTGCTGCCCTGGGTAATGTTAAAACCACAAACAGATGATCACAGGAGACTACAGAATAAAATCATGCAAAACTATCAACCCTGGGATATGTCTCTGTGAGATGCATACCTGAGGGATGCTGTTGGTCTCTCCCTCTTGCTGTTTTAAGTTTGAATCCACATTAAGTCAGAAAATGAAATAATTTAGTGTGTGTCAACTGCTCTCCTGGTAGACTATGGCTGTTTCTCAGTAGGCCTATTCCATTATCATCTGAGAACTTCTGCCAGGACCATAAATTTACATAATCCCTGCCTACACTGTACCTGAGCTGCAGAAAAGGAGAATGCTTCCTGTGTTTAGTATAGTTTATAGGCCTATTATTTCTAATAAAACTTTCCAGCGGACAGTTTCATCCGTTCATCCTGGAGACTTGGGTTTTGGTAACTGTTGAAATGACTTTGGTGGTTTCACAGTCTAATCTCAGTGCCCATTTGAACTCAACATAAGAATTCCAAAGAATTTAGGACAGACTATTCCAGTGGCACGTCAAAGGGAAATAAATGCTTCCTCACCTTGCCCGGCTATTGTTCATTGCTGACAATAAAGAAGGCATGCTCCTTTGAAATTATGAATTAATACCACCCTATAACTACTATTATTAAGATTCTTAATAAGGATCTGTCTTCATGAGTCCTAATGGGCAGCAATAAAAGTTTAAATGTGGGAGGTAGAAAAAGCAGAGGAGAAGTTGGGAGAAACAGAAGGGAACAGTTAACAAGAAGAGGGAGAAAGGGGAAGAAAGAAAGGGGACAGAGCAAAAGGAGAAATGACCATGTTAAACTGGAGAGAAACTTTTTGAGGGATGGTCTACACCCAGAAATTGCACCACTTTAACTAAGTCTGTTTCTAAATTGATATGCTTAAACCAGTGAACACTCAGACTGGGTTAAGAGTGGCTAAGCATGATTTAGCCTAATGAAACTAGATTGACGTTAGCCACTCAAATTGATTTCTGAGCATCAACCCAAGGGGATTGCACTGATTTAGTCACATGAATTTAGAAACAAATGTAAAATGATACAATTTCTGGATGCAGAGCAGTCCTTATATGCCACAGTTGCATACGCTTGCAGCACTAATAATAGATGGCTATGGCCATTCTCCATTTTCAGTTTTGAAAAAAGGCTGTAGCTTAATGATTTCGAGGAGACAGAACTTGTTTTTTTTTCCTTTCTAATGAAATTTATTTTATTTTCCATTTTTGCTTAAATCAGCACAAATTGTTTAATTTTTAAGGCATTTTTAAGGCACTAAATAGAGAGCCAGTAACATAGCACGTGGTTCCATTCTTCATCCTCTTCTTTGGATAGCCATCAGAGATTAACATCTTGAGGCAGAACCATCTGTTTACATGGATACTTCCCTGGGTTTTGGTATTAGTTTGATTTCCTCAAGGTCTGCCATGTATTTAGTATGTGGATAGGGTGTCTGGATTTTTTTACGGACGGATTTTGTGTTTACTATTTTTTAAAATAGCTTCATGGGATCCCTTGTGGGGCATATATAAAACCACTTTGATGAAAAACACTTGTTGGCATAAGCAATATCCAATGAATTTGTCTTTTAGGGTTTTATTTCTATTAAAAATAGCTTTGTTACTTAAAGTGTGGTAAAAAAGACTGTGTAAAACTGGCAAACTCTTATTCCATAGATCTGCTCCCTGTGTGCAATCAGTGTCGGGGTTCTTCCCTTTGGTGACAAAAATAAGTTTTTATCACTTTTTTTTTAACTCTTCTTGGCTCTGCAACGCAAACACAGAGAAAAGAGAATGAGCCCAACTCTGCTGCTTATTGTGTATCAACACAATTGTTGGGCAAGTTCCAAACAGGTACACTTGTGCAAGCCCAGTGAAGACAATGGGGGTTGGACATGTGTCACAGAGGACAGAATATGGCCTGCACTTTTCTCTTTTTAATTAACCAGTGCTTTTAAGAAAGTCAGAATGCACACAGCTTGCCTTTCAAATCTCAGGCTGAGTTTGCAGCCTTGACAGATGGAAAACTCCACCTTTTAACTTGTAAATTGAGCACGTTTGATGTGGAAATTAATGAGAGGAAAAAATGTGGAACCACGGGGTGTCATTTTTCAAATTAGACCTTCATTTTAAGCCAGAGACTATCACAGGGTATGCATTCCTCATGGTAAAATAAAAAGGAAAAAACTAAACAATATATGAGCAATCAGAGTATTCGTGAGATGTTAATCACGCATATAAGTAGGTTCCTGAAGCTAAAAATTTGTGTTGCTCTTTCTCCATTGTCTTTCTGCTCCTGTATATTTAGCAACAGTTGTGGTACCTTCCCACTCCCAGGTAGACAAATGAATAGCTGTCTCCAGTACCCATAGCCATATTGAACCTCCGACAACAAAAGTTACCCTCCTCTGCTGAGACAAAGTGTAGCAAAACCAAGTTGGCCTGACCGGGGTTGGGGAAGATGACAGAGAAAGAATATTGCTAGCTCTGCAACATATTACCCATTCTCTCCCTCTCCCAGTGCCCCAATCCAATACAAGCTTCTACACAGGTGTTGCATGGGGATCAGCATTTTAAAGGGAGAGGAACTGCAGTACCAGCCCTTACCACCGAACCCATAGATCATCATGGCATAAATTAGTTCTGTGGAAACACAAACCAATAATTTCCATGGGTTTCCCCTCTCTGCTATGACTCACCCTGTATGAATGGTTGCATTCTACTGTGGATCTCAAGGAATCTGTGGTTTTTGTAGGCTGAACCACCTGCCACATCTGCAGGGGTCAAATCCCACCCTCCTACTGAGGGAACAATGAAGAGGAAACTCCATGAGTGAGAAAAAGCTATGCAAGGAAGCTTCAGGAATCTAGGTGGCAATTCCTGGCTAAGGGAATGAGAGTTATCTCGGTAGTTAGCTAGATGGCACTAGCCCTCAGGCTGCTGTAATAATGTGAGTGTTTAAAGTCCAATCCTTGCTTTCCTAGAAGAAAAAAGATTCTTTACCTGTTGCTGTGTCCTAATTACAGTAATTAATAATGGTCTCTGTGATATTGGTTTGCCCAAAAGCTGAGGGGAAATTTCCTTCTCACAAACCCCCTATCGACCAAGAAAGTACTACTTGCTATTCTGTGGCCTGATTTGAGGATGTGATAATTTGCATTAAAACTGATTGATCGCCTGGAGAAAATGGATTGCTAGCTAATCTACATGATTAATATTTTTGGACAAATCGATTGAGATTATTTTAAAATCATATTTAAAGTTCGCGCCCTATTTAAAATTAGACTGAACAAGGCATTACAAAAATATACTCAGGGGATGATCCTGTGCCAGCAGGATGATGGACTGCATGCTTCCTATATCTTATTTAAGTTATTCTGTGATTCCTTAGATGGTCATTGACCCTGATGGCAAGCTTCTTGCCACACACTATATAAAATAATTTCCTTCAGAAAGACCTATAGAGAAAAAAAGTCCTTCTTTGTAGTAGTAAAGACTGTAAAGCACTGGTAAATGCAAGATTGCTAGAGCAGCTGTCGGGGGTGCAAACACACACAATGGAACAAAGCTTCACAGACTAGTCTATAAAAAGGGGAGTGACAATAAATACTGTGTAATCAGGTTTTTCACTTTTATGATTATCCACATCTATCTAATACTAGCCCCTTGGACACAAAACTGCACTATTTAAATGGAAGCACTGGACAACATCATAAAACTACAAGTGCTTTTCAACTGCCTCACATTTCCTGACTGATAGAGGGGAGTTTTGCACTTCAAGGAAATTTTTTTAAGCCATATGAAAGATTTTTTTAGAGTGAGAAGAGGGAACTTGTCATCTCTGCAGTCATTCTTCCTCTCTGAACCCATAACATCCCCTCTGCAACTCCTCCCAGATATCTCAGTAAATAATACATGCTTTGTGAGTGGGTAGGATTTTTCTGTAGTCCATCATTTATAACTGCCTGTCCCCAAAGTATTGCAGAGCAGAAAAAATATCTGCAAAATCTGGAAAGCCCCAAAACAATACATTTTTCAAAATTTCTTAGCTTCATTTTCTCTTTCTCTGTCCTGAGTGAAGTATTCAAAAGAAATCTGCACTATGACAACTGGCAGAGTGAAGACTGACAACTCAAACAGTAATATTTTTTTCTGTCAGATAGGGAGGAAAAGTTCTCCATGTGAACAGAAATGGGTAATAAACCCCCAATGCCTGATTTTTACTGGGACCTCAGCACTTGGCCCAGATTCTCTACGGCATTCATAACCCCATCACACTGCTCAAGGGGTGCTAAGGGGTTGTAATCTGGCCATAATATACCCAGCAGAGAATAGCCCTGAAAGAGGGGAATCCCTCCTGGCACAAGCATGCAGTAGCCAGATCCTGTGCCCCATTCCCCCCTCTCCTGCAGTGAAGGGGAATTGTTGAGGGATGGAGGGTAAGAGTTCCACAACACCAACCCTCCACTGGTACAGGATCATTTAAGAACTCTTGCCAATGGCATAATTTTAGAGCAGCCCAGAAGCTCATCTAAGTCCCTTCAAGGCAGAGACAGATCCCTGACATGCCCCTTCTTCCCTCCCCCCACCATCCCACTCCCCACATACGAAGTGGTGTTCTGGCACTGGAGAGAATCATAGAAGATCAGGGTTGGAAGAGACCTCAAGAGGTCATCAAGTCCAACCCCCTGCTCAGAGCAGGACAGAATCTAGCTATGTAATTTTAATTCTTGCAGACACAGCTATTAGTACTAGAAAAGTAAATACACAGCTGGAGACCAAGGTCTGAAAACAAGGCCTATGTATCCATATGCTTGTGCTGATTTCTGCTAAGATAGTGATGTGCTGGAAGGAGCTCATGGAAGCTCCTGGTTAATATTCAGTTTCCCCACCAGAAGGAGCTGTGCAGCTTTACACAAGGCCATCAACAGGAGAGACATTTTAAACTCCAAAAAAAGAAAAGGAGGACTTGTGGCACCTTAAAGACTAACAACATTTATTTGAGCATAAGCTTCTGTGAGCTACAGCTCACTTCATCGGATGCATTCAGTGGAAAATACAGTGGGGAGATTTTATATACACAGAGAACATGAAACAATGGGTGTTACCATACACACTGTAACGAGAGTGATCAGGTAAGGTGAGCTATTACCAGGACACCACCTTTTGTAGTGATAATCAAGGCGGCCATTTCCAGCGGTTGACAAGAACGTGTGAGGAACAGTGGGGGGGGGGGGAATAAACATGGGGAAATAGTTCTACTTTGTGTAATGACACATCCACTCTCAGTCTTTATTCAAGCCTAAGTTAATTGTGCTGAATTGGAATTAATCTGCGAACTGGACACAATTAACTTAGGCTTGAATAAAGACTGAGAGTGGATGTGTCATTACACAAAGTAGAACTATTTCCCCATGTTTATTCCCCCCCCCCACTGTTCCTCACACGTTCTTGTCAACCGCTGGAAATGGCCGCTTTGATTATCACTACAAAAGGTTCCCCCCCTCCTCCTGCTGGTAATAGCTCACCTTACCTGATCACTCTCATTACAGTGTGTATGGTAACACCCATTGTTTCATGTTCTCTGTGTATATAAAATCTCCCCACTGTATTTTCCACTGCATGCAGCCGATGAAGTGAGCTGTAGCTCACAAAAGCTTATGCTCAAATAAATGTGTTAGTCTTTAAGGTGCCACAAGTCCTCCTTTTCTTTTTGCGGATACAGACTAACACAGCTGCTACTCTGAAACCATTTTAAACTCCAGTTCTCTCTACAGAGATGAGAGACAAGGTGGGTGAGGTAATATCTTTTATTGAACCAATTTCTGCTGTGTTTGCACCCCCTCTTCTTCAGGTCTTCTCCTCTCTATAGGCACTGGCAGCTGCTTCCTCTCTGCCTCTGCTCACCTTCTTGCTAGCTCCTCCGCTCTTCCCTCCCCTTTGTGTTTCACTACAGCACAGCAAGTGTGGAGGAGCTGGCAGAGGGAGATCAGAGAGGAGATAGCTGGCGGCATATGACAACATCAGCTGACCTCAGCTTATCAATCCAGCGTTTGGGGATGGGGGAGGAGGTAAAGTTCAAATAAAGCTGCTCATTAGGTAAGGGATAGAAGGGGCCCGGGGAGAAACACCCTTTGCCACTGAGAATAGCAGGGCCCTAGTCTTTAGCATGTTTCATAAATAAGCTTATAAAGAGTTTACACCTAAGTGACCAGAGAAAATGGTGCTCGCTTGCTAGCAACAACTGAATTTAAAATGGGTCTAACTAATCTTAATTGAATTAGAGCACATGCAACAGTAAACTCAAGCGCCAGATATTGACCCCTATCATGTCATGGAGGTGCATCTTTTTGTAACTAACTTTTGTAAATATCATTCTATTACCAGCATCCCTGTGTGGGTCACACTTTTATTGCAGTACACAACAATACAAACACGCCGGCCTTGTGCTATGGATCATACATACCCTATGTGGGTACTGGTTCTTTGTTTAAAGTATGTATGTGCAATACCAGTGTTCAGCCTAAACAGAAAAGAGGGCTGAATTCCCTGCCTCTGATAGAGCTCAGCAACTTTCTGCCAAGACAGACTGTCATCGGTGGGTTCATAAAGCTGCTTCTGAAGAGCAAATGGTCTGCTTTTGGAATGCATCATATTGCAGCTGTCAACTATTTCAGAACATTCTCCTGAAACCTCCCATCCTTCAGTTTTCAGGATATCCCAGGGCCACCCTACAAGCATTTCTCTCACACACAGCACTTCAAATGACACAAGTTGAGCACTATACTCTACTTCCATATAATCCGTATATTTTCTTTTCAGGAACAAAGCATAAACATTTCTAGCCTGTGCGCTTACAGCCAGTTGTTAAAAAGTCCTTAGCACTCAGCAGCTCCCATTGACATTAATGGGACCTGCTAGGCGCTGACCCCTTGAAAATCTGACTCAACATATTGCAAGTTGGGTTTAGCAAGTGAGGGACCTCCTGGGTGGTTATGAGAAAATGTGTTTATTTAAACTGGAAAATGATAATAGATTCCCAGTCCCTCATCTTTCCTGTCTACAAGCATCCTCTCTCCATCTAGGAACTTATAGCATATGCATCCCTCTGGTATCTGGGTACCTCACCATGGTATCTGAGAACACTGTCTTAGCACAAGGAAAGGTGTGCCGGAGGGGGGGGCATGTATTGTTATTTTGGAGGGAAGGGGGCTTCTTATTAAAATACTGGCAGCAATTCCCTGGCTAGTGTCATGTGGGTTCTGAAAACACAATAATACTTTTGTAGGTCTGGGAATTCCCCTCCCTCTTACCCTCCACCCCCTTCACTGTTTGGTTGCAGATGAAGTTAAAAATTGAAAGCTTGTAGCTGGAGGGAATAAACTGTGTATCTGTTCCCAAGTTCAGAAATTACTGAAATCAGATTGTTTATGGCTTTACAAGGACACTGCCGTGTTTTAACAGTCAAAGGCCAATGACAATGCTGTCTTGTTCCTGTTGGAGCTATAGTACTGCTTTTCCTTTTTATGTTCAAAAATTATTGCACGGCCGTTTGTTCCACAAATTAGTAGGATGTATTATGTGGTATAGCTGCTTAATTATGCATATAAGCGTTCATTTTATCAAAACTATACCTTTCACGTGTAAGTCACAGGTAAGGCTGTTGCTTACATGAATTAACCTGATGGAACACACTCATGTATCAATATAAGGCAATACTTAGATCACAATATCACGGCATTCACGGCACATTACATCAGCATGTCACAGTGAAATGTGATAGCAATGCAACAAAATGATGCTATCTTGTAGTGACATTCTATCAGCCCTAAGATTTGTATTCAGTTATGTTCCACTAGCTAAGTTCAGGATCACCCCCATCAAAATCACAATCATCCTAGACGAGTGACAGCTCTAAGATGCATTTCTGGCACAAGGTCATCACCACATAACACTTGTTGGTGCCCTGCCGTTCTGGAACCTTAAAGTTGCCCATTTCTGGTAACCCTGAATTCCTGTAAAAAGGTACTCCCTCCCTCTGGTCAAGCAGAATGTTCAGTGGTATAATGGTCTCAGGGCAGTTCTCATGAACTGCCATCCCCACTGACATCCTTCAGAGAAGTCCCAAAGACTGACCTACCCTCTCACTCACAAATTTGGCCCACTCACTCTGAAATGAGGCATCTGGATGGAATGGTGCATGGAAACTGGCACTGCCACTTTCAGTGTGGTGCCTGGGCTGAGGCTGGGTGAATTCAGTTTCCAATGCCATCAGTCTGGCATCTTTCATAAATGGCACTGGAGACTGAGATATACCTATGAGATCGCCTTCGTGTTTCAATTGCCCGAGTTGCACTGAACCTTGGAGGGTTACTTGTCAGTTATCACAGTCCTCCTTGATTCTTTTCTATGAAATGAGTCCATTTTGCTGGACAAAGAATGTTATGCTTCTCGGAAGCAACTAAGTTCTAAATGATTTTCCTTTTCGGCCCATTAGCCTGTTCCTGCTGTTAAGAAAGGACACCCTGCTCATGAGTTAAATGTCCACAACAAGTGATGAAGAATGTTCAAGAGATTAGCTTGGTTCATCTCCATTTTGTCCACATTTCGTATGAAATTTGATGTTCTTGCAGATGACGAATTACATAAAAGTCCTTGAATTATTGCCAAGCAATGTCTTGAAGGGTGGCCTGTGTGTAGTGTATCAAGCCAGATGGGCAGGACAAAGGCTGAAATAGAAAAGCAAGATAAAAAGAAGGGAGGGCAGGACAATAGAATAGTGATAATTAAATAAAGCAGCAGTACAAGATGCTGAGGACTCAATTCTGTGTTTAATTACGTGACTGTGCGTCCAACTGATTTTAACAGAAGTTACACTTGTGCAACTGAGCACAGAATTGGTCCACTGAGTGTAAACAGTGGTGTAGTAAGAGTGCCATTCTTCAACTGGCCAGCAGCATCTGAGAACTCGATGAAGTAACCACCAATGGCTTTAATTTAATGAACCTTGTTGTGAGATACTGACTTTCATCACCATCTTTGTCCATCACTCCACTAAATGGGAATAGTATTGCTTTAAAAACAACAACCAGCAACACCACCCAGAAAAAGTTTTTTAAAAAATGGGTCAGAGCACAAGGCATAGTTTAGACAGGGACCTCTCCCTCCTCCCAATGAAGAAAAAGGATGCCTTTTAAGAAACAGTTTCCAGGTGCGAAACTTAAAGACAAGGATTCCTCCCTCCTACTTCTAAAGGTTTGACTGGGTTTGACCGGGTAATCCCCTCTTGAGTTACAATTCACCTACAATTCCAATATATTTTGGGAGACACAGATTTAATCACATTTTCTAATATGTGCAAGAGAAATATTTTCTCATTTTTCAGCTCTTACATAAACAATTTATTTATTTTTCCCTGTTGACAGAATTTTTTTTCCTTCAGCAGGGATATTAAATGTAATGGGCCAAACTCTTCTCAGTTACACCACTCTAATAATAAATAAATGTATAAAGCACCCCACCCCGCAAAAAAGTGCTCAGGGTGGTGAACAACAAACAATTTCTCGTTAACTAATGAAAAGAACTACCCCAACCTCAACAAATTTCCAAACAAGGGAGAGTAAACAAAAATCAATAAGAACAATGAAATAGCAACAGTGGTTGTAATTTAAAAACAATGCTGAAAATAATGTAAGTAGAGTCAGAATGAGCTCTACCCTGACATCTGGTGGTGAGCTGTGGAAAAGGACTTCAGGGGCTGATCTCATTTGCATGGGCACGCCCACCCTGCCTAGCATGATGGACTACTTGCCCAAATGGTCACGTTGGCTGCTGTGGGATCCCCAGTCTCTTTGTTATTTGGGGCACGAGTAATAAAGGGTTGTTATCCTGGTTATGTGAATCAAGGACAGTAGAACTGTACTTGGCATTTTCTGACAGAGAGACTCGTCCTCAACTAAGGAGCACTCACTAGGCAAGGTAACTGGGTTCCAACTCCCACTGAATGGAGAGGGTGGGTTGACTGAGTGGTAGACAGTGTGGGTCCCCAACATTATTTTGTCTCTCCACTGTGTAATAACAGAGCTAATTTTGGCTCCCTTAGGAGTCTGTTACATGCTGCAGAGCTGAAATCACTGATACCTAGGTCTAAACATTAGACCTGCTTTGGGCTTGTGGTGCACCAGCACTGAGGTTCCCCTACTACCAGCTAAAAATCACTGAGAGCTCAAGTTACAAAGCGCTGAGATCACTGAGAGCTGTGTTAAGGGGTGGGGCCTGAAGACAAGCTGGTGAGCAGACAGCAGGGAAGAGAGTGGAGCGGGGAGCTGGCAGAGAGGAGCGGACAGCAGGATGGCTAGTGGAGAGGTGCAGAGAACAGAGTGGATTGGATAGCAGGGCAGCTGGCAGAAAGGAGTGGCCAGCATGATGGCTAGCGGAGAGGTGCGGAAAGGAGCAGGTAGCAGGGCAGCTGGCGGAGAGGAGCGGCCAGCAGGACAGCTGGCGGAGAGGTGCAGCTGGTGGTGAAGACTGCAGCAGAACCCCCATGGAGAGGTGTGGCACTCGGCTGTCAACCTGAGCAGCGGAGCATGTAAGATGCCCCCCATACCTCCCTCCACTTCCACCCAGGCTGGGAGGTAAACTCTGCAGAGGAACTTCTGAACTCTGGGGGGGCTGTACTGACAAAGGACAGAAACTGGGGGGTGGAGGGGCCTATTGGGTTGCTGGACTTAAAACCCTGAGGGGAAAAGGACACTGTCAAACTTATTTGGGGGTGCGTCTGTTGCTCATGGCTGGTGTTATGAATCCTGTTTGTGGTGTTTCCCTCCTTTATTAAGAGGTTTTTGCTACACTCAGACTCTGTGCTTGCGAGTAAATTTAAGTATTGCCTCTTAAATGCACCCAGGGGGATGGTATAGGTCACTGGGTAGGGGCTCGAGCCGGTTTTGCATTGTGTTATTGAAACGGAACCCCTAGATACTGAACCCGGCCTTTGTTGCTGCCAACTCTGATGGGCAGAAGGGTTACAATAATAAGCATTTAAGTATTTTTAAATGTGGGGAGAGATAAAGAAAGCTAGATTTCAGCAGGGAGCAAGTTCCACACTATCAGGGCTACCACAGCAAAAGCTCAGTTGTTTACTGACTTCAGGCATGACGGCGTCCCCAGGCACCGAGTGGGATGTGAGTGCAAAACTGCATCAGCTGGAGGTTCCAGGAGAAGATCTCAAATCTAGCCAGGGCTATTCTTCCAAACTAGTTTTCTGTTCTTACCATCACATAAAATCTGTTTATAGCTACTTTTGGATTTGAATCAATCAATCTAATAATCACACTGGTTTCTCCATTTACAGAAAATGAGCACTTCAGTGGATTACCTGACTTTGTGGGCTTCATAAAACACCATTTTTTATTAAATATTGAAAAATCAGGATTTATCACTAAAATTAGTTAAGATGTAAAAGCAGATTGTGACTATGATTGCTACTTCCTTGTAATCCTATAAACAAGGAATATCTATCCTACTCATAATGGACTAAATTCATCCCCAGCGTAACTCCATTAGTCAATAGATTTACATCAGGGATTAATTTGGCTCATAATGTTTAGGTATTACATGGATATAAATTAATGTAATTGACAAAAATATTGGTGATTAGCTCAAAGCCTATAGTGAAAGTCAACCATAGCCACTAACACTCCGTAGAAAACAAAAATAAAACAAACCCCATAGCCCTGCATTCTCCCATCTGCTATATTTTATGTGGTTGTGGTGTAATGAATTTTATTTATGGGCCCATCCTAAAAATCCTTACCCTCAAAGTAGTCCTTATTCCTGAATAGTTCCATTGACCTATTGGGATTGTCTGCGGGAAAATTTCTGCAGGACTGAGCCTTTCGGCCCCAATCCTGCAAATGCGTGACTTCAGTTACACTTGACTCAGTGACTACACACATGCATAAAGTTAAGCAGGTACATAAGTGAAGGATTGGAGCCTTAGTTTATAAGCCTTTAGGAGCAGGAATGTTGCCTTCTTACATGTTTTGTAGAGAGATGAGCACACTATGGGGGATAAAAAAATCTTTTATGTATTTCTATTAAAATTTTATAAAGAGATAATGATGTTTTAAAAAAATTAAGAAGAGCCCTCGGTCCTCAGCGAGACTGGTTTGTCATCACTGCACCATCCTCAGACACACTCCCATGACTCCACAAGTCAACTGAGGCCAGTCCTGCCTCCACAGCCCTCATCTTACCATCCCATGCTGAGTGCTAGGCAGAGAATACATGACACCTTAAAACCAGGACGCAGCTATGAGCTGACAGTATTACTGGTTTCTGTATATATATTAGACAGACAGAAATCAGTGAGCAGCTTCAGTTAACCCGCAGTGTAATTCATCATAGTATATTGCAATACAGCTAAGGCAGAGGGGAATTTAATTCCTACAGCAGCAGAGGACCCTAGCAATTAGAGAACTATGAAGAGCAGGATTTAAATTCATTCAGCAGCACATCAGTATTTGATACCATAGCCAAATATTATACCTTTACTTCATCCTACCATTCCAGCAAAACAGAGGATTATTTATTTTCCCACAAGCATGAGCGTGTTGCATTTTTTTTGAAAGGCAGAAAAATGGAAGGGGTTCAGGGGTGCAGTGTGTGAGAAGCAGAGTAAGAAACAGACACAGGGTAAGGGCCTGATCCTGACATTTTTACTCACATGAGTTATCGTTATATACACAAGTAAATGGCACTGCTCTCACATGCAAGGATTTCCTGCAGGAGTAAGAGTTGCAGAATCAGGCACCACTATTTTAAAAAATGAAAAACAAATCTCTAGTATATCCCATCTACACACACACACACACACACACACAGAGAGAGAGAGAGAGAGTACATGTTTTGGAATCACCAGTTTTAAAACCAAACCCAGTTTAAATTATTTTTTAAAAAAATGCTTGAAGGTATGGTTAAAAATATCCTGCGAACCATTGGTGCACATCTAATTATGTACAATAGTTAGTGCTGTGATAGTAACCATTTAAAGGCAGTGATGATTCTGTTGCACAGTAGGGGAAGTACAAAAAGGTCTGATTTTCAGGAATACAAAAAGAGCCAAATGAATGTGACTTGAAATAAAATTCAGCTTTAACGCTGTTGGAAGCCAACCCTGTGACCTTCTGTTTCGGAGTACTGCACCACCACACCCATAGGCCTCCATTTCATGTTTCACCCTAGACAGTCCCCAGGATACCACAGCTGCAGAATTCCCTCCCATTAGCTGCAGGAATCCAGGATATCCATGGCAACCAGTCTCTAACCCCAGGGAGAAGGCAGCAGAATTGAAAGGCTCCATTCTGTTTCTACATCTACAGCTCAGTAAATTGACAGCATAGTAGTTTCCTTAGCAGCATTAGATTAGGATGTGCATTTCTATCTTTTCTTTGTTTCCCTCAGCCTCTGCAGCTCTCAGCATAGGTTGGTGAATTCTTCACTGGAGTGCTTTCCTGAAAAGCCCTCAGATACTGCTAATTTTGCTGGATTGGTTTATGTATAACAAAGCATACTTTTTGCTGACAGTCTTTTCACACTCTTAAATACTCTAGTATTTAATAGGCATGCCTTGCAAATTACTGACAAACATATAGGTTCCAACCATGCCAAGTCTTTTGTAGTGCGGCTCCCAGAAACCAGGCAGCTACATAATAAATAGGGTTTTATAACACAATTAAATTGCAAGATCAAATAACTAACCATTATAAAGTGATTGTTTATGCCACAGATATTTAGACAGGATAACAGATTGCACATTGCTTTCTCTGTCTTTGCCAGTGTAGCCTGAATAGCTAATTTGCACACCATAGCCCTGTGGAATTGCAGCGAGACCCCAATGTATTTGCAGAAAACCTGTCAGCAGTAGACCATTCGGTCCACAGACTCAAAGAACTCACTGGTATAGGCTTTAACATTGATTTCTGTTCATTTGTTACATCAGTGGCCCGAGAATTACAGGACTGCCAAAAAATTCTGAACTCTGTTCAGGAAGTTTTTTCATCTTTTGTTAATTATCTGATATTTTTGGATATCTGGCTAAATCTGAGTTTCATTTAGAATTTGTATTCCTTGAATGGCACTTTTTGTTTCACTCTGACACACTTCTTGCCAGCTTTTGAAAGAAAAAAAGCAGAGTTTAATGTGAATATAGCCTCACCGAGCAGTCCTGACTCCTTGAGCATGCAGCAAGTGATAACAAATTTCTGTGTTCTATCAAGGTTGGTTCCGATTTCCGTAATGCATCACTTTAAAGGGGACTGAAAGTCAGACATCTTAGCTTATCCCTTCCAGGGGGAGAACAGTGAAAAAGACTTTTGGAATTACACATGCAAGAATTTGACATTCCTTTTCCTAGTTCACACAAAGTACAGTACATCTATGCATACTTAATGAAGCACCTCCAGTATTAATCAGGGGCAGGGTAGACCATTAAAAAATGTGATTCATGCAGCCTTCCTGTCTCACCCGTTAAAAAGTTATTAACTGTCTTCATTATATCTAAGGGTAATGGCTGGCTAGAGTTCTATCACACATTGCTATCAACTTTTTTACTTTGCTGGCATTGCAAATTAGGGCTTCAGATTGTCAGCAAAAAAAAAAGGTTTGAAGAGCTTGGAAAAGGAAAGTATTAGATGTGATGTTTGCAGAAGAGCTAAAAATAGAATCAGAGTAACAGTCACCCCTGTACAGGGGGCTAACAAGAGCTACATATAAATCCCAGTTAAGCCCTTAGGGCTTATAATTTACTGTGTTAATATTACCCCTTTTTGACCCAAGCGGCTAGTCAAGTTCAAGGCCCTGGGGATGTTCCAGATGGAAATAGTAGTTGATGGAGTCTGGTATTTTCTTTGATGCAGTCTTGTTTATGTACAAGGAATGTATGAAGTCCTGTACCTCTGAACACAGAAGGAGCCAAGAAAAAAAAAAAAAGGAGCAGTTTCTTATTGTACATCCTCCAAGCCTCTTTAGCCAACGCCAGATCCTAAAGCTCTTGCTCTCTCTCTAGCTTTTTCCAGGGTCACACTGTGCATACAGGCTCCTGCTTGACTTTCTTGTCTCTCCTTTTCTCTCTGTTCTTGTTTGTTCTCAATTTCTGTGTGAACTGTCTTCCCTGTTACCTCACCCCACCCCCACATACATACCCAAAACAATACTCAGCCAAAAGTTACCCGGCAGGTTCACTCACATACCTTTTGTTTTAGGTGGGGGCTTAAGCTTCCAGTTATATTAATTGAAGGGTGAGTGCACACCTATCAATCTCAATGGGGTTCTAACTCAACCCATAACTAGGTTTTGCCCAGCTCAAACCACCACCCCCATCTCTGCTTTGCTCATCATCCTGATAAGGCCTAAAAGTGTTACACCCAACAACCCATCCCAAAACAGAAAAAAAGAAATAATTGACAAATTTAAAATGATACAAGATTTACTGTTCACATATATACAGTGGCTTTCTGTCAAGATGTTTTCACATCATTGTGACTTACCCAGGGTACAATCCAGACTGAGCAGCTGTGTCACCCCGTCCTCCAACCTGGGGTGCCAATTACACTGCTTTGCTGCTGTAGCTTCCAGCCTGGATTGCTCACAAACACATGTATGTCACTCCCAGCCAAACCAAGGCTCTTACCAGGCTGAATTATACTGCAGGGTGGTCCCAACACCAATCCCAGTCCCAGATATTCCCCTCCCAAAACGTATGTCCTGTACTGCCCACCCCTCTCTTCGACAATACAATTGAAATAGGTATGCAATTTCATCAATGGAAAAAGTATGCACACATTTGGCTATCCCCAATGGAGTTTCCCAAACACTTCAGTTTAAACACATTGGATTAGATAAAACAATAAAACAAATTTATTAACCACAAAGAGATGGATTTTAAGTGAATACAAGTAATAAAGCATAAAAGTCAGAAATGGTTACAAGGGGAAAAAAATGATAAAACACAACTAATGCCTAACTTAACAAACTATGTGGAAATCAAAGCAAAGTTTTCCTCACCTCATGCTCTCCATAGTCTTACTGGCCAAATATCTTCAGTCAAGACCTCTTCTTCTGTTAAGCAGCTGCTACCTTTGTCCGTTCACATGCAGTGAATTGATGGACAGAAAGTGAGAGAAGAGGAGGGGTGTCTTGGGGTGTTTGTCCTCCTTTTTAATAGGGTCAGTCCCCCTCCCCCTTGGAAAACATTTCCAACTGAGATTCAGGAGACAGAAAGTCTACAGGAAAGGGTGCCCCCTGCTGCTTTTCCTCACCTGTTGGAGGTTCTTTTTTTTCCCTTCCTGCTTGATGACTCTGTTTACTGCTTAAATGCAAATTAAGCAGAGCACACATTTCTTTGATTGAGACAGACCTGTTTGCCTCAGTTTGGAACATCTGTTAAGAACAGCATGCAAAATGTTCTAACTTCACATACGATGTTGCCACACATTTTATCAGGAGAATGTGGACTAGCAAATTATGACTTTTCAGATGATACCTTGCAAGACGACATACCTTATACAAAGATTATTACAATTGGGTGTGGACACTGGGGTATATTCTGTCACAATCACCAACGCAAAATGAATTTTATTTCCATCTAAATCTCTGCAAAGAAATCCACAGAGAGAAAAGCCAAACAGCCTTTGAGGAGTGCCTATTGTTGCTGTGAAATTTGGTGACTGAGGCAAATATTGATTGCCAGCCTGTTTCAGGCAATGGTGCAAGAACATCAGTGGGGATGTGCTCCTCTGGTGCCCCCACAAACTACTATAGCAAAGGGCTTCTCTCAGTTTTAGAGTGGGGGCCCTTCTTAGCAATGCAGGCATCACATTTCCTGTGCCACTTTTCTACATCCTGATTGTGTTTTACCCAATAGAAATTCTCCCTTAGCTTAGGCTTTTGCAACCCCAGAAATGTTCAGTAGTTTTAAAATCATGACATAACCTCGGTACCCCCTTTTTCAATGCATCTGGTACAACCAGCTGGCACTTGTATTGCTCACCCACTGGTTTCTCCCATCTCCTATATGATATTGCCCACAGTGACCAGAAAGCTTTTACTGGGGTGTTGTGAAGGCACTATATTCCAGGGTGGCTGCATTTGCTGACTGATTTTCCAATCACACACTCTCCTGATATCAGGATCCTCTCTTTGGTTTTTAGTTGATCCTCTCTTTGGTTTTTAGTCCATTCCTGCCACCTCATCCACATTGTTTCAGTGGATGGACCAGGACCATGGGCTCTGGGAATTGGAGGAGTGGAGGGACACTTCTCCCCTTGAGCGTCTAATTCATTACTTTCCTGCTCAAGGAAGTGCTTGCAATTAGTCACCCACAAGGCTGTCTGGACAAGAGACCAGCATTCTTATGCTCATGGCCAGACCCATATGCGATTGCAGTGCTATGATTTCACAGTTTTTCCAACCACTTGATAAGCTGTCCCACAGGATTCCTGAATCTAAAGGGTCATTGCAGGGAAGCATGATCTGCTATAGATTTAACCCAGGCTAGGAGTTCCTTCACATACTGCAATAATTTCTCTCAGGGATTTAGACTTTTGCTATAATAAACTACCACCCTTTCAAGCTGCTTGTGTCACTAGTGCCCCCAAACCATAAGCAGTAGCATCTGTGTCCAGTATGAAAAGGGGGGTTGAAATATGGATAGGCCAAGATAGGAGCTGTCACCAGAGCATTTTTCAAACACTGAAAATGCTAATCAGTTTCCCTTTCTCACTCTACCTATGCATTGGTTTTGCAATATTAGCAAACCCAACAATAAACCTTCTGTAATAGGAGCAGAGCCCTGTAAAAAATGAGTGTTTGGGGAGCTGACCAGCTCTGGCACACCTCAATATTCTTTTTCCTCAGTGGAAATTCCCTCCTCACTAACTGTGTGCCCAAGATACATTATTTCTTTTTGAAGCATCTCACGTTTCCTTGGGTTCAATTTCAAATTGGCTGCCTTCAGCTTCTCACAGATCCTTTGTAAATGTTTTAGTTCTTGCTCAAATGTTTTAGCATTTGATATCACCTAGATGGTACAGACAGGCTGAGAGAGGCATGAATGCGGCTGATGTGTTTCACAAGTCCAGAGCCATCACTTTAAATGGCCACCAGCCTGGTCCTGCTGAGAAAGCAGCTTTTCCCATCTTTTGGATCCACTTCCACTTGCCAATACCCACTTTTAAGATCCAGTGTGGAAAACCAGATTGAACCTGCTGCAGCATCCAGGCTATCATATGTTTATGGTAATGGATAAGAATCCTTTAAAGCAGTGGTGGGCAACCTGTGGCCCATGGGCCACAAGCAGCCCATCAGGGTAATCCGCTGGTGGGCCGCCAGACATTTGTTTACATTTCACGGCTGCCTGCAGCTCCCAGTGGCCGCGGTTCGCTGTTCCCAGCCAATTCTGTGGGAAGTGGCATGGGCCTGGCCGACGCTTCCTGCAGCTCCCATTGGCCGAGAACAGCGAATCGGGGCCACTGGGAGCTGCGGGTGGCCGCGCAAATGTAAATAAACAGTCTGGCGGCCCACCAGCAGATTTCCCTGATGGGCCGCGTGCCGCCCATGGTCCGCAGATTGCTCACTACTGCTTTAAAGTGTCTTCCTTTATTGTCTATAGTCCACACAGAGTGTGGTTCTGCCATCTTTTTCTTAACCAGAGCAATGGGTGAGGCCCCACTTATGCCCTCCTGATGCATTTCCTTGATGGTCTGTAGTGCCTCTTCCCTTTTTGCTACTGGTAACCAGTGAGGTGGGTGTTTAATGGGTCTGTTTCCCCCACATATCAATCTTGGCTGGACCAGTATTGTACAACCTATATCTCTGTTGGCTCAAGAGAATAACTGCTGATTCCTAACCAGAAAGTCTCAGACTATTTCTGCTGTTCCCCATTGAAGTGTACAGCACTGCACTGGAACAAATCCAGTAGAAACTCTGGGAGTCACCTTACCCCTTTCTCTTTGTAGTTTTCTTCTATACCAATATTACCAGCTCAAATTTTGTAACTGCTATTTCCTTTTTACTATTTTCTCTTTTTCAGAAACATTCTGCAAGTAAATGGATCAGTTCATGTATCAGATCCACAAGAGCTTTAGATTCAAGATTCCCCTGATATCCTGGGTCTCAAAACCAGTTTCAATCACTCTCCATCTTTCCCTTGCTAGAATGGTACCACAGCATGTAGCTGATATAATGGTTTCTTCCCGAGGGGGCAGGACAATTCCTTAATTGCAAACCAGTTGCCTACAAACCATGTGTCTCACGTGGGCCATATCTTTAAAGGGAATTTCCACGACACCTATCCTGGCACTGAATTCGCAGTTAATAGCCATAATGAAATCCAAGCCAATTATTAGCTCATCCACTATTTCAGCAACCCAGACTTCTTACTCAAATTTTAGAGGTCCAATCTTCAGACACAATTGTCTCTGTTTCTGGACAGTTGGCCCTGCCCTAGTCTCCATTTCAGACGAATTAGGCAGTTCAGGTTTGGATCCCCTGTTCCCTGTCCTTTTTCGCCTGTATGGTCTAATAAAAAATTATGTTTGAGCCTGTGTTAACTATCCCCTATACACATCACAGATCCTATTACAAACTCAATAGCCCAACTCCATTGTTGTTGTTTAACTGCCCAGATCTAAACAAAAACTGTGGAGTTAATGCTTGTATCTCCAGATTTTGCCCCTTCAGCTTCCCCCATTTCCCAAACGGAGAGAGAGGCTTTCACTAGACACCTGTGACAAGCAGTCTTGGCCTACCTTTAATTTATAAGGATCCTTCTTTTTGTGGCCAGTTTTGTTACTGTGCCAGCATTTATCTGAACTGTCTCCTTTAATTTTTGCATTTTTACCAATTTTCCTGGTTTTAAAAACCAAATTTATCATCTGTTCTAATAGTTCAAAATGGTCATGAACCAGATTAGTCTCCCCGTTAGGAACCAGGGCATAGGCGGTCAGACCTAGTGGTCAGAGCAGGAGCTGGTGTTGGAAAGTAAGCCTGAAGTGCTGCCCTGTCTAGCTCCTTTGAGGTGGTGAGAAGGGAGCGTTAAAGACCCAGAGCCCCCGCCGCCCTGGGTTCAAGATATTCCAAAACCGAGGACTTGTCCCCATTGATCCCTACACCCCCATTTCATCATACATATTAGACACAGAGCTGTACTTACAGGGCTTATGGCAATCAGCTTCCCTCTTCTTCACTAGTAGTTGCTTCCTGTTCTGGTGAACTACTACAGGGAAAGATTTAAGTACTTGGTGGCAAACCGAGCCTCTCAAAGCATCTGTGGCCTCCTTTTGCTGATCTAGATTTGCAAGACACCTATCGTAGTCCAGCTGTGCATTTATCAATTGGTCCATTACCAGTCTATCCTAGAACACCTCATGATACCCAGGAACACAAGTCTCTGCAGGTCCTCTGCCAGTTCAGGTGAGGTTTCTTCTTTCTCTGTCCTTCTAGTTCTAAACTGTGCCCTGGCCAGCTCAGATTGATAGTGAGCTCCATACTGCATGTGAAGGGCTTGTACATGGTCTGGATAACTCTATCCTCTTCTCTGGGGATAAGTTCTCCAGAGCTGAGCCACCCAAGTTGACTGCGAGTAACCCCTCTGTCTATCTTCCCAGCCATTGATTTGAGCTGTAACATTGCACTGAGCCAAATAAGCCTCCCAGGGAGAATTTCCTTAAAGGTATCAAGCTTTTGCATTATTTGAGCTGGGACAACGTGACCTCTTCCCTCTGGGCCTCTGTGGGTTATAAATGGGGTAGAAAAGGGTCATAAATGTCCAGTCTTACCCTTGTTCTCTGCCTGGCTCAATTCTTCATCCAAGTGGCTGCCTTCCACTGTGATTTGCTTCTGGAGCTGAACTTCCAGCTCCTTAACTGCTTGCTACAGTTCATCTCTGTTACCAAGTTCCAAGGTGGCTAAACCTTACTTGGTTCCCACGACTTCATGGAAAAACTTTTGGCCTATGGCAGGTCAATGAGATGACCAGCAATCAGACTGTCTTGCCATTCCAGCCTGGGAGCTTTCCAGCTGGGCTTCCTAACCTGTCCAGATTCTTTGCAGTTGTTGCTCCAACAGAGATTCGATGTTCATCTGTAATTCAACCCTCAGCCCTTTCTGGGAATCCTACAGATGCTGCTTTAATTCCTTTTGTGAAGCCTCCAGCTTCTGTTTCAGGTCTTGTTTTAAATACTGCTGGCTATTTTTTTTCATTTCTGCAAACACCTCCATTGTGTGTTCCAGCCTGGTTCAACAGGAATCCTCTCTATCTCTTTGTAAAATTGATCCTGCACCTGACACCAGTGTTGCCCCCTTTTTGACCTGAGCAGCTAGTTAAAGTTCAGGGGCCTTGGAGATGTTCCAGATGGAAGTAGAAATTGATGGAATATGGTATTTCTTTAATGTAGCCTTGTTTATTTACAAGGAATGTACAAAGTCCTGTATCTCTGAATGCAGAAGGAACCAAGGACAAAAAGGGGCAGTTCCTTAGCTTACAGCCCCAAAAGGCTCCTTAGCCAACACCAGACCCAAAAAGTCTCTCTAGCTTTTCCCAGAGTCACACTGTGTTGATAGACTCCTGCTTGACTTTCTTGCCTCTCCCTCTCTCTGTTCTTTTTTATTCTTAGGCCTTGTCTACCTGACAGTTTTGTCAGCAAAAGTCAGCTTTTGTCAACAAAACAATGGGGATGTACATGCTACAATGCTCCTCCAGCCAATTTAACTTTCCTGCTATGTCGACAAAATAAAACCACCTCAATGGTAGGCATAGAGCTTTTTGCAACAAAGTTAGTTTGACGCAGTATCACTGTGCTTGCTTATGTTGCCCTAACTGGCCTCCAGGAGGTGTCCCACAATGCCCATCATGACTGCTCTGGTCAGCAATTTGAACTCCGACGCCCTGAAGGTACACAGGCATGCATCCCTCCCTCATTGAAAGGCCCAGGAATTTTTGAAATTCCTCTTCCTGCTTGCTCAGCATCGTCAGTTCACACAGCATCTTCCCAGCTGAACATGCTGAATTTCCACAACAGATGTGCTCCCGTATGGAGTACACTGGAGCTGTTGGATCCGCTGGGTCGGTGGGGAGAGGAGGCTGTGCAGTTGCAGCTCTGCTCCAGCCATAGGAACTTTCATACCTACGGGCTGATAGCTAGTGGGATGCAGGAGAAGGGGCACAAAAGGGACACACAGCACTGCCATGCTAAGGTCAAGGAGCTGCAGCAGGCATAACAGAAGGCAAGGGAGGCCAACCGTCACTCAGGTGCAGCGCTGAAGACATGTCGCTTCTACAAGGAGCTGCACGCCATCCTCAGCAGTGACCCCACCTCAACCACCAAGAGCTCCGTGGATACTTTGGGGGGTCTGGAGGCAGCAGCCAGCAGAATCAACCCTGATGATGAAGTGAAGTGGAGTTGGAAGAGGATGTGGAACACACAACACGGTCATCTGGGGACATGGTGAGTCAGGACCTCTTTTTGACTCTGGAGGTATCAAGTCAATCCCAGTGTGCCAGCTCTGGTGTGCCTGAAGCAGGGGACACAAGCTCTGGTAAGCATGCATTTTGCTTTGATACTACACAGTGAGAGAAGCTTAGGCTCTCATGTACTTTGTTATATGGTAGAGGAAGGATAAGGAACAGAAGTTAACAAATGAGCCTATGCAGCTACGCAGTGGGGGCCCTGCATAAAAATTGTGTTAACGTACACTAGGATGTCCTGGGAATCCTCGATCATGATCTCTAGGAAACTTTTCTGTAAGTATTCTGCAGTCCTCTGAATGAAGTTTCCTTAACCGAGCTGCCTTGTTTCTCCCCCGTCAAAGGAAACTTTGCTGCACCAACTGGCAATTACTTCTGCAGGGACCAGAGCAGCACACAGACAAGCAGCACATGGACCCACTCTAAAGCTGCATGCATTCAGGAGATGCACTCTTGCATCCTGGGTTACCCTAAGGAGAGAGATAGTAGGTTTGATTACCCCAGCCTGTGGAAAAGGGTGCCAATATTCAGAATACTCTCCCTAGGTCCACATAGTGACCCTCATCATAAGCCACCAAGACCCTTTGTCCCAACTGCCCTCTCCTGCCAAACTCATCATATTTTGGACTCTCACCGAACTGTGTGCTAGCAAAGTGAGAAAGGTGTGTGTAGCCTTAGAGTCATGGCTGTAAGCAAACTCATGATACTGTCTTTGATTATTGTTTCTTTGGCTTCTGCAGATGCACCCTAGAGGGCCTACTCCTCCACACTGATGCACCACCTCTATCAGATAAGGCGGCTAACCAGACGGAGTAAGGAAGATATGTTTCGCGAAGTGCCGGAGTCAATATATGCAGCACATAGCAAAACAAGAATGTAGAGGGAGACAATCAATGAATGACTCAGGCTGGATAGCTTAGAAAGGACACAGGGGCAGGAGCAGATGATACAGCTGCTGGAGGGCCATGCAGAGATGTTCAAGTCCTTCATTACACTGCAGTCTGAGCACATCTATACACAGCTCCCCCTGCAGCCAACACAGAACTCTGTTCCATGTGTGACGGTGTCCCCCATAAGGGTTTACGAAATATGCTTATGAATGTATATATGACATAACTGGAATATGTTTTATGCCACCATATACCATATCTCTGAAAAGGTTATGATCTACTGAATCTATTCATCCTATTTGTATGCATGTGTCATTATCATATTCAAAGTTATGAATATTGGCTGTATACTTGTTTGATTTTAAATAACCTTAGTAAAGCATTTAGTCAGCTTCTTCAGAAAATAATTTGCAAGTTAAGTGCCCAATCAAGAAGCACTTAACACACAATGGATCTTGGAAGGCTCCAATCCACATAAGAAGTCTACCTGAGGGCGTTCAAGGTAGCAATGGCTGCTGCCTGTAAAAACTGAGTCATGCATGGACATGTGACTCCAAAACTCCATCTTGTAGCTGGACTTTGCATAGAGAGGAGAGGGTTTCCACCCACAAGAGAAAGTCTATGTAAGCCCTCCATTTTGTCTTCAGCTGGCTAAGGAGAGCCTCTCCACCCCCAAGGATACCTGAAAGAAACTGGAACAAAGGACAGGAACTACAGAGGGTGAAAGTGATTGCTGGACCCAGACTAGGAAGAGAGTAGTCTGTAAAAGGAAGCCTACTTGAATTCCTCCAAGGGTGAGATTTTTATCTGCATTCAGTTTTCTTACTCTATTAGCCATAGACTTGCGTGTTCTATTTTATTTCACTTGGTAATTCATTTTGTTCTGTCTGTTACTACTTGGAACCACTTAAATCCTACTTTCTGTATTTAATAAAATCACTTTTTACTTATTAGTTAACCCAGAGTATGTATTAATACCTGGGGGGACAAACAGCTGTGCATAGCTCTCTATCAGCGTTATAGACAGCGAACAATGTGAGTTTACCCTGTATAAGCTTTATACAGGGTAAAATGGATTTATTTAGGGTTTGGACCTCATTGGAGTTGAGCATCTGAGTGTTAAAGACAGGAACACTTCTTAAGCTGCTTTCAGTTTAAGCCTACAGCTGTTCGGGGGATGTGGTTCAGACCTGGGTCTGGCTCAAACCAGGCAGGGTACTGAAGTCCCAAGCTTCCAGGGCAGGAAAGCAAAGACAGAAGTAGTCTTGGCACAGCAGTTGGCAGCCCCAAGGGGGTTTCTGTGATCGAACCTGTCACACCATGCTCTTCCCAAATTCCTCCATCCCATTCCTTGCATGTTCTTGGTCCCTTACAATACCCCATGCACTCTGCCCATATGGCTGGTTTCACAATGAAAGCTGGAGTTACACACAGCTGAGAGAGCCGTAACCGACAGACTGTTCCTCATTACCATGTCTCCTGTTTGACAACATTTTTGTGTTTTGTCCTGTTATTAAACATAGTCTTTGAAATAAAATGAGTCTTTATTTGTGCCATGCACACGTTAATTGGTGCGAACGTTCAAACACAGTGGCGATAGGCAAGAATATTTGCTCAGTATAATTAACTCTGAGGAAGCAAGCACTACAGGGGTCATTCAAGGCAGCAAGTAAACATTGGCTGGCCAAATGCATCACATAAATACACATTACTGGGAATCATTGTCAAAATGCTCCTTCAAAGCCTCCCTAATTCAAATAGCCCCCCCACGGTGCCCCTCTAATTGCCTGGTATCTGGCTGCTCAAAAACCAGCAAACTTTTCCCCCTTCACTTCACAAATGTTATGCAGAGCACAGCAGGCTGCAATGTCCATCAGAATATTTTCCCTCACTGAGGTCTAACCTGCCAAAAAGGCAGCACCAGTGCCCTTTTAATCAGCCAAAGGGGCATTTAATGGTAAGTCAGCACCTGCTGAGCCTGTTGTTGAAGTGCTCCTTGCTACTGTCTAGGTTCCCTGTGTAAGGCTTCATGAGCCATGGGAGCAAAGAGTAGGTGAGGTCTCCCAGGATCACTATGGGCATTTCCACATCCCCCATTTGAATCTTCTGCCTGGAACTTTTTTTCCCAGACATGTAGCTTTTTATACTGTCCAGTGTTCCTAAAGATGCACACATCATGCACTTTCCCTGACCACCCCGCATAGATGTCAGTGAAATGGCCCCAGTGATCCACCAACATCTGCAAGACCATGGAGAAGTAGCCTTTCCAGTTGATGTACTCCATCACAAGATGGTCTGGCGCCAAAATTGGGATGCGTGTTCCATCTATCGCCCAGCTGCAGTTAGGGAATCCCATCACCTCAAAGCCATGAAGTATTTTCTGCACATTACCGAGAGTCACAGTCATTCATAGCAGGATATGATTAAAGGCCCGGCACACTTGCATCACCGCAACCCTCACAGTGGCCTTTGCAACTCCAAACTTATTAGCAACTAACTGGTTGCAGTCTGGAGTTGCCGGCTTCCACACAGCGATTCCCCACTCGCTTTTCCACAGTGAGGGCAGCTCTCACTCTGGTATCCTTGCACACAGCTCCACGAAGATGGATTTGTGCATCCGAAAGTTCTGCAGCCAATGCTCATCACATACATACATTGCATTGTGATCCTACCATTCAGTGATTGTTTCCTGAGCTCAGTACCAATGGTCCACCATGTGCAGCTACTCTTTGAATGCCATCAGCAATACTGAATTATTTCTTTCCACAGCACAGAGCTGGGCAGGCACCACCAATTCACTTTGTGATTCACAGCTCATGAAGTACTGCAGTATCAGATGCATTGTGTTCTTAACGGTTATTACCAGACTGGTCAGCAGTTCAGGATCCATGCTTTCAGGCAGAGTTGGTGGGTGTGCAGTTAACAAGGGCTGTTGAAAAATGGCACAAAATGAAGTTGGAAGTCCATGGAATGATGGGAAGGAAAGAACTGCATATGGGACAGTAAGCACGCCCCCATGATGCACCACAATCCATTCCCAGAAGCAGAGGATGGCAGAGAGTAGTGAGTTGCACAGTGGGATAGCTACCCACAATGCAACACTCTGTACATGCAAAACTGCCGACTGTGGATGCGCTTTGCCAACACAAGGAACGTTGTGTGGATGTGCACAACCAATGTAATTAAAGGCACTTATGATAGTAGACGTAACTTAAGTCAACTTTACTCTGTAGTATCGACATAGATCACCCACAAACTGAGGCTCTCTTCCACACACACACACCCCTACCCAACACAATACTCAGCCAAAAAATCCTGGGCAGCTTCAGACACACCTTATACTTATAATTGTGTTAATTGAAGGGTGAGTTCACATCTATCAGTCTCAAAGCGTTTATCTTAACCCAGAACTAGGTGTCACCCAGCTCATAACATTATATATTCTGGTGGCCAAACTGTAAAAGAGCCACATGCAGCTCGTGAACCACAGTTAAAGTGGAGCTTGCATAACCACACCCACGTAACCCCCACATTCTCTACCTACCAGACGGGGCGGGGATGGGGAAGAGCTTGGGATTTCTGCCTTGCAATGGGGTGGTGGGATAGGGGCTTCTGTCCAGCAAGGCAGGGGGGGAGGAGGGAGCGTCTTGAGGCTTCAGCCCCACTGGGTGCACCTGCTGGGGTTTGGGGCTTCAACAGGAGTGGGGGCTGAATCCCCAAGCCCCAGCAGGTGCTTTCCATGAACTGAAGCCCCAGCAGTTGTGCTGCAGCTCTCAACCTTCTGAAGATTGTCATATGCAGCTCAAAGGGTCAGTAATGTGGCCACGCTGTTATATATCATGTATTAGTCCTTAGTACGAAGAGAATACCACCCTTTAAGAATAACTTGGGTGTACGTAGTATTTACCATTGGCTCCAAAGAGATCCAATGCAATGTCAGCATATAGTAACACTAAATATTGTGAACACAAAATGCATCTAACTCTAGAATCCTGGAGGAGTCTCTAGAAAGGAATTTCCTTGTACAAGAGGGAACAGCTATTATCAGACAGCAGAACATGGGCTACAGAAGGGATTATTTTTCTGTGCTAGAGACCCAGTTATAGAGCTAGCCCACTTTCATGTTATTGATTATTTGTATTCTGGTAGTGCCCACTAGGTGTTAGCGAGGCTGCACAGCCACAAAAACAGAGCTTAATTTTCCCCTATAGCCGAATTCAGCTTTGACAGAGGATGGGATTCCGCACAAGTCTGGCCCAGTGGTAGCTAGAGCAGCCACAGGACTGCTCTAATGTACACCACTAGCATAAAGTCTAAAAGGGGGATCTCTGTCATGCCCCTTCCCCACCCCCAGTATGCCCCCTGTGCTGGAGGTGAGGGAGGGAGTGCTAGGCTGGGTCCTAGATTCCCAAGATAATTCACTACAATATTTCAGAAGCACTAAGGTAATTGAGAAACGGTATGCTCTAATTTTACTGTATAAGTCTTTGTTATACAGCAGCTGTACTCCAGCTTCCAGCCTCATCTGCCTCTGCAACCTGACCTATGCTATGGCAGTCAAGCTCCTTGGAAGCCTAGAGAAGATGTGTAAAGTTTAGGGGTGTAGGAAACACACATAAACTAGTCTAAGATTAGAATCAGCCTTAAGATTTATCTAAAATTTTAACCTTTGGCTCAGAACAAAGGTTAACAGACTGGGGGTGGGGGAAGAACTAGAAATTGAAGCACCAAGCTACCACAAGAAAGGTTACTTCCAGTCTAGCCCAAACCTCACCCCTTCCCTTTGTTTACTAGGCTCCAAGCAACTTGAGGCAATAACCTGTCATTGTATTTGTCTGTGAAGCATCATGTACACCCATAGCATGGTATAAATAATAGAACATTAATAGTAATAACCACAGTAGAAATCTCTTGTGAAAGCCTGTTCTTTTTGGTCTTGAAACCTCCAAAAAGAACAATAAATTTAGAAAGCTTCAGATAACCATCCAAAGGTTTTCCAGGACTTGAGGGATACACAAAGATTCACCAAGCATCATTAGTGGGATCCGCAGACTGGGACAAAGATAACAAAAAGAATATTTTGCAATATATGTAGCAATTTGATTTAGAAAATTTATGGTCAATATTTCTCCCCACTGTTTTGGAAGGCATTGATGTTCTGTAAAAAAGTTTTCCCTGCCCAAAACTGAGCTTCTCCTCCTGCTTGATCCTGCAGTGAAGTCATCATAATCCATCATTATGACACCACAGTCTGTTGCCATGAAAATGATCGCAGTGTCAAATTCAGCATTATAACTTTACTGCGGAATGAAGGAGAAAGTGACAGGGCTGTCAGAGGGAAAGCAGTGGATGAAGCAAACAAATCTCTGATAATTAGCTAGAGGGGCATGAAAAAAAAAAAGAATCAAACCTATGAGAGGTAAGTGAAAGTGTGCAGTGACACAGGTCAAAGTTATCCCCAGTGTGAAAGTCTTTTATGAGATGACTCAGAGCATTTAAATCACAAAAGACAGGTCTGCACAAAAGGTGTAACATATGGAAATGTTTGCTATTAATTAGGATGCGCCCATGGCAAGGCCATTACAGTTGGATTTGCTTCATTTCAGAAACATTCAGTTCAGCATGCTGTCTGTGAATTCAGACCAGAAACCCAAATGCATTTCTTCAGTGGCAGGGCTAGCAGAGCCATATGCACCCCAGGTAACAGTCAGGAGGACACAAAATGAGACAGGAAAGGTATTTCTACTTCCAAAGATCTAGAGACTAATGGGAGGCAGCATTGTTTAGTAGAGAACATGGGCTTGGGAGTCAGGAGATCCAAGGTCTGTCTCCAGCTTCGATGGTGACTCCAAGTACCTCAACCTTGCTGTGCTTGAGCATAATGATACTTATTTACCTTTCTGAGGTGCATTGAGATTGGCAGATAAGTGAGAAGTATGGTTTTCTCCATTTTTGCCAGCACTCCTTTATCTAGGTATGAATTTAAGATGTTTGGTTAGGATGTGATAGTGTAGAATAAGGTAGGATCCATTCTTTGCCCATTGGCTTCCTTTCATCTATTGTAAGAAACTCAGGCTTGGAGTCTTGCCCTCAAGATCCTGCATTCTTCTGCCCCCACCCTGCTCCTTATTATATTGCACCCCATCCCATCGGCTTTGCCAATGATGCCAGACTCAGCAAGCTCATTGTCCCCTGCCTCATCAAATCTCTGTACCTTCTTCCATCCTCTCCTCTACTTGCAGGGCAACCTGCATAAGGCCAGTCCTCAAGGCTATGGCATGCTTCTCAACCAAATCCCTCCTGCAGAACTACTTCAACCATGATGCCTACAAATAACTACCGTCCAATAGCACCATGGTAGAAACATCAATTGGAGTAGCCTACATAACTTTATATATTCTATGTAAACAAAACCAAACAAACCAAAAGCCATGTCTTATTTGACATAGCCAATCACATCACCTTACTTGTTTGTTGTTCCTTTTCCCTCTACCAATCACCTCCATCTTGCTTTTGTCTTTTCGAGAGTAGCTTCTTTGGTGCAAAGATCATGCTATCTTTCTGTAACACATTGTGGAAAGTCCCAGAAACAAAACTAGAAAAATCAATATTATCCAAAATATGAAATCTATTCTGTTGTGTAATGTTCTTCCAAAGGACATATTGGATTCTCAGTTACTGGAGACATTTAACTATTCAATGAAATGCATTGGTCCCTGCAAAAAATATATATATATATATATATATAAATATAATTTAGTATTGACCAATCATGCACTAGATGAGATACTAAAAACTTTCCCATATTGAACTTCAAGTCTATGATATACTCCAATGAAATTCCCAGTAGTTAAACTGCTAATTAATGCAAGGTCAGAACATACGAATATAAGTAATAATTTTGTCCCTTCAATGACATCAGGAGCCTTGCACAATTTTATTTTCTTCTTCAACTTTGAGAACTAAAGCTCTTCATACACTGGTGATTTTATGAGCTACTTTATGGGCCTGATGCAAAGTCCAATGAAATCAATAGGCTTTGGATGTCAGCCAATGTGAATACATCAGTGGTTAAAGTTTCTCCATGGCTCATATTTTCAAATGATCCCTCATGTATTTTACGGCCCTGATGGGATGAAACAATACGGTGTGTGGGGGCCCAACATCCCCAGAAGGTTGAAGACCTTCAACTGGCCTGCAGATTTAGCAACAGGGAGGAGGGTCTATGAAAATACATTCTAAGCAAGTAGCCATTTTAATTGAAACCCATCACCTTAATCTTGAATTAGTCCAGATTAACATTTTAAATGAGATGATAATTTGAGGCAGATCCAAGTAGGTGATCACTACTTTATCTCAGTCTTACCAGGGAAAGGGGATGAATGAGGCTGGGGCATAAATACAAAGAGACAAACTAACAGAAGTGCCAACTTTGCTTACCTGAGCTCCTGAGTAAAGAAAGGGAGACTTTAGAGAGTCTCCATTATAAGGATATGCTCCTTTCGAGAGCAACCTTTGACTATAGCTTTCAGATTTGCCATGATATGTGAGGTGTGAATCAAATGAGGCTAGGGTGCTCCGAGATGTTCCTATCTGCACGCTTCCATTTTCTTTCAGTGTTATGGGTGTAACCCAGGTAGAGTCAGCAGCAGCAAAGGCCAGGTTCAGTATCCCAAGGTTCCTCTTAATACAAAGAGAGAACTGGCTCAAGCCCCCATGTAGTAATCTGGGAAAACTTAACCCTACCCTTCGGCACCTCTCAGGCAATGCAGACTCAGTGTCTGCAAGTGGGGAGGTGTGTAAGAAAAGGGAACTTATTAAAAGGGAAAGGAAACCCAGAATTAATTTGGTAAAACACCACAACCACATTCAAAAGCATGTGACCATAAGCAAACCCAACCCCACAGTGAGTTGGGTAGTGTCCTTTACCTCAGTTTCCCACCTTGCAATGGGAAAGTCCAATGAACAAACATCCCTTTAACACATCACTCCCCTCTCCCTGCACTGCACCCCACTCAGTTAGCTGGCCTTGGTTAGTGAAGATGCAGAGTTCAAAGGTGCATTCCTGGGGTTCACCTTCCACCTGGGGGGGGGGGGGAGAAGAAGAGAAGAGGTGTTGAGCAATGTCTCTGCAACTGGCTCACTGCTACCATTTTTTGCTGCTGCTCCTCTACCACCACTAGCGGCCGCTGCTTGTTGCTTCCACAATGTCATGTTCTGAGGTTCCAGCACTTAACCCAGCTCTCTGTGATTTCCACAGGTAGCGGGGAACCTCACAGCCAGTGCAGTTTCTGTGCTGTCTTTCACTGCCCCCACACAAGCTCAGCAGTGATGTCAGCTCTAGGAATCACCAAGCAAAAATAAGAACTCTCAAATGAGTCCAATCAGATGTTATTAAATCTGAGAGAGGGACCTAGGACTTATTGGCCAGAGTCTACACCTCAAGGAGCAACACCTGTCTCACCCACATTTCTCCCCACAAGGATTTGGCATCCCTACCCCCCACTTAGCAAGTGAGGTTTGGTGTAGGGTGACCCCCTCATTCAAGGCATGCCAAGCACAGTCTGCTGCCCTGTACTCGTACAATAAGGATAACGACGTCTCATTACCCCTTGCGATAGGGCCACTTATCTCACAGGAGAGCCCTTGCCAGCCAGGTGTGTCTGCACCTGCACTCTCTCCTTGCTGTGAGCCCTGTTAATAGTTAAACTTCTCGAGCAGTTTTCAGTGGCTTGATCCTCCAGCCAAGTCACACAGTCTGTAGGTGTACAACAAAACAGACCTCTTCTGGGGTACAAATCCCACAGTGCCCTCTGTAACATTTCAGTCCATAGCTCTGTCTCTGGGCTTGGTTCTCAGTCAGTCTAACAAGGCCTATCACAGTTCCCTGGTTAGCCTCAGCCCCTTCTGGGCTAGCTTTCAAAGCTCCTCCCTGGTGCCTCTTTGCTCTGTAGCAAGCCTTCCTGACCCCCAGCTGAGTCACTAGTTCAGTTCAATCCCCTTGTGAGGTTAACACAGTTCAACTAAAGGCTGACCTTCTTCAGGGTCTTCTGCCCCCTTATCTGGGTTTGGTTAAGCTCCCTTCCCTTGGCTCAGGGCACTCTGCCTGTAGCAGGTGGGGGGAGAGGGAGAGAACCCAGGCCTGCCCACTACTCTGGGTCCCAACCCAGGGACCCTCTATTTAGCTCCCACTGGCTGCTTCCCTTCAACTACTTGCTGCTGTGCTTCTCTGGGCCATTTCCCTTCTTAGCCCCAGCACTTTCAGCTTCACCCTTACCTCAGGGCTGAAGTCTCTTGCTTGAGTTCCAGTCACTAGCCAAGGCCACCTTCCTCGCTTCTCTGGCTTCAGCCAGCCACTGCTCTGTCCAGGTACTGCAACTCCTGCACCTAGCCAGGAGCACAATCCTGGCTCCAGCCAGAACTGACCTGTTCTGTCAAGCAGCTCCTTTTTATATGAGCCTGCTGGGCTCCGACTGGTTGCTCCCTGCAGCCTTTCTGTGATTGGCTCCTTCCCCCCCAGCCTCTCTAGGCAGCTTGGAGGACTCACCTCTGCTGCTCTTTTCTGGGGCAGGGTATGGCTTTCTGGGGCACACAAGGCTTCCGAAAGGGCACCTCAAAGGGCCTGATACACCCTGCATTCGAATACTAGAGTGATTTGTAATGTAAAACGAGCCAAAATTGATCAAGCAGCTCTGTCTGCTGCACCCCTAAACAGAGTAGGCATGTCTTTGCAATCATGGTCTGCTCCTGAAGTCTTTTCCCCAAGCTTATCCCTAGATGTCAGAGGAGAGCTCATTCAGACCCCACTTACACATGATTATCTTGTATATAGCGCGCACACAATAATTTAAGAATTATCTGAGAATCTATGCTATTTAAGTGGATCTGTTCATCCCTGTTAGTTGTGTATCCAGGACAATGCTTAAGACAAACTCCAGTGCAAAACATCTGGTCTCATTACAAGAGGAGATGTGGAGACTTCACAAGAGTTGTACAACCCCAGTATATCCAAATAAGATCAGGCTGAGTCCGATGGACTAGATGAAGACATCACTATTTTCTAGCAGTGTTGCAATTTTGTTGTTGTAATGATTTAACAATGCAAACCTATGTTAAGTTGCACAAGTTCTTCCAAAAATAGTGTTCACTGATAAAAACAGATGTACTTCCATACCTTGTTATATCTCAAACACCATCACAAATACAAATAATGGGCATTGTAGGCTATATCTCACCTCTGTAATATAGCCAAATACACAGAGTTAAATTTATTCTGTGGGCACACATCATTAAACATGGGAATCCAGAGAAAGACACTTACACTGAACTCAGGAAATAGATCAAGGCAGCAAAGATTATATAGGCAAGCAACCACTGTTTTTGATCTGATTAAGAATAGTCAAAATGTTTTTCAAATATGGTAGTAACAGAACTTTTACCATTTTATATGTATTATATGTAGGGCTGTCAAGCAATTAAAAAATTATCACGATTAATCGCACTGTTAAACCATTTATTTAAATGTTTGTATGTTTTCTACATTTTCAAATAGATTGATTTCAGTTACAACACAAAATAGAAAGTATACAGTGCTCACTTTATATTTATTTTTATTACAAATATTTCCACTGTAAAAAACCAAAATAAATAATATTTTTCAATTCACCTAATACGAGTACTGTAGTGCAATCTCTTAATCATGGAAGTTGAACTTACAAATTTAGAATTACGTACAAAAAATAACTGCATTAAAATATAAAACAATCTAAAACTTTAGAGTCTACAATTCCACGCAGTCCTATTTCTTGTTCAGCCAATTGCTCAGACAAACAAGTTTGTTTACATTTGCAGGAGATAATGCTGCCTGCTTCTTGTTTTCAGTGTCACCAGAAAGTGAGAACAGACGTTTGCATGGCACTGCTGCAGCCAGCTTCGCAAGATACTTACATGCCAGACATGCTAAAGATTCATATGTCCCTTCATGCTTCATCCACCATTCCAGAGAACATGTGTGCATGCTGATGACAGGTTCCGCTCGATAATCCAAAGTAGTGCGGACCTACGCATGTTCATTTTCATAATCTGAGTCAGATGCCACCAACAGAAGGTTGATTTTCTTTTTTGGTGGTTTGAGTTCTGTAGTTTCTGAATCGGAGTGTTGCTCTTTTAAGAATTCTGAAAGCATGCTCCACACACCCCATCCAGATCAGATCCTTAAACCTTGGGTCAAGTGCTGGAGCTATCTTTAAAAATCTCACATTGATACCTTCTTTGTGTTTTGTGAAATCTGCAGCGAAAGTGTTCTTAAAATGAACAACATGTGCCGAGTCATCATCCAAGACTACTATAAAACATGAAATATATGGCAGAATACTGGTAAAACAGAGCCAGAGACATACAATTCTTCCCCAAGGAGTTCAGTCACAAATTTAATTAACACATTATTTTTTTAATGAGCGTCATCAGCATGGAAGCATGTCCTCTGGAATGGTGGCTGAGGCATGAAGGGGCATACGAATGTTAGCATATCTGGCACATAAATATCCTTGCAATGCCGGCTACAAAAGTCCCATGCGAACGCCTGTTCTCACTTTCAGGTGACATTGTAAATAAGAAGTAGGCAGCATTATCGCTGGTAAATGTAAACAATCTTGTTTGTCTTAGAGATTGGCTGAACAAGAAGTAGGGCTGTGTAGACTTGTAGGCTCTAAAGTTTTGCATTGTTTTGTTTTTGAGTGCAGATATGTCACAAAAAAAATCTACATTTGTAAGTTGCATTTTCACAATAAAGAGATTGCAATACAGTACTTGCATGAGGTGAACGGAAAAATATGATTACTTTTGCTGATCATTTTTACAGTGCAAATATTTGTAATAAAAATAATATAAAGTGAGCAGTGTACACTTTGTATTCTGTGTTGTAACTGAAATCAATATATTTGAAAATGTAGAAAAACATCCAAAAATACTTAATAAATTTCAATTGGTATTCTATTATTTAACGGTGCCATTGAAACGGAGGTTAATCACGATTAATTTTTTGAGTTAATCATCTGAGTTAACTATGATTAATCGACAGCCCTAATGATATATATTTCCCACACATACACACAATAAAACTGTATACCGTATATGCCTTTGAGATCATAGAATCATAGAATATCAGGGTTGGAAGGGACCCCTGAAGGTCATCTAGTCCAACCCCCTGCTCGAAGCAGGACCAATTCCCAGTTAAATCATCCCAGCCAGGGCTTTGTCAAGCCTGACCTTAAAAACCTCTAAGGAAGGAGATTCCACCACCTCCCTAGGTAACGCATTCCAGTGTTTCACCACCCTCTTAGTGAAAAAGTTTTTCCTAATATCCAATCTAAACCTCCCCCACTGCAACTTGAGACCATTACTCCTCGTTCTGTCATCTGCTACCATAGAGAACAGTCTAGAGCCATCCTCTTTGGAACCCCCTTTCAGGTAGTTGAAAGCAGCTATCAAATCCCCCCTCATTCTTCTCTTCTGCAGGCTAAACAATCCCAGCTCCCTCAGTCTCTCCTCATAAGTCATGTGTTCCAGACCCCTAATCATTTTTGTTGCCCTTCGCTGGACTCTCTCCAATTTATCCACATCCTTCTTGTAGCATGGGGCCCAAAACTGGACACAGTACTCCAGATGAGGCCTCACCAATGTCGAATAGAGGGGAACGATCACGTCCCTCGATCTGCTCGCTATGCCCCTACTTATACATCCCAAAATGCCATTGGCCTTCTTGGCAACAAGGGCACACTGCTGACTCATATCCAGCTTCTCGTCCACTGTCACCCCTAGGTCCTTTTCCGCAGAACTGCTGCCTAGCCATTCGGTCCCTAGTCTGTAGCGGTGCATGGGATTCTTCCATCCTAAGTGCAGGACCCTGCACTTATCCTTATTGAACCTCATCAGATTTCTTTTGGCCCAATCCTCCAATTTGTCTAGGTCCTTCTGTATCCTATCCCTCCCCTCCAGCGTATCTACCACTCCTCCCAGTTTAGTATCATCCGCAAATTTGCTGAGAGTGCAATCCACACCATCCTCCAGATCATTTATGAAGATATTGAACAAAACCGGCCCCAGGACCGACCCTTGGGGCACTCCACTTGATACCGGCTGCCAACTAGACATGGAGCCATTGATCACTACCCGTTGAGCCCGACGATCTAGCCAGCTTTCTACCCACCTTATAGTGCATTCATCCAGCCCATACTTCCTTAACTTGCTGACAAGAATACTGTGGGGGACCGTGTCAAAAGCTTTGCTAAAGTCAAGAAACAATACATCCACTGCTTTCCCTTCATCCACAGAACCAGTAATCTCATCATAAAAGGCAATTAGATTAGTCAGGCATGACCTTCCCTTGGTGAATCCATGCTGGCTGTTCCTGATCACTTTCCTCTCATGCAAGTGCTTCAGGATTGATTCTTTGAGGACCTGCTCCATGATTTTTTCAGGGACTGAGGTGAGGCTGACTGGCCTGTAGTTCCCTGGATCCTCCTTCTTCCCTTTTTTAAAGATTGGCACTACATTAGCCTTTTTCCAGTCATCCGGGACTTCCCCCGTTCGCCACGAGTTTTCAAAGATAATGGCCAATGGCTCTGCAATCACAGCCGCCAATTCCTTCAGCACTCTCGGATGCAACTCGTCCGGCCCCATGGACTTGTGCACGTCCAGCTTTTCTAAATAGTCCCTAACCACCTCTATCTCCACAGAGGGCTGGCCATCTCTTCCCCATTTTGTGATGCCCAGCGCAGCAGTCTGGGAGCTGACCTTGTTAGTGAAAACAGAGGCAAAAAAAGCATTGAGTACATTAGCTTTCATTAGTACATTCCAGTAAGTGCAGAAAAAATATATTATTTCTTAACTACTTACTTCATCCTTTCTTTCTACCATGTTTCAGTTAGTCTCTGATTTTTAAAAAGTTTATTCTAAGATCAGTGTCACATGACCAGAAAAAACCGATAGTGTGATGGGCATGTAACAAGGGTTGGAAGTTTCATTTAGATAAGGCTGGAAAAATACGGATATTTATGAGAAACTTATCTAAACTTTTGGGTAAAAGTAGATATTGGAGACAAAAATACTTTAAAAAATCTGTACTTTCAAGTTTGTCTTGTTCTTCCGCCACTAACCACACACTCTGAAAAACTCAAGTCTTTCTAGGCAGACACTAGACAGTTAATGTACTGTATTTATGTTCATTGCCACCAGTATTAAGCAAATGATTTTTCTCTGAAAACAAATTAGGCAAGAAATGTTCATTTATGGCAGGGTGCATTTCTGATAAATAAGTATGCAGCATGGTAGATTAAGAGCTGTGGTCCCTCCACATTTGACCCTTTGGATGTATTATTTTTCAGTGACCATCAATTGATTTCTCATTGTCTGCTGCTCTGTCTATAGGGGTTGGTCAACGCTGAACTAGTAGATGCGGGGGTCTACTTCTCTGCTGACTCCATGCAGGAGAAAGGAAAAGAAAGGAGCTGCTCATCTGAAAATAGTACCCCCACTTCCTCAGTTACAATGTCTACAGTTCTCCTCTGTGTTTGTCAGATCAGCTGAACTACACGTGTATGTTTGTGGTGAAGGGTTGTTCAAAGCAGGATATTTTTGCTGCTTGTGTTCCCACTTGTTTTCACCTCTTTCTCACTCCCGTAACAGATCAAACAGCCACTGTAAGCCCTGCATGGAGCTTTGTGGAAACCCACTAAGGTCTCCTGCAGAGCTCCTCCAACTCACTCTCCCATTTTCCTTCAAAGAAGTTCTTTTTCCCCCAGGCTGCCCCTCTTTTCTCCCTGCCCCCAGTCTGCTCCACATTCTAAAGATACAGAGATACTTTTTTCTCCTCCTGATACAGCCTCATTTGCACCTGAGCAAAGTGGATGTAAAATGGTATCATGTGTGGAAGTGAGTGAAGGAATCTCGTTTGGTGGTGGTCTTATACTCTCTTTGCATTCACTCTGTAAATGTGTAAATGATGACACAAGGGGCAGTGAAGGCCCTCTTCATCTAACCCAAAAAAGCCGATCCACATATTTTTTATTTGAGTGATTCTGAAAATCTCATCATAATTGTGAAATCCAGATTGCCTGTTGTTCCTAGTGGGCTCAGTCAGAACAGCAGGGATCATAGGTTTCTGATACAAGTAAATCCAAATCGATGATTATCTCCCTTGGCAAGGTCTCATGGAGGTAGAGTTCTTGATATCAAGGAACAAAAAAATGCTTTTCTATTGATGTGAAGACCAGGACTAGGGAGGAATTATCACTACCAAAATAAACAAGCTTGGGAGGTAGAAGGGATCCTATGGGACCCTAAAAGATTTCTGGTTATTATTTGATAAAACAACTACACAATGAAAGGATTAAATTCTAAACTAGATCCACCAAGCTGCACCCTGGACTTCCATTGGGCTTCACACAAGCATGCCCCCTGCATGTCTTGAACTCACTGGTGCATCCAATTTCTGGATCTAGCCCAGGTATTGTACCAGAAAATCCCAATGGCTACTATATGAAATTGGATGCAAACATGACTAAAAAAATTAATATGGAAGAAGTGCATTTTCCTCTCCCAAATCCACTGTTTTATGATTCCAGAACACATACAAAAATAAGTTTTTGTTCAATAAATATTGTGGCTATGCATGTGTGACTTCAACATTAGTGACTTTTGCAATGTTCTTGAATTCAGCAGTCATTTACCTGGTTGACATCCTCAGTATCATAGCTAGCCACTCTGTGGATTATCATAGTGATGTCCAGTGCTGGTAGCTTCCAGCTGCCAACATCAAAATGGAATTATATTCCTGCACATTTTATTTGTTTGAGTCATTTGAACACAGTGATACAAGCTACCTAATTAATTCTGAGACAAGCAACAACAATATTCACAGATCACTGAGAGACTGTGTCTCCTGGGGAAAAAAAAACTAAGTGACGGACTACAGAGGAAATTGCAGCAGAAAAGTTTACACTATTTTAATACAAGGATATTTCTTAGTCCCCCCACCACACTGTTAAAGTTCACCAAATGTTTTCAAGGCAGATTAGAATTTGAAGCATACAAAGGATACTTTCCATCCAAACATATTGAGTGTGTCCAAGATCAAGTGCAATATCTGTTTAATACAGATACATTCTTTACCAAGGCACTATAATTCTGCACTTGCGGAGAGATGGACATAGCAGGTCTTTTCCCTCTGTAACTTCGGTCATCCTATACATCCCAGGTGTACCCAAAAATGTGAACCTCTCAAACATTAGGCTTCGTAAACAGGAGAAGATTTTTTTTCCAGAACTAGACACAGCTATAAAGATTTACCCACAAGGGAATGCATGTTAGAACAAACATAAAATAGAATAAGAGAAACAAGTAAATTAATTGGATGCTGTCAGGGTTCCTTCCCCACTCTGAACTCTAGGGTACGGATGTGGAGACCCGCATGAAAGACCCCCTAAACTTATTCTTACCAGTTTAGGTTAAAACCTTCCCCAAGGTACAAACTTTGCCTTGGCCTTGAACAGTATGCTGCCACCGCCAGGCGTTTTAAACAAAGAACAGGGAAAGAGGCCACTTGGAGACGTCTTTCCCCAAAATATCCCCCCAAGCCCTACACTCCCTTTCCTGAGGAAGGCTTGTTAATAATCCTCACCAATTTGTACGGGTGAACACAGACCCAAACCCTTGGATCTTAAGAACAATGAAAAATCAATCAGGTTCTTAAAAGAAGAATTTTAATTAAAGAAAAGGTAAAAGAATCACCTCTGTAAAATCAGGATGGAAAATACTTTACAGGGTATTCAGATTCAAAACACAGAGGATCCCCCTCTGGGTAAAACCTTAAAGTTACAGAAAACAGGAATAAACCTCCCTCTTAACACAGGGAAAATTCACATAAAACAAAAGATAAACTAATCCGCCTTGCCTGGCTTACCTATAGTGTTTGCAATATTGGAGACTTGGATTAGGATGGGTTGGAGAAGATGGATTTCTGTCTGGCCTCTCTCAGTCCCAAGAGAGAACAAACAAGTAAACAAAGAGCACAAACAAAAGCCTTCCCCGCCCCCCCAAAGATTTGAAAGTATCTTATTCCCTTATTGGTCCTTTGGGTCAGGTGCCAGCCAAATTAGCTGAGCTTCTTAACCCTTTACAGGTAACAGTATGTTGTCTCTGGCCAGGAGGGATTTTATAGCACTGTATACAGAAAGGTGGTTACCCTTCCCTTTATGTTTATGACAGATGCAGTGAAGAATAAGAGGGAGGGGGGATTTAAAAACAGCAAAAAACAAAATCTGCTGATTTTTCAGGAGTCCAACCAATAACTGCAGTGAGAAGACAAAGATAATTGAGCCTGAATTGTTTTAGTAGCTCTTTCAAAAGGGAATAACAGGTCACAGTGACGTGTTCCATGGAAGATGTAGTTTCTCAATATTCTCCATGATATCAAGAGTGAATTCACAAAGAAAGCCATGCCCTTGTAAAAAAGCATGAAATCTTCTGTTTAATATTTACATCTTTACAGAGTGGTAATATGGAAAACAAGCTTGGGGAATGTAAAAGCAGGCAGCTTTGGGAATGCTCTAAACTAACGGAAACCAAGCATCTGAAACCCTGTATAGAGACATGGAGCCATCTACAGGCATAAAATGGAATTCAAGAAACAGCACAGGTTTCCCAGAAGCTGCCACGATAGAAATTAATGCCTCAAATTAAACAGCTTTGCTTGACACCAGACTATTCATACTGGCCAACATCAGAACAAACCTGTCTCAGCAAATACATGTTTCTTCTCTCCACTAACATGTTCACATAGCATCCAGAAATAATCAAAGGAAAATGATTTTAGTAGAAGCATATGATGTATAGACATGTTGGAGGTTTTCAATTTCCAGTTGTGAAACACTCCCCCTCCCCTGCAAATGTGCATAGTTGAATTCACAATGAATCCCTACAGACCAAAATGCAAAGAGTTCTAACAATGAAGGACAGTTAAAGGACACCAGCAGTGCAAATTGGAGCAATGGGATTATACTGCAGGTAGCCAAATATCATATTATAAGAATACCACAGCCTAAGATAGATCTGAATAGCGCCCACCTGGAATGAGAAAAAACAAAAGCCTTTCTTTGTGTTGTGCGTTTCTGCAAAAATCAAACACAGCTCCCCTTTGTGGCAGACCAAGGCTTTCCCCAGGAACAGAGAGGAGACAGCAAGCTCTCTAGGCTGCCCCCAGGGAATGGCCTATTTTAAGCCTGCCTGCAAACATCTCCCGTGTATGTGCTGTACTTTCACGGAAGAATAATTTAATCTTCATTGCCATCATTATTTTTTGACCGAGGACACGGTACAACATCCTGTTTACAGCCCACTAAATCTCTATTATGTAGCCCGCGCTTACAGAAAGAGGAACAATTTGAAGAGCTGTGTTAACTTTTACGATACATTCTAGCACTGAAATACAAATGCATGATTAAAGTTACCCCCCAAAAATTAATAATACTGCATTAGCATTTTGTTATACTGCTACCAGAGTCCCAACCAGGAAAATCTTATCTAAATAAAAGGTGTAATGCAGCAAGGGCCATTAAATAATGTCCAATATAGCAGGATTTATCTTTACCACAATATTTACTGTATTGCCCACACTTCAAATGGGAGATATACCAAGGGAGTGGTAAGCGTCCAGTACTTGGGAAGTGGCCATTATAGCAAAACAAACATGCTAAAACAGATGTGGAGGGGTCATCCTAAAGGAAGGGGTTTTGCTAACATTTACTCCTGCTCTGATTCCTGTACATTCACACGCAGAGTTCTGCACTGAAATGCTGGTTCTGTCATTCAAAAAAAAACACAGTGAAAACTTCTGAGTTTCATCTAGTTTTACGTGGGGAAAAAACACATATAGAGCCATGAGTGTTTGCTACAGAAACATAAATCATTCTAGACCATGAGAGGGGCTTGTAAACATTTTGACAAATCCAGTCTGAGGCCTTGTGTACATTAAGGAAATTTGTTCCACTAACTGCATCTGTGTAGCTACATCAGTGCATAACCCTGCAGTGACACAAAGAGGGCTGATACTGCTGCAGTGGCATCTGCTCGTAGGCCAGGGCGGTGTTTACATCTGTATCTTACCCGATTAAGCGGCAGCATTGTCAGCCCTGGTTTGTGTCAGTGCAGCGTGTCAACACTAGATATTTGCGCTGATGTAATTACACCACCACCAATTTCCTTAATATACAAGGAGCTGGTTTTCAAGTTCAGAACGAAATTTGATCCCAGAGGAGTTTAAGTATTTCCGAGCTGATTGAGAGAATTGTCACATGGGTTCTTCTCCATAAGGTCCTGGTCCTCAGAAATGACAAGCACTTGCAATTCCATTTGTTACAGGAAAAAATGGAAGACTGTGGATGGGAAGAGCATCTCAGAAGTGCTCATTATTCCTGTGGGAGGCTGACCATCTCCATTTTGTTTCTAAATTTTACACTGTTTTTCAATCTCTCCTCCGAAATGCTTTTAAGTCCAGGCCTTCTCAGCAAGAGCTGAAGGCAGTGGTGCCACTTCCCCCAAACAACCCTATTCATAGTAAATTATGGGTGGCCATGCAATTTTGTACATCCAGTGTCCTATTGTCTTGTTATGTATTCATTCTATTTCAGAGGTTTGTGAGCCTTTTCTTAGCATGGACACCTCCCCGCCACATTGAGATAAAACGTGTCAGTTTAATATCTGGTATATCCTCTGTCTGGGGACTCTATCATTTGTTTACAGAGCATGGACTCAGTAACATACCAGAGATATTTAAGCATTGTACAAATCAACGTTTTTGTGAGTTAGACATTCAGACCCAGTCGACAGCTGCTACTCCGTAACACAGCAGTACAACATTACAACTCCCCTCCACAGCCCCATCACTTTCCTTTCCTGCACAGAAGAGTACATAATTAAGGTTTTGGCTAGGCTATGTAATGACTAGGCAAGTGGCCAGTAAGTAACTGCAATCTATCATTGTTTATTTCTTATAGTTAAATTAAAATAATAAAAATGTTGAATGAGCTAAGACTACCTACATGGACATAGAGCTAGTCTCTGTAAACATGTTCTTAACACCTAAATCCTTCCTCCCTCACTTCCTTTGTTTACTTGTTTGTTCATTACAACCACTTGTTGCATCTTGCCTTAGATATGATTGTACTTCCTCAGGTACAACATGTCTCTTATTCTTGGTTTGTACAACACTCTGAACAATGGGGCCCTGATCCTGACTGAAGCCTCTGTATATATTGTAATGCAAATAACAAATATATCCTGCAAAGTTCACGTTGGCCAACTAGCACGTGAAACAAGGCACTGTAATGATGCTTTCTTTTCTCTGGGTGCCATGGTTCATTCAAGTGGTACTAGAAAAGATAGGATCACATGTATTGTGTGGAATAAGCAGGACAGATGTTCAGAGGCCAAAAATACTCATAACTTGGCAAGGCCGCCTATTGTTATTATGCTGTTTGATATATCCATGCAGTTGAATCAGTCAGTCTAACACCAGAAGTCCTTATGCTTTCTTATGGCTTTTCTGCCCTATATTAATTTTTTTCATCATCACCATAACCAATTCACTCACCCCGACCTTTCCCCACAAACCAGAAAACAAAAGATTACTCTGGTGCGGTCTAACCATGGCAAGCTGATTTTCACTGAGAGATGGAAAAAACCACCACCACAGAGTGGGTTAGTTAAATTTGCATCAAAATCCTGGAACTTTAACAGGGAGCCAGCTGTCACGCATCATCTTCCTTTGCTTGTGTGTAAACTGAGCATGAGTATGCCAACTATCCCTGAGTAACTGACAGACAAGGATATCTGCCTCTTCATAAGCAGGGCAGAAATTCCAATGCCCATGGTGCTCTCAGAGATAGAATTCTCAGGATGCTGGATGTGTTCTATTTAGAGGTGTCATTGTGCTCCCATTGTACGAAGCAGATAAAGTCAGCACAAATCAAAGAAACGGCCAAAGAACCTTTGCTATTCTTAAGCTTTCTTTTCCCAGCTCTTCTGAAGAAAAGGAGAAGGGGGAGGCTGCACAATTGGGGAGCAGCTATTCCAGAAGAGGGGAGAAAAACCACTACAGACACAGACAGCAGGAGAGCTGAATGCAAAAGATCAGAAGGCCAGAAGGGAAAAGGAGATGGGGTCACAGAAGAGAGCACAGAGCAACAAGCTGGACAATTGGAAACAGAATGGGAAATAAATTGGAAAAAAAGAAAGACAGGAAGAAATGTTTGACTCTCAAGAAACAGAAAAGCAAAGACAAACTAATGGAGGGGAAAAGAAGAACAAATAAATATTATGGAAATAATTAAAGCAGATGATGAGATCTGAGAATGGAGGAATTGGAAAACAGGGAAGTGGGGGACTTGTAAGGTTCTCCCCATCTGGTTTGGGAACTAGAACCAAGGGAGATGCCCATGCACTGCCAGAGGGGTGGATTACCCCCATCTGTAGCATATCCTGGATCTCCTGTTCTATAGCAGTTTTAGCTTGAGGAGACACCTGGTAAGTTTGGACTTTAATTGGGTGAGCATTACCTGTGTCAATGGAGTGGTATGCCCATTCAGTCAGTCCTGGGCTGGCTGAGAACGTCAGCACATAGCTAGTGCACAGCTCCTTGATCTGTTGTCGCTACATACGCCCAAGGGTCATGGAGAGGTTTACCTCTTCCACGCCACCAGCACTTTTCCCTTCGTAGTAGACACCTTCAGGCCACTCAGCGTCATCTCCTCCTTGGGCTGTAAACTGACAAACCTTTAATTCTCTGGAATAAAAGGGCTTTAGAGAATTAATATGGTACACCTTAGGCTTTCGGTTGGAGGTGGGGAATGCTATGAGATAATTAACAGTTCCCAGGCGCTCCTGCACCGTGAATGGCCCTTCCCACGACGCTTCCATTTTATGGGCCTGGAGCGCCTTTAAGACCATGACCTGGTCCCCTACTTTGAAGGAATGCTCTCTGGCATGTTTATCATACCAGGCTTTTTGCTCTTTTTGAGCATCCTGTAGGTTTTCTTTATCAAGGGCTAAAGAGGTACGGAGGGTGTTTTGTAGGTTGGTTACAAAGTCCAGAATGTTAGTTCCTGGAGAAGGTGTAAACCCCTCCCATTGCTGTTTCACCAACTGTAATGGCCCCTTAACCTCGCAGCCATACACAAGTGAAAATCCTAAACTGGGATGTGGTACAGCTCTGTAGGCAAAGAGCAACTGCTGCAACACTAGGTCCCAATCATTGGAGTGCTTATTTACAAATTTACGTATCATGGCTCCCAAAGTTCCATTAAACTTCTCCACTGTGCCATTTGTTTGATGATGGTAAGGAGTGGCAACCAAGTGATTTACCCCATGAGCTTCCCAAAGGCTTTCCATAGTTCCTGCCAGGAAATTAGTTCCTGCATCTGTGAGGATGTCCGAGGGCCAACCTACCCTGGCAAAAATATCTGCTAGTGCCTGGCACACACTTTTAGCCCTGGTGTTGCTTAGAGCTACTGCTTCCAGCCATCCGGGTGGCAAAATCCATGAAAGTCAGTATGTACTGCTTCCCTCTGGGTGTCTTTTTCAGAAAAGGACCCAGAATACCCACAGCTACTTGCTGAAATGGAACTTCAATGATGGGGAGTGGCTGGAGTGGGACTTTGACCTGGTCTTGGGGTTTTCCCACTTTTTGACATACCTCACAAGACCGGACATAGGTAGAAACATCCTTGCCCATTCCCTCCCAGTGGAATGACCTCCCCAAACGGTCTTTGGTCCTGTTCACCCCAGCATGACCACTAGGATGATCGTGGGCTAAGCTCAAGAACTTTACCCGGTACTTAGTTGGAACTACCAACTGTCTCTGAGGGTGCCAGTCTTCCTGGTGTCCCCCAGAAAGAGTTTCCTTGTATAAAAGTCCTCTTTCTACAACAAACCTGGATTGCTCCATGCCGCCTTCCAAGCTCTCTGGAGGCTTTCTTCTGCTTCCTGTTCGGTCTCAAACTGTTCTCTTGATGCTGGAGACATCAGTTCCTCATTGGATTGGATTGTGGACCTAGGCTTGGTCCCTCTGGAAGCGATGTAGGGGATGGGGCTGTTTCCGCTGACTGTGAACCACTCTCCACTGGTGCACTATGTTGGGGTCCAGGCTCCGGTTGAGCCTCTGGTGTAGGGTTATCGGCTGCTGCTGGTTCAGGTTTGGTGGGGCCCTCTGGTGTTGGGGTTGTAAGTACTAGATTCAGTGCTGGCAGTGAGTCTGGTGCTGGTTGTTCCGCCGGTTCCGGTTCTGGCTCTGTCTGGGTCTCTGGGACTGGATCCACTACTGCTGTTGCAGACATTGGCCGGGGGTCTGGGTCCATCACCTCTGACTGGGTCCTGGTAGAAGTTTCCAGAACATAGCTAGGCGTGACGGCTTGTTTAGCCTGGCTGTGGGTGTCCTTTCCCACCCTCTTGGCTAGCTTCACATGATTGGCCAAGTCTTCCTCCAACAGCATGGGGATGGGATAATCATCATAGACTGCAAAAGTCCACGTTCCTGACCAGCCATTGTACTGGACAGGCAACTTGGCTGTAGGCAAGTCAAAAGAGTTTGACTTGAAGGGTTGAATTGTCACTTGGATCTCTGGGTCAATTAAATTGGGGTCCACTAAGGAAGCATGGATAGCCGACACTTGTTGTCCCGTGTCCCTCCACGTGATGACCTTCTTCCCGCCCACACTCACAGTTTCCCTCTGCTCTGAGGGTATCTGGGAGGTATCGGGGCCTGAGGACCTCTGGTGTGATTCCAGTGCAATGAACTGTAATCGGTTGGGGTTCTTGGGGCAGTTGGCCTTCACATGCTCCGGCTCATTACATTTAAAATGTTGTCCAGCTGACGGATCACTGGGGCGAGGTGGGTTGCTGGAGAAAGGTGTGGCGGGACAATAAGGTGTCTGGAGGGTTCCTTGGGGGGTAGGTGGGGCCTTGGGCGGCCCCCGGTAATAGGGTGTGGTCTGAGGTTGTCCTTTCTGGTATCCGCTCCAACTGCGACCAGTTTTTTTCTTTTCTGCCACCTCCACCCATTTGGCTCCAATCTCCCCCGCCTCGATTACAGTTTTGGGCTTCCCATCTAGGATGTATATTTCTATTTCCTCAGGAACACCCTCTAAGAACTGCTCCATTTGCATTGGGAAGGGCAAATCTGCTGGAGATTTAACACTTGCTCCCGATATCCAGGCATCCCAATGTTTCACAATGTGGTAGGCATGTCGGGTAAATGACACATCTGGTTTCCACCTTAGGGCTCTGAACCGCCGATGGGAATGCTCGGGTGTTAGCCCCATTCTGACTCTTGCCTTGGTTTTAAATAGTTCATACTTGTTCATGTGTTCCTTAGGTATTTCAGCCGCCACCTCAGCTAAGGGTCCACTGAGCTGCGGCCTCTGCTCTACCATGTATTGGTTTGTAGAGATGCTGTACCCAAGGCAGGCCCTTTCAAAGTTTTCTAAGGCGGCCTCGGTATCATCGCCTGCCTTGTAGGTGGGGAACTTCCTGGGATGTGAAGCGGTACCTGGAGAAGGATTGCTATTCTGCTGACCCTTTGCCTTCTCCATCTCCAGTGTATGCTTCATTTCTTTTTCCCTTGCCTCCATAGTTCTCCTGTGGGCAGCCTCTTGGGCTTTTTCCTTTGCCTCCATAGCTCTTCTGTGTGCAGCCTCTTTGGCTGTTTCTGTTTTGGGCTCTGTCATGTTTGCCTCTCTGTTTTTAACTAACTTTACATCCAAGAGTTAGAAATAAAACAAACAAAAAACTTGGCTTGTAAAATTTTGCTGTGCTGTAATCAGATACCTATGTTCTCTGATGGTGATTGTCAGCCTCAGAAAAATCCTTAAAAAAAACCAAACCTGACACCTTTGTCTCCAGGCAAATAGACAGAAAACCGCTCTAGTTGCTCTTAGGTAAAAAAAAAACTTCTTCAGGTCTGTGAAGATTTGTGAATTTCCCTGCAGGAGGTTAACTACCCTGCCTTTAGGTAGAGAAAACTCCAGCTCACAAAAGACAATTCCCTTTTGTCTCTGCTCTGGCCCCCAAGCAGAGACAAAAAAATTCTAACTGCTTTCAGCTGAAAACCTGCTTTCCAGCAGCCCAAAGGAAAAATAAATTTCCCTTTTTAAAATCTGTGCTTCTTGTTCAAAAAATCTCAAATTGATCTCAAAATGATTTCAAGTTAATTCCACCGCTCTGCCACCATGTCAAGGTTCCTTCCCCACTCTGAACTCTAGGGTACAGATGTGGGGACCTGCATGAAAATCCCCTAAGCTTATTTTTACCAGCTTAGGTTAAAATTTCCCCAAGGTACAAACTATTTTACCTTTTGCCCTTGGACTTTATTGCTGCCACCACCAAGTGTCTAACAGGGAAAGAGCCCGCTTGGAAACGTCTTTCCCCCCAAAATCCTCCCAAAACCCTATATCCCCTTTCCTGGGGAAGGCTTGATAAAAATCCTCACCAATTTGCATAGGTGACTACAGACCCAAACTTTTGGATCTTAAGAACAATGAAGAAGCAATCAGGTTCTTAAAAGAAGAATTTTAATTGAAGAAAAAGTAAAAAGAATCACCTCTGTAAAATCAGGATGGTAACTACCTTACAGGGTAATTAGATTCAAAACATAGAGAATCCCTCTAGGCAAAACCTTAAGTTACAAAAAGACAAAAAAACAGGAATATACATTCCATTCAGCACAGCTTATTTTATCAGCCATTTAAACAAAACAGAATCTAATGCATATCTAGCTAGATTACTTACTAAGTTCTAAGACTCCATTCCTTTTCTGTTCCTGGCAAAACAACACACAGACAGAGAGAACCTTTGTTTCTCCCCCCTCCAGCTTTGAAAGTATCTTGTCTCCTCATTGGTCATTTTGGTCAGGTGCCAGCGAGTTTATCCTAGCTTCTTAACCCTTTATAGGTGAAAGGGTTTTTCCTCTGGCCAGGAGGGATTTTAAAGGTGTTTACCCTTCCCTCTATATTTATGACAGTGGTGCATTTTATTTTGTTTGTACATGTCAGTGAGGGGAAGAATTTAGATTTTGATTAAACCAAAGAAAAGGGAGTTGGGAGATCTGGGGTCTATCCCTGGCTCTCCCACAGACTGTTCATAACAAAGGTGCCCCATTTCTCCTAGCTATACAAATGGGAATATATATATGTATATATATATATATATATACACACACACACATACATACATACATACATACACACACACACACCTACCCCAAGGGGTTGTCATAACGTTTAATTTATTAACATTTGTAATGAGCTGAAAGGAGGTTTTGATTTTTTTCCCCCTTAGTACTGGTGAAAACTCCTTCCTCTCTCTTAGGTTCCCTTACTCAAAGCTTTAGGCATCTCAGCAGCTAAAATAAGTAACTAGAACCTTTCCAATTGTTATTTACATAAATATGTAATACCAGAAAATTACTTGGTAGATTCTCTCTCTCTCTCATCTGTAGTTACCTTGGCATAATGCAAGCTGCCTCCACAATTTTTATCTCAACATTATTAATGTGCAACAATAATCATAGGTCCACCCACAGCCCATCCATTTCAGCAAAGTGCAGAAATAGACATAAAACCTATAAATGTCAGAATATATCTTCATGGCAGACATTAACATTATTTAAATTAGGTTTTGAATGGTATTCCCTCAATGTGATAGCTTTCAAAATGGTGGTATATTGCAAATGACCTGCCCTAGACCTGCTTTAAGCATCTTCAGCCCATTAGTCCTGGCCATAATTTGGTGCTCTTAGGAATGCAAACACATCATAAAGTAGACGTGGTCTCTTTGCTTATGTCCAGAAGTCCCCAGGGAACCACTGATGCCATAATTACCTGAGCGTGATTCAAACATTATGGCTTTGTTTGGTAGGCAAACATGAATCTCTTTCATTAGCCAAACACATTTAGTCATAGCTGTGTCTTTAGAGTTATAGCAATTGAAGCAGCATCTTGTTACCCTGAATGTGTTTCCTGCTTTTTAAAACAGATGCAACACCCAAAGCCTGTTCTGTTTTAAGCCGAGAATAAGTTTAAATTGTAAAATGAACCTGGCAAGTGTTGATTGCTCAGTGGTCTCATGAAAAAGGGTTGGGAGGAAATTCCTTGATTTTGCTCTGTTCAATGAAAATGACGGTGAATTAATGAAAATAAAATTTGGGGAAAATTTCCAACTCTTTGAAAATGTACAGTACCCCCATCTGACTCAAAACAAAGGGAATTCCACTGCAAGTAGAGCCTATGAATGTAAGCGTTCTAATGGGAAATTACATTGTTAAAAACCTGTGTAAGGCCCTCATCCTACCCGATAGAAGTGAGTTGGGGGCTTTGTCATTGCTTTCAGTAGGGACAGCATTAGCCCCAATGCCATATTTTTTCCCCTCTGTGGATTCCTCATTTCCCTTTGGAATACAAAGCTTTCATCTTAATCCATAAATATTAGTGAATTGGAAGCTAACTTCCTTAGAGGCCATCTCGTGCTCCACTTCTGCAGAGGGACAGTGCAACTGGAGACACCACGTTCAGAGTCCTGGTTGCTGGGGGAGCACAGTGTTTTCTGTAAGAGGACCATCTGTATACAACTCCTTGCCAGAACTCATCAGGTTGAACCCAAGCCTGACTGTGTCTAGGTCCAACTATAAAGGACCCTCTTTCTGGAAACCCTTCCCCAGGAAGTTCCTATTAGAAAAACAATTATTTGACCAATAGAGGCACATTGTACGGTATTGTGATAATATAAATAAAATGTTATATTCCATCATACATGAAAATAAATGAAGTGTCTTGTTTAAAGCAGAATCTTGGTTCTCTGTAAGCACAATGTTTTGCATTGTTCAGACAGAGCATCTGGAACAGTAACTAAACTAAATTTTCATGAAAAGAAAATAAAGAGACAAGGCAGGTGAGGTAATATCTTTTATTGGACCAACTTCTTCAGGTGAGAGAGATAGTTTTCGAGATTACCCAGAGCTCTTCTCCAGCTCTGTATAAGCTCAAAGCTTCTCTCTCATATCAACAGAAATTGATCTAACAAAAGATATCACCTCCAGCACCGTGTCACTCTAATATCCTGGGACTGACACAGCTACACCACCACTGTGAACATGAAAAGAAAATGTCATAAGTAAAAACAGTGACATCTAATGGCCAATTTAGGGATAAAAACTAGTTGGAAAGTACTTTATGGTCCTCCATGTGTACCGTTTATTTTTGCTGAATTTTCAGGATTTATTGTTAGGAAAATTTTGATAATACTACAGACACTGCGGTAACCTTGTCTACTAAGGCAAAATTGGAAAGATTAAGGGCAAGAAGCTAAATTAATAATGTTAGTTGTAAAATACATTGCTAAATCATTTATTCCAGTAGGCAAGTTTAAGAAAACTAATTTATCCAATTGTCTTTGTGTAATTATACTCATTAGAATGATCTAGAAATAAGAATTTTAATTTCCCCATTATCAAAATATCGGCCCATACAGCCTTAATAGCTTCCAAGTCACTGGACTTGTTACTGTAAGGGAGTGTGCTGAAACGGTCTTCTTCCCCGATAGTCCAAAACACCATCTCAGAAACATGAATCATATTTTAGGTTGGAGATCAATATTTGTAGTACATAGAAACTGTGGAACTGTAAAATGAGATTTTATTCTGGTACAAGTTCACATAGACCATGAATGAGCCTCCAACTTGATAAAACTTCCTCCCACACTGGCTGGAGCATGCTCAGTAGAGTCTTAGGGCTTCTAAGAGTAAATAGCTCTTCTCACTGTGGCCATCAGGTGGTGATAAGCATAACAAAAATACTAAAAACATTACATTCCTCCCCCTTTAAATTATTAGTAATCATAAACTTTAAACATCAACACAACAAAATAAAACATCCTAACTAAGAGGTTGGGGTAAACTACCCTAATCCACAGGAAATTACAAGATTAAAATTACAATGCCTACAACAGCGTTCGCAACAAAGTGCTGATTTGCCTTCCCAGGGAACCCCCTGAGGGGGGGGCCGTGGGGGTGTGACATTCCCCCCCTTGACCCCGAATCAATATTTTGTTGTGAAGGGTCACCATTTAGGTTTTGCACCCTCCCTCTGACACGGTGGCTACAGTCACTGTTGATCTCCTACATAAACAGCAATATAGCACAAACAAAATGGTTAGAGCAGCAACAATTGCATACACTAGCCAGTAGTGGCTTCTGGCTTTATTAGTAACATAGCAGAACACGTTCCCTTGTTGGCATAGATGCCCCATCCAGATGGCTGTGGCAAAGGCAGCTTTCTCCAGATTAAACGTGTGCTGCAACACGGTAAAGGATGAAGCATTTGTATTGTTTTGCCCTGATGAATTTTGCAGGCTTGAAGCAGCAAGAGCAGTCCCACCAGTTTTGTTCAGGATGTTCCTGGGCTCTCGCTATTACTGCCTTTTCCTGTTAAAGCAAGAGGGAAAGAAAGAGAACAACATAAATGCGCCTATTGGGGAAACTGAGGCATGGATGAAAAACTTTTTAAATTAGTTGTCCCATTACAACCCTCCCTGGCTTTTGTCATGGATGTTGTTTGCCTGGTTTAGGAGGTTACAACAATAATATTACATTCTGAGATTAGTAATTGCTATTGCTTGCCAAAGGGCTTCCCATTTTACTTTTATTTTAGACCACCACAGGAGGAACAGGGTATGTCCCCGTGGGATCCAGGGGAGGTTTGAGGCCACCCACCAGGTATTTTGCTGTGGCCCTGCTGTGTTTATTCGGACTATGCACTGTTTTTACAGCACCTTCCCTCCAGCTTTCTGCCACAGTGTGGCTTGGGCCCCATCGGCAGCTCCAGCTAGGGAGAGCCTCTGGAGGTATTTTTCCTTTTTATAATTATGATTTAGATAATTCCATGGATAGCTGGAAACCCAGATGGTCCAGGTAGGTGACTGGTCCACAACCGAGGCCCACAACGCCATGACCAGAAACCTTGGGAGAAGCATATGTTTTGAGCTGATTGGCAGCGCCCATTTTAGTTTGCCTGGTAGCTGAAGCTGGTACACTACCGGGGAGATGCAATTCACAATGGAGTACAGACCCACCCACTTGGCGTCCGGAGTGTGGGCTGCCTTTTCCAGCTTTTGCAACATTACCTTGTTTTTAATTTGCCATCCCCGGATGTTTTTAACAACGATTCCCTTATACTTGGCCTTTTCTTTATTTAAAGTGGCCTTTATGGCTTTGCAGGTTTTTACATAGTTCCTCCCTCCACTAAGCAAAGCTAAGACTTTTTTTTTTTTTTTTTTTTGGTTGTGGCAAACAGTAAATGTAATTATTGGTAAACACAGTACTTACATTACATTTACATTTGTTTACTAGCGGGTTGCTAACACTTCCATCCTCTTAAAACACCTTTTTTCAGGAATTAACATATACACATTGGCCATTACACAGTATTTTGGTTTTATTATTTAATTTATTTTACATACAGGATTTTAGTGAAATGTCTTTACTACAGGGCTTTGGAGCAACAGGCAAGGACAAGCATACCCACTTTTGAGGAGTCCACTTGGTACAACCCCTGGTGTCCAGTAGCTTCCCTCCCTCCCCAGCCCACTGGCTTGAGGTCTGGGGTAGCCAGAAGGATTCCATGTGCCATCTGAGAAGTGGGTTAACTTTTTATATGTTTGCTTTCAGAGCTTGTTGGTGTGCTTTTTTAACAACAATTTCCCAATTAAAAGGTCTGGCCTTACTATGCCAGAAACATACTGCATTCATTTGTATTGATCAGTATTAAACAGCGATTTTTTGCTTTGCTTTAGCAAGTGTATTAATACCTTACTGTTTCCTGATATTACCCAAAGCATTTTGTATTTCAAGGTGGACAAAGCAAGTATCAGCATTTCAGTACATTCCATGTGTAATAGCAGTATGATCTTTTATTTTCATTTGTTTTTGTATTAGGCTGTCCTGTAGCTGGGACAGAGAACTTAATTTATTTTTAATTACTTGCAGGTCTACAGTATTTATAATTCCTGCTCCAAAACCAATTTCTCCGAATATGGTGTTTGCTACCTGAGGAGGTTTTTCTGCAGCATTTGGTACACAACAGTGCTAGCTACAAGACAGACAACACAAGATAAAACATAGAACACAAAACACCATTTTTATTGTTACAGTAGATTTCTGATATTTTGGATTGCTCTTTAGCTGGTATCAACTTTTCCTGTTGTTCTGAGAGACAAAAAAAAACCCCATATTTTTACCCCTTTGGGGTGGCAGATTATTGATTAAAATGTTTCTTTTTTTTACAAATACCCTTGCTGATTGCAGGCAAAACAGAGGAATTACCACTATATTTTCTTGTGTTTGTTTTATAGCCAGGCCAGGTTTCAATGGCTTTTACCTTTATTAGTTAGGTAATTTGTATTAACATAAATGCTTTTTGGCTTGCTTTTGGATTCAAAGCCATCAGCAGCTCAGAGACTCTGTCTTAAAAGGGACACAATTAACTTTCACCAGAGTTCTGATTACTGTTCACTTTAACTCCTGCTTTTAAAACATAAAAAAATTTGAAAAAGAAAACACAACCAATTGTGGCTCACTTTAGAGCCCTAATAGGATTGTAATTAAGTAGCATGTTATGTTTGCATTTTTTTTATCCCTTCTATAATATACACTGCTCTGTTTTTACATAGCTGTATATAAATTACATTTTTTTATACATTTGGAGCAGTTAAGTTCCAATAGAACCCCCTTATATTCTTTTAGCAAATTTGACTAAATTGTCCATAGTCAAATGATTTTAATTAGATAGTCTCTTTGCCTGGCTTATTTACAGACATTCCTTTGGAAAAGGGCCCATTTTTCCTTCAGAATAGCTGCAAAGAAACCAAGAATTTTCTTTCTATAATACTTTTCCTTTTTAACATTGTTACAACATTTAACTGCTTAATTCCCTCCAGCCTCTGCAAAGTTAACTTTTTTTTTAATTACTTGCTTATTTCCCAAATTGACACCTTTATTAACTCAGATTTTACCATTTCAAGTACTATTTTAGGGATCTGAATTTCCCATGCCTGTACTTACTGCTTCCTTTACTCCTGCCACTATGCTTTTAGGGCTTCCAACCTGTTTTCTAATATTTTTGTTTGCTGCCTGCCTGCTTGTCTGGGCCCGATTCTTTTTTCTTGCTGCACTGTCCCTTTCCATGGGCACAGACTTTGTTCCACTACCAATTTAGTAAGGAAGGTGGGCTCCTTAATTAGCTCCCACCCCTCCTGGTCCCTTTCCTCTTCATGGCTTCTTCAGTTTTCCCAAAACATCCTGGCTTTAGGGACACTACATCAGTTGTTTTCCCCCTCTTCGGCCTTCACTGTCTTGCTCGGTTTTGCAGCCACTGCAGGTTTATGAGGTTGAATCTTTTTTTTCTTGTGGCTGGTCGGAATTGGAATCCAGGGCCCCCCCGCCATCTTTCTTGGCAGGCCACCGAGCCTCGGTTGCGTGCTGTAGCCTTGAGCTGGAGCCAGCATCTTATTTTTGGACCGAGCTAGCCGAAGTGTTGAGTTAACTCGTTTTCTGCTCTCTCCCTCCCTCTTTGGTCTTTTGCAACCTGCAAAAGGAGCCTTTTACCCACACTTACACCTTTAACCCTTCCCAGAATACTTTGCAATGCCTACAACAGCGTTAGCAACATACAGTGCTGATTTGCCTTCCCAGGGAATCCCCTGGGGGGGGGGGCATGGGTGTGTGACACCCTCTCTAGCATAATTGTCTTATTACTACAAATCCAGTCTGTCTCTGCCTTAGGGAGACCTTCTGAAATGGCACCAAACAGACCTTTAAGTTTATGATCTCAATGTAAAATAAAATGCCTGCCATATAGGTAAAATGTGGCAATTCTTTACCCCCCAAACCACTCCTAGCCCTTCTCGTTCTAGTTAGGAATTTTTTTCTGCTGAAGCTAATGACCTTGTTGCGTAACTCATGGGATGCTCAGATCCCTCTGACATACTGCTCTCACCCCATATGGTGAAGCATCATGAGACAATATTAGTTCTTTTTGGCTATCAATGGACTAAATGTTTTGATGACTTTAATAATTTATTTGCTTCTGCAAAAGCTTTTTTTTGTTTTTGACCAGACTGGAGATTTTATCCCTTTCTATAACAGTTGAGTAGTGGAGCCAATACAGATGCCAAGCTGATTAAAAATTTACCATAATAATTTAGCAGGCCTAGAAAGAATTTCAGTTCAGACACTGACTTTGGTGGCCTTCTCCTCTACTGGTTGTAAGCCAGTTGCACCAATTTTGTGTCTCAGGTAAATGACTTTGGCAGCCTGCAAGATACATGTCTCCCTCTTAAGACACATACCTGCATCAGCCAATTTTTGTAATACCTGATCCAAATTTTGCAAGTGTTCTGACTCAGATTCCCCTGTAATCAGACTATCATCAAGGTATACACAAACATGCAGCATCCCTTGGAATAAATTGTCCATCACCCTTTGATAAATACCTGGAGGTGCTGACACTCCAAATGGGAGGCAGGTGTAATGAAACAACCCTTTCATAGAATCATAGAACTGAAAGGGACCTCAGCAGGTCATCTAGTCCCATCCACTGCACTCATGGCAGGACTAATTATCTAGACTATCACTGACAAGTGTCTGTCTAACCTGTTCTTAAAAATCTCCAATGATGGAGATTCCACAACCTCCCTAGGCAATTTATTCCAGTGCTTAACCACCCTGACGGTTAGGAAGTTTTTCCTAATGTTCAACCTAAGCCTCCCTTGTTGCAATTTAAGCCCATTGCTTCTTGACCTATCTTCAGAGGTTAAGAACAACAATTTTTCTTTCACCTCCTTGTAACAACCTTTTACAAACTTAAAAACTGTTATGTTTCCTCTCAGTCTTCTTTTTTCCAGACTAAACAAACCCAATTTTTTCAGCCTTCCCACATAGGTCCTGTTTTCTAGACCTTTAATAATTTTTGTTGCTCTTCCCTGGACTCTCTCCAATTTGTCCACATCCTTCCTGAAATGTGGTGCCCAGAACTGGACATAATACTCCAGTTGAGGCCTAATCAGCACAGAGTAGAGTGAAAATATTACTTCTTGTGTCTCGCTTACAACTCTCCTGCTAATACATCCCAGAAGGATGTTCACTTTTTTTGCAACAGCGTTACACTGTTGACTCATATTTAACTTGTCCACTATGACCCCCAGATCCCTTTCCATAGTACTCTTTCTTAGACAGTCATTTCCCATTTTGTATGTGTGCAATTGATTGTTCCTTCCTAAATGAAGTCCTTATTAAATTTAATCCTATTTACTTCAGACAATTTCTCCAGATCGTTTTGAATTATAATCCTATTCTCCAAAGCACTTGCAACTCCTCCCAGGTTGGTATCATCTGCAAACTTTGTAAATGTACTCTCTATGCCATCATCTAAATCACTGATGAAGATATTGAACAGAACCGGACCCAGAACTGATCCCTGCTGGACCCCACTCATTACGCCCTTCCAGCATGACTGTGAACCACTGATAACTACTCTCTGGGAAAGGTTTTCCAACCAGTTTTGCACCCACCTTATAGTAGCTCCATCTAGGTTGCATTTCCCTAGTTTGTTTATGAGAAGGTCATAGAGACAGTATCAAAAGCTTTACTGAAGTCAAAAAATACCACGTCTATTGCTCCCCTCCACCCCCAATCCACAAGGCTTGTCACTCTGTCAAAGAAAGCTGTCAGGTTGGTTTGACAGAATTTGTTTTTCACAAATCCATGCGAACTGTTACTTATCACTTTATTATCTTCTAGATGTTTGCAAATTGATTGCTTAATTGTTTGCTCCATCATCTTTCCGAGTATAGAAGTTAAGCTGTCTGGTCTGTAATTCCCTGGGTTGTCCTTATTTCCCTTTTTATATATTGGCACTATATTTGCCCTTTTCCAGTCTTCTGGAATCTCTCTGGTGTTCCGTGACTTTTCAAAGATAATCGCTAATGGCTCAGATATCTCCCTCAGTCAGCTCCTTGAGTATTCTGGGATGCATTTCATCAGGCCCTGGTGAATTGAAGACATTTAATTTGTCCACGTAATTTTTAACTTGTTCTTTCCCTATTTTAGCCTCTTCTGATCCTACCTCATTTTCACTGGCATTCACTATGTTACACAGCCAATCACCACCAACCTTCTTGTTGAAAACTGAAACAAAGAAGTCATTAAGCACCTCTGTCATTTCCACATTTTCTGCTTTTATATTTTCCCCCTCCTTGAGTAATGGGCCTACCCTGTCCTTGGTCTTCCTCTTGCTTTTACTGTATTTGTAGAATGTTTTCTTGTAACCCTTTATGTCTCTAGCTAGTTTGATCTCATTTTGTGTGTTGGCCTTTCTAATTTTGTTCCTACATATTTGTGGTTTTTATATTCATCCTTTGTAATTTGACCTAGTTTCTACTTTTTGTAGGATTTTTTTTTTATTTTTAGATCATTGAAGATCTCCTGGTTAAGCCAAGGTGGTCTCTTCCCATACTACCTATCTTTCCTACGCAGTGGGATAGTTTCCTCTTGTGCCCTTAATAACGTCTGTTTGAAAAACTGCCAACTGTCTTCTATTGTTTTTCCCCTTAGACTTGCTTCTCATGGGATCTTACTACCAACTCCCTGAGTTTGCTAGAGTCTGCCTTCTTGAAATCCATTGTCTTTATTTTGCTGTTCTCCCTCCTACCATTCCTTAGAATCATTTCATGATCACTTTCACCCAAGCTGCCTTCCACCATCAAATTCTCAACCAGTTCCTCCATATCTGTCAAAATCAAATCTAGAACAGCCTCTCCCCTAGTAGCTGTCTCCATCTTCTGAAATAAAATATTGTCTCTAGTACATTTCAAGAATGTATGGGATAATCTGTGCCCTGCTGTGTTATTTTCTAAACAGATGTCTGGGTAGTTGAAGTCCCCCATCACCACCAAGTCCTATGCTTTGGATGATTTTGTTAGTTGTTTAAAAAATCCTCATCCACCTCTTCTTCCTGGTTAGGTGGTCTGCAGTAGACCCCTACCATGACATCACCCCTGTTTTTTACCCCTTTTATCCTTACCCAGAGATTTTCAACAAGTCTGTCTCATATTTCCATCTCAACCTCAGTCCAAGTGTATACATTGTTAATATATAAGGCAACACCTCCTCCCTTTTTTCCCTGCCTGTTCTTCCTGAGAAAGCTGTATCTTCTATACCAATATTCCCGTCATGTGTATTATCCCACCAAGTCTCTGTGATGCCAATTATGTCATAATTGTGTTTATTTACTAGCATTTCAAGTTCTTCCTGCTTATTCCCCATACTTCTTCCATTAGTATACAGACATCTAAGATACTGATTTGATTTCCCTCCCCCCCAGTTCGGTCTTGTTTCGCCTTTATCCCTGCTATAACAGCTCACAATTCCAAACCTTCTTCCAGGACTCCATGTTCTTGACTTACCTGTGGGCTTTGGTCATCTGCCCCCTTCGAATCTAGTTTAAAGCCCTCCTCACTACGTTAGCTGGTCTGTATCTAGATATGCTCTTCGCCTTCCTCTATAGGTGGACCCCATCTCTGCTGAGCAGTCCTTCTTCCTAGAAGAGCATCCCATGGTCAAGGAAGCCAAAGCCCTCCTGGTGACACCATCCTCGCAGCCAGGTATTCACCTCCAGGATGCATGTTTCTCTGCCTGGGCCCCTTACCCTTGGCCGAAAGGATCAAAGAGACCACCACCTGTGCACTGAACTCCTTCACCCTTACTCCCAGAGCCCTGTAGTCACTTCTGATCTACTGAGGGTCCTACTTCGCAGTATCATGAGTGCCCGCATGGATAAGTAGCATGGGGTAGTAGTCAGAGGGCCGGATGATTGGTGAAGTAATACCTCTTATTGGACAAACTTCTGTTGGTGAGAGAGAGAGCGCAGTTTTCAAGCTGACAAAGACGTCTTCTTCAGGGCTGGGCTGATTATAGACAGTGAAGCTCCTATATCAATCTCTATGGTTATTCTTTGTCCATTAATTGTAACATCCACTCAAGGGGATTTCTTCTTTTGGCTACTGCTAATAACAGTAAACATAGCATAAACCCAATCTTCAGCTTTTGGCTTCTCTTTCTCCTCTACAATATGATGCACCTCTCATGACCCACATTTTCCCTTCCATGTGTCTGTTTTTTTTAATGGTGCACATTTACAAGATGACCTCACTTCTGGCAAACCCAGCACTCAATATCCTTGTATGTTTCTCCCCACACCTAAAGCAGTTGTGTGTTCTTGAGGCGGTACCTCTGTTAATGATTCATTTGCTTTGTGTGAAATGCTGGATATTTTTTGCATGGTACCTGTGATTGGCTAGCTACATGCTGCTTAGTGCGTCTGTGTAACTTTAAAGCATACTCTGCAGCTACTTCCATGCTTTGCGCTATTTCCAGAGCTTTTTTAAAATCTGAGGTGGACTCTGCCAACACTGATACCATAGCCACGGCCTTCAATGTATCTCCAAAACCACAGCACTCCAACATACATAGTTCTGGTATAAAACCTGCCACCAATTTTCCAGGTTGGTGGGAGAAACTTAAATTTTAAACGCTGCACAATCTCAGATGGCATTGGGTTATGATGGCGCATGACCACTTTAATTAGTTCAAAGTATTTGGCACTGAGCTTTTCTAGTGCCACCAAAATCTAATTAAATTATGTTTTTGCTCCACAAACACTCAATAAAATGGCATGTTTCTTTTTATCATCCTCTGTATCATTTGTAATAAAGTTCTGGGAGAGTCTTCAAAGTACTGAGTCTAGTCCTCCTACTTTGCATCATACACCTTCATTTTCCATATACAGCCATTTTTCTTTGCAATAGAAAAAAGTTTGTCACTTATGCAAACAGTATGTAGAGCTTGCTGGTTGTTGTTTTTAGTTTATTCTTGTGGCCAACATAGCATATGGAGATCCAAGACCGATTAGAACTGGAAAAGGAAATCTTTTATTCTGGTACAGGTTCACAGACCACTAATCAGCCTACATCTTGAAAAAACTTCCTCACACAATTGTTGGAACAAGTTCAGTAAAATCTTAGGTTTCAGAGTAACAGCGGTGTTAGTCTGTATTTGCAAAAAGAAAAGGAGTACTTGTGACACCTTAGAGACTAACCAATTTATTTGAGCATAAGCTTTCGTGAGCTACAGCTCACTTCATCGGATGCATACTATGGAAAATACAAAAGATGTTTGTTTTTATACACACAAATCATGAAAAAATGGGTGTTTATCACTACAAAAAGTTTTCTCTCCCCCCACCCCACTTTTCTGCTGGTAGTAGCTTATGTAAAGTGATTACTCTCCTTACAATGTGTATGATAACCAAGGTGGGTTTGTTTGGGGGGTTGTGCGGGGGGGGGGGTGCGTGTGGGAGAAAACCTGGATTTGTGCTGGAAATGGCCCACCTTGATTATCATACACATTGTAAGGAGAGTGATCACTTTACATAAGCTATTACCAGCAGGAGAGTGGGGTGGGGGGAGAGAAAACCTTTTGTAGACATAAACACCCATTTTTTCATGATTTGTATGTATAAAAACTAACATCTTCTGTATTTTCCACAGTATGCATCCGATGAAGTGAGCTGTAGCTCACGAAAGCTTATGCTCAAATAAATTGGTTAGTCTCTAAGGTGCCACAAGTAAAATCTTAGGGCTTTTTAACAGTAAATAGCAATTCTCATCTTGGCCACCAGGTGGAAATAAGCATACCAAAAATACTTACTACACATTAGAATATTCATCACTGAGCATTTCCACATTCACCACACTGGCAATTCCTAACTTGATTGCTTGATTTTGCAATCTTACCGTTCTTTAATATGGTAGTTTTATATGTAATTGGCCAAACATATGGAAGCCTGGCACTCAACTTAATGGCAAGTCTCCATCAGTATATAATGCATTAACTGTTGAACTTTGCAACTGATCAATTCCAAAACTGGAAATGTTCTAGGCAGCACCTTACTGATTTTGGTGAAAATCAGAAAATGAGAAGGGGGAAATGGGGGACAAACAGTGCCTCTGGCATTGGATTGACAGAATCATCTCAACCAGGATGGTATTTGTACAGATCAAAGAACTGATTGAAGGTAGCCATTAATGCTTTCTAACATAAACCCCACTCCCCTCATTTTAGCTTTGCCCATTGTCCCAGTAGAGTTTAAAATGGTGACGTGCTGAATGATGCATCTCAGGCAAAATAAATAATGGTAGTGGGGGACAAAGAGAAGGGGGCTCAGAGTCCCTCCCTCACCCATCCACAAGCTCGGTAGGAGATTAATATCGCAAGGGAGATGAAGCAGCATCATATACTGATGGGTTCGAAAGCTAGCATCAGTATTAAAATCTGAACTAACTACAAACGGTAGGATCAGTTACAATCCTTTAAGTTACCTAAAATCAAATTTAGTGCCATCAAGGAAGTGTGGATGCAGAAATCTTCAGGCTTCCACACAATCATCTTTAATAACCTGATGCTGAACCAAGCTGAAGGGGACAGTGGGCACTCAGAATTTGGACTGCCTCAATATGCCCAACTTAGACAAAGTTTTATATCTAATGTCCATGAAGGAAAGACACCAAGCTGAAGGGAGGGTGAGTTGGTTCATTATGTCGTCTGGTCCAGTGGCAGACACGAGTGGGGGTGTCTTCTGAAGATGCTAGATTCTTTTTCTAGAGTTCTAAGCAAACAGATGCAATTTTCACTCTTAGCTGGGATGCAGCATTTGCTAAGTATGCAAGAATCTGAAGTCCTCATTGTGGACAACTGGGTGCTTCAAATTGCTGGACCTCAGAAGCTCTGTTACACCCTAGATTGCCTCCATTTAGGCAACTCTGAGCAACCTGGGCAGCATTGCAGTGAGGAGGTTAAGAAGCAAGGAAACCTGTCTAACTCAATAGCAGGGATGACCACCACACTTAAGTTTAACTGAAGATAACAGGTCACCATTCCTGTTTTCAAAGAGGTCCTTCTTACAGCTGGTTGAAAAATGCCAATGTTATTATTTCAAAATATTAATTTTTGTTTTTCAACGAAAGTTACAAAACAACTCTTTGGGTTTTTCTTTTGGGTAAAAAAAGTTCGGTTTAAAAGACTTTGGCTGTCAGTTCAATTCTTTTACCCTAAAAACCGGAAAAATTGGTCAAAAAGAAAATTTTCCAACACAAGAAGTTTTTTAGAAAATTCACCCAGCTCTAGCTCTTCTCCAAGATCCCGCCTGGTGTAATTAGAATCCTGGCAGAGATAAGTAGTTTTCAGTTATAACTTGTGAGCTAAAAATATTGAAACCTTCACAGCCCTTTCAAGGAAGCCCTCGGCTATCTGAGAGGTTCAATAAATTTAGAGTTAGCTCCTCCTAGATGCTGCATGATGTAGTGCTGAAGATACAGTAGCTGCATTCATCCTTCTGACCTGTTCTCAGTTAGAGCCATAGCATAGTGGGCTGCTACATTTCAGGTAAGATGAAGAAATGAGGTTCTGATCACTTGCAGTCAATAAGGTTCCAACACTTTTCCCAAGAAGGGGCAAAATCCAGTGCCTATTTGTATTATATTAGCACTCCCAAAGTGCTACATGCTTTCCAAGTATATAGTGAGGCACGGTCCATATCCCAAACTCTTTGGCAATGTTCAGCATTGACGGACTGGGAGCACCTTCTCCAAAACTTCTTACCTTAACTTACCCATACCCTCAGTTTAAATTGCATAAGGCATCATTCACTTCCAGTGGAATTGGTGTGCACTGATCAATAGTTTCAGAATTTCATCTTGGGGGGTGTGGGGTGTATGTGTAACGGGTGAAAGTGCGTGATAGTTTAAAGAACCTGTATGCCACATTCACCTAACAGTAGCTTTACACATGAAAGTAATAAACTGTACAGACATTTGTAAAAGGGATGCTGTCAGGTTAAAAATCAAGGGAAAATGCTGCTCTGCTACATTCATACATCATCCTCCATTGTTCTGCACACATGTATCAGAGTGGAGTTTGAGTCCATATATTTTAATGAGCAAATTTCTTATCTGTGTAGCTAATACCTTAAATTATTAAAACTAAAGGAATTTTAAAAAAAAATCTAGTTTATTTTTTGGATTTCCCTAATCTTAGTAAAAATGGACTGGCCATTTTCAATGTCTGATCCTCATGTATTCGCTTTGCAAATAGTGCAAGGAAACGTTTAAACCTCAAGCAATATGCTCAACCCCTTAATATTTTTTTTTCTGTAAACCATGAACACAGTTTTATTGGTATTAGGTTTTATTGTTTATTTCAACTCATCTACCTTTTGGGCCTAAACTACTAATTTGATTTTCTTAAAATAAAACGAGAATTAATAAAAATCTGGGGATATGGGATGTAAACGATCACCTATAGTGATTTGTTATAAACATACATACATACACAAACCCTGAAAAACCTGTAATTAAACGACAAACTTCAACTATACTTTTGATTGTTATTCATCTTAAACAGATCTTTGTAGGTTTTATATTTGAAGCAGGGCACCCCAGAGATACATGTTACAAATTATGCAAGTGTGCAGAACAAAGACCATGATGAATGTCTCATAACATAGAATACACCGTGAAAAATAGTTTGTCACCACTTGTGTAGGTTTTTCAAATGAGGGCACAAAAGGCTAGACAGATTCAGATTCCTTCCTCTGAATTAAACAAATTCCCATAGTTATCATTCCTAACATGTCTGTCTATTGAAAGTGAACAGCTTAAAAATTAAAAAAAAAAAAAAAAAGGAATTCAGGCTTTGAAATTTTGAAAAATATATTGTTTGTATATTTTAAATTGTCATAATTTGCATTTTTCCTGTGTCCTTTTGCAAATCCTGTTTTTCACACACAGAGACTAAACAGATTCCTTAATTTTTCCATGAAGACAGCACTGTTACAAGTGAAAAACTGGTACTAGAAATGAGGAGAAATGAAAAAAAGCCAGAGGCCATGGGAAATGCAGCAAATTACATTTATTGGAAATTCTCCAGGCATCACATGAAAAAAATTGATATAAGTAAAACAGAGGATAAAGCACATTCAGTGCATCTAAAAAAAAGAAAAAGTAACAGTATGTATCTGAACACCCTTGGTCTTGTACTACACTGTACTGCAGTTCCCTGGGATTAGTTCTGTATATACATATTAGCTAAAATTTACTTTGAACAAACTGCAAAGAATTGCCTCTTCACTTGGCATTTTTCCATCTGGTGCAATGAAACATTATTGAAATACCAAGTCAGATTCCATGTAATTTTATACACAGTGTAAGAGCTTGCACCCGACAGTAATAAGAAAGATAAATACAGTAATTGAATGAGTACTACCAAATAAGAAAACCACCATGGAAATAAAACTAAACTCTGCAGCAATGAGCAGCAAAGCAGTGATTCTGTTGCTCTTTTTTTCCCTTGAAATTAACAAAGCATTCTGACACAAAAAGCAGTTAGGTTCAACATTTGCTTTCCAATCAAACAATCTTATGCGTAAATGACACTTTGCTGAATTTGGCACTTGGCTTGATTTTTATACTTCAAAAACAAAAAAAACCACCTGCCTGGAATATAGCATAAATGGTAAGATAACGTGACCCATTTTAACATTCAAGTAACAACTCTGACATGAATTCCAAAATACATGTCTCCTACATACAAACAAACCTTCTTGCAGATTTACACTAATCACAACTAGATTTTTCAAATCTGTAGGCATCTTATTTATTGTCTTTTGGTTGACATACATACAATCTAAGAAATTACCTGGGCTTACCTTCCTCTGTCTAGGACAGATTCACTCATGACAGGATAATTAAAACAAGTTTACAAAGAAGTGGTGGTAACAGAATACAGGAACAGCCTGAAAGCGTTAAGCTGCATTTATAATATGTTCTTTCAATTATGTGTTTCAAACCAATGCTTTAAATTGAAAGGTACATGACATTTAAAGTCTGGCTAGCTAATCCTCTCCCTATACAGTTTCACAGCACAAGCCTGAAAATTATCCGATGTATGTCTTTCACAATGTATTTGGGGACTCAGAATGTTTAGAAATCCTAGCTCCCCACTTTATCTAGTGCCCCTTTATACCTCCCCACCCCCAAAAAATTAGCTATATAACTGTTGGGGGAATCAGTGAACTGTCTGACAACAGAAGGTCTTACAAGGTTTCTTTTGCAATTTGAAAACCCTGTCCAGTTTTAAATACATTACCACAACATGTCACCTGCAGGAAATTAAGCTCAGACTCCAGACCACTCTGCAGCCCTGTTTCCTTCCTTCAACCCCTATTGTCAAACTCCTGGGGTGGGCGAGGCAGGAAGTGAGGTAACAACCATTTTCTGGCTCTTGCTTTTTCCTGACTTTTCAGTCTTTTGAGTTCTTTAGGCATAACTGTGACATAATGCCTGTCAATTTCAACTGGCATGGGGGAGTAACTTCCTGACTGGCACATTCCAGGCAGCATATGGCATTACAATTCTCCCTATAAGAGCCACATGGTGACAGTCAGCCTTAGTTATTGTTATATACACACACGTCAGTAGAATTAATGACAGACACACTCGTTTACACAGAATTCCACAAAACATGTGAAACATGCTGTTCTTTGGAGGAAAAAATACATTCATCTTTTTCAAGTATTATACATATATATATGAGACACATTATCCTCATTTTGTTACAAGACAAAAGATAGGCATCTAGAATTAAATTTTAATTTACCACCACTTTGGCTTTCATTAGTGAAGTTCTGACCTTTTCCTTTAAATCAACTCTAAATATACATCTACTTGTCACAATTAAATGCAACAGTCCTTTATTTCCCATTGTGATATATGTACACAACCATTAAAAAAAAATCTATTTTGATAACCTGGGATTTGCATAATGAGAGTGACAAGGCCCATCTGCTGCTAGAAGTGTCCCAGCACCGGTTTTAGGCAAACCACTACCTGCTGCTTTCTGAGTTCTGTTATAGCAGCATACATATCTTTGCTTTCCCTTCGTATTTGAAATTATACTGCCTGAAACTCTTACTTATGGCTTATTTCCTTGCTTTGTTTTATTGTTTGGGTTGGCATTTACTTCCTTCAAGAACAGTTCACAGTCGGACAGTGCTTCTACTGGCAGGTATTTACTTATTTGCTCAACAGTCTTTTGATATGCCATCTTTTCCTGTTCCAGCGACTGGATTAAGCTCCTCATTTTGTTCTCTCGAGACAATATGTTTTCCAGGTTGGATTCCAGACTCTGAATTTTAGCATGAGCTATCTGTAAGAAGCAGTAAGAATATCACTTTACATTACCTTCTAAGAGATTCAGATTAAGACCTTTCCCACAATATGTGGTTGTACCCATTTTCCTCCATACAACTCATGTACATAATATGATGATCTGTACAATTGTGTGAGATTAGGAATTTTCTGTATGCTGCAGGTTTTTGTCTACTCTCCTTTGCCTTTCTCATGCTAGACTGAAATTCCAAAGGGAAGCGATATAGGGCTGCTAATGGAAGGTCATTAAATTGGGACGGTCCTCTATTCAAATACAAACATCCTAGACAACTGACTGGCTCCATCCAGGAGAACTGGTTCACCAAGAGAGCAGTTGCCTGGTAATGAAGATACCTGCTAAGGGCAGGTGATCTGGGAGTCACCTGACAGAGGAACTGGAAGGTTATAAAAGGAAAGGAACTGATCTATTTGGGGTTTTCAGCAATTTGCATTAGCTCAAGCAGAGGGAAAGTGAACATCATGTGCCTCAGCGAGTTGTGAAATAATTCCTAGGTTCTGGTACCATAGTTCCTGGGGAACAGGCCCCTGCTCCCCTCAGAAGCATACAGCTCCTTAAGGTGATACTAGCAGCATTGTCAGCCATAAAGTACCTCCCTACTTCTCCATATCTCTGCTAGAGGACGGAGTTACCAATATCTTGGTAAGACTCCATGGTATTCTTCAGTGATCTTGTACAGGAGTTGTACAGATCCTTCCATTGCTATATGGAAATAAATAAGTAGATCACTACTAAAGATTAATTGGTTTGGTCTCATGGAAAGAAGGGTATTGTATTTTGTAATAATGCAAGATAATACAAACGGGGAAAATAATCAAAGTCCAGATAGCCAATGGGAGGTATGAACTTAGAATGAAATCATGCTTTAGAGTTGATACGGAACATCCAATTGTATTTAAGGTGGCGAAGAGACAGTCAGCCAAAACCCAGTGTGATACAGGGTATGGAGGAGCTAGATATTTACAAACTGAAGAAAAAACAAAAAATGAGGGGGCTGGAAGAACAGATTTATGAGAAGATTAAAAATGTTGAAGAGATAATTAAGCAGGTGAGGATGGACACAACCTACAGGTATTTGGAGAAAGTAAAATCAAGAAGGAAGAGGAATTATTTAAATGGGTACAGAGGATTACAAATGGAGTAAAAGAAAAAAATTACATCGAACACACAAAACAAGAACTTCTTGATTGCAAAAGCTATTAGGCTGTGGAACAATCTCCCAATGCCAAGTTTTTAAACATTAAAAAAAAATCAATTTCTTAAATGACTTTAAAAGAAAATCCCCTGCCTGTTTGCTGAATTTTAGCAAAAAGTTAATGCATAGTGATCCAATTATCTTTGGCCATTTACCTGTAGCTTCTCCAACAAGTCCATATTTTGCCTCTTTAGCTGACTGTTGGCCCTCTCCAATTTCTCCAAAGGTTCAACATCATCACAGGGATTTAAACCTTCCTGCAGCTCATCCTGTAGTACATGGTACTCTACTTCATATGCATGAAGCTGTTTGGAAATATCCATCTCAAAAACCTACCAGGAGAGGGAAAAAATAGCTTTGCTTACAACAGGGAGCATTAACTTCATTTGGTTAATTGGCAATTCTACTTGGTTTACTTAATATTTTAATTGCCATCTAGCATAGACTTCATTGCCCCAACTAGAAAGGAACAATATTCAGAGAGATTGTGAGGAACTGGCACATTACACTGATGGGGGCTATATAAGCACCGAACAGATAGACTGCCTTTCTGAGCCTTTGAAATATGGCTTTAGAGAGGCTCTAAGGTAAGAGAGAGACAAAGGCTAGGGTGACACCAGCCTTGCAAGGGAAAGTCTCAAAAACTGTCAGCTCAGCAGAAAACTCAGGCTCAGATTGACGTTTGCTGTTTTTCAGGTGACTCAAATCTAAGCAACTCTAGATTGTGTTAATTACTGAACGCATACACACTGAGCAACTTCTCCCTCTAATTTAGAGATACACTTAATACCTGATAACCCAATGACGTTAATGATGATGCATGTTACTGTTATGTTTTATTGCTTTTTATCATATACTGTTAGGCACAGTAAGAAGCATACATACCAATTCAATATCCATGGGGATTGTAAGGCTCTAACCTAGTAATCCCAACCAACGAGGTCAGGAATTTGAGAACCATGTTAAAAAAAGCATACTAGAGTAGAGCAGATAGGCTGAGGCACGGGTTGGCTAGCGTTGTTTTCTGGAAAAATATCCTTTTCCCATTGGTCAGGGAAACTGCTAGCAACAGCCATGTCTGAATGGGTTTGTCACTAATGCGATTTTAAGCATAGTGTTAATTGGCTCATAAGGATTTTCTATAGTGATGGATTTCTTGATCAGACTAGAGGCCATCAAAACTATAAAAAAATTGATATGACCTACAGATTACAAGGATAGTCCAGAAAATGACTCCTTGAATTTAGTGTTATAGCAACTGAGAGGGGAACTAACTGATATTGTATAAATTGAAGTAAGTGACTCATCATTAGCAGAGACCCCTGTATTCATCTTCGGATTAATATCTTATTTATAAGTTACATGGAAAGAAATAAAGGGGAAAAACCCCCAACTTTACCTGGGTAATAATCTTTTCCATTTGAAGCTTAGTCATGTCTGGGATAGTGCCTTTAAGGAAATCAACAATATTCTCAAAGCTCTCGCATTCCATTACAAGTGCTTCTTGGCTGCTAAGTAGACTCAGAGCTACCTTAAATATGACTTCAGTTCCTTGAAGAAAGATAATGTCTAAAACAGAAAAAAATTGTAAATACATTGAAAATAAGTATTAAAATTATTTGGGTTAATTTTTGTGCTGGGATACTTTCCTTTGCCTTTCTGTATTTGAGCAGTAGTAAACTGTGGAGGGAAACTAATATAGGGTCCATCATATTTTGACCATATTATTTTCATTATTTAGAAGACTCCAATATTTCAGCATCAGTTTAATAAATGAAAAAAATGTACAAAAACTTTTACTGCCCTTTTACAAATACAGTGCTTTAGGAAAAAAAAGATTTTACGCTTGTTGGACAAGCACACTCTGAAGACCTAAGAAGTGTGAAAGGCATTTGAGTATCGTTCTAATGTATGTGATATTAACCATATTAAGAGGAATGTATATTGTTAATTTAAAAAAAAACCTTAACATACGTTTATTATTGGGAGCTGTTCATTAAATATAATACAGAATGACAGTTAAGAAATGACTATTTTATCCTACTGTTCACAAGGTAGTAAATAGTTACTTCATTACTGGAAGCTTTATAAGCTCTTTAAAAAAGACTAAAAACCTTACTCATAAAAACCCATAGCAATGCTTCTGTTGTCTCTAATTTAAGGCCCTGATCCTGCAATCTGATCAGCTTGGGCAGATCCTTATGCCCAAATGGGGTAATGTTTTAGCCCCACTGCAGTCAATGGAATTTTTGTCAATTACCTCCGCAGAGCCAGGATTTCACCCAGGGAGTTTCATTAAAGAAAGCTGGACTCTGCAAGGGTTCAGGAGTCTGTCTGAACAGATGAGATTGCAGGAGTGGGGACTAAAACACAATGTTTCTGGTGTAGATCCAGATGATGTACCTTGCTATATTTATTTAGGGAACAACCACCTATGATCCTCCCTCCAAAAAAAAGGCAACTCCCAGACTTCAAAGTCTATTGGAGCAACAAAAACATGAGAATAATATTTTTAAACAAAATGCAAAATAAACCAGAGTACTTATTTTTACTATTTTGCTTCTGTAAAGCATGAATATAATGAATTAAAAAAAGTATTTAAACACTCACAATTATAGAGAAAAATGAAACACCGCCTAATTTTCTAAATTGGCCCCAAAATAGGAAATAAAATGTAATTATGTCTATTTTTGTTATAAAAGCAAAAAGGAGAAAAATATGAATGTGACTTAGGAAAAAATAATTCAAAAACAAACAAAAGGATGGAAATTAAGCAGTCACTTTGAATAATGTAGGAGCTGAAAAAAAAATTGAGAGTGCAGAAACACTTCACAAATGCTACAAAGGAAAAATCAAAAGCAACTTACTATTGATTTAAGAGATATCAAAGTATGAGATATATTTTTCTCATTTCTTGATAACTGTAGTATATTACAGTATCTAGATATCTGTTGTATTTTTGGACAAACTCTCACAAAGTTGCATGCATAAAAAGCAATTTTTGAAATGAAGAAATTTGAAATTATTATTCCTAACCTGTTAATAAGATGCAGAAATTGCTAACTATCAATGTGATCCTATAAACACTTACTACCATGAGTAGTTCTATTGAAGTTATTGTATTAAACACTGCCCTGTGTACATCAGACTCTAAAAGGTTATCTAAATAGAATATGAAATGTACTAAAGCTGAAACTGTTTAATTTTAAATACCTAAATAGCTAAAATATTCATGAAATCAAAACTGAGTATAGTGTCAAGTTTCTGGATTCAATGGCTTACTTTAATGAAATCTACAGAAAGAAATGGAGTGCACTGAAAACCTATTGCATCATCCTTTTCTCCATAATGATACAATTCAGAGTTTAGAAGTCCCAAAACAATACTGTACCTCTTGAGATAGACATACTGCTCTTGAGTAGCCATATGCAAAATAGGTTTAATACCTGTATCATCACTAAGGCTACTTTTAGTGTATTAAGGGTATTTTTAGTAAAGGTCATGAACAGGTCACAGGCAGTAAACAAAAATTCATGGCCAGTGACCTGTCCATGATTTTTACTAAAAAATACCCGTGACTAAAACTTTGGGGGGGGGGTGTTGCCTGGGGGCAGGGCGGCCCGGGTGGGGGGCTGCGGAAGGGCAGCAGCACACAGCCTGGGAATCCCGCTGGTGCTACGGCAGGGGAGCGGGGGGGGGGACTGAGGGGGGGAGGTTGGCGAGGCCTGCAGGCTCCCTATTTGGCTCCGTGCCACCGCCCACAGCAGCAGAGTCTCAGTGTGGGAGGAGGCAGGGGCACAGGGTGGAGTGAGGCAGGCTCTGGGCGGCACTTACCTGGCTGGGGGGGGGTGTGACATCCCGCTCACTCAGCTCCTAGGTGGAAGTGCAGCCAGGCAGCTCTGTGTGCTGCCTCCGCCCAGAGCGCTGGCTTTGCGGCTCCCATTGGCTGGGACCCGTGGCCAATGGGAGCTGTGGGGGCAGTGCCTGCAGGCAGAGGCAGCGCACAGAGCTGCCTGGCCACGCCTCCGCCTAGCAGCTGAGCGAGGGGGATGTCACCGCTTCCGGGGAGCTTCCTAGGTAAGCGCCGCCCAGAGCCCACCTCACCCCAAACCCCTGCCCCCTCCCACATCAAAACTCTGCTGCGGGGGAGCAGCGCACGGTGGCCCAAGACTGCCTCTGCAGCAGCCACTGCCGAAGTCACGGAAAGTCACGGAATCCATGATTTCCGTGACAAACTCGCAGCCTTAATCATCACGGTTGATGAGGTAAGTTTCTGATGTCTGCTTACCATTTAAAAAACAAACAAAAACAAAAAAAAACCCTTTATTTTTAAATGTCAGTACAAGTGACTAAAAGTTTCAGCAATGAAGTCTCTACACCATAACAATTTGTTGTTGCCAGTTTTTTCCTTCAGTTTACCAGCTTTCAGTCTGACTTCATTAAAAATAAATAAATATATCAAATTGTGGCTGACAACTGGAACAAGTTATCTGGCATTTATCTACTTGTATATAAAACAAAGTGCAAAATATTCCCATGCATGTTTTCCTTACATTGTACAGGATATTGTGCTGCTTACAACGGTGATAAAAGCACTCTCTCTTACCAAAAACTCTGGCTACAAATCCTAACGGAAACTGAGATGCAAACAACGTGAGAAACCAGGGTGCAGCATAAAGACTGGGGCTGATTTCGTTCTCTTCAAGATGATTATAGAGGTCTCTGTGATAGTCATGGAGGAGTCTTGAAAGTTGATACATCTGAATCTATAGTAAGTGTTGAGAAAGGGGGGTGGGGGGGGAACAAACAAACAAAAAAACCAACAACTGTTGAGCTCTCTGAATTTTTCAATCACTTCACAATGCGCTTCAGGTGAAATTAACCCAAGCACAGAAGGCCCAGTAAAGTGGATCTTAAGTGGAGTATAGGGCTTGTGTGGATCCTTTACCTTTGAGTAAATTTCAGTCTCATGAACTAAAACCAAACACTTGAAGTAAGAAGGATCAGTTTGAACCGGACCATTTTATTATTGAAGTATCATCTACATTCAGTTTCTAGATTTTAAGGCCAGAAAGAACCATTATGATCATCTAATCTACACTCCTGTATAACAGGGCATAGAATCTCATCCAGCAATTCTTGCATCAAATCCAATTACTCCAGATTACCCTCCAGGTCAGCCCTCTCACAAAAACAAACCCCACAGAGAAATCACCCCTATCCCATTATGGAGAATAGCCCAGCGGTCAGGGCACTCACCTGGAATGTGGGAGACACAGATTCAAATCTCAGCTCTGTATGATTTAGAGCAGGGACTTGAACCCAGCTCTTCCACAGCCCAAGTGAGTGCTCTAACCCGTGGGCTATTGTCTATAGTAGGGTCGGTCTCATTCTTTCCCATTGGATCTGTTGCACTTTGGATAAATAGTTAAATATTCTTTGTGCTGGGGGGAAGGAAGCGAGCAATTGACTGTAGCCCAGTAGTTTGGGCACTCACCTAGGATGTGGGAAAATCAGATTCAAGTCCTTGCTCCAAATCAGGCAGAGTGGGGATTCAAATCTGGGTTTCCCACATCCCAGATAACCACTGGGCTACTGGATAGACTGGGATGGATGGACACATGGATGCCAGCCAGATCCCAAAATTCTCACCCCATGTCTTTTGTGGCAGCCCAAACCAGTAGCTGTGCTCAGAGCACGCCTACTGGATTGGGTCCCGCAGACAAAATAGGTGGGGGAACAATTAGTTTGAGAATCTTGCTGGGGCTTAGGTGTCAGTAAGGGCTCTGAGCAGCTTAATAGCTGGGGGGTAGGGAGGATGGCAGAATTTAGGTGACTTTGCACATAGCTACTGGCAGAAAGGTAGGTGCCATGGGGACTTAGGTGCCTACAAGGTTAGGTGGCAGCTGAACGATAGTTTTGAGAATGTCAGTGGCACCTTAATGTTGGACTTAGGTATCTAATAACCTCTTTGAAAGCCACTTGGATTTAGGCTCCTAAGGGCTAGATTCAATGAGATAGAAGTCTCAAATCCTTTTGAAAATGGGATGTAGCCTATTTAAGGCGCTTTTGAAAATTCTATTCCTTGTTCCTTGCCAAGCAAGAGACGTATTAATTTAGAACTCCTAGAATTCCATGGGCAAAGGAGAGTAATAAAACCATTAGCAGTGACCTATAAATCCATCAGTAATTCTTTCTATGGGAAAAAAATATTGTTCACATCTTAGTAAAGCCTTATGCACTTAAGCTATGAAAGCTTTCTACTCCTGGGATTTGGTTTTAAACTACATGTTCCATTTAATTAGCTTTCGATCCTCTCGCTAAATCATCTTCTATAATCTCTTTAGCAGAGAAAACTTGTGTATTTTTGTCTAAAATAAGCTATTCACCTAGAAGCCAGTTCTGGTTATCAAAAGTCATTTTTCTTTAATAGATGGAAAGCAAAGCTAGAAATGATAACACCTTCCCATAAAAAAAACAAACAAGAATGAGCATGAATGTTCTTCTTAAAAAAAAGAGGAATTTGTGGATATATGTCCATCCTGTTTGACTCCATCGAAGTTGCAATGGATAAAGTACTTTTCCCAGATGAAGTAATTCTTTATTCCTTTTCACTCTCTACTTCATTATAAGATAGTCAAATTATTTTTAAACTACAGGTTGCTTAAGACTCAAAAAGGAGAAATACTCCTCTTATTTATTAAATGGAACAATTCCTAAGACTGGGCCTGTCCTGCCCTACCTCAACCTCCTGCCCCCCCCCCCCCCCCCATCCTCCAAATGGGTCCAGACAAATTCAGTTAACTCTCAAAGTTATCTACCAATGGGTTGCAGGTGAAGGAGTAGGGGGAAAAAAACCACTTTTAATCTAAGTTTTGACTATCTTTTATTAGATGTCCATTGCCAGCTATATATCTGATTGCCAAGCCACTCAGTCAAAGGTTGTCTTCTTCTACATCTGCCACTTTCGTACTTTGCTGAAGTTACACAAGCAAAATGGAAGTTGGTTTCGTATCTCTCTCAGCCTCTATTTTCTCAGTTGTGAGTCAGAAGTGCAAACCTCATGCTGTCATTATTTCTGATTGCTGTGTATTTACCACCTGCTCCCAGGGACTCCATATTCTAAAAAAACACATTTACTGAGTCAGAACAGACATTCAGAAGAGATATACAGTGTCATCAAGCATAAGCCTGAAGTATGAATCACACCTCACACTATGGTCTTAAATTCCTCCTGCAGAAATATGAAAAAGACAACTCCCCCTTAATGTGAAATTGGCCCAGTCAAACACATGCAGTGCAGGAGGAAGCCCAATTTGAAACTCAGACTTTATAGATTTGTGCGTGTGAAAAGGTTGAAAATATGACTACATACCCCTGTCTGTGTCTCAGATAATTCAAGCTTTAAAGAGAGACTAGGGTTTTGTATTTACTAGTCAGAACAGCATTCCATGAAATAAAGCATCGTAAACACCCAATGCTTTCTCTTTTTGAGCCATATGCAGAGACAGTTCAAGGTTAATCAGGGCCCATATCCACCAGGATGTAGATTAGATGGGTAAGTCAGGTAACACAGACACAGTTAGACTAGATCCTTTTCATGAGTCTCTGAAGCAAATTTGTAAGTGAAGGGTCTAACAGCATGGCCCTCCTACTTTGAATACAGAAAATCCACTACTGGAAATAGCCATTCCAGGAAAGAAAATAAATGCACAACTTGTCTGAGAGCATATAATATATGACCTGCTGCTTTTCATTCGCCATTGAATAATGGTTCAATTTGTTATGTTCAATAGTGAATTATATCTAATGCAAGCATATGATACCAAATAGATTCAGAGTTTACTTAGTGGAATTACTATACCAGGTTTCAGTTTTTAAAGAGTCATAGAAATTCCTGTTTTAGAAATCTAGTATTCCAAGGGACTCAGACAGCTACAGTTTTTGTAAAACTCATAATAAAAAAAGATCATCAAACTTAGAATACTACAGTTTACATAGATTGAGAAAACGGCTCTTTCCTAAAGAGGGGCTGAATTTTGGATAACTAGTTGTTTAGGATGCTTTTAAACTTTGTAGCCTAAATTTTACATTTTTTCAGTGAAAAAACGTATACTATCTATGCGAATACAGAAAAGTGTGCTGGTTATAGCCTGATGATTAAACATTTCTTCTCTCTGCCATTTTTATATCAGCAAAATCAGTGAATTGATATATCATTTAGAATAGCCAGAAGAGGTAATGCCCTATCAGTAGCTTAACTGACCACTGGATGTCACTGTTGATTTAATTTGAGAGAGATTTTATTCTGAGCGAGTTCTAGTATAAAATGCTACAGCTCCAGGTGTGACATGGGCAGGAGTTGTGCATGTTTTCCCCATACAGTACAGGTGTGACAGAGCTCGTCAGTCTTCGCTCACAATTCCCCTGCAAAGAACGTAAGCCTCTCAACTAAAGACTGCCAATCATGCCACATTAGGTTGTGGCTTCAAGACGCAGGCAAATGTCTCCAAAAGATTGAGATGAAACCGAACCCACATTTGTTTGCAATGAAAGCAGAATTCAGATCTCCATTTTCTAAAGGTGAGAGCCATTTACTCAAAGGCCACCTAGCCTCCTTTAAAAAGGGTCTGAAAAGTGTACTGAGAAATTGTAAAAAGAAATTGAGACAGTTTAGTTGAGAGAGGAGACAAATTAAAAGAAAACAGGCTGGAAGAATACAAAATAAATGAATAATACAGAGAACGCAGATCAGGCACTTCTGTTTACTCTGTCTCACATTACAAGAACAAAGGCATGTTCCGTGTAACTGAAAGGCATCAAAATGAAAAACTGATAAAAGAAAATTATTTTATGCAAGGCACAATCAGCATGTGGAACTCATTGTCCAAAGTATGATTAAGGCTAAGAGCTTTGCAGGATTCTAATAAGGGCTGGATATTTTTATGGATAAAAAGAAGGGTAACCAGAGTTAAATTAGTAAGGATTTTTCTAAAATTGAAATGGATATAAACTCTCATGCTGCAGAGCATAAGTAAAGCAATAGCTGAGGGTGAGGAAGAAATTTTCTGTATGGGCAAGTACTTCCGTAATTACCCCCGGAGGAGGTTTCTTGCACCTTCCTTACATAAATCTGGTACTGGCCACTGCCCAAGAATGAAACTTAAGGGGGAGAGCTCCAATTTAGCATCCAATACCAAATTGGTCCTTTGACCCACTTCTTACCAGAAATTCTTGATACAGGGGCACTGCCTAAACATATAAACTAATGTAGCACCAGAGGAATTACATTTCTAACAGTTTTCAGAGTAGCAGCCGTGTTAGTCTGTATTCGCAAAAAGAAAAGGAGTACTTGTGGCACCTTAGAGACTAACAAATTTATTTGAGCATAAGCTTCCGTGAGCTACAGCTCACTTCATCAGATGCATCTAACAGTGACCAGCATTTATGAGGCCTATTACCATTATTCTATGTGGGAACCAGTGTATTTGAAAAAGTTACCTTTTGATGAATAAGCTGCAGCCTCAGGCCTACAGTTGCTTGGAATAGAGATTTGGATACACAACTGTCTCTGACCCAGTGGAATACAATTGTATTTAATGTTAAAAAAGCAACTCTCAAATTATCAAGGCAGAGGTTTTTGGGGCCACAAAATTGTAAAAGGACAACAACTGGCCAAGAAAACCGAAACAATAAAAGTTCTGGAGGTTCTTGAGCTCCCAATGCATCCTGTCCAAACACATTTGTAAGTAAATGCTTTAAATGGAGATATTTCCATAGTCTGGAAAAGGGCAAGCCAAATTGTTGCTGAAGATCTACAAATGGTTTCAATTCATCATGGTCAGTTGCAACACAGTCATAATTCCTCTCTCCATCAAATCTCTCCACATTAAGGTTTTGCCACTGATTTTAAGGCTAGGACTGCCTCTACATCGATGGAAGCAGAGCTTTCTAGCCAGTTTTGACCAAGCTTGCCCGACCTCTGGCATTGTGGGAGCTCGGGAGCCATCAAATCCATAATAATTGGATCCTACAATGCCTGAAAGGGGGAGAGGGTATACCAATTCTTGTTCAATCTAAACACAAGGTGTGGTCCGCATGGTCGTCTTTACCAGCCACAAAGATGCCTGGCTTAACAAAAAGGATATGATAATTTTCCAAGTTGGGAAAACAAAAGCCTCCCAGACATATTTATTTTAGGGATGTCCTGGAATATTTTTGGTGATCAGTATTCATAAATATTTCATATAAAAGGATTGCCATTGAAAGTCCTAATTTGAAAAAATGCCTTTGTGGGTATATCTGTCAAAGCATACGATTTCCGATTCCCACCCATTAATTTTATATCCTGAGAAGAATCCAAACTTATTAATGGTGTTTAGGTTAGGAATGGTAACCTTGGACTTAGATACAAATACAAGAGCATCATTCGCAGACAGAGTAGTTTTGTGCTCTGTTTGGCATACCCTGATGCCATGAATATGTTGATTTCCTCGGATGGCAATGGCTGAAGTTTCTGGAGCTAAATCAAATGGAAGAGGGAAAGGGGGCAGGCCTGCCTCATACCTCTCTGTAATGGAAAAGGGGTGGAAATAATACCATCGATAACTACCTTGGAAGTTGGGTTAGAGTATAAAAGTTTAATCCAAGCAATCAATTGGTTACCAAATGCAAACTTTGTTAACACATGAAAAAGATAGGCCCAGGCTATGTGGTCAAAGGGCTCTCAAGAAGCGACAGCTCAAGATTCTTTAGAATTTCCTGAAGCGGCAGTATCATCTGAGCTATGCTTGTTACGAAGGAAGCTACCTGATTCATGTGTATGATGTGTGAAAGACCTTTGGCCAGTCACATAGCAAGAGCTTTAGCCAAATTCTTAGCGTCACAACTGATTAAAGAAATAGGCCTGTAATTATTACATATTCCAAAATCTTTTCTAGATTGAGAAATAACTGAAATTACAGCTTCCCTTAGAGCAGACAGGAGAGTTTGCTCATGCTTGGCCTCATTGAACATTCAATAATCTAGGCGTTTAATTCAATTGGGAACTCATCTGTGCCAGAAGTCTTTCCAACCTTCATTTCCTTGATCGCCAGAGTTAGTTCTGCGATTTCTAGAGGAGCATCTAAACGTTCCTTCAAACAGTCAGGACTGTGACAGAGACAATCCACTAAAAAAGTTATCTAGGGCGGATTCCCTCCAGGTAAATAAATATAGTTTTGAATAAAACTTTTGAAATAGTTTATTAATGTCTGTTGTATATCATTTATTGCTACTATTGTGATTAGCGGCAACATCATCAAACAAAATAAAGCACACTTAACCTTTTGGGACAGAAGTTTGTTGATTTCATATCTTAGATTGATGAGGGACCTGGAGTTTCTCTGGGGAGGGCGCACAAGGATAGTCTACATCAAAGACCTTAATTTCCTTCACAAATGTGTCAATTCTATGTTGTCCCCATTTCTTTTGAAAGGTGGCTTAAGAGATGATACAGCCTCTGATGAAGGCTTTAAAGGCTTCCCAAAGTGAAACAGCAGTGGGGGCGCGTTTGGTTTTTTTTTTTTTTTAAATTTTAAACCCTGCTGGATAGAATTAACAAAATGATGTAACAAACAGGAGCGAGGCCTTTAATCTTCACCTTTTAGTTGAGGGTTTCCTTGTTTTTACTCATTCTCTGCGTGAAGGCAGGGGCCAGCAGACAGATAAAAATGATCATGGTTTATATGGGGTTTGGAGAGTGGTTGCTTTTGCTTTGTTTTTTGAGGGGAGGGCAGAAAAATGAGCAGGAAAGGAAGGGATGAAAAGAAAAAGCACAGGTCCCAAATGGAAGAGTATCACGATTTGTGATGGGAAGAACTTTACAACTCTTAAGATTCATTTATCTACTTCTAAATGAGAAAAGAAGAGAGATGTTTGGCAAGGTTAACTATATGCATTTTACTCACCTCTAGCACTTATCATCATAACAAACTGCAACTTTCCAAGTATTAGAACAGGCACAGCCCCTAGGAAACCCTACAGCAGATTCAAGTTTAGTTTGTTTTAGGAGAAAGGACCAACTTACCTGTAGTGACATCATGTCTGGCCTGTACTGTTTACGGAAGCCAAGATCATACATGAGGAATTTCAGCATTTCAAAGGCTTGCTCCTCACTCATGTGTAGAAGCAGTACTCCAGCCACAAAGCTGATACCTTGGCAATAACCCACTTCCTTGTCCAGCAAAGAATAAGCTTTCAGGAGATTAAAGAGTGACAGCTGCCCTGCTCCCAGCTGGGTAGAGAAGTAAGGATGTGTAGGGAATGTCCTGCCTGGTGTAAAAATAAAAATAAATAAATAAATATTTTTTTTTAAAAAAAGAGGTATTTAATTCTCAGTTCTCTTTTCTAGAGAGAAGAAACCCATAAAACTCCTCTCCTCTGTATTTGTAGAAGTTTCTCTTATCACGCCTTCCCAGAACATATCCTTAGAATTGGATTTAAATTATGAAACAAAATTTGGATAGTTGGTCATACTTTCTGACTAGGGCAATATCAAAGCTGTACTGAATAAAACCATATCTTGGGTAGTTCTAGGGCACCCATTGCTGCTGTATCTAAGCACTGGATAGTTGTTTGTTATACACTTGATTTATTTTTATTTTATTTTTTTATTTATGAAAAAGAAAAAAAAATAGAAGTTCTGGAACCTATTATTTTCCCCCCAAAGTTGTACTATAGCTACTTCAGGTTAGGGCTAGGTTCAAGCTGCAGGATCCAATACTTTCTAGTTCAGTAGCACCGAGTTTCCAATCAGGATCAGGCCCCATTGTGCTAGATTCTATACAAACACACAGAAAGATAGCCCCTTACAATCTAAGACAACTGACATACGAGAGGGTGGGAGAGGAGAGAGGAGGAGGATCAATTTCATGCATTTGTAATTTTTAAAAAACAGAGTAAATAAAGTAACACCTGAATTCATGTTCTCCAAGAAGAATTATTCTTAAGGTTACCCTGATCTCCTCTCTCCCTTTTTCCCTTCATTTTTATTTGCTTTTCTGTCATCTCCCTCCAACCATTACTGACCGATCCATTGCTTTCTCATAAGTCAGCCAGCCTACATAGCCCTGTCCTCTCTTCACACAGCTCTGTTTTTCTTTTCATCCTTCAGGTGAAATCCTACCCCAACTGAAGTCACAGTGAATTTTACCACTGACTTCAACAGTGCCAGAATTATATCCTTCAAGTTTGTGGTTCACTCCTGCTCCACTCCAGTCCATTTTCTTCCTGCTCTGCAGTTACCCATGAATTTGATGAGTGCAATTTTGCAGGTTAAGTGTCTCCCATTGCAGACATGGTGTGCATACAGCACAAACTAAAGGAGCAGGAGTGTTTGGCAAAGACAACACCAAAGGCAGCCTAGAGAGAACATATGTTAATGCACAGTAGCATCTTTGTTTCTGTACCAACATGAAACAACCCAAAACTTAAACTAAAAACTAACGTTTTCTATTCACCTCAGCAATAGGACACAAAGTACACTTTAGAGCATCTATCAACCACCACAAAAGTACCTAGATCTACAAGGATAGCATGTTGCTGAGCTGTCAGCTGTTTCAAGAGTTCTTTGTACGAGATGTCAGGAGGTTGTTGTTTGCTTGGCAGTCCATGTCTTACGCGATGTTGTACAGCTAGAAATTGCCAAATTTCTCCCCGGCGGCTTTTTGGTACACCTAAAATCAGAGGAGAGAGAAAACGAATGCCCTGAGCAGCTGAACAGTGTGAAAGCTTTTATCCATAATAGTGACTTCTGTTTTATAAAGATAATGTCATACAATGCATTATAACTAAGGTTCCTAACTTGAAGGTTGAGAACCACGATAAAGACTTAATCTATATGTACCTCACAATAATAGTATAGTCCTTTTGTCTCCATGTATTGGCTAGTTCACATAGGAGGTTTATAAGTCTACTACTGACTTCAAGCTAATGCTTAAACAACAAAGGCTCATGATTTTAGGCCCAGATATCTCAGATTCAATTCCCAACTGGGGCATTGTGTTACAAGGGGTAACCCTAACCCATATGGGAATTGTTAGGGTGAGCTTCCATAGCCAAATGTGTAACCCACACTGATGAACTGTGGCCCTCTGTCCCCTGTCTAGTGACTAGTCCACGTATAAAGGTTTATGAGTCTGCTACAGCCTTTAGCCAAGGAACTGGAATCTTTGTCTCAGAGTAGAGGTTCCTGCTTTTAAATCCAGAGGCCCTGGGAGAAATCCCCACCAATGCTAACCTACCTCGGGATATCACCTTAGATACAGTAGTACAGCTATGTAATCATTCACTTGATCTTTCTGCAGCACTGTTTCAATATATTGTAGGCACAACAGAATCAGTATATGTTCTCATTGCACAACAGTTAGTTGGTGTTGGGGAAAAAAGGCAACGGGCAATTTTTACTGATTTGGTGCCAGTGGAACAAGCTTACTGAAGGTAGATTTGGTATAAATAATCTTAAAGTCTGAACAAAAAAAGTCTCCCAAATGCCCCAGACAAAACACATCCTACATAATAAATACCTTCTTTCAGAGTGGTATGAATATCCTCCATTTCACATCTGATTTTGGCTCTGCAGTTTAATAACTTCTTATCCCAGATATTTATGACATCTTTCTGACATGTACCAACTTCAAGGTAGTCCAATTTAACTTTTCTTGATTGGAGTTCATCTCTGCTTGCTGGAATATAGAACATGATGAAGAGTATATGAGAGATCATATCAGAAATCAAATATCTCAATACAGCCAATGTAGTATCCAGAATCTCTCTTGTTACTGCATAGGACACTTTGAATCAATGGACAAATAATAGGAGACTGACTTTAAATGAACTGTTGGGCTATACCTCTATTGACACATATGACTCAGATTGCTGAATAAAGAATATGATAAAGTCACAAACCAATGTACAAGAAACAAAAGAAATCAGATGTGTTTCCTCCCCTTCCCACAACTGCTCCTTCTCTTAACTTTAGCAAAGCTTTGCTGAGTGAAATGACTATTCCACAACAGAATCCTTATAATTCTTAAACCAATGTTCATGGAATGAACAAAGGATCATCTTTCCATATTTCAAAAGACATGATCCGGAGTTCTGCTGATGATGGAAAGGTATTATCAGATGACTTTCTGTGGCTAAATGCTGACATCTCAGCAACAAACAATCGTGCAAAGCGATTTATCAGATAATTTTTACTTTATGTGTATTGCACACTAAAATAACTTCAGTGTGAGAAACCTCAGACTTTGAATGCTCCTTCTGGAGCTGCAAGAGCTTTGGTGAAGTCTTTTTAGGAAACTTCTCTTTTAAAAGACAAAGTCAAGATCATTATCATTATGTGGTCCCACCAGCTACACTGTTCCTAATAGATCATGACAGTTTTAAATAGATACTTCGCACAGCAATGAGGTTCTTATTTTAGTATCCTTTCCCCTTAACACCATTGCTCAGAGTCACAATGCAGGATAGCAGGAAGTTATAAGAGTTTTTAATCTCCTTGACTCTAAGGTGCACCATTTGGTGAATCCAGTCTGATGCTCTACCACCTAATCTTCTCATTAGGTCCTGCTTTATGCTCATTTCTTCTAGCAACTCCTGGAGACTAACTTTTCTAGAAGAGCTGTCAGGTAATTCTGGATTTTCATGGAGGCTGAATTTCGATTTCTACCTGGGAATGTCACAGTAGCTCTTTTACTGTGCATTTGTTAGGAAGTGGAGGGTTTAATGCACACACTATGCTACTGATGTTGAGATTTAACCCACATGCAGTTCCAGAGTCCAATTGTTGCAAATAGTCTTTGATAATCATTTGAGCAGGTTACTTACTGCATTATTGCACAATATGATCCCTCAAGGATTCCAATAACTAAGTTTCACACATTTACCATGATCACTGTTGGAAGTAAGTTTACATGGTTCACTGAGGACCCATGATTTTTCCCCAGATCAGAGTGATACAAACCAACACTGGGGATTCTATGGGAACACAGGACTTGCAAATCCAAATCAGACCCTCTGTCCCTCAAACTAGCTACCCTATTTCCAGAAATGGCCAATACCCGATGCTTCAGTGAAAAGTGGAAGAAACCCATGACAAGCCTCAGTTAATTAGGACACGTACAGGATCAGAAATTAAATGTCTAGGCCATTCCACAAGTCTAGTTGCTGAGTATCCTCAAGTGCTTTATAATTTGTCCCCATCTTTATCTGACTGACAAGGGCCCAATAAAAAATTCTTGTAATTATTTGTATTGTGGTAGTGTCTAGGGGACCCAGTAGCTTTGTGCTAGGCACGAAGCATTTAGGAGAGCTCCTACTTCAATGAGCTTCAATCTAAACTTGGATATTACACCTGGATTTTTTTAAAAGTTACCTTTAGGGAACAACGGTTGTTCTTCAAAGGCAAAAAAACCCACTGATTTTTTTAATGCAAACTGTTGCATAAATGCAAGACCATAAGAATGTGAAATGCCTGTACTGCCAAAAAGGCATTCGATTCTGGCACCCTTATTTACACCGAGTACTACTTTGCTCCGCAGCTAGTCCCACTGCATGTGGAGTAAGGTACTACTCAGTGACAATAAGGGCAGCAAAATTAGATTTCTTATAGATTTAATTGCTTGCTACCATCTTATCTAAATTTTCCTGTTGTGAAATCACCTAGAAATATTGTGTTTTAAAAAAGTAGCCTTTAGCCACTATCAAAATTAAAGCAATAGGTATTTGCTTCACAAATCTTACCTTCTGCAGAACAAATAGCTATTAGCATTCAAGTTTCCTCGAAGGCACAAAGAACAGTGGGAGATAATCTGTTAATATTTTAATCAGTACATTTAATACAACACATTCGCAGATAAGAATTGCTGAGAGCTATTTCATAAAGGGGTGGAAGTTGCATATTAAAAACAAAGCAATAATCAGTGCGATGAATATACAATTAAGAATCAGGCTGCCACTAGAGGTTTCAGCCCTTTCTGGGTTTACATTTTCTCAAGTCTGTAATGGACTGTAGTGTTGGGATACCAATCACCACTTGAATCAAGGTGTAATAATGAAATACCCTACTAGCTTTAATGTGCGTCAGCTTTCAATAGGTGCTTTCAACACAATATCACATGCTTGGACTATAATATCTCAACCAAACAAATGCAAAATTAATATGGAGACTGGGAAAGTTTCCAGAACAACCTATACCTTGTTTCAAGTCATCTTGTCTCCTCTAACACTAGGTAACCAGTGCCTAGGTTCCTTAAGCAAAGACACCTGCATTTACTTGGTGAGATTAAGTCCGATGTATTGGCAGCAATGCATTCTCAGCTGATAAATCTCCACAAGTCAGAGAACCCAGTGAGTTAAAAAACTGGAATGCAGTTACACAGCACCCATCACTACACTGTTATTTTCTGGTTTTCACCAGGGAGACCAGACATGCACATTGAGTGTTAATCATTAACTAAGAAAGAGGCATTAGCTTTATGTTCTTTACTCTATAAACCACTTATTTCTTTAGCTGTTTTATCATTTGTTCTTGCAGAGGTCAGATTAGTTTCAAGTGTCTGGAATACCTGCAAGGTTTGAGATTTCAAGATACAAACAGCCCTTGCAGCAGTACAAAGAATCTAAAGCAATAACCATGTTCCCTACAAACCAACAGGCCTCTAGTATTTCTAGTAGTAGGCAAACTGGGAGGGTAACACACTATGTGCTAAAGAAGTGTATTCAAGGGCATGCGTTTGCAGGCACATGGAAAGGCTTCTGCCATTTTTTCCTTCCTCTCCCCTAGTATTCTTAGCATGGACTGGTGCTTATATGGTGCACTAAAGAAATGGAAGGTGGGCATGAGACTTTCACAAATGAGGATGGTAATGATATCTATGCTGAAAGAATCACACTGCAGCATAATGCCAGCCTCTGGAAAATTAAAGGCTTCACAGGACAACATATGCAAATTACCATTTGCAGTTTCTTTAGCGTAAAGGCATTAAGTGTAAATTAAATCTGTTTTGATTTCTACAAGTTTTACATTTAGACCAGGATGTTGTCTACTACCTTTTGTAGAAGTAATCCTGAATAACAATGGTAAGACTCTTGGCCAAAAGGTGGATAAATAGGGGGGGGGGGGGAAGGAGGGAGGGAGAGAGAGAGAGAGAGAGTGTCCAACTTTAGACGCTTATCAGGATCTGATTTTCATAAAGTGCTGAGCACTCGTCTTCTGAAAAATGAAGTACTTTTAGGGTATTTTAAGTTGGGCACTCAAAATATTGAGGCAAAATACTAATTGCTTTTGAAAATTTAGGACCTTAATTACTTCTCTGCTAGAGTAAGAAAGACTGGAAAATATACAAGAAACATTTTGTTGGAACACCATATGTTTTTATGATTTATAACACCTATCTGGACAGTGCAATAGAAAATCATTCATTATCCTGTTGAAATGAGGCATGAAGAGACCAGTCCACCACTGTTTTAAGTATTCATGCCAGTTTGCTTTGAGATGAAAGAGGAATAAATCCTGTATGGTGGTCTGGTATTCCAGAAGCTGGTTGTCCAGGATATGTATTGTAATGGTTTGTATATATTTAGTATACACAAGTATGCTGAATCTTATTCTGACAGAAAGCATGTTTTTAAATTGCAAAACTGACATATAAAGCATGTACTTCTATAAAGAAGGGGAACTTGATGGAGAATGTGCTGCAGTATATGCTATATGTTTGCTTCACCTCATGAAAAGAGACTGTTTAAATCATGGAAGATTTCGCATCTATGCCTTTTTTTGACAATTCTTGCCATGAAAAGACCAGAACAGTAATTCATATGCCAGCTGTGTCATGTTTTAATATGACCAATCTTTCCAAGTGTTTTAATCACTAAACCAAGGAAAAACTGCAAGTTTTGCATGGAACAGCAGTGTTTCTAAGATTGTAAACCTCTGTCTTGCGCCAATTCTATTTCTGAAACTACTGCATAACTTATAACAGCACTGGCCCTGATTTTCAGCTGAAGTAAATGGGAGCTGCTTGTGGTCTGGGCCTCTGAAAACCAGGCCCAGTTGTTTCTCTGAGTGGCTAACCTTCCAGCTTCTGGTTTTCTTTTTCCATTCGAAGCAGTAGGATTTGTTGATGGATAGCTTTTCTCCACAGACTCTGCAACTCTTCCGATTTTTTCCTCCCGCCAGCCTTATCTGGGGCATCCTCATTTTGCAATATCAAAGAAAGAGGGTCCTCCTCCAAGGCTGGAGCAAGAGGGGACAGTGGCAACAATTCATTCCCCTCAAGCCCATCTGCAAAGAATCACATAACTATCACTGGAAATCCAGATTACATTGGCTATACATGCCACAGTGAAGACAGCAATTTCTACTGTCACATTCAGCAACAATGCACCTGATTAGAAGCGAAAACCACATGTTTCTAACAGTGAAGACAACATTTTAAATGAAGCATTAAAGTCAATGGCTATATTGAGAACCCCTCCACAAACTTCACTCCAAGTTACAAAGGGCAGTTTAATAGTTGACCACTCCCACTGCATCCTTATTACCTTTTTCTACAGTCAAGCTTGTTAACTGCCATAGTTTGCTATATGTTCCGCCTAGCAGAGAAGCCATGTTTTTCTGTCTGCTAACACACAGTATTTGTGCAATAAATCTATCAGTTCATCTACAACTGCTGAACAGAGAGAACTTCTGTAGTGGATCCACAGCTGTGAAGAGTGATATCGGAGCCATATTAACTAGTCAGAATTTTGAATTTTTAGAAGCGATTTCATGCATTAGTGCATTTAGGAGACCAGTAGATTAACATCTAGAACTAAAAAAGAAAACAGGGAAGGGTGCTTAACATCCAGATTGTTTTCTGTTTGGGACAGAACACTGTCAAAATGCTCTTTTTAAAAAATAAATATTCTTGTGTCTTATGTAAGTAGGGTGTGGCAATATTTGCTGACAGATATTTTGATCACTTAAAGGCAGTTCTTGCAGTTTCTCTGCCCTTGATGACAACTATAGCAACATGCAATTAGTTTGCCTCTGCTGCTAGAAACACCAGTTCAAAACAAAGACTCAAAGTCACCCCAAGGAGATATTTTCCAAATCTGGTTCAGCAAGTACGTTACAATGTTGCATTAAGTTGCTTCTCGTTAAACATCTACTTTTCTTTCCAGGAGTAACCAGCAATAGCATATGAACAGTCTGCTTTCTTTGAAGCCCACCGACCTTGATGCTGCATTGTTGAGGGAGATTTGTTCATGGGTGAAGCAACCCGCAGGAAGATTCGCTGCCGCCAGGAGATGCGGCGGGGGGTAAGAGTGACCCCGCTGGCATTTACAGACTCGTTGCTGCAGACGGATGAGGTCCTTTTCCTTCCCTCCCCATCACTGGAGGAAAACAAGCAGAGAGCACAACCAAAAAAAATCAGCTTGAAAACAAGTTGATAAAGGTTCATTTAGTACACAGAAACACACATGCATATGCTGGATCAGTGTTAGGTAGGCAAAGCAGATCATGATCACGGACCACAACCTGAACACAATTGCCAAATGATGCTCCGAAATTCACTCCAGACAGCAGGTAGAGTGAGTGCTTAGCCTAGTATTCAGAATTAAAGCTTATCTTTTTTTCAAAATTCCATTTGAAAAACTAAGAGACATTCCAGTGCAGCAAAATAAACTAATATTCAGCCTTCAAAAGGCTGCAATTTGTTTTCCTTTCAGCCTGAAGAGGATCTGATGCAACACATTGAGGTGAGGACATCGCTTGAGCACAAAACCCGACAACTCATTTAATTGGCAGGACAGACTAAAAGTAAGCAGGATCATGAGCCCAAAGGTGGAAGTGCTTAGGGCTTCAGCAACCCCCTCATGAATCATTCCCTCTTCCCACTCTTCAGGAGATGGCTGACAGTGACAGGGAACAAGGGGACAACTAGAGAGTGCTCCCCCCTTGCCCCCCACCGCCTCACACTAAAGGGGGAGTTTGCATTCTGTACCAGCATTCCCAGCAGAAGGAGCAGAGGCCAGGAAAGCAGGGGAGAGAGATCCTGTCACAGTGCTCTAGAGGAGACTGATCTCACCACCAACTGGCACATAGAAATGGACCACAGGAAGCTGGCTGAGCAGATAATACTGATGGAGGAAGAGGCAGCAGAGAGCAAGGTGGAGCAGGAGATTAGAAGGAAGCTTTCCCCTGTGAGGTACAGCGTTCCCTCTAATTTTTCCCCACCCATGTGTGGAATGAATTTTGTTATGTGTGACATATGTGCACCAATACGGAGGTGATAACAAAATTCATGTGGCGGGGTGTGGGAGGGGACTCAGGGCTAGGGCAGAGGTGGTGAGGGCTCCAGCTGGGGGTGTGTGTTTTGGGAGTGGGGCCAGGGATGAGGGGCTTGGGTGCCGTGGGGCTCCCTGGGGCTACAGGGGGAGAGAGAGGACTCCCCCCCCCCCCCCAGCTCTCTCCCCACAGCAGCATGAGGGGGAGGCGCCTGTCCCCCGGCCAGTCCAGGGTTGAGCTGGATCAGGACCGGGGGAGGAGTGTCGCAGCAGGTCTGGGGCTTGGGGAGAGGCATCTCTCCCTGCTGCAGCCCTGAGCGCCTGCGTGGCACTTAATAGGCAGCTGCACGGCTGCACAGCTTAGAAGGAACTTAGGTGAGGTAGTTATAATTGTCCACTATGGGGCTTAAACACCTCTCTCTAAAGCATCTGGCACTGGCCATTGCTGGAGACAAGGGGTAAAATTTTCAAAAGCACTTAAGTCAAGTAGGAACTCAAGTCCTGTTGAGTTTCATTATTTGAAAGTTTTACCCAGGACACTGAACCAAACAAACCACTGGTTGAATCCATGAGGGCAGTGACTATATCCAGCTCTGTTCTTAAAAAAAAAAAAATCTTGGCTGACTCTGTTGCAACTGATCCATCCCTGCACTCCTTCCATGGCTCAGCATGTGGCAGTTACACTGGCCTGCAGACACCTACAGCTTCATTTACAGAAGGCAGATGTACAAGTCAAACAAATCTTTACCAATCCTAATTATTTAGGCAGAATACTGCTTGGACAAAGCACTTGCAGTAGCAGCTGATAAGGACAAATAGCACCAGCCATCCCCAAATGGACCTGAGACAACCCTTAACCACAGAGGTATGACTACACTCCTGGAATAGGCTGCTGGAACACATTCAGCAGAGGAAGAAGGGGTAAAATGGACCATTTATCTCAAAGAAGTGATGGGGTTTCTGTACTATATGGAAGTCCTCTAAAAGGGGGATGCCAGAGATTTGCCTGTGCTTGCCAGAGGATTACCGTGTACTCTGTTAGGGTTCAGTTGCAGCACCTCAGGTCTGTGATGTATAAGAATCTGAGATACTCATTCCTAAAGGAGGTGGGTGGCACTCACTGGAGTTTCTCAAAGAACACCTGCATAGGACTCTGGGTTACAGAAAGTCTGCAGTCCTTTTACAGTGCTTTACCCCACACTGCCATCTGGGAAAGACGACCACCAAAGCCTCAATACTAAGATAAAATTAAAAGGGTGTATTTTAGAGGTTTACAAAGCTAGCAGGGCAATGTCACAGGTAACTATCACTGCACACTCAACCAGTGGGATGACAATGCATCAGGAAGACAGGTTGAAAGTGTCAAATAAGGAATACTGCAAGGCTGCAACTTTATCATAACGGGTTGTCAGGACACTACAGAACATTGCATCTATAGATGCAGCTTTTGGCAGGAAAGTTCTAAAAGAACCAGAACTTTTCATGTCCCCAGGACCTACAGTACTTATATAATTTTGTTAATCCTCCATGGGTACTGCTGCTACAGACTCCTGGATCTATAGAAAAGGGAGGGCTGACAAATCAACAAATGCTCACTATGATATTTAGGAAGTAAGTCTGTAACGGAATGTTACAACAATTTGCATCTCTGACCTCTCAACTGGTAAAAAAAGAGAAAGCATGCAAGTGAGCTAGACCATGTCATATTAAAAGCTACAGTTATGTTAGCTATGTTGCCCTAAGCAACATGCTGAATCAAGGTCACATATGTACCTTCATCAGAGCCAGTTCTGGTCTTTGGAAAACTTCAGTTTACTGAACTTTAAAACAGAATGATTATGCGGTTTATCATCTGAACAGAAGGACCACATTAAGTCTGTATGTACCCAATTTATCCTGTTTTTTGTTTTGTCTGCCAATTCATGGACTGCAGGTTCAACAGAGATTTAGCACCAGTTGGGAAACTCTTCTATTGAATATCGTAAGATGAACAATGATCCATTGTAAAAGCTAGGATTGGCTTTTGGATTAGCTAGTGCCACATCCTACCACAATAACACTGAAAAATCCCAGTTTTTATCTTTCTGTGGCCCAATAGTTGCCTTACACATTTTCTGTGGATAATAAAAGAAGGAATACTATTTCTATTATATACAACTACAGAGAATGTTATGTGAATACTAATCTAAATGAGGTGATGAAAAGAGTAGTCTGAAAATCATGACATGTAACTGCAGAAGATACAATTCATTTTGGGCCAAAATCTGCTCGCTTTATGAGAGTGTCAATGGGACAAGTCATGCAGGTAAAGCACTAGGATTTGGGTCTATTAATTAATTTGGTACAGAAGGATTACTAAGGATGCAAACTACAATCACTATTTACATTTATTCAAATGTTTGCATCATGCATTAGAAAATCAAGCTCAATCATTACAAATCTTACAAAAATGTAACCTTGAGAACAAGAAAAGAAGCATAACCTCTTCTTTTTATCATTCTTTATACAAATAATAAAACCAAAACCATTATTCTAGCACAAGCCCTCAGAAGGGGGATGCAGTTTGGGGACATACAATTCTGGGGCAAGTGACTGAGAAGAAAAAAGTGAAACACCAGTGTTTTATTTTCAGTATTTAATATGTATAGAAAAATTAGAGGTGGAGAGATAGCTACCACACATTTTAGTCTATGGTTTAATATCGCACCTTTCTGACCTTCAGTATGTACAATGTGATGAGTTACTTGTGCTTCACTGGTTGTTTCTCTGTAGACAAACATGGCTACCATTATGTACTTCACACAATAAGTCTCACATCCTTGGACATTTAAGATAAGTTGGTAATTATGCATTATCTTCCAAAATTCCCCTGTAATTTTGAATGACTATCTTAGTTCCTCATTTCCTTTTCCAAAAACAATCGACTACTGTAGAGGTAGTTGGTGTCAGACTTATGCACACAGCTTGAAGCATACAATGGGATACACGTGGCTATTTAAAAAAGTGTGAGGGATTATCAGAAAAAATATTCTAAATAAAATAAAAACAAACAAGCCATAAAATAGAGTGCCTTGGAATTTCTTAAATTCTACTTTGATAGTTTGCCTCTCTGAGCTAAGAGGACCTAAATTTAAAGTCTGATCTGAAAGGTATGCAAGGATGTATTACAGGGTAACAGGAAAAGTAAGTAACCCACACCTCAAACAAACATTAATGTTATTTATAAGCTCCACCACTAAGATGAGCAGATGGAACCAGAAGCTGGCCAAGATGGATGCAGAAATGGTCATACCAGCTCTACCATATGTTCCCAAACTTTCAAGTATATGGTGATAGATTTCTATACAACTATCTTAGGTATTGCTAAAAACATTCAACTCAGTATCTAGGCCTAGTGGGCTGCATTCTGCTCTCAGTTACACTAATGAAAATCCAGATTAGCTAATTTCAGAGGAGTTACTTCAGATGTGTACTAGCCCAAAACTTTAGTACCTAGGTAAGGCAGGTGCATGCTGGAGGTCAGAGGATCAATAGCACTATAGTCACCCCACTCTGAACTCAGTGGACAGCCAAACATTAACTCCCAGCTCCCCTCAGAGGGAGAAGTTGTCCAGGCATGGATATAGATGCTAATGGGTAGGGCCCTACCAAATTCACATCTGTGAAAAATGCATCACGGACCGTGAAATCTGGTCTTCCCTGTGAAATGTGTCTTTTGTGTACTTTTACCCTATACTATACAGACTTCACAGGGGAGACCAGCGTTTCTCAGACTGGGGGTCCTGCCCAAAAAGGGAGTCATGGGGGGGAGGGGGGGAGGTTGCAGTATTGCCACCCTTACTTCTGTGTTGCTCCCCACAGAGTTGGTGACCGGAGAGCGACGGCTGTTGGCCGGGTGCCCAGCTCTGAAGGCAGTAGCGCAGAAGTAAGAGTGGCAATACCATACCATGCCACCCTTACTTCTGCACTGCCTTCAGAGCTAGGATCCCGGCCAGCAGCCACCGCTCTCTGGCCACCCAGCTCTGAAGGCAGCGCTGCTGCCAGCAGCAGTGTAGAAGTAAGGGTGGCAGTACCATGACCCCCGTACAATAACATTGTAACCTCCCCCAAAAAAACCTCTTTTGCATCAGGACCCCCACAGTTACAACAGCCTGAAATTTCAGATTTAAGCATCTGAAATCATGAAATATGACCATGAAATTGACCAAAACGGACCATGAATTTGGTAGGGCCCTACTGATGGCAGTATGGCTCCAGAGACTCTGCTGCTATGGGGGCAACAACAGGCCAGCCACCAGCACAGAGAACTGAAGCACCAGGTCTTTGCAGCTACCAGGGTTGGGAAGCACTATCCTTACCTCTGATCCAGCAAACTGAATGTCTACCTGAGGGGAAAATTCAAAGGAGTCTTCCAAGGCTTTATCACAGGAGGGTACCATTGGGCAAACATTTCTACAGGCTAGAAAGCTTATACAGGTTCTACTAATATCCCTCCTCATAAAAACACTAAGGGTGATCACTGTAGTTCTAATTTCAGATTATGCTTAGTCAATAAGCATCTGTTAGGAAGAAAAACTTTTCATAAGACACAGGGAGGGGGAAAAAAAAAAAAGATTTGTTGCATGTCACAAACCGGGAAGAATTAGGGGAAGCAAAAGTGGATGGGAACCTGGGAGGCAGTGACCATGAGATGAGGCAGTGACCATGAGGATCCTGACACAAGGAAGAAAGGAAAGCAGCAGAATACGGACCCTGGACTTCAGAAAAGCAGACTTTGACTCCCTGCGGGAACTGATGGGCAAGATCCCCTGGGAGAATAACACTAGGGGGAAAGGAGTCCAGGAGAGCTGGCTGTATTTTAAAGAAGTCGTATTGAGGTTACAAGGACAAACCATCCCGATTTGTAGAAAGAATAGTAAATATGGCAGGCGACCAGCTTGGCTTAACACAAAAAAGAGGCTTACAAGAAGTGGAAGATTGGACAAATGACCAGGGAGGAGTATATAAATATTGCTCGGGCATGCAGGAGTGAAATCAGGAAGGCTAAATCACATCTGAAGTTGCAGCTAGCGAGGGATGTTAAGAGTAACAAGAAGGGTTTCTTCAGGTATGTTGGCAATAAGAAAAAAGCCAAGGAAAGTGTGGGCCCCTTACTAAATGAGGGAGGCAACCTAGTGACAGAGGATGTGGAAAAAGCTAATGTACTCAACGCTTTTTTTGCCTCTGTCTTCACGAACAAGGTCAGCTCCCAGACTACTGCACTGGGCACCACAGCATGGGGAGGAGGTGGCCAGCCCTCTGTGAAGGAAGTAGTAGTTCGGGACTATTTAGAAAAACTGGACGTGCACAAGTCCATGGGGCCGGATGCACTGCATCTGAGAGTGCTAAAGGAGTTGGCAGATGTGATTGCAGAACCATTGGCCATTATCTTTGAAAACTCATGGCAATCGGGGGAAGTCCCGGAAGACTGGAAAAAGGCTAATGTAGTGCCCATCTTTAAAAAAGGGAAGAAGGAGGATCCTGGGAACTACAGGCCGGTCAGCCTCACCTCAGTCCCCGGAAAAATCATGGAGCATGTCCTCAAGGAATCAATTCTGAAGCACTTACAGGAGAGGAAAGCGATCAGGAACAGTCAGCATGGATTCACCAAGGGAAAATCATGCCTGACTAATCTAATTGCCTTCTATGATGAGATAACTGGTTCTGTGGGTGAAGGGAAAGCAGTGGATGTGTTATTCCTCGACTTTAGCAAAGCTTTTTACACGATCTTCCACAGTATTCTTGTCAGCAAGTTAAAGAAGTATGGGCTGGATGGATGCACTACAAGGTGGGTAGAAAGCTGGCTAGATTGTCAGGCTCAACAGGTAGTGATCAATGGCTCCATGTCTAGTTGGCAGCCGGTATCTAGCGGAGTGCCCCAAGGGTCGGTCCTGGGGCCGGTTTTGTTCAATATCTTCATTAATAATCTGCAGGATGGTGTGGATTGCACCCTCAGCAAGTTTGCAGATGACACTAAACTGGGAGGAATGGTAGATACGCTGGAGGGTAGGGCTAGGATACAGAGGGCCCTAGACAAATTGGAGGATTGGGCCAAAAGAAATCTGATGAAGTTCAACAAGGACAAATGCAGAGTCCTGCACTTAGGATGGAAGAATCCCATGCACCGCTACAGACTAGGGACCGAATGGCTAGGCAGCAGTTCTGCAGAGAAGGACCTAGGGGTGACAGTGGCCGAGAAGCGGGATATGAGTCAACAGTGTGCCCTTGTTGCCAAGAAGGCCAATGGCATTTTGGGGTGTATAAGTAGGGGCATTGCCAGCCGATTGAGGGACGTGATCGTTCCCCCCTATTTGACATTGGTGAGGCCTCATCTGGAGTACTGTGTCCAGTTTTGGGCCCCACGCTACAAGAAGGATGTGGAGAAATTGGAGAGAGTCCAGCGAAGGGCAACAAAAATGATTAGGGGTCTGGAACACATGACTTATGAGGAGAGGGTGAGGGAACTGGGATTGTTTAGTCTGCGGAAGAGAAGAATGAGGGGGGATTTGATAGCTGCTTTTAACTACCTGAAAGGTAGATCCAAAGAGGATGGATCTAGACTATTCTCAGTGATAGCAGATGACAGGACAAGGAGTAATGGTCTCAAGTTGCAGTGGGGGAGATTTAGGTTGGATATTAGGAAAAACTTTTCACTAGGAGGGAGGTGAGACACTGGAATGCGTTACCTAGGGAGGTGATGGAATCCCCTTCCTTAGAAGTTTTTAAGGTCAGGCTTGACAAAGCCCTGGCTGGGATGATTTAGTTGGGATTGGTCCTGCTCTGGGCAGGAGGTTGGACTAGATGGCCTCCAGAGGTCCCTTCCAACTCTGTTATTCTGTGATTCTATGATTTTTCAACATGAATTGAAAACAAGTTGCTTCGAGAAGGGGTATTTTATAATTGCTTCAAAAGCTACGGAATTCCTTCCCTACACTCCCTCTCCCCCGTCCCCACCCCAGTTCTTTTTGTTGTATCATAACATGTGCACTAGTAAAACTAAAACTGCAACTGTATGCTACGTAATATTAATTGCCCAGCCATACGTAGGCATGCAGGAATTTGTACATGCAATTAAAATGCTCTGCATTTTCAAACATAGGTAGGTAATATCTGACAGTATAAACTGTTAAACAGCCAAAAAGTAGAATCACTAGAAAGGAAAGGGTTGAAGAATCCTGCAAACAGCTGAACTAAAAACATGGATGTTGCTGTGGCATCTGAACAATTTCCTCATTAAAAATGTTCAGCGTGCATTCTCATAGTAAAGATTCCATACATAAAGAGCTCAATTTGGAAGTCATGCAAATGCAAAGAGATCCCTAAAAATGTAACTGACTGAAGTAAAATAAAAAATTTTAAAAAATTCTGATATGTTGACTCTTTCTGCCTCCATAGAAAAAAACAGTTTTGGATTTTGCTTATAATGGTCCTTTCTGTGTCTAGCAAGCACAAACAAGGCTTCTGGCAAGGTGAAGCATGTTTGTATGTGGTAGTCATTGCCTGCTAAAACATTTTCCCTGAAGCATGACTTAGAGCTCTGGTTAATATACAATACAGTATTCTACATTCTGTTTCTACTAGGCACTCTCTTCGCAGCTCAAGTCTAAATAAGGAATGATCATTCTCAGTAAAGCTGTTGAACAAATACTCTTTGATCCTTAATACTGAAATCTTTTGCATATATATAACCCAAAAAATGAAATTAGAAATACAATGAAATGCATCAGGCATTTCTCAGTTTGTACTTTAACATTTCAACAGCCAGAACATAAATGTGAAGATAGTTGCCTTGTAGAAACAGAATGTAGAATACTGTACATTAACCAGAGCTTTAAGACATGCTTTATAGGAAAATTTTCAAGTGTCTGTCTCAAGGATCAATAACCCATTTTCTCATTTTGGCAAAACTATATTATATTAAAGCACACCAGTATATCTGCTACCTCTTTGTTAGAGACTACATGCTAGACAGTACATGCTATGTTGAAAACTAGACAGCTTCTTGAGACAGCTGTTATGTACAACACACTTTGTAACTTACTGCTTATTTTCATTTAACTGCAAATACAAACTGTTCTTCACCTTATCTAAAGCTTACTTTCAAAATACATCTTTAAAGTACCCTCCCAAGATTGCTCTACCAAGAAATAAGATCATGTTGAATTACAATACTTACCTGAAATTTTTTGTACTTAAAATCACTTCATTACGACTGACCCAGGAGTAACTCTTTACTCTTGCTGTTCATGTCAAGATTTGCATTTTCTTCAATTTGCTTTCACTTCAACTTCTGCTTTTCTTTTCTTTGATGCAACTAACTAAATAGCAGTTGGGTAAACAGACAACCTGCTTCACTGTTTGAAAACTAAATGGACAAACAAATCCAGTACAAATGATCACATGGAATTTAAATTCTTTGACTTGGGCTGGCATAAGGTTAAGAAATAAAGTATTCCTCCCTCAGTTTAAATCTCTTTTGGTCATATTTGCTGTCAGTTATCTTTAATCTGAAAGATGATTTTTCTGCTGCTATTTTGTTCAGAGATTGCTCCTAAATCCTTTGCTTTTCTTAGTTGCTAGAGCACTAATAATTTATTGTTAGCAATAAAATATTTCAAAGATTTGGAAAGCATACTAACTAAATTACACACTGAACTCACTGGTAGCCAGTCAAAACACAACAGGTAAAACAGCATGCTGCAGCTGGGACACAATTTAAACTGGTGAGCTCTAAACTGGAATTAACTTCTTTCCTTGTTGCAAAGTCCATGTAATTATTCGTGTCTTGCACAGAAAAAATAAGAATCCACGTCAATAGTCTAGCCATCAGGAGCAACCCTACAACAACTAAAGATTCCTGAGATGAAGGAAACAAGATTTAAACGAAAAACTGGATTTTGCTTTCAAGCTTCAAAAGGGTTATTTTAAACAGTCAATTAAAAACACCCTCACCCCCACCCTGTTAACACCTAAAAATGGTCTTAAACAAAAAGAGCTCAGAGTACAAATTCCACCCTAAACTTGCACTTGGGCAGAAAGCAGTTTACCACTGCAAGCAAAATCTTTCCATATTGAATTCTGAGAGGTTCCGAGCACTAGCAACATCCATTGACTAAGGCAGAGTTGAGGGTGTTCGTTATCACTCAGGAATCGTCTCTGTGAAGCTACCATACCTGTTAATGGACAAACCCTGTTAACAATGGGGAAAGTCTGAAGAGCCTTACTCAGTCTTCTAATGAAACCAAGTCTGAAGTCTGACAGAATAAGACTTGGATAAGGACCAAAGGATTTGTCCTAATGATGGCATTTTAATAGAGTACTTCCAATGACATAGCACATTTTATTCTAAAAGGGCCAGATTTTTAATGGTATTCAGGTGCCTAGTGAAATTTTCAAAAAAAAGTGTTGGGGTGGGGTTCGGCACCAAGGTGCTTTTGAAAAATCTCACAAGGCACTTAAATACCTTTTAAAATCTGGCCCGAAGTGCTTAACACATGCTAACGTTTTTTCGTAAAAGCCAGTAATTATCACCAAGATACTTTCACAAAGAACACACATTGTCCAGCTAAAATGAGATAGGTTTGTTGTGGGAAACAGACATTAGGTCTCTAATACCTCAGTATATATTTTTTTAAATTGGCTATAAGTATTGCAATGAAGATGTGGAAAACAAAATACTCAGAGGATCACATTTGTGTATCTTTAATTCTCACTTTGGTACCACCTAAAATAGCTGCACAGTTTAAGCAGGGCTGCTTTTTACTCAACAGCTGTACAGTTTAACTGGTATTTATTGTATTTGAATAAACCCATCCAACTACTATAAATCAAACATAGCTGTTAAAATTAGCTCTGTGAAAAGTAAGCTGACACACACTCCTGCTGCCCATTAAGAGTTGCAGTAGAACTGCCAGTAGCATGAGCACACCCCCCCCCCAAGCTACATGTAAGTTACATGAAACCTCAAATTGCACAAGGGGAAGACGAACAAGAATTTCCCTAGTAACATATACATTAACCACTAGGTGTTGTGAACAAGCCTTCAAAGGTTCGAAAACCTGTATCAGAGGATACTGCATTTTCTTAATATGGAAAAAGGTGGTGTGAGCCAAGATATACATGAAAAACTCCTACTGATCTCTGCAAGGATCTCTCTTACTACAACAGCCAGGTTTGTGAAAAGATACAAGTGGTTTGAAGTTATAATTAAGGGCCTTAGAAGTTAAAACAAAAATCTACAGCTTTTTGCCTTTCAAAGAACTGTTGTATTACACAACCTGTTTTTTCGTTTTTGTTTTGTTTTTTTTAATATAACATTTCCAGACATCCCAGGAAAGGGAAAAAAAAAAAAAAAGCAGACTTTTGCTACGTGAACCTATCAAGACAGAAAGTTGTCAGCAAAAAAATATATCAATCAAACCACAAGAAAGATGTGAACTTCCTCTTTCATGCCTCAACCTGATGGCATGTTATGATAGTTTCACAGTAATGTGAATCAGAGAAAATCTAATCTAGGAAGAGAACATCATTTGGATGATGCACTTAATTCTCTTTAAACCAAGCCAAATTATATAGATTTGAATGTTTGTGACTGCTGTTTATTACATAGCTACTTTATCATCACTCAGTTTTAACTACCTAAAGACTGTGATATCTCATCTTCACAAACATACACTCTGGATCAAAAAAGGAGAGGAACAGAAAGAACAGGATGTGAAATGTTTTGCAGAGCTCAAAGTAATGCAGATGAAACACCATCAGTACAGAATTTTCTAATAAAACCTCTGCATTTTTCCCCACTGTCTATTTATATTGACAGACAGACGAGATAAACCCTGGTTTCAGAGTAACAGCCGTGTTAGTCTGTATTCGCAAAAAGAAAAGGAGTACTTGTGGCACCTTAGAGACTAACCAATTTATTTGAGCATAAGCTTTCGTGCTTACGAAAGCTTATGCTCAAATAAATTGGTTAGTCTCTAAGGTGCCACAAGTACTCCTTTTCTTTTTGAGATAAGCCCTGTTGCTAGGATTAACCACTAATTTTCATTTAAAAACTCCACACTACAGTGCACAAGATCCTTATCTAATGTATTATTCAAAAAGTGGTGTTTTACAAAAACAGATTTTGAGACAGAGGGCCACATTCTGATCTATTACACACGTGTAAATCTGAAACAACTTCATTGACTTCAATGGAGATTTTTACACTGGCATTATTGAGATTAGACTCTGGCCCACAACATAACAGAAAAATAAAAAACTGACTTCTGGTAATGACCGTATCTCACTCTGTGTGGAATTAACATTCACCCTTCCCCAACTGCCGGAAACACAGGTGCTTATCCTTAGTAAGCCTGGGGCAGGCCTGCATTATGTTTATAGACAGAAAGGCAGGGCCATTTAAATATAAAGTGATAAACAAATACTTCCACTTTGTGGTAGAATTGTGGGATTTATGGAGACTCCTCAGCATTAACCGAATGTAGATGACTGTTGACACCTATTGTCTAACAAAGTTATAACTCCCAAATCAATCTACTGCAGTGAAATAGAAGTAGGATTCTGAGTCTTATGAGAAGAGGGCACTTCCTTCACCTTTAATTAACCCGATCAATATATTATCGGAAAAAACTCTATGCTAGAATAAAGGACGGTAAAATGATGGCATTGTAGTCAGTATTGTGAAGCTTCACTCAGGATCAGGGCCTCTCTATGTCGGAACTGGATAGATATGCAACTAGATAGTGTCCCTGCCCCCCACAGTTTATAACCTAATTTAAATGAGTGATTGCAAGTTCATTAGAAAGCAAGTGGGAATATGATTTCCTTTAGACACCCCAAAAACTTTAAAAGCAACTTCCCCTTACGTATCACATGACTGGACATTTATGCATAAACATTCTGTCTGCAGACAGACAGATTTCAGATCAGGATTTGACAATAAACCATCTAAGACAACAACTGACAGACATTGGTGCCTGTGCAGCGGAGGAAGGTGGGGGATGGACAGTCAAGATAGCCCCTGTCATGGCCCCAACAGGAGAATGGTTTCTTCCCCACATCAAGGGGAATCAGCAGTTATTGCAACAGTCTGCAGGGTGACAGAAGAAAAGCCAGTAAGTAGTGGAGTGCACAAAAGGCCGATTGGAAGAGGGACTGGGAGAAGAAAGGGAGTCTGTTTTTAAAAAGCAGCTGCAAAAATCATGAAATCAGAGTGCGAGACCAATATCTCAATCACTACAGCTCTGATTCAGGAAAACACTTAAGAATTTTTTCAATGCTCTCCTGAATCAGGGCCTATGTTTGCAAGCTTGAGGTTTTGTTTGTTTGGTCTATCTAGGTGCTTATGTGGCCTTCCCACAGCATCCTCTTTTTGCCTCTTTTAGACTGTAAACCCTTCAGGGCCATGATACGTTTGTGAAGCACCTAGCAGTGAGGGATTTGATTAATTACTGAATGAAACACTGTAAACAACAAGGTACCCCCTTTTCTACCACACGTATCAAGGCTGCACGTTAGCAAGGGACTAGCATATTACGCATGTTTCGTGGTTCTCTCCCCTCATTTTAAAAGCTTTAGAGAATGATTCATGCTGGTGGTTAGCCAAACAATGACACTTTCCATGCTGTCCCACAAAACACAGAAAGGAGAAATTAATTGGTGAAATGCTCACAAAAAGCCTCATGTACTGGTATTACAAATCAACGCAGTAGTTTTGCAGCACTATGACAACTGTAATTATGTGTGGTTACACCCTGGAATCGGATGTGCCTTGTTACTTTTAATGAGCATTTCTACAGTCAGTTCATCAATTCAGATCAACTATTGAGAAAACCTGTTAGCACAAGCGACATGTTTCAAAACACCAAAATGCCATTTAATTGACAACTCCATGTCATAAGCCAGCTGCACTGAAGAACGCGCTGCACTGCAGGCATAAGACAGTCCTCTCACCTCTTGGAAACGTCATTTTCAGACTGCTGGAGCAGCCTGCCTGAGCTCTGGTAAAAGCTTTTCAGGAAAGAGGGGGCAGAGAAGGAAGAGGGAAGTCCACTCTCACTACGATATCGTCGTCGGGCTACAGGCACAGGACTGAGTGCAGGCAAGAAGACAAAATGTAGCAAATGTGTTTAAGTGTGCTGGTTACACAGTTAAAATACCTACAACTGTTATAAATATTGCGCCAGCTGCGGCCTTGACTTACATTGACTGTGTCCCCAACAAAGTCAATAGAATTGTACAGGATATAAATTGGGGCAAAAAATGGTTTAATAAATCAAATTATTGCATTATGATGAAATTAGAGACACCAGAATGAAACTAAAGTATAGGCAGCTAAGAAAACCTCTTATTTCTTTAGTTTTAGTTAATTTCAACAAGACAGAGAAATACCCAGTGTTTGTAATGCACTTCAGTGGTTCCACATTTATAGCAAAACTTACTTTGCTAAATAAAAAATACCAAAAAGATTAGAGTGGGAATGAACTAGGAAAGTGAACACATTATAGAGAAGTTTAAGAAGAATATTTTCTCAGTACATTTAAAGGTGAAAACTTTTTCAGAAAATTCAAGTGCAAGGTTATTGTAGAAATTGCCACTGAATTACTCAACACCAATTTCAAAAATTTTGGAAAATTCAAATCTTACATATATGTTACAAAGAAGTCAAATCACAATGTTTCAATAATTAAGGAAAAAATAAAAACCTATTTGAAGACATATTAGAATCATTTCAGTTGCTTTGATATAAATATTTCATTCTGTGACAGAAAGGAAGAACAACCTAAGATCAAGTTGTTGTGAAGCTGTTGTTTTGACTGGAAGCTTGCTGATCATGCAACTTAAATCAGTGACTTCTTGAAGACTATTGCAAAGCAGTGAAGTCAGCAAGTCTTTAAATACTAATTGCTAAGGTTTCCTGTCTGCACACAACATCTTGGTCAGTGAAAAAAAAAATACTAAACTTATCTGCCAAACACAGGAACAACAACATTCTGATGAACTCATTTCAAAGCTTTTTTCTTATCCTCTCCCGCACCTCTATATGAAACAGAATCAACTTCATAAGTAAGAGAGTCACTTGTGGTATTAACCTCATCATTTTAATAAGCATATTGAATGGAAAAAAGAATTGCTACCATGTCAGCCAACATGATTTTTAAAAATATATTTCTAAAAATGTAAACGTGTAAAATGTAGAGGCCACCTCAGTAGTTTGGGAAAAGAATGTTACCAGGTAAGAGGAATCAGAGTCTAGGGCAGTGGTGGGTAACATGTGGCCCATCAGGGTAATCCGCTGGCGGGCCACCAGACAGTTTGTTTACATTTGCATGGCCGCCAGCAACTCTCAGTGGCCGCGGTTCACCATTCCCAGCCCATGGGAGCTGCGGGGCGGGCCACAGGGACATGCTGGCTGCCATTTCCCACAGCTCCCATGGGCTGGGAATGGTGAACCACGGGCACTGGGAGCTGTGGGCAGCCATGAAAATGTAAACAAACTGTCTGGCAGCCCTCCAGTGGATTACCTTGATGGGCTGCATGTGGCCCACGGGCCGCAGGTTGCCCACCACTGGTCTAAGGTCTGAGCAAGCAAAGAAAGACTAAGTGATGTTGCGCTTGTATGCTCACTACTGGACATGGGGAGAGTAAAGGAATATCCAAGAAGAACTGAAAAAGAATCGTGGTGGCTCCTTCTGACCAAAATGAAGGAGCCATGATTGTCTCCAATGGGAGCAGCCTCCCAAGGTCTCCAGAATAAAAGGAAAAGAGTTTAAAAGGGAGATGTTTGGGAAAGGGCACTATGGAACCTACACATGCTATCCCCTCAAAAAAGTTAAATATAGCTGAGGAGTCTCACAATGTGGTCGTATTGAATTCCTACAAACTTTTCCTCAGGAGGTTTAACTGACCTGGTGGGAGACAATGGGAGGCACTAGAGCCTTGCCTACATTAGAGCTCCTGCCGTGTGGCCACCTGTGAAGCTGAACTGATGGGAATTTCCCACCCCCTAAAATTCTCTGAAGCAGACAGCCAAAAAGGTTAAGTGGTTTGCCCAAGGCCGCTGAGATGAGAACTAGCTCTTTGGTCAGTTAATTATTGCCTGTGTATCAACTGGGGTACAGCAACAAGTTCTTTAGCTGTGGAGAAATTTTCTGAATACAATTATTTAGAAATCTAAACATTCGCACAAGCAGCCTATGTGAACATTAACAACTGTGGCTTAAATGCATGGATGGGCCTTATTTATATTATTCATTTCATTCTATTTTTCCTGATCAGGAGAGCTCTGAAAACTCACCTGCTCTGCTCTATAGAATTCTGTCTCAGAAGTGGAGACTTAACACTCTGGGACCTCCCGTCCTGGAAAGTAATCCTCTTCTTGACACTGGACGTTGGATGGCTGAAAGTATGTGCACGCCTTCTAAACTGAGGAGAATCAGAGTCCTCTTCGGGAAATGGCTGCCAGACCGAGGACACGGGGGAAGCTGGAGGAGTGGCTGGAGGAGAATCCCCGGGTGAACAGTCCTGAAAGGAAATCAGATAGGAGTGACACTTTCCCCCCTGCACTGTACAACTGGTAACATAACTGAACAAATCCTACAGCTCATCAAGGGTCTGGAAGGACTAAAGCCTCTCCCCTTCTTGGTCACGGCCTATTGTATGCTAATTATCAGCTGCGCAACCAACTCCAGACATCCTTTGATAATTAGCTCTGAAATAGCAATGTCCTTTTTAAAGCAACAAAGAGGGTGTACACAAAGCATTCATAATAGATCAGAAGCTCCTCTCTTGAACACCCTTTGGCTACTAACAATTGCAACTGCTAGACTTCTAGCTCTTTCATGAAAAAGAAAGTATCACGGCCAAAGCTGGTTTATACTAGCTTCCTCGACATAACATGAACATATTTCCTGTACTGTCAAAGCAATATCCTGGAAAAAAGATTATTACTACACAGCCAGATTCCGAGTAACAGCAGCAGGAAAATCAAATAATAAAAGCTGTTATGGATCCTCCTTCTCCTGGGAAAAACTATCATTCATTCAAATGTTGTGTGAGGTAAAAGGAAAAAGACATTAAAAACAGGAAATAAAATGAAAGTGAACAAAACTGGCATTACACATGGGGTTTTCAACTACTTAAAAAAAGATTCAAGCCTCTCTTTTATTCAGTAACAAATGTTTTGTGTTTCAACATCTTTATGTACATTCTTTTTTTAACAATGGCGACTGTTAGCTAGTTTTGCATTCACCATTTTAACGTGGTAAAAGCAGCTTTTTTTACTTGAAAAAAAGTAATAATTTTTTTTTAAAATTGTGTTTTCTTTTTAGTTTAAACATCCCTCTGAAAAGTTATGAAGCAGAAACAGACTATAAATTCCCTGGATTAGTTTGCTCACAAAAGCAAGTTACGTGAAGTTTAAAAAATAAACAGCCAGCATAAATGAAAAACAGCAAGATTTTCTTTAAGTTTGAGCTTTAACAATAATGTGGTTTAGAAAACTGAAATAAAATATATACAATGGCCAAGGAGGATTTTCCTCCACTGTAGATGTATCTTACTTGATCTTTGCAAAATACATACGTTCTTTATGTGGCCACCTTGAAATCAAAGAAGGAGAGTTGCTGTGTTACTATGCTTTAGCATTAACCACAGCACATTCCAGTTTTACTTAATTTTGTTACATACCTTGTCAGAAGTAAGGCTGCTGCACCGTTCAAAGCTGTCCATGCTGCCCAGACGGCCTCGCATTCTGCTAGCTCCCTGCAGGAATGAGAGTGTTCCATTTTATCCTGAGTTTTGTTCTTGACAGTAAGATTAAATAAATTGTTTAAGAGAAGACTGGAAAAAATAGCAGTGATCCTGCAGGTGAACAGTGAGGTGCTATAAAGTGCTATATAAAAAAAGTCCACATAATAATTGCATGTACTATGTATCTTTATCTAATTCAATCTATCCTTTGATTTCAGAGCACTAAATTCACTCACTAATTTTTTTAATTAGCATGCTTTGCAATGGGTTCAAATATTAAATAAAGTTATTTGCAAGGAAAAAAACATATGAAATTTTATCTTAAATTTTGATGGCGTTTATGGATTATAAAATAGAAGCTATAAATGTTTGGGATTTTTATACACGTGCATTACATATATATTTTACATTCCAATCCAGCATGGTTGCAGCCAGAGTATGCCTCAAATGTACAGTCTATCGTATGTTTACATCTGTGTAGTACAGTTCCATCATCTCAGAGTTATACAGTGAGATTTACAGTCCATTAAGCCCTCTCTCCATTATGGAAAGTCATCACTGGTCTCTTTTTCTGCAGTGAAGAATGGAAAGATTTTGAAGCGTAAAAATCTGTTGCAAGTAAAAAGAATTGCCTGCTTCCACGTCAAGGTTTTTGACAAGGAAAAATAAGCTACCTCTTGGCAGAGGCAAGAAAGAATTTCTACATTAAAAATGCCATCCCCTGAAGGGAAAAATACAACAAACTCTAGGAAGAGGCCCTGATCGCAATAAGGACCAAACAGGGATATGCTCCACATAGGGACATACCTATGCCTCATCTTCCTGAAGGCAGTAGGTTTAGTGATTGGCAACTTAGTTTAAACATGCAAAGTCACAAAGAGTTGTTTTGAAATCTAAATACATGACCTACTGCAATCAAAAACAGAATTACCACAAGAGAGATACAATTTTTTTTAATTGGATTCCTGTCCATTCAAACCCACAGAATCTCTCTCATAATCATTAAGACGTTTCTAGGACCCGTCTCCTGCCCTCATGTCTTTCTGAAAGAATCTTTTCCTATTTGACAAAACATTCTATATATTCCTCAAATTTATCAGACTTCATTTGTTCCCCATCCGCCCAGAACCTTTAACAGAGGTAGATTCTTCTCTTACAGGGCTTCCTCTCCCATTCCCAGTCCAACAACCCTCTGGAACAAACAGACTGCACCGAATTCCCTGACTCTTCAAATCCTGTTTTGAGAATGATACATTTATTCGAGTGGATTTGGAGTCACAAACCAACAAATTCTACTGTGGGTCTCCCACTTTTCCCTGGGGGTAAGGGATTCCATCCTACACTTGTGTAAGGTACCTTTCTTTTCTTCTACAAGCCATTTACAGTTGGTGTTAGCATGATCTATTGCAGAACAGATTCATAGAACTGTAAGGCTGGAAGGGACCTCCAGGGGTTATGTAGTTTATCTCCCCGCGACAAGGAAGACCAAACATATCTAGATCATCCCTGACAGGTGTTTATCTAATCTGTTCTTAAAAACTACCAATGATGTGGATTTCACAATCTCTTTAGGTAATCTGTTCCAGCGCTTATTACATAGTTAGAAGTTTTTCTTTAATATCTAACCTAAGTCTCCCTTGCTGCAAACTACGTCTATTACTTTTTGTCCCACCTTCAGTGAACATGGGAGAACAATTGATCACTGTCCTCTTTATAACATCACCTTCTACTTCTTTGAAAACTTATGTCCCACCTCAGCCTTCTCATCTCTAGACTAAACATGCCCAAGTATTCCAGACTTTCCCCTAAGACAGGTTTTCTAATCCTCTTATTTTTGTTTCTCTCCTCTGGACTCTCTCCAATTTGTCCACATCTTTCTTATAGTGTCATGCCCAAGACCAGACTCAGTCCTCCAGATGAGGCCTCACCTGTGCCAAGTAGAGCAAAACAGTTACCTACTATGTCTTACATCACACTCCTGTTAATACACCCAGAATGACACTGGCATTTTTTGCAACAGTGTCACACTACTGATGATCCTTTATGACCCTCACATTCTTTTCTGCAGTTCTGCTATCTATCCAGTTATAACACGACCGTATTTACTGAGAATAGTCAGTGAACACTGCAAGCCTTTGGGTGAAATATGCTATCAGAGTACATGATGTTACATTGTTTTATTATCTGACGGGAATGGATATCCCCCAGCTCCTGAAGCATGCTACTTTGATACTTAATCAGACACGCAACAGCAGACCCATTTGCTTTCTCCCAGGCTACTTTTCACACTTGGGAGAAGCACCTCATAAATATCCAAAAAACTAACTCGCTATCCTTCTTCAAAACACTCCTTTTTCTGTGATGGCTACAAAAGTGTAACAGTGATTAGGCTGCTGGTTGCTGAGACCACAGCCTATCATGCTGACCAATGTTGTCTCATTGGGGTTTTTTTGTACTGCTCCATCTGATCTGACTATATTGGTCTATTATCTCATCTTATACTGAGATTGTAAGATCTTTGGGACTGTCTTTTTGTTCTGACTGTATAGCACCTAGAACAATGGGTCCTGGTCATTGACAGGGCCCATAGGTGCTACAGTAATGCAATTATAAATAAATATTTTATAGAAATTCTTGATAGACTTAAGGCACAGTAGCTCCTCTTGCTGTACTCACAGCCATAGGTAATGTTTTATAATGTCAACAATGTTAAGAATTGCTTCAGGTTACTTTTTCCTGCCAGAGCTTTAGTCCTGAAAACCACTAACAGTGCCAGGGATGCGCACACGACCTCCTAAAGCCTGTTCCCAACAGAAAGGAATGCTGAATCTCTCTTCAGTGGCATATCACATAACAGAGATATGAATAATTAAACTAAAATAATGTGTTAATTCACTGTAAGGAAGGGTCAGGTTATGCTTTTGACATTCAAAAAAAATATGGCTACTATAAATATTACATTTTTGAGCTGGAGAAAAACCTTTGTTTTCTTAGTCTGGTATGTGCACTAGGAACAAAATTCACAAACTGTACTTATGAGGTTTGAGGTCAAGCACAGGTTACATTTATTTTTCGGGGATACACAGCTATGAAGCCACAGCTTGTTTTCAGTGCAGCCCTGACAAATTTCAGAAATTTCAGCAAAGTAAGCAAATGAGAAAGAACCATACTTTTGAGGTTTTTATTTTTAATAAAACAAATAGGCTTCTCATTTAGGGTTAGACTGTAAACCCTTTGCCGACATTAGTGAGCACTTACTCAAGTAATGACAGGTTTCAGAGTAGCAGCCGTGTTAGTCTGTATCCGCAAAAAGAAAAGGAGTACTTGTGGCACCTTAGAGACTAACCAATTTATTTGAGCATAAACTTTCGTGGGCTACAGCTCACTTCATGGGATGCATCCGATGAAGTGAGCTGTAGCTCACGAAAGTTTATGCTCAAATAAATTGGTTAGTCTCTAAGGTGCCACAAGTCCTCCTTTTCTTCTTACTCAAGTAGTGCCATTGATGCCAATGGGACTATCTGGGCAAGTAGCTGTTCATGATCCTGTCCTTACTGTATTGCTTGAGTGTTTTATAAGTATGTATTTCTTAATCCATTATGACGGAGGCTTTATAATAAATACATCTTTCAAAAAAAATTAAAAATGGACAAACATGAAAACTTTGCACATACAATCAGAGGACAAAGAAGGATTTTACATTCCATGGATTTCTTGGTCTTTCTTCTTTCATGATCTACTAATCAAATATGTGAACAGATTTTCTCAGACTACGAACATAACAACTTTCTGAATAGAAACTTTTAATTTGTTTTTGTGACAATTTAGGCAATTATCCTGTATTATCCTAGAAAAACCTTACTGAATTAGGTTTAGTATTTTTGGAGTTCATTGCATTAAAAATGAAAATGTTTGTGTATTGCTGTGGGATTGTATGGAACTGCTTTAGCAAGAAGACAGGATTAATGTAATCTGCGGGAGACATAGGAACTTCAAAGGATTTTTGGTGACAACTTGTGTAAAGTAGATTTCCTAGGAAATACCTGGAGGTGAGGGGGTGAATCCATCCTTTTGAAGGTATGCCCTGGGGAGAGAACGCAATTCTTTGCTAATTACTTTCTCCTGGAAACTCCAGATCAAAGACCCCTGAACTGTACGAAGGGTGGACTAAACATGTCATGAAGGTGCTTGTTCTGAGCTGAAGCTATGATGAATGTGAAACCACATGGCAACTCCTTGGGTGGGGTTTTGAAGGATTGCTCTTGCCAGAGCCCATATTAGGGTTGTGTTTATCTCATGCAAGCTTATTAGCATGCATGTAGGTTCTTTTATTGCTTTTAATGTGTTTTCTCTGTATCGCTTTTACCTTAAGAATAAAATAGGCTTGCATAGGAAGTGCTGTGTGGTAACTTAACTGTTGGCAATCATTCTGTTATTAGTGAACAGAAGGCAAGAGAAGCTTGCTTAAGGCAGCCTGTCTTTTGCTGAGAATAACACCGTGGAGGCAGGAAACTGTTCAGCCTGGAGATACTCCAGTCAGAAGGGAGCGAGAGAGAGAGCGAGAGAGAGACAGACAGACATCTGCACCCAAGACAGCCGACAGCTTGGGGAGCCGGAAGCCTGTGAGCAGGTGTTCTTGCTGTACCATACAGGGGGGAAAAAAAACAGGTGCAGTTGATCTGAACTATGACAAAAACAATGAGGAGACTAACACTAATACAGACTAACATGGCTACCTCTCTGATACTTGAACTAGGACGGTCCTCTTTCCTGGTTATAAAACTACATAAATCTTTTGATTACTAAAACTTTAAAATAAAGAGGACAAGTGATGTCATCAGTATTTACATCATGGTACAGTTAAATGACTTGGACCATTATTAGGGCCACATTGTGCAAGACACTGTAGAAAAACAGAGAGAAATACATTTCCTGCCTCAGAGAGCTTGCAATCCAATATGAAACAAGCAGCAGCCTTTTAAAAGGTAGATGGCAAAAAAGACAAAGATAAGTTACAATGTATTATTTTTTATAATTTGTATTACAGTAGTGCTTAAAGGCCCAGTCCTGGATCAGGGCCCTGTTGTGCCAGGCACTGTACATACACAACAACAAGTCCCTGTCCCAAATCTAATTAGATGAAATGGCCATGTCAATCTTGTAAGATACTACTTTTCCAATTCTTGCATTAATGCCCTGTTGTCCAATTTCTAGTTTTTTTGCAAGATGCTTTGTGACATACTGATCGTTTTTAATCTATTGCAGATACATTTTTGGCACCTAAAATTAGCAGTTTTATTTGGTCATGTAATATACTCATCATATCAGAGGATAAATGGACAAGACTGTATATTATTATTATATATACACATACATATTATATATATATACACACACACACACATATACGTATACACACACATGCACACTGCAAGGCACTGCCTTATGTCACAATGACCCTGGTCAGAAGAGAGACATACCATATTCTAAATGGTGAAATAAGCCATCATGGAGAAAAATGATCTTACTTACGGAGCAATTCTTAAGAGTGGTTTCTGTATCTTTAGTAGACCAATTAGAAAACAGCCGACTCACCTGTAGTACCAGTTTAGTGGAAACAATTTCTAACATTGTGAGCTACAAAATGTTAATGTGCCCACATACCTGACTGAGTTATGCAGTAAAGACTTTGTTTCACAATATTTATTGGGTCATTCCTAGATTCACATTCCATCTCCAGGACATGTCTGTTCAATAGCATCATCCCCTAGTGAAGCACTGAACTATCAGAGCCAGAATACTCCCCCTCCCGAGTCATATGCTCTATGGGCATTAAACAAAAATAAAAAAGATTCAAAGCACAAGGCATTGTTAGAGAAGGTGCCACAAGTACTCCTTTTCTTTTTGCGAATACAGACTAACACGGCTGTTCCTCTGAAACAAGGCATTGTTGTCGCTGTCACTATCTGATGATATTTCTAACTGCTAGTTTCTAATTTCTAAATTACCCAGATCTTCCAAGGGTCATTCCCCCATACTTGGGTCATGACGTCTAGGGTGTTACAATTGCTACTTAACTTTCCAAATGTCGTCAAATTAATCTGATCCAAGAATTAATGATAGGTGTGGCCCCAATTCAGCAAGGGTCTTAACCCCATGCCTAACTTTAAACACAAGGACTACAATGGGATGACTCCTATGCTTGAAGTTAAGGGCTTAAGTACCTTGCCGAACTGATACCTAAGTTTCTCCCATTTGTAGTTCAATAACTTCTGATGGCCCAGGCAACATATTTAGGCATATCATCATCAGCACAACAGTTATACCTCACTATCACAGTCCATCAGGATTTTTAGCTCTCAGTCCAATAACTCACAGACCTCCCTCGTTCCTCTTTACACCTCTTCTCTCTGCTCCTAGCCTGCCTGCCATCATTCAGTTACAGCACTTTTAGCAGTCTGAGCTTAAATAGGATTTTATAACACCACACTGTGGGGGAAAAGGGAGCTGAAGGGAGAGGACAGAAAATACTACCATGCTATACCTTTTAGAATTATTCAACTTTTCCAATTGTTACTTTGTTTTAATTACAAATTGCACCTTGGCTAACATTGATGATGAAATGAGATGCCATTCATCATTATCTGTGTACCCCTTATTGCACATAATATAGCCATGACCTTAATATTTCACAATTTTTGCTACTGGTCGCTTAGGTAATTGTGGGACAGGGAAGATTACAGGCTTAATGGAGGCAATTAACCTGTGACGGTGAGATTGCTGACATATGGGGGCAATGGTTAGGCTAATGAGGTAATTAGCTCAACAAGGGATGATATATATTTGGCAGGAATAGGAAGTTATGGGTGGCTGAGAGAGTGAGCTGTGTGCACTAGATACACCTGGGTAGAAGGTTCCTCCCAATACCTGCCTGTACTATGCTCTGCGAAGCTGGGAATCTAAAGATTAAAGCTATACATGGGGAAAAGAAATGGCCTGTGTGCATGTTGTGAGTAAGAGACAACCCAAATGGGCCGGGCTGTGCGGCACACCAGCTAGCTGAGGGAGCGCCCTCTGACACGGGCTTCATGGAGCTAGAAGCAATAGTGTTCAAGTATTTCACGAGGGAGAAGAGTTACAACAGACTACACGTGATGCTGTTTTTTCACTGCTCTTTCAGAAGGGACTGACCGTGTTTACTTAATGAATGTTGTCACAGTTCAGGGCAACTGCACCTGTATTTCCCTTCAGTGGTCCAGCAAGGGCAACCACTCCCAGGCTTCCTGCTCCCCAGCTGTTGCCTTTCTTGGGTGGAGATCTGCATCTCACTCCTTTCTGACTGGAGTGTTTCCAAGCTGTACAGTTCCCTGCCTTCATTGTGTTATTCCCAGCACAGTTGCTTGCTTTCTCTTTAGCAGTGTGACTGCCCACCGTTTTAAGTTACAATGCCGTTCTTTCTAAGCAAGCCTATTTTATTCTTAAGGTAAAGTACAACCACAGAAAACATTTAAAAAACAGTAAAAGAACCTGCAATAACAAAAGCATCCCAATCTACCCTGGGCTCTGGCAGGAGCAGTCCTTCCAGATCCCATCCAAGGAATTTCCTTGTGGCTTCCAGTCCATCACAGCTTCAACTCAGAACAAGCCCCCAGCTCATGGCATCTCAGCAAGCCCAGACCTTCCAACCCCTCCTTAAGGATTGAGGCCCTCAGTGGACTAGGGATCCTGTCCGTGTGCTGGATCACAAGAGGACTCCGAGCCTGTTTAAAACCAGGCTATTTATCCAAAAATCCTTTCTTTGTCAGCTGGTTCTTGGAGAATCCAGTTTGATCACATATATGCCAACCTCTTCAGCAGATGGCTTCAAAGGGCCGATAACCGGAAGAACTATATTAGCACCCCCCCCTCCTAGAGGAGTTACATACAATTCCACAACAACCCATACCCAATGGCGTTTTGAACATAATAGACACCAAAAAGGTATTAACCCTAAGTCACTAAGTTTTAACTTAATTTAGTAAAATTTATTCCATAAGGTTTGCCCAGGACATGGCCGGATATTGGTCAGTCTGTCACAAATGTAATGCAAAAGTTATGATTAACCTATTGTGCTTCAAAATATCTGTAAGTGTTGCAAGGTTAACTTTGTGCACTACTTGCTGTTGATGGGAACTCAACCTATTTTCGGAAATATTTGCTGAAAGACTGTCTTCCTGCTTCTGTGAACGTGTGCTCCTCCTGCATTTAACATCAACATAATCCAACCAAATTAACCCCATAGGAAGCACTTAGGTTTTATGCATATGATCTTAGCTTGTCTAGTTTTTAGTATAAATCTGAACTGTTGTTAAATATGAAAACAAACCAACACTGGAGAACCTTATCATTAATGATATCTGAAGAGCTGTTGACAATGAGCTGTTAATCTTACCCTTGAGAAGATGTTTTCCAGAGAACTAGTCAAGGATTTCTTGGCCTTGTTTTTCAGAATGTCGAGTTTAAACCGGCCACTGCTGGCAGTGTTTTCTGGGATTGCACTGTTTGAAATGTTCTGTTGAAGTAAGCAGGAACACTTTTAGCTTTGGTAGTACTCTGGGCAATTGAAGGCCTCTGAAACCTAAAGCTAAACCTGATCACATAACAAGCAATGTGCCCTTTACTTAACAAATCTAGCCTATAGGACAGGGATGGGCAAACTTTTTGGCCCGAGGGCCGCATCTCAGAATAGAAATTGTACAGTGGGCCATGAATGCTCACAAAATTGGTTTTGGGGTGTGAGGGCTCTGGCTGGGGGTGCAGGCTCTGGGGCCAGAAATAATTAGTTCAGGGTGTGGGAGGAGGCTCTGGGCTGGGGGAGGGGAAGGGCTCCAACTGGGGTGTGGGCTCTGTGGTGGGGTTGGGAATGAGGGGTTTGGGGTGCAGGAGGGTGCTCTGGGCTGGGATCAAGGGGTTTGGAGGGCAGGAGAGGGATCAGGGCTAGGGCAGGTGGCTGAGGTGCAGGGAGAGGCTCAGGGGTGCAGGCTCCGGGCAGTGCTTACCTCAAGCAGCTTCTGGAAGCAGTGGCATGTCCCTTCTCTGGCTCCTATGTGGAGGTGCGGCCAGGCGGCTCTGCACACTGCCCCATCTGCAGGCACTACCCCTGCAGCTCCCATTGGCTGTGGTTCCCAGCCAATGGGAACTGTGTGGGGGGGAGGGGCACGCTTGGGGTGGGGGTACAGTTCAGAGAAGAGCCCCCTGCTTCTGGGGCCCCGACCCTACTCCCCAGCTGGAGCACCAGAGGGGTGCCATGCCGCTGCTTCTGGGCATTGTGTGGAGAGGCCCCCGACCCTGCTCCCTGGCTGGAGTGACAGAGCGGGGCAAGCCCCAGACCCCGCTCCCCAGAAGGAGCTCGAGGGCCGGATTAAAATGGGCTTCTAAGATCCACCCCCCAGCAAACTTTGTTTTTTGTTATTTATTTAAAAGAAAGGAAGCATATGGCCTAAAAAAGTAACGTTCTGTACAGTTTCCTCTGCACCACAAATATTTCTTACTGTGGTTTAGGCTGGTTAAGGTTTTTCTGGCATTGCTTATATTGTACTAAAATCTGCAACAAAAATTACCTGTCTGCTTTTTCCAAGTGAACAGAAAAACAGAAAAGCAAACCTAAACATAAACTTTAATCAAACATGCCAAAGTGAATCAAAAACAGTATAGTTATGGAAAACAGATAAGGAGTCCTCTCTCATTCATAATATAAAAGGTTCAGTTCTCACTGCTGTACTCTAGCACCATCCTGCTAGTGTTATCGAAGGTTGTATTTGAATAAAGAAAGAAAATAAAGTATTAGGCTGTACCAATGGTGCCTCGCCAATATGGACATGAGTCTTTTGTTTAGTTTCACACAACTGTCGCAGATGTAAGATCACAAGCTCATTTTCTTCCTGGTCATTGACAGGCTTCATTTTCTGTCAAGAATAGACAAATAAAAGAATCTCTTTCAATACATCACTTTTGATTTGATTTCTGATTAGAAATACTATGAATGTTCTATTAGTAAGTGTTCTTGGAAGGTAAGCTATTCCTGATGCTCCAGATGCCAGCAATTTAGAATATGCATTGCATATACACTATCAATATCATTCAGTTACTTCTAATAACAACTTGTACAAAAGTTTATGTAGCACCATACAGCAGGTATGCCTTGCACTATGCAAGCATAAAAGAAGTTCACACGCACAATTTTCAAAAGCACCTAAGTGGCATAAGTCCCATTTTCAGAAGTTGCTAGGTGCTTTTGAAGATACCATGGAGGTGCCTATCTGCACCCTTACCTCAGACTTTCAGGGGTATTTAGGTATTGCTCCAAATCAGGATTACAATGCATAAATGACTTTTAAATTCAATGGGACATGGCTTCTAAGTACCTGCGTTACTTTTGAGAAAGAATTAGGCATTGCAGAGTCTCATTCTCAAAAGTAATGCAGGTATTTACTTGCAATGTCCAACTGACCTTAAATGAGACTTAGAATTAGGCACTGCAGACTCTCAAAGTCTCATTTTCAAAATGAGCTCTAAGTTCATTTTGAAAATGAGACTTAGACACTGCAGCATGGAGTGGAGCAATGACTAAATATCTCCTCAACGAAAATGGGACTTGGGATAAGATTTTTATATGTGCCAAAATGCTCTTACACATTGCACCAGTTGTTCATCTGCACATTAAATATACTTGCTTATAGAGTCCTGAAGCAGCACTGGGATCCCACGGGTGCCGCAGGACCTACTGCCATAATAGCAGGAGTAAAATGTACTTTGTTGCAGGTGGGATTGGGTGGGCAAAAAAAAAAAAAAAAAACACCCCAGACTGCGGGATGGGAACAGGATTAAAAAAAAGTAGCTCCGCTTATACGATAAGCTTCCAGAGTCAACACTCAGAATTATTTACACAAAGAGGAATTTTGGAACCATGTATTATTTTATCTTATACTAGAATCACTTTATCTCTAGCCTTTTGTTATTGCCCACATCACTTCATTATTTGAACGTCTCATATACTTCACAGAACTCAGCCTCACATCACCCCACAAGATAGGGAAGTATTGTTTTCCTTATTTTATACATGAGGAATGGAAGCACGGACAGATTAAATAACTTTGCCCACTGTCACATGAGAAGTTTGTAGCAGAGTTAGGAACTGAACTGTTCCTATACCAGCATCTTTTCAAATAATTTTAGAGTGGAGTATACTATTATAGTACAATAGTTTTGAGAAATGAATTAATGTAGAGTATTAATTCCATGCAGATGACTATAAAAAAGCAAGCCAAATACAGCTGAAAAGAATGTGGGTACTTTCCAATTTAAAATATAGTCCACTGACCACAGAAAAGTCAGCAACTTGAGCATAAAACTTTGCACACAAGCGTATATACACTAAAAAGATTTCCAGAATATGAAGAAAGTCAAAACCTATGTAGATATGGGAGGGATGCAAGAACTGCATTGACTTTATTACCTGAACACGTTCAAAAATGTCTGCTTGCTCATTATCAGTAAGTGATGACAGGTGTCTCTGAATTACAAGTTTGGCTCTTGGTGGGTAAAGACCTTCAGGAAAAACAAATATTAAACAGATCCTTTGAGAACTACTAAAACTAAATTCATTTACCAGACTACCCTATGATTCCTATCTATGCTGCTATAAAAACTACATGAGTATATTACACTTTCATTTATTTTAAAAGAGGAGATATTTCAGAAGGCTTTTCAGTTAAAAAGCTATTAACATATCTACAAAGTACTTTTCAAACTCTATTAAAGTATAAACCTCTTACTTTGTCTATTCTCACTAGATCATACTGAGGTAAGAATTCAGTGCCTTATTTTAACAATGCAGAGGGAATCCCATCTGGGAGGGATTTGAATAGAACACCTCAATGATAAGCTCTAGAACCCTGTATCGAGGTGCAAAGCTGTCCCCCTTCCTCCCCCAACATTCCTCAACTTGCCCCTGTCCCCATCTACTCTTCTACATTCAAGTCAGGCTGCTTCCTTCTTCTCCTCAATGCTTTCTGGGTTCCAGGAGGGGGATCACTCAATGTACAGGAGAAACAGTCTATCCACTCTCAGTTCCTGGGCCACAGCAACTTCAGCAGCTGGGAGTAACAACTTTAAAAAGAGGTCCAGTTCAGCCCCAGGGCACACTATGCTCTGTGAAAGCAGCAATTTTCAGAGATTTATAACCCAGCCAAAATTGGGTGGATTTTCACTGGGGGTGGGGGGGAGGCCCAAGACAATCTCCATGCCCCTGCTCCAAAGAATACAAGCACTAGAGTGTCTTAACTTAGAAAGGTAAGGATTTTTAACCTTGGCCAAACACCACATTTCCCCCCAGCTTCATTCTCAAGCCGCTGAACGATTTTATTTGAAATTTTTAAAAAAATGTTTAGGCTGATGCAGACACCCAGCATGGAGGATTTCAACCTGAATGGTTCAAGTTTGGCAGAGAGTTATAAGCAACTGAATATTGGGTCTTATAAGAAAAATGGTTAGGCCTCCCCTACAATAAATCCTTTGGTAATATGACACCCTTTGGTTCTGTCTGAAGCCCAGCAGCCTCAAAATATAAAAAAGAAGAAAAAAAAAAACACTGTAGCAAAATATTTTACAATTACTTAGGGAAAGATTTTCAGAAGTGACTGGTCACTGAGATGCCCAACTTGATATACATATTAGAAGGCCCCGATTTTCAGATGGTCGATGTTCTGTACTTTTTAAAATATCGGGCTCTCTTAATGTGTCTCAGGTTAGGGTATCCAAAAAGCTGAGGCACCCAAACTCATAAGTCACTTGTGAAAAATCTCAGTATTGGCTCCTTTTCCATGCATATCAGTGGGATGAAACAGCAGCTTATGCATTTGTAGCTTTTCATTGAGAAACAGGGAATTTCCAACCAAGGTTTGCCACTTCTGAACACTCTAGTGCTTAACACAAACTATAAAATTGTATTTTCTTGCCAAGACTTCTCATGCTTTTCACCCACCAAAGGGAACTAATAACACTAAGTGATAATCATTTTTATTTAACAAATTCAAAAGGTTTTGTGGCGTTTATTAAAATGCCTCATACAAAAACAGACAAGTTTTGTGTGAACGCACCACTACTTTTTAGTGAATAGAGCATCTCATATTTAATTATGTATGTTGGTTCCATCTGCCAGCTTATGTTATTTTTATTAACCATCCTGTCAAATATTAAAAAGCCATATTGTGGCATATTTAACTGTCGTTAAAGTCAAAGTCAGAGCTATGTGTGAAGATCTGAAGTCAGGCACTAGCCCTAAATTCTTTATTATCCTTGTTCAATTTGACATTAACCTCATATTTTATGAAGATATTTCATATACTAGAACAAGGTAATGAAGTACATAAAGCAATCAGCCCCAGGAGAAAAATCATCATCAACGAGATTACAAAAGAAAAAGAACAAACCAAAAGAAAGGCTAAAATGTCAGTTCCATCCTTACTGTCCCTTCATTTATTACCATCTTTAAAAGCTCCAAATGTGTTCAGAGCACTATGCTGAGAATTTCTGTACATGCTAAAATAATAGGGCAAAAGGAAAGACAAAAACAAATATATGAGAAACATGTTATAGTTATAGCAAGAACTTTGAGGGGCCAGTTGGAAAATAATTATTGCGATAGCCACCACTTTACTCAATTTATTGGCCATTTATCATGGTCATGTGAATTTTTCTCTTCTTTAACTGAACTGAGATTCAAGCAATTAGATAAGTTTTAATTAAACTAAGAGCTGATGCACTGTGATGATTCTGGAGTGAAAACAGAACGTCTTCTATATAAATTTAAAATAAATGGAATTGCTACCTTCAATCCTTTCACAGAGTTTATGCAATGAGTGCATAGGACAGGCCTCACACAGTTTAATCTGAGTCTTGGCATTCTGTAGAGCTGCAGCAGTGCTAAAGGCTTGTTTCAGGGTAAGCATTACCTCATCAACCTAGAAGGAAAAGAAAAACAAAACAGGCTATGAAAAAATCTGGGTGTTTTACAAGACAGTATAAAAGTGAAAATATGTCATACACATCCTATTGGACTTTTAAGTCATTCCATGACTGAGTGCTTTTTTATTAGGAATGTTGTTTCCTGTTCATACTACATACAGCGACCTAGCATAAAAGTTCATAAAAGTGGTCAAGAGAACAAGGTCTTATTCCTAATTTACTACTGATTTCAAGAGGATTTTAGACAAGGGACATTGAAAATCCCACGAGGCACCTACATGACTATCTACATCTTTAGGTGCCGAAACACCTTAAAAAATTTGGCCCTTAGGCACTTTTGAAAATTTATCATACAGGTCTCTAGTTCCCTGTGGGAATCTGTGGGAGTTTAGTGGCCTATTTCTGAAATGTTGCACTTTCACAGCTTTCACTGAAAACAAGCACCCCTGGGAAGCGGGGGGAGAAAATCAGGCCATAAACATGTAACTTTAAACACTCAGGCTTGAAAATTGGGTCTCTTATTGCGCCCAGAGATTACAACGTTTTACCTTCCAGTAGCTGCAAACGAGCATATTAAGACCTCCACTTCTGCCAATTTGCTTCTATGCAATTTAGATTTTAGCTTGGTTGGGTACATAACTTGCAGTAGTCTTACTAAGAGTAAAGGACCTGTATTGCCTCCCTTTCACAGAGACAGTTATGAAAACTATTTTAGGAAAAAAGCCATACATTTGCCCTGATACAAGTCTCTATGATCAAAATGCTTTTGATCTGTTGCTGCAGTTATAGCCTGTTGGTATGGGAACTTTAGGGACCAGCCTATTTAGTCTCTTGGTCCCTCACTCACTTGGATCAAAGGATTTGAAAGACAAGCTATAAGTTTCTTTGTAACCAACAAATAATCCTTATGTATTGTTTTCCAGATTCCAGTCTGTGCCCTGCTCTTTCCTCTCACAGCATCACAAATACAGCAATGCAGCGTTCCCACACACTGCAGTACTGAGTAGGGCCAAAATCTATTTTGCATGGGAAAGACGTCAGAGGTGATAATTTTCTCCTCAGCTGGGATAGATATTCAAATGCACTTTCATCCTTTGTAGACAGACTTCTTAGTGTCTCCTTTCCCCTTATGTATTTTAAGGACACATGGCTATTAAAAGCAAACCAGCCCACGTCCTTGTTTCAGCCTGGCAGAAGGAAATTGTGTTGAAATTTCCTGCTCAGTTCTTAGAAGGCTTTCAAATATTGTACTTTAGATCCTGTCCTTTGCTGCCATCTATCAACTCTTCTGTGGAGCACGTTTGTGAGGGATGAAATGTGACTGCATGTTCAGGTTTCGGTCTACAAGCAGTCTGCTAACATTCAAAGTAGGATTATAAAAAAGTGTTCTGTAGGTCAGGTCTCCAGCATAATTGTTCAAACAAAGCTTTGCATGGGCATGGAAGCTTGAATTAGTCCATTTGTGTGCCATGGCATATCGTTCAATTTTGTTAAATGAAAATTATTTGATTAAGGTTATTGACAGAAACCCACTCAGAAACTCACATCTCACAATTCAATTTATTCTTGTCCTGTCACGGTAAGATTTCATGAGGCTCGTGGAATGCAGACATGACTACAACGGCAAAGCCTTCTAGTTGGTTTTACAAATGGCAGGGCTCTTTTCTATGGACTCTGCCCATTTAAATACTTACTTGAGTGTAATATTATTACTCTTAAAATATGTGAGGGAGTTGAGAAGGGTTTTTATTTATTTGTAAACGACCTCCTTTCTTTTAGGTCACCTGTGAATTATCAGGGATCAAATTAACCAAAGGTCAGATGAAGGCATAATTTTCCTTTAAATGACATTCTGCTGGCCATGCAATAGGTTCTCTCTCCCCTCAAATATTGACAGTGGGTCAAATCCTCAGCTGGTGTAAAGCAGCATAGTTCCATGGACTCCAATAAAGCTATGCTCAGAAACCACTTCAAGCCAGAGGTGCTACGGCATCTCTCGTATCCCTAGTTCCACCACCTATGGCAAACCTGGTTTCTACCAGCTGAGGATCTACCCCTACATTGTCTGAAGCATTGCTAAGAATGCTTAGCCCCATAACAACGGCTGTGGTCCTCCATAATGCTCAAATAATTAGGCATTGTTTAGTGCTCTGAGATGAGTGGAGCTGGTCAAAATTATATATGTTAAACATATTTATTAAAAATTTGAATTTCAATGAAAAAATTTTGACAAACATTTTCATCAAGTTTTTTTTATTTTTGAGACAGCTAAAGAACGGGTTCAATTTTTTTGATTTTTGAAAAGTGTTTAAAGTAAAAAAAAAAACTTGAAAAACATTTTAGAGGTTTTTTGTTTGTTTAAAACTAGTTCTAATTATGAGCAGTTAGGCCCTGCTTTATTAGGGGAAATAGTGCATCTCTTCTATAAATTCATGGCATTTTACCTTTCACTTTGAAACACTAATAAGTTAGAAAGCGATCAGTTAATATGGTTTCTTTGTACCGGACATTAAGAAAAGAGCTATGTGTAGCCTGAAAGCTTGTCTGTTTCACTAACAAAAGAAGGTCCAATAAAAGTTACTACCTCACACATCTTGTCTCTCTCTCCCTCAGAAAATATAGCAAAGACATTACTTTATATATGTCATATCTAAAAATTGAGTATGCTGAGTCTTACAATCACAATAGCTAATTGACTGACACATTCTTTATGTCACACATTTCAACTGTCCATTATGCAGAACAATTGTAGATCAAAATTTTTGCTTCAAACCGGACGTTTCTATTTCATTTCTCAGAGTAGTTAGGAATAAAAAGGAGAGCAACCACATTTGGAAAATGGGAGGATGTGCATAGCACAGGCAAGGAGTGTGACAACTTAGTAGTAGAAACCATGGACTGGAACTCAGTACATCCAAGTTCTATTTCTGGCTCTGTTACTAAATTTAGTAATTTGGCCCCAGTTCACCAAGGTACTCAAGTACATGTCAACTGTTATTACAAGAAAGAGAAAAATTGTTCTCCTTAACCTCAGAGGACAAGAAGCAATGGGCTTAAATTGCAGCAAGGGAGGTTTAGGTTGGATATTAGGAAAAAACCTTCCTGTCAGGGTGGTTAAGCATGCGAATAAATTGCCTAGGAGGCTGTGGAAACTCCATCACTGGAGGTTTTCAAGAGCAGGTTAGACAAACACCTGTCAGGGATGGTCTAAAATAATGCTTAGTCCTGTCATGAGTGCAGGGGACTGGACTCGATGACCTCTCAAGGTCCCCTCCAGTCCTACATTTCTATGTCCCAACAGATAAAAAATGTGCAAGTTACTTATGGTCAAATATTCAGCTAAGCCTTTACCTAGCCACCACTTGTGCACTCAAACACATACACCTGAACTTTGCCTGTATAAACATCTGTGTCTGCAAATTCTAACACCTGGACATGTCCAGATGCTAACTATTGCCACGTGTACTTGTAGCTGTATGTAGGTGTGCATTCACAATAGAGTGCAGAGATGAATCCCTGAGCCTCAGTTTACCCATGTGCAAAGTGAGGACAACACTTATCACCTTCATATAGCTGCAGAGATTCCGGGATTATTAAGTGTTTTGAGATTCTCTGATGAAAGAGGCTACCGAAATGTGAAAAACCGAGAGCTTATCTACACTTATAGTACTGCAGTGGCATCGCTGCACCTTTGCCACTGTAGCGCTTAGTGATGACACTACCTACACCGACGGGAGAGCTTCTCCTGCCAGTGCAGGTACTCCACCTCCCCAGGAGGTGGTAGCTACGTTGCCAGGAGAAGCCATCCTGCCGACATAGCGCTGCCCACGTTGGGGGTTAGGATTTGCCACACCCCTGACTGACGTGGTTATACTGGCATAAGTTGGTAGCGCAGACCAAGCCTAACAGTTTATGTAAATTACTTACCAAAGATTCACTTGCACACTGGAACACGTAGCAAACATACTGGTTTATCCCAGGTTCAATAGATTCCCGACAAATAAAACCAAAGTGATCAACATGTTGTATACCCTGAAAATTTTTTTTAAAAGCATTAGTGAAGTATTTATTTTAAAATATATTTTAAAATCAGTTCAGAAATACTGTGATAATTGTATTTCAGTTCTTGCCAACAGTCATCTCTGAGATACCACCACTTTCCCCATACTGAGAATTTGCAGTGAATCAGAAAGCTATGCGGTCGCAGATATCAAGTATGGTAACTTTTTTCTTTGATAGATGGTGGCAGCCATTAAAAAAGAAAGTGTAATATGCCCATAAGTCATAGGACTTCTTACACACACAAAACCCTGAAGCAACAGCAATGAATAATGCTCAGTTTCTTTCCTCATGAAAAAATTTGACCTTCGCTACATTTCTCTGACTTATTTGTTCAAATCAGCCCCTATCTTCTCACCTTACAACACTGGGAGGTAATTCAAACCATTTCCCCTGTGGCAGTTTAGGACCTTCAATTCATTAAATAGGAAGGGACAGATTTTATACATATGAAAGAGCCACCATTCTGACCTTTATTTTGGTTAAACTCACATATTTTCTTAAAATGAGTCCCTAGCAGACCAGTTCCCAAACTCAGTATAAACTGTTTTAAACACAACTCTAGGAAGAATTACAGCAAAATCTATTGCTGTTTTCTGAATTTTCTCATTTCCTTGCATAGGGGAAGGTGTATGGGGGAGGTGGGATGACACTTGCGTCACTGTACCTGAAAATAGTATAGCAAGCTTGTCTGTTAACTGTACTTCCAGCACTGTTCTCTAACAGGGCGTCTCAACTTGTCATTCCAATGGGACATGTGACGATTGTTTATTATTCTGCGTCACCCACAAAGACAGTGAGGCTTAACAAGAAACCCACACAGCTGCCTGTGACCCTTAAGATTATACATATAGATATATAAAATTTTATCATTTATATTTGTGGCTTGGTCAATTATAGAAATTACGGACATGCATTTTCCAGTCTGAAATGAAGCACCCTAGCATACTCATGCCACAGAAAAGCAACAATAAGAATTCTCTAGAGTTGTTGGGTTTGAGGGGTGGGGCGGGCAAGGTTGGCTTGTTTTGTGTTTTTTAAACCCAATCTTTCACTAATATGCCACAGATGTTTTGGAAACACAGAACATTTTGTTAGCACCTATTCAGTTTAGTTCTCAATAAGGCTTTTATTTTTCCCCACCCACTCAAGTTCTAGTGAAAGACTACATAAACACCAGTATGAAATCTAGTCTGAAGTGATTTATGGCTTACAAATGCCCAGTTTGGAAGAAGTTGTAGATATCTCTCTAAAAAAGGGTGACCAGACAGCAATTGTGAAAAATCGGGGAGGGGGTGTGGGGGGGTAATAGGAACCTATATATAGAAAAGACCCAAAAAGCGGGACTGTCCCTATAAAAATAGGGATCCTGGGTCTGACAGGGCTAAGGCGGGTGAGGTAATCTTTTATTGGACCAACTTCTGCTGGTGAGACAAGCTTTTGAGTTACACAGAACTCTTCTTCAGGTCTGGGAAACTCACTCAAAGCATCACAGCTAAGCACAAGGTCAAACATATAGTTTAGCATAAGTAGTTAACATATAGTCAATGTATGTGCTATGTGCTAACTACTTATGCTAAACTATATGTTTGACCTTGTGCTTAGCTGTGATGCTTTGAGTGAGTTTCCCAGACCTGAAGAAGAGTTCTGTGTAACTCAAAAACTTGTCTCCCTCACCAACATAAGTTGGTCTAATAAAAAGATATAACCTCAAACACCTTGTCTCAGTTAAGAAGAAAGCAGGAACAAAGAGGACTGTCTAAGATACAAGGCCAGTTCCTACCATACTTTAAATATAAGTGACTTCACTGCCAGTGTTGTTCTCCTGAGCTGCCCATGGGTTCACCTGCTGTCTACCAGGACCCTCATGGAAACTAGCAGCTGCCACTCATGACATTCCCCCAGTAAACAAAGTTTTTGGACCCAGGGCATCCACAGGTTCTCTTCTTTCTTACCTCTCCTTCTTGTGTGCCTGCCTGATCTGTGTATGCTATAAATACTATTATTTCATCTTTATCATTTGCCTACGTAGGCCAGATTTCCCTATTCCTCTTGCAGTCCCCTTTGCCCTCCATCCGAAGCAACAGTATATGCTAATCCCAGTTCTAATTTGCAAGCTATATAGCCATGCAACACAGATACAAGGGAAGATTTGACTGGTGTTATCTGAACATCTGAAAAGAGTGCTTTGGATCAGATGCTGGTCTAAGAACCATCAGAAAATGCATTTGGAGACCTTTAATAGCTCTTGTACTGACCACATGGAATTCCCAACTTTAGAATTGCTGCTACCACTAAATTCTCCAAATGAGGTAGAAGCCATGGCTCTGTCCCCACCTCAGCGGCAGAGCTAGTCCCACACTGGGGAGAGGCACACTCTGTATCCTGTCCCAAGGTAGCAGAACAGCTGTGCTCCTTGCGAAAGCCCTCACTGAAACACAGTGTCACCACCATAGAGCACCTCCAAACTGGAGATTTCAGGCGACTGCCTAAATTGAACAGAGCGGTCTCTTTCCTTAAGTTAACAAAATTCACATCTAGCTGCAGGTGAATGATGACCTATTCATCAATTCACAGAATTCACAGTTACAGAATGCTACAATTCACAGAAATTCACTAGTTCTGTGTACATCTTCAGATTGTGAGCTCTGAGGCAGGGACTGTGCTTTCCTTTGTGCCATTCTTAGCACTTTGTGGGAGTTAACACAAACCAGTAAGTGGCATTTGGAGGCACAGAATTTCTACACTTTGAATTACTGTTGCCTGATCTATCACAAGAAGGAGGGTCTACCCCTGTAGTCTACAATAGTAGCAACCGGATGATTGATCAAATTTAAAATCCATCTTCCTCCAGTGCCGACACCAAAACTATACTGCGGTTTATCACTTCTAAACTGTAGCATGTGTTCTTCTCATTCAAAATATGATTACCTCAAACATCACTCTATAGATAATATTTAACATTTCCAAAGTACTCAGGTGGGGAAGAAGGGGCACAGAATAGCTGTCTTACCATGTTTTCATTAGGGTTCTATAGAGAAAGCCAAAATCTAGTTATACAGGTGTTAACTAAAACAAAGTTATAATTGTTTAAAAAAAAAAAAGACATATGATGTACAACCACTATGTTTAAAGATATTCTGTACTGTGTTTTCATTTAATCTTCTATAATCAACAAAAGCTTTGATTGACTATTTCTGCTGCCCACTGAATAAAAAAGTCATCAGAGCGTCTCCAAATCAAAAAAGTCCCTTCCCAGATGTACTGGAAGCTACTCAATAAATGCATACCTGAGAACATGAGGAGATATCTTTAAAATTCTTTTCAAGCACAACAGATTTGGTGTCTGGGCTGATAAGGTTAATTTCAAATCGTCCAACCTTTGAAAACAAAAATTTAAATCAGACTGTTTTATAAGGCACAAATGAATAATACACCAAATGAAGTTCAATGACTGGGCAGATTCTGCCATCTTTGCATTTGCTACTCACGTTGAATAGTAGTTTACTCATAGGGTGACCAGACAGCAAGTGTGAAAAATCAGGATGGGAGCTGGGGGGAATAGGAGCCTATATAAGAAAAAGACCCCAAAATCGCAACTGTCCCTATAAAATCGGGACATCTGGTCACCCTACTTACCGAGTGAACGAAGATGGCAGAATTTAGCATTTTAGGAAAAAGGAAAATGAGGGAGGGGAATTGCAGAAAATTTCAGCAAAAATGGCAAAGTATTCAGTTTGGGGGTAAAACAAAAACAAACAAACAAACAAAGTTACAGGAATCAGACACAGTTTAAGTTTTATTCCATCAAAAGTCAGTTTTTGACGGGCCCTAATTAAAGCTCTGTTAGACTGATCTGAAACAATCAAGGTAAGTTACAAGCCTTATTACACCAAAAACCACCATCCAGATGAGTTTTTAAAATGCAAATACAAAACAGTTTGGGTCTTCAGTTCTTTGCTGCTGTTTATTTTAAAATAAAGGTGATGTATTTAGCCTCTTTTTAATTGCCAACGAGAACAGATTATTTGCTGCAGTGAATTTCCCTTCTGCTTTCTCATGAACTGCTCTCCAAGGGCACACGAATATAGTCTATGGAGCTTGAGGGGTTTTTCAGCTAAGGCCCTTTCACCACCAGTGATGGGCTGTGGGTTTCTAAATGGCAATATATTTCCTCACATCCGTTAGTGTTTCTCAAGAGGATGAAAATGCAAGTCTGTTCTCTAAAATGGGGGAAGGACGGGGGGGGGGGGGGGGGGGAGAAAAAATTCCTAAGCATTTATCAGCCTATCAGTTTAAAAAGCAAAAGATCTTTGGCTTTTATGGGTCACCTGTTCTAACAATTTTCTCTTGTTTCCTTAGCGCATATGCTCTGAAATCTTTAAACGTACTTCAGGGGAGAGAAGAAAGACTAAAGGATTTGGGGATGAAGCCACTGAGCAGATCTTAGAAGTATAATTTTTCAACAGACTTTTTGCAAGACAGACTATTCCTATTCTGGAAATGAGGAACTCCTTCTCTTTTTATGTTAAATTTCAGTGATGCTAAGGAGTCAAACTGCACATTATTTTTCACAGCTTTAACTACTTGTTCATTTTAGTAACACAAAAGGGAGCTTTTGTTCGCTCTGTTCAAAAATGTTATGGATAGAGAAATCAATCCACAAAAGCACTTGAAAGAAGTCTGAATACTAGCATCAGATTCTAAGACAAAATACACTTAAATTTGATGTTAATATTGTCAAATTAACAGATAAGCAATTATATTCCCTTCAAGTTTACGAAACTCATATGTTTTAAACTTTAGCTTCCCCCAAAGTAACTGGGATACAAATTATTCAATATTATTTAGAGTCTCCCCAGTATGGTTTCATGTATTGTAATACAAAGTAGAAAAGCAAACGATTTTTGGCTTAACAGAAATTGTTTGCATAAGAAGTTTCAATATGCAGCAGTGACAATAATTGTCTAAGTCAAGCTCTCCTAATTCTATTGTATGCATGAAATTGTGAGTACTGCTATGGCACCTACCTGAAACAGCATTGTTCTGTTCTTCTCAGAGTCTGAGGGTTGAACATGACTGGGTGCACTTGCATGTCTCCTGCGTGGCTGTGTTTTCAGGCTGGTATCATGAACCTTCCTTTGCATAACTGCAGTGACGCTGTTGCACCGGGAGCGGAATTCCTGCTGCTCATCAAAGCCAGAATCCTCCAAAATTCGCTCGGGGAAAGAGACACGGGTGCCAGCCAGATTGGTCTGGCCTCCAATTGTAAAGATCCCCGTGTGCCCGGTGGTGGTGCTCGTGCCATCTAGCTCCTCAAATGGACTATCTGACAGAGAAGCTGGCACGTCTCCTTCATACAAGGTTAAGTCTGAGCTGGAATCTGTGCTCCGCTGCTCACTCAACAGTTTCAGGCGCTGGCGCTCATGTAGGCTGAATTTCTCAATGCACTCATCAATTAGAGTGGAGGGGGCTTTCTTATGGGCCACAGTCACCTTTCCACAGTACAAAACCTCAAATTTTTGGGAATTGTAGAAGGCATCTTCACTATCCTTACCAGGCTTGGCATCCTCTTTCAGGGCTGCTTTGGACACTTGCCTTATGCTGCTGATCACATCAGGAACCTGGGTGACAATTAAAAATCTTCATTAAGGAAACCAGAAATTAAAGACCAAAGCCACAAATGTCCAACACACAACGCCTTTAAAAAAAAATGGATTAGAATTTGACTGAGTAATAGAATGTCAGAGAAAAGCCATCATGATCCTCAACTGGATTTGGCAGAAAAGGCTTTGTTAGTACAGCCCCAAGGATGTTCCCAATAAGATTTCAGACTTAGGCAACATAAATATTCACGCAAGTAACAGTTTAGCTACTGCAGTATGTGCTACCAGCTTCATGCCTTGAAATACATAACTAGTCATTCCTGAATCCCATATGCACCCTTTCAGACGGGGAAACAATGTCAAGTATTTTTCTAGAGCCTTACAATTAAGCTACTAACAAACCCTTTAATACAGTAAATCAGGCATACCAGCTCCAACGTCTAATTCTGGCGTTTTGTACAGCTGCAGAGGAAATCATGGTTTTGATTTCCTTGGGAGCAAGGTGTACAATGCAAAGCTTCACGTACACAAGGCAACAGAGCAAGATGCGTGCATTTCAGGGATATTAATCATACACGTGAATTTTGTAGTCTCTCAAAATACTACCCTGTTAATCCTATCAGTGCATAGCAATAGTGGGCTACATTCACAACTTACATTATTGGCCACAACCTAATTAACTTCACTGGAGTTGCAAGTTCATATCTGAAAATCCTGGTTTTTCCATCAGTTACTAAAACCTGGTAGCTTTACTGACTAGAGTGATTTTTTTCCCCCCCCTTCAGTATGTTGATTTCTTTGAGTGCTCCCAGTTATGTTTTGGCCTCAAAGGCAGTCTGACCAAAGTATGGCAAAGGTATTCTTACAGAGATGCTTAATTGTGGAACTTGCTTCCTATTTCTATTCAGAATGACCCATCTGTTACAGCATTTAACACTATACTAAAAACAGCATCTCATCACCTTTGAAATTGTTTCTCTACATTATGGTTTACTGTAAAAGCCTTCTGACACCCTGATCTAAGCTTTCAGATCTCGAAGCATTAATCTAACTCTTGTCATTTCATGAGGTACCAGCTGTTAAAATTTGGAACTGCAGCTGGGTGTGGGCGGGGGAAGGGTGATGACAATTAGGCAAGGTAGTAATCAGAATGAAAATTTAAAGGATCGCACTTCTCATCTGATTAGTTAAAGTTATGTATTTAGTATTGATAAATCCTCTCAAAAGTACTTTCAAATTTAAATGTTTCCAAGTGCAAGATGACCTACAGTGGACAAATGAAATGAAGTGGCTAAACTATGAAGGAAATGGAATATTTTCCATGCTTAATTTCATAGGGCTGTTGTAGCTCCTCTTGAGTCCACAGGGAAAAACTACTTATGAATCGGTCTCAACTGACCTTTCAGATTTCCTTGAGGGGAATGTTTCCTCACACTCCAAATAGCATTTATTTAAAGTTACTGAAAAGTACTATACTGACAACATTACTAAATTACTTGTCAGCAGTGCTTTCCGGTCCACCAATGAAAACAGTAGATCGACCAGTACAAAACTTTCAGGGCTAGAAGTATGTCCCAGCACTGGTTCCAGGATCAATTTATAGTGCTGAACTTGGTCATCAACATACAATAGGCCTTATTCTAACAAAGATACCCATCAGAGAAGGTCTCTCATGAAACTGAAAGTCCTCTGAAACACTGCATGTTAACTGGAGGTAAATTGAAAAGCTATTTGTCAAGAAACTGTGAGCCTCATGGAATATTGGGTACAATGGTAAATTGCATAGAAATGGAGACTGAAAAAAATAAGTTTACTCAGATGTGTTGTAATGGAGAAAGATCATTGTCTGTGTGCTAATACAAAATGACCTCATGTCTAAACTGGTAATATGGACTTTGAACACTTTCTATATCAAAATACTGCCAAGTAATAAAGGGACATCAGCCAAAGGGAATAAGGAGTAAGCACTTCAATGACAGATGTGCCAGACTGACCCCAAAATGCTCACCCCTGTCAGCATGAGTGCAGGAACAGGCACATAAAAATTCTGTTTAAAGCCTTTAGTCTTGCTTAGCCAATCTAAGAGTATTCTTTTGAGTGAAGCCCTGGAAGCTCTTAGAGAACACAGAATAGGCATGCTGTATTCTGCTTCATTCATTTAAAGCTGGATGCAAGATCATTATCCTCTGGAATTATTGAAAGGGTCTTTGGGGATAAGTGCTGAGACACATTCTTCAACGTCTGGAAAACAAGACTCAGGAGTCAGAAGTCTAACTAAGAACAGAAGATACATCTCTGGAAGCTGTGTCAAAACAGTGGGCACAGAAACTCAGTCATGAAGGACTGGGGTAGGATGCGGTATTCCTTGGTACATGGGAGGGTGGGAGGGGGAAGAGACACAGATCAAGATGGGTGGAAGATAACAGAGATGTAGTCCTCAATGAGAACAAAGGCCTCTGATACTTTTGGAAAATGCTCGTTTAGAAATCAAGTTAAAGATACTGTACTGCACATTACCACAAGTGCAGGCTTCAAAAAAGAGTACAGTGAAATTTAAATAGCCATGTTCCACTGTATTGGGGTCATGCTGAATCTGGTCAGCATATACCAGAATTTAATAGGCAAAATACCTTTAAACTAAAAGGGAGGTGGACTTTTAAACCTGGTGATTTACGTAAGGATTTTAATAGGCTGTAAATATTTTATTAATTAATCCACTTCATCGAACTGGATGTAGTTGCTAGTGATCGAGTAAGGAGAGAGGAGCTGTGATATTTTCAGTGTGCTGATGATACTCCGCTCTGCATCTCCCAAGGTCTGCATGGCACAGCAGCTTGAAAGTAGGCAAACTAGCTGCAGCTCAGCCCAGAGGAGGCAGCTCTGAAAGCCAACCAGAAGAAAATTACAAAAGATTAAATCGGGGGACTGTTGTGAGGACGTGTGACTGCCTCTTGTAATGCAGGCTTCCCTTACAATTTAGAGCTCATATTAGAGCCAAGGCTGCTGCTGGATTCACAGGTAGCAGCTGTTGTGAAAAAGCACTCTCTCACCCCTCCCGCACCTGGCAAGGCAAATATGATCTTCCTATGGGATATGGATCTTGTAGGCTACTGCAATGCACTATCTGCAGGCTGCACCTTAAAACCATTTACTGTAGAAACTAAAGCTAGTATAGAACGTGGTTGCAATGCTCCTCAATGGGAGCATCTGACACCAGCGCTCCACCTTAGCCAGAGGTCAGATTTATTAAACATTTTGGACATGCTCCAAATATATATCTTTGTTTGTGGGTGTGAGAGTGGAAGCAGGTTGAGAGAGAGAGAGAGAGAGAGAGGTTAGATATGGGGCTATTACAAGCCTTTTGGAATGGAGGGTAAATATCTTTTTTGTGCAGAAAGTATTACAAAAGGTGTGTACACACACACACACTCTATTTTGTACAGTGTAATTTTAAATGTAGAAGTTCTCAGAACTTTGGATAGATACTTAAATAAATAGATTAAAGTAAAAGTTAGGAATCTGTGTGCTTTACAGATATACTTTCACGCTGGAATCCTTACTTATCACAGTTTAACTACCCATTAGGGTATTAGATGAAAGCATACGATCATTTTAAAAAGACAAATACAATGGGGAAAAATACATATTAAAACTTACTGACAGGACTTGCAAACAAGTTCAAGTAGTGTTTTTGAAAGTTTTAGTGTAGGTGTCTAGCATTAATATCAAGTATATAACAGTTTTGCTTGTTGTTTTTAAAGTGGCAGAGCTGATAAAAGTTTAGACTTTAGAGACTACCAGTTTTGATAAAGGATGCATGCTGCAGCAAAGAAAACAGCACAAAGGAAAACCATTGTTACAGCTCTAGAATGGGACAAGTAACTCCATGGCAACATTGGATCTTTTCTTCAAGAATACAAGTGACAGAAGAGTTTAGAGTCCTAGTAGACTGTTCTCCCTTCAGTATTCACAACTACATTCACTGAGTGGAAGAATGGATCCCAAAACAATATATGGTACAAAATCAGAAAAAGTTTCCAGTTTCCACCAAAAAAAACTAACTACAAGCAGGTTATTCATAAAGATTCAAAAAGCACAAATTCATACTTGCTACATATTGGCATAAAAAACAGCTAAATGGGTTTTTAGATTTCACTGTGAAATATAGGGAAACTGTAATGCCTTATTAAGTTGATTTCTAACTTCATAAAGCTTCTAAAGGGAATTTAAGCATCACGAAGGCAAATTGTCCCAGTTTATTTAAAAATAACAGAAGTCCACTATTCTTACGATGTGTAAGAGAGACTTACAACCTAGTATTACTCAGTCAGGTTTAATGTATTGAACTCCTTCTGTTGTGAGTAGAGGTCACTCAGCTCTAAATTGAATCACACATACACACAGAGCTTCAACTTTACTAGTATGTCAGATATATTTTGTATGCAGTGTTGTTGTAGCCTTGTCAGTTGCACAATATTAGAGAGAAAAGGTGGGTTATCCCATCCCACCTAGTCACAGACATATTTTCAAAATACATAGGAAGCAGAAAGAACACCATACATCAACATTTGAAGAGTGGTACCTTTGGGTTTGGATCCCAGTTGAATAGCCAAGGCATTCTCAGGGTACACTGAAGTAAATGACAATGTTTCTAATGACAGGTTTCAGAGGAACAGCCGTGTTAGTCTGTATTCGCAAAAAGAAAAGGAGTACTTGTGGCACCTTAGAGACTAACCAATTTATTTGAGCATGAGCTTTCGTGAGCTACTAAATTGGTTAGTCTCTAAGGTGCCACAAGTACTCCTTTTCTTTTTGTGAATGTTTCTAATGAATAGGGGGTACTGAATAATAGATTTCTGCTATAAATAAAAGCACAGAAAGCTTCTCCCACTACAGAAGCTGGGAATAATTTCACTACGTTTCCTCAGACAAACTCAGTTCATTATATCATACTCCAGCCCGTCACGAGGCCTCTAGACAGTAACAGTTGGTGCTTCAAAAGCCAAGTGCTCCCTGATTTGCCACTGGAACCACACAGGCTACATAGGATTTGAACAGCCACATTTTTATCTTAAAAAATAAACAAAACAGTACATGTTCTGATTACAGTTAACAGGAACAGAGAGATTTCTGACATCTACTGATTTGGGAAATAATAGCATCAAAATCATATTTTTAGGGAACCTTGTCAGAGATCATATTTACATAACACTTATAAGAGTCTCTTTATAAGGCTTTCAACCTCTGACAGATTGAAAATTCACAAAATAATTAAAAAACAAGAGAGGACCAGTATAATGAAACAAGGAATGAATCCATATGGTCTGCTGAAGCTAGAAAACTTTCAAAAGAATAACTGGTGAAGATGTGAAATTCTTTTATGTTCATATTCATAGTTAGCTGCACAGAAGCAAGTGAAGACATTTTATAACATAGGGCTAAAGTAGGTGTGGGCAAACTTTTTGGCCTCAGGGCCACATCTGGGTATGGAAATTGTATGGCGGGCCAAGGGGATAGGGGTGCGGGAGAGGGTGAGGCCTCTAGCTAGGGGTGCGGGCTCTGGGGTGTGGCCAGAAATGAGGAGCTCAGGGCTAGGGCTGAGGGTTGGAGTGAGGGTGGTGGGAGGTGAGGACTCCGGCTGGGGATGCAGGCTCTGGTGTGGGGCCATGGATGAGGGGTTTGGGCTGGGATCAAGGGGTTCTGAAGGCAGGATGGGGACCAGGGCTTGGGCTGGGGTGCAGGGGGGTGGCTCAGGGGTGCAGGCTCCTTGCAGCGCTTACCTCAAGCAGCTCCCAGAAGCAGCGGCATGTTCTCTCTCCGGCTCCTAAGCGGAGGTGTGGCCAGGCAGCTCTGCGCACTGCCCTGTCCCCAGGCACAGCTTCCACAGCTCCCATTGGCTATGGTTCCTGGCCAATGGGAGCTGCAGGGTGGGGGCAGCATGTGGAGCCCCTGGCTGCCCCTACGCATAGAAACTGGAGGGGGGGACATGCCGACTGCTTCCCAGGAGCTGCAAGGAGTCACGGCACATGTGGACCAGGGCAAGCAAGCCCCTAACCCCGCTCTCCAGTGAGACCTTGAGGGCCAGATTTAAAAGTCTGATGTGCTGGATGTGGCCTGCAAGCCATAGTTTGCCCACCCCAGGCTAAAGTTTACTCAGTTACACTGGTGCAACAGAAGATAAGTCTGATTTACTAAATTCTATCTAAAGGAATCTTATATAAATTATGTAGTAATAAGGAAAAGGCCACCTTATGATTTACAAGCTACATTGTCATTTCAAATTTGAATCTGCATGCTAATAAGTAGAATTGAGCAAATTGTTTTTCAATTTCATGGCTAACCAAAAAAAAAAAAAATCTGAAGAAAGTTTGGTTCATTTAGAACCGAAAACTAATTTTTTTTTTCCCAATTTCTCACCAAAGCAAAAAAAAAAAAAAAAAAAAAAGTTTGTTTGGGTTTGATACTTTTCAAAAATGTCATTTCTATTCAACATTTTGTTTAAAATAATATTTTTGAATCCATTTTGACATTTCCAAAATTTGTTTTATTTCCAGCCAAAATTATTTGCCAAATTCAACCCAAATTTGCAAATAATTTCAGTGCCCCCTAGCATCCAGGGGTCACTGGGTCACAAGTGGCAGAGGGCATAAATGGTGCATCGGCGTTTACAGGAATCCCCTGCAACTGATATCTACTTAATAGTTACCAAAGGGTGGCATGTAAGGTCTTTATTGGGAGCCCGCACCCCACTGGTCATCGTAACTGGAAAATGTATGTAAGGATATTATTTTTAAAAACTTATGTATCTATACTGTGTTCTTAAAGTATAAGAGACAAGGTGGATATAGCAATATATTTTAGTACACCAATTTCTAGGGGTGTAAGAGACAAGCTTTTAAGCTTCACAGAGTTCTTCTCTGTGAGACTTGGAAACTTGGGACCAACACGACTACAACATTGCAAACAACATTCTTAAAGTCTGTAAGTTAAGATAGGTCACCAGGAGGTGATAAACAGGTTCTGGTCAGGCAAGCGGTAGTAGATACTTATCACCCTGGCGGGTTATTGTGTATTGTGAGACTTACAATGTAAGTCTACTTGCATAGGGAGCCACCAGCTGATCAAGATTGCAAAGCTGACAAGAGATCACAAAATCTGAAGGAAGAACACACAGCAGGGAAGGTGTCCTGTTTATGACAAAGATCAAAAAATTTGTCTGGTGTATCAGGACAATGCAAGGAGTCACATGATATCCTTCACCTAGGGGACAAGCTGCCAACATGCTTGTCTTATGAACAGAGGGTCACAGCCAGCCTGGCTATTTAATTTTCGGAGAAAGACTTTGGATGAGCTAAAACTTCATTACACAGTAAAATGTCTCGTTAGTTAAATCTAGGCTCTAGAAAGTACTTCTCAAATCTCTATTCTTTGTTCATTAAAGAACTACCTGTTTTCACTATTAACAAATCTAAGCGCTGCGAGTTAAGCAGAGCAGTAATCCTGGGGTGAAGCCAGTAACTTGGGGGTACTGTTCCGTTGGGAGTAGTGGATCTGTGAATTCTGTGAGGGTCCAGTGGACCAGGGGCTGGACACTCCAGGGGGATGCTTGGAAGATTCGAGGGCTGGAGTGTGCCTATCACTAACTTGCAGAGGGACAGCAGAGCTTACACAGGCTGAGAGGGGAGTGCTTGCATTGCCTGTGAAGTCCAGGAGGTGACCCCTGGCCAGAACGGAAAGGCTTCCTCATGCTAAGAGCAGGTGGTAGCAAAGTGCCTCACAGCCCTGGTCCCCCAAAATGCATTTTCCAGCAAATGTACTAGTCACCAAAAAACCTTCACCCAACTCATCTAATAACCCTATTGGCAACCTGGCTGAATTTACTCAGTGTATTTTCTGCTTGCTGCCTGTGGTGCAGCTATAACTCTTCAAAATACAATTCCACATAGCGAGCATTCAAGTCTTTTGAAAGTCTGAAACTACAGAAACCTGCTATACAAAACCCCCAAACTCACTCCTGGCAGTACTCAGAGTATTGCTGCTCATTACTAATTGTGCTGCATTCTTTGCTTATAGCCAGACAAAGGCCTAAATACAGAATTGGTTAAAATGATTTAATTATACATCAGTAATTCGATGTAATTTATGTTGAAGGGTAGAAAGGTGAAGTTGTTTGAGGAGAACCAACCAACAGGAGAGTGGTGACGGATGCCTGTGTTAGGTGTTAAGCCTTCCTCTTCTTTTTTCTACAATCTTACAGATTAATCAATATGCAAGTCTCCTTTTATATCATACTGGAATTTGGCCCAGTATCTGTAGTACAAATTAACAGAAACAAATACAGATCAGAACAAATATCAAGAAATGTTTGCCATCAACTTCTACTTTGTTCTACTGTCTGTTTGGGCTGAGACAGAAAACCTAAAAAACACAGGACTTGTTAAAGAAAGAAACACCAAGGTGCAGCATGAAAATCCAAATGCAGAGAAAAAAGCCCAGGGACTAGGGCGGGGGAGAAGACTCTCTGGAATGTGGGTTTTCGTTTGCAAAAGGGGGCTCCAGACTGGGCTGGCACTGACTGCAGCTCCAAGGAAGTGGCTGCCAGGCCCCAGCGGCCCCTAGGCGCATGGGCAGCCAGGCAGCTCTGCATGGTGTGCACTGCCTTCGCACATGCGGGCACCACCTCCTGCAGCTCCCTTTGGTTGCAGTTCCCGGTCAATGGGAGCTGTGGAGCCAGTACTCAGGGCGAGGGCAGCGTGCAGAGCTGTAGCTGTGGGCAAGAACTGTTACACAGAGATGTAGGTCTTCATTATACTACCAATGCACCCTCACACATAGTAAGGTTCTACATGTGAAGATAATACAGTCTATTTCCAAAAGCAGAGCAGAGTGCTTCCACAGTGCAAAGGGGAAAGAAACATTTTAAACAGGGAAGCTAGAAATTTTAAAATTGTCATGAAATACTTATTTTATCTCATTTTAGAAATGACTGATGCATTTTGATTTAATGAAACTGAGCATAGTCAGACTGTAATTGCTGTGTAATATATAAAATCAGACAACAGTATTACATGATTTGCCTGTGGAAACACACGTAAAGCAGCTAGCTTATTTTGAGTGGACAAAGTAAGACATGTTCCTTCCTCAGAGCTTTTAATCTAAATAGATACCATAAAGAACACAGACCGTAAGAGAAAGAAGTCAACAGGCAAAAGGGATTATTAGGGAGGAAAAGAATACATGGAACAGGTGACTACTTGGCTGGTTGGAGTAGACATTGGGTTTTCTCTTTTAAACTATTTAAGGAAATACTGTGGCAAACACAACATACCTAGATAAATTGTTAATAGTTTTCAACTCTTTACAAGGAATATATACAGAAATATTTTCTTACTGGGGAATTTTCTCAATTCTTCCACTAAGTATTTTGAAATTGGTAGCCAATGTTTGAAATTCAAGTTATATTACTCTCCTTCCTTCAAACAAAACCTATGTTTTTATACCAGTCTTCTTTAAACGCATTATATAAATCAACAGAAAAATCATGTGTCCCACTGGAACAGAAAATGCCTATAGTACTTTAGATACAAGTGTCCTATGAGCACGATAGCATTATTTAAATAAGTAAACATCTAAAACATCAAACCATTTATTTTGAGCATGTGGAAATAATTTCAGGATTTGATTTCCAAAACAGATAAACCCTGAAACCTCTCCGTTTCTAAGGGTTTAAGAGTAGCTCGTTTGACTTGAAGTTCCATACTGTATCTCCTCAGTCTTATGTGTCCTCCATTTCTCCTTCAGTCTTTGAAATTTTGTGCTTTCGTACCTTACACTAGATATTAAATATACACATTGCTAGTGAAAACAGAGCATTTATTATTGTCCTTTTGACCAAAGATGCAAGTATGTCATGTAACTTTCAGCCCTCTATCACTGCTAGCATGTGTGTGCTTCTTTAAAGCCTTAACTTTTTTTTTTTTAAATTGATCTCCTGAATGGCTAATGCATTTGCTGCATTCCACGTCATAAATTTTGCAAGGGAATAATAGATCCCACTCTGTCCACTGTTCATTGCATAATAATGGTACTGTACAGCCAAACTTTATTGAAGTTGTAGAGTAAGCCAATAGGGGCATGCCAGACAGACCAAAAGTTGTATGTATTTTATAATGAATCCATTATATCAAGGTATCAAGGTTCTGATTAAAATTCATCTTCTTACATGAAAAACTGGTAGGTGAGGATTCAAGATACAATTCTTTTCAAGAACTATCAAAATATTTCCCCTATTCAAGGTAGGCATGGATCTTATTTTACCCCTCTCTCTCCCCCCACTCTTACAACTAGAATTTCATTAGCATTCCAAGTAAATAGGTCCGAGACAAATTCACCCCTTATGTACGTGGGTACAATTCTGACTTCAGTGGATGCCAGCAATGATTTGGGGCCTTTGCATCTTACTCATTATTCCCCTTCTGTCAAAAAGGATTAATGTGAAGAAAAATGTACCACAGCAAGAGCCTCAGACACCTCATAGTCCCCCAGGGATCTCACTAGGTCAATATATTGACCTTGGAGATGCTCAGTTACTATAAAGATGGCACCAATACAAAGGTTTAAGTAGACAGAGGACAGTTTTCACTTCCTAGAAAAGTCAGAAACTTTTCCAGTGGAATCATTAACTGTGAGCCTCCACATCAGGCTAGTAATTCATCAGTGATTAGTAAAGAATTTGGATCCCCAATCCAAAGAACAATTTCCTTTGATTACTTTACCTGCACTTGTAGGAAGTGAGTGATATCCTTCAAAATTCATCAGTACATGGTATCATGACAGGACCTGCATTGCTATTAGGCAAAGAAGTTATCTACCAGGAGGGAATCAGAATATAGAGAAAGAATGCTAAGAAGCAGATGCACACTTCTTACTAAAAAACATTCACATTTTCAACATTACATTATTAGCTGCATTGCCTAATGACCTTGAAAACAAGTTCTCTCTGTCAGGTAAAGTATGGTAATGTCTGCCAGTATTTAAAAAAAAATCTCCCTATGTACAACTATGACACAAGCCCTCACTAGTCAGAAGTTGGGATGATCCTGTAATGTTAAAGATTTATTCAGCTACAAAGTTAATGGTTGAAATATTACAAACATCGTAGATGACGAGAACATGGTAGTATAATTTCTTCTGAAACCACTAAAACAGACAGCAAATGAAATAATTCAATGTCAGCATAAGCCTTGTACTGTAAACAAAGAACAAGACAGCTATAAATGTGATCTTGAATATGGCATTCTGAGCCACATGGGTTCCACTAACAAATTATATACACACACACAATTTTAGGAGATTCTTGCAAAATAGCCTGAAGTGTTAGAACATGAAAAAAAACTATTGAGTGTGGCAGTTATTTCTCACTGGAATGGACTTTCTTCAACAAAACCTTCAATGATTGTCGAGTATCTGTCAGAGGCAAAGGAAAAATCAAATTAATGATAATGTGCTGTTATTCAATCTGTGATGGAACACCAAAAGCTAAGTGACCTCATTCAAAAATGTGATAATCTAGTTACAGCCTTCAATCACTGATTATCATTCCTAAGGCTACCATATAAAGACTTTCTGAATTGCTCTTAAGTTAATTGTGAACAAAATTTTAGCTAATACATTTAAAGTGAGTTTGAAAGTTCAAAATTACTTCAAGCAAAGATTTTAAAATGGAGAAATATTGTTTTTAAATGGTTTTTAGTGATGAAAAACTTGGCCATGATATCATATAATTTTATTTCATTTTGCTTCCATCGTTGAAATTGCAAAATAACTTTACACTAAAACAGTTAGAGAACTGATCAGCAGGAAGAAAAAAAAAATGAAGTATTATATGCAAAGGAGAGGCACTACAGTTATAAAGGAGTTTTGAAATGAAAGGACTTGATGAGACAAAGACACTAAGCTCATTCCACAGAGAAAGAGACCTATAGGAGAAGACTCTTGCACCAAGTATGAAGAGTTTGTGGATGGACCGAGGCTACTGATGGATAGGTGAAGGAAGGGGGGTGAAGAAAGAAGAGGGATAAGAGGCAAGTTCCTGGAAAGTCAGAATATTGTAGTGCTCCATTTTAAGAGACAACTGCTTGTGCAGTCCAGTGACGAAAAGTTGCACTGAAGGAAGAAGCATTTGTAGTCAGCATTCTGTAGTAAATACTAGTCTAGGTGAATATTCAAACATTTAGTGCACAATAGTTAATACTGAGTTCACAGTTGCACAATACTTTAACAGTCTATAAGTCAGCACTCACTATTTCAGGCAATCTGGTCTCCTTGTGGTTAGTTCTCCACACTGTCGTGAAAGATCCAAAACTTCTTGAAGCTTCTGGATTTAGTCATGCTCCCTAGTTCTGCCAGGGATCAGATGGCTGCAAAGGCAGAGTCCTGAGAGCTTGGTGAACCCATATGCCACTGGTGTAATATGGCAAGTCCCAGGTTCCTGTCTAGACATGGATCTAAAAATCCATTTTCCAAAACGAAAAATAGTATGTTGCACTCGTTATGCTAGATTAAACAGCAGCAACTGCATGACATTTCAGTGTGGTCTTTATTTTGAAGCATGCTGTAAATGCCATCGACCCAAAGGAACACTCTTGGCGGGTGGCAGTCGATACGTTTTTCAGAATGACAACAACTGATGTAATGGTTTTCACACTACCCAGGCAGTTACTTCAAGTAACTTAAGATGTTAAAAATAGATGTGTGGGTTTTTCCAGTATAAGCCACAAGCAAGAAATTATTATTATTATTATTCAGTTTACTGAGGCAAGATGGCCAATTTAGTCTGGTGGGCCCTGCACTTTTCTTGGCGGGGAGCTAAGATGGCCCCCTCTGCCCCTGCTCTTGGGTGCTGAGGGCTCCACTACCAGCCCGGGAAGGTGGTAGAGGAGGGAAGCGGGGGAGGGGTCTGGGTTTGCTCCTTGCTCCAAGTCCCAGCCCCTCTCAACCCCTGTGGGTTTCTTACCCTCGTCCCCCTTTAGGTGGGGTTACCCTCGGTCCTTAGACACTGGGGGGAAGGGAGTCTCCCTGTCCTGCTGGGCAGCGTCTCCCTTACTCTAATTCTCAGGTCTTCCAAAGCTCTCAATCAAGCTCCAGTCCTTCCTCCTCCTCCACCACCTCTGTGTGCCTGACTCAGGGGGTTTTATTAGGTTCCTAACAGGGCTTTAATTGACTGCAGGTGCTTCAATTAACCTGCAGCCACCTTCCTACCTAGTCTACAGGGAACCATGCCTTAATTTGCCTTGAGCTTATATATTTCCCCACTAGCACTCTCCCACTGCTCCCTGGCCCTCCTGTATCACATAACCTATATAGTGTCACTTTGGATGGTGAAACATTTGGCTTGCTGATCTATATCATGAACATTGGGATGAGGTCACTTGCTTATTCACACACTGAGAAATTACTATGAGCATTGAGCCATTTATTAAAATGGGAGAACACAAGAAAAGACAAAGCTGACAAGTTCTTAACCGGCAGCATGTCAACAGAATTTTCACCTTGTGAATGTCTGGAGATCCTGTTCCCAATAAAGTTCTCACTGACTTTTAGCAAGCAGAATTTGGCCTTTAGCAGAAAGATTCAAAGACTGAAAAATAAGGTAGAATGTCAACTGTTGTCTCAGTGAAAGTGAATGAACTCTTTCTAGAACTGTCAAATTATGTTTCAGAAAGTTACTTCCTAATGTCATATCCAGGAAGGCATTGAATGTCAACCTAGCTGGATTTTAGAGCTTTTCTTTCACTTAGTCTGGGCAGCAAGCTTTCTTCAACAAAACTATTAAGTGGTGGTTAGCAAAAGCATTACTGACCACAAAACAAGAAATCCTCAGAATAGAACTATTCTAAAATTTATTCCAAACCCAATCATTAGCATTAAAACCAGATGACAAAACAAGGAGTAATGGTCTCAAGTTGCGGTGGGGGAGATTTAGGTTGGATATTAGGAAAAACTTTTTCACTAGGAGGGTGGTGAAACACTGGAATGCATTACCTAGGGAGGTGGTGGAATCTCCTTCCTTAGAAGTTTTTAAGGTCAGGTTTGACAAAGCCCTGGCTGGGATGATTTAATTGGGGATCGGTCCTGCTTTGAGCAGGGGGTTGGACTAGATGACCTCCTGAGGTCCCTTCCAACCCCGATAGTCTATGATTCAGACATGCTATAACATTTTCTCTTCTGGGATCTAGCTTTATGGCATATGTTTCAGGTGTTTGTGCTAACTGAGATCTCTGGTGTTGGTCACTTTCAAAGGAGAGATTATTAACATTAGCTGATAAAAGTGGAACTCAAGCATGCATGCCTTTGAGTTACAGCTGTGACAATGCCCAGAGGGGCCAATAAACAAGAGCAAGACTTTTTTGTGATTTGATGTAGTTAGACAATTACACAGACAGCCACCAATACACACACTGCAGGACACTGAACTTGTAGCCAAGTAGGAATAAGACCTACAGTACTTAATTAACTGGGTTTCTAATACTTTACTCCTTTACCCTACTCGGCATAGGCCATGTGTGTTCTAGTTTCTGCTTCTTTCACAAGTCTCAGGAATCTGGGTCTAGCCCAACACAATTCCTAGGGGAGTGTGTGCCTACATTGTCAAAATAAGAAAAATGTTCTTTCACAGGCAACTGAAATATTACTCTCATTCTCTAGCTAGCTTCTTAAAGGAAGTTACAAAAAAACATCAACTGAGTTTAACAGTTTGACAGCATTACTGTATGCAGTGTTGTAGCAGCGTCAGTTCCAGGATATTAGAAAGACAAGGTGGGTGAGGTGTATCTTTTATTGGACCAACATCTTTCGACGAGAGAGATAAGCTTTCTAGGAGCTCTGTGTAAGCTCAAAAGCTTGTCTCTCTCACCAACAGATGTTGGTCCAAATAAAAGATATCACCTCACCTACCTTGTCTCTAATGCTGAACATTAATCAAACAAACCAACAATACTGAATAAATCTTCAGCCGTAAATGATGCCAACTGGAAAGCAAAAGTCAAAGAGATAAAAGAAATAAGGTTAAGTCTAAGAAATAAAAGGAGCATAAAGATTCAGATTCTGCAGAAGGAACGTGATGTGTTTGACAGCCATGGTCTAGATCAATGCTAAATAACAGCAGTTCTTTCTGCTTATTAGTCAGATGCCACGAAATGCACATCAAGGTAAATTCTAAGCACTTTACAGAATTCCTCCTCCACACACATACTCCTGAAAACTACTACTTTTTAAAGGTTGCAAACTAGCTTGAGTTCTTGCAAAAAAAATTTCATGGCTCTATGCTGTATCAGAGAGCAAAATTGTGTTTCACTACCAAGAGACAGAGACTTTTATTTTCCCAACACCATCTCCCCAACTGTTTTTTTTTTTGTAAGTGACTAACAAGTTTTAATTTGTTCTTTGGCCTATTCTGTATTTGTCCGTAAAAGACAAATATGCTGTGTTCATTGACTTTATTGGGATCCATGATCCTTTCATAGCCTGTCACAGTACTTTAAATTAGATGCCAGATCTGTCAGCACCTGTAGCATTAACTATCCCAGGATCTTCCTACCAAACATATGCTGAATCTCTGAATCATCACGTGTTAGCATCATGAATAGCCTGACTTAGGACTGCCTAAGGATGCAACTATGATGGGTTTGGTCACAGAAACATGCTGAAACTACCTCTGAGCACGTTTTCCCTGCCAGCCTGGGATTCCAGAACCCTGCCTTGTCGAGCCAGACATGCTACTCCACTGCAACACAGACCCAGGTCTGGTTCCCGCCCTCAAAGCTGCAGACTTTAACCAAAAACTGCTCAGCAAATCACCTGTCTTCAGCACCCAGACACTTAGTTCCTAATGGACGCCAAACCCCAAATAAATCTGTTCTACTCTGTATAAAGCTTACACAGGATAAACTCAAATGGTCTGCTCTCTATAACACTGATAGAGACATATGCACAGCTGTTTGCTCCCCCAGGTATTAATCACTTACTCTGGGTTTACTAATAAACAAAAGTGATTTTATTAAGTATAAAAAGTAGGATTTAAGTGGTTTCAGGTAATAACAGATAGAACAAAGTAAGTGACCAAGCAAAATAAAACAAAAATGTATTAGGCTTAGATTTGCGTGTTAAGAAACTGAATGCAGGTAAATCTCACCCTCAGAGATGTTCCACTAAGCTTCTTTCACAGACTAGACTCCTTCTTAGGCTGGGCCCAATCCTTTCCCTTGGTACAGTTCTTGTTCGTTCCAGCTTAGGTGGTAACTAGGGGATTCCTCATGACTGGCAGCCCCCTTTGTTCTGTTCCACCCCCTTCTATATCTTTGGCACAAGGTAGGAATCCTTTGTCTCTCTCTGGGTTTTCACCCTTCCTTCTAAATGGAAAGGCACCAAGTTTAAGATGGATTCCAGTATCATATAACATGTTCACATGTCCAGTGAGACTTCTTTACTCACTGGCTGGCACCCATATATACAAGAAGGCTTACAAGTAAACAGAGACAATTACAACCAACTGTCCTGTCCCAGTTAATGGGAGCCATCAAGATTTCAAGCCACCATTAATGGCCCACACTTCGCATAGTTACAATAGGACTTCAGAGTAATACTTTATATTTCTAGCTTCAGATACAAGAATGCCACATTCATACAAATAGGATGAACACACTCAGTAGATTATAAGCTTTGTAATGATACCTTACAAGAGACCTTTTGCATAAAGCATATTCTAGTTACATTATATTCATATTCCAAAGCATATTTTCATTAAGCATATAGAGTGCAATGTGACAGCAACATGGCTTGGGGCTTTAGATGGTATCTCTTCTGAAGCTAACCAGGATGAGGGGAATTTTCTGTTTTTCCCCCATCAATCAGTAGAAGAAAAGTCAGAAGTTTGCCCATATTGCCTTAGTATACATTAATGATTGTAAGTGGACATTTTTCACCTTTTACATACCATGGTCATGGGACTGTAAGAGGACATATTGGCACCTTAGGACTTGACTATTGAATTTTAAGAAGTATTTGCCTAATCTTCCGTTCTCTAACAAGCTACATTTTCATGTCCCAAAGCAGTACTGTGCAGACTCCTGATTTTATCTGCTATGTTGGAATACAGTATGTTTTAGTCATGCACTTCATTTCCACCACACTTTGCTCTTGCAGCCTTTTGAAAAAGCAGCAAATATTTCCTCCAGAGATAAGCAGCAACTGTGATTATCCATGTTAAGCCATATTGCTATGTCCTGGCTGTTAGAGTACTGGAGCGTATACGTTGCCATACTTTTCCACCTTGTCAGCAGCAATTTTGTTGTTGCTGCTAGATTCCCAGAAGGAAAAGAAAAAAAAAACAAAACCAAATTTCATCGGTTTCACTCTCCCCCAAAAGAAACCAAATAAACCAATCAGCAAAAACCTCCACTTGAGCACCTACTCCTTTGCTAAGATAAAGTAAATGGAATCCCCAGGAACAAAAAAAATCTGCAGACCTGTTGACTGAGGCAGCTACCGGATTGACCAATTTGTAGGATCAAAGGCCACTTTTGACATCAACTGATCTGGTATGTGGCTTGTCCAGATTAATTCAAGAGAAAGGCACTTACTGATTCACAATCAGACACGTACACATTTTATTAAGGATCATTTGAAAAAAAACCTCAAAGGAATAAAACTTCCTAGTTCGCGGATAATTGAGCCTTGGGGCTTAAATTAATATCAGATTAATATTTGTCCATTGTATTGAAATATGAAGCACTCTAAGTGCAGCAACGTAAGATTAGGAGTATATCACCTTGAAGTCTTGTATGAGCTCTTCTCCTAGATTCTTCCATCACTACAACCATGACTGTTAGCTCTAGAAACGGACTCAATTCTTAATGACAGTACTGTGAGTTTCTGGAACTCCCTTTCTTCCATTCACTGACTGCTTCCTGATGAGGAGCACACAGACCAAAACTTGTCAGACCATTAGCCCCTGCCAAATTACACAGATGCTGGACTAGGTTGACAGAACTGTCCTTCATTAAAGAGAATGCAGTTTAGGTGTCTGTCAGGAGGGCAGGAGACTATTGTGAAACATTTTTCGGCATGGAACACGGGCTACAGAAAAACAAAACACATCAAGCCTTACAGAAATTAGGGATGAAAGTGGGTGCCATGATCGGCCGAACCTGCAGGTAAACAAACTGGCCCAGCCTGCCAGGGGCTTTCCCTGAACAAGTGGCGGAACAAGTTTGGGAAACACTGGTCTAGTGGTTTAAAAAACAAACAAACAAAACAGTCAAACATTCATGGGTTCTGTTCCCAGTTCTACGGTCTTACATCTTCATAATATGGGGGAGGGGGGGGATAAAAACTTCACAAATGAATTTGCCATCATAATATAGTTGCTGCAAAGAGATGTTTGTAAGACTCAACAGTTGTAAAGCACTTTTGAGATTCACGTGACAGGTGCTCTGTGCATGTACAAAATATTATTCCAAGGGTGTGAAAGTAGCAAAAACTTAAGTTCTCAGATTTTTACAAAAATAGAGTACAAAACCACAAGATGAAATGCCTCATGAGAGGTGCTAAAATATAATCCCTGTGCTAAAATTAGTACTTCTGAAAAGAAAAAGATGATCATCAGTGGGTTGTAGCTGTAATGACAGAGTAACTTTGCACTCTTTCAAAATAAAGATTTTGCAAAAAAGAGTGCTAAGCCAACTTCTTAGCTGGTTAGTGCTCAGCTGTTCTGAAAATAAGGCATAGATTTAGGTGGCTAAAAGGATTCAGAAGCCTTGTTTTAGGCATCCGGGTATGAAAGATTTTAGATTTTAGATTTAATAGTTCCGATAGTCACAAAGTTTTGATCTGTCATCATCTGCATCATGGCTAAAGTATTAACATGGCACAAGAACAGAGGGGCTGAGGAATATGAAATAAAATAGAAGTGAAATATGTACATTGTTAAAAAATCTTCTGTATCCAGACCTGAACACTGATCTGATTCAGGCCCTGTGCTACCTGTTGTTGCCTCCAACTAGCATTTCTATTTGCTTCTTTTTCGGCAATTACCCTACAGAAGTGGTATGAAATGGAGACTGCAAGCATCACATGCTGTTAAAGTCAGAATACTGGGCTATTATTTCAATTGTAAAAAGATAAATTTCCAGTAAATTATTAGACAGCAGACTACCCTCAGAGGGCGGTCACTCTGGCAGGTAGCCTTTCTAGACTTTCCTTAAGATTAATTCCTAACTATGCTCATTTACTTGTTGTAGGTTCCTGATTGGTTGGGTTAAGAATTTCCCATGAAGATGTGGAAGATTTACCACACACACACTTTCCTAGTAAAATTCAGGATGCCGAATTCCCACACTCCAGTGTCCATGAGAAAGTTCCATGTTAGACCAGGTTATGAGACCCTTTCTGATTTCTATTAAGAAATAACCAAGTTTAGTAAATTTCTACATTATGATTTAAACAAAGAATTATTTTGGTGTGTTATCACATACAGTATATGAGATCTGTCTATGACACGTTCTGCTATGGAAAGCCAATATATTTCTTTCATGATTTATAAACATTCTGTTCTTTCCATTTATCCTCTAGGAAAGAAAGAAACATCAGATCTGGGTTTTGAGATGTTATTTATGTACTTAAACAAGAATTAGAGATCCCCTCCCCTCCCCAAACAGTACTTATTTATATTTTATAACCTTTAATAAACGTGTCTTTGAACTTTCTGGTATTCCACAGTAATGGTCATTTACATCCAGGCTTATGGGAAACAAAGTTGACAAATCTTTTAACTAGGAATTTTATTTTATTTTTTTAATTAAAAAAAGACAGACAGACAGAGAGAGGTGTAGAGAGGGAGGGAGAGAGAGAGAGAGAGAGAGAAAAAAAATCCTCCCAAATGAACATCACTCTTACTATGAAAGAATTTACCTTTAGACATGAGAGTTTCTCATTTGTAGCCCAACAGAAAAATTCTGAAAATCAGACTTGACTCGAAGTTGCCAGGTGGCAACTTCTCTAATGTTTCAGTATGACTCACTTTGAGGAATTTTAAAATTTCTGGATACAAATTCTTATATTTATAGTTGGACAAAACATGGTTCCCTGGTTTGTCAACTTTTACTGGGTTATGTTAATACCTATACATCTAAGCCATCTGGGTTAATAACCTGCTAAATAATATTTAGTTGAGGTACCAGTGTATATGACTCAGATTTTTTGAATACTTGTAGTTTTTAAATCTTCCACCTTCGCCAAACAAATCTTCCACCTTCGCCAAATGAGCATCAAGGAAATACAGCCAAATACTACGTTCTTTTGTTTATTTTGTTACCATGGTACATAATATTAACATTTTATTTTCACTGCCTTGTTCTGCATGATTTTAGCATACAAAATAGTAAATTGAGCTTAAATTTAAAAGAATGATATTTTACAATTTCTTCTAATATTTATGTAATTGTAATATTATGTAATTGTACTTCACACTCAGTAGTTTAATAAAAATAATAATAAAAAAAATCAACCATTGCCTCCCACCTCCAATTATTTGGCTGGAAATTATTACTATCTCCAATAGAAGTTCTACCTTAAAATGGGGCTTGCAGGTGAAAGGGAGAACACAGACTGCTATTTAGAAGTAGATCACTTTACAAGTCCTGTATAAAGGCCAGCTTTTCAAAATCTGCTTCAAAAACTGTTGATTAAATTCTGCATGGTTATTTTTTGAGCAAGCATTTACAGAGAGATGTCATTGCAAGGTTTTCCCTACGCAAAAACTTGATGTAAAACTACGGCCATGTAAACCAAAGACTGCTTTGAAAAACTTCCCTGAAACACTAGTTTCAAAATCTGAATTATAGTATCTAAAGATTTTGAGATTAACGTCACACTGAACACTGGAAAGATCTGTTCTACATTGCACAAGAGACCCCTTTCACCATTCCTTTAAGAACAAAGGTGTATTTATTACTTCACTACTTATCTGAACTCTACACTACATTTTCTAGCAAAACATGCACTGCTGTTGTGCGATAAAGAACCCAGCACCAAACTGTGAACATGTTGACTGAACAACTTTAAACCCTCCAGGCAACACAGGAATACAAGCTGTTCTTTTAAACTAATAAATGCTGGTTAAACTCAAAATAAAGAAAACAAAAACCAATACACAGAGCTGAGAAGGTAACTCACCATATTCCTTGGCTCTCTAGTTCAGGGATGACAATTTGCAAACAAACTCTTCTGCCCACTATGCCTGGCCTGTATTGATGTGTGTCTCCTAATAACTTCAGCAAGAGATATTTAAAGTTTCTCATTTAAATGAATAGTCTAGCAATAACTGCATGCAAGAAAGAAGACAGTCAAGAAGAGGGAAGTAAACTCCTCCAAGATCAATTTACTTCCAAACCTTCAACCCAAGAACAACAGCACAAATGAAACCAACATAGGGAAATTAAGTTGTACTGCCACAGACCACCTACCCTTTACCTTGCCATTTCACCATTGCCATCCATCCCATCCTCAATCAACTTTCAAAATCAAAGCAGTTAAAGAAGCTAGGAAAATAAGATGTAGGACAAACATTTTAAGAGAGCCTAAGTACCTTTAGCAGCCCAAATCCCATTTTCAAAAGTGAGGTAAGCCTTTGGAAGCTTACGTGTGACTGAGGCAGCGGGATTTAGGATCTTAAATGCCTACATCACTTTCAAAAATGGGAATTATGTTTTTTGAAAATTTAAACCATATCTTTTCTCCTTTAAAATATTTGTAAGCCCTCCAGTCCTCAAATATAGAGCCATTTTTTTAAATAACTAACAGTGACATCCATTCACTATTATTCATTCTTCTCAATATTATTTAATTTATCGAATCTCTGTTTTTGGGGAAGAATGAGACCACTGCAGCAAGGCAAATCTGAAAATAAAGTCCAGAGTACTCACATTTCCTTACCCGCCTCCAATCTGGTTTTAAGCCTCAATATATAGAGAGGCTATACCTGTCTCCTTTTAGTGATGGACAAAGATTAAGTATCCCTATGGTTTCCTTTTAGCTCTGTGACATACCTTTGATATGGTTGACCATCAGACATGTCTGTCAGCTACTCTGTTTGGCTTGGCCCATGAAGCCCCCCCATCCTCTAATTATCTAATGCAGAATGCAACAACCCGACAGCTACTTAAAAGTGCTTCTTGCAAAGTTACCCTACACTTGTGCTCTATGAACAGCGCAGTATTGCTAAGGCTGCTGATTTGTTTCTAGGTGCACTTCAGTGTTGGTTGTGCTCTATGCTTTGGGTCCTAGCTCACTTTTGGCCTCACTCCTCACATTTTATGTTGACATTTGTGATCATTTGAAATGCTTGAACTAATACTAGCCCCCATATTTAAACAGTTTGGCACTGGCAGTGAGGTGTTCTTTGTGACTTCTCCAAAACTGGGGAAAAACAAAAACAAACAAACCACCACAACCGTCTCCCCATCCCCTTGCCTAACAGCCTCCAGATCCACTGTCCTTCAGTACCTACTTCAAGTCTATCTGTTTACTAAGGATTTTACCAAGAGAGTGGGTTAGAGCTTAATGAGTTCTTGGGCTGGTTATTTTGTTTTATTAATTCACATGGTTTTTGCTCGTGTGTGTCCTGAAATACTGTTTGGTATGTGTATTTTATGAATAGAGATGTTAAATATGTTACATATCTATCCAGAATTTTATCCTTTGATGAAGAGCAACAAAAAACTGGACTTGCTCATCATTTTAAGAAGTATTATATTCATGGATATAAATTAGCAATTGTGGATGGTTCATTACACAAAGTAAAACTATTTCCCCACGTTTATCCCCCCTGCTGTTCCTCAGACGTTCTTGTCAACTGCTGGAAATGGCCCACCTTGATTATCACAACAAAAGGTCCCCGTCCCCCGTCCCCTCCCCCGCTCTCCTGCTGGTAATAGCTCACCTTATCTGATCACTCTCGTTACAGTGTGTATGGTAACACCCACTGTTTCATGTTCTCTGTGTATATAAATCTCCCCACTGTATTTTCCACTGACTGCATCTGATGAAGTGAGCTGCAGCTCACAAAAGCTTATGCTCAAATAAATTTCTTAGTCTCTAAGGTGCCACAAGTCCTCCTTTTCTTCTTCCTCAGTAAGAAATTGAAACCTTTAATTCATAATCAATCTCTTCCAATGGCGTTTAAAAATTAACTACAATTAACATTTCCCAGTGCGCGTGTTTTCCTAAAGGATATTCTGTTAGGAGGCTATGAAGAAGGAACAGAGGATGGAAGATTCTGCTCCCTTTGGGAGAGATCATTGCCTGTTTGTGGCAGAGAGGGGAAGATGTAGAAGCACCCCAGTACTACGGTAACAGGCACTTTACCGATGAATGTAGCCATTTCTCTCCACACATTCCCTGCCCAAGAAAAATCTAGTTTAAGTTTATAAAAGTAGCCTTTTGAATTAGTCTAACATTGACAGTAGAATTTTGTAAACAGGGAAGGATGAACACCTAAGTGCAATACATAATGGGGCTTGCTTACCAACCAGAGCCTTGATCCTGACGTTGGATTTGTGTGAAAAGGACACTTGTTCAAATATGCTCAGCTGACTAGTAATAGTCTGCCAGTGCAGCTCTGATCGTAGCACCAAAACACAGAGTTTAAACCTCTTCTGCAGTTTTTTGTTTGTTTGTTTTGTTTTTTTAAAAACAGGAGGCATTTTACTGCTTCAAAGGAATTCTTTACTTTACCAGAGCCAGAAGAGGATGTGTTGTGCCCATGCTGAGTTGGGGTTCCAGGCATGTAAGAGATCAAAAAAGGACTCAAGAGTTTACTCAAGAACTTGACAAGATGAAGTACTTTTCTAGGTTATAGAGAGAGGTCTTCTTGTTAAGCAAGAAGTTTAGCAACTACTTTCGAACACAAAGGCATTTTATCTTTCCAACTAAGCTCTCAACACTTCTATACTTGCTTTACCAGAGCACATCAAACAATTTAAGGCAAATCAGTAAAAACATCCAGTTCTCCCCACCTCATTTGGTTTTTTAATATAAAGAATGAAAGAGTTAAGTTTTTTTTTATATCCAAGCTGACATTAAGTGACGTACCAATTTTATTCTGTTGTTAAGGAGAGACAGCTAATTATTTCTTAATGTGGTATTATATGCAAGTTTATTCTATAATATACCAATAGATCTACTAGATATAATCAAGCTATAACATAAGCTTTCATATTTTCCCCTCTGTCTTCTTCCCTCTCCCAAATATATTTGATTCTCCTTGTTTTCTGTGGTTTAACTACTGTATTCTGCTTTAAAATAAAGATCACAGAAAAATTAAAACAGTAGCGAATTATTTTCTTCCATTCCACCCACCAATTCAATTCCTTTGTGCCAAACAGTTTAAGTTACCTTTTGTTTCATGTCAAGGTTTCCTCAGGCACCATTGCTCTTTCCAAGCTGCAACAGCTCAGACAAGATGGCTCTCGAGTCCAGTTTAGGATTATTATAAATCTTAAAAAAGAGTTTACAAATCACTCACTGGGGATTACAATTTAAAAACCAAAAACAAACACCACCACTCACAGAGTCAGAGATGTGGGTCAAGAGATATGCCATACCTCAGAGATTGCAGTGATGCAGAAAGCCAACATCAAAGTCAGCATGTTTTATGCAAGCCTGACTCAGTTTGTGCAAAAACTACTCAAAACATTGGAGATACAAGTCGGAACAGTAACTAGAAAGACAGCAATAAAACACACACAGTTTCCAGAAAGGATTCACTGTAAAATGGCACCTGAAATACCTGCCAAATATTTTCTCTCTGAATGCTTGAATATACTTCCAGAAAGTTTAGTTCTCCAAGTTCCTACACATAACCTTAAACAAGGACATACTATTGTACTACAACCTCTCCAACTGGGAAGCTATCATAACACTTTTCAGAGTAACAGCCGTGTTAGTCTGTATTCGCAAAAAGAAAAGGAGTACTTGTGGCACCTTAGAGACTAACCAATTTATTTGAGCATAAGCTTTTGTGAGCTACAGCTCACTTCATCGGAATAAATTGGTTAGTCTCTAAGGTGCCACAAGTACTCCTTTTCTTTTATCATAACACTGTAGCTAACACTTTTGAATATATGGACCATTAAAAAGACTACAGGTATGTTTGTGATATAAACAGCATTCATTTGGATCGGTGTGATATACGTAAGGTGACTGTTGCCCCCTTACTAACATTCATAGAATCATAGAATATAAGGGTTGGAAGGGACCCCAGAAGGTCATCTAGTCCAACCCCCTGCTCGAAGCAGGACCAATTCCCAGTTAAATCATCCCAGCCAGGGCTTTGTCAAGCCTGACCTTAAAAACCTCTAAGGAAGGAGATTCTACCACCTCCCTAGGTAACGCATTCCAGTGTTTCACCACCCTCTTAGTGAAAAAGTTTTTCCTAATATCCATTCAGTGGGAGTGTTTTGGTTGGCTAGCTCCCAGTACTAAAAGGGGAAGGGTCTAAGGGAAATCAGGACCCTGAGACTGACAGCCCCCAGGAACAATGGGGAAGAGGCCAATGCTCCAGGTCAGCCTGAATGACAGGGCGGGCAGGCTAATCAGAGAGTCAGAAGGCCAGGGAGGTCCCATCCTCTATGTGAGCTGGATTTGCCTGGGTCACACAGAGTGGGGCCGAGCTAAGGAGAAAGCAGGGGCCCAAGGTAAGCTGGGGAGCAGACCCGGGCCAGATCCAGAGAGACCAGAAAAGCAGCCCAGAGAGAGCAGACCCTGTCCTGGGAGCAGAGCTGCAGCAACCAGAGTCAGAGGGGCCAGAAAAGCAGCCCATGAAGCAGGTCAGTGCTGGGAGCAGAGTCACAGAAGCAGCCTGCAGAGGAGACCTGCCTGTCCTGGAAGCAGAGCTGTAGCAACCAGACCCAGAGGGGCCAAAGAAGCAGCCCAGGGAGCTGGAGGCAGAGCAGCAGTGGTGAAGCTGGGGCTGGAGCAGTCCAGAGCTGGGTGTGGTGAGCAGCTGGGGAGAGCGAGGGGGACCCTGGGCAGCGGGCCCAGCACAGGGAGACGCCTCAGCCAAGAGCCTCTGCAGGCCAGGCTTGGATCCTAACCCCAACAGGGCGGGGGCGACACTGGGAAGAAGGGTCCTACCACTTAGAGCCTGGTGGTGTCCACACACACTAAGAGCAAGTGTCCAACCCACAGCATCCCTGCAGCACAGCCAGGGCCTGAGAAGGCGGCCTGGGACTTACAAGGAACAGACGGTGAACTGCCCTGACATTCCAGAGACACTGTTTGTGATGTTCCCTGCCACAGAGCGGCTTGATGTGTTTCCTTTAACCTTTCCCATTTTTCCTTTTTAAAATTAATTGTTGATTAAATAACTTACATTTGCTTTAACTTGTATGTAATGGTCAGTGGGTCAGAGAAGTGCCCAGTGCAGAGAGAGTACCCCGGAGTGGGGACACCCTAGCCCCTGTCCTATGTGACCACAGCAGGGTTGGGGGAGTCGAGCCCCCCAGGAATCCTGGGCCCAGCCTTGTCAGGGTTATGAGGACTGCCAGACAGGAGAGTGGAAGGGAAGTCCCCAAGGGCAGGGAGGACTCTGGGTAAAGGAAGTGGGAGTGAGGACTCCAATCCTTTCGCTAGCCCACTTCACCGGGGTAGTGCAGAAGCCAGGAAAGTTCCCCACAAGAGTGGGACTATTCCCCTGCTTACATATGCAAAACAGGAGTACCCTAGATTTGGCAATTCCTGTTTAGGAGTGGGCTTATGGGTCAAAGGGAAACAGTTTCTGGAACAGAAGATATTAGTGTGTAGACTGCTTTACCTCAAAGCCACAGTCTCTGCTTCTTAAAAGCCAGTGTTTCTTTATTTAGTTGGGGTTTTTTGTTTTGTTTTTTAAAATTATTCCACTTTGTTTTCTGTTTTGGGCACTGCATGATGCATTTTCTGTTTCAATGAGCTTTCACTTTAATGAGAGAAATAAAAATTAAACCTTTCACCTCTCGCTCTCAAAAAAAAAAAAAAGAGATTTAAGTATGGTTGTCTAAATTTGGTCATTGGAATTGCTGGACTACATCAGCAGGAGATATTTTCTTGTTTACACTTCAGTTATAACCTCTAATTCCTAGCACATTTATCAATTCTCATGAGAAAAAGAGAATGCATGTGGTAATGGTGGCTTCCACATCCTCCACCACATAAACTCAAGTTCCATTTCGAGGAAACACTGCCGAATTTTCAAATTCTAATCTGTTGGTTAGTTCAATTTTATCACTTGAGAACAGCGAAATACAGCAGACTAAGACCCATAAACAAAGCCTCATCTAAATCACATAAAACAGTGGGGAGAATTTTGTTCTGTAAAAATTCAGACCTTTAATTTCTCAAAGGAGAAAAGCAGCTTGTTTAAGTGTTATGCTTTATTCTTATAAGGTCATTCAAATGAACAATATTTTAGACACTGACAATTATTTCTTCCAGTACTTCACTACATCCCCTTACAAGGAAACTAAGGGCAAAAGCATTGTGTTTATATTAGTATTTAAAAGCATGTTACACAGCATTAATCATGCTTTTGAGAGATTGAATTTTTGTTCTGATTTAAACATTCCCCGTGGTGTCTGGATTTACAAACACTGCAGCATTATGCTAGCGCATGAAACCCAGACAACAACAACAAACAGGCCACTCTAGTTTCAAAAGTGTGAGCTGAGGAAGATCTAAAAGCAAAACAAGCAGCATAAACTGTGAAAAGATGATCAGATATTTTAAAATGGTGCACTTCAGTAATCTAAAATATTATCGAAAGGGCTATTATTACCATAATGCTCAGAGGCCCCAATTCAAATGAGGGTGGTAGGCCCTGGCTGTACACAGTCCTGATCCTAAATAGTTTACCATCCAAGTCCCCAACCCCACAATTGACTGCACATGGATGGATCCTTGCACTAGTGCAGAGCCCCACTAGAGCAATTGAGTGGGTCTCTGAGCCCAGCACAAGGGTTTGACTACACGGAAACATTTACAGGATTGGGGCCTAGAAGATTGTTAAGGGTGAGAAGAGGAGACAAATGCATACAGTTTTCACATATATTCAGATGCATTGTTTATTTTAGCAACTTTAATTGAAATACATAAGTCCGTTCCAACCAAAGAAGTGTACAAAAGTATCAGTGCTCCTGTACCTGAAATCTTCTAAATTATATACTTAATATAAAGAATGAGGAGTACTTGTGGCACCGTAGAGACTAACATTTAAATTTATTTATTTATTGTTATAAATGTTAGTCTCTAAGGTGCCACAAGTACTCATCACTCTTTCTGCTGATACACACTAACACGGCTACCACTCTGACTTTAAAAAATAAACATAGGCAATGCAAGTTTTCCCAAACAGACTACCAATCATTGCAAAACCGTGACAAGACACCTGTGGTGTTGAGATGTTGCTTGTAATTATTAGAATTGAGAGCACTGGCTGTTAGGAGTCTGAACGGACAGGAAACAGGAAGGAGTGGGGAGGAGTTGAAGAGGGAGGGAGAGCTACTGAGGGTGCAGCAGGAGCTTGGAAAAGAAGTTTCCACTTTAAAAAATAAAGTCCTGTTGAAGTTCGTTAGTACCTTGCCTGGCTACAACAACATTTTGGCGACGAGGATGGATCTTCTGCCTCTGAACCCACCTGCACCCTTTCTACAAAGCCCAGGTGAGCCTCCAGTTGCTTTTACTGCCTGGATCCATATGTTTGAGACTTATCTGCTTGCCATCAGTGCTACAGAGATTTCTGAAGTAAGAAAGCGTGCTCTGCTAATCCATTGCCTTGGAGCAGAAGGGCAGCATATATTTTACACTTTTCCCCTTGCAGATGATAAATATGAGACTGCACTCGCTGCATTAAAGAACCTTTTTGTGCCAAAAGTGAATGTAGTAGCTAATCGCTACAGATTTCACGAGCGTGAGCAGAAGCCAGGGGAGACTACAATGCAGTATATTGCTTCCCTGAGGAGACTGATTGTAACTTGTGACATTGGGAACAGATTGAGAAAACAACCATGCTTTGTGTAAGAGGACACTTACTTCTAGAACCACAACTTACACTAGACAAAGCAATAACCATTGGTACCCAGACTGAGTCAGCTATAGCTGAAGCCAAAATAATGAGCATGGATACAGGAGGCATAGTCCAGGCTGTGACTCCTTTGCAAGAAAAGTTCACTATTGCTGCAGACAAACAAACAATTACAAGAGGAAAACTAATGAAAAAAAACACCAAATCAGCAAATTCAAAATACAGTAAAAGCATGCTTTCGCTGTGGATCCCCACAACACCTTGCAAGCTACACAGGATGTCCGGCAAAAGTAGTTCAGTGCAGTCATTGCAAAAAGATTGGGTATTTTGCTAAAATAGGTTGCAGCAGCCAGTTCAATCAACAGGTGGATGCAGTTACAATACCAGATGTTACTGTGCTGAGCATAGACAAAATCACTACTGCACGTATTCCAGAACAAATAAAGTGCACAGTAAACATTTCTGCCATATCCTCAGGCAAATCACACTCCATTCAGCTAATGTTGGACACTGGCTCAGCAGTATCTATACTACCTGATCCCATCTCTTTGCTTTACTTTAAAGATGTGCCTTTTACTGAACCCAAGCTTCACTTGGCTTGTGCTATTTGAAAAACCAGATTCCAGTACGTGGCTGCCTGCCAGCAATAGTTACTCTTGGTGATTGCTGTGTAACTGCAGATTTCTACCTTGTCCACAAAGGCACTCCTATCCTTGGCAGAGATTTATTGGCTGCTTTAAATCTCAGGGTAGTTAATGGACGAATTGATCTTCCTCAGCAAAGCACTCTTGTGGCACACACACACAGTTTCAGCTGGGACCCAACACCAGGTTGAGGAGAAACTCGGCTGTGCTTATGGGTTTCTGCATAAAGTTAAAATGCGGAATAACGTGATGCCTGTATGACAGAAATTACAGTGCTTACCATTTTCAGTCAGGGAAGCTGTTTCAGAGGAACTTAGAAAACTTGTTCAAGAGAACATTATTGAGGAGATCGACTCCTCTGAATGGGTTTCACCTATAGTGGTGACGCAGAAGAAGGGTGGAGGCATTTGCCTTTGTGTGGACTAAAGAGAGCCAAATAAAGCTATTGTGATTGACAGCCATCCTCTTCCTCACATAGAAGAAGTATTTGCAGAGCTCCGTGGAGCAAAGATGTTTTCTACTCTTGATTTGCAGACCGCATACCACCAGGTTAAGTTGCATGAAGATAGCAGAGACCTCACAGCATTTATTACACATGAGGGACTATTTCATTTTAAATGTGTTCCATATGGTCTCGCATCAGCCCCAAGTGCCTTCCAAAAAATGATGTCATTGATTCGGAAGAAACAACATGGAGTTCAGTGCTATTTGGATGATATTATCGTGTTTGGAAATACTTCTGAGGAGCATGACAATAACCTGCCGTCTGTACTAAACTGCATCAGCAAAGCAGGCCTCAAGCTCAATAGGTCCAAATACAAATTTAGATAAACTGAACTCTCCTTTCTGGGGCATACAATTTCACAGGCTGGACTAAAACCTAATCCAGCTCATATCCTGGCAATTTCAAATGCTCCTCCAACAGATTTTCAAGACTTACGTTCCTTCTTGGGTCTTACCTCCTGGTATGCAAAATTCATTCCCAATTATGCTTCTGTCATTGAACCATTACAAGAATTACTACAGGGAAGTTCAGCCTTAGTGTGGACAATGGATGCACAAGCTAGTTTTGAAACAGTGAAAGACTTGATTGTACATAGTCCAGTACTTGCACTATTCAGTCCTGCATTGCCCACAATTGTAACTACTGATGCTTCTGATCATGGACTTGGGGCTGTTCTCACACAACTGCATGAGGACAATACAGAGAGGACTGTTGCATTAGCTTCAAGGACACTAAGTAATGCTGAGAGAAAATATTGAACAGTTGAAAAAGAAGCACTTGCTTGTGTCTGGGCTACTGAAAAATGGAGAACTTACCTGTGGGGCCGCACGTTCAAGTTGCGCACAGACCATAGCCCTTTGACGACATTGCTCACCATAAAAGGACTAGGAAGAGCAGTATATTGTATTGCTAGATGGTCTGCAAGACTACTCTCCTTCAATTATTGTCATAAATATAAAGGGAAGGGTAAGCACCTTTAAATCCCTCCTGGCCAGAGGAAAAACCCTTTCACCTGTAAAGGGTTAAGAAGCTAAGACAACCTTGCTGGCACCTGACCAAAATGACCAATGAGGAGACAAGATACTTTCAAAGCTGGGGGGGGGGGGGAAACAAAGGGTTCTCTCTGTCTCGGTGTTGCTTTTGCCAGGACCAGAGCAGGAATGCAGGTCAGAACTCCTGTAAAAAGTCAGTAAGCAATCTAGTTAGATATGCGTTAGATTCTGTTTTGTTTAAATGGCTGATAAAATAAGTGGTGCTGAATGGAATGTATATTCCTGTTTTTGGGTCTTTTTTGTAACTTAAGGTTTTGCCTAGAGGGATTCTCTCGGTTTTGAATCCGATTACCCTGTAAGGTATTTACCATCCTGATTTTACAGAGGTGATTCTTTTACTTTTTCTTTAAATTAAAATTCTTCTTTTAAGAACCTGATTGCTTTTTCATTGTTCTTAAGATCCAAGGGTTTTGGTCTGTGTTCACCTATGCAAATTGGTGAGGATTTTTATCAAGCCTTCCCCAGGAAAGGGAGTGTAGAGCTTGGGGGGAAAGACGTTTCCAAGTGTGCTCTTTCCCGGTTATATCTGTTAGACGCTTGGTGGTGGCAGCAATAAAGTCCGGGGACAAAAAGTAAAATATAGTTTGTACTTTGGGGAAGTTTTAACCTAAGCTGGTAAAAATAAGCTTAGGGGGTTTTTCATGCAGGTCCCCACATCTGTACCCTAGAGTTCAGAGTGGGGAAGGAACCTTGACAATTATGAACTGGAATATAAGCCTGGAAACCAAAATGTGGTAGCTGATTGCCTTTCCCGCCTGCCTTTGCTTTCACCAGATGGTCCACCAGAGGATGAGGAGGTAGTAGTTGCACTTATTACAAGCACTCTCACTGCAGTTACAAGAGAACAATTTCAAGCTGCTTGTTCAGCATGTCCAATTCAACAAAAACTATGGGAATTTCTGACAAAGAGATGGCCCAGTAACCTTAAAAACCTGGACCCAGTTTTGCTGCCTTATTTTAGAGTTCAGGATGAACTTTCTTTGCTCGATGGTTTTGTGTTATGAGGTACACACTGGCTACTTGTGCCAGAAGAATTACTGTCAAAACTCATACACCTGGCACACGATACTCATTTAGGAATTGTCAGAACCAAACAATGACTACGGGATCTGTATTGGTGGCCAGGGATGGACTCTCAAACTGAAGCACTCATAAAATCCTGTGTCACTTGCCAAATGCACGACAAGACAGCAGTGACATGTACCCCTCCATTACAGCCTATTCCTCTTCCTGAATCTGCATGGGAAAAAGTGGCGATTGACATTGTAGGACCCTTTAATACTGCTCCAATTGATGGTTATTATGCCATCACCTTAACAGACTATTTCAGTAAATGGCCTGAGGTAGCGTTTACATTGCAAATCTTTTCTGCTACTGTAATTAAGTTCCTCTCTTCAGTTTTTAACAGGGAAGGTAACCCCAAAGAACTGGTTTCAGATAATGGTAGTCAATTTACTTCCCTGGAGTTTGAAACTTTTCTAGCACAGAGGAACATTTTACACAGAAGGTCATCCCTGTACTACCCTCAAGCCAATGGGGAAATCGAATGGTTTAACAGAAGTTTAAAAGAGAGTTTGCAAATGGCTAAACTGGAAGGGCGATTGTGGATAACCTTCACTACTGATTTCTTGCAAGCATACCAGGCCACATGACATGCCACAATGCAAAGATCGCCCGCAGAGTTACTGCATGGGAAATGGATGAATACTAAACTAAACATTGCTAGATTGTTAAAGGCACGACCTGAGGCCCCAACTGAGGATGATGTGAGAAAAACAGTTGAACAGAACCAAGCAAAGTATAAGGCTTTCACAGACAAGCGGCAGGGTGCTAAGGAACCAAAGTTTAAGTGTGGTTCCTTTGTTAGGATATGAAAACCTGGAATTTTATGCAAAGGGGACCATAAATTCAGAGCTCCTCTTAAAATCATAGAGAAGAAGGGAGCTTACACCTATCGACTTTCTGATGGGTGGGTATAGAATGCTTTTTATCTTGCACCTGCCTATGCACCAAGAGGAGATTATGCCAACACCCAGTCTGCATTGGATGACTTCACCGTAGTATCAACACAACAAGACACTGCACTGGAACTGGGGCTTGAGAGACGGCCTGTCAGACCCAGATGACTACCTGCCTGGACTTGAGACTTTGTTATGTAGTATCTATAGTGTTTTTAGTGTAATATTTCTGTCAACAATATAGTGCCTTGTTTCCTATTTGTTTCTGTGGTTAGAACAATAATCATTATTATAACTTGGAGAGTTTCTTAAGAGAGAAGGGAATGTGGTGGTTAGATGTTGCTTGTAATTATTAGAATTGGGAGCATTGGCTGTTGGGCATCTGAAAGGACAGGAAACAGGAAGGAGGGGGAGGAGTTGAAGAGGGAGGTAGAGCTACTGAGGGTGCAGCAGCAGCTTGGAAAAGAGGTTTCCACTTTAAAAAATAAAGTCCTGCTTGAAGTTTGTTAGTACCTTGCCTGGCTACTACAATAAAACCCTGAAGGGAGGCAGCACATAGTTGACTGCAAAATAAAAATCACGTTGAAACCCTTATGAATAGAAGGCTCAAGCAGAGACCAATAAGTTGCCGAGAAATGGGGGTTCTGCCATGTTAGTTTCAGAATTAAACATCCATCTTGGTATCTGATAAAGAACTCAGCTCATGGTTAATCATGATAAGACAACATGCTTTAAACATAACCTGTCCTTGTCTATAGTTGGCACCAAATTGTATTTAACATCATGTTAGAAAGCATTAATGTGTGTTAACAAGACATTTTCCCCCAATATGGGCATGGCCTCTGAAGATCACATTCACAAAGAGGCTAGATTTATTTATTTATTTTTTAAATTAAATCTTAGATTCTGGAACACAAGATGGCACCTCTTTCACAAGGAAGTACGAAAGCACCAAGCCACTACAAGCCAGCCCAGTTCAGCTTATGTGCATAGGGTGCTTGATTTTATATTTTCTGACTTCTAAGCATTTAATTTGCAAATGTAATGATTCACTAACATAGCTGTAAAAAAAAAAAAAAAAAAAAGATACTCCCACTTCCTCCCACTAGCAATATTTTAAAAGCAGTTATGTTACACCACAAACTGAAACATCTGTTAGGCAAATTATTAATTTATTATTTTGCTTTCAAAACAATTGCAAGGATTAAAAGCATTAAATGTTTGAGGAATATTAACCATAAAGCTTGTATGCTCTTAAACACAACTCTATTAATCTTTGCAGAGTCAATAAACTATGATTTTCCATCTATGTCATAGCTAGTTGGGATAAAGCTGGACACAAAGCTCCAGTATAAAGGGTGGAATTAAACAAAATAACTGCATTGAGTTACATATTCACCTTCCAAAGAAGGTATGAAAAACAGAACATGGTGGAACAGCCAAGTGGCTCATAACACAAAAATGGACTAATACAGAATTTGGAAAAATATTCAGTGGCCCAGAAATCCCAGATTTGTACATGAAAGAAGCTGTGTAAATGCAAAATGGCTGTGTAGGTGCAAATGGTCATCATCCATTGCCATTTTTGGTAGGGTGGGTCAGAAGACTTGGTCCTTCATGTTTGGCACATTCTAGCAATTGTCAGATGTTGAACTGGGCGTTGCTATATTTGTTTATAGTAGTAGATTTGTCTAAACCATAAATAGAGTCAGATTATTGTGTTTTTAGGGGGTATTGGGCAGCTTGAACGAAAGCCAACGATGAATATCCCACTGATTCATTAGGCATATGGATCAGGTACTATAATCTACTGGTGAGGGAGATGGGTAAACACTTATCTTTATACTAGTGAATGGAAAGCTGTTAAGAAATACTTGGAGTCAACAAAGCAGCAAAATCTCCATGGGAAATAAGGGGATGTTTGGAGGTACCCCAGAGGGCCATCAAGAAACACTCCACTAACCCTGCATGAGGATTTTGTAATAAAAATCTCAGGTAAACCCATTGTTTTGAATCCAGGACTGGAGCGCCATACAAAAATGAGTTACAAACATTTCGGAAGTCCAGACATTTTAAGACTACAGTTGGCAGTTGTTTGTTGAAACCATCTTTTCCAAATAAATTTTATTCACTTGTCTACCCCTCTCGCTCACCCTTCCTGCCCCCTACCCTCATTAAGGTCAGAACATTCAGGAAGTGGCATCTACTTCTGGGTGCCCAACATGAGACACATGGCAAGGCCAGCCTTAGGGGCAGGCATCACCCTGGGTGCCAACTTCCAGGGGGGACAAATCAACAGCTGAGGGGGTTGTGGGAGGGAGGGCAAATTGAGTGTGTGTGTGGGGGGGGGGAGGGGCATTCTTCTTTTCTTTTTTACTCAGCTGCTTGGAGGGGAAAAGGTGCCAAAAAAGTCTCTGCTCCGCTCCCCCCCCACCCCATGGGAAAACACGTAGGGCCAGCCCTGCATCCTGGCCCTGGTTTTCAGACATGCAAGCACCCATAACTCCAATTGAAATCAACAGCTATGCATATTGCAGGACATGCTATGTGCAATTGCCTAAATGGACTACTAATTCCTACAAACAAATACCTTTTCTTATTAAAAAAAAACCAGAACTAGAATTTAATTGCAAAAAATTGTTAATGCAAAGTTAAAGTTGCTGAGTGGTATGTTGTCCCTTTGCAGAATGTGGAGTTCAACAATTCTGAAAACCAGGAAAAGCACAGTTACGGCTGCTGAAAGTATCATGGACTGGGTACCCAAAAATTAAATAGTCCAATCAGAATCAGAGAACACTTTTCAGAAACTATGTTAATATTCAAGGAACCTCTTCAGCAGGAGTCTGAAATTTCACCACATTACAGACTAGGTTTATCTGCTAACTTGTAATGAGCTGTGCATTCACTCACTACAGGAGCTTTGTGTAAGTAAATGTGTTGGAGTATTTATCCCCACTTCGGAAAAAAGGGGCAGAGGAATAAAAAGTAGTATTTACCTGTGTGTGGTTTAATAAATAACTGACTTACACTGAACTGAGGCCCCAATCTAGCAGCTACTGAAGTCAATAGAAAGACTGCTATTTACTTTAATAAGCACTAAATCAGCCCCGAGTTGTTAAATCCAATATACATTCCCAGTGGTGTGGAACAGGTAACAGAGATGTAGTTAAGACAACTTCCATTACTTATGAATACGGCATTCTCTACAAAGTATTTTATATTACTTTTCCGCTCTCAGTATTAAATATTCCTATATTGCAGTTTACAAATTTGGGATTGAAATAAACGGTTTTATTTCTTTTAAAATGTACACTTTATATATAAAAGTGTATGTATGTGACCTTGTAACACTGATGCTCGGATTTCAAAGCTGATCTATAAACACAAGTGTACCACTTGGCCCCCAGTATTCATCTTCAGCTGCACAGCAGTCGAGTGGTGCAGCAGTGTCACTACACTTAAGGTGGGCATCACAATGTCGATTTAAAAGATCACCCTCTAAAATGGACATACTGAGTCATCCTCCTTTCACATTTGGTGTGCCTCAGAAGGGGACAGGGTAGGTTATTGATCCAAATAGGAGTTGAGCTAGGTGTTGCAGATAGAAGCCCGCACCCATCCCTCAAAATAGTGCTTCAGAACATTCCTAGGTATTTCCCTCCGCACTTTTTGCGCAGAGTTTGAGATTGAAGTATTGGGGTGCGGAGGGGCAAAATGGTCTCAATCTGTCAAGGTTTACCCAAGGTAGTGCATGCCACCCACTACATCTTTGGGGCACCCAAATTGAGAATATTTAAGAACATGTACACTTCTTTGCTTGTGCACATGTATAGTCTGGAAGGATTACGCTGCATGGGCATCAAGAAAGAACAAAAACATGAGAGGGTTTCTGTGCAGCCTTTTTATGGTTTGCCTGGGTAATCTGAGGGAATGTGCTGATGCCATTGCCCCTGGTGAACACCTCACCACTTATATTTTTAGTACAAAATCTTTGTGCATCTGCACAATAAAGATTTAATATCTCATGTTGCTTGTTACAAGTAGTCTGCAATAATAAAACAGGTTTTTAATCCAATGTGGAGACTTACTGTGAACACAGCAGAATAGGCAGCAGGCAGTATTACCAAAATGTTTGTTATATACGCGGGGAGGAGCTGGACAAAGGATTTTGTGGGGGTGGGCATCAATCCAAGGTTTGCATGTTTGAGGAAAAAAAAATCTGTATTTTACTAGCCCATCAGAGAAGGGGGTGGTAAGTGGCTACTTCCTGACCACAGGGCAGATTAACATGGCATTTCTAAAGACAAAGTGCAGAGCACAGGTACCTTGAGCGCTGAGGGTAAAAGAAATGTGTGTGCTGCCAGGGTTACCAATGTCTGGATTCTAGTCAATTCCTGGATCACGAAATTGCTGGGGTTTGAGGGAAAACAGATAATACACCATGACATGGTGATTGCTGACTACAGGCTGATTTGGGTGGAGAGAGGTGGCTGCTTTGACAAAGTTTTGCCCACTCTGCAGAGTCTAACTGGTGACTTAAGAGGTTGTGATCTACCAGATATTGTGCGGATTCACTCAGGCAGAAATGAACTGGGCCTTCTCCCAGATGTATACCTCATATAGTGTCTGACAGCAGATTTGGATCACATCAGAGATTTGTGTCCAGGAGTTCTCTCGGAGTTGGCTGAGCATCTGAATAATTGCTGCAGTGACCATATAAAAGCTATTAATAAAGTGTTGGAAAAACATTAATCAGGAAATTGGAGGGTTCATGGCTGACCAGAACATGTATTCTGTATGGCACAGACACCTCATTGATTCTCAGAAATGTGGTACATCTATTGGACAAGAGTCAGAGGATCTTTCTTTCAGGCATAAAACTGTCAGTATTTTGGAACAGAAAGTCTGATTTCTCTCACCGGCCCAACCACAAACTCCACCCTCCAACCAGCAATGCCATTCCACTGTAACAGAGTTGTCCTTTGCTCTAGGCACTTCATGTGAGTTGGGTTATAAGAGGAGGGGAAGCAATAGTAATAGAAACCCTTCTATACCAGATATACCCATGCAACCTTAATGGTGGGGTTGGCAGAATAAAAGGTAAGTATGTCAAAAGGGTGTATTGGGACATTGCTGAAAGAGGTCAGAGTTAAGGTTGCATAGACATTTCCTGGTTTTCAGGAGTTTGAGTTTTGCTCAACTCATGTGTTTTGCAAGGCAATCACATACCACCACACAACCTCAACCTCTCGTGTTAACATAGTTTTTTACTACTGAATTATAAATTATGGTTCTGGTCACAACAGAAAGCCATCTTATGTTCTAATTGGGACAAAAGTATTCCAAACAGCCTTCACTTGTGCTTGCAGAGACAACCTCAGGTGTAAGATTTGCATGCTTCCACTGGCTTGCTACATAGGATTAAATTTACAAACCTAGTTGCCATTTTATTGCATATATCAATTCTTTTTGCACATATCAAATTATGCTCTATCAGTTAAACATACTTGGCACCTTTCCAAATTTTCTTTTAATATTCAATAGAGTAATGCGGTTTGCAGAAAACAAAGATATTAAGAATTGCTAATTGCCTTTTTATAATCACTTATCTCGGTCAGGGGTTCCCAAACTTGGTTTGCAGCTTGTTCAGGGTAAACCCCGGTGGGCCACAAGATGCTTTGTTTACCTGAGCGTCCACAGGTATGGCCGTTTGCAGCTCCCAGTGGCCATGGTTTGCCGTTCCAGGCCAATGGGAGCTACAGGAAGCAGCGCAGGCCGGGCCACTGCTTCCTGCAGCTCCCATTGGCTGGGAACTGCAAGTGGCTGTACGGGCAGACTTTCACGGCCCTCCAGGGGCCTACCCTGAACAAGCCGCGAACCAAGTTTGGGAACCCCTGATCTAGGTGAAAGGGAAAGCCATTCAAGAGTCTACTTTTGTGAAAAGATGTACAGTAGTCTACTTTAGAAATTAACCCTTTAACTTGACTTTACAAGTATAAATATAAGCATTCTAAAGGTGATACCCAGTTGATATCAAATGATTAAGAAAAAGTCATTAAGACAAGAAGTCACCTATTCCCTGTAGAGACTGCAGTTTCCCCAAGTCCTTGTGGACCTCCACATACATATAAACACGGAGGCTTAAAATCATCTTAACTAAATGAACTGAGAGTTACAAATGTTTTATGCAAAAGACCTAAAATAAATTGTGCTTTATGATTAACCAATGTCCCTTGATTTGACAGTTCCTCCACTAAATAATGAGCTGTCGTTAGGACAACAGCAAAGGCGTGGGAAGCAAGAGGAAAACAGAAGATCAAGGAAAAGAAGCATACCATGGTATAAGCTCTCAGGTGGATACTGGTAAGCAGAGTTTTGATCTTAAGTTAACCAGTTTAAGAACAACTTAAAGTAAAACTCAGCTATTTCCCTAGATTTCATGCTTGCAGAATTAAATGGTTCACATAGATATGGCAAATAACTAGCATACACAGCATAATCTCCCATCTATGGATCAAAGAAGCCTGCCCTGCATGAAAGGGTATGCTCTGTACCACCTGATCACGTAGCCACCGACTTTGTAAAGAAAATAAAGGCAAGATTAGCTAAAAATCATATTTACACTTTCTTGAAGAGTTACACGATATCGCGTTGTGATGAGTCCTTCTTGTGTTATTAAAGTCTCAAACAGACTTATATTGCACACACAAAAACTATGTTACAAGAAGATTAAAGATGCAAAGTAAAGCACTCATAAGTTAGGAAGTGCCAGAATTAAGGATGTGATCATGTAATTAAAGACTGTATCATACTTCAAGCACACGCAAACCTTAATTCTGCCATTTGTTACACAATCCCAGGCTCCTCTGTGATCAGACTAGATGGATGATCTAATGCAGTGGTTCCCAAACTTTTTGGCATCACGCTCCCTTTTTAATTTTCAAGAAACCCTCACACCCCCCCCCTCTCCTTTACCATCATCCAGCTCCCCCTCCCTGATCCTTGTCCCCTGACCGCCCCCTCCCGGGACCCACCACCCCTAACTGGCCCTCTTGGGACCCCACCCCCTATCCAACCCCCTCTGCTCCTTGTCCCCTGACTGCCTCCTCCTGGGACCCCCTGCTCCCCCCAGGACCTCACCCCCATCCAACCCCCCCTCCTCCCTGTCTCCTGACTGCCCCCCCAAAACCTCCACCCCATGTCCTTTGACTGCCCCCCGGGACCTCCTGCCCCTTATCCAACACCCCTACCAGGCCACTTGGAGCGGCAGGACTGGCTTATAGGAAAGCCTGGGAGGTGGGTGGGCGCAAACCATGCTACCCACGCAGCAGTGCACCTACAGGGGAGGGTGGACAGGAGGGGAGAGGCTGGGGGCTAGCCTCCCCGGCAGGAGCTCAAAGCCTGGGCAGCCTTGCGCTCCCTTGGAATTTCTTTACGCCCCCCCGAGGAGAATGCACCCCCGAGTTTGGGAGCCAATGATCTAACGGTTCCTTCTGGCATCAACAAAAACAAACAAAATCTATGAATCCCTCTGTCCTCAGCTCTCAATTACATCCACCCCGAGGCTTCTTGGTCCAATCTATTCCCCCTGCCCTGCCCCACCACCCTTGCTCCCTCTGCACTGAAAATCAGGCAGTTTCTTCCTCCTCATTGCCTGGGCCCAGCAGGGTTGGGGGGTGGGGTTTGAGAACACAGGAGAGAAACTTTCCCTGCTCTCAGATCCAGTGTCTCACCACACCCCAGAGTTTCAATTGCAAGAAAAGTACATGCTCCACCCTGGGTCTGAGCATCTCCGTGCAGACGGAACCCTCAGAGTTTTTAGCTGCAAAGCTCCAGCAAGTCTCCATTAAACATTTGCAAATAGATTCTTCAAAAGCTTATAAACTTGGCCAAATATGGGCATATTTTCATGGAGATGACAAAAAGCAGGCCCCTGATGTAAAGACATCCTCACCAAATTTCCAGTCTCTGCTCCACAGCAGGTGGGTGCTAGACCTTCTCTGGCAGCCTTCTCTTTAAGTTTAGCACAGCAGCAAGGAGGAGGGAATGTATTTTTCTCCAGTCTCATTCTCAGAAACAGCTAAACTGGTTTGGCTCAAGGTCTCCAAAAGTTTTCAGCCTAAGGCATACACCTTGCATTTACAATTTCAGCCCAAGTTTAGCAAAGCTATAAGCATCTGAAAACAGGGTCTAATAATAGGAAGTGTCTGGCCACTTTAAATAATAACCTAGAATATGGGGATTTTTATGACAAGTATTTTAGGAAAGCATAATGGTTACTAGCAAACTATTTAATGTAAATATATTACAATGTATTTCAGTGTAAATCATTAGTTCAAATATTACACAAGTTAGTTCACAAGGCCATTTCATGCCAATGCAGCTGTCGCAATACAGTGAAAAAAAAAAGTTGTCTACAGATTCATAACACAAATGTAACAGTTTCAATATGAACTGATTTTTAGCAATACATTTAGTGGTCAGCAAAGGTACCAGACTTACAGCCCTGAAGTCCCACCTCTGGCTGAGCCGGACAGATGATAAGTACGGCCTCTGGTGTTATTTCAACACTTCAAGTGCAAACTAGAACCAGAATTGCAGCCTCAATTTACTTATCGTTATAACCCAAAAGCTATTGGGAGGCATTTTAGCCACTAGCAATGAATGCTGTATTCAAACCAAGAAATAAAAACCTACATATTCCATTACCAATCCAGAGGTTCTTCATCTTCTTCATCACACAGATCTTTTCCAGAAAAAAAGAGCTCCGATAACCAGTCTATCACTTCTTGGTCCTCAGAATATCTCCATCTATTTCTACCAAGCTCATCACACGAGTCCTTGAAATTTAACACCAGAAAAGGTGCTGACCACTGATGATCCACAGACCATAATCTGAGAACCACTCCCTTGAACCTCAGCAGTTCTGTTTTACTTTTTCCAAGAGCAAGATTCAAATTAAGGCCAGTAACATGGCAAGTTTGACTGGCAGCCACTTAATTCCTATGAATGTTATTCGAAAACAAATACTTCTTAGCTTTCTGCATTACACATGATTCACGTTAAGATTAATAAACCACACTAACTAAGAGACTGATAAGATTGAAAGGTAAAAATCAAAACAGCAATTTTTTGGATGAATAAGTGTAGGGTGGTAGTGTATTTTTACTGAATTTAAAATAGAATTTGATTAAAAATCTAATCAGAAAATTTTGTAAGAAATCTGATTTGCCAGAAGGGCATGTTAGACATAATGAAGGTAGATTTTTCTTTCTTTTTTTTAAAAAAATATAAAACTATCAGAATGTAGGAGTTTTTTAAAGCAAGAGCATGTTATTAAAACAAGAATTCACATTATGCACAGTCAAGTGTGTGAAATGGGAAGATCATAACCTGAAAAGTAGTTGAATATGGCTGTAAAAAACAGAAAGCATAAATTCCATGTTTAGGGCCAAGTTGCACGAATTTGCATGTCATCCTTGTGCAGGGGCCATGCTAAGCTTCTCTGTATCCTTCCAATTTTAGTATATGTGCTGCCGAAGCGAGTTGCAAAAGGGATTTCAATCATCATCAGTTGTGGATGCAAAATTGAGGCAATTTGGCCCTTGATTTGTTTTAACAATGTAGAAATACTCTTACTTAGCTCTAATGAAAGAGGGATGGTGAATTTATCACAATTCAATAAAAGGTGTTGAGAAGCAGATTAAATTAGCTCTCTTATACTACAACAGGATTTAACCCACTAATAGAAAGTTATTGAAATCTAGCTAGTTAATGTGCAAATCTTCCAATCTTATTTAATAAACAAAATATAATCTTAAATTACACATAATATTCCTACAACAAATTACTTGGTTCTTTGACTGACAGAGCCTGCATTCAGCAGGATAATAAATTCATGTTTACATTTCACTGATTTAACACTTTCCTGTACTAGCTCCCAAGAAATGGATTATGTTAAGGGGGGGGGGCGAAAGCCAGTTAGTTTTCCCCATCAACTAAATAATAAATAAATTAAATAATCCTTACCTTAAAGCACTACAGCTTTGCTATACAGAAAAAGCTCAATCAGAAATATATGAGAAAAGTCCACATGACACATTATGTGCAAACAGCCTTAACAGACTTAGAACGACACACAATTCTCTTAACTATAAAGTGATTTAGACTTTCTGACAATGTGGTCTTTCAGTAAGTATGATTATGACAGGGGTCACCAGATGAGGATAAAAATGTTCTGATAAATTCCTCTCTCTCTCTTTTTTTTAAAAAAAGCATGCAAGCAAATTTTCAGTCTTTGAAGAAAACTCTGTGTTGTTCATTTTTGGGTGCAGTTTCTTTGAGGGAGCTGTGTAAGAAGCAAAGGAATTTGCTCTTGGCCTTAATCTCTCTAACAAAAGTCAATTCTTATGGCATTCCCTGATTCTCAAGGAGCAACTCTGTGCTTGCTCGGAGATCCCTGAAAGAGGATTATCTGCATGCTGTTAGTGGCCACCTCTTTTCGAGGACCGCTACACACATTGTAAAATAAGATAAGCTGCATTAAATATTATGCCCAGACTTTTAGTCACTCGTTTTTCTTCCAATAGGAAACTGACCTGCAAGGCCTGCTGACACCTGCTGCTGCTCAGCAAAACAGCAATGTATATATACAGATATATAATGTGTTCAGAAGTATTTCTACAATTAACTGAACACTTCACAACAGATACCATTTCAGAAGAAGCTGTATGCAACACTGACATTAGCTGCCACCAAAGAATTACTTGCCAGATTTTGCTCTTGAAAATGATAAATTGAGGGAACAACTGTCTTGCTGTACTGTGATATATTACTGTTGCCTCAGTGATTCACATTCTGGCCCAGAGAGCTCTGTAGCACTGCCAACATAAAAATAAATAAATAAATCTTGCTCATGAAGTAGTAGTGCTGATCTAGGTATTTGACATCTTGGCTTCAAGTACAAGAGGCTTGATAGCAGAACAGAACAACCTTGCAAGAAAACAAGGATAGTTTAATTTGCCCGGAACAGGAATCAGGAACTTTTTAAATTTTTTTCTTGTGGGTAGAGCACTCATATTCAACTTCTCCTGGCACACTGTAGACTCAATCTAGCAACATACTTAACAAACTTCATATTGGGGGGCAGGAAAATTAAACCAGTGCATCAGCCATTCGATGAAGTAATCTTATGTAAAATCCTACAATGATGAGGCATGCACAGTGTCTTCTAAAGCTTGAAAGGAAGTATTTCTCACTTAAGTGTTTGCATAAACAGATTTTGGAACACATTATTAACTCAAAATAAATGCTGAAGTCAGACAAGAGGTCAAGTCAGAAAGCTAAGTCACATATGGTAACGATGCTTGTTATTAACCAGTTTCTAATAAAGAAAAAGCTATATTTTTTTCCCTGAACTGGGCTATCTTACTAAGGGATCTCATAGTGGTTTAAAGCTTTAATGCAAAAAGGATGGAAGCATTATTTTTCAAGTGACCATTAGAGTGGCCCAAAGGCAGAACAAAAAGTCACACACGCGGGTCCCAAACCCACACACTGGTCCTTCACCCTCAGAAGTGCAGGAGGAGTTAGCCTGGTTCATCCCAAACAAGACTGAAAGCACCATGAATTGCTCAGCAACGCCTCCTTCTTCCTGCAAAGCCAGCTGAAGAAACTGAATTGACAGGTCATAAAGAGCCACACTCACCAATGGTGGCTCTCTGTGTCAGGGACCTCCAAGCCTGGGAGTCAGTTAAAAAATAAAGGGGGAATGGAATGGGGAATCACTCGGGAGTAGAGCCTCCTCCTGGCAACAGAACAGAGGAGATTATGCCCACCCTGAAGAAAACAAAACAAAACCAAAAAACATCTCAAACAAGTCCACCACACAGGTGATTCCCATTAAGCATAGAAAGATTTCTCACATATAGAAGAAAACAAATATATACTTATTTACTGAATGACTGCCATTGTAAACTAAAGAAAATCCATAACATCTGAAAGTTATTTTGTCATGTGTTTCCCCAAAGTCACTCCCTTGGGTCTGGAAGAGAAGACTGCTCCTTGAGAGTTGCATCTCTGCTGTATATATGCATTGGAAGCTAACGCTGCATCCAAATAAGTTGCAAAGGAAAAACAAACATCAGACACCAGTTTGCAATCCATCACCAAACCACTTGCTTTGACAAAAAAAAAAAAAAAAATTCCTGGCCAACTGCCAAGCCACTGTCAACTTTTTTCCCCCTCTATTTATTTTTTTAAATACAATTCAAAATAACTATTTTAGCTCCTACTGTTTGTCCTCTGCTCACCATGGTGAAGGGCTGTTTTTCTTGCTGTGCTATGAACAATGAGATCTACACTTATGCCCAGAGGAGTATTTGACTCTGAAACTAACTCAGTTTTCAGCATGAAATTAACTAGATTCTGTGGGATCCTGGATAGAGACGGCCCACAAGCCTCATTGAGTGGGAAGAAGGACAGGAGACACTGGATGTGGTTTAATTAGGCCGCAACTTTAACATTCTGCAACGTTCTCATCTCCTTTCTTGTTCTCTAGAGGACATGTTTGCCAATAAAACTTTATTCACATAACTGAACTCAGACTTTTTTGTACATTTCAGAAGAAAAAAAAAAAATCTAAACCAGAGGCTGCAGTGACCAGCAATATATGTTACGATTCTCTACACTTCTATTGAAATGCTGTAACAGTGCAGTTTAATATTTTATCAGGATGGAGATTCATTCACTTTGTCTTACTGCACTTTTATATTTAAGGTTTAGGGTTATAAAATGTGAATATACAGTACAGAATATATTTTCTTAACTTTATATTTTCATAGTTTTATTATGGTGATAGTAGGAAAGGCAGCTATTGCACGGTCATCAGTTTTTTGGTTTTGTACAAAGACTTTTGATTATTCAGTCACTATGAATATGATTTTGCTTCATGTCCTAAGTTTACCTGTCCATCCTTGTTTGACAATCACTGTTTATACACTCATACTTTGCTCATTTTAATATTTGAGTACTCATCAAGGTGGCAATCATTCTTTGCATCAAAGTATCACTACAGTCTACAGACAGAAAGTTTGTTTTATTTATCTTCAGTAGTTTTACCTGTTCAGGAATGTCACTCTTTAAAGAGATTAGGTCCTGGGGAAGGGGGGGAGGGGATAAAATGGGGAGCACAGCAGGCATATAGGAAGATACTAGAAACATGTTTCAGCTATTTTAGCTCTGCAGTCTAGTGAATTTGGGAAGACACATGACAGACAGGCAGTATGGTCCAATGGATAGGACACCTGATGAACTCATGACACCTGGGTTCTATTTTGGAGTTTGCCACTGTTGTGAGATCTTGGACAAGTCGCTACATCTCTTTGTGCTGCAACTGCTCCTTTCACCAATGTGATAAATGCCATCATGTGCCAGCAATGCCTCTCTGCCATGTACACTGGCCAAACCAGACAGTCTCTACGCAGAAGAATAAGTGGACACAAATCTGACATCAGGAATCATAACATTCAAAAACCGGTAGGAGAACACTTCAACCTCTCTGGCCACTCAGTAAAAGACTTAAGGGTGGCAATTTTGCAACAGAAAATCTTCAAAAACAGACTCCAAGAAGAAACTGCTGAGCTTGAATTAATATGCTAACTAGATACCATTAACTTGGGTTTGAATAGAGACTGGGAGTGGCTGGGTCATTACACATATTGAATCTATTTCCCTATGTTAAGTATCCTCACACCTTCTTGTCAGCTGTCTAAATGGGCCATCCTGATTATCACTACAAAAGTTTTTTTTCTCCTGCTGACAATAGTTCATCTTAATTAATTAGCCTCTTACAGTTTGTATGGCAACTTCCACCTTCTCTGTATGTGTATTATGTATCTTCTTACTGTATGTTCCATTCTATGCATCTGACGAAGTGGGCTGTAGCTTATGCTCTAATAAATTTGTTAGTCTCTAAGGTGCCAGAAGTACTTGTGTTCTTTCTATTTAGATTGTAATCTCTTCAAGACAGGAGCCATCTCTATGTGGTTGTACAGTACCAAGCACAGTGAGACTGTAACCTCATGCATCTAGGCCCTGCTGCAGTAATATTAATAATAAAAATGAAATACCAAATAAGAATGTACTGTGTAACTTTAAAAAAGACAAAACAATACACTGAAGCACACAGTTAAGCACAAAAACGTGCGACTCACAATAAAAAGTTTTGAATATGTAACTAATATATAGCTATCTGTAGAAGTTAAAATGTAGCATTTTTCAGGAAGAAATTTAGCACTATTGACTGTATTTGGATTATTATAGGTCAAAACCTTTTAATTTGATTAAATCATTTACAAATTATTAAAATACATGTTACTTCAGGGTAAAGGAAATTAAGTCAAATAAATTTAATGTGTTCATTTGCAGGTAAATATCTGGAATTTCATAGCAGTGCTGTTTAGACCTTGGAAGACAAACGAAAGGCTGGGTGCTGTGCTTCTGACATGGGCACATTGTTTTCCTGTATGCTGTGGAAACAAGGAGATGGAAAGTAGGTAGCATGAAGGCTAAAAATGGAAACAGCATTTTAAGACTAATTCTGATCTGAAATACTGCCTCTCGTCAGGCAGGAGGCAATGCCTCAGGAGGAGCCAACTCAAAGACACTGAAGTGATAGGAATGGACTGAAGGAAAATGGGGAGTTAAGATACTTTCATATTGCATCAGTCTAAAATTTTGTTACATCCTGACCTCCCCAAACACATAGGATACATCACCTCCCAACACTTCAGTTTTTCATGTGACATTTATTTTTCCTTTTCCTCGTCCTCCCCCAGTTTTTCATTCTACGTCACTTGTAGAACCAGCTGCCAGCTATATGCTTTGCTACTGGACTTCCTTGTGAATCTTAGCAGCCTTTAAAAATTCCTTTCCTGGACTCTCATTTACATTATTTTACTAAGTGCGCCTAAAGTTCCTTCATTTCAAAACATAAAACATTGGAAGAAAGAGAGTCACTTCACTTGAGGAATGTAACACAGTTCAGGATACCTGGCTCTTAGAGGTCACACTGATTGGCACACTAAAAATAGTCAGACAGATCAGAGACAGAGCCATGTTCACAAAAATTCTGTGCAGTGTTCGACAGGTAGTCTGACCTCTAGACTGCCTGGGTTATGTGCAGGTTCCTTCAGGCTCACTGTGGACAAATTCAGAGAGGATATAAAATGATGGTGTAAATCAGTGTAAGGTATGGAAAGGTTGTAGCAGGAAAAGAAGAGTAAACAAGAAGTGGCAAAGAAGGGGGAAAAAGCATTAATTTTAATATTTTCCTGCTACAACTCCACCCTCTACATGTAACTTACACCAACATGTAATTTACACTACCATTTACCTCACTGAACTTCAGTTTGGATTCTGTGCTCTTCCTCTAAATAGAGGGCCAAAAAAGTTAAGGCCCTGAGTGAGGCTGGGGAGATTTTCAGAGGTTGATAAAGGTAATCTTCAGCAGGCTATTGAAATACTGCATAGCAGAAAGTCAGACTCCTTTTGCAAAACACAGAGAAAGTACTAAGGTATTCATCTTTCATTAAGAGTCTCATTTTTTCAAACAAACAAACAAAACAAAAATGACTATTGCTTCAGAAGAAAAAGAAGCCTATATGAAGTCTTCAACTGCCCAGAATTAATATTTCTTATTTGTTGCACTCCTGCTATCAGGGATACATGAATCTGTCCCTCTGGGGACATTAAAAATGTATTGTGTGGGGCCTGATAGACCATCTGGTAGAGACATGACCACAGCAAAGTGTTTTGTCTTGCCACAGCACAATCACACATTTGCCATAATTGCAAGATTACCTCTTTGCAGAACTAGAGCTCTGTTTGTCACTGTCAAAGCTATATGGAACCCCTTGGCAAACATAACAAAACAATTTTGGAGGAACAAAAAATAAAAATACAACAGAAGAATGGTTTAGGTTCATGTGATCGACAGTGGCTGTTGCTATTACCATCTTACAATTTTGCTTAATCCATGCCAGGAAAATCAATTAGATAGCTAACACCAAACAAAAAACCCAAAACCAAAAAAAAAAAAAAAGAAAAAAAAAAAAAGAGGGATTCGACTTCAATAAGGGCCAATCCTGTAGTCCTGTCTGAGAGATGGCTACAGGATTGGGCCTATTGGTTCCAGTTTATACACAAAAACAACGAGGAGTCTTTGTGGCACCTTAGAGGCTAACAAATTTATTTGGGCATAAGCTTTTCTGGGCTAAAACCCACTTCATCAGATGCATGGAGTGGAAAATACAGTAGCAGGTAGAAATACACAGCACATGAACAGATGGGAGTTGCCTTACCAAGTAGGAGGTCAGTCTAACGAGGCAAGTCAATTAACAGTAGGATACCAAGGGAGGAAAAATTACTTTTGAAGTGGTAACGAGAGTGGCCCATTTCAAACAGCTGACAAGAGGGAAATTAGGTGTTGTAATGACCCAGCCACTCCTAGCCTTTATTGAAGCCTAATCTGATGGGGTCCAGTTTGCAAATTAATTCCAGTTCTGCAGTTTTACGTTGGAGTCTGTTTTTGAAGTTTTTTTTGTTGAAGAATTGCCACTTTTAGGTCTGTTGAGTGACCAGGGAGACTGAAGTGTTCTCCTACTGGTTACTGAATGTTATAATTCCTGAGGTCAGATTTGTGTCCATTTATTCTTTTGCGTAGAGACTGTCCGGTTTGGCCAATGTACATGGCAGAGGGGCATTGCTGGCACATATCACTCATATATATATTTTATATTTATTTACACAGTATCAGGTTCCTCATGATTTCAGAGTTAATAGTGAATATACTGTGGCAACAAAGAAGATGAAAATTGTACATCTGATGAAAGTTTGCCAACTTGCATTAAATTTGGTAGCCTATCGAAGATGCATTTTTATGATAAAAGTTTACTGTTGCATAGTACTGCTGGCATTAGAATTGGGAATCCAGTTTTTTAATCTTTGTAGGACAGGTCCCGTGGCAGTGAAATCAAACCTCTGACATTTGCATACTATGTTGAATTGAAAAGAGCAATGAAATAAGAAATATTTCAATGAGACAGAGGATAATTTAAGTTGTTTTTAAAGCACATAACTTGCCATAACCTATGCAAAATAAAAGCAAGCACAATTAAACAGAAAAAGACTACTGATTAATGCAAAACACATAATATAGAAGCCTTAAAGCAAAGAATCAGAGGAAAGGTTTAAGTACCAAAGCCTGCCTCCATTACTCAGGTGAGTAGTCCCATTGTATTCGATGAATTCAAAGAATTTACAATATTCTAAGTTACTTTTGCAGACAATTTTCTGATGAAAGCAAAGCTGGGTACTGGGGTGAATTACTAATGGAACACAATGTAAATCAATGGAGATGCCATTCAGTAACTATGCACTGTGCATATACCTCCCTTAGAGTATTACATGCAGTATTATTCACACTCACACATTGGTCCTGCTTTGAGCGGGGGGTTGGACTAGATGACCTCCTGAGGTCCCTTCCAACCCTGAGATTCTATGATTCACGCCAATTCAGACAAGAACTTGCAAAAGCCTTATGTTTGCATAGTTTTTAACTTTTTAATAGATAAAAAAAGCTTTCCAAATACAGATTAACTTTCTTTACTCAGTGTTTGTTAGTTCATCTGGTGGGAAATGGAACTGCTTTGCTGAAAGGACTGAAAAAAGGTTTCTAGATTAGGTATTGTATTACACCATAAGATTAAAAACTATTTTCTGACTTCTTACAACAATATTCCTCATTGACTCACAAGCAAAAATCCCTATTCGTCTTAAAACAGGGCTCCACGAGCCACTTCCCAGTTCCCACTCTCCCCCAAGAAGTGGACACCATAATCACAATGCTGTCCAAATTAGAGTAATGCTCCTTTCTTCGCTGTTACTAGGCAGTATTGCACTGTGCAGCCCTAAAGATATCTAAGTATACTTAAAGGAGGCAGAATTCCAGACCTCCAGGACCGGAAGTAAGGATGTAAAGAAAGACTTATCACAAGGTACTGATTTATCACTAGTCCTGATTCTCCTGTGGAAAAACAACAGGTTCCAAATAGTCAAGTGAAGGAGACATCTCTTGAGACAGTGACCTTCAAAACATTAGATAAATATGGAAGGGGGAGGGGCGGAGATAATGGAGGAAATGTGTATCTATGTTAGTAAAAAGGATTTGAAAATACTTCATGGGCAAGAGAAGAGGCTAATTAAAATGAATGTCCTGTTCAATGTAATTAAAAAAAAATTATGGCTGTACTATGCCAATTCCGCAAATTAAACATTAACTTGGATAACTTCTTAATGTCCTTTGCCTGGAATATAAAGTATTAAGAGACTTTATTGATGCAGAGATATTTAATTCTAGACTGAAAGATAAAACCATCACAGGAAAAGAACAGACAATACAGGACATGTGAAAAATGTGGGAGATATGTATTAATTGTACAATTAATACAGATGTTTATCTATGGATTTTGGGGGGGGGGGTCACTGTGTATTGACTGGCTCTATGGATCCCTATGGGTTAATTCTAGCTGGCACTCTCCCCAGATATCCAAGGACCCAGCAATGACTAATTGAATTGCCTGGCGCTCAAATAGACAATACAATGAATCCACTGTTTGAAAACTACCTGCAACCCCCTCTGGAGAAAGTCCAACCAGTCTGATCAGGTTCAGGATCTCCGTTTGAAATCTCAGGAGATCTTCAGGCAAGAACTCATGAACAAAAAAAAAACTGAAATGGATAAAAAGACAGGCTGTGACCTGAGGAATACGGTCAGACTGTTAGAGATGCTGTGTGTCTCACCCAACTCCAGTGCTGGGGGTGCCTGCATCAGGTAAGACCAACTTAAACAGGCATGGAAGGCTAAGTTTAGGTAAGCCAATATGCATGTAGGCTTTTGTTGTTTTAACCCCTTTTTCTTTGTTATTTTCCTATGGACAAACAAACAACGCTTGTACTGACACAGCATAGCTTTTTCAAAACAATTTCATACTAGTCACAAATCCCTGGAGAGAGGGCTATAGCAAGGGCCAAAGCCAGCTGGATCTGCTGAGGTAATACAGTTGATAAACAGGGGGCGCTGTTACCTGCTCAGTGCAGTCTAAAATGGGTTGAATCATAGAATTCCCCTAAGAGATGCACAAGGATAGGCCTCTCACTTGGCAAGAGTGCCCAGAGAGAGAGAGGGAGTAACCAATGGCACAGCTCACCTCTGAACTGCAGTAGATTGTTGGAGAAAGAGAGCTCAGAGAAGTAGTAAGCAGCTAATAGATTTTTAAAAACGTGGTGGTTGATGTTAAAGACATTACAAGCTTTGTATTTACATTTCAGTGTTGTGAGGGAACCCCAGGTCTACCCATAAAAATGCAGCCACTATTGTTCATTATGAAAAACAACCAACGAAGCTGTCCCAGTGAATTACTTTTATAACCGTTTAAAGCATCATCCATTTTCACATCTTGAAATTCAATTTCGCTCTGACGAGGAATGAAAAATCCAGTCCTATAATGTATGATAGGTTCCTAGTTTTGTCTGTAAATGATCTTTGGAAGTGTGTAGTTCTCAAAGCATGTGAAGTTGAGCTGTTCAATAATAAAACAGATTATGACTATGTAATTAATTTGTGATCCATAAAATGAAGTCATCGACGTCTGTGTCTTCTTTACTGCCTTCTGTCCAGACAGCCAAAACTCTGATGTAGGTCCTCATTATCCACATCTTCATCACTGTAAACTCCTTCCTCTCCAACCTCTTAACACACATATCAACTCCCACCAACTCACTCACAACACAGCTGCTGCGATCATGTTCCTTGCCTGTTGCTTTGACTACCTTTCCCCCTCTTTTGACTGCCCATGCATCAAGTTCACACTTTTCCTTACCTTCAAGCTTCCTCACATTTGTCCACTCTTCTCTTATCATGTCACACCCCCACTTCCTCTGCTCACCAGCCTCACATTCCCACTTGGCAGCTTATCATAAATGTCTCTTTGCATTCTTCCATGCTACCCTTTATACATGGAACTCCCTCCCTGAACTGATCCATAAGTAATTACACTCTGATCCTTCAAATCCCTGCTTAAGATCCACCTCTGCCACAATCCCTGTAAATAGTCCCGGCCAGTTATCCATGGAGAGATAGATGGACATACAGAACTACACTTTTATTTAAAATAGCAAATGTTTGATTGTATTGTTCTTCTCCCCACCCCCACAACTGGTTCTCTTTTTGTCTATCACTTGCCTTCTTAAGTTGCAAGCTCTTCAGGGAAAAGGATCATGTCTCCTTTTGTGTTTGTATAGAACTTAGCATAATGGGGCCCCTGATTTCAACTGTGGCCTCTGACTGCAACTGTAATACACGTATTAATCATTTAACAGGATGCTTTGGTCATAGCAGAACTGGTCTCAATTTGCCATTCAAGACAGCACCTGCAACAACTCATGATCTACTCACCAAAGAGACAACAGGCATGTGCTACCATGTACTTTTTTCCACTGAATGCATCCGATGAAGTGAGCTGTAGCTCACGAAAGCTTATGCTCAAATAAATTGGTTAGTCTCTAAGGTGCCACAAGTCCTCCTTTTCTTTTTGTGGATACAGACTAACACGGCTGCTACTCTGAAACATGTGTTCTTGGCTTTACACCTTCAACCTCTATGCTGCCCTATGCCTGTGAAATGCCTTGACATGCTTTACAATAATTAAAATAATAATAATAATAATCTTTTTTAAATGTGTTCAGAAATTTTCTTCTCTCATAATAGTTCCTAGGGGAGAGAGAGAACCCAGTAGGCAAGGGGAATTGTAACATTTTGAATTAAATAAATAGGAATGTATGACTAATCTTCAATCTCTGTTGGTCCTGGAGACTTATAATAGGTGCTTTGATGAAGGCTTCACACACCATGCTAGTAAACACTTAAGAGTTACTATGGCTCAGGGGAGGACAGCATTTCATGAAATAATTAGCATTGTTTTAAGGTTTTTCACATTTGGTTCTTAATGCACAAACACACTCACTATATTTGAAAGTCCAGCTTTAATGAAGACACTGACTATGTGCTCTTGGGATCTGAGATGGCAGCAGACTGATCAGCTTTAGAGACAGAAAGATTTTAGCTGCATTCAATTATTAAAGTTAGCATTGTCTAAACTAGTTCAAGGTTTTATTTCCCCCATGAGGTAGGGCCCTAGGAGTCAAGGGAACGTAGTTCTATTCCCAACCCTGACGCTGATTCTAGGACTATAGGCAAGCTAGTGGAATGAGGCTAAGAAATTCAATAGTCTGTAAAAAGGGGATTACATCTGCACACTTTAAGCTCCTCAGACCCTTTGTAACAGTGAATTATTATTTCCAAGTATTATCTGAAAACAAAAGATGAAACATACCAACTTTGTTAGTTGCTGAATTAATACCCTGATGAACAGTAAAAAACATTTCAGTGCGTTTGTACTCCAAATGTGCTTTTCTTCCCAGATGTTTGTAGACCATTACATAAAAGCTTCCACAACAAAAACTTCTAGCTCCATTGCATGCCTCAGCATACACTGTGCTTAAGTCACCTAACAATCATCAGCATTTGAACAAATGAGTTTGTCTGGAGAGGCAGAGACTGAAATTTGGGGGTGGGCTTGTACATACCCTTTGTTTTCACACACATACTCTTCCCACACTTACCGCATTTTTGAAGTTACCCCACAGGAGATCCAACAGAAGAGAATTGTTCCTATATTGCTGGTTTTACTATTATTCCTATGCTGCTGGCTTTGTCTAGATGGGGAAATTGACTGGCAAAGCTATTGCAGAATAGCTCCTCCTGTGCACACTCTATTTGGGAATAAAGTGACTTATTCTGGACTAATTACTCCGCTTTGTGAGCAATCACTCTGTAATAGTGTCCCCACAGCGGGACATATGGAGAGCTAAGGTCATTCCGCAATAGATATGTAAACAATTTCTCCATCTAAACAAGGTCATAAGGACACAGCAGCAGCCCTAGCAGGCGAACAAACAGGTGATTGAGAAACAGAAATAAAGAGAAAGGTAGACAAAGAAATGGGGATAGGGAAATGATAGAGGAAGGATAGTCTTGTGACTAAAGCATACAGGTCTTGTGTTCAGAAAATATCAGGGTTCTAATTCTTTGTTCAGCCACAAATCTCCTTTAGGACCTTGGGGAAAGATCTTCTTCATGCCTCCATTCCCTCATAGGACTTCTATCCTTCACAGGTGTGTTGCCAGGCTAATATTAATTGTTTACAAGCACTTTAAGAACTTTGCATGGAATGTGGCATAGAAGTGCTAAAAAGACTGAGGCAGATGAAAGCAGTGGGGAAAACGTCCCACTGTTCTACTGGTAGCCCATAACCATGACCGAGTTTGATCCCTGCTGCTTGCACCAGCAATGGGAGATGGAGGGTTGTCAGAGTTCTGCAGAGGCAGTGTGCATAGCTCTTGAGGTAAAACTATACTTTCAGTTAGCTAGAGGAGTTGCTGAAAGAGTAGCACAGAGAGGCTCTGAAGGAAACAGCTTCCAGTTCACTCCTCCAAAGGAAAAATCATTGTTATGAAGAAGAAAAAAAGAGAGGGAAAAGTAGTAACAGATCCTGACAGCAACCACTACTATGGAAGAGAATTAAAGCATGAATAACAGCTCTCAAACTAAGAGGTGGGGGAGAATGCTAAAATGAGAAGAGGCTAAAAATACATATAGAGCAATGGATAAAGGGAAAACTAGACATTCAGAGAAAAAAAGTTTAGAAGTAGGTGCTTAGAAAAGTGTATGCAAGTGTCTTGGCTACTAACCTCAGTCATTTAAAAAAAAAATAAAATCAGCTATTCTAAAGTCATACATGGTGAAGGGAAGCGAAAATCCTACTGAAGTTAACAAGATGAATTGTAAGGAAGCATTCCCCGAATAGTCAGCTATTTAAAACAACATTAAAGAAAAAAAAAGTAAAGCTTTGAACCTCCAAACCTAGAGAAGTTAAAACTATATCCATGTTTTATTTATTTTGCGGGACTTTGCAACTAACATGATCAGGCTTTGGATAGGTTTTTGTTGTTATTGGGAGAGAGGTTTTTTTTTTCTGTTTTGAGGAGGGGGGGGGTTGCATCTCTGTAACAGTAGGAGACAAATCACCCTGAGGTGGTGTTATTCTTTATCAGCTGTAGTTGATAAAGTAATTAACAAGAAAAGTTCCAGAGTTAATTTGCTAACAAGCAGAACACTTTATACTAAATACTTGCTCAGCTGAGATGACTACCATAAACTGTTACATTTTCTCCCAATCTGTATTATCCCTCATAGCTTTACAGGTATCATACTCAAACATGGGATACTAGAGCAAGTAGATATTTAAAAACTTACTTTAGGGAAAGCTCTTCTTCTGTTTCTGGTTATAGACTGAAATATAGCATAAGCTTCCATCTTATTCATGAGGATAAATAAACGTAGACGGGGTCCTTTTTAAGGAAATTTACTTTTACAGAGCATGCCCAGTAGGTTCTTCATGGTCTTCTGTGGGAATGCTGGTAGTGGACAGACCTAAAAGAGGTGGAGCTAGGGTTCTATATATACAGCACCAGGCAGCAAGTCCCACATCACAGTGTAAAGGTAATATGTGAAACAGGAGAAATTGATGTTTTGGTTAAAGGAAGACTTATGAAAAGGGAGATCCTTGGGGTTGTTTAGCTATTAATTTTTTCTTCCTGTATGCTGTGTATTTTAACATTTGTTGTATGTAGTTTTCTAGATACTAGAGTTAATATCAGAAACAACTGGTCCCTCATTCCTTAACCTGACCTACAAGCTTACCACTTAGTGTATTTAGTCTTCATGCTCATGATACAAAAACACAAAGCTACTGTTGTTTTTGTGGCTTTTACTGAGGTTTCCTTCTTAATGTTTGGATGACTGTAAGTGAGAGAACTGACTTTGCTTCCTCAGATTTTTGTGCAGATGCCATCTAATATCCTGATTCAGTAAACTACTTCAAACTAATTGGCCCTTAAGTTTACATGAAGTAATTTGCAGTATAAGGGCCCACCATTGTCCCTAGAGATGGACTAAAACTAGTGTTAGGTGTGAAAGTCCTAAATCCAAGTCTCTACTCCAAAACTTAAAAACACTAATTCTTACTATGTTTAAGAATGAGTGTGTCTAAACTCTGAATAATACTTGCTCATATGTAAGAACTGGTGTTCATACTCTGGTCCTTTATGACCTGTTGGTTTATTTTTCCATATCCCCCTAATCTGCCTCCAACTTCTACAGTCAAGGTTACAAGAACTCAAGTGGCTCAGCTGGTTAGACTGCTCTGAAAAAGCCTCTGTTGACAATGAGTTTATTCATGTTATCCAAGACTTTGCTTGGCCTTTTATCTATTTCCTTATGAGACTTGATTTGTAATATTCCATATATGGTTATGTTAGTTCTCTGCTCTGCTCTGTTTTGGCTGGTCATTGGAGCCCTTTGGCTCTAGACTTTTTAAAAAGGGCTCTCTCAAGGGAAGTGCCAGTCTTAAATTTTTGCTTGTATGTGACCCCAGTGAAGAATTACTTCCTTAAACATACTTTTAATCAGTGTTCATTGGTTTGATACGATTTTATTAGTACTGTTAAAACACTGTTTTGTGCCTGTAATAACTGCACTGTGTAAACTTGAGTGATAATGAAAAAACTCAACAATTTCTAAAAGCCTAAAAGTTAGAATAACTCTAGTTAGCCTTTTCCCCAAAGGTCACAATGTTGTTTAGACAAACTGATTTAATCCCCATCTTGATACATAAGACCCCAATCATGCAGTTCGTGGCATGCTCGTCTTCGCTATCATGAGCGGTCCCAATTATTTCAATAGTCTCTTATCTTGACTTCCATTTCAGGAAATAGGTGGTCACTGATTTATATGTATGTTTGTATTATCATAGTTTAGGTAATAAAAATGGACTCTTTAGGGTGAAAGACAGAACCAGGCCTAAGATTTGATCATTATCTTACAGAAATTTTACATAGAAAAATCTTGATTTGGAAAATTGAACAACTATGGAACAGAATTGGTAAGGAGGTTTTTGGTTTTTTTAGGTAAATTAAGTATGTATAAGCAAATTGTTGAAGTCAGAGTTTTTAAAACTCTAACACTAATGTTTTGATTTTTCAGAATTGTTGACCACCACAAACCCCATCAGAGTCAATGGAAATTGGTGCAAGTCTATTTAAAAAAAATAAACCCGTATTATTTTGTCTTCTTAAAAGAGTTTATTCTAACATTAATCAAGAGATGGGAAGATTTTAATCACTTTCAATAAAAAAGGCTGCTCCAGTTTTGACTCTTCAATACAAACTCAAGTTTCCATAACCTACAGTAACTCTAACTAAGGATAGTTCTGGCACTAGTCTCATTCAGTTTTATACAGCAGTTTCTGAAATGGATTCTCTCAATTTAGAAGGAAAGAAAATCATGTAGCTGTCATGGAAATGAGCTCGATTTCTTCTGGGGAAGCGAGAAAACTTTTTGTTATCTTCCATTATTTTTGCTCTACTTAGTTACTGTCAGGTTCTTCCAACTACTGAAAGATCCACCTTTAGGATCCTGCAATGAGCTTTTAGAGTAGCAGCCATGTTAGTCTGTATCTGCAAAAAGAAAAGGAGTACGTGTGGCACCTTTAGAGACCAACAAATTTATTTGAGCATAAGCTTTCGTGGGCTAAAATGTGTTAGTCTCTAAGGTGCCACAAGTACTCCTGTTCTTTTTGCAATGAACTTGTTACCCCCAGAACTTCTCATGCTAAATGGCAAAGAGTGGGTTCACTGTTCTAGAACAGCAACTCTTATCAGGCCCGATAAGCTCATGCACATAACACATTGCTTTCATGGCATTTTTTCCATAAAGAGGGCCATGTAAGATCTTAAATGAAAGCCAAGAGCATGCTGGTCATTAATATCATTGCACAATGTATGTACAGATACTATTTAAGGAGTTGTGGACATGTATGAAAATATATCCTGAGAATCTATATCAAGGTATGAGTCACCAGGAGAGACAGATTTTCTCTCAGCCCAGTAGTGTTTGTCCATGTAGTGAACTGACCCGTACATTAAGCTTTATATTGTTTCACAACGAGCCTCTCATCACTGGTTTGAACTGAATGCCAATAAAGATTCTTTCACGGGGATGTGAAGTCAACATGAAAAACAAGCAATGGGGGAGAAGAGACTTATCTGGAGGTGCACTTCAAAGGTTTGCTAGACTGTAACTGCAGGACAAAACATTTTGGGATCCATTTACTAAGAAAACTCCTTGAAAGCCATGGGTTGTCTATGAATGCTTGGATCCTGGTTTTAACTGAAAACCAGTAGCTCTGTCAAAGAATACATGGGAAAAACTCTACTTTATTAAATAGGAAAGGTAATCACTGATAAGTATTGACCCAGGATTGTGTTTCGTTTTATGGGTGTAATCATTTGTTTCCATGTATTATCCTTACTCACTATCTCTTAATTCTAAACCTTTGATGACAGACTTACAATTGTTTCACTATAAATATATTTGTGCTGTGATGTTATAAAGGTTCTGAGTTGTACCAGTCAAGCTGTGTACACTGTTCCTTTGGGGACAGCTTACCTGCTAAGTTTGTGAGTGTGTAGTAACAGGATACTGCAGAGGGACACTTCAGAGGAGCTCAGGGGCAGGGATGCCCCTGGTGTTAATCTGCAAGACGATCTTGGGGCTGGCATAAGCCCACTGAAGACTGCTTGAGTGACTGTGACAGTGTCAGGGAGCTCATACTTAGGTGCCACAATAAAGACTCCCATTTTCTGGAGACAAGGTAGTAATAAGGTGACTAAGTCCTGGGCACCCCAGGAAAGCATCATAGAGCTCTGTTTGCCCCAATATACAGCCACACTTGCTTCACTGGGTCCTTACTACTCTAACTACAACCTTAAAAATTCAAATTCAAAGAAAATCAAAATTGCTCTGCTGTGTTGTAAAAGATCCTGTTTCAAATCCTGATCCCTAACAGCTAGTCTAAATGACCTTTGAACTTAAAATGATAAACTGGAGATTGTTCCCTAGAAATGTATTGAAAATCTTGGGATATTTTCTAGTATTCAACCACTAGATTTAATAGTGTATTGAACTGCTCTACTTCAGCACTGATAGGTGCCTGCCACACTGCATCACAGAGATGAAAGGCCAAGTTATATTAAAATCAAATGCATGCTTTCATCAGCAATGGATCATCTAAGAGTTGATTTTATTTGTCAATTACTCTTAAAGAGCAGCTACATTCTGAAAAATGTCCTCATCATGAGTTGACTCTCTGTAATATCAATATGGAATGTACTCTTCTTACAAGTCAGGATGTTACTTCTAATTGCTAATCCTGCAAACTCAACCTGGGATTTAAAAGTCAAGTTGTGGAGGTCCTGGCTTTCACATTTTATTAAAAAAAAAAAATCTGCAGGCAAACTTCTGCTTTCAGTTATAACTGTACAGCCCCCTGGTCACCAATTCTATCTCTAGTCATGTATTTATTATCTGTATTACTACTGCAGCACCCAGGAGCCCTAGTCATGGTCCAGGATCCCATTGTCCTAGGTTCTGTGCAAAAAGGACAAAAAAAATCAGTCCCTGTCCCCAAAAGCTGACAATCTAAGTATACTTGGACAGATACATAGACAGATGAGTAGTACCAGGAAACAATGAGATAATATTGGTAAGCATGACAGGCTGTGATCTCAGCACCCGAACCATTGTCAAGGAGTTTTGAAGGAGGATAATGAGGTAGCGTTGCAGATGTTTATAGGAAGCACCTCACAAACATGTGGGACAGTGTGAGAAAAAGCATTAAGGTACCTGTTTAAAAATTTAATACATTGATGTGATCATTGACAGCTTGATAACGAATGAGAGATGATCAGGAGAGTGGGGATAGACCACGAAAGGCAGTGAAAGTGAAGACAAACACCTTATGTTTGATGTGATATAGAAAGTGTAATTAGAGTAGAACTGGGCTTTGCTCTTTGAATTTGGCTAATTCTGCTGATCTGGGGGGGGGGGGGGGGGGAGAGGGGGGCGGAACTGACTCTAATTCACTCTCCCACAGCTTTTTTGGCTCTTTGCTGGCTAACTGGAGTAAAATAAAAAAGGGTATTTGGTTTTGTCACTAAATAAGCACACAGGGTTCTGAACACACACAGGGAGAATATCAGTTGATTGAACTGGTACTATTTTTCCACGGTCACTGCCTCCAAAGTAAAACCACATTTTCAGATTTCCATGATCCTCCACCAGCGAGCCTCCTGAATAAATTCAGCAGTTGTGAGATGGAGCGCTGGAACATAATTTAAACCAAACTGTTTCTATCGGTGTCCTGTAGTTATTAAAGATTTGATCTGTGTGACCTTAACTTCCATCTGTGAGCAAGTACTGTAGTTGGTCAGGTCCTGGAATGAAACTCCTAGACCCAGGATTCTATACCCCCATCTCTCTCACTTGATGTCAGACCTGGAGTAGGTCAAATCCTGCTTCCCCATTCAGTAAAAATAAGGAGCAAAATTTCTTTTGGGTTCTCAATTTGAAAGTAGAATGAATTATATTTAAATTATAATTCATTAAAGAAATGCTACTTGAAGGGTTTGTTGAAATATAGTTGTCAGGAAGAGAGACATTAAGGAGTGTGAGACAATGGGTACTCAAACTAATTAACTTAGAGCTCCTACTGAGCTAGGAGATTGATAACGTGAGTATGCAAATAAGATATGTATGTATATTTCTCAGTTTCTGCTTCCTTTTGTCTCTTATATTAAATTGGCTTTGGCTTATTTGTATAAATAAGTTAACCTGAGCCTCAAAGAGGGGCTCACATATCTGGGTGCACTGGCAAAGCGCTTTGCTAATAAACACAGTGGTCTGACAAATTATGTGAGTCCTGAATCTGACTTTGACATCAGCGTAAATTTTTTTTTAAAAGCACATTCTGATCCTTAAGTCTTCTGTCAACTTAGCTACCGCCTCTCGGGGAAGTGGACTGCCTACACCAGTGGGAGAATCCCTCCTGTCGGCATAGTGTATCTATACTGAAGCACTACAACAACGCAGCTGTCCCACTGTATCGTTTTAAGAATATACATACCCTTAAATGAGAGGTGCGATGATATAAAAGTAATGTTTTAAGCTTGTGGTTTAAATCATTGATTTATGTATTGCAGTGTGTCTAGGAGGTTTCCATATCCATCAGCAATACAACATACTGCAAATTACAAGCCCTCATGGTCAGGTTACCACTATAAATGTGAACTTGTTAAGAGAATGGATGTCTTAGGCACAGGTAATTGGAAAAGCCACAATCTCTAGCTCAGTTATCTGAATCTGGCCCAAGTAGGGAGAGACAACGTAATTCCCGTTGCAGGTTCACTCATCTACATGAAACAAGCCGATCTCAGTCAAGATTTTTGTGGATAAATATTTACGTCACATTTATTCTCTCCTTTTCCTCTTAGTCTCAACTCAGAGGCCAACGAGTGAATGAAGTTAAAGAGGTGAACTGACATTCTCTCTCCTCATCAGGTTTGAGGTATGTGGGATAACGTAGGAAAGCTGATGCAGCTGCAGACATTCTACCGATGCTGTGGACAGAGGATTTCAATCTCTAGAACTGCAGCACCTTTTTAGGAGCACAGAGTTTATTTAAAAATGAAGGTCTTGTACGGAATGGATATTTACCTCACAGCATTTTGTGATTAAAAGTGCGGAGTACAGGGAAAAATAAACCTTCCTTGTTTTTTTGTGTTGTGGGGTAACTAATAAAATGCACATCTTGATTTGAACTTCTTCAGTAAGTTACATTGTACATTGCATTATAAAATACATGTTAGCTCACTCGTTTTGAGAGCTACTTTTTAAAAATATTTATCTAGTATAAGAAGTAAGAAATGTATTGGAGTAAACTCCTTTGAACAAGTAGTGTTCACAGTTGCAGAGACTGAATAGGGAGAAAACTTTTTACAATTTTTATCCTGCAAAACACTAACAGCATGCATTCACATGCAAGCCCAGATTTTTCAGAAAACTGGTTGTCTCTGAACAAATAGCCAAAAATTCACTGTAGAGATTCATTTCCCTTAATTGCCGTTGAAATATAATTATGTTTTTCCAGGAGCTAATAATTATAATAGTGCTTAAGTATTGCATGTCATCTTGTAGCTGTATGCAGGAACTTAAGTTGCAACACACAACTAAATACAGAAGCGAATTGAGAATAAAAAACTTAAATGGCATTTATTTACTAGAATCATCTTGCATACTAGGTGTGTCTCCATTTGTGCTTCTTTGATTTAAAAAGAAGGCAATCTTTACATTTATTTAGCTTAGGTCTTATCTAGGCAGGAAGATGTTCTGATGGTTCTTGAATTTATGGAATGACAAGTGAAAGCCAAACAAATGAGAAAGGAAAAGATCTGTGCCTGATGCATAAAAGTTGCACCAGTTTAACAAAACATTTAAAGAAAAAAGTTAAACTTTTGCAACACTAAGGCCTAAAACTTTGATTTTTTTTAAAAAACAAAACAAAACACAGATTTAACTTCAAACAGGTAAAATTTTGGAGAAAGGAAGTCTGATTTAAAGAATCAGCGCCCTGCCCCTTCAGTGAGGGTAGGAGTGTTAACATATATCACTTGATACTGAAAGCTCTGCCAGGCAAGCCCAGACTTGGAAATATTAAGAATTTTAAGGTTGCCTTGGTCTCAGCACAAAATGAGCCTAAGCCTATATTTTTAATCTTTTGCATCGTTTTAAATTGGACATCTCAAAAGAACTTTACAATGACCTAATCAATGGTTTTCGATGGCAAATGATTACGATCCATTTAGTCTCCTGCAGATCTAGTTTAAAATGTCTATCAAAATTGTACATGCATGGGTTTGCAGGGCTCCTTGAGAGTACTGTTTTTTTAAGCAAGCACACTGATATGTTGAAGAAACCATAAATTACATGGACTTGTACACATACTAGTAATATGAAAAAGGCAGACCAAATTTTGGTCCTCCTAGTGTTAAGTTAGTCTTTTAAAGCACCAAACCGATACAAAATAATTGTCACAGGATCGTGGCATCTAATTTGTAGCTATGATGGAGGAAACACTTTCATTTTAATCCTTTATCACAGATTTACAACTTGGGGCAGAGGAGGTGTGTTTGAGCTGAAACTTTTCTTTTTTTGTTCTTTCTCCGGTGGTGAATTTTTTTCCTTGATTTAAGTGCCTAATTTCAGATTACTGTTTAAAAAATAGTTTTGCCTATTTAAGAATGTGTGCTGTTTTTATTCTGATAACTCAAACAGCTTTTTAAAATGTCACTCTCTGTACTTAGTTCTCAATGCTTTTGACTTCTGCAGAACTGTGGCTTAGAAATAAGTGCACTTGCTGACCAATTATATGTTGTGACCTTATTGCTAGCACAGGGTGGGGGGGAACGTGTTTTCCCCTTTTCCATGAGAAAATTTCAAAATTAGAAGCTTTTCAACTAGTTCTATTGCTTACTGTTACTCTTCTTCACCTGCTTCCCAGTTTTACACTCATTTAGTGCATCTTATTTAAAAATTACATTGAGTTTACAATGGGACCCTGATCCTGACTGGGAGTATAGCAAGCTACCATGATGCAAACAATCAAAATGAAAACAAAATAAATCTTTCAACTTCTGGACTTTTCTGGTATACATGAAAGGCTGTCCCAATAAATGACTGTGTGTTTTTTCAGTATTTTGTCTTTGTTTCCTGATTAGTGGATGTTTAAACTTTCAAATATAGCAATATATTAATAGTCCCCCACCCCTCCTTTTTTTTTTTCTACGAAAGTTTCTAATATACTTATGAAAATTCCACAGTGAAATTGTGTCTGATGACTGAGCAATTTCATTTGCATCACTTTTCCCAGCATCTCTTATGGAACAAACTATTATGGCTGTTAACATTCTACTTATGTAGACCCTTATGGTCTTAATCCTATGACAAGTTGTGGTTGATTGGTCTCCTGCACTTGTGCTGAAAGCCAGTGGTACTCTGTGTATGCACAGCAGTCCACGCACATGGAGTTCTTTGGAAGATCAAATGCTTAGTGTGCGTGTGTTGCTATTAAGTGATTTAAAAAACAAGTGCACAGTTTATGCCCAAAGGAGGAGTTTTTATTCTAAAGATGTACCATGCCAATCTTGCCATTCCAAAACATCTTTATCTAATCATCACCTTAATTGATAATTGTTGCTATGCAATGAGCAGACATGCAACAATGGTTGGGTGGGGGGATTTAAAAAAAAATCCTACAATCATTGTAATAAGGCAAATTAAATTTCAGAACTAAAAACAATTACTTTAAACTCCAAAGCAATTTTTAAAAATATTCCTCCTCTTACAGTAGGCTGTATGTGCCAAGTTTTGGCCAACAGCAGATTTTTACAGCTGATTCAGCAGCCCTTATAAATAGAAGTAAAAACCAAATGCTGGGAAACTCTTAAGGGTAAACAGAATTTTTATAAACAGGTGAATACACAACAGGCAGAATTAAAGGGGATTTCAGGAAAAAAAACCCTACAACATGAACGGATTCCCCAGCACACTATAAATTCCCTAATGGTGCACACTCCATAGTTGTTAATTTCTCACTCACAGGCTTCTTAGCATACAATGAACCCATAACAGGGGTAGTAGAATCAAGAAAGAGGTCAAATGGAGGTTGCTTAATGAAGGGAAGAAAGGGGAGTGAGGGTTTAAGTAATACTGATTAAATTGCTCATACTTTCTTCTTAAATGTTCTGTTTGATAGAATATTCTAAGTCTTTATTAGTAATCAAAGTACCAAAAGAGTCACATTCTTTTAAAGTCTTTTATTCATATTTGGTGCCACTGAAACCAGTTACTACAATATCCATCAGAACCAAACAAGATAGATATGCAGTTTTCAGAAGGGAGGCAATATAGAGTGAAATGAAATGATTATGAAAAACTATACAAATAGGAGGATTCTGAAATTGATCAACTGAAAATATATTAATGGCCATAAGCACATACTTGTCTTGGGACTAGAAGAATGAAGAACCCTCAGTTCTGGGCCAGGACTCTATGCTGATTGGTTTCTTTCCATTAGCCATACCCTAAGTCAGCTGGAGCCTATCAGTCTGTCCCCTTCAAAAACTCCAGGCTAAAATCCTGGAAGACAAGCTGTCAGCTGCTGGGAGTATCTTGAAAGTCAAGACTTGGGTTCCCTGATTTTTTTAAAAAAAATTCTGCTGAAAAGGAATTTGGGACTTACTTTGATTCCCTCTTTTCAGGGTTGCGCTCAGCTTTTCTTAATCACAAGACAAGTGGATTTTGGGAACTCTTTCTCGAATTCTGAAGAGGAAACTTTGGGAACGTCACTATTAAAGACACTTTTTTGTTTGTTTGTTTTTTCCCATAGTGGTTTGCTGGGGATTCTTTTCACATGCAGAGCCATTCACCCACTGGACTAATCATTAAGTAAGGAGGAAAGAACAGTAATTTGTACTTATGTAAATTACATCTACTGGAAGCTAGAACAGAGTAACTGAAGATATCAATACATTTAGAAAAGGTTCTATCAAAATATTGCTCTTCCATGAAAGCGCCTACTCCCTTGTCCCAACCGTAACTCAAATGACAGCTTCTAATGACAGGTTTCAGAGTAGCAGCCGTGAGGAATCAGAGTGCTCAGTTTTAGAAACCATGCAACAAGCTTCTATAATTTGAAATGGGGAGTCTGAAGTTTTCCCTACAGTGAAAGGGTTTCTAAAATATCCAAAGTTCTGCAGCACATCAATGTGCTACTTTGTCAATAGGACAAACACAATTAATCAATTTTTTACAGTTAATTCTGTATGGTCTATTCTTTAGATTAATATCTGAAATGCAATTTCAATAATCTGCTCTATAGAAAAGGAGCTTGCTGTGTGAGAAAGTGAGGAGATGCATGTTTTACTGCAAGAATTTCTCCACCCACTTCTATAATGGAAATATTTAGAATATTGCTTTTTGAATTCCAGAATAATGCAATCCCAGACAATAGTGGGATACAAAAACTAAAACATGCCACATTTATATGATATAGCTGCACATGTTCAACCACATGTCTCCCTAAAACTAAACGTGTCTCCCTAAAACTAGAATGACTGGAGATTCATCCTTTACTATGCTGGTCTCCAGACTATGCTGCACTATCTAGACATACCTGATGAGAGAGGAGCTGAATTTCAATTTCACCTCTGCATGTTCATTGTTCGTTTAAATTTAATTTTTTTCGGCATAGTTCAATATTGTAATGGTAGAGGTTTGTAAGAAACTTCACTCAAACACCTGAATAGCTTAATTAGAGCTGTTGGGTAAATCATGTTTGTTTTTTTTAAAAGCCCAAGACTAAAATGGGCTGTGGCCTATTGTATAATATGTACTGGAGGAGTCAGCTGTGTATGTATTAACATAGTCAAGCTAAACTCTAAACATTGCATTAGAAATCCACTGAATGACTCAGAACTAGCAAATGAATATGGACCATTTTATCTGTTCATTGTTCTAATTCAGCCTTAGTTACTAGTAAGTAAAAGCTATTAGATTCTGATTGCTCTGTAATGTGTGTGAAAATAGTGGCTGGTCTCACCCTTGATAGTGTACATGTACTCACTTCAAACACTACTGGAGATTTAAGTAGGAAAAAGACTGAATGTAGAGATGACTAAATTGCCCTCTCACCATTACAGGTGATCACTCAAAGTCTGAACTGAAATATTTTTACAAGTTTACATTGGAAACTTTGCATGGCTGCTACCTATGTCAACCTGTGTTGTGGATAAATTGAGGCTTTTAAGAGCTGACGGTCCAGCTCCTTTCACAAGAACTAAATTTCACCTTTTAAAAGATATAGGTATATACATAATTACACACACGTACACACCTGCTTTTTAGTATATATTAGGCTACATTCTACAGAACTAAACTATATAGACTTGTTTTATATTTAAAAATATACTAAACACAATCTTTTCCTTTCTGACTCTCTGTTTGCAGCATGGAAAATTTTCTGTTCACACTGGAAGGATTTAAAAATGAAGCTTGTAATGTAAATGCTAATAATCTTCAAAATAGCAATATGATTAAGTCCACTTATAATGTAAAATTGCATAATATAATTATTGAAAGTTTGTTTTACCTTGAATGTGAAATTACCATTACCAAAGCATCTTAGACATGCATTGTCTAGTAAACCTGCCACTATATAACATTTAACAGCTCTACCGTTGCAGAAAATATATTAAGTATCCCTGTGTGTGTGTATATAAATAAAGAAAGAGAATTGGGGGACACGACTTTACCCATTTAAAATATCCTCCTAGCCCTGAACATGATATCAGGTGAGTGGGGACCTTTGCACCTGGAGCTCATCATCAAACCCATATGGCCTACTTTTCTTTCATAGCTGAATTTTTAACTAGGGCCTGCAACAATGGCTCTTTAGAGGAGCTCACCCACTTTACATGTAAGTTTTCTTGACTGCATAGAAAAAGTGCTGAGATTCTAGATCAAAGGCAAAGTATCTTAGGCCACAGCTTGAATTACAACTTCACTAAAGATGACCCAAAGACGTATGGTGTTGAAACTTGTTCTACAACCTGGAACATCTTACTTCCCTACAAGGTCCTCAGCCATCTACTCCTTGTTCAGCAACAGGGAGAAGATACTTTACCCTCCCACTCCCTGGAGATGTTCTCACCTGATACAAAAGCCTCCATTCTTGGAGCCTCTCCTATCCATTTGAACAATTTTTCTTTGCCGGTCAATCTTCATGGTCTGTCACTCCCGGTGGCTTGCTGTCTGCAGAGGCTATAAGCTGTCCTGGCTGAAAGTCATCATTATTAAGTGTGAGGTGGTCACTGCTTGAGGTGTCTCCAGAGACCATGAAGCCTTTGCCTGAAAGAGTATTACTGGAAACAATCAATACTTCTAAATAATGACATGGGAGCAGTGCTATCTGCTCAATGCAGAAAGAAGACTGGAAGCAGCTCCTCCCTGATGTACATTGGTAATTAACATGAGGGAACTGTAAGATTCCCTCTATCATCCACATTTAGGTGGTGTGTGTTCAGATGACAGTTCTTTCTGCTGCCTGCTGGTTCAAAAAACAGAATCTAATTATGGACAAGTGAAACTTGGCAGCTGGGAGTCACTGGTACTGAAAGGCTTTGCCTCTTGCATGAAAAACAATGTGGCTTTTATTCCCTTTTTCTGTTCATCTTCAGAACAGTAACTCTGAATGAGCTATACAAAGACATTTAATCCCCACCTCTTCTTTATCCAAAGGATGTTTACATAGATTGCTTTCCCACAGTTGGGCGCACACATCTAATCCTCTAAGCTTTGGCAAAGGTAAATTGCCACTTTACTTTCCTTGCAGAAAGAGGACAGCTTCTGTGAACCAATGCCCCAGGAGAGAAGCCAAAAAAGATAAACAAACACTTTCTTCTAATCTGCCCTACTGTCTAATTAAATGCTCATATCCTACTTTTTTCCACAGGACCTTACCTCATTCAGTACACAGGATGGATATTGCTCACTTAATTAGCCTATTCAGTATTTCGGTTTTGTTCTCATTGTTAAGTGTGTGGCCTTAGGCCTTATTTACTGCACTACTCACACACTGTTCTGAAAATAAATCATTTTCTCATTTGCTTTTCAATGTCACTAATTACTGTTGTTCACAAACATGAACTTCCATGAGATGTGAGGTGGTATTATCCGTATTTGTACAGAGACGAAAGTGAGGCACAGAAATTATGATCAAAATTATCCACTAACTTTGGGTGCCCACTTTGAGATACGTAGGACCTGATTTCTCAGAGTACTTAGCATTATATAGCACTTCAAATGTTCAGAGCACAGCTCCCATTGACTTCAGATGAAGTTGTTAATGTTAAGCACCTCTAAAAACTCTGGTTTAAATGACTTGCCTACCATCTCCGGATCTTTTCATCAGGCCCCTGCCCTGTGGACCCAACCAGCTCCCCCCTTCACCGTGAGCCAGCTGCACGATTTGCAGATGGTTCGTTTCCAGACCGCACCGAGGAAACATCTATACACGCTCATGCTCCACACTCTTCACTTCCTCACCCTCGCGTCCCACCCCAACACAAAGTGGCGGGACCTCCTGCCGCCTCTGGAGGGTGAGGAGCCCCAGTGGGCCAGCCTATATTCCACCTTAGCCCCAAGGCCCACTGGGGATATCAGTTGGCGGCTCCTTCACAGAGCCATGAACACAGGTGTGTACTTGGCGCGGTTCAGCCCCGTCCCGGACACCTGCCCCTTCTGCGGTGTGAGGGAGACCCTGGCGCACATTTACCTGGAGTGCATCAAGTTGCAGCCCCTATTCCAGATATCCTGTTATGTTTCTGGTTGCACTTTTCCCCTCACCTCCTTATCTATGCACTCCCTATCCATGGCCCCACAAAGTCACGGGACCTCCTGGTCAACCTCCTCCTAGCCCTGGCTAAAGTGGCCATCTATAAAACAAGGGAGAGGAGGTTGGCTGATGGGGTCTCCTGTGACTGTGGGGCCTATTTCCGATTCTCCATTCGTTCACGCGTCTGGGCAGAGTTCCTCTGGGTGGTGTCTGCTGGCTCCCTTGATGCCTTTGAAGAGCAGTGGGCACTGTCCAGGGTTCTCTGCTCGGTATCCCCACCAGGTTCCCTTCGTTTGACCCTTTGACCTCACTCCTGTCCCTGTTATCTCATTAGTTGTCCCCCGGAATCATTTGGCTTCCAGGTCCTGTGGATCCTCCCCTTAGCTGTGGGGAGGTCCTTTAGCAGTGGGTGGGCTTTTGCCTGCCCACTTCCTGGATCCCCATAGGATCACACAGGAAATCTTTGGCAGAAGCAGGGATAGAATCCAATTCTCCAGGGCAGCATTCTACTCCCTTAACAATTAAGCAATTAAGCCATCCTTTCTCTCCCCTGCGCCAGTCACTACACACCTTCTACAAGCTGTCGAGGGTTCTTTACTTAGTGTCCCCTTCCCATTTCCTGATTTTAACCCTATGACCTTCACTCCCATCCATGTTTTTTCATTTGCTGTCCTCACAAATCACTTGTAGTCTGAGTTTGACCCCATTAGCTGAGGGGACTTTAGTACTCCATGTCCACTTTCAGTTCCCTGATTTTTGCCCTTTGACCTTCACTCCCAACACTGCTTTTTCCATTTGTCCCTACTATTTATTTGTAGTTTGGGCTCAATGTCCTCTTCCACTCATTTGAGGGGGAAGGCCTTTAGCTTTGGGCAGTCTTAGGCCTGCTATCTCCAGGCAAATACAACAAATAAACTAGGTGTCCTAAAGACAGTTCTCTTTCACTACACAATCTTGACTCATCCTCAGCATATGTCAATCCTGTGCACTGAGGCAGTGGTCATGTAATTAACAGCACATGTACAAGGGAATACACAGTATCTTGATTCCTGGCATTTCTTAATTTGAGTACTTGAGTTTGCAATCTCAATGCTCTTTTAACAGTTGTGTGTATGTAATTTAGTTATAGAATATGGAGGAAGTGGAACGTAGGAAAGAAACGTTGTCTCGCCAAAGTTTTATTTCTATGAATGTAACATCTTTGACTCTTCTCTGTTTGTTCTGCAATGAGGAAAGGGATTTTCAGCACAAGTGAACATGACAATGTTTGGTATAATCACCATGAACAAAATAAAAATATAAAACATACTTCTAGTGTGTGTAATCTCAAAAGCTACTAAGAAACTGTAAAATATCATTTTATACAAAGACACATTTCACAATGAAAAGCTCAATGCAAGATTAGGCCCAAAATTAGATTACTGACCATTGTATGCAAGTCAGCTGCTCATTGCCAAGAATGAGCAAGGTGTTCATAGTATCAGATAAATCATCAATTAACAGCATTTCTTTGGAATATTTTTCATAATTAGTTGAATGCAGGCACTACATAATTAAGTGAAACATTTATTTTTTAGTCGGGGGAAAAGATTCAAGATGTGTCCCCAACTAAACCATGTTTCAGAACAGCTGATAAATGGATAAAAACATGAAAATAGAGACCGATCTTCATGTAGACTCTTAAAAAACTTTGCCAAAGGGAGTTAAAACTTGCAATAGCATGTCTTATGCTTTGTAAGACTCCTCTAATAACAGTAAGCTCACGTGGAAGTTCATCTTTTTAAAATGATCCCTTTGAGCAAAATTCTAGCCTTAAAGCCTGACCCTGCAAACCTTATTCGCATGAGTAACCCCATTGAAAGTCAATGGGACTAGTTGTGCTAGTAAAGCTTGACAGCACAGGCGCTGACTTTTGGTTTTGCCGGTGGGTGCTCCCCTCTGCCTCGTGTGTCCCCCCCCGTGGAAGCAGTGGGTGAGGTCTTGCAGGGAAGAGGCCAAGCAGGGGCAGGGCCGTGGTCCGGGCACTTGGGCCCGCAAAATAAGCTGTTCATAGGATACAGTAGGTGGTTATAAATACAGAAGAGTCTGAGTATGCATTTCAACTAATTCTAGGTAAAAGAATGCGCCTAAGTTTGTATTTACATCCCTAAAATATCATGGGGTGTACACGTCAGGAGATCTCTGCAATGATTTTGTAGTCTTCTGCTACACTGAAGTAAACTGTAACAATAATCAGAACGCTTTTAAGGATAAGTATTTTGAATCCATAGCAAGTTGACTAGAAGAGGAAAAAAGAAAAAAGTTAAACTTCAGCGGCTTTTAAATGAACAAGGCAAAACTAAAATGTCTTCTGAAATAAATTCTCAGGCCTTGACATTGAAAAATCAAATCAAACTGGCTTTTTAATGTCAAGGAACAAGTCTGCACAACTGAACTGTGTTGGCTTTAGGGTATGTAGCTGATCCAATTAAACTTTCCAAAGATTAAGAGTATTGTTATCTTCGTTTGTTTTTACACAGCAGTTCAATGAAGGTTCTGGGAAGCAAAAGCAAAACAAACTAGATAACCAAGGAAACCACCAGATCGTTCAATTACATTCATGCAATAACTGGTATCTTTTAGCAGCTCTTAAGTAATTATTGGCTCAGTACCAGTGTTTGCCAATTGCAGTAAACTATATAACAAGTAATTTGTTCACATTACAGTGCATTCCTTCCTCTGCAAAAGGTGGCTTAATATCAGATTTTTTCTACGAAGTAGAAGTTTTACTTACTTTCTTTCCAAAATAAAAGCAAGATGGAAGTTACCATTGTTAAGTTTTCACTTTGTAATACGTTATGAATGGCTGTATTGAGGGAAACTAAATTTCAATTATCTGCTTTGCATAATGTTGACTTAAAATTAAGTCTAAATATAACTTAAAGTCATGTGATTGACTAAACCAACATTGGTATAGCCTGACAAATATTCTTTTAAAAAAATGTATATTGGACCTTGAATATTAAGAACTTTTTAAAACACATTAAAGCATCTTTTTCTCTATTAAAATTGAAATTCACCAGGACTGTGTGCTTAAGCTTTTTACACACAGTTTAGTAAACGTATACTTCAACTATCATTCAATTCAATATACAGCTGTTACCAACTCTCAGATAAAAAGCAAGGTCAGTAATAAGGAAAGAGGACAGCAGTCTACAGTCTCAAGGTTATGCTTCTCCAAAATATGAAAGCTTACACTAGGAATTTGAAAATAAGATAAACGTTAAATTGATGCTTTCAGATAAGCCTTAGTACACAAATCACAGTTGTGTTTACTTAGCACACTCAGGGTGTCATTGTGCTTGGTGTGGCAGATAAAATGAGTTGGCAACACTGTTTATCACAAATCTTACTATTTGTTTTTTTTCTTAAGGACCCGGCTCCTCACATAACGTGACTGTGAGATGCTCATATTTCATTCAGTAAGAAGATTCTAGCCCTGGGAGTTTCAGAAGAAACTTTTAAGTGTGAATCCTAAAGGCTGAAAAACAGATAGCTAATAAAAAACCCAAACATTTTTAAAAATCACATGGGGGGGGGCGGGTGCCTGCCCCATGACTTTGAATGGTTGGGGTTGGTAATATTGCATGAAGTAAGGAGAGTCCCTGCCCCAACAAGCGTACCATCTTGGGTTGTGACAAAAGCAATAGGTGAATGAACTGTTTGCATGGAGATTTGTCTTTATGAAATATAATGGGTAGCAACTTGGGGTCTCCAGTCTTATTCACTTTCAGGTTAACTCATTATCTAAAAAATGCGTAGGAGTAGAACTGATAAGCTCTCAGTCTCCTGAAGCCCCAGTCCTCCATAATACAAACTGGAGTGACATCAAATCACCACATCATTTGCCCATAACAATATGAACTTTACAAGCTTCCAGAGAATCCACTTTCCATGGTTCCTTCTGCTTTGCACACTCATTGATAGCATTCTTCATGTTTCAGAGTAACAGCTGTGTTAGTCTGTATTCGCAAAAAGAAAAGGAGTACTTGTGGCACCTTAGAGACTAACCAATTTATTTGAGCATAAGCTTTCGTGAGCTACAGCTCACTTCATCGGATGCATCCAATTTATCCGATGAAGTGAGCTGTAGCTCACGAAAGCTTATGCTCAAATAAATTGGTTAGTCTCTAAGGTGCCACAAGTATTCCATTCTTCATGTTTGTGGATCGTTTGAAATTCTCAACACAATGCTGCCTGTTACCTTTACAATAACGGTTCTGTTAGCTTCCAGGTGTTTGGTTTCATCATGCGTTCTCATAGCTAGAGTTCAGTAACCAGATATAGCATTCAGTTGAAATGTCTTTGCCATGTGTACCAACTGCTCACTTTGAAAACAGAGCAGGCCCATCTTTATTCCAAGAGTTGCAAGATTGAGAAATATATGTTCTTAGATTCTCTGCATGGTTCCAAAAAGCACTGAGTGGCATGTTCAGATTCAGTCAATCAGGAATCTGCCATACCTTTTATATCAAACTATTTATTAAGTGGGTTTCAGAGTAACAGCCATGTTAGTCTGTATTCACAAAAAGAAAAGGAGTACTTGTGGCACCTTAGAGACTTAAATTTAGATTTAAATTGGTTAGTCTCTAAGGTGCCACAAGTACTCCTTTTCTTTTTACTTATTAAGTAGAGCACCACAGAAGTTGGTAGATGATTTGACATTTTTAAATAGGCATAGCATAACAAAAGGTTACAGGTTATTACTTTTCTAAAACAGTACTAGAATATCCTATTCCATCACACAGCAGGCTATTCTAGGATTAATAACTGACATATAACAGGCTGACAGAATGTGCCTGAAAATTTCACCCTCTTAGTCCATAGTTATCCTGCTGAAAAGTGGTAAATGGATTCTCCTGATTCACTGTTGCAGCTGGCTTCCGACCCCACCCGAGTGGCTTTCTAGAAAGCGGTCACATCGTGTAGGCTGGGCAGTCCTTAGAGGATCCCAGAAAACAACTAAACCTCAACAGAAGACTTCGACTGTATTTTTTTTTTTAATAGTTTCATCCTAAACAGCCAACCAACCCTCCACAAGAAGGGTAAGTTTTGATCCACTACAACTTGTGTGAACTGTCTTTGGAGTGAGGTGGAGAACCCCCTAATCAAAGAATGCCACAGTAAATTTTGCTTCAGTCCTAGAATAGGAAAATATGAAATCCATACTTTGGTTCCATAAAACTGGCCCACCAGAGCGTGGTCATGAGGGTGGCAGTGGCTTTACCTAGAATAAATTATGTATAATACAGATTTAGCTCCCGATTACAGAAGAAAGAGAAATATCTGCAAAGCTGAAAAGCATGGACTAACTTATTCAATGCAATTTAGGAAGTTCTGGGTTTTGGTTTCACACAGACTGTAGAACTTTTCACATATTCAGTAATCTAACCCTATTCAAATGCATTAAAGCTAATGCAGGCACCCATCAAAATTATCACTGACAGGGTGCCAACATGTAGTAAATTCAATACCAAAAAGCATATTAACAAAATGTGCTTATCTGATATAATGAATACGTCCTGTGCTGAGCATAGGCACTCAAGCTGCGGTACTGTATTTGTATTTCCATGATGAAGACAGTTAACTATTTCTAAGATCCTAATGAGTATTTTGAGTTTTTTGAAATGCCAAGAAAAGATGTTGGTACTCAACCAAATTATTACCAACATGTGTAGTTTTCAGCGGATACCATACTGCGTATGTAAATGGAGTGCAAAAAGAATGTGCAGCATGATGTTGATAGTTTTCGCAGCAGCAGGATTAACTACATAAAAAGAGTTTTAAAAGGCTTCTTCAAATTTGTCTAAATAAATTGGACAAAATGCAAAAATCCTGTTAGGAAAACATTTGGGTGAAATTTCAAACTTTAACCACGGCATTTAGGTTTAATTTCAGCAATTCCAAAATGAGATTTTTTGGGGGTGCATCATGCATGGTCATATTGCTTGGCTGGGGATAAGAGAAGTAGTAATCCAGATCTATACAGCCCGTCCGAGGCTTACATTTTCAGAAAGTGCTGAGTACCCACCCTCTGCAAAAAAATCAGGCCCCTTTAATGTGTCAAGATGGGTACTTAAGCAGAGGCACCCAGAGTCACCGGGGGGGGGGACGACATCAAGAAGCTTTATGGAATTAGGGCCAGCTTCTTTTCAGCAGTGCTGAAAAGAACAAGAATGAAGGTAAAGAGTTTAAGCCTAGGATTTATATATTGGTTGGATTTCAGATTTAGCATTAAACATATTTTTAATATAGATTATACCAATACTTTTCATTACATGCACATTTCTTAACAATAGGGTATTTTATACTACTGTATTAATCTGTCTCCAAAAGCACCCTAACAATTTGAATAGAGAGATGCATAAGATAATTACAGTCAACCATAGAACATTGGGGACTTCAACATCCCACTGTCATCCTCAGTGAAGAATAAAAGTAAAAGGATGAGATGGTAAGTGATGTAGATGAAATGCAGAACTGGAGCTGAATGCATGCAGGCAAACATTTATTTTTAGTGAGCAATACCAGAAGCATACATTACTCTTCTGGGCACGAGTCCATATTTCTCAATACTCCTGAGTATAATGCAGAAATATTTCTAAGTAAAGAACAAGTTGGTTTGCCTTGCTCTGTCCTGTTTTTCTAGGTTATCTATAGAACTGCTTCCTTCTATTTCACTTCATTTTCTGGAGTACCTTCCATCAAAAGGTATCAAAGACTTTAACTTGTTGTTTGTAAATCTCACAACAGCCCCATAAAATGTGGGCATTATTTTTACCTCCCTCTCTCTCACATTGTACAAACAGGGGAAAATGAAGCACACAGAGAATAAGTGCTAGGATGTAAACCCAGTTCTCCTGAACCCCCATCCTATGTATTAACTACTATGGTTTGCTCTGCATCTCAATCATTTTAAATAAGTCTTCTCAAAATAGCTTCATGTTGCACACACACTTGCAGCAAACGTTTGCAAGCTCCATCTCTATGTTTTTCACGAAGAATTCAAAAAAAAGCATGATGTGCTGCTCCAAGTGAAACCATCAGTTGACTCTTTATTTTGGCAGGGTTTACCCCTCCCCCCCCGCCCCGAAATGCTACTTAACAGTACCAAGCTCTTGCCTCTATTTATAGTGTGTTCGTTCACTTCATCAGGCTCAGCCCTGCAGTCCTTCTGCAGGGAACGCCGAATGACCCTCAGTGAAGTTTTGACTGCAAAAATCAGGCTGTATGTTTTTACAAAGCCAGAGATTTTCAACAAGTCTATCTTTTAAAAAAGAAAGCCTTATTCATAAAGCTAAGCCAGGAAGTAAGATCTTACAAATAACAAAATAATTATTTACATAGAACTGATAGAGCAATACTTTTGCCTGCAAAGCTGAAAATAAATATAGGATCTGGTTATGAATTATTAGGTCCTACGATAGGATAGACCAACAAGCCACAATCTAAGGCCACGTCTACACTTGGAGCACTTTACCAGTATACGAATATTGGTATAATACACTGGCAATGCGCTCCAAGCATGGATGCAACTATGTCAGCACAGTTGCACTTTGTGATGATATAGTAACCCCCCCACCCCCCACAAGAGCGAAACAAATTACACTGGAAAAAAGTGCAGCTTTGCTGGTATAGTTACATCTACACTAGGGGCTTCTGGTGGCCCAGCTAGTCAGTCAGAAATCCAACCTGTTCACACCCCTCACCAACATAGCTATGCTAACAGAAGTCTGTAGTCGTGGCTCAAAGGAAGTTCACAGGGAAACAGTTCTGACTGTTCACCTGTGAACTGATATCTTAACACATTTAGATTACCACAGTGGTATTCGGTGCAACTGTTTAGAGTTAACTTATGCAGTTGAGAATAGTAGTCCTCAGAATCCACACTCAATAGCATCCCTCTAATCCTGTAATAATGAATATAAAAGTTACTTCCCAGGCTGTGTCTACACTTACGGTGGCATGCAGAATCCAGGCACTACACATGCAGCTACACACCTCAATGAAAAGCTCTGGCAGCAGGAAAAGACTCTGGCAGTTCCCTGCTGCTGGACCTTTGCCTGCTACCAGAGCCTTTCACTGTGGCAAGGAAAGGATCAGACAGCAGGGATTCATTGGGAATCTACACTGCTAAAAACAACAGTTAGGCATGGGAGGCACTGCCTGGATGTGTAGAGCGCCATGTAAACTGGAGTATACATCCTGTGGTTCAGGCGTGTAGGGCTCTCTACTTGCTTAAGCCATGTCTGACGGTCCACACGGCTATTTTTACCCATGTTAGCAGGGCGTGCAGTATCCGTAACCTTACATGCTGCAGGAAGTGTAGATATAGCCCCCGACTAAGGCCCTGATTCTACAAGATTATGTGTATAGGTGAACCCCGGTGCGTGCCTGGAGCCATGTGAACTTCAACAGAGCCCCACACGGGTGTTGAGGTCTGCCTGCACAAATCAGCTTCCAGGACTAGGGCCCGTATCAGTATGTTACTCAATGTCATGTGTGAAAGTTTGTGTAGCTAGAATTTCTCATATGCCTTTGTCTCTTCCTACTCTAGCAGCAGACTGATCAAAAAAAGAAAGGAAATATCAGGCACATGTAACTATTGTTCCTTTCTAGCAAATACAGTTCTTCAGGTCTCATCTCACTTCTACTTTTGTTTAAAAGTCATATTGTAATTGAGGGTCACTTACAGCTTATAAGTATAACTCTGAATTAAATGCAAGAAGTGAGCTCTAAGAAAACATTATTCACTGTATATGACATATCTTTGAACCTACCAACGTTTCATGATATTACTACGTTTATTGTAAATAACCCACAGAGCACTAACTATTCCCAGAGAGCTCCTGGGATAATTTTTTTTAAATATATAAAAAAAAAAAAACAGGAAACCCCAGATCAGTGTCACTGAGTACACAAGTGCAATTAACATCAGCATTAAAATAGAATATGTATTAAAATCCAGCTAGAAACAGTTATCAACTATTTTGAAAAACATCACTAGTATATCCCAGAAAATAACAGTTCTATTTCCCATGAAATGTTTCTAGATACTTTACAGATCACTCTTAATACAACATGGCTTTAAGAATTTCTGATTCCATGTGTTATTGGGCACAGTGATAACTAGGTTTGTTTCATTTTTTACCTAGCATGAAGTTGGTTGGTCAGATAGAAACAAATTGTATGGCTAGAAAATAAAACCCACTGTTAAATAAAGTAAACAAAAAAAGGAAGCCTTGAAGACATACCCGGGGGAAGAGATCAGCTTATATATTTTTTTCATACTGTTGTATATTTTTTCATAAGGTTTTTCTTTCACAACTGTTTAAAATTAATTTAGTGCTTATGAAAAGTGCCAGTTAACCAGCCCTAAAGACTGAAGTCTTATTTATCCTCACCAGATACAGCATGGGCAGAACAATGAAGCCTTTACCAAGCTACCCTTCCAACGTTCCCTAATACAGACCAGGAGGGATCATTACTAAAGCTAGGTATAAACTAGCTTAAAAAAAAAAAATCAAATCATGGCCACTATGCCAAAGCAACCAAGGAATTAGCTGCAATGAGGATACTTGGGCATTAGGAAGTGGGCTAAAGCTACCAATTTATTTCATACAGCACCAACAAGCTGAAGTATGGAATGACTTTTGGTTACTAGGCAAGATTTGAACATGGTACTTCAAGTTGAGAGGCCCTGCATCCACTGATTCTAATTCTTTCATTTGTCCTTTGTTGCAGCAGTTAAAGTAGTGTACACCACTGCTCTCAGAGCTGATTCAAACTGAACTAACACGAGGTACATCTGGATAATTGCTTATCAAATTATTAAAGTGTTAAAATCTTCAATCTCACAGAACACATTAATCAAATATTTACTGTTAAATTAAGGCTTGTAAAAAGTGCTAAAGATACTGAATAAGTCATGTTTAAGTTTCTGGGTTAGATGCTGCATATCTCCATGTTATAGTACAAGCAATCTGTTAATAAGTAGCTGGATTCAACACACATAGCACTCTGCTAGGGTGCAAGCAGGTGCTTGGTTTCTTGTGCCTCCCTGCCCCTCATCCTGCTGTTCCTTTTTTTTTTTTTTTGTGCAGGCTAGGATCTGGTCCAGGAGAAGAGAAACCTCAGTCCCCAGCCTATCCTAGCAGTGGACAAGTGGGAGTGGAGACAGACATTCATTGATTTGTTGGGGGAAGTATTCATTGACTTGGTAGTGGATAAGCTGATTAGCTAGTCTTGCTTGTGAGAGGGCTGGCTTTAACTGGGACCTCCCTTCAGTCAGCAGCACAGGAAGGTATTTGGCTTCAAGCAGTAGGGCGTACCTGATCAACGGGAGAGGGTAGTTTCGGGAGGGAGCATACCCTGAGGACTGGTGTACTTTAGCCTTGAACACAGGCTTAGTTGGTGGACCATGGGCTGTTGGCATATTATCAGGGCTTGAAAAACCTAAGGGCAGGTCTTCACTACCTGCCAGATCAGCGGGTAGTGATCGATCTATCGGGGATCAATTTATCGTGTCTCGTCTAGATGCGATAAATCGATCCCCGAATGCACTCCCCGTTGACTCTGGAACTCTAGCTCGCGAGAGGCAGAAGCTGAAATTGTGTATCTTAGGTTGACCCCGCCCGAGTGTAGACCAGGGCTAAGACTCCCATCTCATTCACCTCCTGGGCCTCAACTGGTCCTAGACGTATACTGATACACTTGTTAATTCTTAAACTGTTTTTGCAGAAAGTGATTAGTTCTAATTGTCTTAGCTATACTGCCATGCATACAAGCGTGTCTCTGTGGATGCATGCTGAGACAGGAGAATATTACCAATGCAATTTGTCCAAGATTTCTAGGCTAGAGATAGGCTTACAGGACAATCAAGTGTAGTATCCATATGTATGCTTGTCCACCTCACTGTTACCCAGATGTAAAACAGTAACATCATTAATACAGTTGGGGGGGGGGGGGATTCCTCAGTGAAGAAAGTGTGCAAAACACGGGTCTAGTGGTCAGGGCACTGGACTGGTTTTCAGGCCACCTGGGTTTTTCCAGCTCTACCACTAACCTAATGTGTGACAATGGGGAAGTCACTTCACCATGCCTCCACCTCTAGAACCCCTCCGACACATTGCCTGTCTTGTCCATTTAGCTTGTAAACTTTTCAGGGCAGGATTGACTCTTACTATGTCCTTGTACAGTACTTAGCATAATGAAGCCCCTATCTTGGTTGGGATCTCCAGGAACTACTGCAATATGCTTCTGCTGTATCTATTATTTCTATGGGACACTAAGGGAAGGCGTGTGGTATAAGAACCTAAGTAGAAAAGAACAGTGTTGACAGATCTTAAGAAAAATGACTCATTTAATTTTACCTTTTGTGTAGTATGAAGTTAATTCAGATAACTGAGACTACCCTTAAAAAACACTGCATTAGTTATTCCCTGTGTAGATCAACCACCTTCACCAATATTTGTGTTCTCTAAAGCTGTTTCAGAATGCTACAGTAAGTGACGACAAATGAAGCCATATGTTGTACATAAGACAAATGAAAAGCCATCTTGCAGCAGGATAATAACGATACCTTCCTTCTTTGTTTCTGAACTTAAGTGACAAAACAGCAGCTTGACCAGGAGCAGTGCTATGAAATAACTGTCAAACCATGCAAAATAATTCAGTATGATCAAGTCTTCCTCGGCAGCCTAAAGCAGTGATCATAACGAATTGCATCTAATGAGACACTGGGGGTTGTTGGCATATTATCAGGGCTTGAAAAACGTGCGGGTAGTGATTGATCTATTGGGGATCAATTTATCGCATCTCGGCTAGAATTCACCTTGCAGAATTCACCACTTTACACAAAGATAAAAGGGGGTGGGGGGGGGGAGGAACCATAGGAGAGGAAAATGGAAACAAGTACTGGATATGAAAAAGGGAAATAAGTATAAATAGCATGCACTAGAAGCTAATCTGCCTGCTAGGGCCAACAGATGTACAAGTAAGGTGGTGAGATGAGGGAGCTGTAAAGGAAGTTAAGAAGTCACGCTCTGATTCTGCAGGGATGGTGGGTAATGAAATGTACCCTCTTTCATACCCTTTAGTGACCACTGGGCAGTGGCATTTCAGACAGATTTTTCCCATATTTAAATCCAGGCTGTTACCTATGCCAGTATATATTTTTTAAACACTTTGCCCCATCTGCACAGACTGGCCAAACCTTGCTACAAAATATTATTTTAAATTGAAGGGGTCTTCTAATGTGTAAAAAAAAAACAGTGTAGATGGATCCTCTTCCTCAGGAGGAGGCCAAAAAACAGTCTACACAGAGCTAATGAACCTACACTATCTTTCTTCATATGGCTCTATTTTCTAGTCATTTATATTACCTTTAAATGGCCTCAAAGAGCATTTGATCATTCTGCCAAGTCTTACCTATAAAAGCTATCCCTTTTTAAATACAAGAAGTCTTCTTTTCAGTGACCGTCCTTCCCTTCCAACTGACAATTAGATGCTAGGGGGGAATTGGAGAGGGGAAAATGACAACCGATGAAAGCAGCAGAGGGGAGTTGGCTTTAAACATTTTCCTTCCTCGTGGAAGCTGTCAGTAGACATACCAGGTTAGATAGCATTAGGAGCAGCTGGGATCTTATGTGAGGATTTTTAAATATTTTGTTTAACCACCTTTTTGGTATTTCCCCCATTTGTCTGTCAATGACAAAGATGACGAAAGCCAAGATCTTTAGCATTAGGACTCTAAAACGGGACTTCTAAATCCATAAGTAGGCATCTGCATGATTTTCAAAAGTAATCAATTCAATACTTTTGAAAGTCAGACAGGTATGTGAATATGGATTCAGAAGCCTAACTTTATGTTCCAATATTGAAAATCTTAACCAAACCTTTTAAAAAAAAAAAGAACAGTTTGCCACCAGACTGTCACTTCACTCTACAACTGAGGCTCTCTCTCTAGTTAAAACACACATTGCTTTTTTATTTCTGACAGGCTGCAAACAAAATGTTGTCTGGCAACAGAACAATTTTTCACTCTGCCATAAGCCTCCAATGTTCATGTTTTGTTTTGGAGTAAAGGTTCTTCAACTTCTCTTCTTGCATCTTCCCCTGAACTCAACACACCTGAAAAAAAACCCTTCCCCTGGTGCCCCTCACCCTAACTTTGCTTTCACTGACAAAACTGGGAGGCCACACCATTAGTATGACCGACCTCTTCTTTCCCCCAACCCCAAATCCAGGTATACTCTGGGTGTGTTGACAATGAAGCTGTAAGGTGTAATTCCCAGCTCAGGTAGGCATACCTCCTCTAGCTCTACTTGAGATAGCATGCTAAAAAATAGCAGTGCGGCCATGGCAGTCCAGGGAAGCAGCTCAGACTAGCCACCTGAGTATGTGCCTATCATCTCCGACAGGGCGGCACTTAAGCATCTGTCCCATCCAATGCCTGTGCCACCACAGCCACACTGCTATTTTTTAGTGCTCCAGTGCAAGCAGAACTAGCATGTGTACATCTGCAAGAGCTGGGAATTACAACTCCCCGCTGCAGACAAAGCCTATGTGGCTTATAACAAGTCTACTCAACAGTTCAACTATACATCTTAGTTCAGACAGAGCCCTTCAAAACCCAGTACAACCTGTTTGTCATGTGTACAAAATCTAGATCCAGCTTCCAAAACTCAACATTAATACTAACCTGTGCAACATTCAGTTTCACTTGATGTGAACTTGCTTTCCAAGCATTTGCTGTGATGCAAGCCCTGGGACGTTTTAAGGGGACATATAAATCAAAGTGACAACATATAAAAAAATTCTAAATATAAGGGTCACTTTCCAATATAATTACAGCTTCCTGTTTATTTGTATTGATAAGAAATGTCAGGGTAGAGCCTTCCTGGGGTTAAGATAAAAGCAAAGGTTGTGTCCTGACATTTAGTTTCTCAGCATGAGCCAACTTACAGAATTATTCTAGTGCAGTGCCTTTTTTCTTTTTTTAATTCTATCAGACAACTAACATATATCTGAAGAGGTCTACCATTTTATTTACAGCCTGTACAGTGATTACAGAGCAAGGATCTGCTTTACAACTGGGCTGCCTCAGGCTCCTGACTCTGCCAGCCTACCCACTATAGTTCTTATCTCTCCCTTACTTTATAGGCAAAATGCTCCATTATTTCTGCTTTGCCTTAAGCCAGTCTAGTCCCATTAACTCACAGCAACAACAGAACGCTGAAGCTACTGATAACGCTACGCTATACAGAGGGCTGTACAGTGGAAAATTTCCTTCTTCCCAGCTGATGCGGTCCTTGGGTTACATTTGAAATGCTAGAGGTACACACTTTGATCACTCTTTACGAGGATCTTTAAATGAAACCTAAAACGTATGGTAACATTTTTTAACATGTCAGCTAAGTACTTGTCTACGAACGAAATGTCATTATTGTGTAACAGTCTTCACTAATAACTATCAATCATAACAATAAGATTGTTTACAAATGATTTGTATTTGGTACTATACAAGTTACTGGTCTTGTTCATGTTTCATGAAGAAAATGAGAATTCTATTTCATCATGTGAAACAGCAAATCAGACTCTGAACCTTTTCCTAAGGAAGTAGTATGTGACTTTAAGAAATTTAAGATGATTGTCAAATACCATTAAGATTTGTATTCAGACTCCACATTTAAAACAAATATGCCTGCTTTGTGTACTTCATTTTATGAGCTCAGGTGGGGCTTGAAGACTTTGCTGATCAATGTGAGGCTTTCCCAGATGATGAAAAGAGGGAAGTAGGGGCTAAACCATCAATTTCTAGATTCCATTCATTTTTTTTTTGAAAGCTTCTAGTTTCAGTAGTTGTGAAGAAAACATTCTAAATATAAAATGAGACAGTGCTGTCATCTTGAAGACTCAGATAGACTTCATGCCTCCTAAATTAGTCCCAAGTGAAAGCTGTGTGAAACTAACATCTCTGCTATTCAGTAGCCAGCACTGAAATGAACAAGAATCCTAGTCTATTTCAGTCAGCTGTTGCTTTGGAAAGGTATGAGCAGCAGCAAGCACAGCAGCTCTTCAGAAAGAGAAGAGAAGAGCAGCAGAGTTTTTCCTTCCCAAGCCCATCAATCAGAAGGTTCTGGGACTCTTCCCCGCTCCCATTTCCAGCAGCGCGAGAGCAAAATACTGAGATCCTCCGCAGTGGCCAGGGACAGAAACCCTGTAAAAATCTCAGTATTCACCGTCATCCCCACAGCTGAGAGTTTCTCAGCTAGGCTTCTTGCTATAGTACTATCCCTGAATCCAGGTAGAACCCTCCCTCCACCCCCATATTTTTCAGATCTGCCTAAGACTAGTGGGTGTTTCAAATGACACCCAGTGAAATTTTTCAAGATCTATCTTTAAATCTTCAGCAATCGTAAATAACCTTTCTAGATCTCTGCTGCAGTATAGAACTGGCCTTTATGGAACAGGTGCTTATGGTAACATCTGTTAAAAAATAAAAGGAAGGAGAAACAAAGAAATTGTACAAGTGGTACTTCGGAAATGGGATTCCCTGAGTGGGGGGAAAAAAAAAACTTCACTGCCAGAACTGGGTGAAACTGGCAAAAAAGAACAACAAAAAAAACCTTCAATTAAATTTCAGGGTGCACAATCACATGTTGTTTGCGTGGAATTTCTGGACCATTGGTGCAGGTGAAAAATCTAAAAAGGCTACGTATTCAAATATACACTCTTTTGAACATTTTACTGTGAGTGACAGCTGTTTGTTCCAACATGGGGGTGTGTACCTGCATGAGGCTGCATGGTCTAACTCAGGGGTGGCCAACCTGAGCCTGAAAAGGAGCCAGATTTTACCAATGTACATTGCCAAAGAGCCACAGTAATATGTCAGCAGCCCCACCGATCAGCGCCTCCCCCTTCCTCCTGATCATCTGTTTCATGGTGTGCAGGAGGCTGGGGGTGGGGGGGGAGCAAAGGCATGGCAGGCTCAGGGGAGGGTGCGGGAAGAGGTGGAGAGGGGGCAGGGCCTGTGGTAGAGCCAGGGGTTGAGCAGTGAGCACCCCCTGGCAGATTGGAAAGTTGGCACCTGTAGCTCTAGCCCCGGAGTTGGTGCCTATACAACAGGGGTTGTCAAACTGGAGGGTTGGGACCCCTCGGGGCTCACAAGGTTATTACATGGGGGGTTGCGACCTGTCAACCTCCACCCCAAACCCCACTTTGCCTCCAGCATTTATAATGGTGTTAAATATATAAAAAAGTGTTTTTAATTTATAAGGTGGGGGGGTCGCACTCAGAGACTTGCTATGTGAAAGGGGTCACCAGTACAAAAGTTTGAGAGCCACTGCTATACAAGAAGCCATATATTAACTTCTGAAGAGCCGCATGTGGCTCCGGAGCCACAGGTTGGCCACCCTGGTATAACTAGTAGACTGAGCAATAGGATGGGAGGCACTGGCTTTTGTGTTCTGTTCCCAGATCTGCCATTGTTTGGTCTCAACTACGATACTAAGCACTGCTCTCTTGAAAGTCCATAAATTACTATTTTACCTTTACAGTTCATAGACCGTTGGTTTGAGGTTTTTGGGGTTTTTTGGTTTGTTTCTTTGTTTTGTTTTTTACAACACTCCTCTGACTCCCCTCCTCCACTCCAGAATAACTTGACCTGTTATTCGCACTAACAGCTCAAACATTTACAGTGAAAGCAAAGTAGTCTTGAAAAAGGAGCATAAAAAACTGTTTAGGGTAACATACACCATAAACACCACACAGCTCAACTACTGCAGATAACCATACTTGTATATTCTACCATCTTTTGAGAAACTGCAAGGATATTATCAGTTGTAGAACTTGTAATTCTAGGAGGCAGCTTTTTCAACTGTGCTTTTTCAAGTCAGCAACTCACACCTCATTCTGTTTGCTCAGAGCTACGGGTTAACTGCTTAAGACCTGTATAGACTTGGCAAATAACATGCTAGCCCAATCTCTCCCACTGGCAGCAGAACTGGGGAGGGAGACAGCTTTCTGCCTGATCTCCCTCAGGGCAGACTGAAGCCATTAATGTGCTTGGAGTTCCACAAATCATAAGTTTCAGAGTAACAGCCGTGTTAGTCTGTATTCGCAAAAAGAAAAGGAGTACTTGTGGCATCTTAGAGACTAACCAATTTATCTGAGCATAAGCTTCCGTGAGCTACAGCTCACTTCATTGGATGGTTTTCCACAGTATACATCCGATGAAGTGAGCTGTAGCTCACAAAAGCTTATGCTCAAATAAATTGGTTAGTCTCCAAGGTGCCACAAGTACTCCTTTTCTTTTTACAAATCATAAGGCTAGCCCTGTGTCTACACCAGTTGAGTTTTATTTTTATTTAGTATTCGCATTGAAGACAAAGAATAAAACTATTACCAGTTGGAGGTTAATTAAGTGAGAACTTTAAAAAAAAATCTTACTTCTAGGATATATCTTAAGATGATACATAGTCAAAAGTGGGCAGGTGTTTTATAACAAAATTTGTTTCTGTTAATAACTTCCAATCAAAGTATCCATTCTAATTCCCTAGCATAAGAGTGCTTTGCATATCACAAATTTTTTTATTTAATTTTGTGCAAATTATTATGTTTTCTTCTGTGGAGGGCAGGGGAGAATCTATAGTGAATGATCAATAAAAAGTAGCATCCAAAACAGAATGAAAGAAATAAGAGCCAGGCATACAAGGAGTAATATTGAATGGATATTTTACAACCCCCTTCTGTCCCTGTTATTTCCCTTCTGTCCCCGTAATAATAGGACCAGCATGGATCTATATAGGTGATGCACTTAATGATTCTGATTTAGCATTCACTCAAGTCAAAGGGAATCTTTCTGTTAACTTTGATGTGTGCTGCATCAAGCCCTGTATATGAATTAGTACCATGTATACACCTACACTACTCCACATTAACTACTTCTTTAATCTTGAGCACTTAATTTGCTGAAACCCAAGTTAGTATTCTAGAACCTTGGCAGTCAGTTGTTTTACACTCCTTTTTCCTGCCACCCCCTTGCTCCCTTCACTTCAAAAAAAATCTGTTCAGTAGATCTAGATGTGCTGATTAAATGGCTTCAACAGACTCCAGTCATATTCTCTCCACCCCCATATATCTGTGCAAACCTCTGGGAGAGCTGCTCATGTTGCTCAAATAAAATACTATCACTGAAAGATTGCTTTCCTGCCATTACCATATTAACATAATTATGGACCCTACTTGTCAAGATTGTTGTTCCCCACATGATTAGCATAGCCAGGAGAAAGGAGCCCTCTGTGCATTAGATGCAACAACCAAAGCCTCCTACAGAGCCTGCAAAAATACATACTTTTAGCTAGCTCTTTCAGATGGCACCAGCTCAACAATGTCCCCTCCCAGATAAAACTTTTTATAACACTCCTGAATGTGCCTGGCACAGCCAGGTGTCCTTACCATGCCTTGAAAGTGAAATGTGGTCCTGTTATGGTTTATGGTGGTCTGTAAAGAGCAGATAGGTCACATAGTGCTGGCTATTCTGCTGGTTTCCAAGGGCTATGCCACATTAAGGACAATTTAAAATACATTAAATATTTTTACTTCTCTTCAGAAGCAATTGCTGTGGTTACCACAGTGATGTTATGTGATCATGAATGAGACCAGGTGGTCCACGAGAAAGAAAAAGTGGAGATGGTCCACTCTGCATGTCCACAGTATGGAAAGGTTGAGAGGCCGTGAACTAGCTCCTGGGCATGCACTACATTATGGAACAAAAATAGATACAAAGTGTTCTGCCAACCACCCACAGCATTATGAAGCTTGCTGCTCACCTCTGTATTAATACCCCCCAGGGTGAGCTTGGTGTAAGAACCTGAACTATGATCCATACACACCCAAATGCAGAGTTAACCAGAAGCTTTTGTGAATATTCCTTCCACTTTGGGCAATGAAGCCTTTGAAAAGACCCTCTACCCACAGCCCTCTAGAAAGCCTCCCTTTTCCCAGTCCCCTCTACTGGGATCCCAGGGATCCTGCCCATAATACCACTGCCTAGATCTCAAAGCGCTCCACAAAGAAGTGATCTCCATACCGTCCTTTTCTCTATTACCCTCTTTGACAGTCCAAGTGCCCATATACTAGTGGCCCCTGAAGGATCTCCATGTCTATAGTCTCTGAAGAGCAGCCTCTTTATTCCCCACCACCACTGGGAGGGTTTGGGGGGGGGGGCGAAATCTATATATCACCTACGTTCCCACCACCCTATTATCCCCCGAGAAGCCGCCTACTCGGGGCAGCCCCAGCACTTGCCTGGTTGGGGTCAGAGGCCCGGAAGACGTGGCAGGCCACCTGTGACTCGGGGTTGTCGGGCTGCGCCTTGATCAGGTAGGCGAAGTAGGTGAGGTCGTGGCTGTTGTGGATGAAGCGGGAGATGTGCTGCGCCTTGTGCTCGAAGATGAAGACGGCCGGGTTGGCGCTGCCCGGGCTGCCGCTGGAGGTGGCGGGGACGCAGCGGAGGTTCGGGAAGCCCAGGAGCAGCTGCACCTCCCGGGCGGGCACCGAGCTACCCAGGGGTCCGCCAGGGTCCTGCCTTTGGCTGCGCCTGCGGATCTCGGCCATCAGCCAGGGCAGCATGGGCAGCGTGGTCCGTCTGTCCAGGCAGGACCAACCCACATACCACAGCTTGAACCGCTTCTCCCCCATCGCCCTCCCCACCGGCTGCGGCTCCGGCTCCAGCGGGTGAGGGAGCGTCTCGTCCTGACCCTGCTTCTCCATGCTACGTTCCCAGACAGCAGCCGGGGGGTGCAAAGTGCTGCGGAGCAGCCTCCCGCCGCTGACCCGGGCAAGGGGAGAGCGGCCCCCAGGGGCAGTCAGAGGGGCCTAAGCAGGCACAGCAGATCCGGGGAGCGGGGACCCCCTACCCGTGCATCGTGCTCGGCTTCCCCCCGCTACACTGGCAGGGCAGGACTCGGCGGGAGCGGCTCCTGCCCCTCAGCCTTCCTACGCCTGAGCTCGCGGCTGTCACACCCCCTCCGCCCCGACTGGGCTGCAAGGGCCCCAGCGAGCCCCGCCGGCAGCCCCCGCGCCGCAGGCAGCGGCGCAAGCAAGCAAGCGCCGTTTCTCGCCGCTGTCTCGCCGCCGCCGCCGCCCGGCTGGTGCAGAGCCTCCGCCTCCTTCCCCAGCCATGCGGGGTCAGCACTAGTGCGAGCGCAGGCGAAGGGAGGGGGCTGATTCTCCCTCTTCCTCGTGGCTCTGGGGGCGGAGGGAAGGGGCTACGCTCCAGCCGGGGCACTCCACTCCCTGCCCCCGCCAAGGAGGAGGGAACTCGCCCGCCCCATAATCAAAACAAAACCAAACGTGGCCTGTCCACTCCCCCGCCCCCGCCGCTCTTCCTCCCGCCCCGCCAGGTGTAAGAACAGGCTCCGCTCCGGCTCCGAGCGCGCCCTTCCTGCTTCTGCGTCTGCACATGCTCGCGCTCCAAGGGCAGCCCAACGAGCATGTGTGAAGGGCCTGCACATGCCCGCCAGGGAGGAGAGGCTGCTGCCTCTTACCGGTGCTGTACTGTTCCCTCAGCTCTTGTGAGGCTGGGTTTCCCTGAAACCCACAGGAGCAGGGAGGGCTCAGTATGGGGGAAAGGAGCTGAGCTGTGAGGGAACGGAGCAGATCCGAGAAGGAGCAGGGAATAGAAGAGAAGGATTATAGAAATATGTATAGGCTTTAAAATCCGGATCTCTATTTCCAATACTGGGGTCGAAAACATCCAGAGCGATAGAACAAGTATAATTAGATTCAATGCGGCAAGCTGAGCTGTGCGGGCGGATCTCTGAGCCCTCATGGATCAGGGCCGTGCTCGCTATCTCCTTGTGCCTGACCAGTTCCTCCCTCGCCCCCCATTAATGTAACTGTTTTGTTTGCAGTATTGTTGTAAGGAATCTGCATACCCCACACGGTAAGAAAAATATTTTGTTGAGTGATTTTCAGGTCAGATTTTCATTTAATTTTTTTTTTTTGCTTAAATATTTTCATTTTTGCGAGTGTTGGATTTTTAGGCTTATTTTTCTTGTTATGATGCCTCTTTTGATGTCAAATTTGCCACCTACCACAAATGGTTTTGGTTTGTTTTTTTTTTTTTTTTGGCTTGAAGACACATATGGACAATTCCTTTTCAATCCCATACAACCCATGTTCATGACATTGAAATATTTTTCTTGACTATTTCCTTTTGTACACGTTTGTGGTATCAAATAGCAATAGCTTCAAGCCCTAGTTAGTTCATAGTAATATAGTGTAATGGTTATCATCTTCACCAACACAGTTGCTTGAACCAGGAACTTCTGGAGCTGAAAGCTTAAGTATCTACAACTTGAACTAAAGAAGCAGTCTTTCATGCTGGGGAATTCAACAGCTTAACATCCTGACTCAAGGACTTGTAACACACACTGAGCAGTGGATTATTATTTATTATTTGCATTACTGTAGTGGCTAGGAGCTTTGTGCTAGACACTACAAACAGAACAAAAAACAGCCCCTGCCGCAAAGAGTTTACAGTCTATAAGACAAAAGACAACAAATTAATACAGATAGAGGGGAGTATAAGGGAATCATGAGACAATATTGAACAGCACTTGTCATAAATATAAAGGGAAGGGTAAACCCCTTTGAAATCCCTCCTGGCCAGGGGAAAGCTCCTCTCACCTGTAAAGGGTTAAGAAGCTAAAGGTAACCTCGCTGGCACCTGACCAAAATGACCAATGAGGAGACAAGATACTTTCAAAAGCTGGGAGGAGGGAGAGGAACAAAGGGTCTGTGTGCTGCTCTTGCCAGAGACAGAACAGGAATGGAGTCTTAGAACTTTTAGTAAGTAATCTAGCTAGGTATGTGTTAGATTATGATTTCTTTAAATGGCTGAGAAAAGAATTGTGCTGAATAGAATAACTATTTCTGTCTGTGTACTTTTTTTGTAACTTAAGGTTTTGCCTAGAGGGGTTCTCTATGTTTTTTAATCTAATTACCCTGTAAGATATCTACCATCCTGATTTTACAGGGGGGATTTCTTTATTTCTATTTACTTCTATTTTTTATTAAAAGTCTTCTTGTAAAAACTGAATGCTTTTTCATTGTTCTCAGATCCAAGGGTTTGGGTCTGTGGTCACCTATGCAAATTGGTGAGGCTTTTTATCCAACATTTCCCAGGAGAGGGGGGGGTGCAAGTGTTGGGAGGATTGTTCATTGTTCTTAAGATCCAAGGGTCTGGGTCTATAGTCACCTAGGCAAATTGGTGAGGCTTTTTACCAAACCTTGTCCAGGAAGTGGGGTGCAAGGTTTTGGGGAAGTATTTTGGGGGGAAAGACGCATCCAAACAGCTCTTCCCCAGTAACCAGTATTAGTTTGGTGGTGGTAGCGGCCATTCCAAGGATAACGGGTGTAATAATTTGTACCTTGGGGAAGTTTTGACCTAAGCTGGTAAAGATAAGCTTAGGAGGTTTTTCATGCAGGTCCCCACATCTGTACCCTAGAGTTCAGAGTGGGGGAGGAACCTTGACAGCACTACAGCATCCTAACTGTTTTCAGAACACAGAAAGGAGGGGTTTGAAGGAGAAAAATTAGTTGGTTTTGCAGATGTTTATGGGGAACTCCTCCAAAGTGTGCGTGCAGTATGGGAGGAAGCATGAAGGTGCTTGTTTGAAAATGTAACAAGTGGGTGATGGAGGATGGGCATCATGGGCCAATCAGACAAGAGTTAACATCTCAATAGGAAAGGAGTACTTGTGGCACCTTAGCGACTAACAAATTTATTTGAGCATAAGCTTTTGTGAGCTCCAGCTCACTTCATCGGATGCACTTCATCTCAATAGGGCTATAGTGGTATTTTTGTAGGAAGTATCAGATGTGGCACAAAACTGTTTCACTAACATTATTTTTTACAATACATAGTTACAAACAATCCCCCATGTTACTAGAAGACACAAAGATTAGAGAAAAATATACTCTTCCTTTTTTGAGTTTCTTTACTTTATGTAGTCAGTATTGTTTTGTTGATGGACAGTTTCATTTTCTGTCTCCTACACCGGAATTCCACACACTACCATACTACTCTGGGCAAGCTCAGTGGGGTCCTGGTATATGACTAGGGCAGCACTTAGGCAGTAATATAAATAATAATGTTAATCAGGAAGGGAGAAGGCAGGGCTAATAACATATGAATCTCATTGTTAAAATATAATTCTGAAAGTGGCTGAGATTGGAAAAGGTGCCTCCTGCAAGTAGCAGCAGCAAATCATACCTCCACATTGCTCAACAAGAGCAAGCAGTCTTTTCAATTGGGAAAGTAGAAACTGCAAATAATTATTGTTTGCTGGTTTTCTCAACAAAATAGCATTTTGTATTTTAGATACAATTATAGATAGGGTGTGTCTTTCATCTCCTAAGGACATACTCCAGTTTTATTGAATATTTCTCTAAGGCAGATGGTGAAGAAATGGGGAAAACTAGAAATATATGAAACTTGAGATTGAAATTCTGGGGTTTATTCTAATATATGTGTGTGTCTTCGTATAGCATCTGTAAAATAGCCAGAGATTTATCTTTTTATTAGTGTTGCTGCCCACTTACGTAAAGCTAGTTGATTTAATGTTTCATTTGGCTGACTTGCTTAATGTGATGTTAGATTTGGTTATTTTGATCCACACAATTTATTTTTAGTGCTAAATTCTTTATAAACCTACACATTTACATAAACATTAGTACTTTTGAGATAATTAAGTTCTCAACCTTTAATCCAGCTACCACAGTTTCAGTTTTCAAAACCAGTCCTCTCTCTTCTCAACTTAATTCTTTTACACATCTTTCAGCATCGAGCCAGGCCCTTTCCTGGGATTCACCAATGAATGTTTAGATGGTGCAGCCAGCGATGCAATGGCGAGTGACAGGTGCCGGTTAATATCAGGAGAAGCTCCAACGGCTTCAGGCTGAGCAGTGCTTAGGGGTGGAATAGTGGAACCAACGGGGGAAGGAAATATTCCCAGAAAAGCAGATGAGCCTTGTCATAGATATAAAGGGAAGGGTAACAACCCTTATGTATGCAGTAACATAAAATCCCTCCTGGCCAAAGATACAGAATCGCCTTACCTGTAAAGGGTTAATCAGTGCAATTAACCTAGTTGGCCCCTGACCAGAAGGACCAATGGGAAAAGAAAATACTTTCAAATCAGGGGGAGGTTTTGTTAGTGCTCTCTTTGTGTGTTCCTTCTCGAAGAGAGAGAGGGTCCGGACAGGAAAAACATCTCCTAAAAACATACCTAAAATGAGCATCTAAAATTTAAAAAATTGTAAGTAAGGCAAGGAAATGTGTTAGATTATCTTTTCTTTTAGCTTGTGAATTTTCCCTATGCTAAGAGGTAATTTCATTCCTGTTTTGTAACTGGGAAGCAGAGTCAGAGGGGAATCCTCTGTGTTTTAAGTCTTTTTATTTACCCTGTAAAGTTACCTTCCATCCTGATTTTGCAGGTGCAATTCTTTTACTTAAAAAAAAAAAATCTTCTTTTAAGAACCTGATTAATGTTCAGTGTACTAAAAACCCAGGGATTTGGTCTGCGCTCACATTGTAACTAGTTGGTTCATATATTATTCTCAAGCCTCCCCTGGAAATGGGGTGAAGGGGCTTGGGGGGATATTTTGTGGGGATAGGACTCCAAGTGGCCCTCCCTAAATGTTTAATTCACTTGGTGGTGGCAGCAATACCGTCCAAGGACAAAGAAAGGAATTTATGCCTTGGGGAAGTTTTAACCTAAGCTGGTGGTGCTCGACAGTTGCTCATTCTGGTGGAGAAGGACCCAGGTGTTTAGCAGTGGCTCAAATCTCCACGCAGCCCTATTTAGGGGTGGCCTGCTTGCCCCAATCTGGGGAAGGCACTAAGAACGGTGGGTTTAAAAAGCTCCCTTCCAATTTCTTTCCAGGCTCTAAACTAATCAGTGCTTGCTGAAATGTTCATACTATGTTAACCAGACTTGAACTGGAAGATTCTAACTGATAGAGAACTACATTAATTGGGCATTGATATTGCAGCCCTCAATGAGACGAGGCTTTCAGAAATTGGATCTGAGAAATTATCAGTTCTACTCATCTGGGAAACCTGACAATGAACTAATGATACGTGATGTTGGATATGCTGTCAAGAAGTCTGTCCTCAGTGTATGTACCCCTCCAGTACCTATCAATGAGAGGATCATGCAGCTGGATACAAACACAAACTCTGTGTGACTGACTCTTCTGTCCATTTATGGCCCAACACTTGATTATTCCAAACAGCAAAAAGATGAGTTTTATTTTCAGCTGGAATAAATAATTAAGAATTTTTTTTCCAGGGACAGACTCACCTGTGTGGATAAGGATTGGGAGCACAGGGGACACATCATTGGTCAATACAGCACAGGTAGCCTCAACAGAAATGGCCAGCTGTTCTTGAGCTTTGTGCCTTTTGTGAGCAGATAGTCCCAAGCACCTATTTTGCTGGCAGGTGGCAGCAGCTGCAGAAAGGTCATATGGAGGCACCCTCACTCAGCACATGGGCATCAGCTTGATCTCATCCTGATCTGTCACAGAAACATTTGCAATGTATTGCACGTTCAATCAATGCCTAGTGCTGATTGTGACACTGAGCATGCTCTTTTGAGGGCCAAGCTCCAATTGCATCATAAAAAGATGTTATGCAAAGCGAAAAGGTAAACCTTACCTCAACATCACTAACATGAAGGATTCTGATACTTGTGCAAAGTTTCAATGTGTGCATGAGCTTGTTTTTTAAAATGATCAACCTGATTCCCCTGATTTTGACACCTCATGGGAAAAATTTAATAAGATGATACTGGTTACTGCCAAGGATGTCTTTGGAACAACAGAGAAAAAACATCTTGATTGGATTGCAGCATCTGAACATCTGCTGCTCCCACTTATGGGGGGGAAAAATCCTCAACTAACTTTACTTTAACAACCACCTAAGACCAGAACTCTCAAGTTTAAAGAGGGTAAGGCTGAGGTTCAGAAAGCCACCAAAGAAAGTGCCCAGAAGTAAAAAGAAAAGGAGTACTTGTGGCACCTTTTTGCGAATACAGACTAACACGGCTGTTACTCTGAAACCTGCCCAGAAGTATTGGCAAGACCTGTGCAGAAAGATTCTGATCTGTTTGAAAGAGGGGACCTTTGTGGTACCTATAGTGCAATTAAAGAAGCACTCGGTCCATCTTGTAAAAAGACCGCAAACCTAAAAGCAAAAGATGATACCATATTAACTGACAGGCAAAAACAACTTGACTGATGGATTGAGCATTACAAAGAACTCTACTCAAAGGATGTCATTATCTGTGACGCTGCCTTAGGTGCTACGTTGGCTCTGAGCTGTGCTGCTGTAATGCATCTGGTAAAGATGTGGTATGCTGACAGGAGAGCGTCTCCCGCCAACATAGCGCTGGTGTGAACAGTGCAAAACTTGTTGCTCATGGGTGGAGGGTGGGGGTTCACACCCCTGAGCAACGTAAGTTATATTGACTTAGGCTGGCGTGTAGACTTGCCATTAACTGCCATTCCCCAGTGCAGGCCTGGCACCTCAATAACGCGTTCACCAAAGCAGTCATCACCAGCTTCCAACTTTCACCAAAGCAGTCATCACCAGCTTCCAACAATGCAAGAGCTGGCCCAAACACCAACTCCTGAAGGTGTAGAGAAGGCTACAGTCAGATCCCCTGCTGCCTTTAGGAGCTCCAGAGGTAGGAAGCTTGCAAGTCACATCTATGCCCATTTCTGAACCTCTTGGGAAGAAAGCCATATACCCCAGGATCTGAAAGATGTAAAGATAATTACTCTTGTGATGCTGGGCCAGAAAGGTTTAAGCAACTTGCAGACTAATTGACCCTGATTCAACCTTTAGTGACATTAGATGTTTTGTGTGTTTACATGTATATTGTTAGAGGTTAACAACATAACCAAACAGTTCCTCTCTGTAGCTGTATTCTGTTAATTCAGAGATCAAAAGGAGACGTTAACATTTAAATGTTTGATATCACGGTCTTAATTTCTCTTTGAAGTGTGTAGCAAATCACCTGCGTGTTCTTGGAGATAGGCAATTGTCTTATGTTAATCCATGTAGCTAACTACCAGTGATGCTTAGGAAATAGGTTACTTCAAAAGCCTATTCACCCAAAGACTGGTGCTGTCAAGAGGTTGCAAAAATCTCTATAAACTCTTGTGACCTGATTCTTTCATCTCAGATCTGCTTAAGCTTTATCTGGGGGAAATTTGAGTCGTAAGACTGCGATCTCCAGTCCCATCTGGAGTTTTTATTTCAGATGACAAAATTCAGTATCTGCCATTGTTGCAGTGTTGGTGTAGTCATATTGATCCCATGACGTGAGATACAAGGCACGTGAGGTAATATCTTTTATTGGAGCAACTTCATTTAGACACTATTAGGATGGCTATCTTTTTTCTGTTTAATGAAGCAAATAAGTTCTGATGATAAAGAAGAAGATTCAGACAATCCCTCATTAACTCAATATGCTAGGTCTTCACATGACACTACTTCAGCCATCTCCATGCATCAGTATTGGATTTCCACTTCCTTAAAACCACTCTCACAGAACTTGATCTTGCAAGGTGCTGAGAAACTGCAGTTTTCACGAACTTAAATGAAACCAAGCCTTAGACTGGGGTTCCCAAACTTGATTCACCGCTTGTTCAGGGTAAACCCCGACAGGCCGCGAGATGTTTTGTTTACCTGAGTGTCCGCAAGTACGGGTGCTTGCAGCTCCCAGTTGCCTGTCAAAGTCAGATTCAGGATTCACATAATTTGTCAGACCACTCTGTTTATTAGTAAAGCACTTTGCCAGTGCACCCAGGTATGTGAGCCCCTCTCTGAGGCTCAAGCTAACTTATTTATACAGATAAGCCAAAGCCAATTTAACATGAGACAAAAAAAAACAGAAACTGAGAAATATACATACATATCTTATTTGCATACTAATGTTTACCAATCTCCTAGCTCAGTAGGAGCTCTAAGTTAATTAGTTTGAGGACCCATTGTCTCACACTCCTTAATGTTTCTCTTCCTGACAACTATATTTCAACCAACCCTTCAAGTAGCATTTCTTTAATGAATTATAATTTCAGTATAATTCATTCTACTTTCACATGCCGCAGTTCACTGTTCCTAGGCAATGGGAGTTGCAGGAAGCAGCGGCCCGACACGTGCCACTTCCTGAAGCTCCCATTGGCCAAGAACAGTGAACTGCGGCATGTGAAAGTAGAATGAATTATACTGTGGACACTCAGGTAAGCAAAGCATCTCGCAACCTGCCAGGGGCTTAACCTGAACAAGCGGCGAACTAATTTTGGGAACACCTGCCTTATACCAAGCCCTTAACCAGCAATGGTTATGTTTTTAGCTGCATTAAGTGTGGAAAAAAGTATTAAAGAACAACTAGACAAAGATGTTTGTTTATACTCCTATATTTTATGTATAACCATAATCACATCAGACCAGAATACCTTAATTCTGTGATATGCCCATTAATAATAATTGGGATATCTCCTTATCTATCACCCATCTAGAAAATAGCATCCTCTCTCAACCCACATGTATTCCAGAGTCCAATCACTTATTTGCATTATTTTGAACTACATCAATTTCATTTTTAGTCTTGGGTCACCCTCAAGTAACATATAAGATCTAGACATTGTTTTTCACTGAACTTTTTATTAAATTCATCATCTTATCTTGTTTTAAAAGACTGATAGGCTAAGTCTCCAAAGCCCCAGGGATCCTGGTTAGGATTTCTATGTTCAGTGTATACACAATCAATTTAAAATAACACTAATGAAAATACACATTCAAATATTAAATCTGTTTGCTTCAAGGAGACATTTGATTTAAGCAGCAGCAATGTTTTCTGCCGTTATTTAGTCAAAGATGGCCCCATGAGCCGCATTAACAGCACAGGCTTTGAGGCCACCAAAGATGAATATTAGCTTTTGTTTACAAAAGAAAGTTTCTAGTAAATACAGCTGTGAAAATGTAAACCAATGCAAGTTAATTATAAGAGCTTAAAGGAACAAGTAGCTGGACTATTTCTGCAGTAGGAGGGTGTGGAGGACCAAAACATCTCCCACTCCACAGACACTCACCATATATAATGTGAGTCAGTTATGTTTAGAGTAGATTCCAAAGAGCCTTCCCATTAACTCTCCCCAGAATGTTTAGCCTGGCCTTGTGCATGCAATTGTGATCCTGGTGGATCTGTTATGGCTGTGGAGTGGGAATGTGGTGAAATGCTGTTTTGCAGTGCCTCCCTCCCCCCAAAATATGTTAAGGCTAGCTCTGCTTATTAAAATTTTCAGCCCTCTCTGAGTCTGGGAGTAAACAGGCTGCTAGATGGCTGCCACACACAGGTATACTATTTTTATTGCTGCAAGGAGAACTCTGCTTCTACATTCCTCACCATTGCTGTTTGGAGCACATGGGGGATACATCACTTAATCCCTGTGCCTTTCTTCAGCCACTTGAATATTATATGAGGAGAAAAAATAAGAGGAAGGGCCAAAATACCAACTGCTACAGTGAATGGAAATTCTGCAGCTCCTGGAGTCCACTTCTCTCTGCCAGGGCCTGGCTGCCCAGCCTCACCTTGAAATTTAGGAGGGATCTGGAGCCTTGCTCCCCATTCTGCCCCACAGGCAGAGGCTATTAGCATCTTAAACTTTTTTTAAGTTACAGTATATCACACTTTTACTGCAATGCACAGTATTTATTTTATCATTAAGGCATTGGATTTTTATTACTATTTTGTAGATGCAGCTGGAAATGTGTGTGAATTTTAAATAAATTTAAGTAAGCAAGAGAGAAGATATAAAACTAAACCCACATTTACAAAGGTTTCTTCAGAAGTGATCCATATATGACATACTACAGGTACAAAATCCTGGAAGAATGCAGGACCCACAGGAGTACAAGATAGGTAGATCTCATGTAGTTTTGGGTTTACTTGTATTGGTATACTTGAGATAAAACTATAGAATAGGATAAAACCAAGCAAAGGGAAATTTAGGTTGAGCATTGGGAAAAATTCTAAAAAGTAATGTTAGACTGAGAAATAGTCTCCCCGAAGAAACAAGGAGCACTAGGACAGACATTTATAAATAGTGTGATCCCTTCTTTCAACACCAGTGTCCCACTGTTAACATCAACTTTGCCAAATAGTAGCAGAATTGTGGAGTCTTACAGGACAATTTCCCAGTGGAGGAGAAATCAATGGCAGAGTCTGGGTATATTCCAAATGTAACTTGCTTTATTTGCATCTGCACACTAGTTTTGTAACAGGTAATTACAAACAGCATGCAGGCAATCAATCCCTTCTTCCAGAAATCTCAGCCCAACCCCACTCAGCTTCCCAAGAAGCTAGTCTATCTCAGGAAATGCCTCCACCCATAAAAAATACAGCAGAGTGAACTCTCCATTGTCTGCCACAGCATCTCTCAAAGGACTACTGCACTGCAACACTAACACCACAGTACTTAGTCAAAGACTCACTCTTGTTTACATAAGAAACATTTCTTACACTGTGTAACAGCACCACCTAGTGACTAAAACAATGAGGAGTCCTTGTGGCACCTTAGAGACTAAGAAATGTATTTGGGCACAAGCTTTTGTGGCTATAACCCACTTCATCAGCTGTATGGAGTGGAAAAAATACAATAGGCAGGTATAAATAAACAGTACATGAGTTGTGGGTTATAGCCCACAAAAGCTTATGCCCAAATAAATTTTAGTCTCTAAGGCAGGGGTGGGCAAACTTTTTGGCCAGAGGGCCACATCAGGGTTCTGAAATTGTATAGAGGGCCCAAACAGCCTGGCCACCACCCCCTCCTACTTCCTGCCCCCCTCAGAATCCCTGACCTATCCAACCTCCCCTGCTCCTTGTCCCCGACCACCCTCTCCCGGGACCCCCCGCCCCTAACCGCCCCCCCGCAGACCCTACCCCTTATTCCACCCCCACACCTCCTGGGACTCCCATGCCTATCCAACCCCCGCCCCCTCTCCCCCATTCCCCGTCCCCTGATGTGGGCCGCGGACCATAGTTTGCCCACCTCTTCTCTCAGGTGCCACAAGGACTCCTCGTTGTTTTTGCTGATACAGACTAACATGGCTACCTCTCTGAAACCTGTCACCTAGTGACTGCTACCAGTCATAGAATAGGCAACCTTATGATGTAGCACCACAGCAAGTGAACTAAAACTAATGGTTCCCCCCATTTTTTTTAAATCAAAAAGTGTATTAAAAAACTCATTGCTTCAAAATAATGTGTGCTATTTAACTGGACCTTTGCACATATAGTATGAAGTTAATAAAATATTTCCATTTTACATTACCACATGCCATTGCGTATATACGTATAACACTAATAGACTGTTTTGGGAAGGATGACACTCACTCATTCTTAACAAGAAGTTACTGGGATGCCAGGTGAAACAGGATGGAGTTTACTCAGTACTATTCTCAGCTACCTGACCAGGAAAAGTAACTAGAAAACCTGCAAAAGCTCATAAATAGTAGCTCCTGACAGCCGACAGATAATATTCAAATTCCCAAACTGACCCAATCACTAGTAGCGAAGAGACAAAAAGCTGAAATCTATTAACATTAGGAGTATCCCATGACTCTCAGTTCAAGAGGCAGTATATTCCCCACCACCACTGCCTTAGAGCCTTAAAAAAAAAAAAAAAAAAAAGTCATTTCAGAGAATCTGTCAGCATATTCTCAAACTACACTGTTTTAGGAGGCTTTGGTATGGACATATTCAGAGACAAACAGTCATCCCTTTAAACAGCAATATTTTTTCAGGCAGCTCTCCAAGTGCACATATCTGCTCTATTTCAAAGGCTGCTTAATGAAATGGACCAAATGGGCTTTTTACATTTTGATTTCCAATTGATAGGCAATTTGCTCCAGAATTTTATGAGCAGACTAGTAAACCATTTGCTAAATTAGGGCTCAACCTTGTTTCCATTCAAGTCAGCATCAGTTTTTGCCACTGACTTCAATGAGAGATGTCTGCTGAAATAACTAACTTAGATCTTAAAAACTGTTCTCTTACAACAGAAAATTAAATTATAACCTGATTTCTATTTCGCAAACAACATAAACAAGAGGTATATAAATCAGAAACTGTTCAACATAACATATATTCAGAGTAACACCTGAACAAGAGGCCTGGTTTTCAAAAGGTCCACACTGCTAGCAGCCTCACTGCTATCCGTGGGACCTTCTAGATGCTTAGGCTTTTTGAGATCAGACCTCTTGCTTAGATGCCGAAATAAAGATTTAGACACCCATTTTTGAAAATCTTACCTACTGTAATTTAAGGAGGGAATGTAGAACTGGACAGTAAGAAGACTCATTAAAAAGGGGGAGGGGAAGGAATTCAGAGGTAGTTTCTTTTAATGTGTCTTTAACAAGAAAAATAAGGGAAGATTGACAATTAGGAAGTAGGAACTTCCAAAACATAAAATTTTGATAAGGAACAGGTAAGGGAATGTAAACCAGTGGATCCAGAGAACACACATCCAGGATTAAGCTCATTAGCTAATAGCCTAATTGAACCACTGACTATTTTTTAAAAAGTCCTGGAGAACAAAGGATTTTTCAAAAGACTGAAGAGGAAGTGGTGTGAATCTTCTGAGGAGAGAAAGTGATCCAAGACGTTACCCTCCACAAAGTTTTCTCTCAATCCCTCAAAGTAACATGAAACATACTTAAAACATGATAAAAATCTGAATTTCTATATGATTAGAGTCAAAAATACTAAAAGTAGCTTAGCTTCCTTAAGAACAAGTCTTCCCAGACACAATTGCTTTTTTTAATTTAAGAGAGTGTGTGGTGGCAGCACAGATTTCACGTATTTTGCTTTTAGTAAAGTATGTGGTAGATCTCATGACATTTGACTCAAAATTAAATCAAATTGATTAGGACACACATTACCACATGGATTGAAAATGGCTGAAGGACTGTAAATAAAAGGTAATAACAGGCAGAGTTGTGGAGAGGAGCAGAGCAGTACAAGAATAAGCCTTAGGATCTTCTCTGTGCCCCAGAAAGGGCCATTCTAACAACTTTGGTAGCCTGGATAGAGCTAACAAGCCCCACCTACTACCAGGAGTCAGCTGTAATTACTCAGCATCTTTATAGAGGGTTCTAGGCCCAGCTTCACAAAGGGATGTAGGCATCATGATGCTGAGCACAACACCTGACTTTTACATGTCTAGAAAAATCACTGGAACAATGTGATCCACAAAGCCTGAGTTAAGTGCCCAGGCTCCCTATAGAATGAATAGGGAGAGACACATTTTAGACTATAATCCAAAAAGGCCAGCATAGGAGGCAGGGAGCTGCCTAAACTAGTCAATGGGAGATGCCAATGACAGGGGGTGTGTCCTAAGACCCACCCCTCTCATGAAGATCAGTGCTTAAATCTGTGCTGTAGGGAGATACCTATCTTTGCTAGCCATCCACATCCAGGAACTCCTCTCCTGGAGACAAACAGCTTAGGCACCTTATGCTCAAATAAATTGGTTATTTTATACCTATATATATATATATATATATATATATATATCTAAGGTGCCACTAGTACTCCTTTTCTTTTAGGCACCTAGGGTATTTCTTGCAATGAATTAGGCAGACCTTTATCTCCATATAAAATGGTCAGGGAGAGCAAAACCTCTTTTATAACCTTTAGAGCAGTGGTTAGGGTACTCACCTGGGATGTGGGAGACCCACAGTTCAAGTCACTCCTCTGCCTGAGAAGGGATTTGAACAGGAATTGCCACGGCTCAGGTAAGTGCTTTAACTGCTGAACTGTAGAGTGATTCTCACTCTCTGTAGCCTAATGACTATTTAATTATTAAATGACTTAACTGAAATAGAACAGCTTCAATAGGAGAAACAGAGGGACCCACATCAGAATATCCCACAATCTAGTAATTAAAGCACGGCAGATCCCAGTTTAAATTCCCTCTCTTCATAAGCAAAGTACCTTTATGAATCTGGGCCCCCTAAACTAGTTATAGTAGCTAAATAGAAGAACTCTGCACTCCTATGCAAAAGATTAGAAACTGCCCTTCATATTTGCGTCAGGAAGGAGAAATTAAAGAGAGCTAGAATGGTTAGAAAATATGAGCAGAAAAGTTTATCAGGCTTGGAAAATAAAATACAAGCTAATATTTCTGAAGAAAAATAATCCAGAAGTCATTCAAAACAGCAGAAGAAACCTGGAAAGAGGAAAGCTAAAAAGCCCAGGAGCTATTTCAAACACATAACTATCTGTTCAGAATGCAATTTAGAAAGAAAGAAAGGCAATGCCATTTTGGGGACCTTGACTAAGACTAAATGGAGCCATGTTTTTGCTTTGGCCATGATCTGGATGAAACTAGGACATGCCCAGGAGCAAGTGGTCAGAAGGGTAATCTAGGCCTTAATGCAGATGCTCTTTGGAGAAGACATCCTCATTGTCCAGTAAGAGTTTGCAAGTGTAGTAGTGCTGTGAAGACAGAACACTGTTTACTTTAACAGCCACATTTCTCTTCCGCCACCCAACCACATTTCTTTAAGTACAGTTCCTTGCATAAGACTGATATTCCCTGCCCTCCCTTATAAAACGTTAAAATCAGACAAGAACTGAGCAATGCTAATGTGGTCTTTTATTCAGTTCAAATTAAAAAAAATAAAAATCTTTAAATACAGACCCTGCTAATTTCAGTCTCTTATGCCTCTCCCTTTTCCAGAGGTGCTGTCTTTTAGTTGCTGCGGGGAGTGCTTGACTCCTGCTTTGCTCCAAGCTCTTGCCTCTTCCCACCCACCCCCACCTTTCTGCTCCCCACTCCTACTCCTCTAGCACTTCTTGCACACCCCTGAACAGCTGATCACAGTCAGTGTGAGGCACCTAGAGGGAGGAGGAGGAGCTGATGGGTGAGGCCCACTGGGGGGTGGGAGGCACGGGGGGGAGAGGGAGCTGGTTGGGGGGCACTGCTGGTAGGTGCGGAGCAGCCACTATTTTCCCCCCCCCATGGGTGCTCCAGCCCCAAAGCATCCAGGGAGTCTGTGCCTATATCATTTTCCAAGCTCATATAGTGCATTTCCAACATATTTATTTCTCAGTGGTGTAAATAATCCTTGTAGTCTTTGGAATTTAGCTTTGAATTCCTCTCTTTCCCTACTCATTTGTGTGTGATCAGCAAGATAAATAGATGGAAGAATTTGGCAAGCTTTATCTAATTCAGTTTGGAGAGAAGTTTAGTTAGACTACCTGTCTTTTGTTTTATTAAAAAAAGGTGTTTGTGTCCTCAAGGAAGTCAAGATAGACTTTCATGCAACAAATAGGCACGGTCATGAATATAGACCACTTTTAAATTTGTTGTCCAAATATTTAATAACTTAGTTTGTAAACATACAAAAATGCATGGTATAGAAATCTGTATTAAAATGGAAAGTAATATTAAAGACAAGATGTGATTCTTTATTCTGCTACAAATCTGGTTCTACACAGGCACAACAGTAAAAAGTTGCTTTTGTCTAACTTGCCAGTATCACTATTCCACACAATTCAATTTCTAAAACAATTTGAGTATTTAATTGCTCCATTGTTTAATGCTGTAATTCTTACAGATGACTGAATAAAACATCTGAGATTTACCTCAACAGCCAACTCTCAGTCACCATCTATTTAAAACAATATAAATCAAAAAGGTGTTCACTGAGATTTATCAGAACAGTCATACCAGACACAGGCTTCTGGGGTTCTTCTAACAAATTTCAATATCCTGGCATGCAGGGATGTTTCACAAAGTATTCATTAATGTTTCTGGCATTATTGTCTCAGGTTGCCATAATGTGACAGTTTTAGACTCTGACTTTAAGGCCACAAGGGACAAATCATGATCTATTCTGACCTGCACACTGCAGAACATAGAACTTCACCCACCAACTCCTGAAATATAACCCCTCAACTAAGGCTGAGTTTCTGAAGTCCTCAAATCATGGTTTAAACACTTCAAGTTATAGAGAATTCACCATTTAAACTAGTTTAAAACTGTAAGTGGCCCATGCTGCAGAGGAAGGTGAAAAAACACCAGGGTCTGTGTCAATCTGACCCAGGGGGAAATTCCTTTCCAACTGCAAATATGGCAATCAATTAGACCCTGCATTTGTGGGCAAGACCCACCAGTCAGATACCTGGGAAAGAATTCCCTGTAATAACTGGGAGCCCTCCCCTTCTAGTGTCCCAAATCCAGCTGTTGGGGATTTTTGCTACTGGCAAAATGGGCCACATGCCATTGCAGGCAATCCTATCATACCATCCCTTCCATAAACTTATCAAGCTCAGCCTTGAAGCCTGTTAAGTTTTTTGTCCCCACTGCTCCTCTTGGAAGGCTATTCCAGAACTTTACTCCTGTGATGGTTAGAAACCTTCGCCTAATTTTGAGCCTAAAGTTGTTGGCCAGTTCATATGCATTTGTTCTTGTGCTTAACTGAAATAACTCCTCTCCCTCCCTGGTACTGACCCCTGCAATATACTTAGAGCAATCATATCTCCCCTCAGCCTTCTTTTGGTTAAGCTAAACAAGCCAAGCTCTGAGTCTCCTCTGATAAAGCAGATTTTCCATTCCTCTGATCATCCTAGTAGCCCTTCTCTGCACCTCTTCCAGTTTGAACTCATCTCTTCCTTAAAGATAGGAGACCAGAATTGCACATGGTATTCCCAATGTTTCACCAGTGCCTTGTATAATGGTACGAACATTTCCCCGTCTCTACTGGGAATAGGGTTACTGCAAATTGCTCCAACTGCACAGGTCTGCCAGTCTTCACTTGGAGAAGCTGCTATTAATGCTAGTTTAATGTTGCTGGACAAAAAGGCATCAATAACCAAAGCATCTTTTCTCCACTCATGTTCCAATATCAGCACAAACATTATCAGCTACACAAAGTCTGACTAGAGTCTGTAACAGCAATTTAAGTATCAAGTGTCACCCCAAAATTTGTGGTTCATCTGGTTACTTGTTTTTATTTTACTTTTGTCACCTATGCACATGTTTAACAACGGTCCCCAAAACTCTTAAATGCAGTCACCTAAAACACAAAACAATAGGCTTCAATTACAAACACCAATGTAGGCTCTTCTAGAAATCCTTCAACTGACCATGTGATGAGACTCTGTACCAACCATCTCCCTGAAGGCTCATAAAAAGTGGACTTTGGGGTATGCCCAGGCTGACAAACCCAGGCTCTGGAAGAATGAGGAAGGAAGTACATTCTAGAGGCCAGGCCCTCTCCCAGAGAATATTCTGCAAGCAGCCGCCTCTCATTTTCAGATCAATTAAGTGCCACTTGCACATGCCTACTGATCTGAACTGCACGGATAGTCTCTCAAGTAAGGTTCCAGGTCCCAAACTATTTAGTTTGAAAGGTTAAACCCATCACCTTGCAGTTCATCTGGAATCCAGTGCAACTCTGAGTATTGGTGCTGTGCTCCCTGCACTATGCTCAAAGGAGCAGACACACTCTGCACAACCTTGAGTTTGAATGGTTCCAGAGTGTACCCACAACATGGACTGCATTACAATCATATTGTCCTGAGGTGACAAAAGGAAAGGATGATGATAGCAAAAGCTGCATCAGAAGAAGAGCTTGAACTCTTCTAGCCACTTCTAGATTTAAAAAACAAAAAAAACACCTTTTGGCACTGCTACTTGATCTTTTAAAAGCAGCTCTTGTTCCAACCACCTTCAATATTGTGAAACTAGGTCAAATGGTGGATGCAACCCCTCTTTCAGTAGCACATACATGACTTGCCAATTTTTTCCCCATTGCTTTCAGCCTATTTTCATCTGGTCTTATTATCAAGACTAAGCCTCAGTCCGGTAACCCTCACCCATTCGGTTTTCATACAGGACTTATTTGCTCCATTGCACAAGCAAAGCATGATCTGATTTGAATACCTGCAGCATTCTCATTACATATCAGAATATTTTCTTTTCCGTATGTCTAATTCCATTTAGTTGTAATCTTCCATTTTAAATTATTCTGTTTATATGAAGACGTTCCAAAATGGAAAGCTGGATTATTCCATATTTGAAGTTACCCTCATTCTTGATCACAGATGGCCACTAAGTCAGAATCTTACTGCTGACTGACCAGGACAACTAGTCTCTGGACAGACAGCAATGCAGTCCTGTGGACTCCTACCAGAAAGAGTACTGCAGCTCAAAGAGTCTGTCGGACTCTTAATAATGTCGCATGTGATTTGTTTAGCTGAGGCTGACCTTAAGTTTCCATTTCTTGACTTGAAATTTCCAGTTCAGAAGACCAAGTGATGCAACTGCATCAAGCTTCCAGTTTAATTAGGAAACAAAATCTGCTGATCAGAATAGTAAGTACATGCCACAAGTTTAAAGTTGAATTTACTACAGAACATACATGAGCAACAAAATAATGTGCTATCAACTGTATTTATGTGCTGCAAACATATTTAACACACATTCACTTTTTTTAAATGTAAACTTACCTATAAGTTCTGCTTAGTCAACGTTAACTTCCCTGCACAAAACTAAGATTTTAGACTCTGTTACTAGAGATATTTTCCTACAATAAGAGACGGTAAATCCAGATTTATGGAAATATTTCAGTGATACTACTCTTTTATTAATAGAATGATGAAGATGTTCTCCAATAATTAACAAAAGGGAGTAAAAATCAGGCTTCTAACCTACTTGATACAACTGGAATTTATCAGTTTGATGACACTACTCATGGCTAACAATATGCTTGCTGACTGTAATTTTATGTACTCTACGTAGATAATGATATAATTGATTCCATGTGCACACCAATGGCATCATTGATTTTATAGAGAAAAGTGTAAACATAGGGTTTACACTTCTTCCAGTAGTCTCCTCAGTTAGCATTTTCATGTGTGTTTCCACATGGCCGAGTTTATATACAGTATGTAGCTTCTGCTGTTGAACAGTAGGAAAAGTCTGAGGTTGTTACATAGCTAAGGATATGTCACAATGTTCTGCCTGAATAGAGCTAAATACACTTTTACTCGGATTACCACCTTGCAAGAGTTTGTTCTTTCATATATTTAGAACAAAAGTTACATAAATAAAAAAAACTTTCAGTGTGATCCAAAAAAAGAGGAAGATATTGAAAAATATTCTTGACAGGACCATGAGAATACATACCTTACTTAAACATTGACACTTAATTACTTGTGCAAGATAGGAAGGCTTATTTGGATCAAGTAAAGTGTGTCTTTTAAGTATTTAAACAGTTTTGCTCAAACTGTTTCAAGAACAGCTGCCATTTCCTTGAAATGTCTGAAGAAGTCCTGAAAAAGAAGAGGCAATATTAAACTGCACTTTAACAATTTGCATTGTAGTTAAAGCCAACAGCTTCTTGTTGGAATTTTTTCCCTATGTTTACAAGTAGCACCCAAGATTATAGTATCTAAAATATGAGAACTTTATTCCAGTTTGCTTTATGCATTAGTCAGCACTTTGTATAAAGTCACTTTCATTATAGTCTGATGCCATATTTGTGTGGTTTTGTCTTATGCCTTTGGGAACAGGAGAGAAAAAAATGTTTTAGAAGTGGGAAAATGTGGTTGTAAGACCACAGAAATTGATAGGAGTAATACCTGAAAGTATTTTTATTCCCAGTTTGAAATAACCTTGATATTCAGTTTACAGTGTCCCTTTCACATAGCAATTGAACAGCAATATATTAAATAGTTTCCAATCTACAGAGTTGAGACTCGAGCAGATCTAGATTCAGAAAAATCACCAGTCATCCCTTGCCTTTTTAATACATTTTTCACTAAAGGGATTTATCGATAGTTAGCCTTGTAGAAGTTTAGTTTAAAAACAAAGGAGATGTAATGACCCTTTAATATAACTGAACTGATAGCTAAACAAAAGCTCTCACCACCACCCAGGTTTTCAGCTGTAGGCAAAGGAATTAAGGACCACTATGATAAGATTGCAGTGGGGGGGGGGGGGGGTGGGAGGAAGGAGGAGAATAGTAAAATTGTACTGGGGTGCAGGTATGCTGTGACTGAACAGAAGATATGGCAATAGAAGAACACAGTGGGGCACCAGAGCTGGAACATTTCAGGGGGGAGGGAATCCACCAATAAGCCAAAATAAAACCTTCCTTTAATGGCTGTTACAGTAGGTCCACAAATGCCAGCAAAAAGGAGCGTACAACATTTTATATGAAGAGCCAAGATTTTTCAGCCTTAGAGGAATAGAATCAACTTGATGACTAGACATTTAAAAACAATGTTTCAGGTATTACACCTCCCCAGAGAACCCCAGCCAATTTTTGTGGCTTTGCAGCCATATTTTTTTACTACTCTGTTACTTGGTTGTTGCATGAAAGACTCACACAAATCAAGAAAGAGAATGTGACTGACTACCTGATTATATGGGAGACCACAGTGAAACCAACTACACAAAGTAAACACCCCCTCCCCTTGGATTTTTTTTCATTTATAGCACTAGTAACATCCTCCTACCTCAGAGTGAAGTGCTATTTTTTAAATAGCATTGTTCCTAGTGATTTGTGCTTGTTTACTTTTATAAATGTAAGCCTGTAAAATATAAGCTATATAATCACACTGGGAGGTCGCTCTGTTCAGCATTAGGAAGTCTCTTCCAGCAAGCTCAACCTATTGGTAGTCTACTTTCACCTCTCCACGTTTATTGTGTGGGGAAGGGAGAGCAGCAGCAGCAGCGACTTAATTAGCAGCTGCTGTTTAACTATGTAGTCAGAAATGGTTCCAAAAGTTAGTGTACATTCAGCTATGATGATTCAAGTGATTTGGAGATTCGTGTTTATTTTGAAGAAGCTAGGAGAGTTGCACAATTTTTTTTTTTAAATTGACAATTCCACTTCATGAGGAATATGTACAAATCAGTTATGTTTAAATTTGGGACCGTCTCACCAGATTAAACTCTCTGAAAGAGCAGCTAGCCCTCTGCCTCTTTAAGTACCATAAAAGAACCCAGAAAGCTCTTATTAGGCCCAAGACTAAAGAAATGCAAAACAATTTTTAAGGTTAAGGATTTATCATACATTAGCTCCTTACCCATTTGACCCTGGCCATTTCACATGATCTCACAGAACCCTCCAAACTCCCAGCAATCTGACTTCTGGCACCGGCTATTGCTCTAAGTCAGGGGTTCCCAAACTTGGTTCAGGGCTTGTTCAGGGTAAGCCCCTGACGGGCCGTGAGACGCTTTGTTTACCTAAGCGTCCGCAGGTATGGCTACTTGTGGCTCCCAGTGACCGGCCAATGTGAGCTACGGGAAGTGGTGGCCCACCCCACGCCACTTCCCGCAGCTCCCATTGGCCGGGAACGAAGAACCGCGGCCACTGGGAGCTGCGAGCAGCTGGTTACCTGAGCATCCACAGGTACAAAGTGTCTCACCGCCTGCCAGGGGCTTACCCTGAACAAGCCACGAACCAAGTTCAGGAACCCCTGCTCTAAGCATTAAGGATTTTTTTTCCTGGAAGTTTGGTTTCAGTCTTTTATTCAAATTTTAGTTTTTAAGGCTGGAGTGGTCCCACAGACCTCTTGAGCTTCGAACACACTCAGTGATTGCAGGACAGGCAGCTGGGTAGCAAACTAGACAGATCATCAAGCGAGTTAACATACTAAGAGATCTAGTAGTCTTTGGTTACAATTTTACTCATTGAAACAGGATAGTTTTGATAAGGGCAAAGCAATTTTAAACTTGGAATTCTTAAGTCAGAGTTCTTATTAAATTAACAATGTTTGGGTTCAGTTGCTTAAGCAAATAGATTTTTAATCTGAACCATATGTAGATGTCTCATCTTTCCATTACCACATATGTAATTAAATGTCTCAAATGTGCTTTCGTAGATGTAAACATTTGCATATCTATTAAGAAAGTACTGTTGTATGCAACTCTTTTTGAGAAGTAACACTTTTATGAAACTGGATTACAAACCTGGAACTGTGGGATTGTCATTTCAAAAGACCTGCTCATTATCTGGCCCGACGGCTCTGCCACTTTTAGTGTCATTGTAACATAAGGATACTTAAGAGACCTGCAGCTGTCAGAGCTCACTGCCATTCCCAGTTTCCACTGAATATCTATAATCTGAAGAAAAGAGAGCAACCAAACCGTTTTTGAACACTTCCAATCAAGCCTACTGACACTCAACTATACTATCAGTAATTAAGGCTATGTTTAGTGATGGGTAAAAGTCATGGACAGTAAACAAAAATTCACGGCCAGTGACCTGTCTATGACTTGTACTATATACCCCTGACAAAAAAATTTGTAAAGGGGGGGGGGGGGGAGAAGAGAGGAGGAGGTGTGCAGTGTGTGTCCCAGGACCCCTGCTAGTGCTAGCTGGGGGGAGGGGGGGGGGCGCAGTTGGTGGGGCTGGCAAGCTTCTTACCTGGAAGCAGCAACACCAGACTCCCTCAGCTCCTAGGCAGAGCCAGGAAGCTCTGTGCGCTGCCTCCGCCCCGAGTGCCGGTTCTGCAGCTCCCATTGGCTGGGAACTGTGGCCAATGGGAGCAGCGGGGGCAGTGCCTGCAGGCAGTGCACAGAGCTGCCAGGCCACTCCTCCTGAGGGGTGTTGCCAGCTCCAGGGAGCTCACACCCCCCTACCTGCCCAGAGCCCTCACCCCCTCCTGCACACTAACACCCAGCCCTGAGTCCCCTCCCACACCTAAACTGCTGCTGCTGTTGGTGGGAGGCGGTGGCCCGATGCTGCCCCAGCAGTGGCTGGCCTGAGGGCCGCCTGAGCTGTTCAAAAGTCACAGAATCCATGACTAACTTGCAGCCTTATCAGTAATACATTAGCCCACCATCCTCTAGCTCACCCAGAAGCTGTGGGCTTGATGTAGGAGCTATTGAGTAAAATTCTGTGGTCTGTTTATTGCTGGAGGTCAGACTAACAATTCCTTGTGGCCTAAAGCAGTGATTCTTAACCTTTCCATACTAATGTACCCCTTTTGGGAGATTGATTTGTCTTGTGTACCCCCGAGTTTCACCTCACTTTAAAAAAAAAAAATCTACCTGCTTAGAAAAATCAGACAAAGGTGTCACAGCACACTATTACAGGAAAAAATGCTTACTTTCTCACTTTTACCATATAATAAAATTCATTGAATATAAATATTGTACTTACATTTCAGTGTATAGTATACAGAGCAATATAAACAAGTCATTGCAGGAAGAAATTTTAGTTTGCACTGACTTGCTAGTGCTTTTTATGTAGCGTGTTGTAAAACTAGGCAAACATTTAGATGAGTTGATGTACCCTCTGGAAGATGTCTGCGTACTCCAAGGGTACATGTACCTCCAGTTGAGACATCACTGGCCTCAAATATCTATTAAACTATAGCTAAAACTGCAGAAAATGGAATATAACGTTAAGAAATGTTGGATCATAAAGAGTCACCTACTAGATGCTCTAAACAAGACTAAATTCTTCTCTATCCTGACGCCTTAAATCAGTGGTTCTCAACCAGAGGTACACAGAGGTCTTCCAGGGGGTACATCAACTCATCTAAATATTTTCTTAGTTTTACAACAGGCTACATAAAAAGCAGTAGCAAGTCAATACAAAACTAAAATTTCACACACACGACTTGTTTATACTGCTCTATATAGTATACACCGAAATACAAGTACAATGTTTACTGTAAATAAATCTTCTCCTTGGGCTGCCACCTTGACATGGTGGAGAAGCTTGCGTATACTTAAGACCCTAAGACTGATGCTGTTGGGAGTCCTGTACTTCTAGTAGGGTCACTCTTTGCAGTAAGGTCGAAGGCAAGGTACCAGACAAAGTGCAGCCCAACTCAACACAACCCAGTATAAGACCTCAATGGCAGAGCAGGCAGATGAAGCAGGATCACCTCTCAATGGCTGCAACAGAGGAGAAACCCCTGGTTGTCTCGGACTTCCTTGCCACAAGACACAGGTGCCTCTTCTGCCAAGATTTGTGTGGCTGTTGGTGCACTATGGCTCCCCCAACATTAAACTACTCAAATGCAGGCTTCTCTCACAGGAAGAGCTTCCCCCCACCCCCAATATTTATATTCCAATTTTTTATTTATATAGTTAAAAATGAGAAAAAGCAATTTTTCAGTAATAGTGTGCTGTGACACTTTTGTATTTTTATGTCTGATTTTGTAAGCAAGTAGTTTGTGAGGTGAAACTTGGGGATACTCAAGACAAATCTGACTCCTGAAAGGTATACGGGTAGTCTAGAAAGGTTGAGAGCCACTGCCTTAAATAAACCTGGATCTCAACTGCAGCTCCCCTTCCTCCCCCAAAAAAGTTGTTGTTCTCAAGTACTTTGTAGCCATGCAAACATAGCTTCAAATTACTATATAGAACACAATTTCAGGAAAAAAAGAGGCCCTGGAGAATTCAATAAGTCAGTGGGAGAGGCAAATACATCATCCATTTCTTCTACCGTTCGGTAGCATTTATGGGTCCATTTTCATTTTAAGACTCTACCAGCCAGTCAATACAACCAGGATTTAGGCACAGGTTTCCAGCTTGGCATTAAGCAGTTACATTTCACTTGCCCAGACAACAGGCTTTTTCCTGGCATAGCAGAGATCATCATCCGTCAGTAGTCATAATTATAAATTTACAATTGCAAATTTTGGTGAAGTTTGATTTGACTGAAGTTTCGTAGATAAACACAAATTCAAGAAAAAACATTTTCAACTGTTTGTTGTTACTTGCTAGGCAATTACTATGAAGTCAGATTGTTATTTGAAAGAGGATTAGATACAGATATTCAAAAGCATGGTTCTGCTGACAACTCCAGGGTTCTAGTGTCACTCAAGCTTCACTGATTTTATTTTTGATCCTTAACAAAAAGGGTTAAGGACACGTCTAGGTCTTCACAATTGTGTTGCAATGAAATGTTTCTTCAACAACATAAGCTCCAATAATTTAGCAGATACACATGACTGAAAGGCACTGGCATTAAATCCTAAGGGTTTTTTTTAAATGAACACACACAATCAAAGGTTAAGTCCTTAAAGAAGGGTAAGAGCAAAACCTACTTAAGGGTTGCTTATGGTGAGCTCTTAGTGCTCTGTTGTTGTTTGTAAGTATACAAGCAGGAACAGATTTTTCTGCTGCCAGTGCAATTTTTCATGGCAGGAGGATTTTACCCACCCATCTTTAATTGATAAAGAAAATCAGGGTAACATCACTCCTAAGCCCCTGATAAGAGGCACAAGACTGTACTAATGCCTATATGAAACCTTTTTGCTATGGTTGTATTCTTTGTAATCTTCATCAAGGATTTAGGAGCTAGAAGTATTCTTAGCTAACTCTAGACTTTCAGAAACACATGTTGAATTTTTTCAAATACTCAACTTGATCTATTCATGCATTAAAAGAAGCAGAATTACTGTTTTATTTTTGTGCATGAAAGTTCATAACATGACCGTATCAGTTTTATATAAAGATCATGCATAAGTATTAATGTAAGAATTCACATCAGAATGTTTTGCTTAAGTACATGAATGTCAGAGCCTTATTGTGCTATACACTAAGTAAAATGTTAAACTCATGGAAGTTAAAATATTAAAGCTCCATTTTAACTCACTAACAACGATGAGAAGCGTAGTTTGAACAGACTGTCACTTGTATGAATAAGCAGACAAACTTTTTTTTTTGTAATTAAAAGTGTGTTTAGTGCCAGTCACTTCTTTCAAGGTATAAAACCTATATACAACTTTAAGTAGAAATCTATGTTGTCAGAATGAAAATGCAGTATTAATGGAAGTCTTCTAAACTTGTTAGAAAAATATTTGAACCACCTAGCTCTATATGTTTAAGTATTTGTAAGTATTAAGGGGAAAGTAGTATTAGCCAGGTCTAATCACAATGGGCAGGCATCCAACAGTCCATTAAATATATTGTTTGCCACTTTTGCAGCAGCATCCACCATGAAGTAGACATTTTTGGAAAGTTAATGCGATTGAATCAGAAGTCTGAGCTAGTTACCTGTCCCACTGTTGCCATATTTCTAGCATCTTCTGACATAATGATAGATTTGCCCTGTTCTTTCCATATATGGCGAATAACCTGAACTGCATGTTTTGGCAGCATTCTGATTACATTACCCAGACCAGTGGAGAGTTCTTCTGCAGAGAGGTTGTTTTTGGCTGCTGTGCTGTAGATAAATTTAAAACAAACAATTTGTAGGTTTTTGTAAGAGTGATGTTCAAGAAATCCAGGGTTTTTTTAAAATAGGCAAACATTTCCATTAGTGTTCTGTTCATGAATATTATTTTACATAGTAATTGTGTAATGCAACCTACATACTCTTTTCGCAAAGGATTTTACTTAATTTCCCCCAAAGTAACTGTGCTAAGAATTTGCATGCAAGGTCCCCACAAGGGAGCAACTTCCTTTTATTTATGTATACCCCATCTATTTAATATTCATAAATATTCTAAGTGGAAAAACAGATTAGTTTCTGATTTATGAATTTAAAAAATTGAGTTAATACAAGTTTGCAAGCCCCTTTAGATCCTCTCAAGTACTCAAAGTCAAAATTTTCTGGCTCCTCAGCCTTAATTTATACCTTTCCACCTTTTATAGCCCCCCCCCCTTTTTTATTCTTTAAAGAAAGAATAAAATTAAGAGGTATAGGCAGGATGGGTTCTGGCTTACCTGAATAAAAAGGAAACAACATTGATTATCTTTGCTAGGTCAGCAACGTTCATTTCAACTCCAGCTGTTTGAAATCTCTAGAAACACAAACAAATGTAAGTCTTAGAAACATTCTGTAATTCACGTGACGTTATATACAATGAATGTAAGTGATTTGCTTTTGGATGACCACTAATCATAACTTACCTGGCATAGTTCTACTGTATTTACACCTGGGATCTGACAGTGAAGATGCTGAATAATTCGCTCACACTACAAAGAAAAAGTTACATGGACAATAACTAGTGAAATTATTAAAATATCATGCTTTAAAAATATCTGTACAGAGGGTGTACACCTAGAGTCATGTGGTTTCAATACACAGTGGCCAAGCGAAGAAGCCTATTGTGGCAATATACAAATAGTGTGCTACACCACTTTACACATATACTAGGTGAAGAGGAAAAGGATGTATTAAGTCAGTGGCTGCTGCTAAAACTACATTTAAATACCATCAAACCCACAAGAGTGGAAAAAAAAAAATGTTCAAACCACTAGCCTACCTGCTTTGCACTGCTTACAACACAGCTGCAACTAGTGATACAATTCAGCACTAAGGGTGCATTTTCCAATGATTTAATAGAAAACATGAAAGGGATTGTTTGCCAGCCTTGCTGTTCCAGTGTGTACTAGTCAAAAGCAAAATCAGTATTTTCTAAAAATACAAAATTGGCTTAGTCTCACTAATCACTAGAGGATGTGGTCCACTAAGGCAAAGGTGGGGGACATTACTATTACCCTATCAGGGAAATTTGCACTCAAACAGCTAGTAACATAACCATCACTTCAAACATTTTACAATACACAAAAGCATAAAAGCTAAATATAGAAATATTACTTACTAGCTCAGCAAATAGATCCTTAGGTATTAGTTTAATAATATCAGCAGTACTACCAAAATCTAAAAAAAAAAAAAAAAAAAAAAATTAGCTGTGTGCCCTTAAATAAAAAAAAAAAAAATATCCTCTCAGCTCATCCCCTCCACACGGACAGTGTCTGCATTTTAAACAAAATCTTTGGTCAAGATCCAGGAGTTTATTGCCAGATTTCTGCTTCATGAACAAAAACTAAACCTATTAAAAATACCTAATGACCACATTAAAGGTAAATATTAATCACAATTGAATCCATAGAGACATAGATTTTAAGGTCAGAAAGAACCATTATGATCTCTAGACTGACTTCCTGCATAACTCTCAGAACATTATCTGGTATTTCTACATTAAGTCAATATCTTATATTTGAGCTACAGCACTTTTTTTTTTTTTTTTTTAAAGTCAGTCCTAATTGAAAGACTTCAAGTGACTGAGAATCACCTCCCCAGATAAGTTGTTCTAAGGGTTAGTTACACTCACTGTTAAAAGAAAAGGATGACTTGTGGCACCTTAGAGACTAACAAATTTATTAGAGCATAAGCTTTCGTGAGCTACAGCTCACTTCATTGGATGCATACAGTGGAAAAATATAGTGGGGAGATTTTATACACACAGAGAACATGAAACAATGGGTGTTACCATACAGACTGTAACAGGAGTCAGGTTTCAGAGTAACAGCCATGTTAGTCTGTATTCGCAAAAAGAAAAAGGAGTACTTGTGGCACCTTAGAGACTAACCAATTTATTTGAGCATAAGCTTTCGTGAGCTACACTCTGATGAAGTGAACTGTAGCTCACGAAAGCTTATGCTCAAATGAATTGGTTAGTCTCTAAGGTGCCACAAGTACTCCTTTTCTTTTTGTAACAAGAGTGACCAGGAAAGGTGAGCTATTACCAGCAGGAGAGCAAGGATGGGTGGGAACCTTTTGGAGTGATAATCAAGGTGGGCCATTTCCAGCACTTTACAAGAACAGTAGGAGGGGAAATAAACAAGGAGAAATAGCTTTACTTTGTGTAATGACACATCCACTCCCAGTCTTTAGTCAAGCCTAAATTAACTGTATCCAGTTTGCAACCTAATTCCAATTCAGCAGTCTCTCCTTAGAGTCTGTTTTTTTGTTGAAGAATTGCCACTTTTAGCTCTATAATCGAGTGACCAAAGAGACTGAAGTGTTCTCAGACTGGTTTTTGAATGTTATAATTCTTGACATCTGATTTGTGTCCATTTATTCTTTTACGTAGAGACTGTCTAGTTTGGCCAATGTACATGGCAGAGGGGCATTGCTGGCACATGATGGCATATATCACATTGGTAGATGTGCAGGTGAATGAGTCTCTGATAGTGTGGCTGATGTGATTAGGCTCTATGATGGAAACCCTATCCCGGAAACCTACTGACCGCTATACTTACCTATATGCCTCTAGCTTTCATCCAGATCACACCACACGATCCATTGTCTACAGCCAAGCTCCAGGATACAACCACATTTGCTCCAAACCCTCAGACAGAGACAAACACCTACAAGATCTCTATCTTACAACTACAATACCCACTTGCTGAAGTGAAGAAACAGATGGACAGAGCCAGAAGAGTACCCAGAAGTTACGTACTACAAGCCAGGCCCAACAAAGAAAATAACAGAACGCCACTAGCCATCACCTTCAGCCCCCAACTAAAACCTCTCCAACGCATCATCAAGGATCTACAACCTATCCTGAAGGACAACCCATCAATCTCACAAATCTCGAGAGACAGACCAGTCCTTGCTTACAGACAGCCCCCCCTACCTGAAGCAAATACTCACCAGCAACCACACACCACACAACAAAAATACTAACCCATGAACCTATCCTTGCAACAAAGCCCACTGCCAACTGTGTCAACGTATCTATTCAGAGGACACCATCATAGGGCCTAATCACATCAACCACACTACCAGAGGCTCGTTCACCTGCACCTCTACCAATATGATATATGCCATCATGTGCCAGCAGTGCCGCTCTGCCATGTACATTGGCCAAACTGGACAGTCTCTATGTAAAAGAATAAATGGACACAAATCAGACATCAGGAATTATAATGTTCAAAAACCAGTCGGAGAACACTTCAATCTCTTTGGTCACTCGATTACAGACCTAAAAGTGGCAATTCTTCAACAAAAAAAACTTCAAAAACAGACTCCAAGGAGAGATTGCTAAATTGGAATTAAGTTGCAAACTGGATACAATTAATTTAGGCTTGAATAAAGACTGGGAGTGGATGTGTCATTACACAAAGTAAAACTATTTCCCCTTGTTTATTTCCCCTTCTACTGTTCTTGTAAAGTGCTGGAAACGGCCCACCTTGATTATCACTCCAAAAGGTTTCCCCCCATCCCTGCTCTCCTGCTGGTAATAGATCACCTTTCCTGGTCACTCTTGTTACAGTCTGTATGGTAACACCCATTGTTTTATGTTCTTGTGTATATAAATCTCCCCACTATATTTTCCACTGCATGCATCCAATGAAGTGAGCTGTAGCTCATGAAAGCTGCTGCTCTAATAAATGTTAGCCTTTAAGGTGCCACATGTACTCGTTTTCTTTTTGGGGATACAGACTAACCCAGCTGCTATTCTGAAACGACTCACTGTTAAAAACCTGAATCCAAAAATGTTCAGTTTCTTCCAAGAAGTGATAGCCACATAACGGCAGGCCTTGGCCCTCTCTTAAGGTGTCAGCAAAGCTCAGAGATAGTCTGTGTGTGTGTGTACACGCAACTCCAGACCCATCTCCACCTTGTGTCCCACCACCACCACCTCCATGTACCACCCTAACTCCCTCTCCATTGCCCCCATATAGCACCCCCGTGCCCTGAGCTCCCCTTCCCTGTTGCCTCACCCACTCCTCCCCCCCATGCCCCATCAATCTCTTCCTAGCCAACACCCCACCTCCACCCGTCCATCCATGGGCCCCACAGCCCCGCCCTCTCACCAAAGGACTCCAAGGCCGGCGCGCCCACCACGGCAGCTCCGGCAGCCATCCTCCCGCCAGCCACCCGGTGACCCCGTCAGGCTGCTTCCGCTAACAACACCCCCGAGCGGCCACCCTCATTGGTTAGCAACTACAGACCCACCCTCCGCTGTCCAATCATCAGTCGGCTACCTTCCGCCGCACTTCACGCTTATTGGCTGCTGGGCCCTTGGGCCGCCCCGCTCCCGAGCTCTCACTGGTTGCTCATTATGGCGTTGAAATCAAGCGCCAGGCGGTGGGGTCGGCGCCAAGCACGCGACTCCGTCGGAGGCGATCGCGCGGAGCTAGGCGCCCAGGGCGCTTGTCCGGCCCCAGCGGTTTGTGTGCGTCTAGCTCAGCGAGCCGCTGGCTCAGCCTGTCTCGCGCGGCGCGTGGCCTGAACTTCCTCGCGGGCTGCCGCTCTGTGTCCTTGATCTGTGACGTCTTCCCTTTCCGGCGGCGTTCCCGGAGTGAAAGGGCATTGCCCCCCCCCCCCCCCCCGTTTAAAACCTGTTGGATGAGACTCCAGATTTCAGTCGGTACAGTCACTAAATCAAAAGGGATCCGAGAGGTACTTAGTTGCATCCGATGAAGTGAGCTGTAGCTCAGGAAAGCTTATGCTCAAATAAATTGGTTAGTTTCTAACGTGCCACTAGTACTCCTTTTTGCGAATACAGACTAACACGGCTGCTACTCTGAAACCTAACTACATATACTATATGTAGTAGGGGCTGTCGCCGGGCTCCGTCCTGCAGCAGAATACTTTCTTCGTCTTGGTGTGGCAACGCGATGCTGTGTGGCACAGTGTGTGGCTGCTTGGTGTGGCAATGCGATGCTGTGTGGCACAGTCAAATCACAGCGCAGTTTGATGCACCGGGGGGCATGTTGGTGTCACAAAGCTGCATCAGTGTCAAACCGAATTTGGGACCCTTAAAATCAGTCACGCCTGGCCTACAGGATATACGGAAGACCTACCCCAATTCAGTACAGTATTCCCAAAACCAAGATTGGTCAGAACCCTGGTTATCTCCTCGCACCCATATGTCGAATATATGGAATAATCTGACATTAGATATTTCTCGTGATGCAGGTTTTATAGGTGTTCTATTTGCAGTTTGCTTTTAACATTACCATATTACCATGATCTCAAAATAATGAATTTGAGATGATTTGTTCATATTGAAAATGAACTGATTAGTAAAACTGTAAAAGACTGGCAGTGCTGGTTAATCTATACCCCACAGTTTTGCATCATATTTAACTAAAGCCCCTTTTAGTCAAATCAGGTATAATATTTTGCAACCCCAGTCCTAGGTTTGCAATTATTGTGCAACATTATGTACTTGTTTATTGTTATTAATAAGAAGCACTATACATATGAGTCAGATTCCTGTTTGGTCTTGCTCTCTCCTTTCACAATGATATAATAATTTGTGTTTATGTTATATGAAGGTGGAGATTACACACCTCCATAATTTCATGGTTATCAAAACACCTGCATTGTGCAATTTACTAAGGTTCTCTCATCATTCATTTTAGACCCATTTGGTCATTGGCTCAGATTGCTGATGAATTGTCACTTTCCCCATTTTTAGTTCAGATCTCTTTATTCTGACTGTGGCTAGGAGTCCTGAGTCCTCTGAAGTTTGTTATCCACTCCTGATGAGTGAGAAGGAGGAAATCACTTGTTCTGGAGTCAGAAAGAACCCCAAGTAGATGCTCTGCTCTCTTTGGCAAAGAGGCAGAATGGGATGTGAGTTTTTGCTGATGCTTCCTGTGGCCAAGGTAACAGGGAAGCGAGTGAAGACATGTCCTTGTCTTGATTCTTCATATTTATTTCCCTCTCACAAGACTAACAAGACTGGGAAGAAGTTCTCTGTCTACCTTCCTGCCATAGCCATCCACTTCATTTGATCCCACTATTTTTCTGTACTGTCACCTTTGAATTTGAAGTCAATGGGATTAATTCCGTGAATAAAATTAAGCATGTGTGTAAATCTTGGAAAGATCAAGGTGTAAAATAAAACAAAAAGGGAAAGGTATGTACAATGTGTAAGCAGATGACAGATTCATGTTATGTTTCGTTCTGTGAGTTTATTTTTAATATGTAAGTATGTTTTATTTCTGTTACAAACACTTAGTGATAGGTTTTTGGGGTGAACACTCAGGTTGAAGATCAGGGAGAGAAAGGGATCTGTGTGTATAGATGTGTGGTTCTGTGAGGGCATCAGTCACTGTGGTGTGTCAGTCACTGGGGTCTATGTGTATGGATGCCTGTGGTTCTGTGGGGGTCAGTCTCTGGAGTGCTTGTGTGGAAGATGTCAGTCACTGAGGTGGTTCTGTGTGAGTGTCAGTCAGAAGGTCTCTGCGTGTAGCAATGTGTGTAGTTGTGAGGGTGTCAGTCATTGGGGTCTCTGTGTATCTGAATGTAAGTCGGTTTGGGGGCATCTGTCTCTGGGGTGGTTGTGGGGCGTGTCAGTCTCTGGGGTCTGTGTGTGGCTGAATGTATGTAGTGCTGGGGGTGTCAGGGCATCAGTCTCTGGGGTGACTGTGGGGGGTGTCCGTCTCTGGGTCTGTGTATGTATGGGGCGGGGGGAAGAGGCTGTGAGGGGTTGCCTGTCTGTCTCCCCGCTGCGGGCTGCGCTGGGGTTGGGGTGCCTTGCAGGGTCACCGCGCCACCTGCCCGCGATCAACGCCGCTCGCTGGCTTGGGCTCTCAGCTTCGCTGCCCTTGCTGGGCCTGGCCGAGCGGAGCCGGCTGCCGCGGCGGGACAGAACAGAGCCCTCCCGCGGCCACGGCCCGCTCCGGCCGGCGCCGCGCACCGCCAGCGAGGCAGGAGGGGCAGGCGGACTCCGGCCGCGGCCCCGCCCCTGCCTGGGCGGGAGAGTCCATGTGCCGAGAGATGGGGGTGGGGGGAATGTCTTGGAGAATCTGGTCGGACAACAGGGCCCCCTCCCCCGGCCTGGCCGGCGCGGCGTCCGCCCGCTCGCCGGGCAGAGGGCCTGGGCCGGCGTCGCCCACTCCGGAGCCGGGGGAGGAGGAGGAGGCTGATGTTTTCCTTCCCCGCTCGCTGTGGTGCGGTCCCGGGGCGGGGCGGGGCGGCAGGCGCGTGAGGCGCTGTCAGTGCCCGGTCCTGCAGCTCCGCAGAAGGAAGCGCCCAGAGCCCGCAGCATGGAGCCGCACCGCTGGCTGCCCCTGGAGGCCAATCCCGACGTGAGTGCTTGAGGCGGGGGGAAGGGAGTGACTGGGGAGAGGGGGAGTATAAGGGGGAAGAGCTGGGGGAAGTGACCGGGGGACTGGGAGACAATAGGGGGAGGGGGCTACGTGGTCGGGTGACAGGCGGGGGGCTATGGGCGAGGGAGGAGACGATGGCTGGGGTGAGGGTGAGGGTCTGGGGCTATGGGGAGGGGGTGATGACCGGGCACCGAGGGGACTTTGGTGCCTGTAGCTGGGCTGGTGTGACAACTTACTCTCTTTTTTTCTGTTTTCTTTTCAGGTCATTAACCAGGTGAGCAGCTTTGTTTCATATAATACCCAGCCCCTTCCCCCTCCACCACACCCTTTACCATCACACCCAACTTCTCTCGCTTCCCTGTAATTAAGGGACCATACCCCCTTCACTGTCCCCAACAAAGCCTCTTTTACCCCCACGCCCTTTTCATAGGGCCTCCTATAGCCCATTTGAGTTTCTGAAGAAGTGCAAACATTTTTTTTCTGTGTGACAGTCCTAAGAGTGCAAGTAAGACAGAGTTTTTTTAAAATGTGGAAGAAGTGAATTAATTATGAGGGTGTTTCCCACTGTTTATACATCAGTGTACATATTTGGGTCCTAATTCTGGGCTTGGTTGGATGTGCACTTCTGTACTCATGTAGAGTCCAAGAGCTCACCCATGTAGATCCAATTACAGAACTGGAGACGTAGTCGTGTTTTGCTCTGAAAAATGTATGTGAAAATGGCATTATTTCAAACAATGTATCTGTACCTTGCTTCTTGTTCAGTCATATTTGCTCATTTTAGTGTCAGAAATAAGTTTTTGGTTTGTCTTTTTACTCTGGTTTCTCTTGTAGAACCAGCACAGCTAAAGTGAGCTCTGTTCTACCTCATGCATCAGTAGAATGACTGGCTATGTTCTGTTTGTAAAGCCACCTGTGTAGCCCTTAGTTTCAGCTGTGAATTCCTTAATAAAAGCAATAGTCTTGGCAAAGGCATCATTTGGTCTGTATACATCTTTTGCTGCTAATGATGGTGTTTGAGCCAGAAAACATAGCTTGACTTTTTCAGACCAGAATCACATTTTTAAAATTAGCGGGATGCTGAAGTACTATTACTCTGTGAAATAATGCATTGTGTGCCCTTAGTTGATCATGTACCTTGCTCTTTATGTGTGTAGAATGTTTATTTTAAGAAATTCCATGATAATGAAATTAATTTGTTGGGAGATGCAGGACAGGGAAGGTGGCTACTAGATCATTTTTTCAGGTTAATTCAGCAGTTTCTATGCCAGTGCTTTCATTTCAGTACAATGACTTGACGAAATTAAAAATAATTTTAAACTAAAATGTCTAAGAGTGTACCACATGTTCTCTGCTTTTCCCCCTATGCTTCTGGAATCTTACAGCTAAATTTATTTCAGATTTTGTAATATATAAACTGGATAGCTGGACTGAATAGTCCTTTTGACATCCAAGTTAAGTATCTGGTTACTTTCCAGTGAGAAAGAAAAAGGTGAAAATAAGACAAAAGAAGCTTGTTATTAATTTTTAACAACTCATAACTATAATAATTAGAAGCAAAAGAGAAACTTACCATGGTATAGCTTGGGACTAACTAACAGTGATAGGATGAAACTGAGGGAAAATTAATGACATTTTTCAAAATGTCAGAATTATGCCATCTTGTATTAAACACTTAATTTGGCTTTTGCACTTAATTTGGCTTTTAAAAAAACTAGCAATGTCTGAAAATGAATTTCTTCCATGTGAAGACTAATGGAGATGCCTGTTTTCCTTTGTAATCAACGGAAGAGCACTCAACTTGAACTTTCTTTTAGGACTTTCAAAATTTAAAATATTGGTGGTATACATAGCTTTGTTTTAAACCACCTTGTTTTTGATTACTTTATAGGCAGGGGAGATCTATGAGCTGTGGATGATGATGGAGGATACATACTTCCCACTTGAAGTGCTCTTCTCCTTTCTCTTAGCTGAGAAGGGAGGTTTACTTGCCATTCAGCTGCTCTTTATTCTAGTTGAAACAGAAATTCATTAAGTAGGGAGGAATAACAAAAACAAGCTACAACTCGAATGTGCCAATCCTATCTTGCATTATTAATCTTGTTAGCTTGTTTTCAGGACTCCTGCTAGATAAATTTCCTTTATTTTTGATGAGTTTTGAGTTGGAATAAGGTGAGAAGGGGGAAAGAAAACTTTCTTTTCAGTATCCGAGTAGCAGCCATGTTAGTCTGTATTTGCAAAAAGAAAAGGAGTACTTGTGGCACCTTAGAGACTAACAAATTTATTAGAGCATAAGCTTTCGTGAGCTACATCACTTCATCGGATGCATTCAGTGGGGAGCTGTATTTTCCACTGAAGAATTTTTGTTGAATTACCACTTTTAGGTCTGTAGTCGAGTGACCAAAGAGATTGAAGTGTTCTCCGACTGGTTTTTGAATGTTATAATTCTTGACGTCTGATTTGTGTCCATTTATTCTTTTATGTAGAGCCTGTCCAGTTTGGCCAATGTACATGGCAGAGGGGCATTGCTGGCACATTATGGCATATATCACATTGGTAGATGTGCAGGTGAACGAGCTTCTGATAGTGTGGCTGATGTGATTAGGCCCCATGATGGTGTCCCCTGAATAGATATGTGGACACAGTTGGCAATGGGCTTTGTTGCAAGGATAGGTTCCTGGGTTAGTGTTGTGTGGTGTGTGGGACGTACTGGCCACCGCTTCCAGCAGCTCCCATTGGCCTGGAGCAGCGAACCGTGGCCACTGGGAGCCGCGATCGGCCAAACCTGCGGACGCGGCAGGTAAACAAACCAGCCTGCCCTGCCAGGGGCTTTCCCTGCACAAGCGGTGGAACAAGTTTGGAAATGACTGACCTAAAGAATAAAGTGTGCTTGCGTAGGAAGTGCTGCATAGTAACTTATATCTGTTGCCAGTCACTCTGTATCTCTGAAGAGACAGCAAACAGGAGTTCTTAGGCAACCTGTTTGTACTGGGAATTATACAGTGAAGCAGGGAACTGTGTAACCTGGGAATACCATGCTAAGAAGGGAGAGAGACATGGGTCTCCACCCAGAAAGACCATGGCTGGGGTCCTGGAAAGTGAGAGTGGGTGTCCTTTCTGAACCACTTGAGAGGAAATACAGGTACAATTGTCCTGAACTGTGGCAAGGGATTTAAGTCTTCAAATATCTAAAGCTTGTTGTAAAGAGGATGGTGATTAATTGTTCTGAGTGTTCACCGAGCATAGGACAAGAAGTAATCAGCTTAATTTGCAGCAACAAAGGTTTAGGTTAGATATTCTGAAAACTTTCTAACCACAAGGTTAGTTAAGCACAGGAACAGGTTATCTAGGGATGTGGTGGAATCCTTGTAATTAGAGGAGTTAAGAATGGGGAGGACTAGGTATGCTTAGTCCTGCCTGAGCGATGAGATGGGGGGATGAATGGACTAGGTGACTGTGACCAGTTCCCTCTGGGGTGCCACCTGGAACTGGGGTATCACTGAGCCCCCTCCCTCCTCCCCCCCCAATCCACCAGTCTGGGCTCCCTCTCACCCTGTGTTGCTGTGATAAATTGTCAAGCTCTCCAAGGTTGCTCTTTCACCAGCATAAACACCGGTAGGGACACACCCAGCTGCAGTACTTACAGGCTCTGTGATCAGCTCTGTAAAGGGAGGCTACAGCTAAGGAACTGCCCAGCTGCTCAAGAGCACCCCCTTCTGGAGTGTAAACCCAAAATTACACTGTCTTGCGCTGCACAAAGACCTGTACAGCATAAGCTCATGAAATTTTCCCCCTCCCTCAATGCGGAAAGGAAATATACAACAGCTTTTTGCCCCAAGTTATGACTCCTACACACCGGTTTGTGATAAAGCAAAAACAAATTTATTAGCTACAAAGGATAGATTTTAAGTTATAAGGGATAGCAAACAGATCAAAGCATATTACCTAGCAAATAAACAAAAACACAATTTCGGCTTAATATAACTAAAGAGATTGGATAGGAGTAGCAAATTCTCTCCCTAATTATTGGTTCAAGGAGGCTGCAGACTCTTAAGGGGAAAGCTGCACTTTCTTGCATCTTAAAAAATCCATAAAAATTCACAGGCTAAAATTCCCTGTTAGCCTGAATCCAGCACTTCCTCTCAGTTCAAGTCCTTGTTCCTCAGGTGTTTCCAAGAGTCTTTTTGGGGCGGGGAGTCAGTGAAGAACCATGATGATGGCACTCCCCTGCCTTAAATAGCTTTTGCATATGGTGGGAACCCTTTGTCTCTAAGCATGGCTCCCATGCCTTTCAGTGCTAAAAACACTGGTATTCCAAGGTGGAGTCCAGTACCAGGTGATCTGGTCACATGCCCCTGTAGTGTCATAGCAGCCATGACTCTGTGGCTGTTTGTAGCATCCTCAGAAAGGCTCCCTGGTGGGAAATTAGCTCCTTAGACCTATTGTTCTTCCTAATAGTCCATTGACTTGAATGGGCCCTTGCCAGCCAGCCAGTAATGTTGTATACAGAGCCTGACAGTCTTTTGCCTAGTGGGCATTCCCCAGGTGTAAACACATTTGTAATAGATATATCGACAATATTCCAAACTTCAGATACCATAATGATACATGCATACAAGTAGGATAATCATATTCAGTAAATCATAACCTTTTCTATGATATCTCAGATTCCTTATCTTGCACAAAATACATCATAATTATTCCATACTTATATCACAATAATATTACTATGAAAAATATGGGGTGTAATGTCACAGTGACCTCTTAAGGTCCCTTCCAGCTACCAGTTCATAGAAATTTAGGGATCTTATTCTAAACTATTGCTATCACCACCACAACTAAAACGTTAGAAAACCTACCACTCTTGGATGAGAACAGCTGGCTCAAGCTGAACCACGGCAAGATGGAAGTGATGCTGTCTAGAAAGGGAAAAAAGTTATCGTCACCTTCCATTGAAGACATGCAGCCCCTGTTCATCAAAGTGGTATGAATGCTAAAGTTCCCGTTTGACTCCTTTCTAAATTTGGATGAGTAGGTAGTATCGGTATCAAAAGTTCTTTCTTTTACCTACAGCTTGCCAGGAAACTTTTCCCGTTCTTTCCAGACAGTGACGTGGCCACAGTGATCCATACATTTGTGACATCCAGGCTGGATTATTGTAATTCTTTGCATCTGAAGCTGAGTGTATATGATACACAGATGACAGCTGATACACAATACAGCTACCCTTCTTATCATAGAATATTGGGGTTGGAAGAGACCTCAGGAGGTCATCTAGTCCAATCCCCTGCTCATAGCAGGACCAACACCAACTAAATCATCCCAACCAAGGCTTTGTCAAGCCAGGCCTTAAAAACCTCTAAGGATGGAGATTCCACCACCTCCCTAGGTAACCCATTGCAGTGCTTCACCACCCTCCTCATGAAATAGTGTTTCCTAATATCCAACATAGACCTCCCACACTGCAACTTGAGACCATTGCTTCTTGTTCTGTCATCTGCCACTACTGAGAACAGCCAAGCTCCATCCTGTTTGGAACCCCCCTTCAGGTAATTGAAGGCTACTATGAAATCCCCCATCACTCTTCTCTTCTGCAGATTAAATAACCCCAGTTCCCTCAGCCTCTCCTCGTAAGTCATGTGGCCCAGCCCCCTAATCATGTCTGTTGCCCTCTGCTGGACTCTCTCCAATTTGTCCACATCCCTTCTGTAGTCGGGGGACCAAAACTGAACGCAGTACTCCAGGTGTGGCCTCACCAGTGCCGAATAGAGGGGAATAATCAAGTCCCTCGATCTGCTGGCAATGCTCCTACTTATACAGCCCAATATGCCGTTGGCTTTCTTGGCAACGAGGGCACACTGCTGACTCATGTCCAGCTTCTCGTCCACTGTAATCTCCAGGTCCTTCTTCCCAGCCTGTAGCGATGCATGGGATTCTTCCTTCCTAAGTGCAGAACTCTGCACTTGTCCTTGTTGAACCTCATCAGATTTCTTTTGGCCCAATCCTCCTCCAATTTGTCTTCTCTGTGGTCTAGGCTTCTGTGACCATGTGATGCTTATGTTCACTGGCTCTCAGTCAGTTTCCAATGTTAGTTGAAGGCCTTGCTCCTAATTTTCAAAGCAATCAGTGGATCAAGTGCCAGCTGCGTTAAAGACTGAATTCCTATTTATGAACCACTGCACAAGCTGTGCTCCTCTGGGACGTTACAGATCACAACGCCCCAGACCAAGTTCATGGGACTTGGGGACAAAGTATTTGTGATTGAGGGGATCCAGTTATAGAACAAATGGAGAGTTGATCAGACAAATTCAGGGTCTGAGCATCTTTAGGAAATGCTTCATTTGCTTTAGAAACCCCTCCCCTGTGAAAAAGGCCTTTCCACCATAAAAATAATTATTGTAGCACTGACTCTCAGACCCAGTAAGCCCCGAAAAAATTTAAAAAATGAAGATAAAAACAAAAAACCCTACCCCATTTAGAGATTCTTATCCCAAAAGGAGTGCCAGAGACTCCATGAAGTTCACTAGAGATTTGGTTATTGCTATGATTTTTACATGGAAGAAACTCTTATACTACAGTGATGGGTGACCATAAAAAATCTTAAGAAATATAGATAAATACACATTGATGTCCTTCTGAAGATATTAAGTAATGCTTTAAAAAAAAAAAAACTACCCAAACTCTACAGTAAATAAGAATAATTCACGTTTGATTTTTGTAAACCTATTCAGAGTTCCTACATTTCTTCTCCCCCACCCTCCTGTCTCCAGAAACACTTCATAAGAGATATCCTTCTTGTGCAGTTGGGTTACTGTATTTATCAAATAAACCCCTTATAATACATTAGTATGCCACTTTCTTAACTTAAGCTCTTGACTACTTCCCTAATAGATGCCAACAAAAAAAGTATTGGTGTATCTCTTAGATACTTATGCTATAGTATTTATGTGCCTCACAACATTAAATGCATTTATTTTTAGAATACCCCTGTGAGGTAGGAACGTACTGCTAACCCCATTTTGCAGATGGAGAACTGAGGTAATGAGACTGAGGGTCAGATTTTTTTAAGGTACTTACGTGACTAAAGATGCAGATAAACATCTAGTGGGATTTTCAAGTGACTTGCCCAAGGTCACATGGGAAGTCTGTTGTAGAGCAGGGATTTAAGCCTGGGTCTCCTGAGTTTGAGGCAGCACCTTTACTGTTGGACCATTCTTTGTCTACCCCTGAATTATCCTTCCTCTAGATCTGTGTGTAAGAATGGAGGAGGCAGAACAAATTCCAATGGCTGGAAGTTGAAGCTAGACAAATTCAGACTGGAAATAAGGCACAAATTGTTTTGACTAGATGTTCCTTCCACTACTGTCACTTTAAGTTTCTGAAGGTGACTATTTCACAATCCCTCACAGTTTGTGGCAGAGTTTAGAATGAATCTTTTAGGAAACTGATCCATCTGAAGTAATTGAAATGTTAACTCATTCTGCTAAGTATGAATTCATTTGCCTTTGAAGCTTCTGCAGTAATGTAGCAGTAGTCTCTCTTGCATGCTTAACATTCTGACTTTTGTTCTGCTTTTTTTGCTTTCACTTACCTTTTTGTTTCTAGTTCCTTGTTTTCACTTAGTTGTTCAACAGTCTGTCTTACAGATATGACTACACTAAAACAGTCTGACTCTCATGCAAAACTAGCACTCATCTTAGTGAATGGTATACAGTATAATGAAAAGCCATTGTCTCCCTAGTACAAACAAGTGAGACTGCTTACTGTACCGATTACATTGTAGCAAGGCAGAGGAGATGGTATTTTTTACTGCTCTAAATTTCTTGGATGAAAGGAGCTGTAGGTGCTGCATGTTTTTATAGTACATGGTAAATAACACAGCCCGTTGACCGCTTATTTGGAAAGGTAGGCTGAACAGCACCAGGTCCATTATACGTGGTGGTCTAGATTATTGAGACAGCCCTTCTGTGCTTGACAGAAGGGTGGTGGTGAGGAATATGTGGCTTTACATTAACTTTATGCCCTAATTTTCAATCTTGGAGTCATCATGCCAGTCCCAAAACTCAATATAGAGCAGCCTCAGGGCAGCTGTAATTTATGGTAGTTGGTAACAGCCTCAAAGTGTTGTTACAACTGCCAGGGATTAGCTGGACATAGAACCTCCCTCGCCCCAACTCCTGTGCTGGGAAAGGAGAGCAAGAAGGAGCCATTCTGCTGGGTCTGTGCTTGCTTGTGATTTCCTCCACACTGAGAGTCTGCAGGTTAGATTGTTATACCAATAAAATAAAAACCAGCAGGATCTTATTAGAGGGGATAAGACAAAATGTCACATTTATTGTGAATACAAAAAGAATCATAGTTGGCAGTCAGTTACAGCTATAACATTTCATTCAGTTTCACATTTATTCACATGTTCGTTCATACACACAGGTTCTGCAGCTGCTGTATAGTTACCAGTCCTGAATGTAGCTTGAGTTCGTGGCTTGGGTTCATAGCTTGTGGCGGCTAACTGGCCAGGAAAACCGGGCACAAGAAAGAGCTGGGTCTCTGTTGGAAGGGCATCGGTGCATGCCCATGTTGGCAACATAATGTTACCCTTCAAAGTCTTCCATCTCACCCATCCTTTTTGTAGGCTTTAGTTTGAATCCAGAGTCTATAGGTCTGGCTGTGTCACGCTGTTACATAGTTAAGTATCTACAGCTGCTGGGCCTCCTGATTTTTGTGTATAGGAATCACCCCCTAGTCAAAGTCCCATATCAGGCACCACCAGGCCTTTCTCTTGAAAGTATGGAACTATTTGCTGAAACATCAGGTACTGGTTCCAAACCAGGTGCTGAACTCAGACAAGATTCTTGTCTGAGGTGAATTCATCTTTCTATACCTCATGGGAGAGCACCTTCCATTCCTTCTGTCCAAAGCCAAATCACCCAGTAGAAAAGCTGTGGCAAACTTTGGGTGTTCAGAGTATTAAAGATCTGTTTCAAGTGCACTAAAATCAACAAGACTGGGCTCCTTGTTTGTCTCCTTTCATTTGAAGTGCTAAAGGCTCAGGGTATCCAAGCTATCAGTAACATAGATGGATCAGTGACATAGAGGCATATAAAGTGTCAGGTGTGCCTGTTCCACGCAGCATCAAGGCACACTCCACAAAATCTATGGCAACTTTGTGGGCAGACAGCGGTTGTGCTTCCACTACGAAACTGTAGGACAGCAATATGGTGATCACTTAACACCTTTACTAGATGCTATAGAGTGGACTATCTGTCCTCTCCAGAGGCCTCCTTTGGCAGAAAGGTGCTGCAAGTGGTGGTCATTTTGGGCAATTAACTCGAGGAGGTCTTCCCTATTTCATTCTGTTTTTCTTATTCCTCCTTATGTCTGTTCACTGTTTGCTACTTCCCATACATATCAGAATTGTGGGAGACGCTGAAATGCAGAATGGTTGGTGGTCATTTTGGGCAATTAACTCGAGGAGGTCTTCCCTATTTCATTCTGTTTTTCTTATTCCTCCTTATGTCTGTTCACTGTTTGCTACTTCCCATACATATCAGAATTGTGGGAGACGCTGAAATGCAGAATGGTAAGTTTCTTACCTGATCGTTTCCACTCTGCTAGCAGTGTCTCCCGCAATTCTTCCCTCCCTGAATGTCTTCCTAGCCAAGGGATAGTACTTAATTTTGGTAGTTCTGCTTGTAGGCCAGGGGTGGGCAAACTTTTTGGCCTGAGGGCCACATCTGGGTATGGAAATTGTATGATGGCCGTGAATGCTCACAAAATTGAGGGCTGGGGTGCAGGAGGAGGTGAGGGCTCTGGCTGGGGGTGCAGGCTCTGGGGAGAGGCCAGAAATTAGGAGTTCAGGGTGCGGGAGGGGGTTCCAGGCTGGGGAAGGGGGTTGGAGTGTGTGTGTGGGGGGTGAGGGCTCCGGCGGGGGCTGTGAGTTCTGGGGTGGGGCTGGATATGAGGGATTGGGGGTGCAGAAGGGTGCTGGGACCGAGGGGTTGGGGCATGGGAAGGAATTAGGAGTGCAGGCTCCAGGCAGCACTTACCTCAAGCAGCTCCTGGAAGCAGCGGCATGTCCCTCCTCTGGCTTCTACACAGTGACATGGCTATGTGGCTTTGTGTGCTGCCCCATCCCTGCAGCTCCCATTGGCCTCTGTTCCCAGACAATGGGAGTTGCGGGGGTGGTGTTTGGGGCAGGGGCAGCATGTAGAGCCCCCTGGCTGCCCCTACATGTAGGAGCCGGAGGGGGGACATATCGGCTGCTTCCAGGAGCCATGCGGAGCCACGGCGCACGCAAAGCAGGGCAAGCCCCCAACCCCACTCCCTGGCTGGAGTTTGAGGGCCGGATTAAAACATTTGAAGAGCCGAATGCCACCCCTGGGCCATAGTTTGCCCATCCCTGTTGTAGGCCATAGTCTACTGTACATAATTTATGGGTTGGCATGGAAGCTGTTGTTACTAATCATATTGTATGAGTTTGTACACAGCTTTGGAATGAATCATGTGGCAGCAGGCTGGAGAAGGGTGTGAGGGTAGCACAGGCTGTGTTACAGCTTTGAACTGTCTCCAGAAACCAGACAGGAGGAGAATGGCCCTTGTGTATTAGAATTGTGGGAGATTCAGCTAGCAGAAAGGAAATTATAATATAAGAAATTTACCATTCTTATCCAGCACATTTTAAGGTAGTTTAATTATATTTTTAATTCTGTTTTTGCACATTGAATTCCGATTTCATCCAAATAAAGATTGACACAGATTATTAATCTAGTAAATAAAAATACATCATGCATCACTTTCTAACAGAATTAAAATGTAAGAATTAAGAATCTTAAATGTACATAAACTATATAATTGCTTTAAACATGTGTATAAATACACACTATTCTCCTGGTTTAAAAAAAATACCAAATTCAGAGTAGAGGCTAGAGGTAATTGCAAATCAAGTAGTTTAAAATGATGCTTTAAAGATTACCAACCAATGAGAATCACCCTTTCTTTAGGAAAGTAATAACTAAAACATCCAAATGCAAAATAGGACTAAAATTGATTATTTAAACCAAGGCTTGCTGATTGTTGATTTAAATCATGGATTAAAATCAGTTATTTAAATAATTTTTACTTTAATCGATCCACTATGTCTAGATTCTTTTATACTTCCTTTAACACTGAATCGGATCACCACTTAACTTATTATGAGAGTGTTGGCTAACTGTTCTGCACTGTGAGATAGCAAGTAAGAATATTGGGAATAAAATGTTTAAAATGGCTAAGTGTCTAAGCTTCCCAAAACAGTGGGGATAAATCACAGCTGTTAAAAGAAAATGTAATAAACTAAATATGGTTGGAAGTATTTCATTGCTTTTCCTTCCTTACTTCCTCCCATACCACCTCACAAATACATGTAGTCTTGTGCACTCTGTTTCAACAAGGGCTAACAATCTCTTTTTATATCTTCAAACATTGGTAATTGGTACCCTGGGCTTCCTATGATGGACAGCCACCATGCCTCTCATCCAATGCAAGACTAATTTTAATCAGTATTTTAATTGTTTTCTTCTTTATTTCAAATTGTCAAGAAAGGACTACAGTAATCAAATACTCATACTTTTTTTGGGGGGGAGGGGGGGTACTCTTGAATGTAAACATCCCAGCCAACATCCTTGAGCAAAAAAATTAGGTCAGATTTGAATAAATCTACATAAGTGTACCTACCTGTTAGTTAATGTAAATAAATTTGCATAAATATGTGTGTACAGTGGGGGCACCATGCTAGGGAGGAGAGGGCTGAGAGATGTTTTTAATTTTGTCTCCCCCTTCCTTCCTTCTCTACTTGCATTATCATGTCATTCCAAAACACCCCACCAACCCCCAAAGAAACCAACACAAATCCTCACCTTTAAACAACTGTGTGGGGAGAGTTCTATTAAGCTTTTCAAAACACCTCCTTGGTGGTCCTCCCAGGCCTGAGTTAGCAGTTTTGAGAGCTACAGCAGGAGTTGCAGAGCTGCATCTGCTCACCAGCCAGCTCTCAGGATATGAGTTCTCCAGCCTTTCAGCAGGGGAGGGAGAAGCATTAGCCTGCCCATAATATGAGTGACCAGATTGTCCCTCACCAAGTGCAGGGGCTATTATTGGCTGCCCTTCCCCTTCTCCTGCATCCTGAGACTGCAGCCAGTTGAATAAGATTTCTTTTTAGATTAGGGGCAGACCTGTAGGAAGGTTGAAAATCCATAACCTACATGGAAACCATGTAGCCCCTGCATATGCTAGGGGACAACAATGCAGGTTCGAAAGTTAAATACACTACTTTTCTAGACTGTGGAAGGAGTGTTCTAAGATAGGGCACTGGCATCTCACAGTGCTTTGCTTAGAATAAAATAAGGCAGAACAAAGTTGCTATGTTTCATCTGTCATAGTAACAATTGTTTCTGAACTGTGATTTGATCAAATTCATCTAATAATCTCTTTTCTTGACATCTAACAAAACTGTCAATCAGAATGGCAAATATTTCAAAATTGTTAGATGGTTGTGTGTAGGTTCTGAAATCCTCCATATTTGAGGAGTAGAAGATAGTTATTTTAGGCTGTGTCTGACAAGTTTTACCAACAAAAGTAGTTGTTTAGTCAGAGATGTGAAAAAACATTCCTAAATGACGCAAATTTCCCCAACAAAAGTGCTGGTGTGGACAGTGCTATGTTGGTAGGAAAGGCTCTTTTTCTGACATAGCTAACACTGCTCATTGGGGGTGGTTTAATTAGGAGAACTCTCTCCTGCCGGCAAGGAGCGGCTACACTCGAGAACTTATAGCAGCACAGCTGTAGTGGTACAGCTGTTCTGCTGTAAGAGCTGTAGTATAGACATAGCCTTAGTATGTGATGAACAACTTTAAAGGGAGATCTGTTCGCGTGAAGGGGAATGATCTAAGGTTCTCAACTGGAAGGCCATGAACCCCTGTTAGAGGCAGGTTCAGCTTCCATTTTTTTTTAATGGCTAGACAAGTGGTAGTTCATGATCCAAAAGCTTTTTGCTGTTGTAACGTGTGGTCCTGGCATGGGAAAGGTTGAATACCACTGATCTAGAATTTAGTGAATAGCTCTGAAGAAACAAACTGAGAACTATATAAACTGCATAGTTATGGCCTAGCTTTCATTAATCTCTATCTAGGTAAAATGGGTACTTTATGCTGGGTGTCATAGGGTTATTTTTATTATATATCATCCTTCTTGCAAAAGAACACCTCTAAAGTGTACTCTGTAAAATGCTCAACCATTAATCTCTTTAGTGAAGAAGGTCCTCTTAGGGGTCAGATTGCTCAAGTCAAGTGACTAAATGAGTTACGTGCCTATTAACACTCAATATGGTATACTTTTAAAAATACATGTGAGGGCAGGGATTTTTTTTCTTAAATCCATGCACTCAGCTTTCATCTATTACAGATCCATGTGCTCCTCTGGGATCTTACTTGTCTCAGTGACTAAAATACAACTTGAAAAATTGTTGACTTGAACATCCACTCCCCCCTCCCCATATGGCATTTAAATATAGTTAAAACTGTTTATGCTGTAACAATGGCTCCTCAAGTAGATTAGCAAAGCGTTACACTTTTTCAGTTTGTCAGTCATGACAATTTAACCTTACTTCATCTTCCTGTTTCCCTCTCAAATATCTTGATCTGCACAAAAAGTGTATTTAACTTCACAGGTGAACAAACGTGCTTCTGGTGGATTATTTATGAACAAATCTGTTTAATACTGTGCCTTTTTCTTTTCCTTACTAGTTTCTCAAACAGTTAGGTATACATCCTGACTGGCAATTTGTAGATGTGTATGGTATGGATCCAGAACTACTTAGCATGGTGCCAAGACCTGTCTGTGCAGTGCTACTGCTCTTCCCAGTAACAGAAAAGGTAAATATTTACTATTGATACTTAGTAATTAAAGATCGGCAGATCAGTCAAAATGCCCTATCATATATAATATGAAATCTGTAATTCTTTACATCAGTGAGACTTAAAAAAAACAACAAACTTTCTTCAAAGTTCCTCTGGTTTGTGATACATTCTGTTCTTGTCAAATAAGATTATTAAACAAAACTGCACAATTGAAAAAGTATTAAAAATAAATCTATAAACAAAGGATATCTGATGTTGCTCTCAGTCAGTGATAGATGTGAATGATAATTTAAAGGATTTTGATATCTTCTCTTAATGGAACGGCAATATTTATTTTTGCTGTTTTAATATTTATATCACATAAAGGCATGAACAAAGTGGTAAGAAGGGATATGGAAAATGTGGAAAATATCAAACAGCCATTTATAAAACGTGTATTGATTTTGTAGTATCATAATGCAGTCCGAGCTTTAATCACTGTCTAGAGAAGCCTGTAGCTCCAACATAGCTTTCATTTCTTGGACAGATTGGGCATGTTTGTAACTGAGGCAGAATTGGGGATAATCTTTGTTTTTGATTTGTGTTTTTTGTCAAGAGGGGTTAAAGTGTATATCTTTCCCCAATCCCCATTCCAGGCTATGCACTTATCACTCAACATGTAAATATAGACTCTAGAGTGAGCATATGTTGGAGACAATTTTTTAAATATCTTAACGATTGCTTTAAATATTTTGAATCTGTGACATTCTCAAGTTACTGAGTACATCTCATGCAATTGCATATTTGACCGGAAATGTATGTACTTAAACATATCTATATTTATCTCTTCTTGGAGTGAGAGGGGCTGCTCCATTTTTCTGTTGTAGCATGTGATTTATACTGACACGTCAGTTATATAGAAATCTTGCCATAGTATCACCGGTGATAAAATTTTAATGACGCTGTTAACATCTCAAACAGAAGTGTCCATTTTTTCTTGTCCTCTTAACACACAACTTTTCTCATCGATAAGGCATTCTGAATGACTGGAACTATGTAATAAAAGTGAAGAAGTTGCCACAAAAATAAGTTGCTAGTCATGAATTGATGTAAGATTTGCATTATGAGGAAAATGTTGGGCCAGGAGCTCACAGGAATACTTTTCTAGCTATAGAAGTGAAAGAAGCAGATGACTTCTGCAGGGTTGCTGGAACAATTTGTTTAATGGGGGGGTGCTGAGAGCCATTGAACCAAACTGTAAACCCTGTATATAACGGAAGCCACTGCAAGCCAGGTATGCGGCAGCACCCCTAGTTCCAGCACCTATGGACTTCTGTCTGAACGATCCTGTTGATAGTTAACAATGAGATCATAAACACGTACTTCAGAACTGCTGTTTTTATCTGTTCTAGTTCATTAGTTTCATAGCTGTTCATTATGAGGGTTTCAGTAGTCTTTAACATAACTGTTGTAACTAGATGTGGGAATGCTCAGCTCCCAGATGTGGGAAATACTAGTTATGTAACTAGTGTAATTAGTGTGACTCCTTTCTGAGCCATTCTGCTTTCCCAAATGGGTGCTTCTTGTTGCTGGCATATCATTTCCTTATTTTCTGATACTTCCACATCTCTCAATCTTGAGCCCTTACATCAGTACTAGCCCTTTGACAGAGGGGGACTGAATAAGCCGCTGTTTAGAACTGTTAATGTGCCTCCTTGAGGCCTCACAATTTAGTGCTGCATAGTTTGCCCGGTAGTCTGGAATGCTTACAGCAGAGCAGGCATTCTTTCCTTCCTGAAGGCCAACCTGACTGTAGTTTGTAATACCCCTAACCTCTGCTGGCCAGTTCAGTGAGTAATAGTGCCCAGAAATTGAATATGCCTTAGTAGTAGTATTGCTAGTTCATTGTACCAACAAGTAATTTTTTAATCCCATAAATACATTTTTGTAGTGTTCTGGTTAAAGAAATGTAATGGATTTTTTGCAGCAGCATTGCTGTAAAAAAGTGCACAATAGAGCATTTTAGGCACATGTATAAAGCAGATACGGTTATTTGCTTAGAGATTTATAACTATTATTTATTGCAACCCTTTTTATTTCTGTGATTAACGAAGAAGTTAAAGGAGGGAAGCATCGTATTTCCAGAGAGAACAACATTCCAGCAGTAGATAAGAGAATGGAATGTTCTATAATTGACAAAACCAGCTGTCTAGTGCTTTCAGGTTTGCTGTGCTGACTGATAAAAATCAGTCATTAGGGCAGCATATTGAAAAGGTGGAAAGACTTAAAATCAGGACATACCTTCATTCTTGTAGTCCAGATTGTCTATCTGAAAACCTGCCTACTCTGTTCTACTTGCAAGCAGCTGTTTCTGGTTTATTTGTTTTTCCAGTTGTTTGTAAAAGCACTGTGTTTCTTTTATACTTATTTATTGGTAAACTTCTCCGCAGCAGACTAGATCACACCAAAGAAATGAAACAATACAGTTGTGTGTGTGTGTGTGTGTGTATGTGTGTATAGTGGGCTGAACATCAGCAAAAAACCCTCCCAATTCCATCGTTGTAGAGTATTTTCAAAGCAAAACAAGCTTTTGCTCCTAAAGGTAGCTTCTCTTCAGCAGAAATCCGGGAACTTGTACTGAGACCCAGAATTTGCTTCGTTGTCGCTGAGAGGCTCTCAGCAGCTCCAGTTCCCTCCCACCATGTCTTTCCTTCTGAACGGAAGGAAGCTGCTTATATCATTTCCCAGCCAGCTTTGGTAGAGTGACCTACAAACCCCAGCAGACCTTGAACTAAGGCTGGGTCTACACTATGAAAGTACTCTGATTTTACAGAAGTCGATTTTTAGGAACAGATTGTATAAAGTCAAGTGCATGCGTCCACACTAAGCACATTAATTCGGCGGTGTGTGTCCACATTACCGTGGCAAGCATCGACATTCCGAGCGGTGTACTGTGGGTAGCTATCCCACAGTTCCCGCTGTTCCCACTGCCCATTGGAATTCTGGGCTGAGCTCCCAATGCCTGATGGGGCCAAAAATTTGTTGCGGGTGGTTTTGGGTAAATGTCATCAGTCAATCCTCCCTCCCTCCCTCCGTGAAAGCAACAGCAGACAATCATTTTGCACCCTTTTCCCTGGATTGCCCCAGCAGACGCCATAGCACGGCAAGCCTGGAGCCCGTTCAGCTCACCGCAGCAGTTATGACCATTGTCAACAGCTCGCGCATTATCGTGCAGTTCATGCCGAACCAGCACCTGAAAAACCAGGTGAGGAGGCGACGGCAGCGCGGTGATGAGGACATGAACACAGATTTCTCTAAAACCATGGTCCCCAGCAATTTGGAGATCATGGTGTTACTGGGCAGGCTCATGCCGTGGAACGCCGATTCTAGGCACGGGAAACAAGTACAGAGTGGTGGGACCTCATAGCATTGCAGGTTTGGGATGATTCTCAGTGGCTCCGAAACTTTCGCTTGCGTAAGGGCACTTTCATGGAACTTTGTGACTTGCTTTCCCCTGTCCTGAAGCACAAGAATACCAAGATGAGAGCAGCCCTCACAGTTCACAAGCTAGTGGCAATAGCCCTGTGGAAACTTGCAATGCCAGACAGCTACCGGTCAGTCAGTAATCAATTTGGAGTGGGCAAATCTAGTGTGGGGGTTGCTGTGATGCAAGTAGCCAACGCAATCATTGAGCTGCTGCTATCAAAGGTAGTGACTCTGGAAAATGTGCAGGTCATATTAGATGGCTTTGCTGCAATGGGATTCCCTAACAATGGTGGGGCTATAGACGGAACGCATATCCCTATCTTGGGACAGCCTACCCCTTAATGCCCTGGCTCATGAAGCCGTACACAGGCACCCTGGACAGTAGTAAGGAACTGGTCAACTATAGGCTGAGCAAGTGGAAAATGGTGGTAGAGTGTGCATTTGGACGTTTAAAGGGTCGCTGGCGCAATTTACTGACTCGCTCAGACCTCAGCAAAACCAATATTCCCATTGTTATTGCTGCTTGCTGTGTGCTCCACAATCTCTGAGAGAGTAAGGGGGAGATGTTTATGGCAGGGTGGGAGGTTGAGGCAAATCGCCTGGCTGCTGAATATGCGCAGCCAGATACCAGGGCGGTTAGAAGAGCACAGCAGGGAGCGCTGCACATCAGAGAAGCTTTGAAAACTAGTTTCATGACTGGCCAGGGTACTGTGTGACAGTTCTGTTTGTTTCTTCTTGATGAAAACCTGCCCCCTTGGTTGCCTCTAAATTCCCTGTAAGCCACCCGCCCTCCCCCCTTCGATCACAGCTTGCTTGCAAAGGAAATAAAGTCACTATAGTTTAAAAAACATGTATTCTTTATTAATTGATTATAAAACAGGGAGATAGGTAGACCAGGTGGTGTGTGGGAGGAGAGTAGGCGGGAAGGAAAAGGCCACTTTAAAACTTCTTGAATGACAGTCTTCTGTTGCTTGGGCTGTCCACTGGGGTGGAGTGGTTGGATGCGCGGAGCTTTTCCCACCCCTCCACGTTCTTGGGCATCTGGGTAAGGAGGCTGTGGAACTTGGGGAGGAGGGAGGTCGGTTAAACAGGGGCTGCAGTGGCAGTCTGTGATCCTGCTGCCATTCTTGAACCTCCACCAGATGCTAGAGCATGTCTGTTTGATCCCGCAGTAGCCCCAGCATTGCCTCATGCCTCCTCTGATATTCCTGCCGCCACCTCTCCTCACGTTCATCAGCCACTTTCCTGTACTTTACTATTGTGTCCCTCCACACATTCTGCTGAGCTGTCAGTGCCAGATGACTGCATGAGCTCAGAGAACATTTCATCACACGTGCATTTTTTTTCACCACCTCATCTGAGATAGCCTTTGGGGTGGAGGAGGGAGGCTTGAAACATTTGCAGCTGCTGGAGGAAAAAAAGGAGTGAAGTATTTAAAAAGATACGTTTTACAGAACAATGGCTATACTCTTTCACGGTGAACAACATTATTCACATTACATAGCACATGTGATTTTTGGTACAAGATTGCATTTTGCATCTTATATTGAGTGCCTGTAGCTTTGGTGTTAGAGATCACACACGCAGTGCCGGGCAACAGAATTCGGCTTGCAGGAGGCCACGGTAAGCCATAGTCTTTAGGCTTCTGCAACCTTCGTAACAGCAGTGCCCTCCTCTCCCATACCAAGCAAAGCACGTTGAGTTGGCCATTTAGTGCTGCGGTTTTGCTGTTAACGTGCAGTATAGCAGAAACCAAACTAACCCCCATGCCCATCCAATTCTCTGGGATGATGTTTTACCTCTCACCCCACCACATGGCTGGTATCCGGGAAGATCCCTGCTAGCCAAATGCCAACAGCTCAGTGCCAATGCCCCCCGCCCCTCACCGCGTGGCTAACTGCTGGGAGGATATCTTTTCAGCCACAGGCAAACAGCCCAGTAGGAACGGCCACCTCTGAATGTCCCCTTAATTAAATTCCTCTATTTCAACCAGGTTACCATAAACCATATCACTTTCCTGAGGATAACACAGAGAGATAAAGAACAGATGTTGCTTGAATGCCAGCACACACCGGGACTGTACGCTGCTAGGCTTTGTCATACAATGATACCAGATTACTTGCTACTAGCATAGCGTGGTAAAGTGTCCTACCATGGAGGACGTAATAAGGCTGCTCTCCCCAGAAACCTTCTTCAAAGGCTTTTAGAGTACCTCCAGGAGAGCTTCATGGAGATGTCCCTGGACGATTTCCGCTCCATTCCCCAGACACGTTAACAGACTTTTCCAGTAGCTGTACTGGCCACGAATGCATCCCAACTCCTCAGGGCTAATTAATCATTAAAAAACGCTTGCTTTTATAACATGTATTGTATTTTAAAAGGTACACTCACCAGAGGTCCCTTCTCCGGCTTCATTGGGTTGGTAGGGTTTTTCAGTCAGGGTGATAAAAAGATCCTGGCTGTCTGGGAGAATGGTGTGCTGTGTGATCTCCTCAAGCTCATCCTCCTCATCTTCCCCATCCGCAAAATCCTCAGGCATGGCGGAGAGTACCCCATCATCGGAGTCCACGGACGGGGTGGGGTAGTGGTGGCAGCCCCCCCTAAAATTGCATGCAGCTCATAGTAGAAGCAGCATGTCTGGGGCTCTGTCCTGGAGTGTCCGTTCGATTAATTGGTTTTCTGGTACGAGCTTGTCTGAGCTCCTTAAGTTTCATACAGCACTGTGTTGGATCCCTGCTGTAGCATCTGTCCCTCATGGCCTCGGAGATTTTTTGAAATATTTTGGCATTTCATCTTTTGGAACATAGTTCTGATAGCACGGATTCCTCTCCCCATACATCAGTCAGATCCAGTACCTCCCGTTCGGTCCATGCTGGAGCTCTTTTTCGATTCTGGGACTGCATGGTCACCTGTGCTGATGAGCTCGACCGGCCAAACAGGAAATGAGATTCAGAAGTTCCAGGGGCTTTTCCTGTACACCTGGCCAGTGCATCCGAGTTCAGAGTGCTGTCCAGAGCGGTCACAATGGTGCACTGTGGGATAGCTCCTGGAGGCCAATACCTTCGAATTGCATCCATGCTAACCCTAATTTGAAACGGCAATGTCGATTTCAGTGCTAATCCCTTCATTGGGGAGGAGTACAGAAATCTGTTTTAAGAGCTCTTTATGTCAAAAAAAAAATGGCTTAGTTGTGTGGACAGATGCAGGGTTAATTCGATTTAACGCTGCTAAATCCGACACAAACTCGTAGTGTAGACCAGGCCTGAGACTTCCAATGGTTCCCTACAGAGGGGAGTCTACCCAGTATCCAGGAGCTCTATCATCAAACTCTAAATGGCAGAAGCAATGGTCTGGATATCCTTCCTTCCTGAAACCATTTCTTCACTCCTTATTGGCTACCTTCTTTATCCGAAAGGTCACTAGTGTAGTTGACAAACTCTGGAATCCCCTTGTGCCACCCCAGGATGCTTCCCTCACCAGTAGACCCTGTTACTAAATTTATATATGTATTCATATTGTAATTGTCAGATTACACAGCCAAACTGTGTGCCCTGGAATAATTTTGTTTATTCTGTTCAGTTTGTCATCTTCTTATGGTGTCAAAAGGCCCATTTGCAAAGTTATCAGTACCACTCAAAAACATATAAATGACTCAACTTTTTCTGGAAAAGGTTAAGACTATATACTGGAGCCTCTACAATGCTTCATTTTTTTCCCCCTTTTAGCGCAGTTATTTATTGTACTCCACTTTGCTTGCCATAGATGTAAAACTTCCGTTACCTTCTTCAAGGCCTTTTGTCGGATTGCAGGGAGACAAAGGAGGCTGTGGTAGAGGGGACTGTTTCTCTAAAAGTGAGCCTAGCTTATCAATCTTCATTTTTGAACATTCTTGACATAGCACTAGATGGCACAACAAGTTAAGTGTTTTAGAATATTGGATAAAAGACACTGATGTTTAGCTGGTGACAAGATACTGATTTAGGATTTGATCTCACAGATTTATACAAGCGAATAATCTCAGGTACATCAATGAGATTGGTCATGTGAATAAAGGTTGCAATCCCTTACTTATTCGGTTCTGCTTCCTTCTGTTTCAAACTACTATTAAAATTTTAATGGAGCTTTTGTTTTTGGACAGGAAATTTGAAATAGTTCACTGTAATTGTTCTACATGCAAGACACTTTTGATTTTCTTTTCCAGTATGAAACATTCAGAACAGAAGAGGAAGAGAGAATAAAAGCCCAGGGACAAAATATCAGATCATCAGTATATTTCATGAAGCAAACTATCAACAATGCTTGTGGAACAATTGGACTTATTCATGCTATTGCAAACAACAGAGATAAAATGAACTTTGGTAAATCTTTTCTCTTAATATACTGAATATTATTTTTTGGAGGGTAGGTGGCACAGTACTTTTCATAGTGTTGACTCTACTTGAAAAGTCTTTAAAAGACAAGTAGAAATTCACCATTAGTCGTCTTGTCTTAATTATACAACATCAATACAACACAGACTTTTGTTAGTTGGCAGTCATTAAGAATTTTTAGTAATACAAAGGATAGTAATACAGCATATAGTTAAATGAATAAAATGGAACTCCAAATTCAAAGTAGTAGATACCATATTAATATTTCACACCATAATAAGAGTCTGGTGACTTTAAATTGTTTTGTCATTGTATGTAGTGGAACAGAATGTGTTGCATTATAGGCTTAAGTCTCCTGTCTGGATGTAAATACACTGTATGCCTTGTGTACAAGCTTTTTGACAATGTAATGTTTAATATTAGCCCAGAGGAAAAGTAAAGAAGAAATAATACAAATCAGAATTGTTCCTTATGTTGTAACCTTTCAGTTTTCATCTAATTTTCTAAGTTGCGTAGAACAGTAAGAGGAATTGAATGATTTATTAATTTTTATTTATTTATTTTTAAGAATCAGATTCTACATTGAAAAAATTCCTGGAAGATTCGTTACCTATGAGTCCTGAAGAGAGAGCCAAATATTTAGAAACCTATGAAGTTAGTATCTTTTTTTGTTGTTTTTTTTTTTCTTTCTTTTAAATATAGTAGAATTGTTAGCAGGAATAGTCTTGCATCTAAGCCTGATCCAGCAAACACTGATGTGCTTAAATAGTCCCATTGTTGTAAATGGGGTTGCTCACGTGTTTAAAGTTAAGCACGTGCTGAAGTGCTTTGCTAGATTAAGACATAAATGCTTTATTGTAAATGTTGCTTGCTACTAGTGGGGAATTAGTAATCTCACTAACACGTGGATGACTTTAACAACTGTTGTTTGATTTTAACTTTGCATGAAACAGCATTACAGTTTTAAAAAACTCTTAAAACACTTTTAAAATACTGTCTTTTTTAAAAAATTGAGATATCTTGAGGTTAGTTAATGTCTAATCAATATTTCTAATAGTTACAATCCTAAAAAATCATACCATATAGTATATAGCACAACTTTCCTCTACTTTGATGTAGACTTCCATAACCTACAAGTTAAAATGAAGAAAGTACAGTGAGTCCTTAAACACCTGCTATTTTAGGAAATGATTTTTTTTGTTTGAAGTCTAATTAAACATGTTTTCTAATTTCAGGCTATTCGTGTTACTCATGAATCCAGTGCCCATGAAGGTCAGACTGAGGTATTCCATTTTTTTAATTTTGTTCATTTTACGAACATAATACCTTGAGAGAATGTTTCAAGTTGTTTGATTTTTCAACCATTTTAATATTTTCTTTATTTCATGTAAAATCTACACTAGAACGAAAGTTGCCAGCCTCAAATGTTCAAAAATCATGACTGGATTAAAAAGGAGATTTTTTTTCTTTTAGTTGCGGTTTTTTATTTCCCATTAGGTTTCTGAGCCATTAGGGTGCCTTAGGTCATATTTTCAAGCTTTTCTCCGTAGCCAAGGAGGTCTGGTAACTTCATTTTTTAGTGAAAACTGAGATTCTCCTGTAAGCACATGGAGCTGGGGCTTTAAGAGAAATACCAAATATTGCAAAACTTTTCTAATAAAATCACAAGAGTTGGTAACATTGTACTTTGCATGTTTTGTGTCAACAGAAAATTAACTCTGACATTAACTTTATAAACAAGATATAAATTAGTCATTGAAGCTGAAAAAGTGGCTTTGACACTTTTTTATAACTTTTTTTATATAGGACAAAACTACTTAATGTTGGGAATACAAATCCTCAAATGTTAACACCTCATGAACATGGGTGCGATGTTGCTTGGGTACAGACAACTTCAGTTAAGCTCTAAAATCTATGCTATAAACTTAATTTTAAAATGCTGTAAAATAATCCAGTCATTTTCAAGTTTGCGGGGGAGAGACTTGTATATGCTTCTCAGTCAGTGTTAGAACACACCCCTTACTTACATGTGTAACAAGCAGGTCTGTGTTGTTTCTGGCAAATCTCAAGTTTCTTTCTTCACTGTGCATTCTCCAAGTCATTAAATGTTGTACAAAGCCTGGAAACCTGAACATAGTTTGGAGTAATGGCAGCACCCGTATAGATTTTTAATACATGCATGTTTTTTTTGTCTTGTCTGGACTATGTGGAGGTTGGGAAATAGGGGTTAAAATGGAAGATTTTGTTAGCTAGGAAAAGGTAGAGAAATGGCTCGAGTTCTAGGCATCCAGAAGGCAGTTGAAGCTTCTGGCAGATAAAGTTTTCTCTTTGCTGATAAATGGTGGTAATTTGCACCTGTCTTGGAGCTCATTTTTATTAGTCTCAGAAAGAAAACACTGTGCCAATTTACATTTGGTTCGTGTTTGGAAGTATATCTTCACAGCCGATGGCTAGAAAGTTAACTACTTTTTAAGTGAAGCCTTAGATTTTGGAGCACAAAACTTTAAAAAGGGATAGATTCCCCTGTCACCAAGGGGGAAAAACATGGGCTTTTAGATTAACAAAATAACATTAGTCTAACATAAAGTAGCTTTCTAACTACTCCCTAAATTCCCCTCTGTGGTCACTGAGTAACATCTGAACGAGTCTGTCTACCAGTATTTTTCCCTAAGCCACATTCATTAGCAGGGGAATCCATACTTTAGATGTTAGTGGTCCTTTTTAGTTATTTTCCAGATCAGTACATGTTTCCTAGATGTGTGGCATCAGTCTACGCAGAGCAAATTTTACCTTAAATCTCTTATGGCCTTGCTAGTGTCTCTGTATCTAAGACCTTAGAATACTTCACAACAGGTCTGAAGGAGCCTCTGTCTGAGGCCAGATTGAGGCATAGGGACTATATGCCCATGGCTAGGACTCTGACTCCCAGAATCCTGTGATTACATCACTTTCATTTTTTATTTAAGAAAAGTACACTCCCTGGCCCTCATCTTTGAAAAGAAAAGATTGAAAATGTGACCCAAATGTAAGCAATGCAGTGATGTCTGCAGATTCAGTCAGACAGCTTGAAACATCTGTAAGAGGAGTGAACTTGTTTTAATACAAGTCAAAGCAGGAAGTATGAGTAAAGTGTAAAATCCAAAATTACAGGTGGAAAAACATTTTTTGTACCTAACTACTTAAAAATAGGATATTGGAACGTGCTTACTGAGAAGTGGATACAGAGCGGGTTGCCTGTCGCAGTAGCAGCAAAGGTTTTGTTTTTCAGGTATCCGGAAATAAAGGTTTCCTGGGTTACATGGCAGACTTTTGCAGAGTAACCAATCTTCTGCATTTAGACTTATGGGAAAACCATAAATTCTTTCTAAAATTCTTTAATTAATAAAGTATCTTTTTTATTACAGTTTTTTGGGAGGATGAATAAACGGTGCCAGATGTCTGACACACATGAGCAAACAACCTTGTTTAAAATCTCCTGTCACCACCTTACTTTACCAAATTCAAAAAACAACTTTCCAAAGCAGAGAACAAGATTCAGACTGACTCCTGAAATAACTTTACTGGAACGGATATGATTAAATAATAAGCTGGTGGCTGTCCACAGAGCTTGTCTAACCTAAGTAAAAGCAGGCTGTAGAACCCTGCAGCACTTATACTATAAACTCTAGGAAACCTATATGTGTAATATATGGAAAATTTTTGTAGAAAACTGCATTCTTAAAATAACTGTAGAACAGGAGTTTTGGTTACCTCGCTACTGTAACCTCACCAAAAACATAACCTAGTATCGTTTTAGATATTCCACAAATACACTTACAGTTTGAGATACAATTATTGTTTAATGGGTGTTGTAAAATGATTTGTGCATTTTTGCCCAGCTGCATATGGTTAACAATATACCCTTTCGTGAGCTAGAGCTCACGAAAGCTTATGCTCAAATAAATTGGTTAGTCTCTAAGGTGCCACAAGTACTCCTTTTCTTTTTGCGAATACAGACTAACACGGCTGTTAATCTGAAACCTGTCAGTATACCCTTGTAGTTCAAGCATGCAAAAAGGCCTTTTCTAATTTTAGTGCTCAGTAACTTCGTAACATGGCATTTTTTTTATTTTATTTTTTTTCATTGGCAGAATGAATATGGAGGAAAAATAGAGGAGCCATTAAAATGAGTGGGGGATTGTAAAATGTTACAATTTTAATGCTAAAATCTAAAGTATACATTTAATAAGATCTCTTCTGTGCCTGTCTTGTTTGGTTCTTTTTTTGCCTTGGGAAGCTTTTGAGAATGCTTAAGAGCCTAGTATATAATTTTTTTAAAAAATGTTACAAGTGGCTGTGGAAGACTGAGGAAAATAATAAATAGAACTCCAGATGAAAATCATTGAAATATATAAAAATGCCATTGCTATTGTAGCTTACCCTGTTAATTGTATCAAAAGAGGGGCAAATGTATCTACAAGGTTATGTCTACACAACGAGCTAGGGGTGTGTGGCTTCCCCTGCTTGTATACATGTACTTGTGGTAGCTCTTACCAGGCTAATGCTAGTATAAATAGCAGTGTCGCCGTGCTAGCACAAATAGTGACAGTGGAAGCACGACTGAGTTGTGTAGGCACTTGGCACTAATTTTGGGTGGGTTTTTAGTCAGCACAGCTCAGTCGTGCCTCTGGTGCCACTGTCAATGCTAATGCAGCTACACTGCTATTTATATTCATGCTAGATCATTGAGTGCTAATACAAATATCTATAATATGAGCAGGGGAATCGTATCCCAAGCTCATAGTGTAAACATAGCCTAAGAATGGTAGTATGAGAGTGCAGCTAGATTATTTCTCAATAAACTAAGCTGAAGAGCACCAAAAATTGTTAAGCTCATCCCAGAGGAAAGCACTGCAAGTCAAACCACCATTCTGTGTTTTGACTAGGGTATATATCCTACATGAGAAGAAAGGAGTACAGAAAACCAAGTAGTGGAAGCTTTAATGGTGTTTGCAAAAAGTTTTAAATGAAAGTGTGGGAGATCTCTTTAGAAGGGTTAAGAGAAAATACGATTCAATTGTCCAATCATATTGCAAGCAAAATTCAAGAATGTGTAAAGATCTGCTTGGTGAAACAAAAGCAAGAGGGTTTTTGCCCAGTGAGATCTGGTGATGGAATGAGAAAATTTGAGACGCTGGGAAGGAAAAGAAAAAGTGTGAAAAACATAGGCAAGCGACATTCCAGCAGGACATAAAAAAAGCCAAAAAGATAGCAAAGAAAGAGGTGGCAACCAAAAATCATTATATGCCCATCTTGAATCGAATGCAGGTGAGAGAGAAATATATAGACTAACAAAGACCCGTGATAAGAGAACTAAAGACAATGGTGAGATCAAAGTAATTAAAGATAAATGTAGAAATACCATAATAAATGAAAACCAGATTAAGGAACAGTGGTGAAATTACTTTGAAAGGCTTATGAATAAAGAGAATCCAAGAGAACCATGCCATACGATTAAAATCAAACCAGGGTCTGGTGGCATCAATCCAGGAAGTAGTTGCAGAAGCACTGAGCAACATGAAAAATAAAAAAAATGTATGCCCGAGTGGCATACCAACAGAAGTATCAGTATGTTCACACCTTCCATACAACAGTTTAATTTTGTCATGAAGACTGAGATGATGCCTGGAGAAGAGCACCATACCAATTATTAAGAGGAAAGCAGACATAGCAAGACGCGGGTAACTAATGTGACATTCAACTGGTGAGCTACACGAGGAAAAATTGGGAGACAGTTATGGATAAGAGACTATGAAGAGAAGTAAAGGTCATTGACAATCAGTTAGGATTTTCTTGCCAGGCAAGTAGAAAATTATTGTGATCTTTGCGCTAAGATTGCTTGTGGAAAAATATAGAGAAAAGAGGAAAGTCCTGCACATAATATCTGTTCATCTTTGAAAAATCTTATGACCACATTATGAGAGGGGTCATTGGGTAGTGTATGAGAACGAGAGAGATTACTGAAGGCTGTATGTAGAAAGCGAACAGGTTCTAGTAATAAAGTACATCAGGGCTCTGCACTAAGCCCCTTTGTGTTCACACTGATGCTTGCTGTGTTTACAGAAAACATCCAGAGAGTGGCACCCTAGTGTATGCTTTTTGCAGATTGATGTACTCATAGGGGAGAAGAGGAAGTGGAAGAAGATTTAGAGATATGGAGGTGTGTACTTGAGAGAGATGGTCTGAAAATCAGCAGAAATAGAACAGAGTATATGGTTTGTAGACTCAGTGATACCTTGCAGGAAGACAACAAAACTGTAAGTCTGGAGGGGCAGTCACTATCAAAGTTACAAAGCTCAAGTACCTAGTTTTGATAGTACAGCTGAACTCAACAACAAACTAATAAGCAGAGAGGCATGTACTAAATGGAGAGAAGTGAGCAAAGTCCTCTTTAATTGAATGCCTATCAAATTGAAAAATAAGATCTGCATGATGGTAATTAGGTTTGTACTTTTGTATAGCTCCACATGCTGGGCACTGATGAAGAGGCAGGAGAAAATCTTCAATACAGTGGAAATGAAAAGGTTAAGATGGATGCTTGGAGTTACAAGGATAGACCATGTTACGAACAAATTAATTACGGGAAGTGTGAAGATGATACCAATTATAGAAAAGCTGAGGGAATCCAGAATTACGTGGTTTGGGCATGTGAAAAGAAGATCAGAAGAATATATAGGAAACAGGGTGTTAATCTTAGAAGTAGAAGGTAGGAAAAGGGCTGGAGGACCCAAACTAGATAGATGGATGTTATACAAAAAGATTTGATTAGCTGCATAGTTTCTGACAAACTGCTTCTAGAAAGACTGGAATTGAGAAGGACTCAGAGACAGCCCCACATCAGTGGAACGAAGGCGAGGAGGAGGAGGAAAAGAGAAGATGACAGTGGGGAAAATATACCCTAGTATACCGCCTGTTATGGAAGTACAGAAATAATGTCCTACTTTTTGACATTGTACTACTTCTGGATTTCTTGTATGTTTCCTACTTCTGGCTACCAGGTGACAGCTTCAACTACAGCTGTGCATGTTTGGCTAAGAAAGATGAGACCCTGGAACTGAGTAATCCTTAAATTGTTGTACCATGATTGCTGTGTAGCAGTATAACTGTCACCCCTTCTAGTGGCAACACACAACTTATTATTTCCATTGAAACTTGACAAACAATTCTGGCAATGAGAAATTTAATTTTGGAAAATCAAAATGAACTGCTGCTTTTAGTTACTCATAAATTGAGAGAATTGGTCTCAAATTCACAGTTTACTTATGGATTCATTAATGTATATGAATACATGAACCTAAAGCTATGTTACAGTTAAGCATTGTCACTAGGATTGGTATTTTTTAGAGAGATTGGAGTTGTAGTAACTCTGAAGTTTCTTGAAAACCAGTAAGTTGGAATCATAGTTTAGCTGGATGTCTTCCTTATGTTGAACCGTGACTACAAATTCTAGGCTATAAGAAGTTGTTTAGCGTGCCAGCAGAACTTGCTTGGAATGTAACATGCTCAGGCTTTGATTGTGATTGCTGTGGTTAGCCTTGGCGATGGTAAACTAAAGAGTGAAGACATTCCGTTTTCAACCATTGTAAAATGTAGGCTTTCAAAGGTCTTTGGTTTCCTGGGTTATTATGATTTATTGGTTAAGAAATAACATGAAGGAACTTGCCATTATCTTTTTCCATGGAGCGTATAATGGTATTTTGTGTATTTTGACATATAGCCCATGTTTTTGCATGATTTTTTTTTCCAGGAACCGATGTGACTTCCTTAAGGAATGTTTTTTGCAGCTTCTCCAAGGTTCCAGTGACACTATTGCAGCCATTATAAATATGGGTCATAATAGTGTTTTTTACAACTTTTAATACTCCAAAACATACCCTGTAAAGGAAATGAAATGAAATTTTAAACATTCTGTAGCTTGACCAAAGTATTCTTTCTTTTTTCACTTTCTATCTTACATTCTTACTGAAAGGTTGGGTTTACATGTTCTCTCTCCCAACTATCCAGACAACAAGAAATATATTTACAATCACTTTCACTCAAACTATGATTCACTGTGTTCCACTGTCACTTGCATCACAGTGGAGTATTTGAGAGAGAGATGTGCGGTCTAGCTCTGATACTCCAGTTGCAGTATGTGAAGGAATTCCACACCCCCAACCAGAGCCCTCACCCCCTTCCGCACCCCAATCCCAATTTTGTGAGCATTCATGGCCCGCCATACAATTTCTATTCCCAGATGTGGACCTCAGGCCAAAAAGTTTGCCCACCCCTGCCATAGAACCTCAGCCACTTCAGGAGGATTCTAGATTGATTTGACTGAAATAACTTTTCAAGAAATTTACAACTGAGGTGAATTAAATTTGGAAGACTCTTTAGGACTTTAATCTGGGCACTATTTATTTTCAAGGCCCTATGTCTGAGGCCATTTGTCTCACTAAATAGTACTCTCAAGAGATTTTCAAAATATGCTTACCTCCATTATGGACTGGATTATAAATTGCAGGGAAATACACTGTAAAAAAAAAAAATCCATCTACCGGTTACAGAGCCTGTAAGTAATTTAGGCCAAAAACTTCACTTTTTGGAGGGGTGCCTTCTGGATTGTAGAGATGTTGAATTTTCAATCTGCTGTTCTTAAGTACCAACCTGAAATATTTCCTTCTGCCATTACAAGCAGCTGTTCAGTAAGCAGATAGAGCACAGGTCAGCTAACAAACCCTCTTCCCAACAATATTGTGCTGACTTCAATATTCCCAGTGTTGACAGAACAAAAATTTTTTTTATGGTGACTTCTAAAAATAGTTGATGAACTAAAAGCTACACAATCAATTAAAATGTTGTAATTAAGCTTTCCTAATTAGTCACTTGGATGACTAAAAAACAATGTACTGTCTTTATCTTCAGATAGTACTATTTTACTGTTAAATAAAATGTAATACATTGCAGGATAACTGAGGTAAAAGCTGTTTTTAAGCTTCAGTTTTGAAATTTTGTTACTTGATAAGTGTATTACCTATATGAAGATTAAGTTCAGATGATGTCGTCTTCGATGTTCTCTAACAGCTTTCATTGGAAAGTGTGTGTGGAGGTGTTTTCAATCCAACAGACGTTCAGTAAAGGTTGAAAGTTGTAAAATATATTTACATTCGCTACTATATGGATTTTGTCACCGTAGTATCTGAGTGCATACTACTTTGGGAAGTGTGTGGGGAAAAAATAACATTTTGAGGTTATTTCTCGCAATTGGACTTCTCTGTGTACAGTGTGCACTCAGCATAGTATGAAGTATTCTGTCTCTACATGTGTTGAAACATTAAATCTGCTTAATGTAATAACTTCCGACCCATCAATGTAAGTCTTCAAAAAAAAAAATTGTTCAGCTGTGATAAATTGTAGTTTAATTATGAATACCTGCCTAGAAACAATTTTCATTTTGATCCAACATTCTAATACTTTTTAAAAGGCACTGCGCAAACACTGATGAACACAATGCCCGTATGCAGTAAGTGTATACACACTTTTATGTTTGTGAATTTGGAGGCAACTTAATATAAATCTTGTTTACAGGTAGGTGGTAGTATTATGTTTGAAACATTTTACAGTGTGTTCCTATATTAACATTCATACTTATTGAATAAGTCTGTATATAAAAAACCTGAAATTAAAATTAAACATTTATTCCAAATTTCTCATCCGTGGTATAGCATAGATGATATCCGCTTCTGTGATAATTCTGGAGTTTATTTGCCACAGATTATTAATGCGCCATCTTTTTTTTTTTTTGTCATTTTAATTTGTAATTTCATGAAGGATTTTAATCCTCTAGAATTCTCGGCATTTTGCAGGAAGGTACTTCAACTACAAATCCTTTCATCTTGTATAATTGCATAGCCCAGGAGTCTCCCTTTTCCCTTATGTTTGCTGATTGCTGTTATGGACCTTGGTAGAGGATACCATCTAAAGCTGTGTTTGTGACTTCCAAGTCTCAAATTAAAATGGAAATGTTGTGCTTAATGGAATCCTTAATAAATATGCATCATCTCTAAATATAGAGATATTTTGGAATAGCAACAGTCAAAATAATCTGTATTGACTCTCTGTATTAAACAATAGAGGGCTCAGATCATTTAAATAGTAGGTGGAGTTAAAAATATCAGACCTTGTAAAAATATTTTTAAAAATACTGATGCATTGAATTAAGTGACTGCAGAAAGTAATCTTGTTAAGTAATACTGGCAATCTGCCTTCTGTGGATTTCCTAATTCCTAGTAGTCCAGACATCACACTTGTCTAATTACTATTAAAAAAAAAAAAAAACAACCCTTAAACTTTTCTTTGATAAGCGAAAGAAATTCAAGAAGCAAGCTGATCATGAGGTCCGAATACAAGGAGAAGATAGCTCATATTAGAGGGCTCTTTAATATAGCAGACAAATGCATAACCAGATCTAATGACGAGAAAATGAAACTGGAAATAAAATGTAAATTAAGTAACAGGTGAAAGAGCTTACCAAAGGATAAGGTAATTCTCTATCAGTTGTAGTCCTTTAAATCAAGATTAAGTAGATACCTTTCTAAAAGATACAGACAGTTTGGTATTAAGGAAGAATTACTTACTGAATTCTATGGACTGTTATGCAGGAAGGGTGGTTATATGGCCTTAGTAGTCCATTGTCCCTTAGAGGCTGGAAGAAAGGCAAGACGTAAGGGATGTGCTTTGATTAGACTGCAACTTTATTAATTTAACTAATTTGGGAATTATCCAGCAATAATTCACACAGTACACATCCTCATATCTTCCGCTTCTCCCAGAGTCTCAGCGGCTGCACAGCGAGTTCCAGCCGGTGGAAGAGGGTGCCAGATAGAAGGTTTGAGCCCTGAAAGTATACTTAGGGGACCCGAAGATGGGGGCAGTGTCTGGGTTCCATTCAAGCTTGAAGTACTCCTGGGATCCAGAGTGCAGGGGCTTGGATTCCCCTTACAGTAGTCCTAGTGGGAGGCCAGTAAGGGGTGCTCCCTAAAATCTGTGACATCTGGTCTGTCAGCAGGGCCAGCCTTAGTGGTGGTTGATGCTGGCGATTGCTCAGGGCACCATGATCAGGGGGTGACTGTCCAAGTGCCGCAAACTGGTGGGCCTGGTCTGCTGGAGCAGGTGTGAATGCAGGCAGTGCTTTCTTTATAATGAAAGAGGTGTTGAGGCTCAAGCTGGGTGGCCAGAGAGCAGCAGCTGCTGGCTGGGTATCCAGCTCTGAAGGCAGCACCACTGCCAGCAGCAGCACAGAAGTAAGGGTGGCATGGTATCGTATTGTCACTCTTACTTCTGTGCTGCTGGTGATGGCAACTGCTGGCCAAGAGCCTAGAGGTGCTGGGGCTAAGTCTCGGCAAGCCCCGGCACAAATTAAGCACTAAGTGCAAGCAAGCCTTGGGCTGGAGCCCCTGGCCAGCTGAGGGTGGGCGATGTTGCCCGGAGCTGCCAGCCTGGCGGGGAGGCGCACGCAGGGGGGCTTGCTCCTGTGGGGCCAGCCCTGGGTCCCTCGTTTCCATGGGCAAGGTTGGGGGCTGCACACTTGCTCTCCTCCTGGTAGGTTGTCAGGGGGTTTATGGCCAGGGGAGCTTTTGGACTCAGAAACTCCTCCCTGTGCAGCCTATCTGAACTCTGGGGCCAGGAGCTGGTCCTTGTGCCCTGTGCCCAATGCTGCTGTTCTCAAACACAAAGATAGGGTGCCAAAATACAAGTTTGCCCAGAGTGCCGGTCTTCCTAAGGCTAGCCCTGTCAGGAACCAGATTCCCTATGGAATGAGTCCCTGCACCAGATACCTACCACCTGTTAAGTTGCAACTATTTGAACTGTGTCAGTGACTGGGACATGGGCAGTCAGACTTAGTGGTTAGAGTAGGAGTCCACGCTGAGGGCAAGGACTGGTAAGTTGGAGTGAGGCAAGGCAGGAGCAGGGCTGGGAATAAGCAGGCACAGGAGCTACCACAGCCATGGGTGAATGCTTTGAGCAGCCACTAAACTGCTGCTGGGCTTAAGAGCTACTCTCTTGATTCTTCCAATCAATCTCAGGGTGTAGGCAATCCGGCAGCTTCCTACATGCCTGTTGCACTCACTAGGTTGCCCGGAGACTGGCTCTGCTGCAGGCCCAGCTTCCTGACAAACTATGGCTCCCAACTTACTTAGCTGGATCCTGGAGCTGCTTTGGGAGGGTGAAAAAATCCACTCCGGCCAATCTGGCGGTGAGGGAAAAATTAGTTTCCAGTTCCAGAAAGGTCAACAAGTACGATGCCTACAGCCAGCCACAAAAACCCATCCTTCTATGATCCCATGGCTGGAGGGTAAGAATGGCTGATCTGGGCATGAGAGCATATTAACTTCCACCTGGTGCACAGGGAGATAATGGCTTACATGAGTCCCTCTGACAAGTCCCCAGCTCAGGTGACGTCCTCCCCTCCCATCCCAAAGGACGGGGAACCCTTAAAGGAGCCATTACCCCATTCTTCCTGCTTAACCATAACAAGTTCCCTTGCCTTTATAGTTTCCCATGTTGCATTCTGGCCTTAAAACCTATTCAGAAACACTTACTGAATTTATTCATGATCTTAAAACAAAAAAAAGCAACAACTGGGAAACTCAGAAATGGGTGTTAGTCATTGAGAACGGTAAATTATGAAGGGAAAAATTTCTGCTCCTTAATCAAAACTCCCTTTGTCTTAAGTCATGCCTTACTTAAACTATAGGATTTAATACAAGGTGCATTAAAATAATAGCAAATAAAGGAAAACAGATAAGTCATAATTGAGTCATTTAACTTCTCTAAATGGAACACTTGGCTAGGAATGGTTTTATATAAACTTTTGATTTCTGCTAGCAGATTTAGTAAGACTTGTATGTAAATACCAAAATATTGGGTCAGTCTCCACTCCCTTAAATATCAGAATTCAGCATCCCTTATGGGTTGGCATTACCAATGTTGTCTTGACAGGTTTTATGCTATCAAAATACAATACTGTATTTTTTCAGAGCAAAAATATACATATTGTGAGGCAATTTCCTGTCAACTGTGTTTACCCAGCCAAAACTAAATTCATACCCTATAATTTTTAAAGCTTTTTGTTGTTGTTGTGTTGCTAGGTAAACAATTACTATACTTGCAGATTCAAGAAAGAAAAAACAAAACTCTGTTACCAAAATAGGCAAGAGATTTGCAGAATTGAAAAACCTCATATAGTCTGCGTTGGCATTCCATTGTGGAGGGAGGGCACTGAGGTCTGACATGCCAAACCACTAGATATTGAGATCTTGCTCCTACAACTTGTTCTGATCAGCAGACCCGTGCCTCCACATGTAGGTCCATTGACTTTGGAGGACTCTGCAAGAAACTGCAGGAGTAGTTCTTCAGGATTTGATTAGGAATTTTGAGTATTTTGCCGTGTGTTCTGAAGCTTTGCGATCCTTCTGATATGTTATAAACATTTGAAGTATTTTCCTAACTGAACAGCAGTCTTTCGTCTCAATACCTGTTTAGTATAAAGAGATGAGAAATCAAAGTAGTGCAACTGAAGCATAGCAGCCATCAGCTCCTGCAAACTTTTCTCACCCTGCAAATATTGTCTGATTCTGCTGTTGGATTGTATCAATTCCCTCTTCCTTTAGCTGGCTGTACATTCTTCTTTCCTGTAGAGCTGCTAACATCTAGGACCTGATCCAAAACACATTAGTTATAATTTTTGGATGAGGCTCTAAAGGCAAGGAGCATATTACAAACCTCTGCATGACTCTTCACCATGGCCCAGATGCTAAAAATCCCATGTTATCCCAGGTATAGTCATCTCTGAGTGAGTGAGGTTTGCAGTTGTTCTTGTCCTTAGTTCTTATTCAGGAAGAATCTATTTGATTACCTCTTGCTCTGTTCTAAGTGTGTAAGGCAGTGTGTATGGCACAGAAATTTACTAGACCCTCCTTTTGTGGGGAAGTCACAGAATGAATATAGACAAAAAAGGCAAAGTGGCAGGTGGAAAGTTGTAAAAGCAGAAGGCAACACTGGTATGGATTTGTGACACGGGATACAAGTATCAATTTGACAAAAAGGTAAATTTATATTTTGCAGCTATTTGCAGAACTACGTAATCACATTATACATTGGGCCTTTGTAATTCATTAGAACTGTTTAACACTTAGTGTACTGTGTTGAATATATGCTTATTGACTATATATTTTGTGGAATTGCATCTTTTATTCTGCATACATACATATTCTGTAAAATGAGACACACTTGTGCTTGAGTTACTTGGTTATTGCTTGTGTGGTATTTCTTCTAGTAGCAACTATTTGAATCATTTAACATATTCCTAGTGTGTCCAAATATTTGAAAAAGAATAGAACAGAGATTTCAACTTGTGTTAATGGCAGTACTGCCACTGACCTACTTTAGAAGAATAAGTGGAACATGTGTCAAGTTGCATACTTTACCCCAGTAAGCCTTTCCAATTGCTATCCTTCTACATTAGGAACATACAAGTATGGAAACTCTGGATAGTGCTGCAATGACTTGGTCCACTTTAATCAGAACTGTACCATATGGTTTTCTTCTAAATTATTCGAAAACCTGACTTTTGGGCTGCATATATGAGGACAGGATAGATCCTTTTGTGTCTTCTAATCTCTCCCAGAAGAAGTAGATATGATTTCAATCACCTTCCTCCTTTCTTCCAACAATCGATCTCGGATACATTTGTTAAACTTGTCTTCATTTTATGAAGTTTATTGGGTGTGAATAAATCAACTGTTCTACCGAGTTCATATCTGTCTAGTGGGGAACTTCTTCAGTTTTGGACCATATCTTTTGTTAATTTCCATTCTTTGTTGTCATATTGTTCAAATCTAGCCCATTCCTAGGCAAGAATCTTCCATGCTGATGCTTATTAAAGCAATACGCAATACAGAAAGTGGGAGACTTTGCAGGAGCCTACACCCTAGATATGTTAATTCAAGTTTAAGTGGGTTAAGGTTTTTTTTAAAAAATATTTATGAAGTCGTCATTGTCCTCACTGTTCTTACCATCATTGTCATTACAGCCTCAGTTTAGCCTGTGCAGAACGAAGGCTTCACCATTGTGTCGCTCTGCATCTCTCTCCTAGGTCAAACATAACCATGTAGGTCCTGCACAGGCTACCAATTCATCAATCCGTCTTCATTGTTGGCAGCCATTGATACGCCTTCCTGTTGGGCTCCGTTCTGTAAGTGTAGTCCATCTTCAGTCTCTACACAGCTGTTGTTTTTTCTCTTAACCATTCTTAGGGCTCTTTTCCCTGTGGAACAGCAAGCATGTATCAGTCCATGCTTTGCCTCCTACGTTTTTTTGGGGGAGAAGTTTTTTTGTTTGTTTGTTTGTTTTTTGTTTAACTTTAGAGCTATTTTTCCAAATATACAAGAAGCTTGCCCTTTATGGAATTGCTTGTTCTTCCATAAGCTCTCCTTCAAACCTCTGTGCTCTTTACCTCATCTTTATGGTCTTTCAGTTGGTTCTGCTAAACATACTTTTTAGCATCTTCTAATTCTTTGACATACAGCATGATTTCCCCTTCCTGTGGCTTTATATCCTGAGCCCATTTTCCTTCTTGTTTTCAGTTCTGAGCCTTGCTTCACAATCCTTTAGGTGTTTCAGCAAAGATGAAATGTCTCCTATAGTTCTGAGGTGGCTTAGATACTTTCTCCCTCGAGATCCTATTATTTTAGATGCAAAGTTTCTAAAATTCATCTTTTGGTTGAAGATTAAAATGTTTTGTTTAGATGGTGGTTCCTTATCAAATATCATGCTTCAACTTTTTTTCTCTTTATTCATGAGGCTTGAATATTCATACACTAATTGTTTGTTTATTTAGTATGCAACATTTTTAGATAATTGTGATATGACTGAACCCTCAGAAGCACTAAATGGAAGTAGAATGATGGAGTGGAAATTCACAAAAATAAAGTGTACTACTTTCCAATGTGTGAAAGATACTGTGATAGACCCAGGCCAGTTGGGTACAGAGAGTAGCAGAAGGCAGATATACTGGCCACTGGATTAACAGTTTTCTGTTCCCTGACTGACCAGAGCAGGGGCTGCTCCAGGCTAATGAGAACACCTGACTCCAATTAACCTGCAAAGAGTAAGGTGAGGCCATTAAGCTAATGTGACCACCTGACTCTAATTAAGGCCCCTCTGATAATATAAAAGGGCTCAGTCCAGTCAGGCAGGGGGGAGCCAGAGGAGCGGAAGTGCCGCTGAAAGGCTGGTTAATGAAGACACCCTCAAGTCATTAGTAAGGGAGCCCTAAGGTAAGGGTGAAGAAGGGAGAAGCAGGAGAGTTGTGGGGAAGTGGCCCAGGGAAATGTAGCAACTCTGGCAGTAAAAGGTTGGCTGCCAACAGCTGTTACCATTAGGGTCCCTGGGCTGGAGTAGAGGGCGGGCCTGGCTTCCCCCCAACCCACCACTACAGAAACACCTCCTGGGAGGGGAAAACAAGTCCCTGTCAGGACAGGAGGCTAAACTGTTTTGGCATGAGGCCATAGGAGCAACAGAGACTGTGGGAATTCTCTCACCAACCTCCACTGCTGGCTTATGATGAAAAGGGCTCAGTAGACTGTATCACTGGCCCTAGAGAGAGAAGGGCTACGTGGAGGGTTTCAGTGAGCCTTTGAAAGCTAGCATAAACTGCCTGGAAGCACGAGACCCACGGGGACAAATTCGGAGCTCTGCTACAATATATATCCTGAGATGGATGCTACCAAGTTACAACTGGGATAGCTATCTTTCTGTTTCAACCAGTATAATCACATTACTGTCACACTGCTAGAAATTTGCATTTGATTTATGTGGATTCTGACTAAACTGAAATAATTCTGACTGTGAGCCAACTATAAACTAAATAATTCCCCAGTCTGAATAGGCATATGGAAATCCTTGTTAGTGTTTAATGTCCCAAGCGTATTCACTTACAGAATACTTCCATTTCTTTTAGTGTATTTTTTTGGTTCATTATGATTTATGTATCTCAATGTTGAGACCCTTCCCCATGTACCTTTTCATTTACTTGGAGAACTACTCTTCAAATACTTTATTTTATTCTGTTACATAGATAGGGAGTAGCTCAGACTGTTGCAAATCAGTGTTTGAGAACCTGATGAAACTTTCTAGATTTTTATATTCAGGGCTGTCAAGGTTCCTTCCCCACTCTGAACTCTAGGGTACAGATGTGGGGACCTGCATGAAAACCTCCTAAGCTTACTTTTACCAGCTTAGGTTAAAACTTCCCCAAGGTACAAACTATTTTACCCTTTGCCCTTGGACTTCCACTGCCACCACCAAATGTTTATACGGGTTTATTTTATTAGGAAAGTGTTGTTTGGAAACGTCTTTCCCCCCAAAATCCTCCCAACCCTTGCACCCCACTTCCTGGGGAAGGTTTGGTAAAAATCCTCACCAATTTGCATAGGTGTCCACAGACCCAAACCCTTGGATCTTAAGAACCATGAAAAAAACATTCAGTTCTTGAAAAGAAGAATTTTAATAGAAAAAACGGTAAAAAAAAGAATCACCTCTGTAAAATCAGGATGGTAAATACCTTACAGGGTAATTAGATTCAAAACATAGAGATTCCCTCTCGGCAAAACCTTAAGTTACAAACAGACACACAGACAGGGATATCCATTCTATTCAGCACAGCTTATTTTCTCAGCCATTTAAAGAAAACATAATCTAACGCATATCTAGCTAGATTACTTACTAAATTCTAAGACTCCATTCCTGTTCTGTCCCTGGCAAAAGCATCACCCAGACAGACACAGATCCTTTGTTTTTCTCCCTCCTCCCAGCTTTTGAAAGTATCTTGTCTCCTCATTGGTCATTTTGGTCAGGTGCCAGTGAGATTATCCTAGCTTCTTAAGCCTTTACAGGTGAAAGGGTTTTTCCTCTGGCCAGGAGGGATTTTAAAGGTGTTTACCCTTCCCTTTATATTTATGACAAGGGCTTTACCTGGTTTGTAACAAATAAAATTTGAGAACATTATTCAATGGAAAACACACAAATTAAAGGAAAAGAGGGTTTATCACCCTTGGCCTTCTCATTAGCATTGGTAAATCTGTGCCATTCATCTGTCTTAATATTCAGTGAGGAATATTTGTTTGTTTTTAAGTTTATTTTTGTATCTTCAGAACACTTTGCCTAAAAGTTGCTCATGAATATTTGTATACTTTGTTGTTGTTTTTTCAGTAAACCTATATCAAGAGTGAAGTCAAGGATGCAATTAAAGCCATTTCTAATGCAACTAATACAGTACATTGAGCCTAAAATGTCTTTAGATAAACAGTGCCCACTCTTTGTGGACATGGGGAATCCAATCATCTATTTCATTTACTGGAGCGGACACAGACGCACACCAGTCCAGCACTCCTTTCTCAATATTCTTAAATTGTAACTTAACTTAGAAAATTAAATTAGTGACTTTTGACATGAAAATTAAACAGTGAACCGGTTTGAATCTATTGCTCATTAACTTCAGCTCACTTCTGGATCCTTTAGATTTTTCTCTTTTCTTCTTGGCAGGTTCTCTTTTTAATCTAACAGGAGAGATTCAAATTACATGTCCTGTAAGAGGTAGGATTTATTATTATAAACAACTCAGTGGTAGTCCTTGTTCAAGGTGTCAGACACCTTTCCTGAGCGAGACCATTGTCTGGAATGCAGTACAATAGGCTTCCACTGCTCTGTCTCCTGTCTTCCCTTCACTTCAAAACTCATTGTGTGTGCCACAACTGTTACCTGAAGTTCAGTTCCTTCAACTCCATGCTGAATACCCTCATTTCTGGCTTCTCTCCTCTCAGCTTCATTGTAATGTATTTATCAACGCTTCTGATTGCCTCTTTTGCTAGGAGCGGTGTATCAGAACCTCTGACATTCTTGTCCTCTTGGCCCTCTTCATTGACTTTGACATGGTTGATCAAACTCTCCTTGTCATCTTGTCCTCCCTTATCTATCATGATAGCACCACTACTAGCAAACCAAATCTGCTGTTAAACATCTTTTTGGGTGGTGGTAGGGAGATTCTTCCCTTTCCCACTCTGTGGGGGTTCATCAGAGCTTTCTCCTGTTCATCCTCCTTTCTAAATCATCTTGTCTGTCTCCATCTTCAATCAACAATGTGCTCACTGCTAACAAATTAACCTTTCATCTCTGACTACTCCCTCTTTAAGCAATCTTACATTTCATTCTGTTGTTCCAATGTAAGAATGGCCATACTGGGTCAGACCAATGGTTCATGTAGCCCAGTATCCTTTTTTCTAACAGTGAAATGAACAGAAAAGGGCAATTATCAAATGATCCATTTCCAGCTTCTGGCAGTCAGTGGTTGAGGGACAACCAGAGAATGGTGTTGCATCCTGTACCATCTTAGCTAATAACCACTGGTGGACATATGCTCCATAAATTTACCTAATTATTTTTTTGAACTCAGTTATGCTTTTGACATTCAGAACATCCCCTGGCAATGAGTTCCACAGGTTGACTGTGCATAGCATAAAGAAGTACTTCCTGCTGCCTATTAATTTTATTGGGTGACACCAGATTCTTGGGTTGTTGTGAAGGTAAAAACTTGCTTATTCACTTTCTCCACATCAGTTATGATTTTATAGACCATATCTCATCTCTCCTTAGTCATCTCTTTTCTAAGTTGAGCAGTCCCCGTCTTTTTTTTTTAATTTCTCCTTGTATGGAAGCTGTTCCAAACCCCTAATCATTTTTCTTCCTTTTTCTGTACCGTTTCCAATGCTAATCTATCAGACCTGCATACAGTATTCAAGGTGTGAGTGTACCATGGATTTATATAATGGCATTATTATATTTTCTGTCCTATTATCTATTCCTTTCCTAATGGTTCCTAACATTGTTAGCTTTATTTTTGACTGCTGCTGCACATTGAGCAGATGTTTTCAGTGAACTATCCACAGTGACTCTAGTCGTCTGGTTTAAGTGATAGATTACGTATTACAATTAGTAGTTCTGCAGTTTCATATTTGAGTTCCTTCAGAACTCTTGGATGAATACCATCTGGTCTTGGTGACTTATTGCTGTATAACTTATTTATTTTTTCCAAAACCATCTCTACTGACACCTCAATCTAGGACATTTCCTCAGATCTCTCACCGAAAAGGAATGTCTCAGGTGTGGGAATCTCCTTCAGATTCTCTCTGCAGTGAGGACAGATGCAAAGAATTGTCTTAGCTTCTCTACAACAGCCTTGACTTCCTTGAGTGTTCCTTTAGCACCTCAGTCATCCAGTGGACCCCCACTCATTGTTTGGCAAGCTTCCTGCTTCTGATATACTTTAAAAAAAAATTACTGTTATTTTTTGTCAATATTGCTAGCTGCTCCTAATTCTTGTTTGGCTTGCCTTATAATAATTGATTTGCCAGAGTTTATGCTCCTTTATATTTTCCTCTGTAGGATTTGACTTCCAGTTTTTAAAGGATGCCCTTTTGCCTCTAATCACCTCTTTTACTCTACTGTTCAGCTATGGTGACGTTTTTTTGGTCTTTTTACTGTTTAATTTGGGGTATACATTCTATTGTGGTCTTTTAAAATAGTCTCCGTGCAGCTTGCAGGCATTCCACGGTTGTGACTGTTCCTTTTAATTTCCATTTTTGTGCTACTGTGGTGGGTTTCTTTAGTTATATTCCTCCCTACAGGGATGTTAAATTTAATTACATTCTGGTTGCTGTTAGCAACCTCCTGGATATCAATTGGAAATCTTGCCACCAACATTCGTTATTCTCCTTGTTTAACCCGTTGCCTTTCTTCCAGTTACTATAGCCTATTACCAGGGGTTCATCTCTGACTCTACGCAACCAGGCAGGTTCTACAATGTTGTCGAAGAACCAGTCTTCTCTTTCCATATTGCTAAAACTTACAGTCAGGCCATTGTCTCCTGCTTTGTGTTTTCCCTGGTATTCCCACATCTCCCCTTCGAGTCCATACAAAATGCAGCAACTAAAGTTGTCTTCCTTACCAATTGTTGTGACCTCAGTTCTTCAGCTACATCAGTCCTCTAGCTACATCAAATTCAAGCTTTTTTGTCTTCATTGTCATAACTTACATAACTCTCTCTACCCCTTTCTGTTTAACAAGTCTCTTATGTCACTCCACCAGCAATTACAGCCTTGATGCCCCTTTGAAGTCTTTTTCATATATGGAACATTTGTCCTGAGCTGGTCCACAAGGCTAATACCCTCACACAACTCTCCCAAGAGCCATATACTCCCTCAAGAGCCAAGGAGTTAGCCAAATAATAAAGATTAGGCAGAGGAGCCAATTTGAAATCTGCTGTATCAGGATAATTAAACAACCTTGCTTGTATATTCTGTTCCTTTTGCTTCATCCTTCACATGTGTCTGTTGTCTTTAGAGTTTAAGCTCTTTGCAATAGGGACTGTCTTCTCTCTCTCTCTCTTTTTTTTTTTTAATCAATCTTATTTTTCAGAACTTTAGCATATCCATACAGACATTCAAATACAGTGACAAAGCAAATATAACAGGAATATGGATTTAACAATAACTCAATATGAAATATTCATAGATAAATACTCCTGAGTGTTAAGAACTAATTCCCTAACAACTCCCCTGTAACCTCCCTCCCCCCCCCGCCCAAAAAAAAAAAATCAGAAAAACAAACTGATTCCAGGTAGACTGGAATGCTCTCATTAAACTCCCAAGTGTCTTAATAGTTGGATCTTGTGCCTCTGTAGATTGTCAGTTTTTCCATGAAGGCAGTGTTGACTGTGAGGGTTGTAGCAGATTTCTAATTTTGTAAAATGACTCTCTGGGCCACTGTAAGTGCTGCAGCAATCCATTTCCTGGCATTACTTGAACAGGGTAGATCTTCTAGAATGCCCAAAACATAGAGACTTGTCATAGGGAAACCCCTACTCTGATCACCTCGGAGCACCACATGCTTCCTTCCAAAATGTGGATAGACTTTGACATTCAAGGACTATATGAGACAGGTTTGCATTGGAGCAGTCACATTTCCAACATTTACTGTGAGGGGAAGTCCAACTTTATGCAGCGGCTCAGGAGTCCAATAATCTATTTAGAATTATCTTCTGAAAGAAATACAAAAACAGAGAAGTGGATGTTCTGCATATATTGTATCAGATATTATCCCACATGTCAGAGGAAATGGAGATGTTTAGCTCCTTCTCCCATTTTTTTTTAATGATACAGTTAGCAGGATAAATAAGGAGTTCAGCCATTTTTGTGTGTTATCCATAAAATGTATTTGGCTGCACCTTAAAAAATATGCTACTTCAAGTGAAGTGTTATTTATGGCCTGCCAACAATTCCTTGGCTCCTTTATAATTTTGAGTGAAAAGGGACTGTCTTCTAATGTGTCCATACTAAAGATATTTTGGATTCTACTGTGATACTAATGAGGATATATTGATACGTCTCTTGCTCACTTTTTAAATGTATGGATAACCTGCAATTGTAATTTACAACTAGGAAGAAGACCTGGTCAAACAGTGTCTTAAGGTTTGAAATTCTTATTTAAAGAACTCTTTCCTTGATGGAAAACTATAACTTTCTCTTTAACCTGGTGATAAAATTACTGAGGTGCATCTGATTTCCTAGGCCATGAGTTTTTGTGCATGTCTGAGAAAAACATCTATGTTGTGAGAGAATTAATTTTCTATTGAATCACAGCTTTTGGAGATTGGAGGATGTAGCAGGAGAAGAAATGAGAAGTTTTGAAGTCAGAATAAAAGCTGAAGTTGCCCACTCTGATCTGATGTAATTGAGAGGGAAGCCTGGGAGACTAAGAAATGGGAATTACTGTTGAGGTTGAGGGACGGTCAAGTAGATTACGTCAACTTGTTAGAGAAAAGTGGGAGAGTTGAGCGTAGTAGTTCCGGGGAGCAAAAGAGTGGGGGAATGGAATGCAGAGAAGATGAAATGTGGGGAAACGTGTCAAAGCACTAGGTTAACTGCCAGTAAGGCAGAAAGTTCTTAGGGAGCACAGGTCAAGAAATTTCACAGACCAGGAATCTGTTGGTGAAGACTGGAGGGAGAACTGGAGAAGAATTAGTATGGGAAGTTGAGGGAGACTAACAGAAGTTAATGGACACTGACCTGAGACCAGTGACTCTTTATGTCCTGGCCTCGATGAAGATGTTGCATCCGGGTTTTTGGGACTTGGACTCCCTGTAAACCTAGCAATATGGTGGCCTGCTCTCTCCCCTGGTGCCTTGAAGAGGAAGCAGCAGTTGGCAGAATGAAGAACTGCACTTTAGTTAAACCCAGTAGTTAAGTGGCAGACACTACTGAATTGGTCAGTTTAAAGTCATAGAGCTTGAGGCCAGAGGCCACCACTAGATCATCTGATCTGACCTCCTGTGTATCACAGGCCACCAACACACTAAACCCAACCACTGAAATAAGACCAAAGTATTACAACCCTCAGGAGACTAAACTATTATGGACCACAGGCACAGAAGAGACGGGACGAAGACACATCAGTGCTTGTGGCCCCTGCAATGGCAGGGAAATAATTAAATGAGATATAGACTTAATCCTGGCTAGTGATCTACACGCACATGCTGCAGAGGAAGGCGAAAACCGCCCAAGGTCACTGGCAATCTGACATGGGGGACAGTTCCTTCCTGAGCCCACATACAGCAGTCAGTTAGACTCTGAGTGTGAGCAAGAACTAGCTAACCAAGCACCTGTGAGAGAATGCGTGATGCCACCCCAGAGCCCGGGTCCACCCCACCAATGTCCTATCTCCAGCCATGGCCATCCCTGATGCTTCAGAGGAAGGAGATTTAAAAAAATAAACTCCCAGAGTACATCGTGGGGGAAAATCCCTTCCTCACCCTTGCTGGTGGCCAGCTGAATTCCTGAAGCATGAGCTTTAGGAACATAAGACACAAACTGGAAGTGAGTACCGGTCTGTGTTGAAAGTGCCTGGATTACCACAGTTTTCATTGCCTTGAATGTACACGGTTCTGTGCAGGGAATATAGTTCTAACTACAGACCCAATTGATTGTGCAGTGTCCCCTACTGGTACAGGCATGAATAAGGTGTTGTAGAAGCTCAGATACCATTGGGCCCTTGAAGTATACAGGAAGTAATAAGTCATCCACATTTTTCCATCCATGTTGCAATGGTGATCCAATATCTGGTTTACCTGTGTGCAAAGACATCCAAAGCTTTGTTTACCAAAAGATGCTCCTTTCATATGATCTTAAAAATCAGCCTCACATGGTGGGAGTTGGGCTAGTGACTTGTTCTTTTTGATGGTGAGATTGAGGTGTAAAGCAATTCAGGTTTCTGTGGGTCTCCTTTTTTTTTTCTTGCTCTGATAATACAGAGCTGGCGCCAGTTTCCTTGATGCAGAAATTGGAATTTGTCCATCACTCTCTCCCAGTTTGGCAAGATCTCCTAAGCAGTAAGTTCCTTTAGTTTTAACAACATTTAACACAGATTTCCCCCCAATACCAAATAGGGATGACAGTGTCACATGCTGTTAATGTGTGTACAACAGAAAGTATGTTGCAGAAGTCAGGAGTGAGTGTGTCACAAATTGCATGCATAGGTATGAAGCAATGCTTGTCAGTTGTGCTGGTCTTGGTGCCTGTTTCAATCCAACAGGTTATCTCTGTGTTCTCTTTTTGGAAAGAGGTGAACAGCAAAGGCCAAAACATTAGTGTCTGGTGGCCTAACTACTCTGGTTCCTTTGACACCAAGAGACCCAGAATCATCCTTGTGTCCACTTCCTCCTGAGTACTGTATAAGTCTGGGGCTTCTTCAGCACCTCTACTGGGGATGGACTTTGCTAATTTCCTTGGAAAAGCCTCCAACAAGAGGGGTGTTTGTGCTGTGTGTACTCCTACGTGCTCAGGTGCATTTTGAACTATATATTCACAGAGGAATTTTACAAGTGACTGCTTGTTGGGTGCCATGTTTAGAAACTCTTTCCATGAAGTCCACCAATCCCCTGGTATTTCTTGCATCCAACTTCAGATCCTGTCCGGTGCTGTCTTTTTCATCAGTTTTCAGAGTTACTGTTGTGATACCTCTCAAAAACATTAATTACAGCATTAGGTTTGTCAGATCCTTTTAGGACCTGCCTCTAGTACTCAGCAGCCAATTCACTGAACGTGTGGAATTTGTGTCCAGCCATAATTTGTAAGATAGCCATGGCACCTGTGATGTGCATTATCGTTTCTTTGTTGCATGCTCTTAACTCATATACTCTTTCAGCTTAAGCCTCCAGCTGCTGCTCTAATTCAGCTTTGCCTGTTCTGTTCACTGTTACACGAGCATGGAAGAGGGTACATAGGCACAGGTCCCATGGGTCAACACTGAAACATCATCTCTGGATTTTGCTAATGACAGGGCTCTCCAGAAAACAGTTTCTGGACTGATCGCTCCTGTGATTGGCAAGGGAGGGGGAAGGACAGATTTAAATTTGGTCTTCTTGGCCATGTCAGCAAATGTTTTGATGCCAGATTTCTTGACTGGGCTGAAAAAAGCTACATGTCCCATCATAATCAAGTGCACCTCTCACAGATCTCTCCATTTGTTCTTCACCAAAATTTGCTATTTTCAGTAGAGACTCTTGTACGTTTACTACATCCAGTCCAGTAAATGTGTTGATAAGCACCTTTCCATGTGATTCAGGATCTAAGGAGTTTGCCAGATTGTTGATGACATGGTTTGTAAGAGCTGTAACATGCTTTTCATCCCTCTTCATTGCAGAGGCATGCGCTTGTTTGTGGACTTTGTCTTCACTACTTTTTATGTCACTTCTTTCTGTCATATTTTTTGCATATTCCTAACATGAAGCTGTGTATTGCCATTTCTAACACTAATACTGACCTGTGCATAAGTATAAGTGTCACTAAAAAACTCATTTCTAGAACAGTTCCAAGGCTAGTACTGCATTCATAGGTAATTAGAAATTAAAACAGGTTACCAGGCAGACTAGATAGTATATAGTATGTACATAAGCTTACAAATGGAGAAGCATTACGTAAGCAATTCACGTACATTTATATCTACCCACTGTGCAGTACAAATTGTGGGAACACAATGTACTGCTACTGGTGCACAGTCTTCAGTGTGAATCTGATCTAGTTTAGCAAATTTCAACTGAAAATATAGAAAACTACTGTAATCACTTGTGAGATGCTTTGACAATTAAGAATATAAGGTGTGAAAACATTTCATGTTCTACTGCAAACGGTTGATATTTGCCATTTTTGCCACGTGCCAAATAGCTTCATTTCAGGGGGAAAATATCTTGCCCATGCAAAAACAATAAAAATATTTTAATACATGGTTGTTTGGTAGCTTTGACCAACAAATACCACACTGAGGTGTTGAAATTAACTGAAACCATAAAAAGTATAATTGTCATGTTGCAGTTTTTCTGGAACTGTGCAAAAAATGACACTTTCTAATTTCGGACACCATTGTTTCACCTTTTCTGCAGGCTTATGACACCACCTGACAGCTCCACATCATACTTAATCAAAATGTACATAAAATAAGCTTTTAAATGATATATGATGTGGATGTATATAGGATGGGTACATTATATTCCAAAACTATGACCCTTTTTGGAGAATTGCCACATGCCTACAGACTTTGAAATGACTAGTGGCTTCCAGCCACCAGAATTCAGTAATAGTGGCAGCAGTATGAGGCTTTGGAGCAGAGGGAAATTTGAGAAGATAAACTCTCTTCCCACCAACTCCCAGTGCCCTGAAGTAGCTAGAGTTGCATGTTTTAAGGAATAAAATTGTTCAGACATAGTATTTTAAATCTGCAATCAATAGACAATTACCAGAATATAATATTACATTTAAAACAAAACTACATTAACAAAATACTAAAGTTGCAAAATCAATTCCTCAAAAGTTAGCAACTGCCAGAATTAAGGTTACCTGTGCAACTTTAATTCAGCCCCCTTTTGAATATGCATTATGATACAGTCTTTAATTACAAAAACACATTTTTCCACAGGACCTCTGCCTCTTTCATCACACAGGATGGTCGGGGCTCAGGGAATGAATCGGGGTACATAATAAATAAGGCTGTTGTCTGTAGGATCCCTGCCTCCATTTATTGCAGAAGTTAGACACGAATGAGACAGGGATTGCAGGAAGAGGAAGGATGGTCTCATGAATAAAGCAGTTGATTGTTCCCTCAGATAATTGAGTTCTGCCTGCCCTCTGGCACAGAGTTCTTGTATGATACTAGTCATATCACTGAAACCAGATTTTTCACAAGTGGTCAGTAATTGTGTACACCTAACTTTCTGAGTGCTCTGCTTGAGACCCTGTAGTCTGATTTTCAGAAGTGCTGAGCACACAAAGCACTTTAAGTTTATGTTAATGGGAACTGGTACATTGAACATATAAAATGCTAAATACTTTAAAAAAAATTAGGGCTTAGTCACCTAGATACCTCAAAATGGAAATGCAAGTCAAAATTAGGGGACATGACAACTTTGGCCTTAATCTCTGTGTGCTTCAGTTCCCCATCTTTAAAATAGGAATAATATCACCTTGGCATTGGTGGTGTGAAGATACATTTAAGTTAAACTACATAATTGCTTAAATAAATGTGTTAAGATATAGTATATCCTCCTGGTTAGCAGAAAGCACCAAATTTAGTGTAAAAGCTATATTTAGTTGCCTGTCAACATGCCTGATTGGTTACTGACCAGTGAGAACCAACCTGTCTTTAGGAAAATAACTAAAAAATACAAATGAAAAAAAATTAAACTACTTAAATGTTGCCCGATTGGTGATTTAAATAATTTCACTTTAAATCAATCCAAGCTGGTTTTTAGGGCTTCTCGGCTACAGTCCCCTCCTTTTATAGGTCACATGCTTTCTATATTGGGGGATTGTATTTTTAGTATCATAAGAGATTTGGTGTACATAATATTATACTGTTTTTGTTTGTTTTCTTACAGGCACCAAGCATAGATGAAAAAGTAGATCTTCACTTTATTGCGTTGGTTAACGTAGGCAGTCATCTCTATGAATTAGGTAAGAACACTTTATTTCATTGCTCTTGAAACAGGTCAGTGTGATGATCTTGTCAGTTGTAGTCAGTAATTAAGCATTCTTCCTGTTGATTTCCCCCCCCACACACACACACGGGAGGGCTAGCTCAGTGGTTTGAGCATTGGCCTGCTCAACCCTGGGTTGTGAGTTCAGTCCTTGAGGTGGCCGTTTAAGGATCTGGGGCAAAAATTGGGGACTGGTCCTGCTTTGAGTAGGGGGTTGGACTAGATGACCTCCTGAGGTCCCTTCCAACCTGATATTCTGTGATGATTAACCTTATTTTGGGGAGTGGGAGGGGGAGAATGTAATATAAAGGGCAAGATACAAACTACCATTGTTAGAAACTAGTCTGACTCAACAAAATTATGGTCCTAATCAGGAAAACACTTGTACTTCAGTTCCGGGGGGCGGGGGGGGGTTGGTTTTTTGGAGGGGGAGGATGGCTTCTTTGATGAATGTCATTTAATTATTATTTTCTTTGTGATTTTTTTCTTTAATGCTGAACAGTGCAAATTATAAATTCTAGCTAGAGGCATGTTACTGAATACCAGAATAGTCGGAATCAAAACGTGCTGCGTGAAGAATAGCATACTAACAGATATTGAAGATCTGCAATTCATTCATCGCAGGCTGGTTTTAAAAAGTTTGCTTCACATTTAATAGCTAATACTTCATTTGCATCTGAGCATTAGCTTCTGCATCTGAATTATTTTTAACTATTTGTTTCGCTGCAGGTTGAGCAGCACTAAGTTCTGCTCCGATATTCTATAATGCTCTTAGTCTCCTATAGAATTGTTGCTGGGCAACAAGATTTTGCTGTAGACACTTCTGAATCCTAGTTGAAGCAGTTTTAAATAGGTTTGGATAAAATCTCAAGTCACACAGACCTCTTTCCAGCATAATTCTCCAATATAGTATAATGAGAGTATGCTTGCCATATTTCATCTGACTACTTAACCTTTTCAAAACATATTCCTAGTGAAGCAATGCTCTCACACATCTTTAATAGTTTGGAGGCCAATGTAGTATAAAGGACATGTTCTGAATCAATCTGAACCTAAGAATCATCACTGTCAGCTGTACCTCATGAATGTTGTACGTTCTCCATAAAGTGTGTTTTATGAGCTTATATTTTAGATGCCAGTGACTCACACTAAATAGCGGGGTAAAAGCTGTACGATGCAGCACAGATAACTTTTTGCTTTAAATTTCAAAATATGATTTTTAAAATAATGAACCACCCATTGTTTTAAGCTCTCCTTGCTGAAGTTTTGTGTCACTGTGTCCATGTTGCTTTTATATTTTATTCTGTCATTTACATGAGTTTAAAAACAGTGCAGAGCATATGATTATCAGCTTTGCATATTGTACACTCCCTGAGAATAACTAAGTAGGAGGAGATGAACTTTAAGGTATGCTTGAATTAAAAATATGTGTAAGATGTTGATGGTAGTTACACAATAGAATGCTAACACCACTTCCTTTACAAATACATAAATAACATCCTTACAATAACCCTTTCCTGTACCAGTATAAGAGATTAAAGACATAATATAGAGAAATAAGAAAAAGCGAAAATACAATAATCTGTAACTCTCTTCTCTTGTTTAAATAATTTACAGAAGTTCCTAAAACCTGTAATCATTGTGATTCCTATAAATCTGTTCAGATAATTCTGGCTGAGTCATCAGCTTTAGCCACTGTGGTGAATATTTGGACCCTGGCAGGCAGAAAGCTATGGAGTGGCACATGAACATAAATGCCCACACTACCATCAAAAACATGCTATTCATAGGTACATTCAAATGTTTTTGTGCCAAACTGCATTTAAGAATTCAGTCAAAAACACAGCTTGCGAAATACAATGACATTCAATTCTGTTTTCTGGAATGTGCTGAGGATTTTATCTTAAAGTTGCAGCTTCAGTCATTTCTGCCATGTACAAGAGGTTAGTCATTAAAGTAAATATAAAAAATGCTTTAATATATTATATTTCATAAGAGCCTACTTTGTTTTTTTTTAGGCTAATTATAGGTTAGAAGTACTGCCAAGTTCAAGGAAATTATGCCAGATTTTTAAAATTATGCCAGATTTTTAAAAAATGATTTGAGAACTAAAAAGAATTTGGCCTGGCAAGCTCAGTAGGCCAATGCTGCGGGTGGAGAAAAATGTCATGCCTTAACACGTTTTGACATTCATAGTTTTTCATAAATAGCTTGAAATATTTGCATAGTAAGCAACAAATGTAAATATGTTGAGAAATACCACACTTAATGGGCACTGTTAACATCACAATTGCAGGGTTAACTGTACCCGTGTCTCCTCCAGGGTCTCCCCAAGGGCACCCTTTTAGTTCTCAGGTCTTTAGCTGTCACTTCTCACTCTGGGTGGGGACCCGTGTTCCTCTGCCTCAGGATCAGAGTTTTAGGTTACAGTCCCCAGAAATTCACTGTGCTTATCCCAGCAGGCATGACTGTAATCCAGCGCCTGTAGTTCTCATCTCTTCCATGGGGCATGATGACATTTACCAGTGGTTTCGCAAAGCACAGTACATTTACTTAAGACCACCGCATTACAAAGAAAACATATCATAAAACAGTGGTTTTCAAACTTTTGTACTGGTGACTGGTGACCCCTTTCACGTTGCAAGCCTCTAAGTGCGACACCCCCCCCCCCAAATAAATTAAAAACACTTTTTTATATATTTAACACCATTATAAATGGTGGAGGCAAAGCGGGGTTTGGGGTGGAGGCTGACAGCTCATGACCACCCAGGTAATAACTTCACGACCCCCTGTTTGAGACCTGCTGTCATAAAACAAGAAATGGTCTGTAGGCATGCTAAGCTTACCAGCTATCACCCATTCTCCATGTGGAGCCCCTAGGACGTTTCAAAGTCCTTCAAACCCTTCCAGCAGGGTTTTGCCCTCTTGGTTAAAGTCTGTCAGTTCATGAATCCAAGTGAGGGTTATTCTGAGTGAGTTCAGGATGACTCTATATCATTTTTCCTTCTTGGCTTTCTTGTTCTCTTAGACCCACTCAAAACCAGTGTGTACAATGGTACAATGTACACAGTTGTCTTATCTGTCTCAGGATTTGTGGTAATTCTCGCCCAGGGATTTTAGTTTCTGCAGGAAGTTCTGTAGCCCACCCCTATGGAGCCAGAATACAATCCCTAGCTCACAAAGATACATATACCATTTTATAGATATAAAACTCTTTGAAACTGCCCCACTTCGAAGGTCTCGTGTCGCATCTTCCCCACTGGAAGAGAGAGAAAATTCCTTTCACCCCTGCTAGGTATCAATACAAACTGAGCCACACATTCTTTCATAAACAATAAACCAGAAGTTTCCCAGTTCTGCACAATACAGTTAAAAAAAAAATTGAAACTTTTGTAGACCACTTCTTCTGGTAGGGTGCTAAACTAGTATTGTGAATCATACCTATATTAAATTATCAGTATTAACTTTACTGTATTTCTGTGACTTATATATCCTGCTCTTGAGTGTAATACTTCAGTTACATATTACTTGACCTTTAACCCCTTCAGAATTGGTGGGTTTGGAGTTCCCTTTTTAGTGCTCACCCCAGAAACTCTAGTTTCACTTGTCTGAGTATAAATTTGCATTCTCCTTTGAATGACTGTGCACATATTCATTCCACTTCAAGTGTATGTGGAGACTTTTACCAGCAGTACCACTAGCATGTGCCCCTGCTCTCCTCTTGCACGAGCCAAGAACATAAATGGAATGTGTCCGCCGCACCCTCTCAACTCCTTCCCACTGCCCATGGTGAGAACTGGAGCACCTCATAGTTTTTGCTTTGGTTCTCCAGCTTTAAATCTTTAGTGCATATAGTTCTTATAGTTAGCCTTAGAATACTTAATTAGTAATAATTTTAGGTAGTCTGGGGCTTTGTTATGAAAAATCATTAAGCTTTAAGCAGTGTGCCACGTGCAGAGCCATTATCCCTGTCATGGATAGGCACAGAAGCTGCTTAATTCGTCTTGGAAAGAGGCATGTGAGGGATAGATGCCCTATTTGTACCACCTTCCCTTTTTTAGTCCTTTGTTAGGACTAAAAAACAGGAATTTCTGCCTCAAATTTCACCTCATGAAGGAGACTGTGTCCCTCCTCAGAACCAGGCCCCCATCACAAGCTGATGGACTCTGAAACTATGAGAAATGCTCGTCCAGCAGCTTCAACTTTGAAGCATAAATCCGGAGAGAAGCATCACTTTTCCTCTTCCCGATGGCCTCTTTAAAGAAATCCAAACATTCTGACCTGGACAAACAGTCAATGTTATGATCTTCTCTGCACAAGAAGGCTTCCAGTAAGTCCTCCAGTGCTGAGTTGGGGCCTTTGAATAAGCACAGATGCTCACAGCTCCATCTGAGGTGTCACTGTCAACTCTGGCTCCTCTGGAGTTGTTGAGACTGGTGCCTTAATCTTTGCTGTGTCCTCCTTTGGCTCCACTGGAAGAGCACCTGGCTGTCTTGGTGTTTTCAACTCCATAAGCCTACCTTTCCATAAGAGTCTCCTTTGTGTCCCGTTACCTGACTCCCTGTTGCTGCACCTGGATTTGGTCATTGTCAGCACTGTTGATGTGTGGTGTTCAGCCAACATACTCTCTACAGTACCTTATGCCAACCACTGGCACCAGTTATGACTTTGGCATTCCAATCACCTCGTTGGGCTTTTTCTGACCAGATGGTTTCCCTGATATCAATGCCCCTCCCCCCGCCACCGCCACCATTTCCAGACCTCAAAGGTGAATGCTCCTCCCTTTCCAGATGAGTCCTACATCTTCTCATTAGACTCTGAGCATGAGGGGCCTGTATTCCCATCAGAGTCTTTATAGTCACTTCATAGACCTTGCCCTAGTGGCATGAGGCAGAAGGTACAGGACTGGTATTCCCATAAAGAGGCTCCTGTACTGTATCCTCCGTGACTCTACAGATCTTTGCCTGCTCCAAGGGAGTCTAGACCTCCATTGGAGTTACAGAGCAAGGGGAGATCTCAGTCTCCATGCAGGAAACCTCTAGAGAGGCTCCTTCCGCCATCCCTCTGTCAGCTGTACTGGATCCTATTGAGGAAGGGGAATTAGTGGAGGAACCCCTAGATGTGCCTTCCTGTCCCTATATTTCATCCCCTTCCTTGGACAAAGCCATCACCCTGGAGTCGATATCCCCTTCTCCAGAGGGCTTTAAAGTCTTTCAGGGAAAAGTTGCCCTTCTCATTAATGAAGCCCAGCTAGAGCTGATGAAGACCCTCTGGCAAACCCCAGTCCCTGTACCACCTGCAACCAAGCAGTTTATTGGCTGAGCAACATTTCCTGAACGTGCAGACTTGCATACCTGCATGAGGTCAGTCAAGGTCTGCAGGTCCATCCACCAGTTCAGTGTGCAGAGGGGTTCCCTTTCTGTAGTCATAACTGACTGACTCTGGCTACAGATGTGTCTACCAGAGCTGGGGAACCCATCTTAGTCAGCTTTGAGCACAAGCTCTCTGTTCACCCCAGGAGGTCTCACTCCACATAAATATGTGGACCTCGGAGCTATTTATCAGGCCTGCAAGATGTTTATGTCCACCATCAAGAATCAGACGATACAAATTTTACAGACAACACAGCTGCCATGTTTTGTCTGAACAGGCAGGGAGGTGTAAGATCGTCTCGGCTATGCCAGAAAGCCATCCACCTGTGGAATTTATGCATCAGAAATGTCTCCCTGAAGTCATTCCACTTTCCAGCTCTCTCTTCCAGCATTTCCAGGAATGAGAAACACAATTGCAGATTCCTTCAGCAGGGTTTTCATAGACCAACACAAGTAGTCGATCAGAAAGGACATTCTCCTCCAGATCTTCTACCAGCAGGAGTTCCCAATAATAGACTTGTTCGCAACCAACCTGGACCACAAGTGCAAGATATTTTTTCCAGGACAGGCTGCAGCCCATATTCCATCACAGATGCTGTCCTTCTCCCCAGTCAAGTCATCTCCTATATGCATTTCCTCCAATTCCTCTCGTTCCCAAGGTCCTGAGGAAACTGAAAAGAGACAAAGCAGCATTAATCTGACTGGAACCAGTCTCATCGAGCCCGTATTGGTTCACGGATCTACATCAATTTTCAGTCAGATCACTGATAACTTTTCCCCTAGTCTCAGAACTAGGGCAAGTCTCTGCATCCCCACCTCCAATCTTTTCACCTCATGTCATGGATGAACTTTGGTTGAATGCTCACAAGGGATTGTGCTCCCGAGATCTTCAGATCATCTAAATGAGCAGCAGGAAAGAATCTACTAGAGCGACATACGTATGCAAGTGGAGAAGGTGCTCTATTTGGGCACAATTTCAACGTTTACTGACCCGCTACAGAGAGATTTCACATGTATTGGACTGTTCGTTACACTTGAAATCCTCTGGCCTATGGCCTATCAGTTAGTTAGTTCTGAGAGAGTCCACTTGGCAGCAGTATCTGCTCTGCATCCACCAGTGGATGGGTTTTCCATCTTCTCACTCTCTCTGGTTTCCAGATTTTTTTAAAAAGTTTTGTCCGACATCTACACATATGTCTGATCCAGTACCATTATGGAATCTTAACCCAGTCTTCTCTAGACTAGAGGGTTCTTCCTTTGAACCCAGGATGACAGCCTCACTATCCCTGGTGTCTATGAAGACGGCATTCCTAATAGCAGTCACTTCTGCAAAGGTGAGTTTTGAACGTTATGCTCTCTTAGCTGATCTTCCTTTCACAGTTTTTCATAAAGACAAAGTTTCTCTTAAGCCATACTCTAAGTTTGTCAAAAGCAGTTTCAGCTTTCAACCTGAAATCAAACCATTCGTCTTGCAGTGTTATTTCCAAAATCTTGCTCTTCCGAAGCTGAAGAGAAGCTCCACACCTTAAATGTTCACAGAGCTCCAGCATTGTATCTGGATTGCACTAAGTCCTTCAGACCTTCTCTCCCAGGCTTATTGTAGCCTACAATGAGAGAGTTAGGGGTCAAACAAATTTCTCATTGGGTTTCTGATGCATTAAGCTGTGCTGCAGCTTTCCTAAGATCTCCTCCTCCTCTTCTCAGGACAATAGCTCGCTCTACTAAAGGTCAGTCTCCTTCATCAGCTTTTCTGAGCAACGTCCCTCCGTCTGTTCCTACCTTTTTCCAGACATTACCATCACTCAAGCCTTCGGCAAGTTGGTGCTACAGTCTCTGTTTCAGGTGATCCAATGTCCCGTCACCTGTAAGGGAACTGCTGATGTGTCATCCAAAGTGGAATGTATATGTGCACAATCAGGTGAAGGAGAATCCTAGAATATCAGGGTTGGAAGGGACCTCAGGAGGTCATCTAGTCCAATCCCCTGCTCAAAGCAGGGCCAATCCCCAAACAGAATAAACTGTTACTTACCTGTATAGTAACTGTTGTTCTTCGAGTTGTATAGTAACATATACATTCCATGATCCTTCCACTTCCCTGCTATTTCAGACATTATATATACAGAAGTGTGAAGGAATGGAGAGGGAGGCAGTAAATATGCCCCTTCTATGTCCTTGACTCAGCACATGAAGAGAGCAGGGGTGCATTGTGCGCATATACACCTGAAGTGGAATGTATATGTGCCCATCTTGAAGAACAGTTTCTGTACAGGCAAGTAATTTTTTGGGGGGGGGGGGGAGGGCACTAAATGCACTAAATAACTACTTTTTTTTTTTTTTTCCAATGACCTATTTGGAAAACCCAAAGAACTTAAACATTACCAGAAACAAAATAATTAGAACTCAAGGTTACCTCTTGATTTGAAAGTTTTCGTGTATTAAAAATCTATGTTCAACTAAAAAAGTGTTATTATTTGTCATTGTTTATAATACTGTATTCCTATTGAAATACTCTGTTTAGAGGGGAAAGTGCTGAACAGTTGGGTATTACGATTATTTTGCTAAGTTTATGAAAAACTGAGCTGATCTTGGTGGCATGTCCTCATACGAGGAGGGAATTATTTAATGCTTTGGGTTTATGTTCTTGTCTGAGAAAATTACAAGTTTTCCAGTTTTCGTTTTACAACTATATTTTGTATAATTGCTTGTATTCCAACAGATGGGCGCAAACCTTTTCCAATAAACCATGGACAAACTAGTGATGACACCTTTTTAGAGGTAAGAATAGAAAAATCCTTTAAGTTTTTGTGCAACTTGAACTTTATGCACTTCCTAGATATGTAGTTGGGTAAGGGAAGGGATAAGAGGAAAAGGCCTTTAATTAGTTCTCAGCCAGGAGTATTTCAGAATACCCATGCCGTTACTTCTGTGTGTAACAGAACATTTTAATATGGTGGACAAGAGCTGCTTGAGCAGAAATCTTGTAAGGGTACCATACCCGTAGATCAGGTTACTTTTTCTCCCATGTTGAGGTGTTCCTATGCTTCTGTTGCTCTCAAACCATGCATACATGATGGGGGAGCCCTGAAATGACCAGTGTCTGAGGACTTTTAAGCAAAGGTATTTTATTTTCCTTCCCTTTATTTCCTTTATAATTTGAGAGATGCCATGCTAACAAAGGGTGCACTCTCTCTCTTCCAGCATTTATAGTCTTTGCCCTAGTTCTCAACCCCCACAATTTGTGTTCTACCTATTCCCTTCTAACCTCTTTTATCTTAAACGTACTTGCTCATTGCTGCTTTAATGTGCTACTCCTTGGGGGAATTCTGCACCACAAAATTAATAATTTTGCACACAGTATTTTAAAATTCTGAGCAATTCTGCATATTTTGTGAAAATAACACAATGTAATCATGCCAGTTTCAATTATTTTGGTAATTTATTTCAAAATACCTGTCAGCAAGTATGTCTGAAACAATACAGATGACAAGAAAGATTCAGGAAATGTTTTTTGAAAAACAGATTCCCTACTATCCATATTAATATAGAACTTTGAGTAATTCATTTAAACTACAGTACAGAAATGTATTTCCCACACCTATCAGAAGCAGCGTAAAGGCTTCAGATAGTCAGTGGTAATAGAGGAGCTGAGGGAGAGGGAAGAAGCCTGGGAGTGAACCTGAAGGATTGTTGGGCATGGGTAGGAGAAATATGGAACAGTTTTCTTTGGGTGGGGTACGGATTGTTAGGGAGCTGGGGAGTTCCCCCCCATGCAGACTCTGACCCCAAGCCTCTCCCAGTCAGTCAGGCACATCTTCTCCTGTCCCCATGTAGCCCTGCACTCCCCTATGCCCCTGCCCATTCTACACCTGGCTCAATGCTGTCACCCCACTAGCTCCTGAGTCCACGCCCCAGTCTGTCCCCCCACTAGCACTTTTGAATCCCAGTCTGACCCCCACCCCCTCAGCAGCCCCATGTGCCCCTCTCTGCCTCCTAACCTGGCTCCATGGGCAGGTTGCTGTGGCAAATGCAGCTAGCTGTTACTGCCAGTCGCTGGCTGTTCTGGCGCAACAGCAGGCTCCGGTGGGTAAAAGGTGGAACTGTAGCACTTCGTGGGCAGAATGCATTTTCTACCGGGGGGCGGAAAAATTCTGCACCAACATGAATTATGCGCATTGGCACAGAATTCCCCCAGGAGTAATGTGCCCGGAGCTGTTTGACTGCAAAATGGATCCAAAGGGAATACGTTTGGTTTGAGAATAAACTTTTCTCTCACACAAGTAATGCCAGTTGGGGAACAGATAGCACCATTACTCCTGGGGGAATTCTGGTTCAAAAAATTAAAAATTCTATGCACATATATTAAAATTCTGAGCAATTCTGCATATTCTATTTGTCAAAATAACATAATATAATCATGCCAGTTTAAATTATTTTGGTAATTTATTTCAAAATACCTGTCAGCAAGTATGTCTGTAACAATACAGACACACACACAAATTCCCCCAGGAGTAGAGAGTTAAAGAAACCTCTGCAGCAACCCAGTTCCTGCTTTTCTGCCTCCTCTCCCCCAGAGCCCAGATGAGGGGCCAGACACACCCCCTTCTGCCCAGAGCCCAGCCATGTGGCCCTCCCTGGCCCATTCACATCCCCTACCCTCTAGAGGCCAGCCTTCAGACATTCACAGAGCCTACCCTCCTAGACCCCCAGGGATCCAGATGGAGAAACAGCCTGATGATGCTGGGTCCCACAGAGTTTCCTGCGCACTACTGCCTCCTTCCTTCAGGGGGTACTGAGAACTGCAGCTGCTGGAAATCCTCCAGCACACCCCCCCGCTCCTCGCCATCCTTGTCTTCTATTTGTGAGCTGGGCTCTGCTGGGTGCGGTGGCCCCTAGTGGCGGCCAATATCTCTGCAGCCCATTTCTGTCGGGGGAGGAAATTCCACACGCCCAACGTTAATTTCTGAAAAGTTCTGCATTGCGCAGTGGTGCAGAATTCTCCCGGGAGTACACCACGCATAGAGAGCTAACATTTATGGTCACTTTACATAATCTTTGGGGAAGCAAGAGGCTGGAGACACACAGGCTGCTTTCTTTAAGTTGCCAGTCACTTTTTCTTAAATTACACACACTGTGTGTGTGAAATGAGTGCATATTTTCCTTTTTTATTCCTTCACATGCCTCATATTTTCTAACACAAATAACAAGCACTGTGTGGTGCACCCTCAGTCTAGATTAGATACAGGAGTTATATACAGTCTTCCACTTTCCCAACATACAAAGCTGGTGATGTTGCTTAGGAGTTCAGTTACATCTGCAGGTGAAGGAGAAAAGTTTCTGAATGCAGCAGTACTACTAAAGACAAACGTGCAGAAAGAATTATCTAACTGCCTTATCTTTTGAAATGTAACCCATAATGTTCCATACTGTTAGATGCAACAACTAAATAAATCATCCTTGTTCCTGAGGTTCAAAACACTTGCTTACGTTGGGCACAGCAAGTAATATTTAGCAGTGTCAACTCAGATTAGAAATTAATTCCAGTTCAGTTTGACACCCTGGTAAAGTTTGTGTAGAAAGTGAAAGAATCATGAGGGACATAACTGCTGTAAATCATAGTTACAATACTGTATTTAATTCATGTGCCAATTGCTTAATTGTTTTTAGTAATAGTGTGTTTTTATATAATAAGTAGTGATTGTGTGTTTTCATATCTTATTTTTTAAATAGGATGCAGTAGAAGTTTGCAAGAAGTTCATGGAACGTGACCCAGAAGAATTAAGATTTAATGCAATTGCTCTGTCTGCAGCTTAACTATCCCATTTGGAAAAGCTGCACCACTAATCTACTGAAACAAAACAAAAATATTGCCATATATTAATGTACAACTTTTGATACTTTCACTAACATGTTGATGATGTGAGTATATATGGATTAAATCTTGAATTAGTCTTTACTGCATCTTGTTGCTTGTTCCTAAGGCAATTGTTTTGAAACAAAATCTTACATATACACACCAAAGATCTTCCATGCAGTTGACTTTCATCTTTCCTTTTAGTTATTCTGAATTATTCCCCTATGATATTTTATCCCAGTTCATCAACTAAGTAAAGAGTAGATAACCAGAAGACCAGAATTGAACGTATGCATTCAGACACACTTCAGGGACTACACTGTACATTGATGAACAACAGTAGAGATGTAAAATGTAGGGCTCTTTGTTTTTCAAACTGTTTTGTAATGATAAATTAATATAAAAATAAATTAACATTAATACACTTAAAGCACTTATTCAGGTCAGTCAGAAAACCAAAAAGTAGTTTTCATTAAAATATTTATAAATGCAAAGAGATTTTGAAGAGGCTTAATCCCAAAAAGTTACCATCAGTAAGTAGCCGTAGCTGTTTTTCTCTGATCCAGGCAGTTTAAGTACTAACATTATATAATTAAACTTAATATTTTTAATTTTGGGCACATCTGCCTGGGCACCAGCCAGGGGTAGCATTGAGAGCGTAGGGGAGAGAGTTTCCCTGCACTCAGTTCCTGTGCTTGGTGCCACAGTGGCCCGTAGCAGTCAGGAAAAGCAATGGCAGGGAATGTCCTGCTCATCACCTCTCACTTCAGATTGGCGCATGCTCATTTGCTCTATGGGAGTGGTGTAGGAGCAGTGTGGTCAGCACACGGGGATGGAGCATGATCAGTGTGGGTGTGAATTTAGGAGAATTTAGCTGCTAAATTCTTACAAATCTATTAAGAATATGCAAACTGAGGAGGTTTTGGTTTTTTCAAAGGCTTGCAGCATGTCCAGATTTTGGTAAATTTTCACAGGGATGGCAAAAGGCACATCTGACAATAGGGTGACTGTCTCTCACCAGCTTTCATCTCCCTGTTCCAAAACATGAAACTGTTGTTAGAGCTTCTCAACAAAACAATTTTTAACATTGTCAAGATGTATTTTCCCTAACCTCAGTCTTGAAAATGTCTGAATCTTTTAAGCTGAAACTTTCTAAATAAATAAATAAAAAGGCAGTCTTAGGCAGCAGACACATGATGTGGAAACATTTCAGTCCAAATGCTGAAGTTTCTCAGTCATGAAAACGGGTCTGTAATGTAAAGTGTCAGGTAACCTTAACTGTAGATGTTTGCTACTTGATGTTGCTATGTCTGCGTCATACAATATTGTATCCTTTAACAGCCATCCTTAAAGCTTCCTACATATATTTGACTCAGTTGAAAAGCAGATTGCTAGAGGGTTTGTAGATTTCAATGTGTTTTTGTGTTTAGAAAATGTGTGTAGTGGCTGTAAATCAAAAGTACCCTTTTAAAAATGTCTTGAAACCTGTCTTGATTGCACATAGTATTGTACTAAATATGTAGTACAGCTGTCTGTGGAAAAACATGACACAAGCTTTTGCTTTAATTATCACTTGGGGGTACACACACTAAAAGGATCAGTCTTAGTAAAATATTGTCTTCTCCATGTTCATTTGCTTTTAGCACCAATTTATAGATTCCTAGATTATATAGCCAGAAGGGATCACCATGATCAACTAGTTTAACCTCCTGCAAAACACAGGTCATAGAACTTCCCTGAATTAATTCATGTTTGAAATAGAGCATATTTTTTAGGAAAAAATCCAATCTTGATTTAAAAATGTCCAGTGACAGAATCTACCACAACCTTGGTAATTGTTCCAATGGTTAATCACTCTCATTAAAAAAAACCTGTGCCTTATTTGTCTAGCTTCAACTTCCAGCCAATTTGATGTATCACGCAGCACAAGTACATAATGATTCTAGCTGTAATGGTACAAAGCCTCTACTCCATGAAATTGCTTCACATCCGAGAACTATCAGGTGTATCGACTCTGTAACCACCATGTGTGACATATTTCCAGTGGGTGATAATACATTACCTGAATTGATACATAGATTACTACCTCTCATTTCATTGTCCAGAGCCAATGGTAAGTTTAAAGTTAAACAGTTCGGACTTTCAGCTCCATTCCTGCAACAGCTCTGTAATATTTGTACCTTTTTTCTCCTGTACCATAATTTTTGCACTATGCTGCATGTAATGTAACTGGAAGAGACATATCAGTAATAATTGTAAATATTACAGTAACCAAAACACCACAAGCATGTGAACTTCCCTTTAGAAAGCCCAAATTCTGAGTATAGAAAATTTGGCGATGCTTCAGCAAACCTAGAGAATACTCTGTGTTGAAATTTGTTCCATGAATGAATGTCCCTAAATTCTGCCACATTGCTTGTAGCAACTTCACCCTTAAGATTTTAGGGCCACTGCTGCTATGACCCTAAATCTTGTTTCTGACCTGATGCCTGAGTGAAGCTGTTTCTACTCAGTTCAGTGTGGCACAGGTGAAGTGTAGGAGCCATTTGTTCTCCTTTTACTGCTTGCTGCAACAAAGGTTAAAGATGTTCCTAGTGCTTGAAACAGCTGAGTTTCTGGCTAGGTAGTATTCTAGTCCTTTTGGTAAAGAAGATTTACCTCTAGAGGGCATTACCTAGTTGATTCCACTCATTCCTGAAGCTCCTTGTATCCTCTCAGTTAGTTGCTGAAACCATAATCTTACTCTATGTTTTAAGTCACCTTTGCCTCAAGATCCTTTGTTTGTCCTATTAGTGTGGCGTCAACGCCAGCTTCTTTCACTATTCAAAATCTCAGCATATATAAACTGCCATTGCACTGTGTTCCCAATGTGTGATGACTGGGATGGAACTGCCTTTACCTCTTAAAATGGCAACCCAGTTGTTCTGTGGTGAGTGTTCTTGGGAGAGTGTACTATGGCACTCTCCCAAAAAGGTTGATTGGGAAGATATGGGCAAAGGTAACATGTCTGGTTTGCCAGCAAAGAGAAAGTGTCCAACATGCAGTATAAAAAGCAGCTTGATGCAAAAGACTGTCAAACTGGTCTTTCATTGAGTGAGAATTTCGATAAAGAAAAGAAACCTTTTAAAAAATGAACAGATGCAGGTACTTGTACTTGGTTTACATGATGCAAATTATCTGTCTTCCTACTACAGACCTCTTGCTATTCACCCAGCTTGAAATGAGGGAAATTAATAAACAAGTACCTGATTTGTCAATGCCTCATTTTCTACCAGCTCCCGTTACCATCATAAAAAAGCCTCTGAGAAATGTTCCCTGTGCATCTAAAACCCTGATCTAGTTTACAGCCAGAGATCAAATACATTTTGTGGAGCAGCCAAAATTACATTTATAATTGTGATCTGTGGATTAGGACAATTTGCTATCCTTAGTGAAGTTGCACCAATGCAGGTCAAACAGAAGCATGAGTAGATATGCTAAAAATCCAATTTGTGTATCATAGATTTGAATGTAAGGAATCAGATTTCATAACAGATATATTAGAATGAAGTTCATAATAGCTTGAGGCAGGCAATTTGGTTTTTTCAATATGCAACTGATTGAAATCCAAGTATGCTTTTTACAAGCAAACACATTTTAGTAAAAATTGTTGGAATTTCTTTCACACTTACCAATAATATTGTGCATCTGGTATGGCTTTCATTTATGTATACTGCAAAAACTTTTATCCAAGGAAGTTTTAGTGCTTTCAGCCTAGCAATACTATCATGAGTTAGTGTATTTGTTAACGATTAATAGGAGCTGAGGATTCACAGTACTTTAAGATCTAGCTTTTAAATGATTACTACTTATGCTTGGTTTACAACTAAGTTCTTGATGTTTTTAAATCTAAAACCTTGATGGATGTGCAGCATTCTGTCAGCCACTGGCAAAATATGAATAAATGATAACACCCATTAAACTTTTTTGCTTATAGAAAAACTGTTTAAAAAGTGTAACTGAAAATTTAGTGCAAAAATTAGCATATATGTAATTTTAAGGTAATTTTAAATGTCAGGAAATTTTAAACAATGATTTCTTAAAAGATTGCACATTTCCTAATGGATACAGGGTTTCAAATTATACCACCATTCTACATACAGACCTCCCCTTTACCCAGATGAACATGGTTTCTGATATGATGGTAGATTTGCAAATTACTGAACTGGATATGAGCAGTTTGGTCTGATCTAGTCATCACACCTGTATCTAGTTGGAGTGGCAAATGAATGTGCCTGCTCTCTACAGAAGAGCAGGAGAGAAACTGCCTAGGGACATCTCTGGGCATAGTTCTATCTAGAACAGTTGTATGTAGTTGCCACAGAGACCAGAGCACAATACCCTAGAGAGAGCCAAACTCAAGAACAACTGGAAAGTCAGAATATAGAAGATTTTGGTAGAAGAGAGGAAAGATTATAGAGTAACTGGGACAGGAAACAGCAAGGAGAATACATGGGCAGGAGAGAGGAAGATACAGGGGCAAAATAGATCAATGGACATTATGATGCGTATCACTGTTGGCAGTCTCAGCAGACTCCAATCACTGAGGATATGTTTACACTGCAATGAAAGATTGGGCTCCTTCTCAGGCTCAAGCCCAAACTCACCTTCTGTCTACATACAATTCTGTCTGACTCGGGCCAGCAAGCGGCCACAACTGGGGAGGGAGCTAAGAAGCCTGTGATATGGTGGCCTGATTCAGGTCTGCTTACTACCATGTAGACTGGAGCATGGGTGTGGGGCCTCGGTCCAGAAAGTCTAAACCTTAGGCTCACCAATGAGTGTGGACACTCAAGCCCTGAGCTTTCAAGCCCAGGGTCCGTGGACTCAAGTCCTACTAACCCCTGACTTGCATTGCAGGGTACACATATCCTTAGTAGACACACTGAGCAAATTAACTCCCTTCGATAACTTAAAGGGATTCCTATAGGTCAGGCTGGAAGCATAGTAGTAAGACTGTAGGGAAGCTTGCTACTGGAACTTGCACCACAATCATTGTGAATATAAAATGAGCAGTTCAGACTCCAGTACAGAATTCAAATCCTATCTAATATAAGGGTTCAGAGTAGGAGCCGTGTTAGTCTGTATTCGCAAAAAGAAAAGGAGTACTTGTGGCACCTTAGAGACTAACCCATTTATTTGAGCATAAGCTTTCGTGAGCTACAGCTCACTTCATCGGATGAAGTGAGCTGTAGCTCACGAAAGCTTATGCTCAAATAAATGGGTTAGTCTCTAAGGTGCCATAAGTACTCATTTTCTTTTATCTAATATAAGTGGTAAAAAGCCCCCCTCCCCCCCCCCCCAGATATCAAATTGACTGGCATCTTTAAGGAACAGTTAAAACCCTCACCTCCACAACATTACACTAATGATTAAGTGTATGAAATATAACATAGATTAAAGAAATGGAAAATGTCCACTCAGGACCGGCTTTAGGGGTGGACGGGCTGGGTGGTGTCCCAGAGGACGCCGTGTGCAGAGTTTGGTACCTGAGTCCCCCCTGACCACCAAGAGCCAGCTGGGCTTACAGAGGCAGCCAAGCGAGCAGAAGCATCTGGAGAGGGCAAAGGAACCCAAGCTATAGGGGGGCAGTTGGACAAACAGTAGGGTGACCAGATGTCCCAATTTTATAGGGGCAGTCCTGATTTGGGGGTCTTTTTCTTATATAGGCTCCTAAACCCTCCACCCCCTGTCCTGATTTTTCACACTTGTTGTCTGGTCACCCTAGCAAACAGCCAGGTGACTCCTTTGGAACAGGGATGCCGCTCCTCCCCCATTCCATTGCCATGTAGCTGTTGCTCCTGTTCCCCCCCCCCCCCCCCCAGCCAAGCTGATCACTGGGAGCATCCTGTCTGCTGTGCAGAGCAGCAGGGCTTGAGGGGTGGGCTGATGTCGGGGTGTGCCCCTCCCCCTGCCCATGTACCTGGTCTCCACTGAGCTGGATGGCAGGACGGGGAGAACCTGTCTGTACTGCTGCCTCTCTGGGTCTGGAGTGGGAGCTGCCAGTGGCTGCTGGTGTCTGAACAAGCCTTCAGGCTCCCGACTCTGAGTGCTTTCTTAAAAACATAGTGAACTGACACACTCACTCAGGCACACACACTCTGTCTCTCCCATGCACACACTCTCACACATGCATGCTCTCCCACACTCCCCCAATACACTCATATGCACACATTCCCCTCAACAGACACACTTATATGCTCTCTTGCACACTCCCCAACACACTCTCACAAACATGCTCTTTCTGTCTCACACATGCGTGCTCTCTCTCATGCACATGCATGCTCTCACACACTTCCTCAACACTCACACACTCCCCCAAAACACACACACACTCTCTCACATAGTCTCCCCCACACAGTCTCCCCAACACACAAGCTCTTTCAGATGCACTCTTGTATTATTGTTGTTGTTGTTACTTCTTGGTACTTCCTTTCAAAATGTGCAATGCACATATATTCTCTGTAATTTTATTCTTTCAAAGTTCATTATTTTATTTTATTTTTTGAAACACTTAACTTTAGACATTCAGAAGATGAGGGTTGCTTACTTTCAAATTGTATTTTTAGTTAATTTGTAAAATAACTTAAAATTTGTACAAAAATAAATGTGGTTTCAAGTCTGATACTAACAGTAATGATGGAGTCAAATGTTAGTGAGTCATGTACACGATTGTGGTCAGTAAACATAAATGCCAAAATAACTAGAAAAATAATTCCCCCTTCTTAATAAAAGAGGGGAAAAATCCTTAACTGAGTATGTTAAAATTAGTGTGTTTAGTGGAGTGAAAAGCAATTGATTAAAATAGAGTAGATAATGGCAGTAACAGAGAGTGGGGAAGAGAAAGTAAGACAATTTTATTTATCTCTAGTAAAGATCGTGTACAAAGTATCAAATTTGTGTTTCTGATATCTGTGTTAAAGCTCCAGAACTGATATTTCAAGGCTTGGGATTGGGCTATCATCCTTTATTATCTCCTGATTGTTCTAAATTTACATATAAATTTAAAATATGGTTTAATTGGTGTTTGTATATATGTATATTTCCCTTTCTTTCTATAGGAATTAGATACAGTGCTTCAGTCAGCTAATTTCTAAGTTGTTATTTGCAAAAAAACCCCAACCAACCAAACAAACAAACTAGTTTTCAGGTGCTTAAGTAGCTCCTGGAATCACAAAGTTGCCCCCTCAATTTGAAATGGCACCCCTTGGAGGAGGAGGTGGTGCCTCAGGGCCCGAGGGCTGCAGGAGGGCCATGGGCTCTGGCAAGATGCAGCCCTTGTGTGACAGCGTGCAGCCTGCCTTGAGCCACAGACCAAGCACCAGGCACCTCAAGCCACAGCAACAGTGCAGAAGTAAAGGTGGCAATACACTAGATACCATGCCACCTTACTTCTGCGCTGCTGCTGGCGGTGGTGTTGCCTTCAGAGCAGGTGCCCGCTCAGCAGCTACTGCTCTCTGGCTGCCTAGCCAGTGCTTAATCTATACTGGGGCTGAGCTCTGGCACCTTTTTCAATTCAAATTAAGCATTGGGTGGGGAAGGCAGCAGGGCCCAGAGGTGATGGGGCCGTGGAGAGCCTTGGGGACCAGGGGCAATGGGGGGGGGGGTGCTCACGGAGTCCAGCGGTGCCAAAATACAAGTTCGCCCAGGGCACCATTTTCCCTAAGGCTGACCTTGTGTCCACCCTAACTAGAGGAGTTCAAAGAGTCCCTAGAGCTAAAAGGGAAACGTAGGGGGTGGTGGTCACAGGATACTGGAATCTTGCCTCTGGCATTTTTACTTGTGCCTTTGGAGACAACACAAGGAGTGACTGACATAGAGACAATACAGAAGGCGGTCCCCATCCCTTTGGACTGCCACAAAAGTCTTTACTCTCTCAGATTCAACAGGAAAAACCACTGCAGTCTGTATCCTAACAACACTACCCTTGCTCCCAGTGGTGATAATTGACATGGGCCCTAGGCATCTGCACTAGGGAGGTTGCCTTTGGGCTTTTTGGAAGAGTGGGTGAGGGCTTAACAGTAGCTAACAACTTAGCACCATTTAATGGGAAAGGAATCCAAACAAGTAACCCGTCTTTGGAGCCCTGCCCGACATGCCTGGGCTGAGGGTGGGCTTTTTTTTTTTGGCCAAGGAGGCACTGGCGCACCCCTGCTCTTAGGAAAGACGCCCGGGGTGCTGTGGCTCTGCAGGCAGCACAAGGGAAGCTGCTGTTCCTTTTAAGGACTTTAGGAGAAAGAGGAGCCCTGTGCCTGTAGTAAACTGCGGCGCCCTCAGGGTCCCTCCACCTGGGCACTCGGCTGAAGAGGGGGGAGGGCTACTTGCCGGGCCAGTTCGGGAGCTGTCCTCGCTTCGCTCAGCGAGCCCGTTCCCTCCCCCCGCGGCGCGGAGAGGGGGCGCTGCAGGGCACCTGCAGGCGCGCGGCACAACCAAGGGGCCAAGGCGAGGCCGGCGCGTCCTTCGGCGGCGCTTCTTTTACCTGCCGCCAGGTGGGGCCGGGCCGCTGCGCCCCGGGAGGGAGAGGGCGGGACGCTTGGAGCCAGGGCGTGAGGAGCGGAGCCGCCAGACTGCGCTGCAGGGAGGGAGAGTCGCCCCGGGCGAGCAGCGGCAGGTAAGAGCCGCGCGGCTGGGGAGGCGAGGGCGGGGCGCGGTCCAGTCCCCGCTCGGCATTTGTGGGTGGCGAGCGGCGCCGGGAGGTGCAGCTGTCCGGAGCTATCCCCGGTGCGTGTCGGAGCCGCTGCGCGGGCTGGGGGCGCTGCTCCGGCTGTGTGGGGAGCCCCTTGCCCCCCCATCCAGCCAGGCTGCAGCAGGGGGCACGGGCGGGCATGTCCCAGCCCCGGCTTTCCGGACACTTGTCCCGGGGGACGCGAAGCTGAACCCCTAACCCGGGCATAGCGGGTTCCTTCCCCCCAGGAGGAGGAGGAGCAGGAGGCGGCGGCTCGCGGCCCCGGGGCTGGAAGCAGCTGCTAGAGGCTGGCTGACATTCTGGGGGTGCTGCTGCTTTTGAGGGGGGGGGGCGGGGGAAGGGGAGAAATGCGGTTCAACCAAACTTCCCGCCCTCCCCTCCGCCCCCCTCCCATCCTCCGCCCCTTACTGGGGTGACTCGGATTTGGTCTCGAGACAGCGGCTTCTTCAGATTCTTGTGGTTTTCGGAGCCTTCCCAGACTCCCGGGAAGGGGGCGGGGAGGAGCTGCCCGGAGCGTTCAAAAGCCCTCGCGGAGCGCCGGCGGCTGTCTCCTGCTCCAGTCCCACCGGAGCGGCGGCGTTGCTGGGGGTTGTCCACTGATCTCTCGCTTCCCCACCCCTTTTCTCTTGCTTCCCAGCCATGGAGGGGAGAGAGGATGCTGAGGGCAGCTGCGATGTAGCTTTTGCTGAAGCTCAGAGATGGGTGGAGGTGAGAGGATTTTTTTAATCTGCTTTTTTAGACTGCTTTGCTTTATAGCTTGAGTCTTGTCCACCAGCTGCTAAACATTTCCCCACAGACCTGGGGACTTCCCTTCGCTAATAAGGGGGCGTCCAGCGCTGATGGAGCTTAGGTGCTTGTAAACCTTAGTGTTTGTCCATCTCTGACTGCTGGAGAAAGAAATGCTCCCTGCTCTTCAAGGTGAAGTTATCCTGCTCCCAGCCTTTCCACACGGTTTATGTTTGTTTTCCACTGATGCTGTCTGGGGCGTTTCAAAGGAAACGATAGGGTCCGCATTATTTTAGCAGGGAATCTGATGAGCTCAAAGCCTGGGCGAGGGGGAGAAGGCTGCATCTGTGGGCAGCACGGAGGTTGTCTGCCCTACTTGGTTTGTGAGGGCTGCGAGTTCAGAGCAAGTAATTGAAGAAAAGCGACGCTGTAAACCGAAGTTTATTTTTTTTAATTTGTTTTAGCGGGTAGTTGAGGGAAGCTTGGCCTGCAAGAGACTTGTTTACAAACTTTCTAACTTCTGAATAGCTGCAGTTCATTTTGTGTAGAATGTGTTATTAAAAGCTTCCGTGCTTCATAACTTAAAAACAAAAATAAACCCTTCCGTTAAAGGATACCAGGGCTTTACCCCTGTAATTACCATTTACAATTTTGTGATGACTTTTTTTAGTTCTTTTCCTGGGACAGCTTGATCTAATCACCCCCATAGTCTTCTGGAAATTATGGGTAACCTGTATCTGTGTGAGTTGTGAACTCTGATTCTTGGTTGATATAACTTGTTTATGTGTAGACGGATACCAGAACTTTTGTAGCTTGTGGCTGTGGTCACTGTACAGAACAGCATGTAAAGGGATGGTTGTTCAGCGGGTGACCTAGAGTGTGCATATTGCTAGTGTGAATTACAGCGAGTAATGTGATTGGTGTAGTTTATCCCTGACATACAATTGCATGGTATGTGTTCAAGTCAAGTTACTGTTTAAGATGAGTACACTAACTTTAGTGCATTTCTGTAAATTTTAGAGAGACTAATACTCTGGCTCCAACTTCAATCATTTTGTACGTTTATAAAGAACTCTTATTTTTTTAAAGTGTATATAGCAACTTAAATTTTTTGACTATACACATGCTTCAAAATACTTGGTTTTTAAAACTAAATAGTCAAGGAAACACCTTTTAATTTTTTCCTTTGCTTACTTGTCAAATCCTGGATTCAGGATTCTCTCTTTCCTGTTTGCAAATTGATGACATCCTTGTGCCTAAAAACTGTGCAGGGATTTTAGAGGATTATCAACTCAGGATATGGCAAGTAAATGGCACTTTTGTACTCCCGCTTTAAGAATAGTTATTTTAAGGTCAGTGCAGTTTATACTTAATGACATTAACTCACTTGAACAAAAACATATTTGAAAACCTAAATTTTTTTTAAAAAAATTTCCATTTAACTTTGGCTGGTCATACCAATCAAAAAAAGTTTTCTCTTCTACTGATAATACCAAACAGAGAGGAGTAGCAAGTGTAAAGTATTTGGTACTTCTTGCATAGTGTAAAAACAGAGCTTTAAACTTCTGTTTAGCTTGTGTGATGTAATATAAATATGCTTTGTTTCTGAATTATGAATTCTTTATTAATTTATTCTTTAGCATTTAGTAATCTGACCTGCCTGGATAACATTCAGATTTTAAAATATAAAATGTTTTCAATACCTTTATTATAACCTGTTTAAAAAATAAAAAATCCTTTTATGTTCGGGGCAAATGTAAATTTAAATGTGTTTACTTTGAAATTCAAGCTTTGCTTTAAACCAATTATAGTCTCTCTTGCTATGTGTTGTTTTTAATTAAATCCAGTTATAAAAAATACACAGAAGTCATTTGGTATGAGTAACTTTGGCTATATCAATTAACTTTTCTCTTAGATATTGGCCCGGTAAAGTTTTCTGATGAGATAAACTTTCAAAAAGATTACAGTATTATGTTAACACACACTAGGGAATTTTAGTGTGCACCAGCAGGCCAGTTACACTAGTCAGTTAGCATGCAACATGTTGGTGCATGTTAGAATTCACACACATCTAGTGTGTACTGCTGCACTGTGTAGACAAGACCTTAGATCTGAAACTTGTTGCATTTGGTTAAGTTAACAGTAAACATTTGTTAACTCTGTGCATCCTAGTGAAATACAGCAACATAAATCTATTAGAAAGTAACATTTAAAAATAGATCAACCTCGGCAGATGCTGTTGAGTGCTCTGAATTTCTGAAAATCAGGCAGGTTCACAAATATGTATCCAGGAGCCTCTAGTTAGGCTTCTATTTTTGAAAATCTTGCCTACATTTTTAGATTAACAATTTTCTTGCAGTTTAAACCTAGTTTCTTTGTTAGAAATGCTTGGTTACTTGAGGCATTTTTTCACTTTGCAAAGCAAAACCTTCTAACACTGGAGGAAGATGAAAGGATACAAACACTAGCTACTTTGTGTATCTCTTTAAAAAAAGAAAACTTTTTTGTAAACTGCAGTTTATTGCCCTTTGCGGTGAGTCCTCCGTTAGCTGAGATTTCAGTACTTCTACTTTTGGCATAATCTTTTTACAAGATGAGAAGACGAAAGGAAAGGAGTTTAAGGTAATCAGTAGTGCTAATGCTAGTAAGGGGAAGAGGTCACTTTTGAACACTGTGTAACAGTACATTCATTTAGAATGCAGGCCTTGTCAGTAAAGGACATATATATTTCACCAAGAGCAATCTTCAATGAAATCTGGACACAGTTCCACTTTCTAAAGAATTTTTTGATGAGCACAGAGTTCAATATTCCAGCAGGAGATTGACTGACCATTTTCAGAAAGGTAGATGTTTTTGGAGCTTCCTAATTTTCTCAGTGGCAGAGAATAGTTTGTATGAGCACAAAATGAAAACCACTTCCAGGCATCCTTATGCAAACAATTTCCTAAACCGGAGCACAGTAGAGCATTAGGTTTATAGACCATTACAGCTGAGACCTCTGGAGTCCCCCAAATCTATACAATAACAGCCATTGCCAGTCAAGACTATACAAAGCTTGGTTTTCATTTCGCATCTTGGTTGGGTAGGTGAGAGCCAATCACAGTTAGCATTAATTCCTGATGTGAGAAATGCCGTCTTCAAAATATTATTCTGATGGGGTAGAGGTATCCCTTCCTAAGGACAAGGTCACACAGCAAGCCTATGGCAAAGCCAGGAATAGAGTAGAACTCTGCTCTCTTAACATCCTGAGTTTTAACCACAAGACCATCCTTCCTCTCTTCTAACTAGGAAATAATCTGAATAGGTCTACTTCTCCTGTTGAACTCAGTATGGTTCCTGAGATGCCTGCTACTGTAAGGATAGTCTAAGAGGAATCAAAGGATTGGACTGAGTTTGATAATTGCAAGCTTAGAACTCTTTCCTTCCCCACTGCTTCAAGATGTGTGAGTAGACTACCCCTCTCCACAACCTAAGGACTCTTTCTAATGAATCTGGGTGGAAAAAGATATCTACTTACCACCATAGATGGTAATGTCAGGGGTAAGGATAGGAAGTGAACCTTTGGTCTGCCCCTCAAAGATTTCAGAAGGAAGGGTGGTTTCGGATTGCTAATGACTCCATTAGAATACATGCAGGTAAAGCAGTGGAGATATCAACTGTCTTATAAAACTACTGTTTTATTTGACAGGTTTCAGAGTAGCAGCCTCGTTAGTCTGTATCCGCAAAAAGAACAGGAGTACTTGTGGCACCTTAGAGACTAACACATTTATTTGAGGATAAGCTTTTGTGGGCTACAGCCCACTTCATCGGATGCACAGAATGGAACATATAGTAAGAAGATAGATAGATATATACACACACACACATACAGAGAACATGAAAAGGTGGAAGTAGCCATAGCAACTGTAAGGCTAATTAATTAATATGAGCTATTATCAGCAGGAGAAAAAACTTTTGTAGTGATAATCAAGATGGCCCATTTAGACAGTTGACAAGAAGGTGTGAGGATACTTAACATGGGGAAATAGATTCAATATGTGTAATGACCCAGCCACTCCCAGTCTCTATTCAAACCCAAGTTAATGGTATCTAGTTAGCATATTAATTCAAGCTCAGCAGTTTCTCCTTGGAGTCTGTTTTTGAAGCTTTTCTGTTACAAAATTGCCACCCTTAAATCTTTTACTGAGTGGCCAGAGAGGATGAAGTGTTCTCCTACTGGTTTTTGAATATTATGATTCCTGATATCAGATTTGTGTCCATTTATTCTTTTGCATAGAGATAGTCTGGTTTGGCCAATGTACATGGCAGAGAGCATTGCTGGCACGTGATGACATATATCACATTGGTAGATGTGCAGGTGAACGAGCTTCTAACGGCGTGGCTAATGTGATTAGGTCCTATGATGGTGTCACTTGAATAAATATGTGGACAGAGTTGGCATCGGGCTTTGTTGCAAGGATAGGTTCCTTGTGTGGTTCGTTGTGTAGTTGCTAGTGAGTATTTGCTTCAGGTTGCGGGGCTGTCTGAAAGCGAGGACTGGTCTATCTCCCAAGATCTGTGAGAGTGAGGGATCATTTTTCAGGATAAGTTGTAGATCTTTGATGCACTGGAGAGGTTCTGATGAAGTGGGCTGTAGCCCATGAAAGCTTATGCTCAAATAAATGTTAGTCTCTAAGGTGCCACAAAAGTACTCCTTTTTTTTTTTTTTTTTTATAGTAGTAAATCTCTCCTTGGAAGTAATCCATGCAGATCCTGTGGGGGAAGGGTGAGGGGGATTGTTTGTTTTCTTTAAAAAGTTTCACTTCAGTGGCTTGTGACCTGTAGATCTGACACAACTTTAACTGATCCACTTAAGTGAACATAGATGTTAGGCCAAGCAACATTCAGCATTGCAAAATGTCAGGGGACCTCTTATGACCTATGTCTGTGGATTTTTTTCCCCCATTAATCAGTAGATCTAGAGTTCTAAAAATAGTCTCATGTTCTGAGAACCATTAACTGGGTTTTTTAGATGCATGGTCACCAAGAATGTTAGTTATAAGGAAGATCTGTTTTGTGCTACACTTCTTGTACAGGAGTATTGCAACGTAGCGTTGATGTAAACTAGTGATCTAAAATTTTATTTTAGAATACTTTTTATACTACAGGTATCTTAAAACAAAATCCTACATATTTCATTTCAGTGTTAGTGGCAGAATGTTCCATCTTGAAGATAGAACTTACTCTTTAAAAGGTGACCAGAGTTATGTAAAATAACCTTTACATTTGGGCATACTGTCTAAGGATTGAGTCCAATGAAATGGTCGTTTAACATGTGGTCACCAAATGACTTTGTTTGTGGAACTTGGTATAAAGCCAGCATGTCTACTGTATATTTTCATGGCTTCTGCCAATGCAGCAAAGATGACTAGCTGGGATGTATTTCCTGCATTTGCTTAAGGATCCTCTCTCACCCATTCTTTTCAAGCATGGATCTAATATATACAGTCTGGTTCAACAGATGGGACAAATGAGTGTAGAGATGGTAGGCATTCCTGTCTCATTTCATTGCCTAGAGAAATGTGATCTGAGCAGACTGTTCGTTACCTCAATTGTGCTAACCATGGTGAAAAGGTTTTGCCTGGCTCCAAATAAAGTGTGCCCAGGTTGCATGCTAAAAGCCCATCAACCTCCTGAATGTTTTCAGAATGGAACTGTATAGTTGTGCTGCCTGTACTATATCTATTATTGTGTAATTCTATGATCAAACCATAAAACCTGGGTGGGCTAGTTTCTGGAGACCTTTTTATAGCTGTGCTGTCAAGTCTTGGCTGGGTTCTTAATGCCTACATAAGGGATGGATTTAAGCCTCTATTAAGTAAAAGCATCAATATTTCATTTTTGTATGTGTGTAGACTCTTAGTCATGGGTACTTGCATGGAATAAATCTAAACGTATCCAATTAAGGCATGAACATGGACTGCCACTGCAAGATATTCTTAAAGTAAATAGTGATGAAAATGAAATACAATTTTAAAAGTAACCTTACTCTGATCTATTCAAAACTATGAAAGTGACTGTCAGGAATTTCATACAGCAGAGATGGTAAGAATATTTTGGAAGATGATTGCTGAGCTCTTCTTACATTTAGCTGAAATTCTTTTTTCTCAGTAATGCAGTGTCACAGTGCTGTGTGTGTTTGGAGGTGTGTCAAGGAGAACTATTGCGATGGTAATTTTGTTGTTTGAGAATATAAAGATATTTTAGTGAATTGGTAAGATTTCTTCTTTACACTTTAGTCAGGATTTTGTATAATGTTTTGTTACTTGTCTTCACAGTTCTCTAATGTGTGCATATAGAACTTTAGTTGAATTTACAGTGCTTCTCAATAGGTTTGCAGACATAATTGTTTCTTTTATTCATGATAATAGCTGCCTTTGTATTTTTTGGTATTGCTTTGAAATCTTACCACCAGATGCTAACATTCAGCATTTTTAGGAAGATTTCCTAAAGCTGCTGAATATCACTAGCTGTATATCTAGTCTAATATTCGGGATATGTAACATTCTTTCTTTAGTTGATCTTTTGGACTAGATTGATGTGTTTAGATTTACTTGTTGCTTTCTTTTGTTCTGAGTTACAGTTAGCCAAGCTACTAGCTACAGTCAATCATGGAACTATTATTATTCCTCTGCTTCTGTGTTCTTGAACTGTGACCTGAACCTTTCATCAGCTTTTTGGGGCCACTTATATTTTCCTTCCACAGTTCAGGAGTAAACAGATATCAGATAATATCTTCCATACTCAGAGTGCTCTTGTTAGTTTTTTCGACACTGAAATAACTTCCTTCATTTAACTCCTTTTTCTCTATCAAACATACTTCTTTTTTTATCCAAAGTTTTGAAGTTTTTAATGAGCACTTTGGGTGTATTATATTTAATACAACCTTGCAGAATTGTGGAAAACATTTGGATTCTATTGTGTTATAGAAACCAGACACATTCCAGCTGTTTCTTATAACCACCGCTCCCTTCCTCTAGACTTCCTTATAGCAGTAAAGTAATCTACTGGAGAACAGGAGTAAAAGGCAAAAGTAGTTATGAGATATAACGTGTAGGAGAAACTTTTTTTAAAACATAAAAACTGGAAAAGTTAGTTAACAGTAAGTAACTTATGTAAAAACTACCAATATTCACAGATCAATATGCTACAAATACTTCTGTTAGTTTAAGCAACTGTACTTCCAATATCCTATATGTTGGAGAAACTGTTTCAGGAAGCTGTTTCTGTTTTGGGATCCTTGCACATTGTCATTTTAAAAATACCTAGCTTTATTGAACTATAGTGTATACTCTTATTTTAAGCACTGTTTTTTCCTTTTACACTTTGAATTCTATAAGCAATAGTGAGTGTATCTAGTGCTAGGAGCTTTTAATGAATAGGAAAATCTAAGATTTAACTTTGGTGCAACCCATGACACATTAATAAAGTGGATGCTAATTTTGGTTGATACTTGGCAATAAATCTCTTCAATGTCCTGGAAAATTACTGTTTAACCGTCCCGCACTGTTTTGAGTGTGGGGTCTGAAGTACTTGGTGTTCTCTAAGGGATAAAATCATTGTGAGGGTTAGCCTGTTTGATGGTGAGTGTGCTCTGTGTTTCAATGATGTATTTTTATAGCAGCCAACTGGAAGGGCCCTAGCTTATTCTCTGGAGAGATTCTGTGATATCTTAATTGAAAATAAAGCCAGTATACTGTTTTGAGGAAAATACCTTTTCATTCCATTAACCCAAAGAATCAATCTGTGAGTCTTTAAGCTCAGTGGCATCTAAAATGGACAGAATTTATTAGATGAATAGTTTTATTTATATTGTTGAAGCTTTCTGAAGCATAACATATTCAAGGTATTAATCCAAAGCTCTCAAAGCATCTGATTTGCTTATAAATTGGCTTCAGCTATGGCAAAAGATGAGTTGCTGGATTTTTCTTTTTTTTTTAACCAGAATCCCTTTGTTTAGGAAATGATATGTTCTTCTATCTGGCTTGCTGATTCTGAATGGATCATTTCAAGGGCCTTCAGATCTAGTCATTAGTCTTCTTTGCTACTGTTCATTATCAATACCTCCTTTATTTTTACATACATTTTTGATGCAGAAATATTAAATAGAAATTTTATTTGTGTAAATTACCATTCTGAATGGAAGTTTATTACAGCTGATTGGAAAGCTTCTTTGTTTTGTTTTTTGTTCCCCTCCTCCAATGGAAACTCTTTTGTTAGCAACCGAAAATTGTTGGTTTACTGATGGGAGGGAGGAAAATCCATTTTCAATTAAAGCAGATACTTTCAGTGGAAAAATTGTCCTAGAAAAATATTTAACCTGGTCAAAGAACACGTTTCATTTAAAAATTTTTGGAGAGTCTTATTTTTACTAAGTTCAAAAGATTGTTCTCAGTCCAAAGATTGAAGCTTGGTAAAGAAGGAATGTCCATCTATGTTTTTATTTATGTGAGGAAGGCTCTGATTATGAGCTACATAGGAAACAAAACCCAGCAGAGAGAGAATGAAAAGAGACAGCATTACTGTGGCAGTAGCTCTCCCTGCTGCTCTACAGGTATGCTCAGTGACAGGGTAGCCTCTGAAGGAGCTATATAACCAACCAATATAATGCTTTGGATTGGCGCACCAGCAACCAGTGTTGAAACAGAGGAAGGTTCAGTTCTGGAAGTGGCAATTAATTATACTAATTTGTTGCATTTCAGTGGAGGTTGTGGGGAGATGGATATTTGGTGGTGACTCATTTAAATACCCAAACAGAGAGACTGGGTTCTCTATCATGTATGGCAGGGTGTTGAGGTGAGGACTAGTCCCCCATGCATGGGAAGTAGTAGGATATCAGGAGGGGAGGGAGAAATCTAAGGGAGTGGTGTGAAATCAGATTAGCCTAGACAAGTAAATTCTACCCGTAGAATCCCTGTGCTTTATTTCAGTCACTTGGACTGTTTATTTTGTATGGTAGGTGATTGACTCCTCCAGAAGCACATTAAAAAAATACTTCACATTTTGCATCTGAAGAAGTGAGGTTTTTACCCACGAAAGCTTATGCTCAAATAAATCTGTTAGTCTTTAAGATGCCACCGGACTCCTTGTTGTTTTTTGTGGATACAGACTAACACAGCTACCCCGATACTTCACATTTTACTGTGATACTAGATTCATGCTTGGCTGCATGTCTACTGTATTTTGAGTGTCGTTGGTCACAACTGGCATATAGTTGCAGCATGTGTCCCTGGCTCACTTCCTCTTATTATTTCAGTCCCTGCAGGCATATAGTAGGTAAACAGTGAGAGATAGGGAGGGACATATTTTACAGATGTTAAAACAAGGATAAAGTTTGAATTTGCGTAAGGGAATGCAAATATAGTGAAGGCATTTATAGAGGGAGTGACATGGTCTGAACACAAAGTGAGGGAGATTAATTTGGCAGAAGCATTTTGGATGAACAGGATAGAGTGAGTTGGGTGTTCTGTAGATCAGGTAAAACCTACCTTTTCAACGACGTTGCAGCCTTCCCCGTAGGGTTGCCAATTTTGGTTGGAGGTGTTCCTGGAGGTTTCATCACATGACATGATCTCTAATTAAAGATTAATCTGTAATTCCTGGAGACTCCAGGGAAATCCTGGACGGTTGGTGATCCTATTTTTCCATGAACTGATATTTTTTAAAATAAATAAAAATAAAACCTGCACATGCAAAATTAGCCCAGTTGACTTTTGGTTCTGGGATTCTACACTCTCACATTTTCTGTAGCAGTTAAACACCGCAGTGCTGAACTGTGGCTGTAGAAATGGTCTAGGAAAGAGAAAAGGAAGTTGCACTAAACTAGGCAGGGGGAAGACCACGTTATGGGAAAGGTTTTCAAGTCTAGCAAATTCCTCTATCCCCCTCCTTTTTTGCGTTTGTCTTTGAATTAATACAACACATTCTTATCTTTAAATTAGGGTCTTGTGTTTCCCTGAATAATAAGTTTAATAATAATGAATTTGATCAAAATAAAAATATCTACTGTGTTATGCCTCTAACAGAACTTGGTGATCTCCTTATTGGTGGGTTAGCACATCCATACAGAGTTTCTGGAATGATAAGACTGGCATAAGCTCAGTTTACTGGAAAAGAGTACAGAGGCAGTTCCCCTCCAGGTGCTGGTGCAAACACTTGCCCTCCCTCTCCAAGGCAGGAAATGCGCACACTTCAGCTTCCTCTGTTTCTTTTTGGGACTTGGTGCTTCCTGTCTGGTAAGAACCATAATCTTACAGGGTGTGTGTGTGTGTAGGTGGTGGGTGTGCCACACACAGAGGCCCACTCAGTGGCCCACTCAGCACAGTAAGTCTCTTTCATGCTTCAGGATTATCAATCTGGGTAGCATTTGTACCATGTTTAAATTGTGGCTATCTGACCACAGACAGCTCCAGATGTTTAAGATTTTGTCGAGATCTACTGATGAAAAGCACTATATAAGAGCTAGGTATTTTTATTATATTGTGACATCCAAAATTTGAGGCCCTTGATTCTTTGAGACTTTTGGCTTTAGAAACTTAATTTTGACTGGATATAAATTAGCTAATTTCACTCCTTTTAGGAGACTGGTTTATAGGAAACTGTTCCCCTGTTCTTGGTTACTTTAGGTGAAGAGTTTTAATGTATGAGATTATGTCCAAACTCACTTGTCCTTTTTTCTTCGGTTACCAGAATTGTTAACCCATAGCAATAATAGTGACTTTTCAAATGTGGCAGAAGCATGTGACAAACTTTCTCGTTTAAAAGTTTATGTTCTTGATTGTAAAATGGATTATCTTGACCATGAAATAGAATATCTGATGATAATTCCTTTTTAAAAGATTGCTTGAATCGATTCTTATTTTGGGGTATGTTTGTAATTGACTTTCCATGCCCTTTCTTCCCTATGGCATGTAGACAGCTCTGTGGCAGAGGAAATAAGAACTCTGTAAACATTGCTAAGATTAAATTCCTTCCCTTCACCCCTTTAGTTTCAAAATAGTGTCATAATGTTGTGATGTGGGAAGAAAATAAATGAATTTGAAGGAGATGTGAATAAGCGGAGCATTACTTGCTCATGGCTAGTCAGATGGTTAGCATCATGACCTCATAAAATTTTAATATACACGAAGTAATTTTAGGGCATTTGACACAATCATGAAACTAATGATCAGATAGCCGATGATGTTGCAAATTATCTATGTATCATTGTCACATTCCCAACTGATGTGTGAACTTTTAGAAGTCTACTTACTTCTGTGAATTTAGGCATCTCCTGTTTGTTAGATTTGCTTAAAGGATTGTCCTCTCTATTTTAGTGTAGGCTTTATGAGCGTAATGATATTTAGTCTTTTACCAAGGGAATCTGGTTTTAATCCTGGATTCTTTTAATGTGAATTCCCATCCACTCTGAGTTGTGCCTTGGGGAGCCTTGAAGTAGTAATTGTTCTTCCTCAGTAAGAATCCCATTTTTGATCACCTCCTGGCTATTGTTTGCCAGGACACTTTCTAAGTTATGGTGAATTTGACTAGAGATGATGGCAGCAGCTTCCAATGATCATTAAAACCTCACATTTGGTGGTGATTGATTTTTATATAAAATGAAATAGACATAATGGAACATTTTCATAATAGAACTTTTTAACTTTTTGGTATAAATAGCTCTTCATCGCAGTGCCACAGGCTAATATCACAACTAATGTTTAAGAAGTTTCCTTGAAAATTAGTTAACCAATTTCTGGAAAAATTGTGCAAGCCTAGTTAAATCATAAACTGTCTGTCAGTTTGGAGTCCCCAGTTGTTAGAAAAGCTGCATAGTGCTTATAACCTTCCAAAAGCCAATTGTTTCTATTTTGTCTAGTGTCAAGCAGTGCTGTTGATTATTATGCTAATATAGTGTTTTTGTAGCAGTCCCAGAATATCTGTAAATTGGAAAACTGCTGCAAAGAACATAGAAAATATTAGTAGCTCATTTTCTCCTTCTGCTCAGATGCTTTGTTCTAATCCACTTACTCATAGATAGCCATTGTGCTATTGCCAGCCAATGGCTTTAAGTTTTTTTTGCTGTTGATCCTATTTGACAATTTAAACACCACATTGCATTGACATGTTGTCATCATTGACATCAAATGTGAGTTGATTCCTGTTTACAGTTGGCAGCTTTCCACTTAAATGTCTGCAGTTTTAATTTTACACCAGACTTTTTTTAACCCAAAAGCTATGGGGCATATTTCCATTCTACCAATCAAATGAATGTGATAGCAAGATTCCTGTGGTCCTACAGAAAGCCTAAGAGGTAGCAATGCATTTATTTCACAACAGGCTTTAACATACAAGTCATTTAGTACTGACTCCAGGAATTTAATGTTGATTCTTGCTTGCTAACTGGGGAAATGAGACCCTTTTGATGCTGAGCACTAGAAATAAGATGTCAGTCTGTGTATGCTTGGGGTTGGAGGAACTCATTTGCTTTAATCAGCAGAAAACATTTTAGTGTATGCTCTGTTGGAATCCGGTGACCTGTTCTCCCCAATAAGTCCGTTCCATCTCCTCCAAAAGCAACTTTTTTTTTTTCTGGGTTCTCCCATCGAAGAAGCCTATAGACTTTGTTTGAGTTTCCTTTCTAAACTGATGTCATTTCTGTGTGGGAAATGATGGATGGGTATGATGGATCAAAAAACTGTATTTGACATATGTAAAAACCTCTTCTGGAGTTCATTGTTTGCTTCTTTTCTGTTATCAGTTTAAGAAAATTTATGGTTGAGAGATCACTTACCTATAACTAAATATTTCTTGCTGTTAAATGGTGTAAGATTTCCTTATCTCCACTAACTTGTCTTATGGCAAAAATGTATCCTGGAGTCCAATGTAGTGAAGACCACTTGGGTCTTCAGCCTCACGGCTGCATGTTACAGGATTGCGAACTACCTTATTCCCACTAATCAAGTTTATTATGTCTTAGATTAGGAATCTGTTTAAACTAAACTGAAAAAACTTGCACTTAAACTGAAGTAAGTGTCCAGACAATGTATTTGTTCTGGCTTAACTAAATCTGTACAGCTTTCTTGTGGAGACAAGTTTTTACATTTCATCTGTCTTGAGAAATGGCTTGAAGTCAGAAACTAAAATAATTGGTTGCCTGTATTTAAGTTTCCATTATCAGCATCTGTCTAGGTATGGAGGGAAAGAGCAAGTGGTATGTCACTCATGGGCACATCTGCCATAGCAATTTGTAGAAATCATGGCCAGAGATTTCTTTTCTTGCTGATTGTTAGTCTAGGAAAGTTTACTGGTTGTAAAAATGAGGGCTAGATTACATTTTGAATCTGTGGTCTGTGGGTTGGGTCTGAAAACTTAAGGTCATGTATTACCATCAATTCATGGTAGAGACCCCTTTGTGAATAGATGCTAGCTACAAAGATTAAAAGTAAAATGTGTTCCTTATGTAGGAATATACTGACCTTTTGTAGTAACTAAATTAGTGCTTAATTAATGAAGTTTCTGTTGAAGTTAGCAGTGCTCACTAAAGTATTCAGTGACTCTAAGAGCCAGAAGTAGATTAAAGATTTATCCTATCTGAGAACTAAGACATACTTTCATATGGCATAAAGCATTTATTTCTAGTTCTGGCTATCATAGCAATTAATTTTGTATTGCAATACACATTCAGATTAAAGCATTTAATAATCAGAGTGGCAAGATTTTAAGGTCCAGAATTTTCAAAATACCAGGGCTTGAAACGGAAGAATGCCACAGCTTTCCAAGAGCACGTAACATTTGTTTCCTTGTGGACTGTGAGGGTATGTCTACACTGCAATTATAAACCCACAGGTGGCCCATGCCAGCAGACTTGGGCTTGCAGGGCTTGGGCTGCAGGACTGTTTAATTGCAGTGTAGACTTCTGGGCTTGGGCTGGAGCCTGGACTGTAGGACCCTGTGGGGTGGGAGGGTTCCAGAGCTCAGGCCAGAACATCTACACCTCAGTTAAACAGCCCCTTAGCTCGAGCTAGGGATGAGGGGTTTTGTGGGGAGGGGCTCAGGATTGGGGCAGGGAAATGGGGTGTGGGCTTACCTCAGGTGGCTCCCGGTCAGTGGCACAGTGGGGGTGCAGAGGCAGGCTTCCTGCCTGTCCTGGCACCGTGGACCACACTGCGGCCCGGAAGCAGCCAGCAGCAGGTCTGGCTCCTAGGCGGAGGCGTGGAAGTGGTTCTAGGAGGTTCTTGCCCGAGGCACCACACCCCTAGCTCCCATTGGCCAGCTCCCGGGCGGGGGCTCGGGGCGGGGGCAGCGTGCTGGGCCCTCTGGCCCCCCCACCTAGGAGCTGGACCTGCTGCTGGCCGCTTCCGGGGCATAGCGCGGTGTCAGAACAAGTAGGGGCTAGCCTGCCTTAGCTGGGCAGCACTGCTGATGGGACTTTTAATGGCCCAGTTGGCAGTGTTGACCAGAGCTGCCTCGCCCCAGTGCCTTACATTCTGCAACCCAGTACAGGGTCGTGACCCACAGTTTTAAAACCACTGACCTAGGACAGGCCCTGACCTTCAGACTAGTGTTATCTTCAATTTCTGATGAATTGTTCAAAGTGAAAAATATAAATCCTATAAGTAGTTTTGTACTCTGTACTAAATATCCAAAAGTATATTTAATGTGTGCTGTTGCAATAGTGACTAACTGAACATGGGAGTTCCATACCTCATGCTAACTTTTGTAAACGCAATGTGTTCCAGCTTTTTTTTAATTTTAGAATTTTGTTTTTAACCTGGGTCAAAGCTCCATGACCTCTTGAGGAATTAAGCTCTCACGAGGTATTCCTCTAACCCCTCATGCAGCCTAGTCTGACCATCATACACATCCAAACACTGTCACACCTATGATGGATACCATTAATAATGTGTGGGATCTGACAAAGAGTCCAACATTATGTGCCTCTTTCCTTTTTTTGAAAAGAGCAAAGCCCATATTAAATAAGCATCTTTTGTGGGAAGGAGAATATGAATTTAAATGGTTTTATATTTGATCCAATTCCAGTGTATATTTTTTTGTCATGCTTGACAGTGCAAAGCAAAGTTCATGACAGCAAGAAATAGTGTAAACAAATTAAACTTCTTTTCATGGAGACATTAATGAAGGAAACACAAATTCTTGTTTGAAACCTGTATGGAAGTTTGTCTAAAATACCTTTAGTTGTAGGCATAAAACCCCCTTGCTCTTGCTATTCTGGGGATGCATATTACTGTATCTTTCTTGCTTTCTTCTTATTATTTGCTCTATGTTTAATTCCTCTTGTTTAGTAATAGGTGCTGAGTTCTGGCAATAGGATTTGAAAACTTATTTAAATTAAATGCTAACTGTTAGTCAAATGAAATAGGTTTAGTCAGGCTTTACTTTGTTTCAGTGCCTTGGAGGTAATCATTTACAAATTACTGAGCTAAGAGGCACAAATTAATGGCATTCCAACATCTTAAAATAACCCTCACTATGTCATAATGGAAGAATGTGTAGTTGAAGTGCTATGAATTTTAACAAATATCTCATTTGTATGAAAAATTTGACCTAGACACAGAAAGGAATTGAGTTGAAGTTTAATTTAGTCTCATGTGAAACTCAATAGGAAATATTTATATACAATTTTCAAATATTTGTAGTTCCTTAATGTGGGTTTTCTCATCATAACTAATTTTGTACTTTATTAGAAAACATCACCAACCATACTTTTACGGGAAGTAAAATATCTTAGCAGCCAGAAAAAATGTTAGTATCACAAGTTCTATCACAAGATCTTTCATGAGACTACAAAATGCTTATCATTTAATCCAGTCCACAAAGTTTTCAGACTTGATTAAAATAATAATTTTTCTCTATTGCAGTGTATTGTGGCTTTATATAATCTAAGTCTCCAAGGAATGTATTGTGTTAATTCTACACTTTTCCTTCATAATCATTCTCTTCGAGATGGGATTTGTTTTTGAAGGGTACTATTTCAGAAGTACTGTGTGAGGCTAACAGTTTCACTGTCCATATATTGCACATCCATTCTTTTGCTATGAGTAAAAAGCACTTTAGGAAAGCTTCATTGTAGTCATTGGTAACAATGAGCTAGCAAGTCTTAGTATAGGTCTTCAACTGTGACTCTATTTTGATTGCATATTTGTAGGAGTTAGTTATTGAATCAGTCAGAGCAGGTTGGTCATTCACTTTAATTGCTTTATTGGCACAGAAACTGTTCTCTGAACAGTTGATTTTTGACATTCTTCTGCATGGCATTTGGTCTGAGTTGATACGTTTTCTGGGATTGACAGTGGCTTTTCCATCAATTAGCATAGCCTAATTCTGTGTCCTACTACGTATACCGCTTTCTTGTTTACGTATCTTTGGATTGCTGTTCTTGTAGCTATGACTTTGGGTCAGATATCTTGGATTAGGAGTTTTGGCCCAAGGTGACGGTATGTTGGATTGATTTGATTACTTTTATTCATATCTGTTTCAGAACTTGCTGACTGGAGTGGGAATTAGATTGCAGCCTCCTATTTGGCAGGGCAGAGCGGTACTATTAGTTCACCAGAATGACGTTTGTAATACTAACATTTTTTTCCTCTTAGCACGTGCTGTATCATAGTTACTACTGAACAGGCTTTAACAAACCTATTCGGCCCCCAGGTGACTCTAGTGGTTGCGCTTAAGACGTTAATTTATGGAATTTGGGGTTGGGGTGGGCGATGGGGTAGATCCACCAGAACTCGATAGCTCGTTCGATAACCAGACCTAGGTTTTGTCTAGACAAGGATAAGAGATGTGGCATTAGAAAATATTAACTAGCGTCCTGTGTTGACTTTAACGCATTCAAAGCTGTTCATGTTAGAGTAGTACTTTTAGTGTTTTTCAAACTTGAGGAAGACAATGCTTGAAATAGGAGCTAACTTGGAATCCATTGAATGGCTCACAATCAAGTGAAGTGACGGGGAGCTTGGGCAGAGATGACGTGTGCCTGTTGATTGTGTGTGCAGGGGGAGGGTGGGATGGGAGTCAGGGCAGGTGGCTTCTGCAGTGTTACTGAGCATGCTCAGTACAAGCCAAGCAGCAAATCTGGGGGGCGGCATATCCCTGCATGCCCCCTCATGTGTCACCTCTAAGTCTGGGTTTCAGCTAACCAACTTAGCACATGTAAAGTATACACGGCCTTGCCTACACTGTGCTTTTCAGATGCATGTCTTGGAACCCTTGAGCTAACACCCTTTTAAAGCCTGGTCTAGCCAACGTCTTGGAGAGAAGGCTCCAGACTTCCAGCTTTTGAACTTTGGCAGGTTTGTGCCTGAGGTCTTCTAACCCGAAGACTGGTCAACAAGTCCTCATAAAAAAAACAACCCAATTTCCCAGTCTTTTGGGTTTGTCTTAATCCTTACTGTTCCCTTAAAACTAGCAGCAGTATTCAGCAGGTGAGATCCTTCAAAGTACCTACCACAATGGCAGTCACTTCATACAGGTACATAAGACTTCATAAGGTTGAGAGCTATTTAATGAATTTCAGATCTGTTTTTATTTCAAGTGTTCTCTTTCAAGAGATGTTTTACTTTGTTTTGTCTCTGATTTTCAGAAGCTTGAAGACAAAAATGCAACAGTAGCAGTTTCCTTTCTTTTTCTTCTCTTCACTTTCCCCGTGTGATTCTAGTTTTGAATGGAGAGCCATTGTCATGGCTAGGTCAGGATTAACTCTCTGCTAGAGGCAGGGAAAACTGGAATTTTTCTTTATCTGTGTTCATCATGTGATCTTCCCAGAGAGGTAAATATGTAAACAGCCCATGGGCTTCCTGAGCATCCTGCTTCCTCCCTACATTCCTCCATGGAGAAAAACCTCTATAAAGAAACCTTGCCCCAGCATCCTGGTTAATCATTACCACAGTGATTGATTGCATGAAGCCCTGATATAAACTATGGGAAGGAAAAACAAAAGTAATTTGAATCTTGCGCATCACATTGTGAGATGATCCTTTGCAAGGGACAGGAATGAATTTCCCCTATACACAGCATCAATCAATGGTGTGGTCTTTGATTTCCTCTGATGTATCAAATATTGATCTAATGGTCTGTTAAACTATGGCAGGGGTGGGCAAATTTTTTGGCCTGAGGGCCACATCGGGGTTCCAAAACTCTATGGAAGGCCAGGTAGGGAAGGCTGTGCCTCCCCAAAAAGCCTGGCCTCTGCCCCCTGACTGCCCCCCTCAGAACTCCTCACCCATCCAACCCCCCCCGCTCCTTGTCCCCTGACCGTCCCCTCCTGGGACCCTACCTCCTATCCAACCCCCCCTGTTACCTGTCTGCCCCAACCACTATCCACGCCTCCGCCCCCGACAGGCGCCCCGGGACTCCCATGCCTATCCAACCCCCCCATTCCCTGACCGCCCCTCCGCCCCATCCAACTGCTCCCAGTCCCCTGACTGCCCCCTGGGACCCCCTGCCCCTTATCCCACCCCCTTACCATGCTGCCCAGAGCAGCATGTCTCCTGGCTGGAGCCAGCCACGCCGCTGCGCTGCCAGGCAGGAGCTTGCAGCCCCACTGCCCAGAGCGTGGGCGGCACGGTGAGCTGAGGCTGCGGAGGAGGGGGGCAATAGAGGTGGGGCCAGGGGACAGCCTCCCCACCTGGGAGCTCAGGGGCCGGACAGGACAGTCCCGCAGGCTGGATGTGGCCTGCAGGCCGTAGTTTGCCCACCTCTGCACTATGGTAAATCCGATTCTCTGTATAATTTACACTCTGGGTCACCAAGACTGACGCATAGAAAAAGTGCAGTTTTAAGGAACAGTTCTCTATGGGAATCCAGTCCTTTTTAGACTGTGGCTTTTTAAGTGCCACTTACATTGTGTAATTTTGCAAAGACAGTAATAATTACCACGATCCATATAATTGTATGGAAAACAATATTTTTCATTTCTGGATACACTAGTGTTGGCTGACCATTGCCAAATCATCGTACCAACTTGATTTCCTTCCTAAAGTCTGTGTCATAGAATAAATCCATCTATGTAGATATTATTTCTGTCCATTTATTGTATTTTCAAGCAACAGTCTGGGAGAAATACACACAGATCATAAAGTGAACTTTTATTTTCATGACTTGGGCCCTAATCCTCCAAACATTTATGCATGTGCTTGATTCGATGCATGTGAGTAGTCACATATCAATGGGACCATGCATTGAATAAATGTTTGCCAGATAGAGGCCTTAAATTGACTGTTGGTTTTCATAGACATGTAGGGCTGGAACATCAGAATGGCTGTAGTGGGCCGAACCTATGGTCCATCTACTCTCCCAACGGTGGCCAATGCCATATGCTTCAGAGGGAATGAACAGAACAGGCAATCAAGTGATCGATCCCCTGTCATCCATTCCCAGCTTCTGGCAAACAAAGGCCAGGGACACTCAGAGCATGGAGTTGCATCCCTGACCATGTTGGCTAAGAGCCTGGAAGAGATTTCGAGAGGTCATCTAGTCCAGCAGTCTGCTGTGAGGCAAGTACAACAATACCTAGACCATCCCTGACAGATGTTTGTCTAACCTTTTCTTAAAACCGCCAGTGATTGGGGGGTGGGAGGAGGAGTGTTCCATAGCCTACTTTGGACACCTATTCCAGTGCTTAACTATCCTTCTACACCTCTACCCCGATAGAGTGCGACCCGATATAACACGAATTCAGATATAATGCGGTAAAGCAGCGCTCCGGCGGGGCAGGGCTGCGTGTGCCGGTGGATCAAAGCAAGGTCAATATACCGTGGTTTCACCTATAACGCGGTAAGACTTTGGCTCCCAAGGACAGCGTTCTATCAGGGTAGAAGTGTAGTTAGAAAGTTTCTTCTAATAGCTAACCTAAATATTCCTGGCTTCAGATTAAGTCAATTACTTCTTGTCCTTCCTTCAGTGGACATGAACAATTGATTACAATCTTCTTTATTTAGTTTTCAAATATGTTAAGGGCTATTAAGTTCCCCTTCAGTCTTCTTTTCTCAGTAGTAAACATGCCCAGGTTTTTTTGCCTTTCCTCATAGGTCAGGTTTTCTAAACTTTATATTATTTTTGTGGCTCTTCTCTGGACTCTCTCTCCAATTTTTCCACATCTTTTCCAAAGGATGGTGTCCAGAATTGGACACAGTATCCCAGCTGAGGCCTCACCAGTGCCGAGCAGAAAATAATTATACCCTGAGGGATTACATATGATGCTCCAGTTAATAGAGCCCAGAGTTATATTAGTATTTTTTTTATGTAACTGCATTACATTGTTGATCAGTGTTTAATTTGTGATCCACTGTAACTGCTAGATCCTCTTCAGAAGTACTATCGCCTAGCCAGCTATTCCGCATTGTGTAGTTGTGCATTTGATTTCCCCCGCCCCTTTCAGAAGTGTAGTGCTTTTCACTCTATTGAATTTCTTCTTGTTGATTTCAGACCAGTTCTCCAATTTGTCAAACTCATTCTGAATTCTAATTCTGTTCTCCCAAGTACTAACAACCCCTTCCAGGCTGGTGTCATCCACAAATTTTATAAGTGTACTCTCTATTCCATTATCCAAATCATTAACAAAATTTTTGAATATTAATGGACCCGGAGAGACCCTTGTGGGATCCTAGTAGGTTCATTCACACAGTTTGACAGTGAACCGTTGATAACTACTCTTTGAGTGCAATCTTTCAACCAGTTGTATGCCCACCTTATAGTAATTTCATCCAACTCTCATATCTCTAGTTTTATAAGAATGTCATGTGAGACTGTCAAAAGCCTTCCTAAAATCAAGATACACCACATCTACAGCTTCCTCCCATCTACTAGACCAGTAACCCTGCTAAAGAAAGGTTTTGAAGCTCAAAGAGTGAATGAGCAGTCAGCTTTTCAGTGTTCAGTTTCCCATAACTTTTCTGATAGCATAGTTTTGTGTATGACACAACTATACTAGTATTTGTATATATTTTATACTGTATATACATGTATATTTCTCATTCTACTTTTTTTGTACCTATTCATTCTCTCATTCTGTGTGTGTGTGGTTAGTATAGTTCACTCTGCTAAAAAGGCCTAGTGGAGCTTATTTCCTGGACATAAAAAGAAGAATAAAAGAAATGTTGGGCCTGATCCTGTGTAGTGCTGAATGCCTTGTATGTAGATCTGGCTACCTTTCGCTCCCATAATTTATTGAGACCTTAGTGGCTAAGATATGATAAGCATATCTTTTTTTTTTTTTTTTAAATCCTAATGCTACCTTCTTCGTGTTCCTATAAATCTTTGAGAATTGCTTGATTTTTCTTTCTAAAAAAGGCATAGATCTGTGTTTTTCCTTTTTTTATAATTAGCTATGCTATGCCTAGCTTTAAGCAATAGTATCGGTTCCCCCACTTCAAAAAAGAAAAAACAATTAACTGAAATACATAGGACGCTATTGATAGGTTGTTTGAGGTACTTTCTAGTATCTTTGCTGTTTATTTATAACCGACATGGTACTACTGGAACCAAAATGGCATTCCTTGAGCCCCTTTATGTTTTTAGTTTCCGGTGGATGATGGTTGCAACTAAAAGTGATAGAAAACATATGAAGATTACTATTGGAATGTGTGAACTAACAGGATATCCTAGTGACATCTGTACAATAGAGTCGGGTGCCATGTCAAGTTATAATTAGACTGTTCGTTTTACCATTTTAGTAGAGGTTCTTTTCAAATGGCTTTATTTATTGATCTTGCTTAGACTGTTTTCTTAAGGCATATTGACCAAAATGAAAATCCCTATGTGCTTGCAAGGGTCAAAGAAAAATCTTAAGAAATTATGGCTAAAAGCTTGTAACTATATTTTTTTCTAATCCAAAATGTAATTAAAACTGCTCAGATATGGTGTTTATTAACATGAGAAAAAGCTTTTTATATACTAAAGCAAAAAAAAAAAGCATTAGGGGCATTTTTATTAACTGTTGATAAGGAATATATTTGCAAGAACAGCATGATTATCTGAAGAGGACTAATATATGAATAGACTCTTCTTAGAAGGAAATATGGGCACAAAGAATAAACAAAACTATTTTCCACACATAGTCTAAAGATGAGAGTTTCACAATTGATATTAGAAAGACTATCAAATAATTCTTCAGAGGTAGATGTGTGTGCTGTCTGATTTTAACATAAGATGTAGATAGAGAAGTGGTCCCAGAGAGCATTCTCACTGAACACTACTCTTTGCCAGTCTTTCTTGGTCTTCCATCTACACTCTCAAAGGGAGAGTGCTGCCCCAGATGCCCGCTCTGGATGATATTCAGTAAAATCTCTTTCCAACTTTCATGCTAAGAGAAGATTGAATCTGGGATTTGCATGCCTCCCATCTGAATTTTTCAGTTTTATTTTGGAGTGTGTCTGACAGAGGTGGTGGGGATGCCAGAACATTCCTCTTAAAAGGTTCAGTGTCTTCACCTTACAGGTCAAGGTATACTGGAGATGGCTCCTTCCAGAGCTCATCAGCTAGGGTTACCAAGTGTTTGGTTTTTGACCGGAAATTCCAGTCGAAAGGGGACCTGTGCAGTGTCCAGTCAGCAATGCTGACTGGATACCAAAAGTCCAGTTACCACAGTAACCGTGATCAGCCTCTGCCACCGGGAGTATGAGAGGAGCAGTTGCTGCTGCAGGGGGGGGGATCTGGACTCTGCATGGCACTCGAGGAGTGGAGCCAGCAGCTGGGCTTGCCGTTGGTGATGGCCCATTTAATCTTCTCAGCCTCCCAGGGCCCCGGCTCTCTCCGGCCCCACTCCACCAACAGACACCCCGCCCCCATATCTCACTGCATCCTGACTGGGCAGGCAAGAAAGCTCCCTGTCCACTCCTCCTACCCTGGCTCCATAGGCAGTGGGTGAGTTCCAGGGTGGGGACAAGGTGTCCTTTAAAAAACAATACTAGGGAAGAGCATATTCCATCTTGAGCATGACAGACAATCTGTTTAACTTCTGTGTGTCTGTACTTCAAAATGATGGTATGTGAAACTGCCACGAGACAGCTTTATTAAGTACGGAATTAATTAGCTCATGCTTATTGTGTCATGAATTTGCTGGACTTTTGAAGCATTCACTATGTGGATCAGTACATATCAAGATTTATTAGAACATTAATATGGAGTGGTGTTCAGAAAAGAAGCTATTGTGGCAATTTGGTTGATGTTTGTGAGGTCCAGTGGTTTAAAAACACTTAAGTGTATTAAATCCACAGGCACTTTGCAAATGAGTTGTTAAATATTTTTCATCTATCCATATATACTTGTCAATGGATGGGGACTAATTTCACATGAATCTTTTGATTTGTTTAAACAAAGCTTTGGAATGATTTAGAAACAATAATACATAAATTAAAAAAAAATAGTTCTTGAACTTACTGGAGTAAAAACCCTAAAGAGTCACTTTCAGTTTCAGATAAAGAATCTCATTAAAGTTACAGCTCAGAATGAATTTGTATGGCTGCTCTTTTGGAAAAATAGGGGTCATTTCTGGGGGGAGGGATAGCTCAGTGGTTTGAGCATTGGCCTACTAAACCCAGGGTTGTGAGTTCAATCCTTGAGGGGGCCATTTAGGGATCTGGGGCAAAAATTGGGAATTGGCCCTGCTTTGAGCAGGGGGTTGGACTAGATGACCTCCTGAGGTCCCTTCCAACCCTGAGATTCTATGATTCTAGACCTATTAGAAAAACTACTAGAAATACAGTATTGTAGTTTCTGAAATGTCTTTCTGTTTCTGACTAGCTCTACAATGGTTCTAACAGTATAAACATTCATTTATCCTGTTGAAGCAACACATTGAGTACCAGTATATATGATTTGGTTGAAATAAATTCCTCTTTATAACACAAGATGTCAGGAGATGCACAGGATCACTGCAAAACAGAGAGACTACACAGTGATTATCTCTGAACTGAAGCTCTCTCCTTCCAATAAATATCATGTACCCAAAATGAATTTTAAAAAATCCAGGTAGAAATAATGCAACGTGTTTCTCCTTATCAAATAAAGGCTGGAATGTATTAACTAAATCATCTGGGAAGTGATCAAATAATGTGTAAATTTTGGTGGAAAATGTATAGGTGAAAGGGATGAACTCTTCACACAAAATAGTGATGCTTTTGGCTTCTATACACAGTTGTTACTGTCAAAAAAAGCATTTGGTAAAATGGTTCTGCTAAGTCTTAATGCAAACAAATGCCTCTTTAAAATAGCTTAATATTTTATAGAGAATTAGGACAGGCATCTGAAAGAGGAAAAAACTTTGCTGGAATTAACTTTCTCTTAAATATGATATTGACTAGTAAATAATACTTCATATATTGAAGTAAAAGACAAAGAAACCACATTAGTTTAGGGAGGGTGTCTTCCGGTAGACCACTGTTAAGGTATCAAATCAGTTGAGTCTTTCAGTATTACTTGACATTAATGTATACATCTCCTTAAATAACTGGGTGCTTATTATTTTATTTTAAACCTATGTTCTGGGATGTGAAATTATTGTAAGGAATTATTTAAATTCCTGCTGTCTTACTACTTCATTGCATAATAGTATCTTCTGACTTTTTCCAGGGCGTTATTTCAAATATTGTTAGTATTCATGCTGTAGACTAAAAATACATAATTGTCCATACCCTTCAGAAGTAGCTGCCTCAGCTTTGGTTCCTAATTTCATATTTAGGCAAGTTTCAGAGTAGCAGCCGTGTTAGTCTGTATCCGCAAAAAGAAAAGGAGCACTAGTGGCGCCTTAGAGACTAACCAATTTATTTGAGCATAAGCTTTTGTGAGCTACAGCTCACTTCATCGGATGCATTCAGTGGAAAATACAGTGAGGAGATTTATATACACACAGAACATGAAAAAATGGGTGTTACCATACACACTGTAAGGAGAGTGATCACTTAAGATGAGCTAATACCAGCAGGAGAGCCGGGGGGGGGGGGGGGAGGTGAGAGTGGGGGCAGAAAACCTTTTGTAGTGATAATCAAGGTGGGCCATTTCCAGCAGTTAACAAGAATGTCTGAGGAACAGTGGGGGTGGGGAAATAAACATGGGGAAATAGTTTTACTTTGTGTAATGACCCATCCACTCCCAGTCTTTATTCAAGCTTAAGTTAATTGTATCCAGTTTGCAAATTAATTCCAATTCAGCAGTCTCTCGTTGGAGTCTGTTTTTGAAGTCTTTTTGTTGTAATATTGCGACTTTTAGGTCTGTAATCGAGTGACCAGAGAGATTGAAGTGTTCTCCGACTGGTTTTTGAATGTTATAATTCTTGACATCTGATTTGTGTCCATTTATTCTTTTACATAGAGACTGTCCAATTTGACCAATGTACATGGCAGAGGGGCATTGCTGGCACATGATGGCATATATCACATTGGTAGATGTGCAGATGAACGAGCCTCTGATAGTGTGGCTGATGTGATTAGGCTTTATGATGGTGTCCCCTGAATAGATATGTGGACAAAGTTGGCAACGGGCTTTGTTGCAAGGATAGGTTCCTGGGTTAGTGGTTCTGTTGTGTGGTGAGTGGTTGCTGGTGAATATTGGCTTCAGGTTGGGGGGCTGTCTGTAGGCAAGGACTGGCCTGTCTCCCAAGATTTGTGAGAGTGATGGGTCATACTTCAGGATAGATCCTTGATGATGCGTTGGAGAGGTTTTAGTTGAGGGCTGAAGGTGATGGCTAGTGGCGTTCTGTTATTTTCTTTGTTGGGCCTGTCCTGTAGTAGGTAACTTCTGGGTACTCTTCTGGCTCTGTCAATTTGTTTCTTCACTTCAGCAGGTGGGTATTGTAGTTGTAAGAATGCTTGATAGAGATCTTGTAGGTGTTTGTCTCTGTCTGAGGGGTTGGAGCAAATGCGGTTGTATCTTAGAGCTTGGCTGTAGACAATGGATCGTGTAGTGTGGTCTGGGTGAAAACTAGAAGCATGTAGGTAGGCATAGTGGTCAGTAGGTTTCCAGTATAGGGTGGTGTTTATGTGACCATCGCTTATTAGCACCTTAATATCCAGGAAGTGGATCTCTTGTGTGGACTGCTCCAGGTTGAGGTTGATGGTGGGATGGAAATTGTTGAAATCATGGTGGAATTCCTCAAGGGCTTCTTTTCCATGGGTCCAGATGATGAAGATGTCATCAATATAGCGCAAGTAGAGTAAGGGCATTAGGGGACGAGAGCTGAGGAAGCGTTGTTCTAAATCAGCCATAAAAATGTTGGCATACTGTGGGGCCATGCGGGTACCCATAGCAGTGCCGCTGATTTGAAGGTATACATTGTCCCCAAATGTGAAATAGTTATGGGTAAGGACAAAGTCACAAAGTTCAGCCACCAGGTTAGCCGTGACATTATTGGGGATACTGTTCCTGATGGCTTGTAGTCCATCTTTGTGTGGAATGTTAGTGTAGAGGGCTTCTATATCCATAGTGGCCAGGATGGTGTTTTCAGGAAGATCACCGATAGATTGTAGTTTCCTCAGGAAGTCAGTGGTGTCTCGAAGGTAGCTGGGAGTGCTGGGAGTGTAGGGCCTGAGGAGGGATCTACATAGCCAGACAATCCTGCTGTCAGGGTGCCAATGCCTGAGATGATGGGGCATCCAGGATTTCCAGGTTTCTGGATCTTGGGTAGCAGATAGAATACCCCAGGTCGGGTTTCTAGGGGTGTGTCTGTGCGCAAGGGTGGGATTTTCTCATACAGCTAAAATGATTTAGGAGCTTCAATGAAGGCTTTGATTTCTTGTCCTCTTAAATCACTTAGGTGTATGAGAAATATCCCACCCTTTCCTGCCTAAATATGAACGCAGGAACCTAAGCAAAGGCACCTTTTCTTTTCTTTTACTTGGCCAATATATGAGTCTGCATTTTTTTAACTGTTGTCATAGCTACATCTTTCAATTTAAAAATCAGCATCTGTAGCAGTCCAAAATAAGTTTCTTTAACTCTTATGCTACTTTGTTCAGTAACAACACTGGATAATCAGATGGAAAAAATAAATTACTGGATAGTTTGTTTTATGAAAAATGAATTCAGTATTTTGGGGATGAAACTGAATTCAAATAACTTAACAGAACTTGAATGTAACAATGAGCATATTCTGAATTAGAGACTAACAAATTTATTTGAGCATAAGTTTTCGTGAGCTATAGCTCACTTCATCGGATGCTGTAGCTCACGGAAGCTTATGCTCAAATAAATTGGTTAGTCTCTAAGGTGCCACTAGTGCTCCTTTTTTTTTTTTTGCGAATACAGACTAACACGGCTGCTACTCTGAAACCTGTCATATGATGAATGTTTATTTTAATGGAAATGGTCAAGAGTTGAATAAAAATTGAAATAAAGTGGTAAGTTTCCATCATTGAATTCCAACATGTCAGTCTTGTTTTGAGAAACATTTTACTAAAATTTTATAAAGTTACATTAAGGAACTCATGAAAACATACTTTAAACTGTATTGATGGGAAGGTTATGTAGAGTATATTCTTGGAGTGATTGTTGCACAATAGACTACATCCTGTTGTCTTCAGTGCCTTAAATTTCAAAAATGGGACTCATTTGTGTAATATTGAGTGATCAGGATTCCTTGGACGTGTTATGTGATTTTTGATTTTGCTATTCTTGGAGAAAATGTGCTGCATGTATTATTCCATTGTACAAAACAAAACTACATCTGAACAATGTAAATATTTCTGACTTTGAATATATTATGCACAGGCAGGAAGATGAGGGGCCTGTTTCACTAGATAAGATTCTATGTTCACAAGTGAATAAAAAGGCTGAGGACTAACTTGATTCCTCATACTCATGGGCAAACTCTTTCTCCTTCACTTTGCCTTCTCTAAATTGGTTGTTGGTTTATATAGTGCCACAAATGTGTATGGTACTTCATTAAACAGAGCAAGGCACATTCCTTGCTCTGTAGAGTAATGTTTTAACTGAGCAGGCAATCTAAAATATTTTTGTGTGTGGTGGTCTTGTGAATACTGTAAAGCAAGATGTCTGGGCAATGAGACCTATTACATGCCCCTGGATATGATAAATGGTGAAGCTGAAAAGTCACGTCACTAGCTGTGCCTGTACACAAGCTTCTCCACCCTCTTGTTGCACAACAAACAAATATACAGCAAGTACGCTGACTCAAGTGTAGGAGTGGTTATTTGCTATGTACCAGGAAAAGGGATTGTTGAATAGCTTTCCTCTCACTATGGTGATTTCTCTGCGGTAACCGTGTTCATTGCTGTCTAGCTGTTCCTTTCATTACACCATACCATTATAGAGAGAGAGCAAGAGTCTTCCACCATAAAAGGTAGACAAACTGTACAAATTCCTGAATAGACTCTTGCTTATTCTGAGGCATCTGGTACTGGTCACTGTCCCGGACAGTGGTGGTGGGATAGCAGGATATATGGATAACTAATTTCCTGCAGTACAGTAATTTCTTTGTCCCTGTTTAAATGTTATGCAAATGGTTTGTGAATATTTCAGTGCTGAGCTTACCCCAGCACGCTTTATTCTAAAAGTAGATGATGTAAGGTTTAATGTCCGAGTCTTCTGAAAAACATGCAGCTTGCATGATTTATAATACACAAATAATATTAAATCTTGCACAGAAAGGCAATGTAGTCAAAACTGTGACTTAGTTAAAAGGGGGCTACATTATTTTTCTCCCCAGTTTTACATCAAGAATATGAAGCAATGACCTAATGTTTAAAGTATTTATCTGCCGGTCTGTTTTGTTTTAATGGTAAAGTGTAGGGTATCTTCAACTGTTCTACTGATTTGCAAATAAAATTATAAAACTTACCTTTGCTTAGAAAAAGTAATTATTTACTAGATTAAGGGGGAGAAATACATGCTGTCATGAAATATGTATAAAGGAAATATGTTATACACTCAGTAGTCTATGCCTTGTCTAAGTTGCTAGGCAGAACTTCAGACATTCTTAAGTCTGAACATTCCAAAAGGTATTTGATCATAGAAGCCATTGTGGCTTGAAAATAATGCTTCAGGCATCTTGTCTATTCTATGGAAGTCTGAAGTATTTTAGGCATCTTCCTATTACATTAGTTGTTTGGTCTAGAAGTAACATTATTCCAGATCAGTGCTTCAGATTCTTTATACCTAAAGACAGAACAGTAAAGTAGAAATGTAAGACTATCCCAAACATTTGCATCTACTTTGTAATCCAAAAAGTGTGTGTTTCCTCTTGGGTAAAAGCTATACAAACTAAATTATTAGGATTGGATCAACATTCTTGCAGGGTTTAGTGTGTCTGCCACTGGCATAACACAAAAAAGACTATTCTTTCCTATTGCATTTTCATTAATTATTATAGTCCAATATCTCTCCTGAAAAATATTGTAAATGGTTCAGCCTAGAGGTAGCACAAACTAACATAAGTTTCTGCTACACAGAACTTTTGTCTTTGCCTAGCTAGTTAGTAAATCCAATATTGAGACTTCTCTTTGAGACGAGCGTTATCAGATAAAGTAGTTTTGCTAAATCTTCTTTCTCTTTGTATTCTCTTCTTCCAAGGAAAACGTAGATATTAAAACCCTGGAAAAATACCCATGTTTAAGTGCATAAAGGAACAATTTTCATACTAAGGCCATTATGTGAAGATTGTTTGATATTTTAAATCTTTGGTTTCCCCACCCTTGCTGTAGGACATACAGATTTCTGATGAAATATCGTATTAAAAATAAGACACTAATAAATGGCTTCTGCAATGGGAAAAAAACGATATATAATATACTAGTAATTTAAACTCATCCTGTAGCCAGTGTATGTAGCAACTGATGTGTATGTAGCGAGATAGCCAAATCTGCCTATGGTTCCTATAAACACACCCTGGTTAGGAGGTTACAGTTCTGTCAAACCAGTTTGGCCCATCTCAAAACCACACATTGCTGTAGTGAAGCAATAAAATAGTAACTGAAAGGAAGTTTCACACTGGAGATCAGAATCACACAGAATAGAATAAGGGGGGTGGGTGGGTGATGGAAGAATGGTTTGGGGAAAGGGATAATGCCATGGTTAGGAAAGACATTACCATGAGATGTCACTATGCTGTAGTTGCTGCCCATTGTTTACCTCATGGGCCAGGATTCCCCAATTTCCCTCCCTCACCTTAACTCTTAAACCAGCGGTACCCAAACTTTTCCTCTTATGTCCCGTCCCCCACCAGTAATGGAATGTGTCTGCGCCCCACCTGGGTTGGGGGCCATGGCCGGGGGCCAGGGGCTGGGGTGCATGGCACACCTCCCTCTCCCTGTTGTCTCTCTGCTGGTATTGCTGCACTACTGACTGTCAAAACCATCTCTATACATATAGCCATGTCCTAAATTTTAATTCCCACACAACAGACTTCACTGAAAAATAGGTTGCCAGTGCCATGTTGGATTTTGCTCAAAGTCAACTTATGACTTGACTCAGACATTAAAATAGGGGAAGGACAGAGCACAGAGTGATGTGGGACATATAGAGAGGTTAGAGCAGGGTGTTGGTCAGTGGTAGGGTTAATGTAGGAGAGGGGCAATAACTGGCGTCATCTTCTCCCCCCCTCCCCCCCCCCGCCCACACACACTCCAGGGGCTTTTAGGTCTATGTGTGGCACCTTTTTAAGCATATTATGCACTTGAGATAAGGTGTACAATACAAATTTTCACATGGGGCTGGAGAGTGAATCTGCCCTGCACTCACCTGGCAGCGGTAGCTCCTATCCCACGAGGCCACATCTGGCTCTCCGCTCCAGGTGTTGTGACGTGATGCACACGGTTACTTTGTGCTGTGACCCCATGTGCCGTGTCACAATGCCACTCTGTTGAATGACTGAGGGATGGCTGGACCAAATCTGGATGGTGCTCTGACCCTATGTGCTGGGTTACAATGCCCAGAGTAGGGACCTGGGCATAGCCCTGTGGCACAGGAGCCACTGCTGCCAGCTGAGTGTGCGATTATTTTTTAAATAATAGAAACCTTTAGTTAAAAGTGAGAGGATGGAGGGAAAGTAATCAGTTTGAAAAATGCGTGGATACTTCTACCAGACTGCTGACAAAAATGATTTAAAAACATTCCTAACACTGTGGCTGTTAGAACCCAACTGAGAAAAATCTAATATATGAAAAGGTTCAGAGAGAACTCCAAATGGGGTTTAATGAGAGAACTTTCATGACTGATATACATATCCTTAAACATGTCCTGGCTTGATACATGTTTTAAAGCATTTCAAAGTGTTCTTAGTCTCTAGTGTTCATTATAACTACAGTTAGTTTTATAAATAGGGTTGGCAGAATTCAGGGTTTTGTTTTTTTGGTTGGTTTTTCTTTTTTTTATAATTTTGATGGATAATATCAATGCATGTTACTCCTTTTTTTTAAAATTTTTATCCATTTAAGATTTTCACATTTGTGGCAAATCCTGGGAGTGTGAGTTTCAGACAATAACTATTTAATGACAGTATGTGAGATTCAAAAACTTGAAGCTTTATAACTGTTAAAACACAAATTGTCAACATCACAAGTCAAAAATATACAAAGTAAATATCCTTAAATAAAATTCTAAATTTTCAGGCAACAGTTTTCTTATTTTGCCTATCTGTACATTTTGATTATTATTGATGGAAATACTTTGTGTGTGTGTTGAAATTGATGTTTACCAACATTTACCGATAAAAATCAAATCCTTTCTAGTTATAAAGCTAAACCCTGAATCTTTTATCTCTAGATGTGAAGCAAGAATGCATTTTAAGTCAAAACATTTGTTTTTCTTAATAGTTGCTATTTTCACTAAGCCTTGCAGATTCCCATCTAACAAGTGGTGGTTTCGTTCCCATATGACTACATAAATCATTGCTTTTTTTTTTCTGGTAAGATTGCCCCATGCACAACAAATGTAAAGTGTACTGTAAAAGCAATCTTGGAATTAGAAAAATGGTCTACAACATTTGCATGGGTGAGGAAAAAGAATAAAGCCTGCATAGAAATCCTTGTAACACTGATTGCCTCAACCAGGCAAGAAGCCCCCAAAATAAATTAAATGTAAGAAAACTGTTTGCACACCCAGGTCTACTATTTAAACATTTTCCCTATCCCAGTAGGGCAAGCTTTCTTTTAAATCTCAACTCAAAAATCTTTTTTGTTTCATTCACATGACTCATCAGTGTTAACCCATCTAAGGGTGCTAATATCCATGCAATGCTAATTCCATCAGACCTTAACCTTCATTTGGTAAGATAGGTCTTAATAAGTACTAGCAAGAGTTAACCTAACTTTTCAAAATCCATTTTTAAATTGTCTGTTGTAATTCAAGTTACAACAATATTTCAACAGCCTCTTCTGGTAAATCCTGTATGGCTGGCTAAAGTGTTCCTGGAGAAGGGGCATACAATGAGCATGTAATAGACCAAGATTGTTAATTTTCCTTATATTGCCTGTCTCAAACACTATTTAAGTGAGATGGTAGGTTAAGAGGGATGGCATGCTGAATTCTTAAGTGAATACTCTGAGTGTTGCCTTCAAATCATAGGGAGACTCTCCTTCAGTTATCAAATTTTGTAAGCCTTCACAAGATCATTTGTTCAGCTAGTTTTTAAACAAACTTTCCTTTGTTATCAGTAAACTAACCTATGATAATTAGACATGATATACCAATTTAACTTTCTGGTATATAACTAACTTCTGTTTCAGCTTTCTAAAGTCTTTGCTGCAGTAAGTGGGTCTCTCTTTCAGAACATGGAATCTATCTTAGATTCTCTCAGCAAGGTAGACACAAAAGGAGAATTTGTAATGGAACAAATCCTGTTTTACTGTCTCACTTTGTTTTTTAGTCTCGTTATTCACAGTTTTGAATTCTCATACTTCTCTACGTTTTGTTCCCTCAGGCATAGGTAGAGCATTTGTGATGTTGTGGGTCACACCCCTGAATTTATATTGCAAGAAATTATAATTAAATCAGCTACCTGCTCTTTCTCTAGATCACTATTTGAATAATTTTGGACAGTATTTTTTGTCATTCAACATCTTGTGTAAAACCACTTACTCAGTGGAAGTCAGGTCCACTTAATGGGATCAAGAAATCTGAGAAATAATATCTAAAGAGACTTGAGAGCGGGTAGAGCAGGAGGGAAGAAGGAAGGAACACTACTGCTGACAATTTTGTGCATTGCACAGTATACATCTATTCTTGACAAATCCTACCTCAGAGTTATTGACTGGAGCCCCAATCTTGCAATTGGCTCTACAAAGTTGCAGTCCAAACTTCTGTTAAGCTGCAATCCAGTAGCAAGGAGGGGGGGGGGGGGGGGGAAATGTGGATGACTGCATACACAGTGCCACTACGTCACGGAGCAGGGAGATATAGCCACTACATGTGACTCTAGTATGTCCCCGTCTGGAATATTGCGTTCACTTCTTGGCATTTTTCATTACCAGAAGGATAGTGACAAATTTATGGGAGTTCATGAAATGGCAACAAGAATGATCAGATCTGGAGGGATTCATTTCAGGAAATATTTGAGTTAAATTTGCTTGGCTAACAGTAAATCTACAAATAAATGAAAGGTGTAAACAGTAAGGAATCCTGGTCCCCATTGAAGTCAATGAAAGGTTTGCCACTGACTTAAATGGTGGGAGGGGGGAGGGCAGGATTTCCCCCTATGGAGGAGGGGAGAGATAAGGTGGTACAAGAAGACATTATTAGGAGTAATGGATTAAATTAAAGGCAAAATTAGGATGAATAATTGAAAAAGCTTCCTGAATTTAGTATACTTAGGCGTATAACTTTCTCAAAAGTATGATGTTGAGAAATGGATATAATTTGGAATTTAAGGAATAGACTGATAATTAGAGGAAAAATATCTACTGGAGACTGTGGAGTAATCTCCAAAGTGAAGTGCTAAAAGCAGGGTCACTTGTAATGTTGACAAGTAGATGGGAAAAATACCTATACCATAGGGAACAGCTCTGCTTGCCAGGGAGATGAAATGAAAGATCTAACAGGCTGCTTCCATTTCTGATTTCTAAATCAGAGGTGATTGTGTCATTGAATAAAAACACACTTGCTATTCTGAGATAATTATATTAAAGGGGAGTAAACAACGTTTAGACATGTTAAATCCAATGAATAGTTGAACAGTGAAACTAGAGACAAACCATTCAGGATCAGCCACCAAAGTGTGTGCTGAATTACAGACAGTTGATATTTTGAGACATTCAGAATTCTGCCTTAGCTCTTTAAAAATGTACATTTAGTAGTAGTGCCAACTAATTACAGCTAGAGGAGTGATGTTACCAATACCAACATTTTTGATTTTGTAAGCAACATGAATTCTGTTTTTAACATTAAAAATACAATGTACCGGTCCCAAACCCTGAAACTTCCATGAAAACCTTCATCAAAATTTCATATCAGCTGTGCTAATATCAAGTGCCTATGATTGCCAGCTGCCTCTTCTGCAAATTTCTCATTACTGTTTCATTACTATTAGGCCAGTTCTACACTTTCTTCCTACCCCTATCTTCCCTTCAGGTCTTCAGATGTGAGTGATCCTTTCTTTAGCTGTTCCTTAAATTTTTTTTTTCTCTTGATTTCTAATCATCCTTCTTTGCTGACTGTAATTATTTAATTTCTTTTATCTCCTGCCAGGTAGAGGGCCTAATGTAGGCTTGAAGTCTATGGTTAAACGTTGGATTATGTATCTTTCACTAGCTGGTGCAATATTCTTTCTATCTTCCATTTTTAACACTTTCCTTGATATAAATCTCGGAACTTACAGGTAAACACATTTTTATAAGCCGTAAGAAATGGAAGACCTGAAATCTCACTCCTGAGTTCTTTCATTTGTTACATTGCTTCTGCATCTCCCAGACAGTCCAATACAGAATTTTTGAGTTAGTTTTTACTTGAGTTAAAACACTTTAACTTGAATAAGCACACATCTTTGTTTTTTAGGTTGTCTTCTTCCACATTTTCAACTTTAATCATTCGATTTAAGGTCTTTTTGCCAAAGCATTGAGTAGCTTGCTTTCCTTACACCTCTTAAAACCTGACTTGTAGCTTCAAAAAATAAAGCAGTATCTAATGGTTTTATAGACCTGAATGTATTGGTGTGGTATTTTTTTAATTTAATTTCTTTAATTTTCATTGTTATGTAATGTCAATGTTACTGTTAAGTTTTCCTGAAAAACCAGCATATACAATATTTTTTGGCCCTAAGCACAGATGTCTTCACTTTCTTAAACTTACGTTTAATCATTGAGTCTGCATGGCTATCGCTAGGTAGATACTGTTAAGAGTTCTGCAGGGTCATACCCTGGATCAAGTCCAGCAGTTAATAGAAAGAGCAGTGACGCTGGCTATTAACCCACAACTATGGTGATTTCCTCAGGACTTTCACAGACTTGTGTACCTTCCCTACCCATTATGAAATGTTGTTTGCCATCCAACTTCTGTATCTGTCATTCACCTGCTAGTTTTGCACATGGAATCGGTTGGAAAATATTGGGCCCAGAGGGAGATGAGAAAAACAGGAGAGGGAAGAGATGAGATGTAAAAGCTATCAATGCTCAGAAATCTTGTGAAAAATGTGTTGTGTTTTTTTTGTTTTTTTTTGTTTTTTTTTTTTTTTTACCAGCTCTGCTCTGTTGTGAATACTACATAGGGAATAGTTCCTCCAGAAAAGTGTCTTTTGGTGTTGGGAAACTGTCCAGTAATAATAAATATATGGATCACCTCAGTGTAGGTGACAAAACACTATACCAAAACATTGGCTTCTTCTCATTGTATGCACCTCCTTATCTCCTGGAATTCCTCCCCACCCCCACTGTGATGGGTTTGGTCACAGAGACCCCCTTGGGACTGACACCTGATGTGCTGGAATTACCTCTGAGCCAGTTTTCCCTGCCAGCTTGGGACTCTAGAACCCTGTCTTGTTGCACCAGACATGCCAGCCTGCTGCAACACAGACCCAGGTCTGGTCCATGCCCCCTAAGCTGCAGACTTTAACTAAAAACTGCTCAGCAGCTTACTTGCCTCCAGCACCCAGTTCCCAATGGGATCCAAACCCCAAATGAATCCATTTTACTCTGTATAAAGCTTATACGGGGTAAACTCATAAATTGTCCTTTCCCTGGTACAGTCCTTGTTAGTTCCAGCAAACATCCTAGGTGGAAAACGAGGGCTTTCTCATGACTGGTCGCTCCCTTTGTTCTGTTCTGCCCCCTTTATAGCTTTGGCACAAAGTGGGAATCTTTTGTCTCTCTGGTCCCTACTGTCCCTTCTAAATGGAAAAGTACCAGATTTAAGATGCATTCCAGTATCATGCGACATGGTCATATGTCCTGTGAGACCTCATTCTTCATTACCCATGGGCTGGCCCACACGTATACAGGAAGGCTTGCAGGTAAATAAATCCATTCACAACCAATTGTCTTAGTCAATGGAAGCTACCAAGATTCTAAGCCATCATTAATGGCCCACATTTTGCATAATTCAGTAGGGTCTCAGAGTTATACTTCATATTTCTAGCTTCAAATACAAGAATGATACGTTCATATAAATATATTCAGTAGGTTATAACCTTTATGATACCTTAGAAGAGACCTTTTGCATAAAGCATATGCCAGTTACATTATATTCACATTCACAAGCATATTTTCATAAAATATATGGAGTGCAACATCACCCCCACCCCCAAATGATTCTAGGTTAAACCCTTCAAAGTAGGGACCACCTATATTTGGCACTCAACTGCCGCTCTATGGAACCATGTACATTTACTATCATAAAAGATTTAGAGTGACTGAAAACGCAGAGTAGTAAAATACTTCCAGAACTACTATTAGAGCACTATTTTTAGAAAAGAATCACTGCAACCTATACTTTAGATCTAAAATCTCCTCCAAGTGTGGGTACTTCCCTTCCTTTCTTCTGCCAGTCCTGAAATGTAGCAGTTGTGGTTCTGCCTGCCTAAGGATTCTCAACAGGGTTTAGCTGAAAGATAGCGGTGGAGATTTATTTAGCACACTGCTCTCCTCTACAGTAATCAAGGCTACTGTTCTTAATGCTCTTCCCCCAACATAGAATAAAAACAATAACCTAAAAATGGCTATACTGGGTCAGACCAGTGGTCCATCCATCCTGATATTGTGTCTTCTGACACTGGCCAGTGCCACATGCTTCAGAGGGAATAAACAGAACAGGACAATTGTCAAGTGATCCATCCCTGTTGACCTGTCCCAGCTTCTGGGTGTCTGATGTTTAGGAACATAGCGCATGGGGTTGCATCCCTGACTATCTTGGCTAATGGCCATTGATGAACTTATCCTCCGTGAATGTATTTCATTCTTTTTTTTAACCCAATTATACTTTTGGCCTTCACAATATCCCCTGGCAACGAGTTATACAATATGTGCATTGTGTGAAGTAGAACTTCCTCATGTTTGTTTTAAACCTGCTGCCTATTAATTTTGTTGGGCGACCCCTGGTCCTTCTGTTATGTGAAAAGGGAAAAAACACTTCGTTCTTGATTTTATAGACCTCTGTCATATCCCTCCTTTGCTGTCTCTTTTCTAAACTGAATAGTCCCAGTTTTTAAAATCTTTGTATGGAAGCTGTTCTATACCCCTAATCATTTTTGATGACCTTCTCTGTAACTTTCCCAATTCTAATATCTTTTTGAGAATGGGCAATCAGAACTGCATGCAATATTTGAGGTATGGGCGTACCATGGGTTTATCTAGTGGCATTATGATATTTATGGTCTTATTATCTAGACCTTTCCTAATGATTCCTAACATTGTTAGGTTTTTTGACTGCCACTGTGAATTGAGCAGATGTTTTCATAGAATTATCTATGGTGACTCCAAGATCTTTCTTGACTCATGACAGCTAATTTAGACCTCATCATTTTGTATGCATAGTTTGGATTATGTTTTACAATATACATTACTTTGCATTTATCAACATTGGATTTCATCTGCATTTTTGTTGTGCGGTCACCCAATTGTGTGAGATCCCTTTGTAACTCTTCATAGTCAGCTTTGGATTTCACTATCTTGAATAATTCAGTAGCTTGTTTGAACTTTTCCACCTCATTATTTACCCCCTTTTTTAGATCATTTATGAATAGGTTGAATAGCACAGGTTCCAGTACAGATCGTGGAGGGACCCTTCTGTTTACCTCTTTCAGTGTGAAAACTGACCATTTATTCCTATCCTTTGTTTCCTACCTGTATGTAACCAGTTACTGATGCATGAGAGGACCTTCCCTCTTATCTCATGACAGCTTTACTTTTCTTAAAAACCTTTGGTGAGGGACCTTATCAAAGACTTTCTGAAAGTCCAAGCACACTGCATCAGCTGAATCATCCTTTTCCACATGCTTGTTGACACCCTGAAGGATTCGAATAGATTGGCAAGGCATGATTTCCCTTTACAAAAACCATGTTGATTGTTCCCTAACATAGTGTTCATATGTGTCTGATAATTCTGTTCTTTATTATAGTTTCAACCAGTTTGTCTGGTACTGACATTAGGCTTACAGGCCTATAATTGCCAGGATCGCCTCTGGAGCCTTTTAAAAAATAATTGGCATTATATTAGTTACCATCCAGTCATCTCATATGGAGGCTGATTTTACGTGATTAGTTACATACCACAGTTAGCAGTTCTGCAATTTCACATTTGAGTTCCTTCAGAACTCTTGGGTGAATACCATCTGGGTCTGTTGACTTATTAATGTTTATCAATTTTGTATATCAGTTATGTATTGAAAGTTTATATTGCAACTTCAGTTACAAAACAGATACATTCTGGTATGGAATGAACATTTATTTACTGCATAAAGTTGAAGTCCAATCTTCCGTTGTCTGTGTCGCAAGAGGTTGATTATAGTTTGCACAAGCCTCTTCCATCTTAAGGTCTGTCTACACTACACACTCCTTTCAGCAGTGTGTAGAGTACATACCCTACATTCCTGACTCTCAATATGGTATATAGCAGTGTGGACAGTGAGACACTGCTTAGGTGAGTAAAGACACACACTTGTCTCCTGTGGGTATGTGCCCTACAATGCTCTCTACTTGCCTAAGCAGTATTTCCCTGTCTACACAGCTATTTTTAGTACTGTGGTGTCCTGCGGCTTGTCTCCCACTGCCAGAGTCTTTCCCCACATCAGGGAAATGGTGAGGCAATGAGCACAGGCAGTGCTGGAGCTTTTCCCTGCTGCATGAAGACTCCGGCCACGGGAAAAGGCTCTGGCAGAGGGAGGCAGCGGCAAAAGGCTCCCACGGCTCCCTGATGCTTCTCTCTGCCAGACCCTTGTACTGATGTGTTGCTATGCACAGCAGCGTGGGCATAGCTTGTTTTTCACTGTGGTATATAGCTACACACATCCTACCTGCCACTGTAAGAGGTGTGGAGTATAGGCGTAGCCTTAGATATACTCAAATTTAGATATCACAGTTCTGCCTATAAACTTTGTGTATTACAAGTAGCTTAATCTTACTATAATTGAATGTAATTCGATATTTCCTTTTTCCTTTTATTCATTTGACACTAACAGCAACAAAAGTGCTGTCACTGTTTCCCTTGTCTCATTAACATATTTGTCTTTCATGCAGAAACAAGAAAATTTCACTAAAGCGATGACAAAAACCTCAAAGTAGTCCAGGGGACTCAGGCAGATGTGGTATCTGAAATTACTTGTAGTTCATTGTGTAAACTGACTAGAGCTCTGTGAAGCTCTTCTTTTTGTCTCTTTCACCAACAGAAGTTGGTCTAATAAAAGACATTATCTCACCTATCTTGTCTCTCTCACATTCTGGGACCAGCACAGTTATATAACACTGCAAACAACAATGGTAGATTTCAAATGGTCAGCATCCCATTAATACATATCTTGAGCTGACAGAATTTAGTGAGTCAAGTTATTTACAAACTTGTTTTCGTTCTGTCCATATCTGTTGTACCATGTGACCATATACTACTCACAGTGAAACTCTACCCTATTATGAAACACACATAGCAAATTTAAACAATAGTGGGTAGGGCAGTAGCTAGCAAATTGAACCTTGTGTAAACACAATGGCAGATATGTATTACCCCATCCATAGTAAACTATAAAGTTTTTGAAGATAGACATATCCTCCCACACAATGGTCATTAAAATAGAAAATGCAGCTTGGGGAATGAGCAATGTGATATTAATCCTTTTGTGTAGTTAAAAAATGTTGCCAATCCTAAACAATGTTGTAGCCAAGAGACTAATTGTATGCTTCTAATGCTGGAATGAGCTAATAAAATAGCACAAAAATGACACTTCTAGTGAATCAGTGCAGAGTTCTGAAATGTTATCTATGAATTTCAGATAATGCGGTTCTGAAAGGTTTCCTATAGACTCTCAAAGTTAGGTACTTGGTAAATGTGCTCTTCCTGTGTTTTGCTTCTGGCTGGGACTTGGCATACAAATTGTTGGCTCAGGAGCAATTCTTATCCTCATTCCAACTTCAGTTCAATGTGTTCGAATGTATTGACTAAGAGTGGGAATGAAAATGGCAGCTTTGAATGTATTTGTACTTACAGGATTATTGGAAGCTTTTCAAATTATGGTTTGAAAGGATAACGCTTGTGCACTTATGATTATGCTGAAAATGTCAATATTCCTTTTGGCTACACTAAATTAAAGTGTACTTAAGTAAAATGCTAAAAGCTACATAAATAATGAAAATGGAATGTCTTGAGTCACACCCTAATATCTGTTATCTCAGTTATTTGTGTTTCTGGAAAACCACTTTCTGTGTAATATGTATTCTTCAAGCGGGTTGAATTTTCCTCTAGTGGCTAATAAAATGTACCCTTTAGTGTATCATCACTTCCACTTGAGTAGAATGTGTCACTTTAATGGGAGCAGCCTCAGGAAGCCAATTGTTTTCCTGTTTGTTAAATTGAATTTCTTGGTGCATTTATGGGATGATGTTAACTGCTCAAGATGTTGTGTTGGCATGATTTTCAGCTGAACTCTTTGCAACCGGTAATACTACCAGTTAAGGTCATAGATTGTGTTTTTGTTTTTG